>NW_026622886.1:26167500-27417500 GCF_023065955.2 Ursus arctos | reverse complement strand
ACAGACAGAAAAATACAGGAGTGACAGGCTACCTGAGCAGAGATTCATGAGAGCAAATTACCCTGGGAACCAATACCAAAGTAGGAAAACCTGTGCTGTAATGACTGATGAATTGCTGCAACAATGGATAGCCACATGCAAATAACTGAGACAGACTTTACCCCCTTTAAGAAATGAACTCAAAGTAAATGATAGACCTAAATATAAAATGTAAAATTATAAAGCTCTTAGAAAATAACACAGGATAAAATCTAGATGACTTTGGGTATGGCAATATCTTCTTAATGACTTTTTAGATACAATGCCAAAGACTCTATCCATGAAAGAAATAGTTGATAATATGGATTTTATTAAAATTAAAAAGTCTGCTCTGTGAAAGATAGTGCCAAGAAAATGAGAAGGGAAACAACAGACTAGAATAATTTATTTGCAAAAGACACATCTGATAAAAAACTGTTATCCAAAATATAAAAAGAACCCTTAAAACTCAACAAAAAAGTAACAGCCCAATTTAAAAATGGGCCAGAGATCTTAGCAGACATCTCACCAAAGATATACAGATGGCAAATAAACATATGAAAATACGCTCCACATTATATGTCATCAGGGAAATGCAAATTAAAAAACAATGAGACACCAGTCCATACCTATTAGAAAATAGCCGTTATCTAGAATACTGACAATACCAAATGCTAGTAAGGATGTGAAGCACCAGGAACTCACATTCATTAATGGTGATATTGCAAGATAGTACAACCACTGGGGAAGACAGCTTGCCATTTTTTGTTTTTGTTTTTATAAAACTAGACATACTTTTATCATAAGATCCATCATTCATGCTCCTTGGTATTTATTTACACAAAAAAGTTGAAAACATGTCCACACGAAAACCTGTCCATGATGTTTACTACCACTTTATTTGTAGTTGCCAAAACTGGGAAGCCACCAATATTCCCTTTTGAAGGTGAATGGATAAACAAACTGTGGTAAAATTCCAAACAATAGGATATTATTCAGTACTAAAAAGATATGAGCTATTAAACCATGAAAAGAATGGAGGAAGCTTAAATGAATATGACTAAGTGAAAGAAGCCAGTCTGAAAAAGCTACATACTGTATGACTTCAACTATATAACTACCTGGAAAATGCAAAACTATGGAGAGAGCAAAAAGATCAGTGGTTGGAGCAGAGGGAGAGATGAATAGGCAGAACACAGAGAATTTTTAAAACAGTGAAAATCCTCTGCATTGTACTATAGATGGATACATGTGATTATACATTTGTTCAAACTCATAAAATGTCCAACACCAAGAGTGAATCCTAAACTAAACTATGGACTTTAGGTGATTATGTTGAGTCAATATAAGTTCATTAATTGTAACAAATGTAGTACTCTCTTGGGAAATGTTGATAAGGGGGGGAGGCTATGCATGTGTAGATGGAATATGGGAATTCGATACCCTCCCAACAATTTTACTTTGAACCGAAAATTGCTCTAAAAATGCACATATTCAATATATACAATTTGATGAATTTGGTCATGTGCGCACACCCATGCGATCATCACACAGTCATGGAAATAGACATTTCCATCACCTCCAACAATTTCCTACAACCCTTTCTTTTATTCTTATTTTTATTTTTGTGTGGTAATAATACATAACATGTTGTCTACCGTCTTAAAATTTTAAGGAAACTATATAGTATTGTTGACTGCAGACACTACGGTACAGCAGGTCTCTAGAACTAATTCAAGTTGTGTAACTGAAACTGTATACCAGTTGAACAACTCCTTATTTCGCCTCCCCTCCGGGCTCTTGAAACTAACATTTTATTCTTCTATGAGTCTATTTCAGGTACCTCATTCAAGTGGAATCATGCAGTATTTGCCCTCTTTTGACTGGCTTTTTACTTAGCATAATGTCCTTCAGGTTCACCTATGTTGTCATAGATGTCAGGATTTCCTTTTTCAAAAACTGAATATTTCATTTTATGTATTAACCACCATTTCTTTATCAATTTGTCTATTGATAGACATTTGGTTTATTTCCATAACTTTGCTAGTGTGAATAGTACGGCAATGAACACAATTCTGATTTCCATTCTTTGAGGTATATAGCAAAAGTACAAGCAACTAAAGCAAAAGTGGGTGAGACTACATTGAACTAAACACTTTTCCACAGAAAAGTAAACAATCAAGATAATAAAGAGGCAATGTACATAATGAGAGAAAGTATTTGAAAACCATCTATCTGATAAGGGTTTAATATCCAAAATACATAAGGAACTCACACAACTCAATAGCAAAAAAAAAATCCCAAAATCAAACAAGGAACAGATAACCCAATTTTTAAAAGGACAAAAAAATAAGTATTTCTCCGAAGAAGATATACAAACGGTCAACAAATATTGAAAAAGTGTTCAGTATCAATAATTATCAGGGAAATTCAAATCAAAACCAGAACAAGATATCACTTCACACAGTTAGTATGGTTATTATCAAAACAAAACCAAAAAAAGGTAACCAGTGTTGCTAAGATGTGGAGAAACTGGGAACCCTTGTACAGTGTCATTGGGGATGTAAAATAGTGCAGATGGTAGGAAAAAAGTACATTTAAGTATACTTATTTTTAAAAAAGAATACAGGACAAGAAATAGAACAGTATGCCCAGAGACATATGATGTTTCATTAGGTTTTTCTTGCAAAATTAACTCAAGTAATTTTTAGGAAACTACTTATGCCAGATCCAAGAGAAATAATCTGAGGACCATCCTGGAGTAATCACGTATACTTTATTTTCAAAATTGTTTATTGTGTGATGTGTAATAGGTTTTGAGATCATATAGCTACATCAGAAAATAAGGTAGAGTCCCATATCCTTGAGAGGATTATGTGACTGCTAGTGCTATATACTGATTAGTGAAATATAAAGGTGAAGAGACAGAGAATGATGGCTTTCTTGAGCCATATACATCCAATTACTTCATCTTTCATGACCATGCATAACCCACATATGATATGAGTTAGGGGGGGGAGAATTGCCTGGAACCATGGTACCTTTGCTCTGTTCTTACTTTGCAAGTTGCACTGTTTTCTTTTTAGGCAGAAGTGAATATTTATATATTCATATCTTTTTTTACAGCATATATTTCCTTGGATTATTTTTTCTTGCATGACCTCAACACACACACAGACATACACATACAGAGAGAGAAAGAGAGAAACAGAGAGAGAGAGTTTGGTAATATTGTTCTCAAGATTTTATCCAGCCTAACACCCCAGGGATATGATAAATGCTCATGAATGCAGTGACTGTACTCTAGGAGCATGCATTTAATTCTGATCTGACTCCTAGGGCATAAAAAAGTCCTCCCAATTTTTTTCACATCACAGCACACATAGAAAAAGATAATAAAGGTATGGTACACAGAAGTGATGAGAAGGCTAAGTAAGATTGGTGCTGGCTGAACCCTACTGTGTTTCAAGAGTTTGATCATCAACCTAAATACTGCTAGTAGAGTTAAACTGGTGGTAATTACATTTTGTATATTTATTATTTTTACTTTAACCTTATAATATGGAAATAAATTTTACATGATGAGTATACATTTTTTCATATTAGTATCATTTGATGATGTATAATTATTTTTGCAATTATATCTATATTTTGAGCATGTGTATTCACAAGATTGGCCTATAGTTTTATTTATTTGTTATTTGGTTGGTTGGTCAGTGTGTTATTGGTACTCTTTTTGTTTTAGGGAAATTTATGTCAGGAGTATATAGTTCTTGTAAACTGTGTTGGATAGGTGTCCATGGTTTTGTTTTAGTTTTTTCCTACAGAATATTTTATAAAAAGTGAAAATGATCTTTTTCTTGAATGCTTGCTAAAATCTTCTTCAAGACTGCCTTGGCACTGTCTCTCTTTATAGGTAGAAAATTTACAACCTTTTTATATTGACTGCAGTTATTGATCTCTTGAGGTACTTTGCTTGTTTCTGAGCCAGTTTTAAAAATGTATTTTTTTCCCCAGAAAATTGACCATTTTGTCTATGTTGTCAAATTTATTGCCATAAAGTTGAACACAGTATTCACTTATTATTTTATCTCTCTTGCTTAAATCTTTAGTTACGTGCTTTTTTTGTTCCCAATCTTGCTTGTGCATGCTTTTTCCTCTTTTCTTTTTTCTTTTCTTTTTTCTCTCTAATCACACTTACCATAGATTTGCTAATTCAATAGTGTTTGTAAAGAAGAGGAATTTTTAATTAATAGACTATATAATGTTTTTTCTGGTTCATTAATTCTGGCTTTATAGCGATTACTCTCTTCTAATTATTTCATCCTTTCTATTTAAAAAGATAAACATTTAACACTATATATTTTCCTATGAGTATTCTCTTGGCTCTTTCCAAGTGTTTTCTTATGTGTTTGGTTCTTCTTTCTTATAATATTGCTTGCCTTTAGACAATTGGTTCTGCTTGGACCCATGCTTGCTTTTATACTGTTAATTTCTTATGTTAACTGAATTATATCTCTATTCACTATAGCCTTTATATAAATATATACACCCTTTTTATATAAAGGGATATGGTGCTGCCCGGTTTCATGTGAATGATTCAATAGGGGGTAAAGTTCAACTGCTGATGTTTAAAATGAGCCAGTGTCACATCTGAGACAGGAATCTAATTCTCCTTCCTGAGTGTCAGTGGTCATCCTGGACTTTGCTTTTTCTCTCTAGTGCATTATTTCACTCTAGTTATTGCTCCCAACTTTTATTTCATCTCTTTATGATCTTTCAGATGAAGGATCCATTTCTTTTTTTTAACATTTTATTTATTTTTTTTTGAGAGAGAGAGAGTGAGAGAGATCACAAGCAGGGTGAGAGGCAGAGGGAGAAGCGGACTTCCCGCTGAGCAGAGCGCCAATGCGGGGCTCGATCCCAGAACCCTAGGATCATGACCTGAGCCGAAGGCAGATGCTTAACTGACTGAGCCACCCAGGCACCCCATGAAGGATCCACTTCTTATTTTACATTGTAATTGTACATTGTAAATAGATTGATAGATTGGTTGGTTGATACCTGTATGTGTATGTATATACGTGCATGGTGCATGTATATGTGTATGTGTGAATGCTTATGCATTCATGGGTATTTATTTTAATCAGCTATTCAAATACCTATATTATTGATAGAGTAATTAATTTTGAGAATTGAGGGGCTTAAGATATATGTAACACATTTAATTTATTTCCTGTATTCTGAACCAGTTGAGGGATAAAAGGTATGGAAGTCAAAATACCAAACTTTAGGAGTTGTGAATTATGTACTCAAGGTGCACGATCACTATGATTGTATCACTGAATTTAAGAGCATTATTTTCCCCACCCCAAAACAGATAGTACTAAGAAAACACTGTTCATTCTTCATAGAAAAGAGAATATCTAGAGAAGCAAAATAGCTAATGTGCTTTCTGTAGGTAGGCAGATCTGAAGACAGGGGAAAGGGAAAGACCTGAAATGCATATTCCTAGTTTTTATGCACCATTTACCATTCAGATAGTTTATTCCTCCTACTGTGGGGAAAGGTGGGTAAGCGGAGAAAGGGCAAGACTGTCTTAGTACTGGATGTTACTTTACTTGGATATATGAGAAACTGAGAAGAAATGTTTTCCTCTCTCCTTTCAATGACTCATAGATTCAAAGCAGCTGAGAGCTAATAGAGAGGAGATAAAACATGTAAGTCATTGGTTAACAGTAGGTGGTGGAATTACAAGAATCATCTGAGGAGTTTTATCAACATGCATCTCTAATGGTCTTGATTCAGAACTTCTGATCTAAGAAAAGCTATTGTTGAGTTTAATAAGAGTAGCTAACATTTGTTCAGTGTTTAGGAAACTAATGCTCATCAGTTAGAAATGCCTTATTAAGGCTGTTTAGCAATATGTGTTCAAATGAGGATTAGAATATAAAAGCCTCACTCTTTCTTTTTTTTTTTTTAAGATTTTATTTATTTATTTGACAGAGATAGAGACAGCCAGCGAGAGAGGGAACACAAGCAGGGGGAGTGGGAGAGGAAGAAGCAGGCTCACAGCGGAGGAGCCTGATGTGGGGCTTGATCCCATAACGCTGCGATCACGCCCTGAGCCGAAGGCAAACGCTTAACCGCTGTGCCACCCAGGCACCCCTAAAAGCCTCACTCTTATCATTGCCTCTCATTGCCCAGACAAATAATTTTTTTAAAGCTAATTTGTAACTTTTTATAGTGACAGATGATAACTACACTTATCATGGTGAGAATTTTGTACTTTGTATAAAGTCTTCAATCACTGTGAAATTAATATTATATGCCAACTATATTTTAATTAAAAATAAAATAATAATTGGATCTGACAGCTATTTGAGGATTAAAAGATATAATATTGTACATGAAGTACAGTGTCTGATACCTTAGTAACTTAATTATTTCACCTGAAAAATATAGGACAATTTACTTCAGTAATAATCTAGGCCTAAGAATGTCCTTTGGATTTCTGAAACAATTATGAAAAAGAATGGGAAGGAAGAAGGGAAATGGAGAACTCATATGGTGCTGTATGGAAAAATGATATTGATAACAAAAAGGAGATGAAACAAAAGGAAGTTAACTCCAAGGTCCTAGCCCAAGATTTGGAGAAGACTGTGGCTATCCAAAAATAATTTGGTAGTCACACTGTCATTCAATTTGATACCGAACTAAGCATTTGTCAAATCTTGCATTTGTTGAAATGTTGTGTAAAAAGAATTAAATGAGAAGAATGAGACACAGAAAAAAAAAATTAACCCAGAAAGCATAGAGTGTCAAGGAGTAGATTTTTAATAGATAAGAGCCAAAGAGATGAAGGAAGATTAGAACTAAGAATTCTATGGCATTTTTTAAAGGAGTTTATTGGTAAGATTTGCTAGAACAGGTCTTATATCAGAAGACTGCAAGGCACTGAGAAGAGCCTGTATGTAAAAGTGGATCGCACCCTCTTCCTGTGTCTTTTGCACATGAGTGATGTACTTACGAATAGCAGATGACATACTTTGAGTTATTTTCCTTTTAGTGGCAATACATTTTGTTGAGTCATGTATGTTTTCTTCATAATGAAACTTTATCTTTACTGATAGCATGTGTTTTGTAAGGTAATTTCCTATGAGTAGCATCAAACAATAATCTAGCTTGTTCTGGAGTTGATTTGATAATCACTTGGCTAGGAGGTAGCCAGAAGAGCTAGTTCGTTTCTTTCTTTCTTTCTTTCGTTCGTTCGTTCGTTCGTTCTTTCTTTCTTTTTCTTTCTTTTGCCTTTCTGCCTTTCTCTTTCTTTTTTCATAGATAGCATTTTTACAAAAAAGACACTTCTCATAAATAATCTGATTAATACTGTTTGTATGTCCCATCCAGGAATGATTTGTGACAGTTGGTGTGATAATGAATTTTCATCAAGAAAATTTTAGGTGAAATAAGTAAGATATAGAATAGTAAATTTCACAAATAAAATATTGTCACAGGATTTAACTAAAAACTCTTTTGTGCTATCAAAAGATATGTGTATTGTAAGTTTGGCACTCCACCCAGGTCCCCTTAGATATCTTTTACAGTTTGTGTACTTTTCATAGAAGGGACCCTCAGGCTACTAGAGTGTACTTTCCTGACATTTTCTGAAAGCCAGACAGATAATTTTTTTCTGTCTGGAGCTGCCCATAACCAATGACTAACAGGCATGTGACAGTTGTAAGAAAGATCTGGCTCATTTGCCTTAGGTCAGTTAAACTGAGAGGTGAAACTTACACTTCACTGTTCCCCTATGGGATCAGCCCTATGTTACCTTCGGCATGACTTAGCTTAAGGTCTCATCCTTGTTTGGCAACCTCCTGTTTTCTACTCTGTTGCCCACATTTCCTTATTGGTTTTCCCTCTGAACATGTCCTCATATATCATTTGTAAACTTACCCTCAACTCGGGAGTCTCTTTCTGGGGAGACTAGCCTAAGAAAATGCTTCATGAGATTTTTGGGTACTTACTGTGTAGTATATAAAGCATCTTATAATGAATGAATTATCCCAAGGAACTAGGTATCCAAATGAAGTATCTTCAGATGATTAAAGAGTTAATCAGCATAATAATATCTATTTAAAATATTTATTGAGCACCTATATGTATAAGGTACTATTTATGGAATCACCAAAGCAAATGTCATATTCCAAAATAAGAAGCAGGACTGTGGAGGAGGATTTTCAAAGGATGAGTTATAAAAGATTTTAATTGTTTTAATGCTTTTCCATTTTTACTCACTTTTGTGAAGTCTAAAGGCATCTGGAGTTAGAGGCTAAAATAGGATTTACCAACAAAGCTATGGTCTCCTCTGAGATCCACTTCCCCACCAGAGGAGGAGGGAGTGAAGCTTTAAGAAAACTCAGTGAGCTTGATTAATGCCCTGTGAAGAGTGCACTGGCATTTGACTCCTATAGAGATATCTAAAGGGAGAGTGATGAAATGACTAGCAGATTTGACACACAAGTGATACAAAAGTAGCTGCTTTGGGTGGCCCACCCTCCCAGAGCTTGCTGGGATAAAGCATCTGTTTTTACCAAAGACCACATGTGTGCCATGCTATGAGAGAGTTAGCATGGTTTTGTCTTGGACACCATCCAAGAAAACTGCCTTGAGGTGTAAAAAAGATCTCAGCAAAGAGACATTCGAGATACCACTGTAAACTTTAACACTGAACAAAGACAAAATGGCTGAAATGTGTAGAGATACCTTTTCAAGACATCTTTAGATAACTAACGCCAGCCTCTAAGTGATGGGCAATATCCGTAAAATTTTCCAAAAGTGAAAATTCAATTACAATACTTTCAAGTCCCTGAGGCTGATGCTATATTAGTACAAGACTAAGTTGAGTTACAGCATTCCTCTTGCTGCTACATTTTCTCTCTCTTTATAGCAAAACCTTGTAAAGATCAGAAACTTTGTCATATAGGAAAGGGCAGATCACCCACTTTTCATGACTCCAGAGGCATCATTCCTATTAAACGAAACGTGGGTGCTGTTTCAGAATGTATGCAGCTTAGCAGTTCATGATAAGAGAAATAGAAGTGTTGGCTGGGAAGAGAGAAGAGTGAAATAATCATCTTTCCCAATATACTTGAAGGCTAAAAGGCTCAGGGAATCATGTATAGCTTAAATTAAGAATGAAAATTTGACAAACACACATGGCTACACAATCAAATGACAGTAAACTGAGACTATGAATTATGATTTGGAATGATCAGACTGTTTTTGTTACCTAAGTACCACCATAAAATTCATGTGTTTTAGTAGGCAACTTCCAAGATGGTCCTCAATGATCTTGTCTACATGTATTCATGCCCTTGTTTAATCTTCTCCCTCTGGCTGTGAACTAGGTCTGGTGACCCTTTTCTAATGAGTAGAAATATGGCAAAAGTAGTGCACATCACTACTGAGATTAGGTTCCCAATGACTGTAAACTCTGTTATGCTGGCATTGTTTATTCTACCTTGTGCAGGTTCATTCTAATCAAGCCAGCTACCATATTAAGAGCTGTTGTATGAAGAGGCCCATGTAGCAAGAAAGTGAGAGAAACCTATTGTCAACAGCTTGTGAGACATTCAGGCCTTCTTTTCAACAACTTGTAAGGAAATAAATCCTGTCAACAATGAGTAGAATAAGCTTGGAGACTGATCCACACCCATCAGGTCTACAAATGAGACTATATCACTGGCCAGCACCATGATTGTAGCTTTGTGTCAGACCCAGAGCCTGAAGGCCCAGCTAAGCCATGTCTGGATTCTTGACTCTCAGAAATGGTGAGATAATAAATGTTGTTATTTTAAGCCAGTAAGTTCTGGGGCAACGTGTTACAGAGCAATAGATAACTAAACATGAACCCTGCCTTCAATTTCATCCACAGGGATCAGAAGATATAAGTCTAGCAACTAAATATAAGGAACAGTAGGAGGCAAAGATAAAAAATTGTGTCTTCTCCTAATACTCCAGAGGACCTGCTCTCATAAATGTAACCATTACAAAACCTACATAAAACATATTATCTGATTTTCGGCAGTTTACAATTTCACACTGGAAATCTGCACCAAAGCAGGATATTCTAAGGAATAATTAAAAATGTATGTACTGGAAATTTCCAAGGCCCTATTTGTAGAATTCATAAAATCCTAGAAGGCTATAAGTTCTTTTCCCTACCTCTAGCTCAAAACTCCCACTAACAGTGAGTTATCTCCAGTTAAGGACCATCTCAGTATCCTACAGTTGTTACCTCTGTTTTCAACATGCTTTCACATATAAAAATTCACATGCACACACTCGCACAACCTCCAGAAGGTATTTAAGTATAGAAGACTATATTGAAGATTAGAATAGTGGTAGGAAGAACAGAAGATATATTGATGTTCAAAAACATACATTGATTTAAAAAGAAATTTTAGAACAACAACTACAATCATTATTTCCCTCCAATTAGAAATTTTTATAAGCTGCTTCATTTTATATAGTACCCAATTCCATATAATCTCAGTATTTAGTTATTCAGGCAATGCCCTTCCCTTTCTAATTCTTTGTCCCTTCTTTCTTAAGAACAAAAATATGTTCCTCTAGTTAATTACCTACATTGTACACTTGGTTACTCTCTTCAGTTTCTGAGGCCCTTAGCTAATACCCATACTCTAAAGGTCAACCCCTCTACCCTAGACACCTATTAAAATATTGTATTACAAAAGCATGACAATTTTTAATTAAAATCAATTCTGTTTCAAGCTGCTATTTTTCACCCGGTAATGGAGGTTGACAGTAATCTAATTTAGATTGATGCTATGGACACTGAGGTGTGCTCCCCATATATCCTTCTCTTTTTAAGACAGAAGCATTCATTTCCCCCTAGCTGCTTAGGCTGTGACAACTGAACCTGACAGCTGAATGCTCCATGCTGAAGAGAGCCACCTTGTCCAAATATGGGACATTGTTTTTGAGAGGCAGTCTGCTCCAATGATGGACCAATGTTGGGGTGTAAGAGTCTCATCTCCTTGCCACAATATTTTTTTCCTTTGCCTTAGTCTGTTCCTATGCTATCCCTATATGTTAATCACTCCTAACTTTCTGCTCACACACTCTATGTGTAGAACTTGTGTGTTGATCACTGTCAATAAATCTTTACCTTTGAGTTTTATTCTCGGGGAACCTAATCAGCAAATATTGGCTGGATAGAATAGCAGACTTGAGGAGGATGTTAATGAGATGGATTTTAGATACATTGGATTCTGTGTACTATTAGACGGCTAGTGTAAATTGCTTGCTGGCAGCAAAGAGAATAGATAGAAGAGAAAACAAAGTTGAATATATAGATGTTGGAGTAATCAATACACTGATACATTTTAAATTACAGGAGTTACCTAGTTTCTTTTTGTTGAAAAAAAAATCCACAAACAACAAACAAAACTTGTCCTTTGGTTTCCAAGACAGCCAAATTGGTTTTTCTCAGGAATTTTTCCCCAAGTTCACTTCTTACTTCTCACTGCTAATAAACAGTCTAATTACTTTTATGTTAAATAACTAATTCATTCAAATAATATCAACTTAATCCCTATAATGTACCATAGAAGGTCTAGGATATGTTGTAATGAACAGCAGAGAAAATTTTTCGCCTAATAATTAGGAGACAGACATCAATGATGTGACATAATAAAGATTCAGGCAAAGATTATGATGGGTGAATTTGCTTGGTGTGCTCAGCATCATAAAGAAGACCAGTGTAGTTGGAAAGTAGTAAATAAAGCAGGAGAATATACAGAGATGAGTTAAAGAGTTTAACATGTGTTATAAATTATAGGGCTTTTAGACCATGCTTTGAATTTGTTCTTCATTTTAATAGCAGCAAGAAGAAACTGGAGATTTTATGCAACACATAAATTTATGCATTAATTATTAAAATTTACTGAGCACCTACCCTGTATTTATATCTCTTAGTACTAGGGTTCCAATGGTGAACAAAACAGATTACCTACTTCTATCTACATTCTCATGATATAAGACATTGACAATAGAGAAATAGTAGAGAAGAATAATAGAGTAGAAAAATGACAGTAAATGAATAAACAACTAAATATTTGTGTATTAAAATATCAGGTAGTGATAAAACACATACAAAAAATAAAGCAGCATAAGAATATAAAGAATGACAAAGGATATTCGTTTAAAATGTGTAATCAGGGAAGACTTTTTCAGTACAAACCAGAATAAAGCACAAGAAAAAAATATAAAAATAATTGCATTCATTGTTACAATCACATTTAAACTTTAGACTATTGTATTAGCTGAAAAAAATTCTTAGAGACATAGATTTGAGATTCACAAGCAAATAGATGAGTTTTAGAACATTGATATTGGATAAGTTCACCTTAGAAGAGAATGTAGAAAGGAAAGAGATGAAAACAGAAGCATGCAAATCTCAACAAGAGTCTTTCCATTGAGAAGAAAGAAGAGAGTGCCACTGAAATAGAGTAAAGTGAGAAGAGTGTTAAGTGGTGAAAGTGTAAGTCTGAGAAAATGAATAGGTTCTGAGAAATTCTCCTGGGAATCAAAAAAGATGTGATCACTTGGGGTGGGTTAAAACGAGTTTTTTGATGATCCTCTTACACATTCTGTGTGCTGGCGAAATACGTTGATCATGTTGAATTTGGTGATGTGGCAGAGTAGAAATAATTTTAGGAGCACAGTTCTTAATAATGGAGGAGAAAGTGTGAGCCAAGGCAGAAATGGAGGAACTGGCAACGGACAGGAAGAGAACTCTTTCCACTGTAACAAGGGAGAGACTCCCAATTGAAAGTAAGATTATCACCTCAAAATTAACAACTACAAAATGCACTCACCGAATTTCTCCAGTCTTTTCTTTATGTGTTTCCTAACTCAGTCACTAGAACGAACTAAATGTCCAAGACAGAAAAAAAAGAAAAGAAAAGAAAATCTTCAAATCCCTTTCCCCATCACTAAAATCCAACACAACCAACTAAATTATCTCTGAACCCTTAAACTTCAGTGAGAGTGAGGCATACTGGTGGGATAAAGGTGAAGCTCTTCAGTGCAGTCTCAGCCCCCAGGGGGTACCTTTTCTAGGGATTATGGTTGCTTTTTATATCTGCTTTATTCTGTTCTTTAACGTTCTCTTTATTTCTTACTAGTCAATCTCTCATTAATCCAATACCCTATTTTAGTTAATAATTCTTTAGTATCAGTTTTCCCTATTTGAATTATTGTGCAGATTCTCTCTCCCAATTTTAATTGGACCAGTATGTCTCCATCAGTTCACATAAGAAGTGAAACTGAAATTCAAAACCAGATCTATCAACGGCGGATAGTAATATTTAAGAAACTGCACCATCAACAGTCTATACCTTAGTTGAACAATGAACTCAAGTTTTTATTAAATATCTTAGTGAGCAGAACTTTTGAAAAGATAACAGTGATTACCCATGCGGTTCTGTGTTGCCAGGCAGTTTGGTTACAACTAGAAATATCATTCATTCAGTAAATACTGAGAGAGCCCTTGCCATACTCAGTGTAATGCTGTAGGCCCTTGAACTAGAGAAATAAATTAGACCGATGAAATCTCTAATTTCACAGACTACTTCTGAAAAAGAAAGTGTCATAAAGTTTTACTGCTGATGTTTTGGGTGCTTCAGCATTGTTTTATGGAGGAAATGGATGCGTATGCTTTGTGTTCTTATGATTATCAACACTCATGTGCAAACTTTGTACGTTTCTATAGACTATTATTGACTATTATTACTTTACTCATCATATTCTATTTTACACCTACTAAGTTTACATATCTATAATAATAGGAGAAATAAAAAGCAAATGAATATAGAATTTTAAGTTACTGTTTTATTGGGACTTTATAAAACTTACATTACAAAATATAAAAAGAGATTTGATACTTTTTCTTAAAGAGAGTGAAAATAGAGTACACATAACGATGTTTTCTCTTCACTCAAAATGCCATTCAAAATGTATGATTTCAGGGTGCCTGTGTGGCTCAGTCAGTTAAGCATCTGCTTTCAGCTCAGGTCATGATCTCATGGTCCTGGGATCCAGCCCCTCTTAGGGCTCCCTGCTCAGCGGGAAGTCTGCTTCTCCCTCTCCCTCTGTCCATTCCCCTGCTCGTGCTCCCTCTCTCTCTCTCTCAAATGAATAAATGAAATCTTTAAAAAAATGTATGATTTCACACTATGCCACTATTTCATAAGTTCCACTTCTTGCAGATGAAAATTCCTGATGGTTTAATATCCCCTATGGGCACTTTTTATCCCTTCCCACTTCCTTTTTGAAGATTATTGTAACAGAGGAATTCTTTCTGCTCCAAACTAATGGCAATTTGAAATATATTTCATAAAGGTTTCTTATGGAAATTATAAAGAACTTTTCTCTTTATACTACTCACATCAAGCATCACACTTTTTTCATGTGGAAATAGGTTATTTCTTGATCCAATACATCAAAATCTTTGCTTTTTGTGTGCATTTGAGATGTTACTCATTATATATCAAATACATTAATTAAAACTTACTATTATTTAATGAGATAGGTGTCTTACAAAATAGACAACTACAGAAGACACATATTGAAAATCAAGTATTACTTTTAAAATAGTCATTGATGTATTAACTTAATAATCAACATCTCCATCATTTCCTATTTAAAAATGTAAATATGTCAAAAAAGATGTAAATATATCACCAGAAATGAGTTTCTAATCATAGTCTCCTGATACTTTTTAAAGAGTCACAGGAAAATATGCACAGCATGGTGGTAGAGAATCTGTTGCAGAATAGACAAAATATTAGAATCTAGGAATGCCTTCCTTCTTGACTAGCATTACCCCTAAACACTATTAATTTCTAAATCCCTTTTTTATAATTAAAAAAAAAGAAATTTCAAAAAAATTTCAAAAAGAAATTAATACACTCTCAAACTTAGGAAGGATTCTTATATTTGACCACAAAATTAATTCTGAAAAACATATAATTTTTTAAATTTCTTTTTTTCTTAAAGTTTGTATTTAAATTCCAGTTAAAAAATAAATAGTTTTTAAGTAAAGTATCTCTCTTATCAATCAGCTATTTTAACTACAGAAAATAGTTACCAAAAAAAATGCCCAGTGGCAGCTGGGTGGCTCTGTCAGTTAAGCATCTGACTTTGGCTCAGGTCATGAACTCAGGGTCCTGGAATCGAGCCCTGCATTGGTCTCCCTGCTCAGCTGGGAGTCTGCTTGTCCTTCTCCCTCTGGTTCTCCCCCTGCTGATGCTCTTTTTTTCTCTCTCTCTCTCTCAAATAAGTAAATAAAATCTTTAAAAAAAAAAAAAAAGCCTGCCCAAACCATAACTGTTCGTTTGAAAAGCATACAAATTCCAATAAATTAACACAAGTCAGATTAATGCTAATAATTTGTTAGACATATAAATTGAGAAAACATATGCATAGCTGAACTTTCTTAATATGTAAATCAAGATTTCCAAATTCCTTGGTAGTGAAATATTTGATGTAGATTGTAATACAGTAAATCTGGCTTAATATAACATGTTTATAGCTGAAATACCTACATTCTAAACAAACAAAACTGTGCTTAGTATGTTAAATGTTTCAAACATATAGCATATTTAAGGACATAATATGAATTAGAGAAAATATATGGGTACTTCATTTTTCAACCAGAGAGAATTTAATATTTACACTTGGTAAGGGTTCTCTATGTGCCAAGAAAAAAAACTGTTCTCTTTCTTCATTTATTTTTTTGAGTGTGCGACAGGGACTCTCCAAGTATCCAAGTCACTAGAAATAGAAGAGTAGTTGGCTCTAACTAATTGTTTTATTTTGTCCTCAAACTACACTGTGAGTTATTAATATCCCCTCTACAACAGATCACAAAACTGGAAATAGTAGTAGTAGTTAAGTTGCAAAGTCACCATTACAGCCCATGCCTGTCTGTAGAAGTAGACGGTTTGAGGACAACACCAGTTTACTATGCTTATTAGTAGAAAAAAGATAATAAAGTCAGCTTGGCAACTTTGTCCTATACTACCATTTGTTTCGGATAGAGTTAGTTCATGAAAATGGTGTTATACAAGTTTTATATTTATTCATTCATTGCTGTGTCTATGTTGAACATTGATTAACTTAGATCTCATATAAACAAGATTCCTTTTTTTCATTAAGAAAGAATCACAGTTTTAAACATTTATTTTCTCTGAGAAAGAAAGGGATTAAGGTGTTCAAATTAAAATCAATAAGAGCATGATTTGAAGGAGATACTATTCTACAGAATTACATCAGGCAGAAACTATTATAAAGATATTTGCTTGTGATTGATAAACCTGAATATATATAATTAAAATCATAATCAAATGACGTGCAGAGTTCTGTACTTTCATCCAACAAAATTTCATTACATTATTATTTTATATTATATATTTTTATTTGAACGATGGTTTGCATTCAGTTTTGCGAATGTATACGTGAAAATTAAATCTGTGATTAGTTAGGCTTAAAGATCAGCTCCAATTCTTCTATACCAAGTTCTCCATTCTTAAACTTCTCTTGTTGAGGTCAATCTTTTTCTTATTGTAAAATTTTATTCCTTTCTCCAAGTTACCTTCTTATATCATATAGAAGAAGCCAAACCATTATCTAACATATTTTTGTTTCTGTAATAAAATATTGTCAAAGTTCATTGAGTAAAACTTCCAACAAACCATTATTTAATATCCCTTTAATTCAGATAATAGTAGAATTTTATCTAACATTTAACCGTAGAAATTAGTGTCTGCTAGTAAGTATGTATGTTGTAAAACTCATTTTCCACTCATGTATCTTCTCACTGATAGCCACATTTGGATTTTGGGTAGCATTATTCTCCCAGTCATCCAGGATTGAATCACTTGAATTACACTTTTTTTCTCATTTTCCACATCTGCTAAAACTTATATTTTGAATTCATCATTTACTTTCCATCTCCACAATCATTGCTTATCCTTATATAACTCATGCACAGACACTCAATGCAACCTGGTGGCTCAGCACAGTGCTAAGTGCTGGATGTTACCATACAGACATGTTTCCAGCCCCTGTGGATCTTGTAAAAAGTATCTCTTCCTGACACTTACCTTTGTACAGGACTTTATCGTTAAATTGTACATTTTCCAGGATGCAATGTAGTATCATCAAACGCTTGATACTTCCTGCCATATTAATTTGTAGGAATTACACTTTCTGAAAAGATATGAAAGTTGTGTTGGGGAGTCAAGAGTAGAAACACTAACCTTGAACAGATGCTTACATTAGAAAGGTAGCAGCAAGAAAGAGGAAAGAGATGGTTTCCAAGTTTTCTGTTTGATACAAACTCTGTTTCTTGGAATCAAAGCAAATGGTAGAAAAGAGTTCATGGCCCCATGTTCCTCCAGTCATGCAGAGTTTGCAGTTGTTTCATGAGGTGACGAAAAGTTCTAGTATTGATGGTTTTTATAAATGTAATTCACATTTAGTTGATATTTATCCCAATTTCTGGCATTTGTTTTTCTGTCATTCTCAGGTTTAGTACTTTTAATGAGTTTTCATGTGTTTCCTGTTTTGGGAATAGTTTAAAGGAAAGTAGGAAGAATTTGACTCCATTGTAATCCAGAAGTTACCCCAATTTTTTTTATTGTAGTATAAATATTGAATAGGTTTATTTTACTTTTCTTTTGAAGAGTCCATTAAGTAGTTGATTTATTCATCATGTCATCTGTTTTTTCCCCTTTTACTTTTAGGACACCAAAGGAGGAACATGTTTTGAAACTTTAGTTTAATAAAGAGAGAGAGAAACAAAAAGAGAGAAAAAGCAGATGAACTTACACATGAACATGCACAGCAGCCAGCTGTGTTTGCTTTCTTTTGTATCTTTAAACATCAGTTTAATATTACTTTTCTTTTTTTTACATGAATACTGCCATAGATTGCCAACAAGGCATTTTTGGACCACTTTCAAAGCATTATAAGAAAATATACCCACATGGCAAACATTTTTCTTTTCCCTTCATCCTAGTTATTCCATTTGTGATTGATGTAGTACAACAAAAATGTATACTTCAAATACAATATAAATTATTTTTTGTAAATTTGATCAAAATAACTTTCCCTCTATAACGTAAAAAGAAAAAAAAACCTAATTTTTTATAACTAGAAAATCTAGGAATAATTATTTTGTAATATATAATATTATTTTAACTACCATTAGAAATGCATTATTTAGTGTAATGCATCATATTTGTATTTTAAGAATACTTTATTATAAAAATAAAAACACGTAGGTCTGTCTGCTAAGGTCTAATACAGAAATAAAATACATTAAACTAACAAACAACAAGGAAATATCTCATGATTGCTTTCCAGAATAATTCTGATGAAATGAAATGTGTGATAAGCAGCATGTCCTCAAGGGAAGGAGTAAATCACAGCTCTAGCAGCACTGTATTCTGGGAATCATCAAACACACAAGAAATCTAAGTAGGCTATTATTAGGCTAAATAGGAAGTCTTTTTTTTTTAAGTACAGAATGGTATCACTTTACATAATTTCTAAAACTTTCTATTTTAGTTTTAAATTTAACATATAACCAATTAGATAATTCCTGGCCTAAAAGCACTGTGGCAAAAACAACCTGAAAGAAATTTAAGAACCATTTTAACACATGAATTTTAATGTAGTTGAATAAAGATTCACTTTAAAATGTAATCATAATCCTTATACATTTTATAGCTTTTATAAAAAATATATTCATTGCAGAAAATTTAGAACATACTAATAAGAAAAAAATTTATTTTCTTTGCAAAACTTAAGGAAATATGTAGTACAAGGTAATTATTTTTCTAATTTAATTTTCTATTTATAAATGTGTTACATATTGTGCTCTGAAATAGTGTTCCTTGAATGACTAAATAAATGAATAACTAGAAATATCCAAACTAGTTGACAGAAGCTATCAAAATTTATTTCATATGTTCTTCATATATTTTTTAAAGATTTTATTTTTTAGAGTGCGCACATGCATATATACCAGTGCGTGTGAGGGAGGGAGGAGCGGAGGGAGGAGCAGAGAGAGTCCAGAAAGAGGAAGAGAATCTCAAGCAGACTCCCTGCTGAGCATGGAGCCTGATTTGGGACTCCATCTCACCCCTGCAAGCTCATGACCTGAGCTGAAACCGAGAGTCAGCTGCTTATCCGAGAGCCACCCAGGTGCCCCAGTAGTCTTAATATTTTAATTTTCATCTTCTTTTATACCAATATATTTCGACAATAGTCACTGAAGAAGAACAAAGATGGAAAAGAAGGAGAACAAGGAGAAGAAAAAGAAGACAAAAACGAGGAAGAAGGAAATAAGGCAGAGGAGAAGAGAAAGAAGTCACTTCATACATACACTTCATACATACAAAGCAACACTTTATGAGTGGATACCTACCCAATGAGTTAGGTATATTTATTTTCATCTGCATTTTTCCAATAAGGAAATCAAGGCACAAATAAGTAAAATACCTTGTCCAAGTTAACATAGCTATTAAATGTTGGAAGCAGAACTTGATTTTAAGAGTCCGGTTCAAAGTCCATGCTTTTAATTGATATTTATTCTGATAGAAATAACTAAGACAAGTATATACAATGAAGATGAAGAAAATAAGAGAATTAAACATATTTTCTTTTAATTCTTTACTGTTTGTTAGGAGAAAAAATGAGTTCAGAGCTGGTATTGAGGTTGTGTTCCACAAAGTCCACAAGGTTATAGCTATCGATCTCTTTGCTCCATTCTGCAGACCTCACTCATATTCTCCAAATTTCCCCCAAGGTCAAGCTGGGTGTTTTAACCTTCAAATCTACATTTTAGCCAATTAAAAAGAAAGGACACAAGCTACACCTTAAAGGAATTATCCTGGAGCACCTGGGTGGCACAGTTGGTTAAGTGGCTGCCTTCGGCTCAGGTCATGAGAGCAAGCCCTACGTCAGGCTCCCTGCTCTGCTTCTCCCTCTCCCTCTGCCTGCCGCTCTGCCTACTTGTGCTCTCTCTCTCCACCTCTCTGTAAAATAAAGTCTTAAAAAAAATAAAGGCATTATCATGAATTCATATACATCCTTTCCCTTGTATCTTCAATAGCCAGATTATACTCCATTAGTCATAGGTAGGCAAAGGAAATTGGAGTTTTTCTATGTTATTAAATGTTATCTTAACTGAATCAAAGGGAAAACAAGTATTAAGTTAGTGTTAGCAGTCACTGCCATAGGGAGATACACAGATATTATCACAACTAATGCATTCAATTTTTTTAAATTTCATAGTTTATATAGCTATTAAGTGTTAGAGCTAGGGTTTGAATTTAGCAACCTAAGTCAAGGCAATATGGCATTAAGAAGAGATACTAATGAAAACAAAATGTTGATTGAACTCATTTGGATGTGGACAGCCTTGGAACAAGACTATAATGAGTATTCATCTAAAGTACTAAAAGAAACTAAAATAATTAAGACAAGTATAAAGCCAATATTGACTTTTAGCTTTAGGTAAAATATTGCCTAAGATGAAGATATCTAATTTTCACTGGATAGAAAATTACACATATCAAGCCCAGTGCAGAATTCGTTGAGAATTTATAAAATACATTGCTCTACTAAATATGAGGAAGATCCCACTAATAAATAGTTAGAAATCATCCTAGCTATAAAAAAAAAATTATACTGCAGGCATGCTTTCAAAATGGGTAAAAAAAAAAATTTAATATTAAAGGTTTACATGTCTATAATTTTTTAGGTTAAAAGCTTATAGGAGATTAATCCTAATTGTTTTGGCATATGACATTATCTTACTGGAATTAAAACTTAATGAAAAGTAAAGATCATATATCATTATTGAATCCCATGATCTCTAAATATCAATAGAAATAACAGATTTACATTTAAGAAGGATTATCTGAGGAAATTTATTTAATTTTTAAATCCCATTGAATAAAAGAAATTGTATGTAATTCATGTATATAACCACTTTTTCAGATGTTCAACGTAGTTGTGATGTAAAAATCTTCTGTTCTACTTAAACACAGGAGAAGCAGTAGGCAACTGCTCTTAAGCATTATAGTAACTTTCTATGCCCACTGAGTCTACTCATATTTATTAGGACAAAATAAAGGATTCTGGGGCTAAGCAAATAAGAAGGAGGATAGAATATAAAGATCAGTATAGGAGGAAGGAAGAGAAATTTCACCTCAAAGTTCAAATAAATAATAAAGATAAATCTTAGGTACTCAGAGATGATTTGAATTCTTCCCTGGAATTCCCTGGAGTTTGGTACTTTATAATGAAGGGGAAAAAAAAGTCAACCCATGAAATAAAGAAACAAACACACTTCAAATTCTTCATCGAAGGAAGGAACTTAAAATACGATTTCAGAAAAGTCAAAGATTCTCCTCTTTGGGAGAGAAAATACTGCTCTGTGAACACGCTGAGGAGCGGCCATGAAAACGAGCCATTCACATGTCCTGTCTTGGGGACCCCATGGCTGACTCAGCTCCTCCACATCCACCATCACAACTGTGCCAACGTCACCGTTCCACAGCTTTCTCCCACCAAATCACTGAGTGGGGCAGGATATTGGTGCTGAACCATCTCTGTGGGAAGTAGGAATCCTCTGACGGGTGCCTTTGACTCATGGATTCACCATTAGCCTGGCCAAAATTTTCTCAGAACTCTGCTGTTGTCTGAGACTTCCTACTCAATCCTTTTTTCTTCCTGCTTTCCCTCGCAGGCCAGATCTGCACTGTGGGCTGAAGTTCCCCCTACTTCCTTTCCTTTATTCTTCATAGTTGTTTCCCTCAATAAATCTCCTGCGTGTCTGATCCCATCTGAGCATCTGCTTCTTGGGGAAGCAGAACTAATGCAGTTTGTATAGGAAGTTACATCAGAGAGTGAATCCTGGAGCCAAGATGTAGGAAATTTTAGAACAGTATGTAAATTCTTGGGATAATTTTTATTCTTAATGTTTATAAATCACATCATTAGAAAACAGCTGATTCTCCCAAGGTCTTTAAAGATAAGAATAACATGAATATAACATAATTTTGACTTTTTTATTTAATGCTATTTTGATTAACTTAAGAATTTTATTTAATATGGCCTAGACCTACTTATATGGGAATATATGCCCTCAGATAATATAAAGCTTTGGAGGTTTTTTGTTTCTGTTTTTGTTTTCTGTGTAAAATTTGTCTGGCAACTGAAATCTAAGCTCTTGAAAGCAGTCAGTGAAAATACAATAAACAAAATTGTTGAACAAATTAACATGTAAGACATCTACGAGACCCTTTAGATATTTACATAATGAATGATTACGCTCTATAAGTAGATTTTGTTTTTTCTCATATAATCCAATAAATTAAATCAATCTCTATGAAAATCTTAGCTCATTTTGTATCATTGCATCTTTATTCTTTTGCACTTCAAGTGATAGTTTTATTAGACTAACACACAAACTTGAAAATGTTTATAGGTCCCCTAGCACAGACTATAAAAAAAGTTAAATTGCATTAAAATACCCACATGTGAGCTGAATTGAGATCAAGTAGTTTAAGAAATTTGGAATTAATTATAAGAAAAACAAATCTTGTAGTCTATAACAGTCTTTTACGTGATTTTCAATGATAATGTAGTTAATATGAAATTCTTTATCATTGCTAACACAAGTAGCTTTCTGTGCTGCGAATAAGGACAAATTAAGAGCTAGTTAAAAGTTACCCCTTCACCACTTGTATACAGATTACTGTCCATCTAAGATGAATTACTTATAAAACAGGCATTAGAAAACATGATGCTACCAGTTGAAAAGGTGTGTCATCTAGACCAGTGAGAAGACAGTATTAAATAAGCAAATTCCATCACCAGAGAGTATACTGCAGTACCACAACCCCCTGCCAAAAATGTATATCCACCTGAAACCTCAGAATGTCAACCTATTTGAAAATACAGATATAATTGGTTAAGATGAGATCATAGGGGATTAGAGTGAGACCTAGGTCCAATGTCTGGTGTCTTTGTAAGAAAATGAAAAGATTCAGACATGGACAAACAGGGAAGAAGGCTCTTTGTCAACAGAGGCAGATTGAATTTTTGCAGCTGCAAGATAGGGGTTAAGGGCAACAACCAGAAGCTAGGAGGAGGCAAGGAAGGATTCTTCTCTAGAGCCTCCAGAGGAATAATGACAGTGCTAACATCTTAATTTTAGACCTCTAGCTTCTATAACTGTAAGGGAATATATTTCTGTAGTTTCAAGCCACCCAATTTGTGGTGATTTGTTAATGGCAGCATTAAGAAATTAATACAGATACCTTCCTACACTAAAAATTATTTTAATTATCAGCAAATATTTCTCCGCTACATTGTACACACATTATTTTACCTATTTACAAGAGGACGGGTGATTTTAAAATATAGGACATTTTTCATGATCTGCCACCAAAATACAAAGGAAACATTTTTCTGATGACAGCACAACAGCATTATCTTTGGATGAAACGCACACATCTGAAACATCTTAACCTGTCAACAAAGTGAAATGTTTACTCATGATGGAACAGCATTATCTATCTGTTAAACACACACACATATACACACAATACACTTACTTACATTAATAGTTTCCATATTAAACATAATTGAAGCAAAAAAAGTTTATTAACTAAATCAACACGTAGGACGTAGTATAAGCAGCCTCTTATATTCTAGCGGCAGAAAATATGATTACATTTGGTTAAAAGAAAATTAACAGGCTTTTTTCAGAGAGGTTTTAAGTTTCTACTATTATTACTAAAGTCCATGGTATACATTAGAATCCATTCTTTCTGTTGTACAGTTCTACAGGTTTTGACAAATGCATAATGTCATCCATTTACCACTACAGGAGCACAAAGAATAGCTTCACTGCCCCAAAAGTCGCCCGTACTCTATTCATTCATCCCTCCTTTTCTCCCTGCAAACCTCCAGAAACCACTGGTATTTCATGATCACTATAATTTGACATTTTCAGAATGTCATATAGTTAGAATCACACAACATGCGCCCTTCCCAAATTGGCTCTTTTTTCATTAAGCCACACGCATTGGAAGTTATTTCATGTCTTTTTGTGGCTTGATAGCTCATTTCTTATTATCATTGAGTAATATTCCATTGTACAAGAGTTTGTTTATCCATTCCCCTATCGAAGGACATCTTGGTTGCTTCCAATTTGAAGCAATTATGAGTAAAGCTGCTATAAACATCCATGTGCAGGGTTTCACGTAGACTTAAGTGTTCACTCATGTAAATACCTAAGAGCACAATTGCTGGATCATATGGCAAGCGTATTTTCAGCTAACATAGCTATGTTTAGCTTACATTTAGTAAGGAACTGCCAAAACGCCTTCCAAAGTGTCTATGATTTGCATTCCCACCAACAGTGAATAAAAAGTGTCTATAGCTGCACATCTTCGTCAGCATTTGATGTTGTCAGTGTTTTGGATTTTACTCATTCTCATAGATGTGTGTTATCTCATTGTTGTTTTATTTTGCAGTTCTCTAATGATATATGATCTTGATTTTTTTCATATTCTTAACTCACAATCTGTGTATCTTCTTTGGGGAAAAATTTTTTTCTTCCTCTAATCGCTCTCTAGAGCCCTCTATTGGCAGAGCTTAACAGGAAGCAAGCTTGATAATTTTTAAAGAAAAGAAAAGAAAAGAAAAGAAAAGAAAGAAAAAGAAAGAAAGAAAGGAAGGAAGGAAGGAAGGAAGGAAGGAAGGAAGGAAGGAAGGAAGGAAGAAGAGATGGTGTTCCTCTGTTAAGCACAGGTGAAATAAACTCAGCAAAAAAGGTTTTAATGATGTGATAGCTTATAAACTATCATATTAGTTTTCAAAATACTTTATAATTATATTTAGTGTAAAAAAAAAAGGATTCTCAGGAAGGGAGGCTAAAAACATAATAACCACAATAAAAAAGGGAACAATTTGTTTTTCTGAAAGTGTTTTAACCTTAAAATTTCTTCCTATCCAAGGACCTATAATGGTTCAGTAAGTTTCTTGGACTGTTGGTTACTATGTTAGCAAATGCTTAAAAAATATTATTTAAGCAAGCTAATTTTACAGTTTGACCTAAACCTACATTTATGTAATGCATAAATTTTAATTTGACTAAACTGCACATAGAATCCCATATGTTATAAAAAGCTTCTGCGTTTTAGGTGTACTTTATTTCTATGTTTATGAAAGGCAAATTCCTCTACTTGGATATACCTTGTGCTGTTTAGTTATTTACAAGGGCTCTGTGCTGTATACCGTTTTAAATGGTGTACAGAACCCATTTGTTTCAAAGCATGGCTGTTAAAAATGTATATGACATTTATATTCCCATAGTCTCCATACAATTATTATTAAAGTTTACAGTTAGATTTTTCTTGTATTAACGCAAAGAAACTATATAAATATAAAACACAGCATTTATAAACATTACACAAGCATTTCATATTTCCCTGTATATGTCCAAATAGAGAGTAGCTTAAAACTATTCAAGTTAATTCTGTTTTATATTTTAAAAACCTAGAATATTTCTGCCATCCAATTTTCACAATATTGTCTAGAGTAATATTTTTTTAAAAACATCTATTGTTTGCAGAACAGTACCATAATTTTTGTTGCTATAAGAAAGATCCAATAGAAATCAACCTATAAGGTATGTGTCTGTGTCTGTGTGTATTTTCTTTTATTCCTAGCCTATGTTTTGTTGGTTGTTTTATTTTTCCAGGAATGAATGTGATATGTAATCAAATACTGGTAAATATATATTGCAATGATCCTTAATTTATATTATTATAATAAATGTTATGTAATGGTAAAATATTTGGCTAAATTATCCCATGTAAAATTTAATAATAGAAGATGTGCCAAATATACTTGTGGCAAGATGGTTCCTAGGCAAAATGTTGAAAGTTTGAGATTGTTGCTGCATATATGCTACCAAAAGAAGCTGCTAAATTCAGAAAATAATTGGACAGATTTCAAGCAGAATTTAGAGGTAATGTAGAGAGCCCAGAACGTTGGATGGAAAACTAAAATGGTCTCTTGTTTCCCATCTTTCCAATCAGTAACAGATTCTCAAATTAAGATACAGCCCAGGGACACAGACAAAATCAAGAACAAGGGAGGCACTTTGATAAGATCTCTGAAAGAATTAAGGTGACATTTAGTACATCTCTTTATTTGGGCAAAAGGACTTATAAAAAGCATTAAGAACACGGTTTTACTGAAGAAAAATATGCCTAAATTACTTGCAGTTAAATGTACAGGAAAATGGATACCTCTAAAATAATTATGGGTATAGATTGATACAAAAAGAGTTGGCTGGAACCAAATACATGGAAAGTCCATGAAGTTTTTAAGAGAAATACATTTTTTAAAGTGCAGCAAAACTTGACTTAGCTCAAGAGAAAAGTTCTTTTGGTTCTCAGCTCTCTGTGGGCATAAAGAAAGATGGGAAATCTGCTCATCTCAAAAAGCATGTTTTGTAATTCTCTCTAGAAATGGCCAAAGAAAATGATGGTAAAAGAAGGATGTCCTTAGGGCAGAACTAAGAGCCTTGGAGAATATTAGAATGGTGAAATAGCCTCAGGCAGCAGAGTTAGAGCCGAATCATGTATTTTCTACCCCACAGACAGGGAGATCTGGCATCATTTATCCCGCCGGATTTCTAAATGGTTGGAGAGGAATAAACAAGTGACTGCCATGTGTATCAAATTATTTAAATATGGGTTTTTACTGAGGGTATCATTTCTCTGTTCTACCATTTTATGTTGGAGAGATGTTTTCTTGTTAGCTCATAAACCTTGGAATCATGAAGAAGTAATGCAAAGTTGATATTGACATAGATCACAAGATCTTGGACAAGCCTGATACTGCAATCAGATTAGGATTCTTGGGATGAGTGTGGATATGTTTTGGATGTAGTAAATTTGTGAATAATTGTGAGTGCACTGCACTTAGTGGAATTATTGGCTAACATTCTTCATTCCTCCCTGTTTTCATGCCCCTGATATATAACTTCGTCGTTTCTTCCCTTAAAAGGCTAAGTGTACTTTTCCCTTTGACTTTGGAATTGACTTTGGTCAATAGCATATGGATGGATGTAATAGTATGCTAGCTTTGAGCTTAAGCCTTAAGTAGTCTCAAGCATTTACCACTTGTCCACTTGTGTTCTGCTAACACTACTAAAAAGCATGTCTCATCTTCCCCATAAATCCATTATAATAAATAGCTGTTGCTTCGAATCATTGAGTTTTGAGTGTTTATCACATAGCATCATGATATCAATAGCTAGCTAATACAGGTATGAATTTAAAAGTGAATCACATGATGAGGTAGTTCCATTAGAAGTTTTATAAGAGCCTCTTAAATTGTTTTCAAGGTATTGAAACTATTTATACTCAACAGTATAAAGATTTTATTTATTTATTTGAGAGAGAGAGAGAGAGCACAAGCCAGGGGGAGGGGTGTGGGGGCGGGTCAGAAGGAGACGGAGAAACAGACTCCCCACTGAGCAGGGAGCCTGACGCAGGGCTTGATCCCAGGACCCCAAGATCATAACCTGAGCCGAAGGCGGGCACTTAACCGACTGAGCCACCCAGGCACCCCTCTCCTCAACAGTATTGAGAAATTCATTTCTCTCACGTCTTTACCAACAACATATAGTGTTAATTTTTTTAACCAATCTAGTGAATTATTAATTAGGTTCTATTGAAATATAAATATCCAGAGTTCTAGTGATTTTTAGCACCTACTATGAATTCACTACTCATATTTGTACATTTCTTTTAACAGTTTGTCTTTTTTTATTGGTATGTAGGAGGTTTTTTGTAGTTTTTATATTTATATTCCTTTATTGTCAATGTGAGTTCTAAATATTTTCCTAAATATGAAGATTTTATTGTTATGTGCTTAATTAATCATTTTCGCATGTGGAAGTATATAATTGTAGTGTAGTTAAATTTATTATTTTTGATTTTGGTCTTTTAAAAAATTTTAGTATACCATAATGTCCAAAAGTATTTCTGTATTTTATCCCAAGCCATTTTTTTTTTTTTTTTGCTTTACAAATATGTTTATTTGTTATGGGTTGAGTCAGGTCCTCCTAATAGATATGTTGGATCCTTAACTCCTATGTGATCTAATTTGGAAATAGGGTTGTAACAGATGGAATTAGTTAAGGTAAAATGAGATCATACTGGAATAGGGAATGCTCTTAAACCAATATGACTGATGTATTTATAAGAGGGAAATTTGGACACAGAAACAGAGATAAGACAGGAAGAATGCCGTGTCATGATGCAGCCATGAGTTGAAGCATGTCAAGGATTGAGAGCCATAGAAGCTATGGAAAGATGAGGGAGAATTCTGCCCAAAATTTCAGAGAGAGCCTGGTCTTGCTGACGTCTTGATTTTGGATTTCTAGCCTTCAGAACAGTGAGAGAGAATAAATTTCTGTGTAAGCCACCCAGTTATGGTCATTTGTTTCAGAAGCCCTGGAAACTGATACAGTTTTTGGTACTGGAAAGTAGGGTGCTGCTATCATTAATACCTAGAAATATGAAAGTTGCTTTGCAATTGGATAATGGGTAGAGCATGGAAGAATTTTGAGGTATGTGAGAGAAAAAGCATATCTGGCCTCAAAGATGTTATTGGTAGAAATAAGGACATTTAGAGGTGATTCAGATAAGGACTTGGAAAAAAAAAAAAGAGTGAGGAGAGCTACAGAGAAAACTTCTATTGTCTTACAGAAACATATATCATCATGAACAGAATGTGACCAGAAATGTAAATGCTAAAGGTGCTTCCAGTGAGGTCTCAAATGGAAATGAGAAACATGTTTTTGGAAACTGGAGGAAAGGTAATCTTTATCATAAAGTGACAGTACTTGGCTGAATTCCATTCTGCTTTTTTTGTGGGAAGTAGAATTTATAAGTGATGAACTTGAATATTTAGTTGAGGAAACGTCCAAGCAGAGTATGGAAGGTACATCCAGTTCTCTCTGCTGTTTTTAGTAAAATTCAAGAGGAAAGGCATAAATTGAGGAATGAACTTTTAAGCGAAAAGGAATCAGCACTTGCTGGTTTGGAAAATTCTCAGCCTATCCTATCAGAAGGACCATACACAGAAGAAGTTAGGTGTGTAACTCATGAATCCAATCAACCACCTCAGCAGAAGTCAGAAATAGAACTGGAATTCGTCAGGAAAGATTTGTGGAAGACTCTCTTGTTTGATGGCTTGGGCCCACAGATTTACATAAAAGGCCAAGGAGGTTTTTGAGAATTTTATACCAGTAGAAACAGTGCCAGTGTGTGCTGAAGGGGAGAGATGAGAAGAAATGAAGGAAGAGCCACTCTGAGGTCAGAGTCAGGTATTCAGAGGCTAGTGGGCTAATTTTATCACCATGGGCCAGAGGGCTCAGCCCCTGCAGAAGGGAAGGGCACTGGCACAGTTCCCCTGCCTAGAGCCAGTGTTTCAGGGTTGTCCCAGTGGGCCCAAAGGACAAAATATAGAACCACAGGGGATCATTCTCAAGCCTTGAAATCTAATGGAATTGTCCTGCTAGATTTCAGACTTGTTTAGGATGTGCGACTTCTTTATTCTTCCCAATTTCTTTCACCGGAAATACCATTGTATTTTGTAAATTAATAACTTACCTAGTCAGAAGTTCACAGATAGAGAAGAATTTTGCCCCGGGATGAATAATATCTCAAGTTTCACATATAATTAATTTAAATGATTTGATAATGAGATTAGGGACTTTGAATTGAAGACTTAAATTTAAATGAGATTTTGGACAGAGTTGATGCTGGAATGCTAAGACTTTAGGGGATATTGGGGTAATGTGGAGGTATTTTGCACATGGGAAGAACATGAATTTAAGGGGGAGCAGAAGGTGGACTGTTACAGTTTGAATTGTGTTCCTCAAAAGACATGTTCAAGTCGTAAGTCCCGATGACCTTAGAATGTGATCTGATTTAGAAATAGCCCCACTGTAGTTGTAATCAGTTAAGTCAAGATGAAGTCATACTGGAGTAGGGTAGCCTTCTAATCCAACATGACCAGTGTCCGTATAAGAAGGGGGAAGTTTGGACACAGAGACAAAGACAGATGAGGAGAATGCCATGTGAATGACAGGGGCAGAGATTAGAGTAGTGTAGTTGACAGCAAAGGAATGGCAAGGATTCTACTCAGGGTCTCAAAAGGAGCATGGTCCTCTTACCATCTTGATTTTGGATTTCTAGACTCCAGAACTGTGAGAAAATAAATTTCCCAGTTTATTGCACTTCGTTACAGCATCCCCAGGAGACTAATACAATATTTAGTACACCAGAGTATATTTTAAATTATGGTATGAGGTACAAATCTAAGTTTATTATTCTTTTTATGTGAATAGCTGTTTTCCAGCAGTATTACTTAAATTGCACATCTCTCTCTCTCAAACACACACACACACACACACACACACACACACACACACACACACACCTCACTTTACCGGAATCCTATAAAAATAACTCATATTTTTGTTTAGTTTTTATTTAAATTCCAGTTACTTAACATACAGTGTATTATTAAATAATTCATTTTTTTACTTTATGTACTTTTAACAGTAATTTTATAGTGAGTATAATTTTTAAAATAAATCTTAATACCCTGTGTCTCCTCTACCTACTTCAACTTTTATATTTTGAGCATTTAATTTTCTTAAGCATTTAATTTTTTATATGACTTTTGCCTCGGTTATGTATCATAGTACAAAATTTCATTTTAACTGTAGATTATATTGGGGAAAATGAACATCTTTGCTATATTTAGTCTTTCCATCCAAAAGCCAGGTGTATGAATTCATATACTTGGTAAAGCTCTTTCATTTTATATATATTTCTTCTTTCGTTTCTGTTATCCAATGAAGTTTAATGAATTTCTTCAGTGAATTTTACGTATTCTTTGAAAGATTTATTCAGGGGTACAGTTTTTGTTCCTATTATACTTTATCTATTCTTGTCTGAACTCAGACTGTTATAACAAATTGTGATAAACTAGGTGGCTCAGACAAAAGGCATTTATTTCTCACAGTTCCTGGAGGCTGGAAATCCAAGATGAGGGTGTCAGCATGGTCAGGTTCTTGGTGAGTGCACTATTTCTGGTTTATAAGAAGGGCTGACTTCTCCTTGAATCCTCACATGGCAGAAAGTGAGCTAGCTAGCTCTCTGGACTCCTCTTTTAAGGTCACTCATCCCACTCATGAGGGCTCCACTCTCATGACCTAACTATCTCCCAAAGACCCCACCTCCAAATATCATCACATTAGAAGTAGGGTTTCAACATAAGAATTCTGGGCTCACAAATAGTAAACATTATACTGCTCAGAATAGTTCAGAATATATCTTTTAGGGATGCCTGGGTGGCTCAGTCAGTTAAGGATCTGCCTTCTGGGGTCATAATCCTGGCGTCCCAGGATCGAGTCCCACATCGTGCTCTCTCCTCCGCAGGGAGTCTGCTTCTCCCTCTGACCCGCCCTCCTCTCATGCTTTCTCTCTCTCTCTGTCTCTCTCAAATAAATAAACATTTTTAAAAAAAAAAGAATACATCTTTTATCATTTTTATAGGGATCTTTATAGCCTTAGCCCTATTTTTGCTTATTAAAGTATATGATATTATTATCACTTTGCCAGGTGTCTTTTGGTTACTAAGTATCTGGTAAAACTTTAAAATTACTTCTAACTTTTTAATCTGATTATTTTTTATTTGTATCTTTTAGACTAAGTGCCAGCTGTATATTTTTTATCATCCAATGTTAGACTCTATACCTTTTGCAAATTGATGTTTACATTTATGATAATTGCTGAGAGATTTGTAATCTATTATCTTCTTTTGTCTCTAACTGAACTTAAAGTTTTATCTCCCCTTAATTTTTCTTCATTGATTAGAAAGTTACAAATTATATGTCCTTTTTTTAAGTGGTTACTTACAACCTTTAAATCAATATATGACTTACCAAAGTATAAATATATTATTCTTATTACCTGGAGCCATGAAATATACCTCAAAAACTTTATTTTTTTCTAAGATTTATTTATTTATTAGAAAGAGAGGAAGAGGGAGTGCCCGAGTAGGGGGAGGGGCAGAGGGAGAAGAGGGAGAGAGGCAGACCCCACTGAGTGCGGAGCCCTGTGCGAGGCTCAATTCCAGGACCCTGAGATCATGCTCTGAGCCGAGATCAAGAGTTGGATACTCAACTGACCGAGCCACCCGGGGGGCCCTAGAGCTCAAATACTTTAAATAAAACAATCTCCCTCCCATTTTCCATATTATTTTTCCATATTATATTTGAAGATAACTAGCTTTTTATCCTCCAATTTAGTCATTATTATCATTCTACATTCCATCTCTGGATTCACAAGCGTGTATATTGATTGCCTCACTCCCCTTACTTTATTGTGTCTCTACATCTTTCTTCTGTATTCAGTTTCCTGTTTCCTGATGTACATTCTTTCCCAATTCTTTCAGCAAGAGTCTGAATGTGCTGGTCCCTCTGAGTTGTGTCTCAAATTGTCTCGAATGTACCATTGGAACTAGAATACAGAATACAAAGTATTAATTAGGTTTTTTTTCTTCAAAACTTGGAAATTTATTCTACTGATTTTAGGAATCTGTTGTTACTTTAGTGAAGAATATGATTGTTCTTTTATAGATATTTCCTTTTTTTTTTTTTAAGACTTTATTTATTTGACAGAGAGAGCACAAGCAGGGGGAGTGGCAGGCAGAGGGAGAAGGAGGGGGAGGCAGAGGGAGAGGGAGAAGCAGGCTCCCCGCTGAGCAAGGAGCCCCAATGTGATGTGAGGCTCTGTCCCAGGACCTTGGGATCATGACCTGAGCCGAATGCAGACACTTAACCGACTGAGCCACCCACGCGCCCCCAGATAGTTCCTTTTTGGCTTGCATATCTTTGCCTCTGCTGTTATGCATTTTTACTTTCAGCCTTCCGTGAATAGATTTAGTTACATTTCCCTTTCACAAGATTAATTTGTTTCTTTAATCTGGAATTCACGTCTTTCAACAATTCTGGGAAATTCTTCAAATATTTTCTGTAGCCCGTACCATTCCTCCTGGTCTTATATTGTAGAAATTCTGTTAGGTGTATATTAAACTGAAACATTCTGCTCTCTTTTTCTCCTAACCTCTCCTTCACATTTTTTTTAGTTCTTCATTTTTTCCTGTGCTCAGTTTTGAGCAATTTCTTCAGGTTGTTTTCCAGTTGTGTATCTCATGTACAATGTGTGTATAATATCCATGCTTATATGTAAATGTAAATAATTCAAATATATATAAATTCATATATGTGGGAAAGCTAAAAATCAACATTCCTTTGTTGATTGCTTTTATAACTACTTTATGACAGGTTCAGCAGGGAACCCCCAAAGCATCCTCAATAAGGGGCAAAGGTGTCTCAACAAAAGAAGTCATGGGTTCAATTAAAAACTGTCTATTTCCTTACCTTTCCAATCTCTCCTCACCTCTCTTGACCCTGTAGAATCCCAAACACCATTTTCCACAAATTAATACTATCCTCACCATTCCTACACAACATGTCTACAGTATGGTTGATATTGAAGAGAAGATTTTGACCCCAAACTGAGTTCAGATATTTTATTATTGTCTTGGACTGGAATTCTGATTTTGGATTTTAATTGAGACCGTGCTTGTGTTTTAAATAATTGTCATATTTTTTGTTAACTAAGTGTGAGCAAAAAGCAGCTGAACCGCCTTAGTTCCCAGCCATAATCAGAGCCAGAGAACAGAATTTCAATCGCAACACACATGTGAGGCTTATTTAAGACACTGGCTACTTACATTCAGATATTGCCATTAAAAAAACAGTGCCTAAAATTTTCAGTAGATTTTATGCAATCTATTTTAGACTACTCTAGCTAAGAGATCTAGATCCGTTTCACACTGTTATTTTTACTTTATAGTATAAGGCTATTTTGATATGGTGTATGTAGTTAACTGAAATGAAATTATCCAGTTACAATTACATACATCTAGTAATTTTAGACAGAGAAAGTAGAAGGAGTTAAATCATACAAAATTCTAAAATTGAGCTTAATGTAGTGCACCCAACCTTGGTAACGGATGTTTACTTAGTAACATCAAAGGAAATACCTATTATTGTTAGATAACCACAAATGTATGATCACATAAAAGGATGTAGAATTTTGGTAAACAGTTCTATCATAACGATGTGGCAGACAGTAGTAAATATTAGAATAGTGCCCGTTACTGAAAGGAGCACCTGTATCAGCTAAACAAAGAGCAGTGTTTATTATCTATGTTACCGTATATAAACACTAAATAAAAATAATTAGGAAACCAATACATTTATACCCCATTTCACTTTTACAATGATGTATTATTATCTTAGTTTAAGTAGTTAATAAAATTACTGAATGTGAAACCAAACAAAGCTTAGCTCTCAGTTTTTATGAACTACACACTTGAATACTTGTCAGAGTATCTTAGTAATATTATTATCTAGAACCCAGTTTTATAAGATGTATAATGATCATGAGGGCTCCTGGGTGGCTCAGTTGGTTAAGTGTTCGACTCCTGATTTTGACTCATGATGTCAGGATTGTAAGATCGGGCCCAGCGTGGAGCCTGCTTAAGATTCTCTCCCTCCCTCTCCCTCTGCCCTTTCTGCACCCTCCCACCTCCCTTTCTTAACAAGAAAAAAAAAAAAAAAGATGTATAATAATCATGAACATTTACATACATATGAATGTGCATAATACCTCATTAAAGTAAAAGAAATCTGTATTGTAAAGTCCTATGGGTTTTAATAAATGCATCATGTGATGCATTCACCATTATAGTATCATACAGAATAGTTTTACTACTCAAAAAAAAAAAAAAAATCTCGTGCTTCACCTTTTTAGCACTCCTCTCCTCCCTCCGAGCCTCTGACAACCACTGAAATGTTTAGGGTTATTATAGCTTTATCTTTTCCACATGTCCTATCATTGGGATTATATAGTATGTTTTCAGGGTCTCTTGTTTCTCTATCAATTTTCATTTAAAACTCATCCATGTCTTTTTGATTCTGGAAAGCCCTTTTTTTGTTGTTGCTGAATAATATTAGATTGTGTGGATGTACCATGGTTTGTTTATCCGTTTACCTATCGTTTGGGTCCCGTTTTTAGCCAGTATAAATACGACTGCTGTAAGCATGCAGATGCAGGTTTTTACGTGGGCGTTAGTTTTCCCATGAGCTGGGTGCACACCTAGAGCACAAAACCAGACCACACGGTGAGACTCCGTGTGGCTTTGTACGAGTCAGCCGAAGTGGCTGCACCCTGCTGCATCTCCACCGGGGATGAGTGAGAGCTCCGGTGGCTCTGCTTCCCTCCAGCCATGAGTTTGTCCAGTGTTACTGGATTTCAATTATTTGTAGAGTTTTGTGGCGGTATTTTGTCATTTCTTTAATTTAAAATTTACTAATGACAAAAGATGTTGAGCATCATTTCGTTTGTTTATTTGTTGTTGTTGTTTTTGGTCATCTTTATATATCATGCGAGGAAGTGTCTTTTCAGATGGTTCACCCACCTTTTTCATTTGGGCTGTTGGCTTTCTTACTGTTGAATCCCAAGGGTTCTTTGTATATTTTGGATATAAGTTCTTTGCATTTTGCAAATTACTTTCTCCCAGTCTGTGGTTTGTCTTTTGTTTCTCTTACCAGTGTCTTTGGCAGACCAGAAGTTTTTAAGTTTACTAAAGTCTAAAGTATTTTTTCCTAAGTTTTGCATATTGATGTCTACTTTTCCCAGCATCATTTGTTAAAAGAGTATCTTTCCTCCTTTCCTTAGCTCCCTTGTCAAAGATTAATTGACTCTATTATTGTCGCTCTATTTCTGGGCTCTCTATTCTTTTCTGTTAATCTACGTGTATATACTTTTACCAATACCACATTATATTAATTACTGTAGTCCTATAAGTAGCCTAAAAATAAAAATCAGATGGGTTAGAGCCTCTTCTTTTCCAGCACCATGTAGACTATTCAATGTCTATGCCATTAACCATAAACTTTAGAGTCAGTCTGTCAATATAAACAAGAAAGCTCACTGGGATTTTGATTGAGACTGCATTGATCCCTAGATAAAGCTAGGAATATTGACATCTAAGCAATCATAAGTCTTTCAATCCATGAACACAGAATATCTTACCCTTTAGTTAGATCTTTTATTTCTTTCATCAGAGTTTTATAGTTTCCACACAAATGTTACACATTATTTTGTTTGATTTATACCTAAGTATTTTTTTTTGTTTTTAAATCTATGTTAAATAGTGCTTTTTTAAAAATTCCAAATTCTAATTGTTTACTGCTGTCATATAGGAAAATAATTGACATTATATATTATTTTTATTAGATATTAACCTTATATCCTATGACTTTGCTATCCTCACATATTAGTTCCAGAGGTTTTGTTTTTGTTTAGTTTTTGGTCAATTCTTCAGTACTGCATAGATGATCATGTCTCTTATCATCTGCTAATAGGTTTTGTTTTCCTTCCCAGTCTACCATTTTTATTTTTATTTTATTTTATTTTTTTATTTTATTTTGTCTTACTACACTTGCTAAGACTTCCACCATAAGATTTTTAATTTTTTTTTTCAATTGAAGTATAGTTGACACATAATGTTACATTAGTTTCAGGTGTAATACTGAATGGGCACAGTGAGACAGATATTCTTGCTTTGTTCCCAGTCATAAAGGGAAAATGTCCAATTTCTCATTATCAAGTACAAAGTTAGCAATAGGTTTTTGTTTTGATAAATATTCATTATCAAATTGAGAAAGACTCCCTCTAATACAAGTTAGCTGAGAATTTTTACCATAAGTGGTGCAGGGTTTTGTCAAATACTTTTTCCACGGTAATTGTTACGATTGTATGGTTCTTATTATTCAGCCTCTTGATGTGATAGATAATACTGATGTTTGAATGTTGAATCTATCAGCCTTGTTTAACTGAAATAAATCCCACTTGGTCTTGGTGTATAATTTTTGTTAAACATTGCTAGATTGGATTTGCCAGTATTTTGTTCAGGATTTTTGCACCTATGTTTATGAGCTATATTAGGTGTAGAATTCCTTTCTTGTAATGACTTTATCTAGCTTTATTATAATGGTAATTCTGACCACATAGAATGAGTTAAAAAAATGTTCCCACCATTTCTACTTTGTGGAAAAGTTTACAGAAACCTGGTATTGTTTCTTTCTCAAATGTTCGGTAGAATTCATTATGGAAACAATTTAGATTTGATGCTTCCTTTTTATGAAGGTTATTAATTATTAATTCAACTTATTCAAGAGATATAGGCCTGTTCAGATGACCTGTTTCCCTTTGAATGAGTTTGATACTTTGTGTCTTTCAAGCAATTGGTTCATTGTATCTAAGTTATCAAATTAATGGGCGTAAAGTTGCTTATAGAACTATTTTATTACCCTTTTAATGTCCATAGGTTTAGTAGTGATTACCCTCTTGCATTTCTGATATTGTTAATTTCTTTCTCTCTCTCTCTCTCTCTGTTTTTCTTGGTTAGCTGGGCTAGAGATTCATCAATTTTATTGATATTTTCAAAGAACCAATCTTTGGTTTTGTTGATTTTCTCTGTTTTTCTGTTTTCAATTTCACTGGTTTCTGTTTAGATTTTTATTATTTCTTTTCTTCTGCTGCTTGCAGCTTACCTTGATCTTCCAAAATACGGTCTTTAAATATTCCAAGCCTAACTACAAATAACACTATCATTTCACACATAGTACAGGTACTTTAAATAAAATATTCCTACTTTCTCCTTTCCCTTCCCTTATAACATTGCTGTCATTCACTTCCCTTATTCGTATCCTACAATATCCCAGTACATTGATCTGTGTTTAACATTCCACTGTCTAGATGTACTACTAGTTTTGTTTAAATAAACAGTTATCTTTTACATATACTAAGAAAAAGAAAAATAAAAGATCTTATTTTACCTCTGTTTATTACTTCTCTAATAGTCTTTCTTTCTTTTTGTAGACTTGAGCTTCTGTCTCAGATCATTTTCCTTCTGCCTAAGATCTTTTAAGATTTCCTACAGGGAAGTCTAGTGGTAATGAATTCCCTCAGGTGTTTTTTTGTTTGGTTTGGTTGTGATTTTTTTACAGAGAATGTCTTTGTCCTTCACTTTTGAAGGATCATTTCACTGAATATAGAATTCTTTTTTTTTTTTTAAGATTTTATTTATTTATTTGACAGAGATAGAGACAGCCAGCGAGAGAGGGAACACAAGCAGGGGGAGTGGGAGAGGAAGAAGCAGGCTCATAGCGGAGGAGCCTGATGTGGGGCTCGATCCCATAACACCGGGATCATGCCCTGAGCCAAAGGCAGACATTTAACCGCTGTGCCACCCAGGCGTCCCTGAATTTAGAATTCTACATTACTGGGGCTTTTTTTTTCTCTTTTGTACACTTTCTTCAGACTTTGTGGTTTTTGATGAAATACCCATTGCAATTCTTTTCCTTGCTCTTGCATAGGTAAGAGACTTATATTTCTCTGGCTGCTTTTACGTTCTTTTGCTTTGTCTTAGGTTTCCCGCAGCTGAATAGGATATGCCTCAGTGTAATTTTGTTGTTGTTGTCTTATTTTGTTTTGTATTTATCCAGTATGATGTTTTCTGAGTGTCCTGTAACTCCGGTTGGTGTCTCTAATTAATTTGTTATGTTCTCAGGCATTAATACATCAAATATTTCTTCTTCTTCCTTCTATCTATCTTCTCCTTCTGGTATTCCAGTTATGTTTATTTTCATCTTTTGAAATTCTGCCACATTTTGAAGGTCCTGTCCTGGTTTTTTCCTTCTTTTTCTCTTTGGTTTTCAGTTTGAGAACTTTCTATTGACCTGTCTTTAATCTCACTGTTTTTTTTTCCTCTTTGTCATTTACTGTTGCGCCCATAACAAACATTCTTAATCTCTCTTACAGTATTTTTTATTTCTAGCTTTTGTTTTTTATTTTTTCTTGGAGTTTTCTTCTTTTTGCTTAAATACATATTTATTTTTGCACATTGTCTACCATTTGCCTTAGAACCCTCCACTTATTAATCATAGTTATTTTAAATCCCCTGTCTGATAATTCCAACATCTGTTTCATGTCTGAGTCTGGTTCTGATGCTTGCTTTGTCCATTCAGATATTTCTTTCTTTCTTTCTTTCTTTCTTTCTTTCTTTCTTTCTTTCTTTCTTTTTTTCTTTCTTTCTTTCTTTTGCCTTTGCCATATCTTATACTCTTTCATTGAATACCTGACATGATGAACCAGGTAAAAAAGAACTAAGAGAGGGGTGCCTGGGTGGCTCAGTCAGTTAAGCATCTGCCTTCAGCTCAAGTCATGATCCCAGGGTCCTGCGATCAGGCCCTACCTTCTCTTGCTTCTCCTCCCTCTGCCCCCTCGCCCCCTCTTGTGCTTGCTCTCTCTCTCTCTCTCTCTCTCTCAAATAAATAAATAAAATCTTTTAAAAATTTTTTAAAAAAAGAACTGAGAAAAATAGGACTTTACTGTGAAGTTTCTTGTTTATCTGACTGGGAGTTGGTTAGGTTTAATGTTTGATGTAGCTGTAAGTTCCAGAGTCTTCAAATTCCTTATGTTCCTTGCTTTTGTAGCCCCTTTTCATTTTGGACTTTCCCAAGTACTCCTCTTCATAGTCTGTGTCCCCCAGCTCTTTTTAGGTGTAATCTATTGTTAAACTGTAGCCCTGTTGGTGTAGTGATAAGGTGTTACAGAGGAGAAATATTCCATGACCTCATGATTAAATCTCAGACTTATAGTAGGCCTGTGTCTCTAGGCTGTGAACTTCACAAGTGAGTCTTCCATTGACATGGCTTATTTTTTCTCTTATGTGGGACAGGGAAGGTGAGGTTGTGGGGGATATTAACAAAGAGGGAGAAATGCCCTTCTCCAGCCAAATAAGGCTCAAGTAAAATCTTTTCACCTAGGAAGTAGGCCTTTGTTGTGGGAAACACTCTCGGTCCTTCTCCCTGCCAGAGATAGAAGATCTTTCTCAGATCTATGGATCTGAGAGTGTCTATGAAGTGGGGTGTCTGGAGGTAAAATCCATAAAAGTCTGTGCTCCTCTAAGATCGTAGCCCGCGGGAGTTTCTCACTCTTGGCTAGTCTGCTAGTGTTCAGGAACATTTACTACACACTCACGTGTCTTCTGAGAATTTGGAGTATTAATTCTGTTTTTTGTATTGTTGTTGTTTTGGGGTTTTTTTATTATGTTCAGTTAGCCAGCATATAGTACATCATTAGTTTTTGATGTAGTGTTCAAACAATTCATTGTTGTTGTTTTTTAATTAAGCAAATGGCTGACTTCTATACCTCACTTAATTCATCTCTGAAGAGAAATGGCACATAAAGCATGTTATAGGAGCCATAACTTAAACTAAGTGTATGGAATCAGAAGCCCAGAGCTAAAGATGGTACAAATCTACTATTCCCAAGAATTTGCAAAAATCTTGGGGAATATAGTGGAATTTCGAACTGATTTTATCTAGGTCTTAAGGAATTCTCAACTATTCTAGTTTATACACGACACAGGGGTATTCTCCAATTTTTTTGCCTCCAGTATCCCTAAGAAAAATTATTAATCCTTGCAGGGATAAATTGAACCCTAGGATTTGGGCATTTAAAGAGAATAATCTAATAATTGAGACCCAAAAATTCTATAATTTGGGGAGGCAGCTATGAAGCAAATATAAGCAAAACAATGTTCTATCTTTGTTTTTAAAAGTTATTTTTTTGGTAAACTTTTTAATAAAGGAAAACATTAATTTAGAAAAGTATACAAATTTTAAGTGTACAGGTTGACAACTTTTAAGTGAACAGCATGGGTAGCCAGCATTGATGAACTTTACAAGTTATACATACATGTGTGAACAAGACCCAGATCATGAAACAAGCTATTACTAATAGCTCCCATCATTCCCTTTATGTCCTTCCCAACCCTAGAGCAACGTAAGCGTTATGATAGCAGCCATAGAACATGTTTTGGGATACCAACGGAGAACTCAGTTTACTTTTAGGAGCAACCACTAGACAAACCAATGTAATTATTATTTAAGTCTGGAAAGGAAAAGGCAAACTCTTCTACAATGGACTTTCTTTAGCTGGAGTAGGTTAGGATATACTACAGGTAAAACAAATAAATAAAACTCATCAAATCTCAGTGACACAAAAAGGAAATTTTTTATTTCTCATCAGTACTTGAAGTCTGGGAGGTGCTCCAGGGAAACTATTTCCATGTTATTATTCAGTGATCCAGACTGTACCAGTCTTGTTCTATCTCAATAAAAAGTTGATGTGGTTGTTCTGACATAGGAAAAAATCAGTGAAGTCTTACACTGGTTCGGTATCTTCCTATAGTGCACTGGCTAAAATGAGGCACCTGACTCTGCGTAAGTCTAAAGAACAGGAATTGTAATATACCCATGTGCCTGGAAGGAAAAGAAAGCGCTAGGGGTGAGGAGTAGAAGCTTCTTCTGTAAGCAATATTTGGGTTTTCCCTCTAGTATGCTGAATTAGTCGCTTAACAACAAAAATATTTGTTTATGATGGGCAGAGTTGTTCTAAGTAAAATATTTCTTCTATTAGAATTGCTTATTTTTCTTAATCTTGAGTTAGGCTTCTTTATACCAGTATTATTTTTGGTTCTTATCGTGTGTTTAATTTCCTGGTTTCTTTCAAGGAATGGTTTAGAGATAAACTGGAGGTGGAGATCTAGTCTTCACCTTGACATTAAGGAAGATTTATGTAACATGAGTAAATGGGATTGTTTAATTTGTTATTAGTAGCTTTGATGTTGGGTGGTTGTGTTCTGGTGTTTGAGAGAGGAGAGCAAAGGATGCCCACACATTTGAGGGTATTAGTCTGATTATTCATAAAGACAGAGAATACTCTCATTATAAATCTTACTGTGAAAAAGTCATTCTTTGGACATGGGACAGGACTCTAGGCAGGACTTCATCAGGGGTTGAGGAAAATCCTCTTACTAGGGTAGGCCTACATTTGGGGCATTGAGATTTCTGAATTGTTGCTAATGGTATAGGTTCTAAAACTCTTTTCCTCTTTATCCTTAAAAAGAATGCAAGTGAAAATATGAGTGTATGGCCCAAAATGATTGCTGAAGGAGGAGGCATGGAAAAACTAGAATCCCAATCAAGACCAATGGACTGGAACTCAACATTGATTCATATCCAAAGAATGAAAGCATTTTCTGGATCTTCAGCTAGGTGTTCACAAACACAGTCCTCACTCACACACACGCGTGCGCACACACACACACACAGAAACACATAATACATACACAATCGTGAACTTAGAAATTTATTATCCATCTAAAAAAATCTAGAATTTTACAATAGATTTAAAATTACAGCATAGCAGTGTATGGTGCCATGAATCGTCCTATGGCATTATTCAGTATTTTAAGCCCTCACTAGTCTACATGCAGCATAAAACTGGAATAATATGGAGAAACAAGGTCAGGCCCAAAATATCCAAAGATCTGAATTCTAGATTTAACCTCATCATTAACTAGCTGTGATGCCTTAATACATGATATTGAATGTGTCTAGATACATGTTCTCATTTCCTTATTCATTTCTTCACTGATTTCAATGGATCAAAGTCACTTGTGAAAATGTCTATTTTGTTTTAAGATTTTATTTATTTTTATTATTTATTTTTTATTTATATATATATATTTATATATAAATTTATATATATAAATTTATTTATATATATAAATAAATTTATATATAAATATATAAAATGTCTATTTTGTTTTAAGATTTTATTTATTTTTTATTATTTATTTTTATTTATTTTTTATTTATTTATATATTTATATTTATATATAAATATATAAAATAAATTTATATTTATATATTTATATATATTTATTTATATATTTTATTTATTTATTTATAAATATATTATTTATTTATTATTATTTATTTTATATTATTATTTTATTTATTTATTTATTTATTTATGTCAGAGAGAGAGAGAGCATGCACAAGTGTTCAAGCAGGGGGAGCAGCAGGCAGAGCAGGCAGAAGGAGAAGCACTCTCCCCGCTGAGCAAGGAGCCCAATGCGGGACTCGATCCCAGGACCCTGGGATCATGACCTGAGCAAAGGCAGAAGCTTAACTAACTGACCCACCCAGGTATCCCTGAAAATGTCTTTTAAAGTAACTTATGGATTTCCAGGCCCTATTCTTGGTGACTGTGTTGAAGAGTTGACAGAAAGACACAGCGAGAAAGGGAACACAAGCAGGGGGAATGGGAGAGGGAGAAGCAGGCTTCCCGCTGCGGAGGGAGCCCGATGCGGGGCTCGATCTCAGGAACCTGCGCTGAAGGCAGACACTTAACTGAGCCACCCAGGTGCCCCAGAAATGAGTCAGTCTTAATGTAATTCAAACTGAGTAAAATTCTCCACATCACCTCCTTCCGATGACTTAGAGTTTAGGTCGTCTCAGTAGGCACTGCCAGAAATTCAGACTCACGACCTGATATGGCAGTGCTAAGTGATAGAAATACTGCAAATACTGAGTCTTTGGCAACCTTCATTATATGTTCCAGTTGGCAGCCTAGTAGTTGATTCTTAGGTTTCATGGGAACTATTGCATATCAGACTGCACTCAGGAAAACTTACTCTACCTTATAGGATTCCAATTTTAACACTAATCTATGTTTGATTATTGACTTCATCACTCAAAACAAAACAAAGAAATATTAGGGCAAAATTATTTCATCAGACTCAGTGGTAAATCTAAGCAAATGTGCCTAGTGTGTAAATAGGCATCAGAGCCAATGGTTGAAGGTTGTAAGAGACTTTCACAGCTAGTCGAGGCCAAAACACATAAACTTATGATTTCTAAGTAAAAATATTGGGGAGAAGACTTCTGGTGTAGAGATAAGGGCTTAATTTTACTGTTTCTTGCAAGTCAATAGTAGACCTTTGGCAGCAATCAGGGATGTGAGCAATATTATTTAAGGAAGCAAGAAACCAGCCTTTTAATAGTTTTATAAACTATCTCACAAAACTTGAAGAAAAGAAATGTTTCTCTACTAAGAAATTCTCATGTATGAAGCCAGACCCTGATAAGAAAGGAGCACTAGTTGTCGGAATTCCACAATAAATTTTGTATCCGGGCTCGTTTTCACTATTTATTTCTCTGGCCAGACTTTTGGCTTTTGGGATGAGAAGTTTATCTACCTTCAACCTATGTTTATACAGCAATTCAAAATCTGGTTCTATACAAAAGACTATTCCTTTCCTTCCATTTTAAAAAAAAAATTGAAGCAAAGCTAGTAATAAATCGTTTTATAAGTTAGTTAAATTATTTGTTGGGTCTTCATGAAAACTGTGAGTAGACCACATAAACTCAACTCATGTGAATTATGGGTCTATTTTTCACCATTGCAAAAAATGTTCTGCTCTAACTTCTGTTTGTAATTAGTTACTTTGGAAAGAACTAAGCAGATGTGTTACAGTTTTTTTTTTGAATTATCAGCATATATTTAAGACAAACTGCATCTTCTGAAGAAATTGTGTCCTCAGGGGAATTATTTATCTTGTGTTAACAGACTTTTATTTGAGATGTAGAGTTAGTTTTAGGTTTCAGGTGTGCTGGCCTGAAGTTAGCATAGCTAACGGTTATAGCATAAATTTTTGAACATACAAGATCATTACACTTGGTTCTGACCCTTTGATTTTTAAGAAAAAATGTATTCCCATGATTTAATAGCTGGAAATGATATCTGTACAAGGATCTGCAATAATTAGGATTGATGCAACAAAACAAAGGTAACTATGAAAGTTTTAAAATAATTGTGAAACCTTCCCTATAGCACATTATGGGCTAATTCTATTACAGATGTTTGTTTTTATAGGGAAGAAAATGTTCAGGATAGAGACATATATGTCCCATCAAAATAAATGAACAATTTTCAACACATAGCTTTCAGAGAAATAACACTTTTCATTTTGAGGAGAAAAATGGTAGCATTGAAAAAAAATAAATGTTTTATATATTGTCATAGGCACAATAACAATATGAAAAAAATTCAAAGCAGTGCCCCTTATTATTTACTTGAATATATATCTAATTATGATTTATCAATCAGAAACTAACATCACTCTTTCTGTTATGTTGCCAATTTATCATAATTTTTCTACTTCATTATTTATTTAACTGCTTTAAAATCCTATCAAGTGCTCAATAATACTTGTAGTTCTTTTGGTTAAAGTAGTCACCCAGAAATAATGTTATGCCATTTTTATTTTATAAATGACTTGGTTCCTAACCATTAGCCAATCAAAGTATCTTTTTGTTTGACAAATGTACTTTGACTTGCATAACTAATAAAGTTATGTTTGATGTAGGACAGCATTTTAAATTTTTTTTATTTTATTATGTTATGTTAGTCACCATACAGTACATTAGTTTTTGATGTAGTGTTCCATGATTCATTGTTTGCGTATAAGTTTTCTCCACATAGTTTATTCTAAGGTGTGTATTTTAAAGTAATAATCTAAAGCAAATATGTCAAAATTTAAAAGAATAATCGACAGCATTTTTTAAAGACAATATTGTGTGTAAATATGCCAAGGCTGAAATTTCTTCAGGGCCTTTACTTTTATAAATTGTATTAATTAGATTTTCATATTTGAAATTTTTCTCTGGCTTTTTTCTATATTTGGCCATTTTACCTATGACAAAGATAATGACACCTTTTGAAAAAAATAAACTATATTTTGTCAAATCTCAAAAAGAACACTTGGGATTATTAGTGCAAGCTTCTCTGATTTTTAAAATGAACATAATTGATATCTTAAGAAAAATTTAACTTAAATGTTAATTTGCTCAGAAAACAACATATCAATTCAATTTAGTTGCATGGTTCATGGTTTCTGATCGGCTTCATATTTAATCTTCATTCTGAATAAAAGGCTTCAGTAAGTCTACTAACTTCACTTACAATATCACTGGGAAAAAAACGAGAAAGTCCTCTAAACAATATGTTTTACCCAGACATTCTCCTCAGAGTAAGATCAGGCTTCATGTGTTGTATACTGTTTCTTCATGCTACGTTGAAAAAACAGACACAAGTTGAAACTAGAGGGAGACAAGGCAGGCTCCTCATCTCATTCTTAACATACACACAGTAAAAATGGGTACCCTATTTCTCTTGTTTTGTTTTAAAAATAAGACCTTGATTCTATTTGGAAGACCATCAAAACTGTGAAAATGAATAATGACTCTGATTTGGCTCCAATCTGCAATCTGTACATTCGCATAACTCCCACTGAAACTAATTATTTTTTTTTCTTCAATTTATGTTAGTAGGAGTTGGGCATTCAGAGGTTTCAGTTAGGTTCTGCATATTGAAGTCAATGGGAGTTCACTGATGTTGAGGGAGTTACATGCATGAAAAAGATATAAAAGGATATTAAAAATTTGTTCAGGTTGGATCACTTAGCAGAGAAATGTGTTCCCTAAAATTAAAGGGGTATTTATTTGTCCTCTAAATTGCAGTTTAAATTTTATGCATGCTAAATTCTCAAACTTTTGAAAATGATTTTAAAATACGTATTCAAAAAGACATATAGGAATACCTGCATTCTCCAAATTTATCAGGTAAAATATATGTAGTTTTCATCTTAATGATAAGCCTGTTTTTTTTTTAATTTTCTATTCATGTATTACTGTATCTTTTATTGACTGAAGTCATTTTTAAATGTCGGGAAGGGCTGTCTCATGTGCACAGTCCATTATTTTTCATTCAGCCATATAACAATCGATTTAGGGTCTGAGCACTTTCTTACCAAGAGATGAAGAGCTCACACAGTCTATGCTGGATCTGTACTTTATGGCTGGAATATCTTTTCCTATTTCATGGTCAATGGGTGTTTCTTTGTCCTACCTAAGTGTGTATGTCAGTGAACCTCAATCATGCCCCAGCTTTCAGTATAATACACTCCACAGAAGTAGGGTCAGGTCCTTCTGCAGAGCCATGAGAATGATGCATATAGACCAATTGCCCCACATCAGCTGCCAGGAGCACTCATTAGCGATGAGGGACTTACACACACTGTTGGAGTTGATCTTGGTCTGTCTCTTCTCAATGTGAGTAAAAGCATTGTTCCATTTAATGTTGAGTGTTGACTGTGTTGTGTTTTCTTGGTGACTCAGTTACCAAGGTGCAGTGGACAAAAGTATTTGGACTTCAATTTCCAGTGGCTACCATTGGGATGGCCTTTTGCTATTCCCACGTAGTTGTAGAGTCCATCTCTGGCATTGGTAAGGGGGGCATTGTTTTCTGCCCAATGTAAAGGTATTTAAAAGGGAGGAGGAGGGAAGTACTGAATAATCACACAACCAGTCCATTTATACATAAGAATTTCACTGGCTGTGGGTGCTGTCCATCTCAGGAACATATAAAACTGTCAATAGAATGAGCTCTGAAGATCTTAGTACCAGACAGGATAGGTAAATAGATGGATAGATGGTTAAACAACACGTTGAAATATTGAAATATAGGACTTCTGGTGTATAATATCAAGTTTTAACCCACAAAATTTCCATGGTATGTCTTTTTATTCAAAGAGAACTTCATATATGCTTTCCCTGTACAAGGCATCATATATTATTGTAATGTAGTTTACTAACTTAATGTTCAAAACAATTCTGTGGAATTCCAGTTCTATGGAATAGAAATCAGTATCTCTCTTATATAGAGGAGAAAACTAAAGCTTAGAGAATTAAAAAGCAGAGTCTGGATTTCAACTTTTGTGACTATAGTTTCAATTTTCTTTACATTATGCCAGACTGGCTCATGAATCATCTTCAGAATTATTGTACGTATGTAAATCCACTGATATATTATTTGATGAGCATATCATTCCCCATCTTATTGGACTTCAATAGATTCTAAATAGCTTGAAGTCTCTCATTCTTTAAATCCCAATTCCCAGTTAAAATGTTATAAAAACCTTAGTAAAGGGATGTAACTCATAAATCTACACAGAATTCATGAACTTTTTTATACCAATGTTTTGCTAAGATGTATGTGAGTAATTATGGCCATATGTTTTAAATTTTATTTAACAAGATAAAACAATGAGAAATGTTGCTTGACAAAATATTTTTCTTAGACCAAGACACTCAAAATAATTTGGGGATGTTTTGTCAAATCAAAATACCCAAGTCCATTCATCCATAGTTTTTCAATGTTTATTATTGTCACTTTTTTTTTTCTCAGCTAAAAGTAATAATAAGAATTGGATATAACCACCTCTGATATTTAATACCAAAGCTATTCCCAGCACAGTGACGACTAATTGAAGGAAACCCTATTGTCTAGAGAATAACTCTTTAGCAGGTAGAGGAGCTCACATTACTATTGTATAATATAAATCTACATAAAATTAAATGTAATAATATAGTTTTAATAAATGAATATGACATTGGAATTAGTTTAAGTAAAAATAGGATGATATTGATTCTTTCAACTCCATATTAAATGAATACTTTTCTACAAAATTAACAAATTTTATTTTCAATATCTTTCTTTTTCTTTGTCTATAGTAATATTGTAAGTGATAATATCTTTAGATTTGAATTGCTACTGTGTTTTATGAAAAAAGATATATATGTACTTAGCTTTACAGATTTTTCGGTCAGCACTGGCTTAACTGTGGTTGCTTTTATCTTAAATGATTCTTTTTCAGTTCCGTGTCTTCTTTTACACAAAGTTTTATAGAGCCATCTCTAAGCAATTAAGAACTTGAAAGTAGATATAATATTATTGAAAAGAACTTAATTAAGAAATCTTTCTACACAGTTACTAAAAACAAAGATAGGATTCAGTCTTGCATAAGACCAGGTATATAAACAAAAACAATGATAAACTATAATCCAGTTCATCCCCTTGAACAACAATGACTAGTTTTCCTTTTCTTTTTTTATTGTGTCTGTATTTACAAAGACATTGGATATGCAAAATCAAAAACATATTAACAAAGGAAAAATACTTATATTAAGCAAGAGATACTTTACTTTTCCAAAAGGAAACAGAAGTAAATATATAAGCATTTCTTACCACACAATGAACTTGGAAATGTACTTTTATATAATGAGCTATGATTGTGTCAAAATTTATTCTTTTTACTAAAACAAGGATTTACACAGAATTATAAGGCAACTCCATAGTGTACATCACTAGGTTTTCATCATTGGTATTTGGCTGTTATTTATCAGTTTCTAATGAACTGCGAAAACAATAATTTTGGTGAAAAAGATCAGAATATGGCCAAAATTTATCATTGTGACATATTGCAAAGATTAGTAGACAAGATGTATAAGATTTTTGGATAAGTGACTAAGAATATTGGTTTCAGTGTCTCCATTTGTAAACTCGAATTTAAGGTTCGATGAGCTCCAAAGATTTCTTTCAGTTCAAAATTATTTTATGCATTATTAAAATTACAAGCCTTTTATTACACATTGACTTTTAGAGTAATTCTCATGTGCTCTGGAATGATATCTATAGTAAATACAGATGGGCATTAGCTATCGCAAGCGTTAACTATATTGGAAAAGCATTTTTGAAACTCTAAATATATGTACTCTTCGTACTCAGTCTTTTCATACACTTGCCAGAGTAAGGGAAATCAGAGACTGTCAGCAGACACTAAAATTCTTTAGCACTTGACACTTCAAATATCTTCTGGCAACATCCCCAAGATGATGTCAGCTTCTTGTACAGTACCAAACATTTAATACTCCCCCAGAGTATCTCACTTTCAGAGTTGGTGCACTTTCAAATATCAAGTGTAGTAATGGTTTTTCTCCAACCGGCGACTGAAATCTTTAGAAGTTATGCTCTGATCTCAACAAGGAATGATATTATGACATGGAAAACAAAGTAAAAGGAACATAAAATGCATATTAAATGTCTGAGAAAACATTTATAATGCACAAATGCCTGAAAAACCATGCTAGAGACAGCTCTGCTAAATGGTATAATTAAAACAACTTAATTATGATATTTTAAAAAGAAAATATTCCCTTTAAATAAAAGTGTAATAAGTGTGGACTTAGAGGATAGCTGTTCATCCTATTTCTTAATGCCATATTTCAGAGAGGTTTTATTGTGATTAATCATGTATTACATCATATTTTAGCATCCATAGGTAAATAATTTGTTGCCTATATGCCAGTTTTATATATTAATAAATATTTTTAAACTAGAAACTTACCTTATTTTTTGAACACAATAACACGTTTTTTTCCTGCTGTCTTAAAAAGCTAACTCCAAATCTGACTAAAGTTTTTCTAAGGAACTGCAGTACATACAGTATTATAATCACCGATTATTCTAATAGACTGAAATACTTTTAGGGATTCTCACTTATGTGTGGCAAACTAAATGTTCCAACACTACATTCACATTGATAACATTGACCTTTGGCTTATTTTGCTGATTATAAAATATAACATACAGTCCTAAACAAGATATTGGGAATTATGGAAATGAAAGAAACTGAGAAAGTCCTTTATAATTCCACTATCTACAACCATATTTCAGTTCTGACTTTTTTCTTTTTGGTTTTCACATGGTTAGAATAATATTTCTAGAAAATTATGCATTCTGTATTCTTCCCATAACAATATATCATAACTCCATTTAAATGAAATAACATCCATCTATTATGTTAAGGCACCTATTATTATGTTATCAGGTGATCTCTAGAGTTTTTTTCTCTTTCATCGTAATGTATGTAATATCCCTAAGATAGTAAATATAATATTATTTAAGTACCTCCTGTAAAAAGTAGTCTAGAGGAAGGTAATTTAACAATTAAGTGACATGAAGCTTCTGTGCCATTTTTTCAGTTCTCTTAATCTTTCTGTGATGATTGCCAAGTGACTGCAAAATCTCCAGGCTTCGTTTCCTTATATAATTTTATTCAAAGACAGAAAGTGTAAGAGGTAACCAGAGTGACAAGTGACTTCTTAATATATCTTTGTCCTTTGGTCATGGAGGAAGAAATCTCTCCAAGAGACCACCAGCAATTCTCATGACTCATTGGCCAGAACTGAATCACATGAGAACACTTAACTGCTGGAGAGAGACTGAGATCAAGGAGGGATAAAGAATCAGTATTGGACTAGATTAATTGTGCTTCATCCCCTTGGTCTGGCACACTGATGTAGAAAGAAAATCAGTTTTCACATGGCAAAGTAGGAGCAGGCATCACTGTTGCTTGGGAAAATAACTGGATTAAGAAAATCTCTGAATGCCATGTTTATTGCCTAAAGGATACTAGCAGTTAATATATGCACTTGAGGTACATGAGAATCTATTCAGCAAAGATGTGACCATTTTTTTCTAAGTTGTTATTAGCTGAGAATTGAGTTGCCCTGGTGAATCTCCCTTTGGTGGTACTGCTTTTCTTGGTTGTTCTAACAGCTTGACTACTGGATATATAGGGGATTTAAAAATTTTTGTCTATTAATTTTTATTTTCTGAACTTTGGTGCTTTTGAGAAATGTTTTAAAAATTTACTCTTGCATATTTCACATATCCCATAGTTTTTTTAATTTTTTAGTTAAATTTCAGTTATTTAACATACTGTATAGTATTAGTTTCAGATAGGGGCGCCTGGGTGGCACAGCGATTAAGCATCTGCCTTCGGCTCAGGGCGTGATCCCAGCGTTATGGGATCGAGCCCCACATCAGGCTCCTCCACTATGAGCCTGCTTCTTCCTCTCCCACTCCCCCTGCTTGTGTTCCCTCTCTCGCTGGCTGTCTCTATCTCTGTTGAATAAATAAATAAAATCTTTAAAAAAAATATTAGTTTCAGATATACAATATAGTGATTCAGCACTTCCATACAAGACCTAGTGCTCATCACAAGTGCCCTCCTAATCCCCATCACCTATTTAACCATCCCTTCCCCCACCTCTCCTCTGATAACCATCAGTTTATACTCTATAGTTAAGAATGTGTTTCGTGGTTTGCCTCTCACTCTCTTTTTTTCCCCCTTTGCTCATTTGTTTTGTTTCTTAAATTCTACATGAGTGAAATCATATGGTATTTGTCTTTCTCTGACTTGCTTGTTTTGCTTAGCATAATACTGTCTAACTCCATTCACATCACGGCAAATGGCAAGATTCCATTCTTTTTCATGGCTGAGTAATATTCCATTGTATATATTTCATCTCTTCTTTATCCATTCATCAGTCTATAGGCATTTGGGCTGTTTCCATATTCTGGCTATTGTAGATAATGCTTCTATAAACTCTTCGAGTAAATACCTCGTAGTGCAACTCCTGGATTGTAGGGTAGTTCTATTTTTAAGTTTTTGAGGAACCTCTGTACTGTTTTCTAGAGTGGCTGCACCAGTTTGCATTCCCACCAACAGTGCAAGAGAGTTCCCCTTTCTCCACATCCTCACCAGCACCTGTTTCTTATGTTGTTGATTTTAGCCATTCTGACAGATGTGAGGTGATTTTTCATTGTAGTTGTGATTTGTATTTCCCTGAAGATCAGTGATGTTGAGCATCTTATCATGTGTCTGTTTGCCACTCACATGTCTTCTTTGGAGAAATGTCTATCCATATTTTCTGCCCATTTTTAATTGAATTATTTGGATTTGGTGTGTTGAGTTTTATATGTTCTGGAAAAATAAGGTGTCTTCAACAAAGGTGTTGGGAAAACTGGACAGCAACATGAAAAAGAATGACACTGTACCAGTTTCTTAAACCATCTACAAAAATAAATTCAAAATGGATTGAAGACCTAAATGTGAGACCTGAAACCATAAAAGTCCTAGAAGAGAACATAGGCAGTAATCTCTTTGACCTTGGCCATAGCAACTTCTTTCTAGATGTCTCCTATGGCAAGGGAAACAAAAGCAAAAATAAATGATTGGGACTTTATCAAAATAAAAAGCTTCTGCACAACAAAGGAAAAATCAACAAAACTAAATGGCAGCCTATGGAGTAGGAGAAGGTATTTTCAAGTGACATATCTGATAAAAGGTTATATCTAAAATATTTAAAGAACTTACATTCCATAGTTTAAAGTTGCTGAGTGGGGAGGGTTTACATAGAAAGATGCTACCTAAACACTCTGCTTTCTAGAACCTAGGGAGAGAAAAACTAAGGAAATCCCATATTGCCTGTTCAGGGTTATGGAATTAGTTGATAATAATAAAATTAGGGCCACCAAAGATTAGCCTATGTCATGAACATCCTTCTAGAGTCACTATCATTTAAGAAGAGGCAATTCACCAAAAGATGCAGAGAAGGGAAGCTCTTATGGAATATGAGGGTGAATCCTTGACTGTGATGGAATGAATTCTAGTATAATTGGAGAAAAATTCCTCTCCTCAAGGACCATATTGCTCAAAGGTAGATATAGTAAGCCAAGCAGAACTAAAACATTGATGGTATGAAGTGTAAGAGTATATAAAAAAACTTTCATAAAAAATGTAGTCTCACAGACTTACCTTAAATACTGTCTGAATTTCTTTCTGATCAGGTTTACCAGAGATCTGTATCTCTGCTTATGCCTTTGACCTTTATCCCCCTAATTCTAGTGATACTGAAGGATAGCCACTTTATCTGAACCAGACCTTGTATTCCTTTGGCTAATCACTGGTTAAGTTTATATCTATATTGATCTCGTAAAATTACATTTCTTAAGGTAAAATATAAAGATTATTTCTCATAATAAGAATGCTTTAAAAATATGCATAATTTCTATAACTCTAAATTCTCTTTTCGGTGGGTGAATACAAATCAACTGAGTTGACAATAATCAAAGCAAACATAGGCATAAATCAAATGGTGTATAATATTAAAACAGATATATAGAAAAAATATTCAATTCTCATTGAGGTGAACCACCAATGACATTTTCTATTAATAATAGCAATAATAGTGACGTGTTGATGATGATTATTATAGGAGTTTTTGTGCTTACTGTAGGCCTAACTCTTAGAGCTACATTTTTTATCATTCACTTTTAGTACATGAGAAAACAGGCTATGAAAACTTAAGTAAATTTGCTAAGATACCGAGGTGGTAAGTAAAGAGGATTTTATTCCAGCATACATCTGTTTGACTTCATAATCTACAGGCTAAACCTGCAGTGAGAAAGGAAATATTATCCGTTCTAAAAAAACCTAGTATGAAAGCAATAGATAGAAAAGGGAAAAAAGTTAGAATATAGAAATTTTAAAATTATAACAAGTTCTACCGAGAATATTTTTTTACCTTTAAATGAATTCAAAGCCGAATTTAAAATAAAAACTACACTAATTATGGAATATTTGTCTTTATAAATATTCAACAAAATGTGTGGCTTATGAACTTGTAACACTAAATAAAAATGAATTCAAAATAACTGATACTGTCATTCAAATGACACCACAGACTAATAGTCTAAGTACTCTAACATTGAAAAACATTCCAATACCTTCATATTATATCTAACAATAATTATAATAATATCAGTTTTAAAGTTATTATACTAAAGCTATTAGTATATTAATAACTGTATACCCTAAGTTTCATCAAAAGTTTAGATTTAATCATATCTCTATATATACAATATCAGTATATATCAATATAGTCATATATATTTTTCTCTCCCTCTCTCTCTCTCTCTCCCTCTCTCCTCTTCATCTCTCTCTCTGAAAGAAACAACAGTAATAAATATCAGAGATTCTTCTAAAAAATAAATTCCCTCTACCAGCACCTTCCAGTAATCACTGGCTTCACCATCAATATTGAATTTTGAATAGTTAATATGCTTTGGAAACAATCCTAAGAGATACAAATATTGCTGTTCTATTTACTAACTATTAGGCCCTGTCAGTAAGCCTGACAATGGGGCCTAAAAAATATTAGTGCATCCACACACATTTCTTTAAAGATTTCAATTGTATAAAAAATTTGGCTTCCACTGGAAAAGAGCTAACTAAACAAGGTATATGGTACAAAGTGAAGCCATGAGCTGAAAACCATATACTTAGCCCCTGAATTTGGAATACAGACAGAAATTTAAGCTCCATAATAGATGTACATATATTCACTTTGAAATAAAAATTAATATGCTACTCTAATTGTTCTCACCTCATTAATATAAATATGCATAACAAAATAATAAACCTTGAAGGATATCCCACTTTCCAAACTGTTTTTTGGTTCTACTAATTCCCTATGCTGACAAAATTGATTTCATGTGTTGCAGGAGCTGGCAATTAAATTTTTCAATTTAAGGAGGTCAAACCATAATAAAAAGCAAATGAAATTATATTACAAATTGAATTATTCAATATAAAAATATAATGTAGTTTACAGTGGTCACTTTAGGTAGCTCCTTAAAAAGATCCAGAAAGTATAAATTTGACCTAACCCTCAATTTCGGTACCTTTTGTTTTGTACTGTTCCCTTAATTTCTGTGAATCACTTCAAATCTGCCCATGACCTGCTTATCTATTCTGTCTTTCTACTCCTGTCTGCTTTTGCTATTCCTTCTTGGCTCTAGATTCTTCCCTGGATTGTGAAATCCAGTTCTTTCACTGGCTTCCACCAAACACCCTCAATCAAACATTTCTTAGTAACTTTATTGAAGAACTGGGCACTCAGATAGTTAAAGAGAATTATACTTTGCTTTAGTCTCAATTTACCACTACTCCCATTCTATGTCTGTTTCTCTCTCTCTCTCTCTCTCTCTCTCTCTCACACACACACACACACACACACACACACACAAAATATGTTCATCAGGTTGTGCCACAGAGAGACATTATTTACCTTGGAAATCTCGGGTCCTACTATGACGTATAGTTTGTCAAGGAATTCTTTCTTATAAATCCACTGCTATTTTTCAAGGGCACACTGGTTTGTACCTATTGCTCATTTCGTAATGGCAATACTGTATAGAACTTGATGAGGTTGTAATATTTTTCTCTGGCTTGAATCTAGTATGTGCCAATGTAGAGAAATGCCGCACAGAAGATCCCGCTAGAGCTTTTAGGCTGGATCGTGCTTCTATTGGCAGTTGTGTTCATTTCTTACCTGATGCTTGTATAAAGAAATAGAAGCTGTCAGTCATTAAAATGGAAGGCATTCAGCTTTGTGCCTGTCTGAGGATAAAATTGGATTTCTCTGTCTGGGCTCTGCTGATTCCTTTTTATTCCACAAAGCAAATTGCTTTTCCAAGGCGTCAATATTAACGGAAAAAGCCTTTGCTAGGACAGGTAGTACTAAAAGCTTATTAGGAGCAACACTTTGTATTCTCTCCTGACTATCATACCATTGGAGAATAGATTTACGAAATACAAAACTCATTTTGAAAGTTTTGTGCAATTTCATGTGTTTTACTATTTTTTTTTATCTTTCATTCCCATTCCCTTCTCGTCTTGCTTGTGTCTAATGCATCACATTTTTCACATTTATTGACAGTGCAATGCTTCATTTTGGAAGCAATAGGCAGCTTTAGCAAATGGCTACATTTGTGATGAAAAACAAGATAAAAATTTTAGCATCAAAAATAAGATATTATTCTATAGCCTTTGTTGAGAAATCTGAGATGCTGTTTCAAGCATGCTAATTATTTATGTAGCATTATTTGTACAATTGACAGCCTTAAGTGCAAACCATCAGTATTTTCCTATAGAATACCTATGTATTTCCACTATAACATTTATTCAAACAAGAGAAATTTATAATGCAGCACGTATGATTTAAGCACATATAATTAAATCAAATTTGACTTAAACAAAAAGTTTGAGTGCATATTATGTAAATTGATATCGTCATCATTCACGTTCACTAACACCATAGTAATTTCAAAGATTTGATGTAAATATAGTCATCAAGTAAAAGTGAGGTACTTAGATTTTTTTCAACTATTTAAATTTACTTTTAATACCACTTGGGGTTGTCATTTAGGTGAATGTGAGTCAAAGTTTTCCATGGTACTAATGAATTCCGTTAAAGTGTATCTCCATAAAAGGAATTCATAGTTCCGGGCCCCTAGGTGGCTCAGTCATTGAGATTTGGGCTCTTGGTTTTGGCTCAGGTCCTGATTTCAGGGTCCTGAGATCCAGCCCCACCTGGGCTCAACGCTGGGCCCCTGCAGTGGCCCTTGGGATTCTTTCCCTCTTCCTCTCCCTCCTCCTCTGATTCTCCCTGCTTGTGGGTGCTCGCTCTCTCTCTTTCTCTCAAATAAATAAATAAAATCTTTTTTAAAAAGGCTAAGTCATAGTTCATCTATCTCTGCTGTGAGTTTGATGGAAAATAACTATTAAAAACAAAAATTGAATCGCCAATTAGATTTTTAAGTTTTATAATTCTAGAATTTTATTTGTAATATTATTTAGAGATAAGAAATCACATGCCCTTTTGTGATGAATGGAAACAAAATTCCATTTATAAGCATAAAAGCTTCATTGCTTAAAATGATAGTTTAAAATTATTTTAAAGATTAGTTTTGATTTTGATTTAGTAAAAATTAGTAAATGTTTCTTCAATAGCTCTTTGTAACATCATTTGAAAATGTTAACAGTATATTGAATACACAAAATAAGTATCTCGGGGCGCCTGGGTGGCACAGGGGTTAAGCGTCTGCCTTCGGCTCAGGGCGTGATCCCGGTGTTGTGGGATCGAGCCCCACATCAGGCTCCTCCGCTATGAGCCTGCTTCTTCCTCTCCCACTCCCCCGCTTGTGTTCCCTCTCTCGGTGGCTGTCTCTATCTCTGTCAAATAAATAAATAAAATCTTTAAAAAAAAAAAAACACAAAATAAGTATCTCAGCCGAAGTATTACTGGTTCATCTTTTTTGCTGACCTCATTGAAAAAATAAATAATGGGACTGTCTTGAATTGCAGCAAATATTTCTTTTTTTTTTTTTTAAAGATTTTATTTATTTATTTGACAGAGATAGGGACAGCCAGCGAGAGAGGGAACACAAGCAGGGGGAGTGGGAAAGGAAGAAGCAGGCTTCCCAGCGGAGGAGCCTGATGTGGGGCTCGATCCCAGAACGCCGGGATCACGCCCTGAGCCGAAGGCAGATGCCTAATGCCTGAGCCACCCAGGCGCCCCTGCAGCAAATATTTCAAAAGAATGTATCCAAGTAAGTGGTTTGTCTGAAAATATGAATAATAACTGACAATAGGGCATTTTCATTTGTCATTGCAATATTATATTTTTGCTCATTTCATCATGGCCTCTTTGTTTTTATAATACTATATTTGCATTAATTCATACATTCAATTTTTTCTTGATGGATTGCAACATTCTTATCCTTTCCTGGCACTTTCCTTTCTGTTATTTTAACCTAACAAATTTTGCTGTAATTGGCTAAGTCTGGTTATTTAGAAAAACTTGGAAAATTCAACTGTCAGACACTTCCTAACACTTTCGTATTTCTTCTACAAACTAGGTAAAGAGGAACTTTGTATATATTGCTGAATCTTGTGTTCTTGTTCGGGTATTAGCATCGTGTATTATCTTAATTTTACTGGATATATGCTTTTAATGATTTCTTGTTTTATATTAGTTTACTTTGGTTTTATTTTTATAGCATTATTGAGATAAAATTAAAACATAAAAATATTTATGCTTAAAATGTACAATTTGGAAATTTATGTACACATTACATATAAAACCATGGAGCCATAACCACAATCAAAATACCTCTCTCCTTTCCCTCTTTGCCCGACACCTATCTTAGTCCCCACATAACCATCAGTCTCCATTCTGTCACTATAGATTGGATTCTAGAATTTTTATAAGTGAAATTATATAATATATATATATATATCTTTTTTTTCTGACTTCTTTCGCCCAGTATAATTATTGTGATATTTATCAATGTCATTTTTGTGTATCAGTAATTCAGTTCTTGGGGCACCTGGGTGGCTCAATTGGTTAAGTGTCTGCCTTTTGCTCAGGTCATGATCCCAGGGTCCTGGGAGCAACGCCCAAGTCGGGCTCCCTGCTCAGCAGGGAGTCTGCTTCTCTCTCTCCTTCTGCCTGCTGCTTTGCCTTCTTGTGCTCTCTCTGTTTGTCAAATAAATAAGTAAAATATTTTTAAAAATAATAATAGTTCAGTTATTTTTGTTGCTAAGTACAGTTGCATGTATGGATATCCCACAGTTTGTTTACCATTTACCTATTGATTGACCTCTGAATTATTTACAGTTTGGAGCCATTACAAACGAAGTTACTATGAATGTTTAGATATATAAGTATTTATATTTTACTTTCTCTTAAGTAAATGCCTAACAGTGGAAGAACTGATGCACGTGGTACTTTATTAAGCATTTTTGGGAACTCCCAACCTAATTTACAAAATTATTATACCATTTTACATTCCCACAATCAGTGCATGAGAATTCCAGTTGTTCTATAGCCTTGCAAAAGTGGGTGTTGTCAGTGTTTTTAAATCGTAGCCTAACACGTGTAGTAGTATGTTGTGGTTTTAATTGGCATTTTCCCTCCTATCTACTGATATTAAGCATTAATGGCAGAAGAGGTTTTCCTGTCCTTATTTGCAGTCATATGTCTATATCTTCTTTGACGAACTGTGTACCAATCTTTCAGCCTCTTTCACTTTTTTCATTATTATTGAGGTTTTTTTAAAAGATTTTATTTATTTGTTTGAGAGAGAGAAAGAGAGGGCACGAGCAGGGGGAGAGGCAGAGGGACAAGCAGACTCCCTGCTGAGTGCAGAGCCCAATGCCGGGCTTGATCCCAGGACCCTGAGATCATGACCTGAGCCGAAATCAAGAATCAGGTGCTTAACTTACTGAGCCACCCAGGCACCCCTATTGTTGAGTTTTAAAAATTCTGATTATATATTGTGGATATATTTCTTTTATCAGATATAAGATTAGCTAGTATATATTTTTTTTCTTGCCTGAATTTGCTGTCTAGTACCTCTAAAACAATGTGGTTGGGAGTGGACAGCCTTGTATTTTTTTTCTGTACTTAGTGGGGAGCATTTAGTCTTTCACTCCTTTTTTTAATTTAAATGCAATTAGCCAAGGTATAGTATATCATTGCTTTATGATATAATGTTCAGTGATTCATTAGTTCAGTATAACACCCAATGCTCATCATATCACGTGCCCTCTTTAATGCCCGACACTTAGTTACCCCATCCCACCAACCACCCTCCTTTCCGTAACCCTCAGTTTGTTTCCTGAAGTAAAGTCTTGTGTGGTTTGTCTCCCTCTCTGGAAAACTGAATGGGAAGAAATCAGAGAGGAAGACAAACCATAGTCTTTCACTCTTAAGTATAATATTAGCTGTAGGTTTTTTGGGAGAAGCATATATCTGGCAGAGGGTTACCCTCTTTTTTAATTTCTCTTAAAATCAATATCAGGAATGGATGTTGGGTATAGTTATTTGATTTTTCTGCATCTAATGAGATTATTATATGGTTTTCCTCTTTAAATTTGTTAGTACGTTGTATCACATGGCTAGTTTGGGGATATTAAACCAATATTACATTCCTGGGATAAACTTTAATTAGTTTTAATGCATTATTCTTTTTATATATTGCTGGATTTGGTTAGCTAAAATTTTGCTTAGAATATTTACATATATATCCAGGAAGGCTATTCATCTGTCATTTTCATTTCTTATCTGATTTTGATATCACAATAATGCTATCTTCATGGAAAATTTTGAGATATATTTTCTTCTTTTAAATTTTTGTAAAAATTTTGTGTAAAATTGGTATTAATTATTTCAAAATATTTTATAGAATTCATCAGAGAACATCTGAGCCTGGAGTTTTTTCATGATAATATTTTAAATTAAAGTTAAATTGCTTTAATAAATGCAGAGTTGCTTAGGTTCCCCGTTTCTTCTTGAGTGAAATTCAATAGATTGTATCTTTTGATGAATTTATACATTTTATCAACATTTTTAAATTTATTGACATAAAATTTTTATATTTTCCTTTTCTTCATTTTCCTTTTACTATCCATAAAACCAATGGTAGCATCATCTGTCTCATACCAGACATTGGTTATTTGTGTTTTCTGTATTTTTTTTCCATAATCTCTCTGTATGGATGTTTATCAATTATATTAATCTCCTCAAAGAAAGGTCTTTTGGTTTCATTTAACTCTATCATTACTCTGTTTTCTTCTTCACTAATGTCTAATCTGAATTTTATTATCTGTTTTCTTCATGTCCTTATTTGCTCTTATTTTTCTAGTTCCCTAAAGTGGAAACTGAAGTCATCAAATCATGGCTGTTCTTCATAATAGAAACATTTAGTGCTACAAATCTTTCCCTGAACATTTAGGGCCAGATGTGCTTTCATAATACTTTTTATTTCTCATTTGATTACTCTTTTAAAGCATAAGTGTTAGATTAGAAATTAAGTCAAAAGTGAATATTAGAAATGCAGAAATTTTCCAGAAATCTTCTTGTTTTTGGTTTCTGATTTAAATCCATCATAGTCAAGACACAATTCAGTATAACATCAACATTTTTTTAAAAAGTTTTGAAACTTGTTTTTGACCAAAAATATAGAATATATAAGTAAATATTCTATGCGTACTTAAAAATAATGTGTGTTCTGTTATTGTTTGGTAGAATGTCCCATAAATGTCAATGTCATCTTGTAGGTTGATATTTGTTCAGATTTTTCTATATTTTTATTGATTTTCTCTTTTCTTGTTCTATCAGTTATCCATAGAATAGTATAAAAATTTCTGTTTATGATTTTAGATATGTTTGTTTCTCCTTACCATTCTATTATGTTGTGGTTTGTTTATTCAGGAGATTTTTGGTAGGTACCCACCAGCTCCTTTCTTCAGTCTGAAAATGGATCTTTAGTAAGTGGATTGTTCAGACCATTTATATTAAATGAGTTTATTTCTATTGTTACAGTTAAAGTGATCATCTTGCTACTTGTTTTCTATTTGTTCCATGTGCCCTATTCTTTTTTGCCCTTTTATTTCATTATTTGACAATTTTGTTATTTAATTTTATCCCCTTTGAAATCTATTAAGCAAAACCATTTTGTTATTTTGATGGTTATTTTAGGCTTAAAAATATTCACGTTTAACTTACCAAAGTCTAGCCAACATGTAGTACAAGAAATCTGAATTGAGTTATATTTTTTCATATAAATTATTGTTCCAGCATGATCTTTCTCCACTGATTTTCCCTCTATTAAAGGTCTTTTATTCTTTATGTGTAAAAGACATAAAAGATTACCATCCTTTTACTTCTCATCTGTCTTTGAGTTTACATGTGAAGTATATTTCTTATAAACAGCATGAAATTGGGTCTTGCTTTCTTATCCAATCTGAGAATCTCTACCTTTTAATTGGGCTGTTTGCATTTACACTTAATCTAATTATTTACATGACAGGGTTTAAGTGTATCATCTTTCTATTTATGTTCTATTTATCTTACATTTTTCCCTCTGTTTTTCCTTTCCTTTATTCTTTTACTTTAAAATGTAGTATTTTTTATATGCATCTTCTTTCCCCTGTTGCTATTACTTCATTTTTTTTTATTATTTGCTCTAGGAATTACAATATGCACTCCATCACACCTATCTTGAATTAATTATATACAACTTAACATTTAATGTAAGAACCATACAACAGTATAATTTTATTGAGCCCCTCTCATCATTTATGACATTTTATCATACATTTTGTTCTACATGTTATAACCTTCCCCTAAAAAATATAACTTTATTTAAATGGTCTAGTTGATTTTAAATAATTAAGGAAAATTTTAAAAAATAACTTTATTGACCCACATATTTATCAGTTCTGGTGATCGTCATTCATTCACGTACACTCAGATTTTCATAAGGATTTTTCTTCAGCTTAAAAACTCCCTTTAAGTGTAAATCTGTTGGTTATAAATTCTTTCTGCTTTGTTTTATATAAAAATTTATTTATTTCAACTTCTTTTAGAAGATATTTTCAATGAATATGGAATTCTTGATTAATATTTTATCCCTTGAGAGTATATCATTCCATTGACTTCTGGCATGTACTTCTAGTGAGAAATCTGCTGTGATTCTTGTATTTCTTTATGCAATATGTCTTTTGAGTTGTAATATTTTTCCCTTAACTCTTTTACTGGTTTAACTATGATGTATTTTACTCAAAATTATTCTTCTCAATTGTATTGTTTTTCTTTGTTCTTGAGTTAATGTTTCATTCAAATTCAGGGAAAAAAATCAATTATTATTTCATGAACATTTCTTTTCCATCATACTCCTTTTCTCCATCTGGATCTCCAATTATACAAATGGCAAACCACTTGATATTGCTATACATGTCTGTTAAACTCTTTTAAAATTAAAATCTTCCGGGGCACATTGATTAAGCGTCTACCTTCAGCTCAGCTAACGATCCTCAGGCCTTGCTCAGGAGGGAGCCTGCTTCTCCCTCTCCCTCTACCATTCCCTCCCGCTGGTGCTCTCTCTCTCTCTCTCAAATAAATAAAATCTTTAAAAAAAATTAAGATCTTCTTTTTGAGTTCCAGTTTGCGAAAAGTTTTATTTGATTGCATGTTTATGACCCTTCCTGCTGCAACGTTAAATTTGTTGCTAGTACCATCCAATGCATTCTTAATTTTAGAGGTTGTGTTTTTCATTTCTATAATTACTATTTTTTCTTTTTAGAATTTCCATTTCTCTACTGAATTCTCTAAGTCTTCAGTTGTCACATCCATCTTTACATATAAATTCTCTACATGTTAAAATAGTGACGTAAGATTCTTTATTTGATAATTCTAATTTAAGAGTCTTAATCTATTCCTTTGTAGACATGTGGATCCATTTCTAGTACCAGATTTTCATGATACTATTATAGGTTCTACTTTTGAACTTACCAGTATGTCCATTGGGTCCTAAGACTCAGAGTTGGCAATTATTGAAAAGGAACATTTGCCCATTATATCAGACACTTCCTGTATTATTGTTTCTAAAATTCCATTTTTTTCTCTCAAAGTATGCTTAAAGTACCTCACACTCTAGACTGCACCTTTTCATTCTCAATTCAGAGAATCAGAAAATGCCCTGAAGAGAAAAAAAAAAATAAGTTGACCAATGTAGGGATCAACTTAACGCATTTTGTTTTCTCAAAGATCTTGCCTCCTCAAATCTTATCTCCCTTGGATGTTCTCCAGTGCTTCAAACTGCTAAATAAATAAATAAAATTTATTTATTTATTTATTTATTTATTTATTTATTTATTTTTACATGATTTCAGTAAGAGGCTTAGTCTGATACTAGCAACTATCATTTCAAAATAAGAAAGTCTTCCCTTCTTTCTGTTTTGTGTTTATTACTTCATAATTGAAAAGATTTACTTATATATTCAATGATTCATTCATTTCTTTGATCAGCAATTATAGTTTATATACCAGGCATTGTGTTAATTACTGAGACCACTGATCAAAGTAGATAACAATAATTCATAACAGCTTTGCATTGAACACAAACATGTATGTTCATATTATCTAGTATTTACTAAATACCTAAGCACTTAAGCATATTAGAGATACACCTATTTGCACACACATATGTATCATTTCATTGAACTTTTTCAATAAGATTATTATTATTATTATCTTTTGAACTTTTGGTAAATTGAAGCTTGATGTTCACACATTTAATAATGCATGTAGATTTTGGTCCCACATGCATATAACTTCACATAGCATGCACCTTTATTGGATTTTAAGCATAGTAACATTGGTGAAAAGAACTGTATTTTCAGAGATTAGTATAATACCTTGTACAAAATAGGCATGATAGAAATAATTGCTTAATTTACAAATGATTAAATCTCTAGAATAAAGCATTCTGCTTATACAGAAACTGAAACTATATCAGTTGATCTAAATTTTGACATTTATACAACATTGTTAACCATCAAACAATTAGCTACTTCATGTTCACCATCTTACCTAAAAACCCTTACCTTCCTTTCCCACATACACACACTATATATAAACAGAATACATTATATTTATTAGAGCTAAATTCAAACCATTCAAAAATATCCTACAATACTTACAGAATGGATATTTATGCAATACTTATATTGATAAGATACTTATCATTCTGTGATATTTTATGCAAAAATTTGTGAGCCAGGTTATATACATCCTTCGGTGCCTTTTCATAGGTTAAATATAGACTTATGTAAATCAACCATTTATTAAACAGCCAGGGATTGATTTTAACCAAAACTGGATTTCCTAGGCTTTAAGAATATAGACATGGATAAAAACCGTGCTTTGCCTAAAGCAAAATTTAGAAAAGGAGTCTATCTATAATTTTGGATCACAGCCTGATTAATTAGAGGCAAATATTTTAGTTACATTTGGTTTCCCTAACACTCATGGAACTATGACATTTATACAAATCTATAGCATAAAATTATTAACTTAAATCTTATTGAACACAAATATTATATGAATATATCACCATTTTTGCACTTTTCATTAAATATAACTGATTTTACTATTTATATAGCTTTCTACAGGAACTTTTATGATTATAGAAATTATTTGCCACTTAGGACTAATGAATTACATGATTTTTATCAAAGAGGAACCTCCAGTATCTAAAGCCCAAGTTTTTTAAATTGTCCTTTTGTATAATATACAATTATATTTCATGGTTTTATATTTTAATAAAGAGTGTATTTTGATGTAAATATTTGCTAGTTCACAACTCCCTCTGGAGCTTTTTAGGTATAATCTGAAGCAGCCCCGTATGTGGAGAGCAGGGGGAAACCAAAGAAAGAGGCAGACCACTCCAGATTGGTAGGTGGCAATTTTAAAAAGCAAGGGAACTTACTTACAAAGTTTGTTTTGGGCAGTCTCAACACAAATAGATCTTTGCACCTGCCTGGCAACTCTTACAAAAAAACAGTTTACATAGTGGCCTTAACTGGGTTCAGACACATACACCTTCCAAATAATCTGAACACCACATTTCAACCTCAAGTTTGTATCCTTGGGATACCTTCTGGGAATGGGAAAGGCAAGTGTAATGCACATTCTAAGGACAGGGCAACCTTCGATTGCGTGGGTCCAATTTGCAGGTCAACTAGTGGTCACGTCTTCTCAGTGACTTCCCCAACAACATCACTGGTGCCCTTGGTTATCTATATGGAAGGAATGGCATTAGGACCAAAGTAGTCCAATGAGGCATTACCTCCATCTGTTGACAGAGAACCAAATTTTTGGCACAGCCTCAAAGAGGAACTAATGAACTTCCAAAGAGAATGAACTTTTTTGTTTTTTAGCTAATATAGAATATAAGAGACCCGATCTGAAGATCTGCAAAGTTCATCAAAGGACGCATCTGCTTTATTGGGTTGTGGTAAGATTTCGCTATAGTCAGAGACCATAGGACACAGCTGGTCTCCAGCTGGTGCTTTGTACTATTTGTTACACGAAGCTTCATTAAAATTAAATTCCACCTTCACTCTATTTACAATGAAAATTAAAATGTTTTATAAGCCAATGCTCATGATTCTACAAAATACAGAGTAAGAATAAATAAAATGGAGTATATTAAAATATGTATAATTTAATAGAGCAAAGAGAAGGAATTGAAAGAAACTTTAAAACTATTTAAAAGAAAGTCAGTATTTAGAGATTAGTAATATCCACAGTTTGATGAAATTATTCTTGATGTTGAGAGTCCTATAATCAATCAGTCTGGTTAAGTAGTACACTTGAGATCAAACTAGGGAAGAAGCAACTGATATTAAACACATTTATTAAAATAAATAAATATACAAAAACAGAAATATGATCTAAAAAAGGGAAACATTTATCTATTAATAGTAAAGTAAACACAATATGAGTAACTCAAATATGAACCTAAGATTTGAGACTTAGGTAAAGAAGGGCAAATGGTAAAAGATAAAAACAATGAAAGTGAGAAATAATTTAGAGTTTGCTTCCAGTATGACTTGCTTTAGACTTGTAGCCATTCACTTTTTGCTATAAATTATAGAATGCCAATAAAATAATGGTTTAAATAATTCAGACATTTATTACATAAATTGACAAGCCTGGAAGGGAGCCATTCATAGTGCAGTGACCTACTGATGTCCTTAAGGACCCAGGTTTTTCTTATTTTTTTCTGTCATCCTCAGCATAAAAATAATATTCATGTGACAGTTGCAGTGAATCTAAAAATCAATTGACATGCAATAACGTACCAATAAGAAGGAGAAATGAGTTTTAAAATGTTGTCTCTTTTCTCTGCTCTCCTTTCCATAAAGGAATAAGCTTTTCTTCTAAAAACACCTGGCAACCATTCTCTTGAGGATCAATGATCAGGAAACAACCATTGTCTGTCAAGAGACAGATGAATGGCAACAAGGACAGAGTTTCCATAGCTGGCTTTTATCCATAAATTTAAAAGTACCCCACAGTAAAAAGGTTAGGTTTATATAAACACTCTTACACACAATTTGTATTTTAATAAAAACAGAAATTCTATAAAACTATATTTACCATACACTGGAAAAAAGCACTTTGATATTTTCTTCACAGTTTAAATTGGTTTTGACCCACTAAATTAATTTTATGACTCACAGTTGGGTAATAGTCCGTAGACTGAAAAAGGCTAACTTACTTATTTCCTGGGGTTGTCAGGTTGCTAAATATGTTTCTGTGAGCCATTCATAGTGCAGTGACTTACTGATGTCCTTAAGGACATTATTAGGCATGTATTCAACAGTATCCCACTACCGGAGACACAACGTGGCAAAGTGGCTTGTCTTTGGCTTTTCTCTGCTTTCGTTTTGATAACTCTCTCCTACCAGCTACTTCCCCAATATATATGTCATCCAGATTGTGCCCTCTAGAAAGTTCAAAGTTGCTCTGAAATTACCAACATTCTCCTTCCTTGACATGGGAAACCATGTTTATTAGCTCAGTGTATGTAAAAAAGCAAAATTTTTATCAATTCAGACAACATGTGAAGGATTATTAGGCCATCACAACAGCGTTTTAAAAATAAGATGATTTCTAGCCAAGCAAATATTCATTTGGTGTCAAGTAATACAACCAACTACAGCAAAAACAAAAATCAAGCAGTGTAAGGAAAATGCTTAGTTACAGAAGTGTCAACCACTAAGTAAGTGAGCTATTTCTGGGGTTGTCAACTTGTGTCTGCCTTTTAGGCCATTCTCAATTTTCATAGGTATAATTTTTCCTTCTCTGGACACACTAGCAGTATTTTACTCCAAATGTGTGAAATATAGAAGAACAGAATGGGAAATAAGTACTTTGACCTACTCGTTAACTTTAAAAGTAATATGGCTTTACAAAAATCAAGTATTGGAGATAACCCAGTATAAGGCATTAACATTTTGTCATCAAGGTCAAATGATTGTCCCTATAGAAACTATGTATTCAACTTTGTGTTTGTGTTTTGGTTTTTGTTTTCTGATGCCAGATTTTGCAGGTATAGATGGGCAAATGTTGTGATCCCTGCTTGGGAGTAACAGGAGAAGCAGACAAGCAAAGAACCTAATAAGCAAACTAAGTGGTAAAGCAGTCTATTTCTGATTAAAGACAGAATTACTTCTCAGGGAGGGTCTTCCTCTTTGTGTAGTCATTGAGTTCTAGATTTTCTGAGCTATTTCATGTAAATGTCTGGTTTCATGAAAAGATAATATTTGTGATCATTATTGATTAGATATGTAAATATATACCTTTATAACATTCTAAAATGTTTAAGAGCAGCCATGAGTAATATATATATTTTTTTTTTCATTGTCCATTTCTGGGTTTTCCATTCTGTTCCATTGATTCATGTGTCTGTTTTTGTGCCAGTACCATACTGTCTTGTTCACTACAGCTGTTTTCTAATTTTATTTATTTATTAGAGAGAGAGAGCGAGCACAGCCAGGGGGAAATATTACTTTTTAGTAAAAATAGAGGATAGAATTTTTCCTAAAACTTAGCAAGGTATTTTCCTGTGGCATAACCTAAAACTTAGTTCATTTTCTTCTTAAAGAGAAAAAAAAAAAGAGAACAGTAATACTTGACCACTTTGTTTATTTGGGTTCTAGGGATTTGTCAGATCCATAATTTGTAGATGACTCAATAATACTTTTAAATATAATGGGGGAATGAAAAAGGATGGAAGTAGGGTGATCATATAATTTATATTCCAAGCTAGAAAACTTCTTGAGAGCAGCAAGGAATACTATTAATAACTATGTAACAACAATAGGTATAAAGCCCACAGTCAGGGACAAAAGGAACCATAAAGTCATTCTAACTATAAGGGATGTTGCTGAAGCAATTCTCAGGTTCTTTTGCCTAGAATAAACTTTCTTTATTCATTAAAAAACAAGGTTCTTTATTATTATCTGACATTATTGCCTGCTTATTATTTGCTTGTCCTTTGCTAAGTATTATACATGCATCATTTCATTTTTCTTTTAGAAAACCTATGAGATAGGTATTATTATTTTATTTAGCTCATGAAAAGAAACTGAGATGAGGCTCAAACTTTTTATGATGATGATCTGATGTCTTGAACTGCTTTGAGCGATATCATATGCCTCCCTAAATAAACCACTAAAGCAGCAGAAGAAATGAAAAACAGGTATAAATCTTCCTTGCATGGGGGCTTTATAGAGCACTTGCCTCACAACATCTCTGAGAACATTGTATCAAACAAGCTACAAACCTGTTTTCAAGCAGAGATGATAAAGCAAATAAGGTACTTTAGATGATGTGGGCAAAACTCACTCATCCATATAGAAAACGGTTTTTGAGCAGCTACCAATTATGAGACACTGAAGTAAATAAGATGGAAGAAATCAGGTTCTTCACTGTAAGGAGCCAACATGGAGCATCAAGTTAAAATGGGCAAAAATAGCTGTACCACATGGCAATATCAGATTAGGAGCCCAGCTGCACCATGTTGCCATGGATGGAGTGATGCACAAGAAGGGCTTTCCAAGTAATTGAACTGAACTGACCAAAGAAAGAAATGCCCATTTTGCCTTCGGGAAGAAACTAATTGCTTTTGTTGGGGAGGAAATACACAGGTACATCTACATATGCGTGTGTATGTGCTTGTATATTTGCATGTATACGTGTACTCACTCAAGTACTCATACTTACACATATATATGCATGCATACACAGGAATACATACATCCTTACCAGCTCTGGGAAATAAAGAAAACAGGGCAATGAGGGCTGCGAGACATTCCCTAATTATAAAAATCTGTATAGTATTCCTAACTCTGAAACTCATTTTGGTTTTTTTTTGGGGGGGGGGTTATTTGGTTTGGTTTTTTTTTCATTAGTGTCAGATGTACTGTTCTACAATTCCTCAGTCGCGTATGACACCCTGTGCTCATTACATCACATGCCCTCCTTAATGCCCCACCCAATTACCTCATCCCCCCCCCCCAATTTGTTTCCCATAGTTAAGAGTCTCTCATGGTTTGTCTCCCTCTCTGATTTCTTCCCATTCACTTTTCCCTCCCTTCCCTTATGGTCCTCTGAACTGTTTCTTATATTCCACATGTGAGTGAAACCATGTAATTGACTTATTTCACTTAGCATAATACCCTCCAGTTCCATCCACGTCAATGTAAATGGTAAGTATTCATCCTTTCTGATGGCTGAGTAATATTCCATAGTATATATGAACCACATCTTCTTTATCCATTCGTCTGTCGAAGGACATCTCTGCTCCTTCCTTCCACAGTTTGGCTATTGTGGACATTGCTGCTATGAACATTGGGGTGTAGGTGTCCCTTCGTTTCACTACATCTGTATCTTTGGGATAAATACCTAGTGGTGCAAATACTGGGTCATAGGGTAGCTCTATTTTTAACTTCTTGAGGAACCTCCACACTGTTTCCCAGAGTGGCTGTACCAGCTTGCATTCCCACCAACAGTGTAAGAGGATTCCCCTTTCTCCACATCCTCGCCAACATTTGCTGTTTCCCGCCTTGTTAATTTTAACCGTTCTGACTGGTGTAAAGTGGTATCCTGTGGTTTTGATTTGTATTTCCCTGATGCCGAGTGATATTGAGTATTTTTTCATGTATTTGTCAGCCATTTGTATATCTTCTTTGGAGAAATGTCTGTTCATGTCTTCTGCCCACTTCTTGACTGGATTATTTGTTTTTTGGGTGTTGAGTTTGATAAGTTCTTTATAGATCTTGAATATCAGTCCTTTATCTGATACATCATTTGCAAATATCTTCTCCCATTCCATAGGTTGCCTTTTAGTTTGTTCGACTGCTGAAACTCATTTAGAATCTCAGATACAGGAACTTTTTTTGTCCCCAGTATACTTAATCATCCAGCTTCCATCAAATAGAATCATATGTCTGTTATTTGTGTAGAAGGAAACATACAATTCCCTTGATGCTTTCCCTAGTGTCACTTAGGAAATTGTTATATCTGTCACTGCGTGGCAGAAAGCTGTAACTTATAAAGCTCGGGCTAATATATTTGTCTTTTTGGAATAATGAAAGACTCATTCAGGAAGCTTCATCTATGGAGAATATGTTTTTCACAAAATGATACATTTTATAGATAAAAATCAAAAGGAGTGGTGGGGCAAGGCAGATACATGTGTGTTACTTTATTTAAAATGACATTTAGAAGCAGAATAAGAAAGAAGAGATCTCATTTCAAGTATATTCAGTATTGGAAAATGAAACACTGTGTGTCTGTTTTTCTTGAATTTGACATTTCTTGTTAGAGTTTAAAGATCTTGCCTCACTGGAATGAAAAAGATCACAAAAAAATTGCCAAAAGCATTAAAACTTCATTCATTAACCAGTTACTTTTTTGAGTTTGGGAGTAATATTTGCTTGAGTACATTTTTTAAAGAGATACTGCAACATGTGGTATAAAATGTTAGTATCCAGGAAATTAATATCATATACAAGTTGTAATAAATGTTTCAATAATACTTGGAAGTCAAAAGCATAAACGAATTAGCAGCTTGATTTCTTCACACCTCTTTACTTTCCTGTGTTTCTCCATTGGTAGAGTTGTTAATTTAGACTTTAACAAGAAGGAATTATTCTAAGGCACAATGATTTTCCATAAGACATTATTTTCTGCCTCTTCTCAATAACATTGTCCCCTGCATCTTGCATAGTCTGTTCTTGTACTCAAATACTTTAAGCTAATAGAACTCAACTTTCTGTGTTTCCAAAATAAGGTAAACATATTTTATATATTACATATTCAGTATTTTCACAATTATGTACCTATTCAATGAACATATTCAATGATAATGTACTCCAATCACAAAATAATGATTAGAAAAAAATTGAGTAAAATAATATGATGTAAAGTGTTCTATGACATATGGATGGAAATTACAAACTATTGATTAATAGTTTCAATGATGCAGTCTAGTTTCTGTTTTGTTTTGTTTTTTTTTAGAGAGAAAGAGAGAGCAAGTGTGAGCAGCGGTGTGGGGGGGTGCAGAGGGAGAGGGAGAGAGACAATCTCAAGCAGGCTCCCTGCCCAGCATGGAGCCCAACACAGGGCTTGATCTCATGACCCTGAGATCATGACCTGAGCTGAAATCAAGAGTCAGACACTTAACTGACTGAGCCACCCCGGTTCCCAATTCATTCTAATTTTTAAAATACTGGAAATAAATTTTGAAAAGATTTTTTTCTAGTGGAATGCTGTGTAATTTTAAAAATTCATATTACCTATTTTCTTCATCTATTAATTTGTGGCATGATTATTAGACATTTTAGACTATACTTGTGTATTCCTAGTGTACTGCCTTGGAATATTATTAAAATTTTTCAGCCCAAAATATAACTACTTATGTTGGTTAACAAAAATATTATATATTCATTTATTAACTCAAAGTCATAACATCATTTTTTAAATTTTTTTATTTAAAGATTTTTTAATTTGTTTATTTAGAGAGAGAGAGAGGCAAGCTGGGGGAGTGCCAGAGGGAGAGGGAGAAAAAGAATCCCAAGCAGCCTCCATGGGAGCCAGACCCAGGGTGAGTCACACACTGAGCTCCATCTCACAACCCAGATATCATGACCTGAGCCAAAATCAAGAGTCAGATGCTCAACTGACTGACCCAGCCAGGCACCCCAGGATCTTAACAGTCAATTTTATTGGCACTAGATGACATATGTGGGCTTTTGAATGTCTAAATAGACAAGAACATTACATAAATATTTATTTAAAGCAACATAAATGTGTAATAAAAATAGGAAATTCTACAGAGCAAATACCAATCACTTACTATGTTTATCTTTTTATATTAATTGGTATTTAAATTTGAACATACACATATAAATGCATATATGTATTTACATGATTTTTCTGAACGATGTTAGAATTGTAGATGTACATGCCACATTACTCCAACATATTCAGTATGCATTCTGTACGAACAAGAACATTTTCACACATAATCCTAGTACAATTATGAATATCAGGTTATTTAACTTAATTTACCCTAAATACAATTTTAAAAGATAAACATATTTAGTAATTATAATTAATAAATATGAGCAAAGTTATTAATTTATAAAATTTAATCTAATACATTTATCTGGTTAACAGATCATATATGCTTTGCCAATTCTCCCAATAGTATCGTTTTATGTAAGATAATTATCTGTTCTAACCCATGGTCCAATCAGGATCACACATGCACTCAGTTTTCGTGTCTCTATAGCCTCCTTAATCAGAAACAGTTTGTCAGTCATTGTCTTTCATGAATTTGGCGTTTTAGAAGAGTGAAGGCCAGTTATTTTGTAGACTTCTCACTTTGGGTTTGTGTATTACTTCCTTATGATTAAGAATACCACAAAGGTGATTCTGTGCCCCTCTCGATGCCAAAGTACTAATTCTCAAAGGAAAGGAAAGGCAAGTCTGTGTTAACCTAGCAACTCACATGATCTGAGGTGAGAATAAAGACGGTCACAGGATCCCCCTCAGTTTTTAATTTTTTTTTTTTAAGATTTTATTTGTTTATTTGACAGAGATAGAGACAGCCAGCGAGAGGGGGAACACAAGCAGGGGGAGTGGGAGAGGAAGAAGCAGGCTCATAGCAGAGGAGCCTGATGTGGGGCTCGATCCCGTAATGCCAGGATCACGCCCTGAGCCGAAGGCAGACGCTTAACCGCTGTGCCACCCAGGTGCCGCCCCCCTCCCCCCCCAGTTTTTAGACCATGCCCTGGGTTTGTTCTTTTTGTGTTTAAATTCCTAGCCCAGTTTGAAGCAATTAGGTTGTTGTAATATCTTTGTATTTCTAATTTTTGCCATGTTAATCTATTGTAGCAGACCCTCAGCCTATCAAAAACTTGACCTCAAGAGACATTCTGTTTCAGCTCCACAGGCTAGTTAAGGTCACCGTTTTGCCATAATGTCTTATAAAAATGCCAGTATCCATTTTCTCATGGTCATGAGGACCTCAGTGCCTTCAAACTCAGCCAGGAAGATAACCAATCTCACACCACCATGTCCCTGAGTGCCTGTTGCCCGTGACAACTTCTAGTAGTATCAAATGTTATAACAGGATAAAGGGAGAGAAAAAGGAACGAACTCTTAAAGTAGTTTTTAGGCATGTCTCCTAATAAATCACAGAAGGACACAGAATTGCCACTGCCTTATCTGTAATTCAGAGAATGTTGGCATTGTTGTGAGTTTAATTAAAATCACAATTATCAGAAGCCTATCATATTCAGGCAGCGGTATGCTCCAGAAATGTGTGACATCAACAAAATGGATGTCCCATGTCTTCCCTCTTGGCATCCCTAAGACAGTAGCTGACGCAGCTATAACAGAAAAACAATGGCTTCTGCAACTACACATGTTGGTAGAAATTGCAGAACCAGCAAAATTTGGAGCCCCACCCTACTTCCAACTTCAGCATCCCCACAAGTACATCAGGTTGGCCAAATCTAAATTTTACCTGCAACTAAGCCACAAAGGAATCTGGAAAATGTAAACGTTAGCTTTTCGGCCTCTATTATACAAGGAGCCATAGAGTGCCATGCTGATCCACCATGTCCACTGTTGTTGGGGAGAATGTCACAAAGTCCTCCGAGTTTGAACTCTTAGCATCTTCTACTACAGTTTGCTTAATGCAGGTTGTGGTCTTTGCCTCTTTCTGCCAGTAACTTTGAGTCCTCTCTTTAGCTCTGACATCTTTTGGGTTGCCTCTTTGTTAGAATCATTATGGCACTCCAAAGAATCCTTTTGGGAAGTTTCCTTCTAACAGACAACTCTAAGCTGATTCTCTTCTCTGGGACCATATGTGTACAGGAAACAGTTAATTTCAAATTTAGATGATACAGCCAGCTTCTTGCATAGCCTTTACTCTCATTGCTCTAATACCAGGCAGGCACGATTAGTAGGCCAAACCTACTTGCCTTTCTCTTTCTGCAGGATAATCTACCCTATAAAGGTCTTATGCATCCACCCTCCTGGAGGGCCTTCTCCAGTGCCTACAGATGAAGCATCCTGTTTATATTCATAAATAAACTCCTGATGCATTCCTAGCATGCATTGTTATTTTCTAATATTCAAAATATTTAGATGTAGATATTTTCCTTATTTACACTAAAGAAGAGAGTGATCAAGAAAATAAGCAATTCAACAAATGTCCTACAGCTGCCCAGTTCCAAATTCTGAATCTTTTTGTTATACTCCATTCTCTCCAGAGCATTCAGAAATTATTCTGAAGATTCAACAAATTTCCAGTCACTTCCTTGATATTAATGCACAAAGTCTGTGATTTAGTATTATAATTTTTGTATTTTCATGTCATATTATTCATTTTTTCTCTGATTTGAAATCTAAGTAGGTACTAGCATCATTTTTCTCTCTAAGATGTATAAATTTTCTCAAATCTATATCATCTATTATTTGCTAAAGAATATTTATCATATATTGGCAGCCTGAATGGAGAAAAGATACATTTGTGAGTACTTCAAAAAATGACAAAATTGAAAAAAGTCCTCTATCCTCTATATGTTTAAGATGATCTCAGTAAATAAAATGATTTTTTTCTTATAGAATATTTTCAAAAACTTCTATTCAATGTCTTTATTTTCTATGGCTGTCATTATTATTTTGTTTTCCATCACTGATCTGATGATTATCCTTAGATTATTTTTCATTTAAATTTAAGGCATTTATTTTCACATATTCCCTTTCCTGGTTTAACTGCCCATTTCTCTACATCATGTTTACTATACTGAGGGTTATATAAACCCTGACAAAATTAATAATTTCACAGAAATAAAGGTGAGATATTAGGATTCAGAGATTTTCTCAGTCTTAGCCTTTTCTTTACTTGCCAGGCATGTGTACTAAAATCTTTCATAATTTACATCAGCTCATATTGCCAGTGCCTGAAATGCTCAGCATTGCTTAATGGTACTTTAAGAGTTACTTTCCTATGTATGTAAGATGGGATTTGGAACAAGACTTCTCATTCTTCTCCTGGGTACCTTGTGGGATTTAGTGAGAGAGGAGTTAAATTTACTTTTCTCAGCTCTTAGGAGCACTAGGTTGCAGCTCCCCTACCCATCCCTTGGGTGCAGCCAATCTGTTGACTAAATTACTGGCATATCATCCCCCTCCAGGTCCCTGCTAGGATTTCACTGAGCTCTATATTCTGGCATGGTCAACTGAAAGTTCTGATCTCCTCATTTGGTCTCTGCCAGAAATTCCCCTCGGGGTCAACTGTTGCTTCTGGTATCCTCTGAATCAAACACATGTTGTCCAGCACATTATCTTTCATGAATAATATAAGCCTTTTTCACCTTATTTCCTGGCAATTTGATCATTGACTCCAGGTTTCATATTGAAAACTGTCTCAGTCTATACTGAGTTTTCCTTGTTCTTTATACTCATTTTTCCCCCTTTGGATTTTCAATCAAAAATATGGTCTTAGTGGATTTTAATTCTCTAGCTTGTTCTCTATGTTCCATAGTAGTCCATAGCTCAGTCCTATGCCTTTCCTTCCTATTCCTTCTCTAGAGAGTAGATATTTTCATCCATTCTTTTCTCAAAAGTCACTATGGAAAAGGATCCAATAAATTTATTTATACACAAAAAATGTTAAGAGATTTGCATTCAAGGGAAACAAAGCTTAGGCCAAAGGAGAGGATGTAAAAATGTAATATGTCTCAAGCCATGATTGATGGATTTGGCCTACAAACCCACCAAGTGCCTTCTATATTGTTGAAGTTTATGACCATCATTATGGAGAGATATGTTGCTTTTAGGGAATAATTAGTCATTCGTTAATGGAGAATAATCTGGTTTTATAAATCTTGAAAGGAAGAAGAAATTCCCATAGCCATGGCCTGAGAATATTTGGTGGGCTTTTGGCTTCTGTGATGAAGCAAAAAGTCTTTTGTGTTTCAATATATATTCTGATTCAATAGGATCATTTCTTTACAACTCCAGAATCCTAGATTTAAATAGCTCTTTGGGGGACCAAGTTATTTTATTGGTCTCCAATTACTAGTTGTCCACACCTCAGACTAAATCAGTTCTCTATTTTGGTCCATTATGATATCCACCAGTTTTTCCTGAAAAGAAATTGTAGGTGATAAAACTAATAACTCAAGGGAAAGGACAACTGTGACATTTAACAAGGACAAAATAAATGGTTCAATTTAAGGCCAGTATTGCTTTGCAGAATATGAAATGCCATACCCTTAGTAGTCCCAAAAGGCCGACATTTTTCAAAATCTCTCTGAAATGCAAAGGAATATTTGATAAGAGTCTACAATCTTTATGAAATATATATCTTTATATTAAGTAGGCTATGGCCTCCCATTTAATACATATCTTTTCAAAGTCTAGAATTCAAGACTATTGCAATCTTCTTCTACATTCGGCTTACTTGTATTTTAAAGATGCACTCCTTTTTCTAAATGTAAAAAAATCTATTTCTTTTCTAAGATTGCATTATACTCTGTGAAGTTCAAAGCAATTAATCATCTCAGTTCATTTGATTGTTCTAAGTGTTCTTATTTTCAGAAATGCAGGAACTAAGTCTGAAAGATTGCTTAAGAACATTGTACACAATAAACTAGATATGAATGTGCTTACCAATGTACAGTAGAATCTAACCGGTCAGTCATCCTTAGTATTGTTATTTGTTCATATTAAAAAAGAAAAAAAAAACTTTATATTTATTATTTACTCCAATGCTTTTCAATTTGTAGCCCACTAATAGAAAACAGTCTTTTAAGGAAGATAACTTGAAAACTAGGTTTAAATTTCTTATGAGTCAGGCATGTTAACGGGAAAATGGGAGGTTATTACTACGTGATATTTTCCAGAGTGTGTTTTAGAAAACACAAGACTTTACAGATAGATTGAACTAAGTTTAAAATGCAGTTATACTGTTACTGAGGAACTAGCATAACCAGTATGACTCAGTTTATTCATCTCTTAATAGGTGTACCACAAACTTATAAAGCTTGTAAGAATAGACACCAGAAAAGGCCTTGGCCTGAGTCTATAAAGGGTATAACAGGGTGGGAACATAGACCTGTTTCACTAGTTCTTATAAACTTCACTCGGGCTAATGGAATTCAAAACAGCTACTGGTAACTGGTATGCAGTCATGTAGCCAAAGCTTGAGGTTATAGAAAAGGGCATTAAAACTAAACACCCTTAAGAATGGCAAAAAAGAGCTATACTTAAATCTCCTTCATCCAAATCAGGGGATTTCCAATAGCACCTGGGAATCACTGTGAGAAACTGTCCTGTCCCCTGTTCTATGTAGCTATCTTCATGATGTACCCTTTCACAAACCTGTATTATTCTTTGCATCTGTTGGTCTATGCATCAGTCATTCTTGAGGCAACTGTGTGGATTATGCTGTCCTTATTAAAAAATGTATGTGAAGTGTCTGACACATAATAAATAAACCCTTAATAAATGTTATATTCATTCGTCCTCTTTTCAGTACATACTATGGACCAGTGACCATACCTCCCATTTACATATGCATTTCTCTTATATTTGTCATAAAAACTCTGCGTGTCACATACAACTACTGTGATTTTGCAGTTGGGAAAATTAAACCCCTATGTAAAAAAAAAAAAAAATACAAATCTAGTAATTGGCTAAATTGTTTGGGGCCCAAAACTGGCTCCAAGCTTATGTTTTTTCCACTGTCTTATAAGTTTTCATTTTCAGTGAAGCATACAAGTGAAAAAAAAAGATTTATCTTTATACCTAAGAAAACAGTATATAGTGAAGAAGGCTGGTGCACTGTAGATTACTCTCCAACTGATGTGTAGAGTGAAAGATGCAAATAATATAATAATGGTGTAGATAATGATTAATGATGATAAACTCAAAAAGTCGTGATTGAATATTTCTCTTACATAAAGGAGTGAAATAGAGATAACATGAAAGAAGTAGAAGGGAAGGTAATAAAATTGTATATAAAAAATGAGAAGTTTTATACCAGATCTGAAATCTCTTTTGGTGGAACAAAATGGAAAAGTAGATTGGACTTGCATCTAAAAATCTTTGGCTAAGGATCTAACATTTGTATTTACTGTATGTATGATCTATCATCCCTTAACAAATGTAGTCAATGGGGCTGCCTGGGTGGCTCAGTGGATTAAGCGTCCTACACTTGATTTCTGCTCAAGTCATGATCTCAGGGTACTGGGATCTGGCAGCTTTGGGCTTTGGGCTCATTGGGGAATCTGCTCAAAGATTCTCTCTCTCCCTCTCCTTCTGCCCTACCCCTGTTCTTATGTGGGCACACACACTCTCTCTCTAAAATCAATCAATCGATCAATCAATCAATCTTTAAAAAACAAAACAAATGTAGTCAACTGACCTGACAAAGGAGCAAAGGCAATTCAATGGAGAAAAAACAGCCTCTTCAACAAATGATGCTGGAATAATTGGATAACCATATCAAAAAAACAAATCTAGAGAAGATCCTCTATCTTTCACAAAAATTAACACAAAATAGATTGTAGACCTAAATGTAAAACAATATGTATAAATACTAGAAGAAAACTTAGGTGAAAATCTAAGTGACCCTGAGTTTAGTGAGGAGGTTTTAATCCTTTTTTTTAAATTGAGGTATAATTGACATACAACTTGCATTAATTTCAGGTGTACAACGTAAAAATTTGGCATTTGTATATGTTGTAAAATGATCACCACACTAAGTCTAGTTAACATCTGTCACCTTACATACTTACAATTTTTTCTTGTGATAAGAATTTTTAAGATGAGTTTTTAGATACAACACCAAAGCACAATCCATGAAAAGAGAAATTGGTAAGCTGGATCTTATTAAAATTAAAAACAGCTGTTCTGTGGAAAACATTTTTTAAGAGAATCAAAAGTTTAGCCACAGAATTGTATGAAAACACTTGCAAAACATATATGTGATAAAGGACTTGATTAAAACAAAGAACTCTTAAAAATCAATAATAGGTAAGCAAAATACCCCCTCCCCAAAATAAGCCAAAGATCTGAGGAGACTTTACAGTGAAGAAGATATATAGTTAGCAAATAGGCATAATGACAGGTGTTTAACATCATTTGTCACTAGGGAATTGCAAATCAAACAATGAAATACCACTACACACTTAGAATAGCTGAAATCCAAAAAACTGAAAATACCAACTGATGTTTAAGATGCAAAATGACAGGAATTACTCTGAGGGAATGCAAAATGGTGTAGGTACTTTGGAAGAGTTTGTTATTTTCGTACGTTGCTAAACATAAACATCTTACCATTTGATACATCAATCATGTTTCTATTTACTTCTCCAATTGATTTGAAAATGTATGTCAACAAAATCCTGAACACAAGGAACACAATGTTTAAAGTGACTTTATTAGTATTCATCAAAAACTTTAAGCAAGCAAGATGTTCCCTAATAAACAAATGATAAATTCTGGTATGTTTATGCATTAGAATATTTTTCAGTATTAAAAAAGAAATAAGATATCAAGCCATTTTTAAAAATTAGATATACTTTAAATGCGTATTGCTACATGAAATAAGTCAGTCTTAAAAGGCTACATATTGTTTTATTCTAATTATATGACATTCTGGAAAAGGCAAAACTATAGAAACAGTAAAAAAAAATAATCAATGGTGGTCAAAGATGTAGGGGAATAAGGGAGTAAAGGATAGGACAATTTTTTTTATAGCAGCGAACATATTCTAAATTGATACTGTAATGGTGGATACAAAACTAAATACTTTGCAACACAACGAGTGAAATGTAATGTATGCAAATTAAAAAATATATTTAGGAGGTCAGGGGATACTGGTACAGAATGCAGAAGATGACAAAACAATCCGTGTATGAATGTATGAAACAACCACACTGAAGGGTTAAGGGAGGACAGGTGCTGACCTAGGAAACTGAAAAGGAGAAGAGTCTATAAGACTAAAGGCAAAAGAAAACCCACATAAGCACTACACTGTAATTGATAAAATTTGTTCCCATAAGAGTAGAGGCGAACAATTCCGAAATCACTATACATATATACTGGACTTGAACAAATAAGTAAAAAGATGTTATTGGAGCATTTAATTTTTTTCGATGGTGGTCATAGGAAGCCAGGTTTCTCACTGTTAGAGTGGGAGTTTACAGGTCAGCAAGAAGAGTCTAGAATAATTTATAATAATTTATGGTAATGGATTAAGGCCATAGACATCAAAATGAATCCACATTTACCTTAATGTAGATATAGGTAGCTAAATATAGAAATACTGATTTTTATATGTATGCAAATAAATTTACAATAATGTACTAGCATATATGTGTGTGTATATATGTATGTATTTATGTGTGTGTGTGTGTACTGACAGCTGACAAAACCTAGAATCAGTGACACCCTAGTATCAAGGAGGACACCTTACACCTAAATCTTGAATTTCTAATAAAAGGGATCAGAGCTCCTTGGAATTCTAGGAATGAGGAAGGAAATAATGTAAAATGAGTTTGGAGCATCTTGCAGTGTCAGAAAGTAAGGAAATACTGGAATTTAAAAAGCCCACTATGATGGATTATGTCAAAGGGTTGCAAAAACCAATTGAACAAGCCCCCAATGGCCAAAGTTTGAATAATTTGAAAAATAAAATAAAGTAAGGTAGTATTGGAGTATAACTCAAAGAATAAAATAAATATCCATGAGTCCATAGTGATGTAAATAATACAATTAGATAAATTAATAAATGGAAGAGAAGAGGCAAATCTCCTATACAGAGGAATGTATAGATAATTCTGCTGTCAAGTAGGTGAGGCATAACTCCCCACTTGGTAAGTGTGGGCTGAGGATAGTGACTTTCTTCTAAAGAGTATAGACCATTTTAAGCCAGGTGACCCTAACCCTAACCTTTGATATGATGTGATGAAAATGCATTTTATTTCTGTTGTCTTTCTCCTAAAAACCCACACCCCTGGTCTAATCATGGAAAAAACATCAGACGTAACCAATTGAGAGATCAGGGTCTAAAAACTTCTGATCAGTACTCCTTACAATTAGCAAGATAGATGATAAAAAAAAAAAAAAGTTTGAGGAACTATCAGTCAAGGGGAGGCTAAGGAAACATAATGAATATATGTAATTTGGTAATTTCAATAGGCTCCTCAAACAGAAAAAAAAAAAAGTTCGGTAATAAGGATCTGAACAAAATATGGACTTCAGTTAACAGTAATGTACCAATCTTATTTCATTAATTACAACAAATGTCCCATACTAATATAAGATGAAAAACAGGGGACGCTGACTGCAGAATATATGGGAACTCTCTATATCATCTTCATGATTTTTCTGTAAATCTAAAACTGTTCTTAACAACATTACTTAAAAACAGTGTTTTATAACTTGTGTCGGCACATGTAGAATGTAGCAGAGCCGAGATTTGAACCTAGGCATTCTGACCCCACAGCCCACTTTATGGCCAAGTAATACTAACTGTGAAGAGAGAAAGATTAAAAAAGACTATAAAAAAAAGTAATCTGAACCAGGTTTAGGTTGAGAAAGAGTTGGTTAACAAAACTAAATCAGCTTCTTTATCAAATTAAAAGATTTCTAGGTATCTTCAGTAGGACAAATGTAACCATGACTACTCAAGAAAAGAACAGCATTCAACCATAGAATCATTTCCCCACCCTGAACCTTTTGGTCTTGGGGCACATCCTGGAACTTCTGTTCCATAAAATATTCACTTTAGGGAATAAGACATGCCACTTTCACACATCTGGGAGGTGAATAAAAGATTTTTCTGGGCTAAACCTTGGGCATTCCACATAATATGTTAATTTTAGTTTGTATATTTGTATTTTTTATTTTCAAATAGAGGAAGGAAGACATACTAAGACTAGAGTATCTAGTTTATATCATCAGTCTCCATTTAATAGAAAAATCTAGGAAAGGAAAAATACAAAATGAAATATTACCTATTGTTCATTATTGGCATATTTCTCTGTCTATTTAATTGAACCAATTTTAAAATAATGATATATGTTTTTCTATAATTAATCTTAGTTTGTCATTCTATTTTCCTTGGCAGCACTTTGTTCTTTTTTTTTTTTTTTCCTGATCATATAGCAACGATCATGGTCTAAATGTGCTGTAAATTATAGAAAGGGGAAGAAAGTCTGTATTTACCTCCCACTTCCATATTTTAAAAGCACAAAATGATTAAGCTAGTTTAGTGGCTATGAAGCATTTGACTGAGCATTCATTCTGATTTTTGTCAGGACCTTTCTCTCCTCTGGTTCCTACTGTTCAGTACTAGCACCAGATAGAAAACAGTACATCTTGAATTCTCCTCTGAAAATATGAAATGAAATAGTCCAGAAAAATATAAAAATACTATGAATAAATGCCTGTTGTAAAATTAACACAAGAGATGGCGTGAACAGGGGTGCCTGGGTGGGTTCAGTCAGTTAAGTGTCTGCCTTCGGCTGGGGTCATGATCCCAGGGTTCTGGGATCAAGCCCCATGTCTGGCTCCCTGCTCAGCGGGGAGTCTGTTTCTCCCTCTCCCTCTGCTCTCTTTGTCTCTCTTTCTCTCTCTCAAATAAATAAAGTCTTAAAAAATAAAAAAGGGAGAGAGAGAGAGAGATGGAGTGAACAATTTCCCTCAATGATTAATATTCCAAAATTTTAAAAAATGATCTAGCTTTTATAATTAAAAATGTTTATACTTAGCCCAGTGAATGATATTAAGGACTTAATCAAAAATGGAGTTTTCTATAGCTGTCAAAATAAAACAAGAGATATCCTATCCTATTAAACACAAAATATATGAAAGTCATTCAGCATGCCATCCTGAAGTCAAAAACAAGTAGTTACTGCTATCTTCTTTAAATCTGACATTCATACAATTACAACTATGTAGGTAAATTTTTACATGAAAGTCAAAAAGAAATGATATTGCTAAATAGTAAATATGTATATTTCCAAACATATATTTTATGTGTTCCAACTACATTCTGAATTCCTTTTACCAGTTTATCCAAATAAACTGTTGTTAGTTTCTTAAACTTTTAAAGCTATTTTGTTTAGCTCACGTGGGTTAAGTATTGACAACATTAGAGTGATTGATAGGTATTATATAATAACTAAAGAAGGTTTTAAAATTTTATAAATAATTACAATACTGTAAGGATAGTTATGATATTTCATGCACAGAAAGAACATATTATTGGTCACCATTTTAATAAGTACAGAAAATGTAAATATGCAAAGACCTTTCAGGAAAAGGTAAACCCTAAATCATACTGATGCAAAGAAATTAGAGAAAAAGTTCTATAGGGACAATTTAAATATAACTCATTAGCTTATTAACTTTTATTTTGATATTTTTTAATATTTATTATATTTCAGTAGTATTCTAACAGAATTATTCTGTGATGATTCTATTAAATAATAAAGCTGGGATAATAAGGATGATAATAATAATGAGTGTCCCTCTGTGAGTTCCTCTTTAGGCCCTAAGGATCATTGTTGGCTTATGTTAGTTCCTCTAATAATCACAAGTCATATGAGCTAAACATCATTATCTCAGTACTTTGAAACAGATGGTTACATTTGTTGTATGCAATCTAGAAATTTAATGTGGTTAAAAGTTATTTTTGCAATCCATAAAATTGATATTTATATGATGTTTTATATTTCCTGGTAGCATGGATGGGTATTTAGTAACTTAAACACAGTTGGCTACTTTTAATATTTAAAATATAAAGATGTTTATAACATTTTGAAAAATATAAAAGATTGAGATACTCTAAATGGAACCCAAAAGAGCTTACCAACTATTGTTTAATTTCTTTAAATTTAATATGGAGTATTCACAGTATATCAATAGAGCATCAACCTTGAAGCTTTCTTTAAAGTTTTGAAATTACTTTACAGAGAAAAGACATACATTTCCAAAATGATTTTTATAACTAATCTTTATTCTGAAATGTTGAAATGTAGTAAGAATGGTGAAAAACTCTATAGCTTTGGGCCCATTAATAAAGTACATAATGATTTATTCAACACAAGTTATATGCCGAACATTATGCTGATCAATTCCTTTTGTTGTTTATTTTATCCGCACAATGAGATTATGAGATTTTATTACGTCAACAAATATGAGAACTGAGGTTCAAAGAGTTGAAATTGGAGGAACAAGAAAAATATTAAAGAAAAATCTAAGTAGAAAAACTAGAACTGTCTATTACTTCTTAATGTACTAGAAGTAACTATTTAAAACTCAGAAAAATAAACTAGAAGATTAATGAATCTAAGCATTATGATTAATAAACAAGAGACACAAACGCCTCTTCATCCAGCAGACTAGCAGGGCTTTTCACACAGTGATCATTGCACGGTTCCCAAGAGTCACAAGAGAGAGAGTCTCAATGAGCAAGCACTTTTGAAGTCTCTCCTTGAACTGTACTGGTTTTGCCCAATTGGTTAAATCAGGTCACAGTCATGTTGGTTATTGTCCCATGGCCAGGAACATAATCAGGATGGGAAAAGACTACCAAGGGTAGTAGCTATAGGGAGGTAAATTATTTGGAAGGAATCTAAGGTGGAAATTGATTTTTCTTATTTCAAGCCTGTCTTCTGTCCACCACAGGGTCTATATCTGCAAAACAAAAAGAAATAACAACTGTCCCAAGACTATTGGTTCCAAACCTTCTCACTCTCAAGTGTCGAAATCAATGATGCCATCTTACTGGCATCTCCATACGATTTGGTAAATACCCCTCTTTTTTCCCCATTGATTATTGTCTAATATGCCTCTAAAACTCCTGCTGCAATCAGTTTCATTCATTTTCCCACTGCTACTTCCTTCACTCTGTTGACACTCACACAAGAGCATATGTGTTAAGAGTATGTATTCCAGAGTCAAAATACATATATTCAAGTCCTGACTATGTGACTTTTAGCAAGTTACTTAATCACTCTGCTCTAAGTTTAATTCCTCGTTTGTAAAATCAAAAGTATCAAGTACCTCCCTGACAGGGATAAAGTGAATCTTAGTTAAAATAATATGTATAAACAAAATACTCAGAATTTGCTTGATACTTTCTGTGTTCAATAATAAGTAGCTATTAATATTTTATTTGCTTCCTGCTGTCTGCAAATCCTGCAAATATTCTTAATTCTTTGTAAAACTCTTTCTTTCTTTCTTTCTTTCTTTCTTTCTTTCTTTCTTTCTTTCTTTCTCTTTCTTTTTTTTTTTTTGTTACACTCCAATTCCTGCTATCAAACTGGGTGATGTAAATAATATTATGGGCAACTTATTTAACACTGTTGAGCTCTGAACTTTATTGTTTGTAAGAAACTTTTCTTCCATTTTACCTTGGTAACTAACCTTCTCTACCATACCCTGCAGTGCCATTTCCACAAACGTGCCTTATCTGGAATCGTGGTTCTACACCTTTCACTCTTATGAATCCTTCTTAGTTACTGCCTTCCCTGTTCTAAATCTTCATTGGGAACTTCCAGTCTTTGCTTTCTCCTTTCATTCTCTATCCACTGGCAGCCTCCTGACGTCTTTACCTCCCTGTATAGATTCGTTGGTCCAGCTGGTCAAGTTGTCCTTTGCAAGTACCTTTCCCTTCTTTTTGTCTGCTCCACTGGGATTTTAAATCCTTTAAAGTTGACCTTCACTTCCTGGCATAGAGTCTTCCTCACACTTATTTGGTTCAAGTTCCAATTCTTTTGACCCCCCTCCCATCCCTGTTCACTTAAGTTTACTCCTCAAATCCCCTGGTCACAGCCTGAATGCATTGTTTCAGGTAAACTTCCCATGTGTTTTCATTGTATAATATAACCCTTCTAAATTTAACCCGTATCAAAACTATGTTTACCTAAACCCTCAAACTCTACTTATTTATTTGTCAAATTTCTTATTGGCATTTGCTCCACTAAGCCCCTTGAGTGCAGGGACTACAACTGACTTGCTTGCCATTTTAAATAGTCAACTGCTTTATAAATATTATTGTTATTGATGTCCAGTGTCAGTATAGACATGTGTACTCTTTTGGCTCTTTTTCTTCCCACATACCCCTTCTTCAAACTATTTTCCATTTTCTATGCAAAACAGAATTCCTTCTCTTAAAATTCTGAGTTTTAGAGCTAGTAATATAAACCGGGTTCTGTTAGGTCACTATATCCAAGTCATCTGTTTTGTATTGGTTAATATTATTTCTTGCAGATGACAGGAAATGCAATTCAAACTGGCTTAAACAACAACACAAAAAATTTTATTGCCTCATGTAACTGAAATGTCCAGCTGTAAGTTTTCAGGTGCAGCTTGATCCGGAGCCTCAAATGCTGTCAACAGGACTTATTTTCTCTAAATGTCTTGGCTCTAAATATACTATACTGGCTTTGTTCTCAGCCTCCCAGACTTTCAGGTTTAAGTCTAATGGGGAATAGTCTCTGCTTCTCTTTCATTGGCCTGAGGAAGCATCACATTCTATCTCAATGGCTTTGTTTGGGTACTCATCACTGCATGCAAGAGAATGTTCTATTTCATTTGGTCAGACTTGAGTCTCCTACTTGCCTGTCCTAACCCTGACATTAGGGGTGGAATCCTATGTAAAGCATCTGGACAGAGACTTTCTCAAAAGGAAGTTACAGAACCATCTTATATAGCTACCAGATTAAGAATATGCAGCAAATACACACAGATGTGTACTTGTACACACGTGTTCACTATAAATCACATAACTAGAAAAACATGGATGAAATCATATCTGCTCATATTTATACTGCCTACTCTTACCATTTTGGTCACATAAACAAGAAAAAAATGTCATGCACATGAAATGCAACAAGATCCATCTCTCTAATTGCAGGACATTTAATCATCTTTATTATATATGTTTCTCTTCTATAAAGATTTTAAGATAAAATTCAAACCACGGAGTTGGTGATATTTGTGCTCATCTTAGACATTCACATAGGTATATCAAAATTCATTTGATAAGTTTCAGGTTAGCCCTAAGTTGAAATAGATTCCATATTCAAATTTTCTCACTTCCAAAATTAGCAAAGAAATAATTAATCTCATGTTTCATGAAATATCAAATATGATTAATTTTTATAATAAAACAACAGAATGTAAGGAAACCACAGCTGGGACCATGTGGGTGAAAATCTGTATCCATAAGAGTATATAATTTTCCAGCCTACAGGATAAACATGGGGCACGACGGGAGGAGGTTGGAAGAAAGACACCATATGCACTAAAAGTCATGTGACAGCAATTCAAACCCAAAAGGTTAATTCTTAAACTAATTGGAAAAATAAGATAACGTCAGAAGAAGTGAGAACCTGTGCTTGGAAAAGGATTCACAGGGGTGTAGTGAGAGGGGCACTTGAGGAGGTCTTGGTCCTGCCACTTGCTATTTGACTTCGGTGAGTTGTTGAGATTATTTGGGTTACTGATTTTTTATCAATAAAATGGGCGTAACACCCACCTCTCCAGTACTGAAAACAAATATCTATAACACAATAATATTAAAGTCAGTTACTACTCCATTTTGGAGATAGAGTGTTAATTTATAAGGCAAAGGGGGAAGAGAGGATGACCATGAAGAAGAAAAAGCTAAAACAAACACACTTAGGCACAAAGTAAGTGTAGTGTGGAATGTATTCTCTCACCCATTCTTTCTCTAAATCTTAGATTTTTAAAACTCAAGAAATGAAATGTTGACTCATGTTTTCATGAACGTCATTCTCCCTACTTTACTTAATTCTACTAATAATTTTTCTCCCCTATGTTAAAATCTCAATTTCCTGCCGACAGGATCTACTCTAAGATCATTGATAACTTTCCCACCTGGAGGTGTGGAAGAATCCCCAAATTACTCACTTAAACAGTTAGCTAATGCCTTTCAGTATTCCAGTTTTCAAATCATGCCTAAATATGGTGGCTATATTTGGACAGGCAAAGCTTAAATAGAAGCAACAATAAAATTGTATTTGACCATCCTGACAGCATAGAAGAGGAGGTGAGCCTTGATTAAAAAAATACTTTATGAATTATTACCTTTCCCTCACCTCCCTTGAGAAAATTCTGAGCATGTTCACATTATCAATTATTAATTGGTTAACATATCAGTAAAGATTTATTGAGGGTACATTCTTTAAGCTTTTCGAAAAATTGGTTGTATTCAAAATTGATGGTGGACCTTTCCTGGCAGATACACAGATTAATTACTGGGTCAAAATGTTTTATCAGTGAGTATTATGTTTTTTAAGGAATGGAAAAATAATTTGACGACTCATTCCCTTTTCATAAGGACATCTAATTTTCTCTTTGGGAGTAGAGGCTCTTTGCCTTGTAACCACAAAGGCTGAGAAGGAATCCTTTTTATTCCCAACTCCCTCAAACTGGGATGCATTTTTATGAATGCGGTTTTTAAAACTGCACATGTGTTTAACTTGGTTTTTGACTTCACAATCCAACAATTTAGGCAATGACTGACCAATGCATAAAATCATATAATACCATTCTAGGTTTTATAGAAACCTAGGTTTTACAGAAAAAAATACAATGAATTTCTGGAGTGCACAGAAATGATACATCTGCACATTCACATCAGTCCTCCATGTGTACAGTGTTCCATGCTCCCCACACACTCACCTCAAAGCGCTTCCCCCTCCTGAGTAGGAGAATGAGGCTCAAAGGCCTCTATGCTTTTTCTTTCTCTGCTTCCATTAATCCAAAAAGTCTGTCCTGCACCATCAGACAGTATTTCTCCTTTCCCCATTTTCAACTATTCCCAATAGTTTTATATCTGAGATTTCTAAATGTTTTAACATTGAGTTTTAGCATGATTTTTATAAATGGCACCATTATAAATATCACTGGTTTTACATATTTAGTAACTGACTCTTGCGAACTTAGTTTGATAAAATGAGTGAATTCATATTTGGAATAAAAACACAACTAATGATTTTGTCAGAAGTTTCAAAAAGTATGACTGCAATGAATCATGAGATATTTAATATTGAAGTTGTTTCATGAGTTTCCAGTGAGAAAATATCGCCTTTTCTTGTATTCTCATGCTATTTTGAACTCCTTTTATAACATTCAAATTACATTATTGGTTTAATTCCTGCTTTCCTGACCATACTATGAGGTTTTCAAGAGCTAGAATCATAGCTCCCTTTTTCACTGAGCATAGAAGTGTCTGACATATGCCAGGTACTTACTTGGTTGATTAACAAATACATTTTAAAAATTTGTAAACAAAGAGAACTTGTGATTTTAACATCCTATCTCTCAATAGGATTCATCACTTGGTGACAAAAGTTCTTCCTAACACAGAAATTGGGTTATTTCACACCCCTACTTATAAATCATGCTAATTCTTTATTCTAACTTTCAAAAATAACTACCACATCGTCATAAATCTTCTCTTACACCAGTTTTCATTCCCCACAATATTCTTTCCCACACTTCTTTGCCTCTCTATTTCTGCCATTATTACCTTGGCTTACAATATTATCCTCCTAATTCTATAACTTGTGGAACTTTAATTCATGGTACTGCCAGCTCAAAACTTCAAACTTGGGTTGTGAATAAAATAACACCATTATGAGATGCTCTTCCCATTGTTATGATTTAGAGAGTAACTGAAGAGGAAATGTCCTTGAAGAATATCCCTTCATTCAGTTGTCTGAATTCTAAAGAAGATATTTACAGTGACTTTTGTTCAAGCATAAATGACTAGGACACCTGGTTTATCCCTATGATGTGAAGATCCATGCAAATAGCAGGAGCCAGTGATCATGGCCAAGGTTCCGTTTTGTCATGCTGTGATGCTACTGCATAGATTATCTGAATGTAGATCTGAATCCTGGTACATACATAGAACTAGTCAAGTAATGGATAAAATTATTCATGGTTGATCACAGGGCCCATGGCTCCTGAGTTGTAAAGATGATAACTAAGCTACTTAGTCATCACCCCATAAGATTTGCTTATTTTTGTGTTCTTAATTATGGTACTTTTCATCTTTTTTACTTCACTTATGATACCCTCTCTTTTTATATTCTTTCCAACTCCTTTAAATTTTATACTTTCTTCTTGAAAAATTTTTCCTGTTACATTAATGTATATTGAGCTGTCCACTGAAATGCTATCATGTCTATGTTTAGTTTAAAAAAAAGAAACAACTTGACCAAAAACTTGAGACCCAGACAATTAAGTGGTTAAAAGTATGTGTTTTATAGTCATACAAATCTTGCCATAAATCAGCATCACCACTTTCCTTCTGTGTGATCATGGATGAATTGCTTAACCTCTCTGAGTCCCAGTTTCCTCCACAGAAAACTGAGGATAGTAACTGTATATACATCATTGCTTTGTTGGAAGCTGATGATAATTCTAGGTACATAATAGGAACTCATTGATTATTCACCACCAAAATATTAGTCAGGTACCTTGGGGCCTAGACATAGCTATGCCCCTATCAACGTGACTTCGAAAACATCACTTATCCTTTTGATGATCAATACTATCTTCTAAATTGTAGATAAAATTACATATTTTCTGTCTGCCTCATATAGTTGTTGTGAAGATTGGTAAAGATCAGTCATTTAATCCCAACATTATTACGATGGAACATTTATATTATTTTAATTATGATAATTTGTTTATTCAAGTGCTGTTATGGACTGAATGTTTGTGTCCCCCTCAAAATTCATATGTTGAAAACTTAAACTTTAATGTGATGGTATTGGAGACAGAGCATTTGGGAGGTAATAGGACATAAAGGTGGAACCCTTGTGATGGGATCAGTGCCCTAATAGGAAAAGAGAGAAGGAGCTTGCTTCCTCTTTCTCTGCCATACGATGACAGAGCCGTCTGTGATCCAGGAAGAAAGTCTTCACCAGAACCTGACCATGTTGGCACCTTGATTTTGACTTCCTAGCCTCAAGGACCATTAGGAATAAATTTCTGTTGTTTAAGCCACCCAGCCTATCATATTTGATATAGCAGCCCAAAGAGACATAATACACAGATACGTAAGAGTAGGGCCCAAGATGGAAAAAGATAAGGTCTTTATATAGTGAATTTTTGCATGCCATTCTCTCAAACATGGTAGGAGAACAAAGAGCAGGCATTTAGCAAAGAGTTAGTTATCGGGGAATAATAAACCAAAGTCCAGAAATGTGCTTATCTCTGGGGGTTGAGGGTAATAGGGGTATGAGATAAAAAAGGAGCGAGATGGTAGAGACAACATTATCTTAGAATGACTAGCTTATGTTAGATAGTTGGTCGCTGGGGATTCATGTTATTATTCTACTTCATAATTTACATAGAAGCTACATACATTCCCTTCTAAGTTTCAAATATTACATAAAATTCTAAATAACATTAGAAGTTACTGATTAAATGTTATTTTCGAATTACCATGTATATGTGAAATATATGAGGTATATTATGTTTGAGGGGAAAAAAAGAAATTTTGTTCTCAAGGAAAATCTTTCCTTGAAGGACCTTCCCTACAAAGATATGTTTACAGAAGATTTAAAAATTAATATGAGTGACATTACTATTTGACGAAATCCACACCAGCACTTTCCTTTTCCTTGTAGCTTACAACTGAACCTGAGTTTTCTAAGTACTCTCCATCCTGCATTTTCCTATTACTGAGTTTTACTCAGATTTTTTTCCCTTGCTTATTCCCAGCGACATAATTATACTTTTTTTTTTCCATTTTAACACTCAGTAACATAATAAAGAATTACCTAAGAAACAAGTTAACTTTATGAATGTGAAATGTATCTTTTTTTTTCCACAACGTATTACACATTGCTTTTGGTTTAAATGTAAAACTTGGCACACAGGCAAACAAAGAACAAAGAAACATGTTGTTGGAATCAGTTGTGTATTGGCCTCTGAGGATGGACTTCAAGGTATAAGCTTCTAGAAATGCTAACTGGAAGTGTGTGCATTCCCTCCTGCTGTTTTATCCCCAGTACTTGCTTGTACACGGGAATCCTTGTGGGGCTCTACTCACAGAAATTCAGTTGGGCTATTAGGCTCAAACCATGACTCTTTCATATTTGAAATGCTCATTTTTTTCCACAATAAGCTACCTAGATTAAAATCTGTAAAATAAAAGAGAATTTTAAAGGTTTTAAATGACTCAATATAAAAGGAATCCTGAACCACATTACACTGTAACAACTTGGTCAACTTTACATGTTCCTCCTCATCTCAGTGACTTGCTTCTGCATAGAGTGTCTCTGAAGAACAGAAAGACACCAAATAAACAGATGTGAGAAAGTGTGAGTTTGGCCAGAATAAAGATATATCTTAAGGAAGATGGGCAAGATTCCCAGCGTTCTTCAGAGACACCTGAATTCTGTTTTCTTTGTGGTGCGTAAAGTTTCCATCTCCAGTTGATTCCCTTATGATTTAAACTTAATTAAGTAGAACATAGAAATATTTCAGTAGATTTGATGGCTTTCCTTTTGTGTCTATAAACTTCACAAAGTCAGAAACTATATTAGCTTTTCCTGAGCCATTTTGTTATAACAAATAACCCCATAATTTCACTGGCTTAAAAAAAAAAAGTTTATGTTTGTTCGCATTATGTGTCAGCTGCATGTCAGCTGAGGCTCTGCTCCACAAATATTCATTCTGGAATCCAGACTGAAGAAACAATCACTATCTAAGACATGTCATTCTTATGGCAGACAGAAAAGAATAATGGTAGAAAGCGACATGGGCTCTTAAAATCTCTTCTTGACAATGGCATACATCACTTTTGCTTACATGCCATTGATCATACCAATAGCATGGCTAACCTTGATGGCAACTGAATGGTATCTTCCTACCTAGATGCACACAGCAAGTCATATGATAATGAGTAAGAAGTATATTCCTCCCATAGAGGGAGGGCATCAAATAATTAGGAACAATTAATTACACAATCTACCATAAGAACTTCGTCTGACATTCACTACAACATGCTTTGTACCTAGGACAGTTTTGGTCCATTATTAGTACTTGACTCATTCAATGGTTATTCAAACTTTCATTTATTAATTTACTACTATGTGCCTGAAATACATTAGGTGCTTGGGATACTGTAGTAAATAAACAAACATCAGTTCGTAGAGCTCTTATTCTAATGATAGGGAAGACACTATACACAGAGTAAGTTAAATGTACAGCAGTTAGATGGTGATAATTTCCATGAGAACATTTAGACAGAGGCTGTAGTTTTAAATACAGTGATCAAAAAAGGTCTCACAGGGAAGGTTATAGAAAGACTAAAAAGGAATGTGGGAGGACAATGTGGAGATCTGGCTGCCAGAGTGTTAGAGGGACAGAGACCATGAGGTAAAAAGTCCCTGATTCAGATATACCGAGTGAGGAGACTAGTGTAGTTAGAGCTGAAGCAGATAGAAGGGATGTGGTAGGAGAATCAGTGCAGGAGAATTTATAAGGAATGTGGGTCTTTTCACATATTTAGCTTTTCTGTGATCGGGAAATCATCAGAGGGCTTCAAGGGACAGCATGATCTGATTTACATTGTTTTACATTTTATTTATTTATTTATTTATTTATTTTGATTTTTTTTTTCCTCGTTGTTGATGATTTGCATTTTAAAGGATCATTTTAGCTGCAGTGTTGAGAACAGATTGACTTCGGGCTAGGCAGAAAGAGGACTAGCTACGAACATATAACAAACTAGATGAGAGATGACAATGATTCAAAAACCATGGGGAAGCAGTGCTGGTGGTAAGAAATGGTTGGGTTCTGGCTATTTTTTTTTAAAGATTTTATTTATTTATTTGACAGATCATGACGGAAGTGGAAGGCAGCTGCTTAACCGACTGAACAACCCAGGTGTCCCTCTGGCTATATTTCAAAGGTAAAACCCATTGGATTTCCTTCATGATCAGATGTGGGGTAGGAGATAAAGAGGCATAGGGATAATCCTATGATTTTGCCTGAGTCAATAAAGGACTGATAAAGTGGATTAACTGTACCAATAGATCCAATTTGTTCTCACATTCCTTTATCCACATATTTTGAATACAAGGATATTTCTTTCAATACTCTTATGCTGAGTCTATGCTTGGCCATGTAACTTGCTTTAGTCAATGTAACAATAATCTGTAAGATCTTAAAACTGTTTGTATATTGGGGCTAACCCTCTTGCTCACCTGAAACCCTGAGCCTCCATGCAAATAGGCCCAAAAGGGAGTCCAGATGATTAAAAACACTCAGCCCAATCACCCTCATTGTCTGTGAGAATAACCAGTCAATCCCTCAAAGCAGAACCAATCGAACTGAATGGTAGTTAACCTCAAATACATGAGTAAGCCCGGCTTAGAGCAATAGAATAATTACCCAGCTGATTCTAGGCCAAACTGCTAACCCACATAAATGTTAGCGAAAAAATTGATTTCTGTTCTTAGCTACTAAAATTGGGGGGAAGGGGTTTACAGCAAAAGCTGTCTGATACAATGAAGTTACTATTAACTTTGATGGGGATGGTTTTGTGAGGTTTAATTCTAAAGATGAAGACTAGACGTTTTATTCTTGGACAAGTTAAATATGTGATGCCTATTACGTATTGAAGTAGGAGAAATGAATAAGAGAAATACAGTACATCAAACAGGAAGCCTTAAGGACTCTGTAGGTTTACTGACCAGTTAGAGTGTTTGTGTGTCATTCTCCACAAGAATGGACAAAGAAGAGGAGGAGGCAGAGAGCTAGACTTGCTAGGTGTCTGTTAGATATTAAGATGTTCAATGTTGACAGGTCAAAGTAAATAAAACTTGATTAAAGTAAATAAAAAATCTTCAGAGCCTTCCAGTGTGTCCCTATATTCCAAATTTCTTAGTCAAGCACTAAATAGGACTCAGAAATCTATGCTTGGTGCTGCGAGATATACACATTTATTTTATATATAAAATAAAAATAAATATAAGATGATTTCCATATATTTGGAAAGAGATTAACATACATGAAACCAAGTGAAATGGAGTAAATGAAAAACTGCATTATACTAACTATAGGATTAGAAGAAATAGCAGAAGATAGTAAAAACCATAAACTAAAGTTTCTGGGGAAAATTTCTGGCAAATGATAAGTAGCGTTTTTGTTGGTAGAGCACGGGAAAAATAGGAAAGAAAATTTACAGAGGCAAAGAAGTCTTAAGGATAGAATGAAACTACCAGCTGGAGCAGGAGATGGGTGATACAATAAAGTTGATAATTAGACAGACTTTGGTAACTCACCAATCACAGACTGTCAAGGGCAGTGGTATCCTGGTAAATATTTAACAACTTTCAAAGGCTTTTCAAAGACTGGGGAGGCTGTTTATTTGCAACGTGTTGTTTTCCGTGGTGTAACTTCGGCCAGCGTTGCCAATTTCAAGCTACCAATATGGTTTGACCAACTTGTAAAATTCCTGAGATTAAATAATCATATCTGTAGGCCAGTATATGCCAGGTCCAACACATCACTCCTAGACATTCTTACAACAAAAACATAAATATCTTTGTCATTTTGAGAATACCGCATCTTGGAATATTAAGCCCTCTGGATGTCCTGGAAAGTGACTGGTTTTTATTCAATCCAGAAACATGTCTAAAAAGCTAAAATGAAGTAGGTATTCAATTAAATGTGATTGATGGTCTTTTCCTTATTGTTATGAGGCCGAAATCACAACATTTAGTTCCATCCTCTGGAATGCAGGAACTCATTGAGCTCTCCTTTTGTATGGGTTCTTGTTCCATCTCTGGTGAACCACCTAATATGGCCCATGGTTCCGTAGAGACAACATTATGTTAATTCCAAGTGTTCCATCCTGAATCTTACGGATTTCAGTGTCCGAGGAGGCAGTTCATATAGAGTGAAAGAAGCTTATGAGTTTACTTATGCGTTTCACCATTTATCATCTCTGTATCCTTATAAAAGCAGACTCACTTCTTCCTCTACTCACAACACTTCTGACACGAGATGTATAACTTTTTCCACACTAAGCAATTTTCCAGTTCTTGGCAGACACTGAATGGCTGTCCTATAACTTAATTCAATTCTGATACTAACTGCCCAGAGTTAGCACAGACCTTACAAGTTAAGGGCTCAGTCCCCTAAGACTGCTTCCCCACCCCCCAGATGCCATTTGCAAGTAGTGAGTCCCAGTTTGCCCACAACTTCTGTCCAACCTAGCTACATATCAGAGGTTCCCATGACCCCCTCCTCAGTTTCCATAATTTGCTAAAATGTTTTGTAGAACCCAAGGAAACAGTTTATTTACTATTATGGATTTATTACAAAGGGTATTTTAAAGAAATAAACTGACAGATGAAGAGATATTTAGGGTGAAGTTTGAAAGGGCCCTGAGTATAAGAGCTTCTTAGGTGTTAGTCTGTCAACCTCCCAGAATACAGATCTGTTCATCATCTCAGAAGCTCTCTGAACCCCTTTGGGTAGGGTTTCTATGGAGGCCTCATTATATAGGCATGGTTGATTAAATCATTAGCCATTGGTTATTAATTCAACCTCTATCGCTTCTCTTTTTCTGGAAGTCAGGGGGTAGACCAAAAGTTCCAACCCTCTAATCACATGGCTGGTTCCCCTGGCAATGAACCCTTCATCCATCCTTAGGGGCTTTCCAAAAATCACCCCATTAACATAAACTCTGATATGGTTGAAAGAGTTCCTTATGAATAATAAGATATTCATTTCAACCTTATTGCTCCAGAGCAGTTTCAGGAGCCAGGGACAAACACCATGTATAACAAAAGAGGTTTCTATTATTCTTATCACTTAGGAAGTTACAAAGGTTTCAAAGCTTTGGCCGGGAGCTGGGGATGAAGACCAAAATATTCATTTCTTATTATATCACATACCACACCTTGGAACATTACTTAACCTCTCTGAGTCTTCTGTAAAAGAGGATAATAATAATCCTTACTTATAAGGTAGCTTATGGTGTCTTATGATTATCAGCTGACATTTAGTTGTTCTTATTGTTTATTTAAATTTTAATGAAATCAGTGATGTTTCTTTACAATTCTGTTCCTGGGTGACCTCAGATGAGTTAACTAATATCTAAGATTTAATTTATATTAAAATATTTAATGATACATTTGATATAAATAGTTCTTCCAGCTTCTTATATTCTATAATTTCATGAGACTATAACTCAGATCCCTGGGTCATTTGTTGCTCTATCATATTATTTATTCTTTTCTTAAAGCCAGCATTCATATTCAGAAGACTTAGAACATAAAATTTTGTTTGAGGTTAGTGAGCTCCCAAAATTTCCTGCCATCTTCCCTATTATGATTTGTATTTTCTACCCACAAATAAGTCCTTTAAAACTGAAGTGTTCAATGAGAAAGCTACTAGCCAGCCATGCCTACTTAAATTTACATTAATAAGATTAAATCAAATAAAAAATTCAGATCCTCAATTGCATGAGCCATACTTCTGGTGCTCAGTAGCCACATCTGAAGATATAGAGGATTTCTCTCATTGCAGAAAGTTCTATTTGAGAGTATTCCTCAAATTATTCATGAGATTCCACAGCTCTTTTAAGCATAGAACATAAAGTCAGATGTCTGATCTGAAGGGCTGGGAAATGGGACTTTTGACCAAAATCTCTAATCATCTATTTCTTTTCAACAAAATATCTATGTTCTCAAGTTACAATGTGGGAAAATTCCATCTTGCTTTCTCTACTGTCTCTAGCTAGCCTTGGATATCCATAACAATAAAATAGCCATCATCATTTAGAAGAACTTGTGACATAAATGACCTTAAGTGTTTCATGCATTCATCATTTGCAGAAGAGGAAACCATGAGTCACTCTTGTTACACTATTTTTAGCAGAAAAGCCACAAATATAAAGGAAACCAATTGGATGTACTTTACTTATATCCTTTGTGCCATACCATCTCACGTTCTTAGGATATAGCAACTTTTCCAGGTGTCACTTTACTATGGATCATAGCACCTCCTCTTTATTTCACCACGATGATGGATAGTTTGCAAATTAAGATCAGAAAACAATCCTGATTTAAACTTATGTGAGATAATAGAAAAATATTTATATTGATCTCTGCCTCCAGTTCCTAGCACAGAGCTCCTAAGAACCTTGTAATTTCCTAAGTGATAACAATAGGAGTATCACTTGTTCTAATATTTTTCTTTAACTCCATCCCTAACATAGGGCTCCCAAAATCCTTGTGTATTTCTAAGTGATAAAAGCACTGGAAGCATTTTTTGTTCTAGTAAAGCAATGCTGGGTGGGTTTCTGGATGGTTCCTTCATTCAGAAAGACCAAGCTATGATCAGAAGTTTGAATTACCAGGCCTTCCCCCATTCTCCAGAGAGGGAGAAAGGCTGGAAATGCAGCTGATAATTGATCGTGCCTATATAAGTAAGCTTTCATAAAATCCCACTAGTATGAGCTTCAGAGAGCTTCCAAGTTGTGAAAACATGGAGGTGGTGGGAAAGTGGCAGACCCCAAGAAGATATGGAAACTCTATTCCCTTTCCTTTACGCCTTGTCCTATGCGTCTCTTCCATCTGGATGTTCATCTATATCCTTTATCATATCCTTTAATAAACTGGCAAATAAGTATCTCCCTAGTTCTGTGAGCTACTTTATCAAATTAACTGAACCCAAGGAGACAGTCATGGAACCTCCAATCTATAGCCAGTTGGTTAGAAGCACAGGTGATAACGTGGGTTCGAGACTGACATTTGAAGTGGCAGGGGAAAGGGACAATCTTATGGGACTGAGCCCTTAACCTGTAAACCTTGCTGGCGTCACAGAGAATTGCTTGTTGATGTAGGCAAAAACTTCCACATGTTTGGTGACCAGCAGTGTCAGAAGTTAATCGTTCTGTGCAAAAGTAAAGGAAACACACAGAGAAGAGAAACACAGTAGTGAAAAGCTGGATTTTTCCCTACACAGGAGGTGGGAAACTGAGTTTTTCATTTACACTTTGTAATAGATTTACATGAATATTAATATAATGAATGAATGTTAATGACTGTTGTTAACAGAATGTAAATACTTTACTTCTTTAATAAAATCAGAGCTTTTTCATTTCTGTTTCCCAATCTCAAATCTAATATCTAATATATATTATATAATAGAATAGATCTTAAGGGTGTAGCCTTATTGTTCTTACCAAGGAATTTATATTTTTGGTATGTGTTCATTTTATTGGTAAAAAAATATTTTTTTAAAAACAATTCTCTCAAGAATTTCTGCTTGCCTAATGAATCGAAGTCACTCATTAAAGAAATTACATGAAGACATCCCTTTAATATCAAACTATGATATATACTAGATTCATAGGCAGATCTACACCCTAGTTAGTGGGAATTATTTTCTTCTGCAGCAGAGCAATGTAGGTTACAGACAGGAAATAAAAATATTTCTGTTGTATAAAGAGTAATGTTGAGTTAAAACAAAAATTGTCTACTTCTTACAAAAGGTTAATAATATTATTTTGTTGTGTTTGTTCTTGCTTACTTAGAGTACTATTCTTCAAAACGATGACTGTTTCGGGTCATGTTCTTCTTACGTCCAGACATAGACTACTTTTCATGGTATCCACTTGGATGAGAAGCAATATCTTGTGATGGTTTAGAGCATCCACTAATAGGAACCAGGCTGCCTGGGTTTGGCTACTCAACTTCAACAACTGATGTGACCTGGTAAGTAACACAACCTCTCTGTGCCACCATTTCCTTATTTGTAAGATGAAAATAATTATAATCCTACCTTGGCGAATAATTAAATTATAAATTAATTTATAACTAAAGGATTTACAACTGTGCCTACAGTAGTAATTCCTCTAGGTTAACAATTAATCATTTGGAGATGCATATTTTAAAAAGCATAAAATATTACTCTATGAATACATAAATACATATATTTTTAATAGCAATAGGGATCATGATTTGTTTTGTGATAGGGTGAAAACTAAATAATGCCTCATGATTTTTCTATTTTTGCTTCCTTTTTATTTATACAGAAAATAGTAACCTATGAAATTTAAATGTGCTCTAGAGAATTTGTTCATCTTTATAAAGAGAATAAAAGTTCTGCCAGTATGTTCTTATATTTTCTAAGAAATAAGCAAATTATCTTTACATTAGTCAGATATAAAGGATTTTCATAGATTAATTTTTGTTCCTTATTCAAATATCTGGTGAAATTTTAAAGTAATATGATTGGACTTCCCTAAATTAGGACCTGGTTGGTTAGTTATTTTGTAGAAAATCATGATCACGTTTGGGGGAAATTGGAAGTAGTAAACGATCTTAACTAAAAGCTAATTGGTTGGTAACTTTAACATTTATTTTTTGGTTACAGAATCTTTTAGTATTTCTTTTAGGAAATTTTATTTTAATTTTAAATTACTGCTTGCATCAGTCAGGGTTGAGCACAGCAATGGAAATTACACCACATATTTAAACAGAATTTTATATAGTGACTTGGTCCTACCTTTGGAGGGCTGAAAAAGCAAAAAGGAATATTGAGGAAACATAATGGTAGCTTAACAGTAGGAAATAGTTGCCAGACATAGGAAGCGGGTTTATCAGAATCTAGAAGCTTGGGGGAGGAGCCAGACAAAGCCGGTACTCAGACTTCAGAGGAGCGGACGTTGCCTGGCCTGGCTGATGCTAACTCAAGAGCTCAGGAGGGCGCTTGGGAGTTGGGGGTACAATTGCTGAGGAGGTTCCAGCTTCTGTGGAAACCCAGAGAGGCCATGCTGAGGCTCGTTCTGGATGTCAAAAACACCTGTTTGTTGCCTAGGTGAGGTGCCGTCCTTTGGGCTATGGTGATGGGGACAGTAATAAATAGGAAGGAGAAAGTCCCTTCTCTTCTTCCTGCTTCCAAAGTCCCTCTCCCTCCAGGTCCTCCTAGTGACAGAGGAAGTTAACTGATAAAGGAGAAATGTAATTTTTTCAGAGACCCAGCCTCAGAGTCACAAAGCTGAGAAGAGAAGGGTAAACAAAGACTTCATAACTGAAATATGCTTAAAAATGAGATTATTATAAATGTAAATGTTCCCAGTGCTAATGGCTCTCATTCATCTTCTGGATCTCTCCCTCTTTCTCTCTGTCTACGCTTAGAATAAGGTGAACAATTCCTCTCATTTTCTCCAGAACTTTCCTAGCTTTAACACTGAAAAACATTCATCTGGAGAAAAACTTTTGTCTCACACAACCTAGGATGGTTGGTCGCTTTACCCTAGAAACTAATACTTAAGTTTCTATATATAAGGCAAGGAGAAATTTCCAGGATGGACGGAGGAAGGAAAACATATTTTAGTATAAACAGTTCCGTACATCTACAGGTTAGTCTTACCACCTGCCCTGCTTGTTATCTTTTAATTTTGATTATTTGCAGAGGACAGTAAAGAAAATTGACGGTGTAGGAGCAGATGTAAGAGGAAAAGTTTAACTCTGATCTCACTTGAGTGCAATTGTGCAAATTGTCACTACCTGACTGATAGCTGGAACTGATTTATCCACCCACTGAAGACCCATACACTGACGGGTTACTGCGTGCTAAAATTCAGAGAGCTTCCTGGAACCGAATGTTACAAGTTCTGAATCAGATTAATATTGGAATTACTAGTGCAGGCACAAAGTATACTAGTGGCCACATTATCCATGAGTGGCTAGTCCCTTTCACAGAATTGAAAGATATTTGACAGGACCTGTACGTTCAGCTAAAGCATGTCAACTTAATATTAATGTTTTCTGTGGGAATTGATTAGATGGAGTGTCCTGGCCTATCTGGGTGCCACTGAAAACATCACGGTACCGCCATCCAGTTAAGTATCTGAACTATCACTTGTCCTCCCTAATGGACATCTTTGTACCATTTTAAGCCAATACAATCAAAAATTCACAACACACTTTTCTTTCATAGTCAAATCATTTTTTCTTTGTTCTTATTTCTCCTCAGAATATTTTTAATGAAATTTAAGCCTCTTAAAGATCTGGTTTTTTACTACTTCCTCAACCTCAATTCCAAGGACTTTGCATCTCATCCTCTGTTCTCTGGTAATGTGAGACCTAGTTCAAATGTTGTATCAGTTGCAGTGAAGGGTAAGCTAGGGTAATAAAAGCAAAGAGACACAAGTACATTTCTTCTCATGTAATCATCCAGCAGGCTTAGGCTAGTGAGGCAGCTGTGCTCCATGAAGTCATTCAGGGATCTAGGTTCTCTCCTTCAATAGCTATGCCATTCGTTAGATGTCAGACTCTTCTTCATGGTCCAAGCTGAGATGCAAAGCACCTGATTTCTAGGAAGAGAAAAAAGAGATGAAGTCCAAGGCAGCAGTTTATTTTTGCTCAAGTGAGGAAACTGCACAAGTCACAGTTGCTAACCTGGCCACTCATGTCTACCAGGAAGAATGGGAGCTGTAACAGGTTTGGGGGTACAGTCAGCCACTCATTTTATGGAAGCTTCAAATTGCCTAAATAAACATAATCAATTACTTTATTTTCTATACCTTGAACATATTATGACTTACCACATCGTATTATATATCTCAATCTCTACTTCTAATAAGAGACTGAAAAATCCTGAAAGTGAGGGTAGAGGTTTCTTCATTTATGTAGTTCCTAAACCTTGCACATGTAAAGAATCACTTTGTGTTACTGAGTTGATCTGAATAGGTTGCATTGTTGTGACAGCTAATTAGGTACAGAGATTATAACAACCTCTGTATTATTGATAGGGATCCTGAGACTCTGACAACATCAAATGGAATTCTCAAAATCAAGGTCATGATGAAACTAGGATTAGAGCAAACTTTTCTGGTTCAATTTTATTAAAGTAAGCCAAGGAATGTTGTGGGTCTACTCTGGCATGGAAGTCATTAATTTAAAAACTAAACACTAGTCGTTCAAATGATACTGTGTTTATTGTGTGTGGATTTTTTTAATGTCAACATCCAAAGATGTCCTTCTGCATCCTTATGCGACCTGACAATATGCATAACCTACTGCTTCCCTTAATTTAGCATCGTTTTACAGTGTCCAGCGGGGCTATTCGCAGTGACTATTGCTAGTCTCAAACATCACATTGGTTTCTGATAGTCTTAAAACTGAGCTTGTTGCTATATTACAATATGAAGAGAACTTCAAAAATAAAGACTAACTGATTTTAGTTAATAAGATGAATTCATTAGAAAAACTTAAATACACATGCTTATGATGGAGGAAATGGTGTGGAGATGATGCTGAAATTTGTCAGAAAAAAACACAGTATCTTGGAAACTCAATGGTGACTGACTACATTATAAATAAGTTCTAGAATCAGACACATTTTTGTGACATCCTGGATCCACTACTTAATAGCTTCACAACTTTTGGGAAGTGACTCTTTCTTTGTAAGCCTCAACTGCAACATTCCTAAAATAAAGAGAATTCCTTAAGACCATTTTTTTGATAATTGAATTAACATTTTTTTCTGGAAAGATGAAGCAAATAATAAATGACAGTTTTTATTACTGACTACCATTATAGATCTAAGTGCCCTATGAAATGTGACTGTAACTAAGATATTGAAATAGCTTTGTTTAAATTAGCCATTTTGAAATAATCAAAAATAGTGTTTCTCTAAAGTCCAGGCATTAGCATTCATATTAAATTTTCTTTTTTTGCTAACGTACAAAGAAAAATGACATAGTTTTTGAACTAGCCTACATTATACTTAAGGCAGTAGAGCAAAGCATAAAAATCCAACACACTCCAATGGGAAAACTGGCAATTGTCAGAGGGAATAACTGCAAAGAAATGCAGAGATTGGCAAAGATCTTAGAAGAGCCGGGGAAACAAATACATATGAGACAGTTATTTTTAAAAGGAAGAAAAACAAAAACATGTTCACAGCCAAAAGTTAGAGTGCAATAAATTGAAAAAAAGAGAGATAAAAAGAGAAAATAGTTTTCACTAGTAGATCTTTGAAAGTAAAGTGTTTTTTCATCTACTACTTTCATTACAAACTAACATCAACCCTTGAGCACCTCACAAAAATAATGGCTTGGAAGAGAATCTGAATTAGACAGGGGACAATTTCTCCAGTGAGCTCTGAAACTTATTACTGTCTGAGTTTTTTGATGGGATAATGTTCTTTCTGCAATCAGTTGAACTAAGTGAAAAGTATACATGTATTTGTACCACCATAAAAATTAAAGGAGTTAACACTGATTAACTTGTCATCCAGTTGTTGAGTTTAAAGGAAGGACTTCCATAAGGTTGATTGTGAATATTTTATTGAAATATTATAAGAACATGGTCGGTAAATACATATTTAATATGACATTGAGATGGCTGGGTCCAACCAAAGTTTAAGAGCAGTGCAGATATGGGGCTCCTGGGTGGCTCAGTCATTAAGCATCTGCTTTGGCTCAGGTCATGATCTCGAGTTTGGGGATCAAGTCCCACATCAGGCTCCCTGCTCCATGGGGAGTCCGTTTCTCTCTCTCTCTCTGCTCCTCCCCCTGCTTGTGCTCTCTCTCTCTTTCAAATAAATAAACAAATAATCTTTAAAAAAAACAAAGCAGTGCACATATGGAACCCTCATAAATATTGGTCCATAAAATTAGTTGCTATTTATGCCATACATTTTATGCCACTTTGTTTTATTGTTTGAACGTCTCTGTGATTACACTTTTATCTTACTTATATATGGGTGAAGTAAGGTAAATTTAATTAATTTTCATGATAATTGCCCTTGTGATTTTTTAATTTTTGAAGAAAATCTATAAAAAATAGACATACCAGAACCAGGTTTCTTCTAACTAAAAGAAGCTTTATTAAACATACTTTTTAACTGGGGCATCTGTCGGCTCAGTTCATAGAGCATGCAACTCCTGATCTCTGGGTCATGATTTCAAGCCCCACACTGGGCGTAGAGCTTACTTTAAAAAAAACAAAAACAAAACTTGAACCTATTAACATTTTAATAAAAGTAAATGTAAACTAAGGATTAATTGTTCTGGGTTTCAGAGACACCATTTATTTTTTTTTCAAACATGGGAAATTATGCTCATAGAAAATATTTTACAAGTTTTTTTATACATTTTTATTTTTTTCTCAAATCACTAATTCGTTTCACCTTTATCTAATGAGTTATTCTTAAGTCATTTAAGTGCAAATCTTCAAGATATATCATGAAAATGGAACTAACAATATGAAGCCCTTAGAATTCAGAACTTAAAAAATCAATCACATGAATACTCTACAATTAATTAATTTATTCACATTTAACACTCAAAAAATGTAAGGTAGATCTTATAACTACTTTAAATAATTTTTAATCAATCATCTTAGGCCACAGTAATCATGCATAAAAAATCATCACAAAGCTCCTGTGGAATACTACAGTATGTGTATTTCTCAGTCATCTGCAGTTATCGTCTAGGCAGTGCTGTGGACTGCAGATGGGCTCTTCATGCTTTTGCATGTTACATAGGCTTTGAAATCTGCTGGGATGACTAAGGTGAGTCAGCTCCGCTTCACATGTCTCTCATCCTGCAGCAGGCTGGCCTGGCCATGTTCTCATGGTGGTGATGGTAGAAACACAAGAGTCAACAAAAACACATACAGCCTTTGAGATATAGAGTGGGAATCCACTCCATAGCATCCATGTTCACAGCATTCTGTTGGTCAAACAAGTTGCAAGATCGGGTCAGCTTCACAGTATGGGAAAAGCTCTGCCTGCTTTATAAGGACTGCAAACTCACATGACAAAGGGTGTAAATACAAAGAGAGGTAAAGGATTATGACCATTTTTAGAATCTATGATATATACATTTTTTCTTGTTTTGCAAAAGTTTTTTTTTAATGCTTATTAATCCACCAAACCATCCACATGCAGGAATTATGCTGTAACAACGAACTAATGTGTATATCTGTTTTGTATTTCTGAACTATTAGGCAACACTACATGCTGTCCCCCAACTGAAAAAAAATTATATTTTGATCACTTTGACCACATTTTATCATTACTGGGACAAAGAGTTGATCATCAACAAATTAAACCTCAGTAGCCCAACAAATTAAACCTCAATAGCCCATTGCATCCTGTACAGTTTTTATCATTTTAAACAATGTAGAAGTATTGTCCAGTAACATAGTAAGGATCCTTCTATTTAGATAACCACCGTTCAAATGGGAAGTAAAATCACAGATATAACTGATACAGTATGCATTCAATAATATGATAATATGCATTTGCCTCTATGGGAACTCATAAAAATGATAATAAGAATATGAAGTAGAGGTAAATATTAAAATCGATGTATCTTCAATAAAGTTCTATAGAACATAATTATATATCCTTTAAAGAAGTGTAGAAAATAAAATTCCCCTTAATCTCAAGTCTAGAAAGAAAAAAATATAATTCTACCACATAGACAAGAAAATGAAGTCATGATATTAATATTTCAGTTGATTAATATTATTTCCTATTCAGGATCTCAAATTAGCTTAATAAAGACTCATGTTTTCAGAATGAAGCCTGTATTAATTCACAAGTCTTGAATTGGACAGTTTCTGCCCTAAACTTATTTCTTAAAAATCCTTAAAGCCATGGCTTCTGCTCAAATTCATTGCTCAATAAATGACTTAATGATTCCAAGTAATCATTGCCTTTAATGGAGGAAATTTTAGACTTTGTCTATAAAATGCCAATCATTCAACTGAAAATTTGGGGAAAAATGGTATTTTCCATTTGGTATTAACATTACGTTTTAATACTGAATTTTTAAAATAACGGTCGGCTTGTTTTGTTGATGCTCCATGGGGCACAAAATTTCTCTTTTTCACTGCTGGATTACCAGAGCCTGGAATAAAACCTGGTACAGACTATGGACTCAATAAATATTTTTAAATAAAATATTTGTTAATTGAGGGAATTATATTATGATGTAATTGAATAATGTTGCTCCTTGATGACTTGGGAGTAATTAATAAATGATTTTTCATAATCCATATGACTAGAAAATAATAAGGACATGCTCTAAGTGCTATCAGATCCTTCACAAATTTCAGGAGCATGACATGAATAATCCTAAAGTGAAAATCAGAGCCAAAAAACTCCCATGTTATTTTCAAGTTTTATACATTTTGCAGATTTCTTTTTAGATTCATCCCATTTGAACTCTTAACTGTCAAATCAGAATGGTTCCTTTGAGTTACTTTGGCAGCCAAAAGAGAACATATTGTTAGGTTAAAAATCTAAGACGACATTTAAATTCAAACAGTTTATACATTCAGAAATTTCTAAAATTTGGGGGGAAATGTTATTTGCACTAAACTAGGAATTAGATGCCTATTGAATTTGCCAAAGAACAGCCATAAGCAACATAAGTTAGAAAATTAATAAATGTTCCAGTAGTTCAAATTTTGCTATTTATGAGATTTCTCAAATTCAGCAGGAAATCGTTGTTTTGTTATTGCGCTATTATAAAATCCAGAGTTGAATTCAATACATAGGGAAACATGAACCTGGATTTCCTATTGTTTAAAAAATGTTGTGTACTGGGAAATAAAAATTATTCTAAGTGTATTTTTATTAAGGATGAATTCACTGCACTCTGTCTTTTTGTCTCCATCATGTCACAGTTTGTTTTAAGAAACAGTATAATAAAAATTATAAATTTCACTGTTTTCTTAGGAAAAATCAATTTGGAAAATCATTGATACCTCTGAGAGAGAGAAAGTAGAGGAAAGGATTATGAGAGGGACAGATTAGTAGAATCAAATCATTGTAAATTTTCTAGTCCTCAGATTGACTAGGTAGATCATGAGTAATAGTTACAGTACTATGCTTCATAATATTATGCTTATAATCTATGTATGTTACATAGCTCTTATATAAGTAACATTATTAATAAGCAAAATCATTTTCAGAAACAAAATGTAGTCAAAACTACTTATAAATGCTAATTATATTGAACTATTTCAATTCTAAAAGTATCTTGCTAAAAGCACATCATGAGAAACATTTTCAGATTTGCTTCCTGAGGAGAAATAAGATCTTAAATTTTGTATATGATATTTCTGCATGTTATCTCATCAAGATGTGAGTAGCATTGCTTCCTGACAATGTGGGGGAGCTCAGTGGAGGATTTTCTACATCTTCATAAATGGAAGATGAGAGAGGTATACTGTTAGTTTATTTTGATCAAAAGAAAATGCCCATTTGTAGTGAGATTTAAAGGGAACTTAAAATTAAGAATACACTTATTTAAGAAATGACTTATTTATTATTTATGACAGTCTCTAAATATGGGGTTAAGAAAGTATATGTGTATTTTTTTTTTAATGGGAAGGTACAGCATTGTACCAAAAGGGGAACTAAAAGTAATTAGCAGTGTTCAACTGAGGTGATTAAATAAGCTCAACAATTTACATAGGTTATCAAGAAATTACAAATAGGGGCTCTGCGTGGCTCAGTCAGTTAAGCGTCTGACTCTTAATTTTGGCTGGGGCATGATCTCAGGGTCCTGAGATGGAACCCGGTGTCTGGCTTCATGCTGAGCGTGGAGCCTGCTTAAGATTCTCTCCATCCTTCTCCCTCTGCCACTCCCTGCTTGCACTCTCTTTCTCTCAGAAGGAAGGAAGGAAGGAAGGAAGGAAGGAAGGAAGGAAGGAAGGAAGGAAGGGGAGAAAGAGAAAGAAAGAAATTGCAACTATAAACTATAATATATAATTAAATACAATTGTTTAGATGTAATAAAGTTATGTATAAATAAAATACAGAGTTAATGTTGAGACAAAAATAACAGTGAATTGATAAAAATATAATTAGGCAAAGCAATGATAGGAAAGGGTCGGTTTTCAGATATCTAGGAAATTCAACTTTCTGATATAAAAAATTGATATGAAATTAACATACAATATATTTTAAAACTAAAAGTACTTTTGATAAATTTCATTAAAGTAGTATGTTAAAATTATATTACATTATGCTAAACATAACATTGTAAAATATAAATGATACATGGGTTCTCAAAAATTATCCTTATTGTCATTCATGTTTTCCTTATTTATTTTTTTTAATTTTTTTTTTCAAGATTTTATTTATTTGAGGGAGCAAGTGAGCGCAAGCTGGGGAAGGGGAGGAGGGAAAAAGAGAACAGACTCCCTGCTGAGCAGGGAGCCCTATGTGGGGCTTGATCCCAGGACTCCAAGATCATGACCTGAGCTGAAGGCAGATGTTTAACCACCTGAGCCACCCAGGTGCCCCTTCCTTCTTATTTTAGAGACTAAATAGTCATTTCTCTATACCTCATCATCTTTAACTCACCTTAGGCAGATGTTTACTGATTACGACTGAGAAAAAAACCAACTCACATTATTTTAAGCAAAAGAGAAAAGGATATTTAGTAACTCAGACAATAAGTATGTCAAAAGAGGGATTTGATTTTGGATACTGCTGGTTCCAGAAATTAAGTGATGTCAGAAGGGCTCAGGCCTCTCTGTCCCTTGATTCAACTTTACCCTCTTTGGGAAAATATCTTTTGGCCCTCTCTATCTGTAGAGTAAGGATGATGGTTATTAACAGATGGATAGATTCACATTTACATTCTCTCGGCTTGGTGAATTCTCATTGACCCTTAGTCACATGTATATATATCCCTGAAAATGGTTGTCAAAAGGAAAATCAAGTACAACAACCGAAATAAAGATAAATGGGTTCTGGACACAAAAGCAACAAATAAAAATGCCTGATATAGTCCCTAGCACCCAGTATTCAAACACGCACTTTTTTCCACCTGTACAATTTTTTAAATGGTCTTGCTCTAATATGATACACTCACCCTCTATTTTGTATTTCTGTCAGCTCAAGTCCTTTCTTTCTTCACACCAAGAAAGTTATCCATCCATAATACAAGTCTGTACCTATCACTATCTCAAAAACTATTTTTATTATTACATATTATAAATTGCCATACAAAAAAAAACAAAAGGCCTTTATTCAAAAATATTTATTCAAAGCCTTACTCATATTTAGTGTATTTACACAGGGGCTACTATAATGGATAAATTGGACCAGGTCTTTGTCTTCAAGGATTTTTAAGTGCAGGGAAGAAGCCATTTACCATGTCACTGCAGCAAAAATGTCATCATTTCTGTGGAAGGAGATAGGAGAATGCCATGCAAGCTCAGGGCCAAACTATATTTTATAAGTCAGAGTGAGAAGGAATACTGGGAATAGCTTCCCAAAGAAAGTGACATCTAAACTGAGGCCAGATTAATGACAAAGAAATATGTTGGTGTCCGTGGGAAGAAAGTGTTCCAGGTAAAGGAAACAACAGTTCAAAACATCCAGAACTAAGAGTAAAAAGGGTCATTTGAGGAATTGGAAGATATTCAATATAACAGGATCACAAGAGATGGTGCTAGAGAATTAAAGAGAATGCATTATAAAAAGACATTTAAATGGTCTATAATATGACTTTTTGTGTATGCCTTTTCAAAACTTATCCCTCATTATACCTCATAGAATTCTCTCTTCCCTCCAGCATCATAAACATCAGAAAATCTGATATACTGGAAATAACTCTGAATAGCTCAATTTTCTTCCATATCAAACTAAGATGATGAGTGTCTACAGAGTTGATGTGAATTAACTGCATTAGCACATAGACTCTGCTTAGGGCAGTGCCTGATTTATATTTTGTTAGTTATTACTGGTATTATTATACCAAAAGTCTGTCATACATTTCTCTATTTCTTTACCTTTGACCAAGTTGGTTCATTTGGCAGAAATTATTTTCTTCCCCGTGTCTGAAGTCCATTTCATTAATTAAATATTACCTGTAAGAATCATTCTCACATCTTGCAATCCCCATAGCTCATTTTTAGCGTCTGTTAGATCTAATACTTAACGCATATTGTCTTGACTTAAAATCATGTGCATATATGTCTTTCTGCCTATGTATCCTATGGCCTGCAGGTCTTTTTCATCTGTCTTCTCCACAGCACCTAGCATAGGGCTGTGTTAAATTAATTGGGGCAGTTTTGTTCTTTTTAATTTGAACTGAATCCAGACAGCAGAGGTAAAATAAATAAGAAATTCAAAACCATTGTACATGTGCGCGCACACACACACACACACACACACACTCCTGAAAATCAATATTTAAAAAAAAAAGTCACTCATTCCAACCTTTGGTTATAAATGTCTGGAGTTCATAGAAAACATAGAAATACACATACATACATGCACATAATTTCAACTAAAGGACTAAAGGCAAACTGTGTTAAGTGCTGTATAAAATAGATACCAACAATGAGGATTGGAAGATTTAAGTTTACTTTTATTCTGATAGATTAGGTTGAATATATATTTGTATGGTGCATAATCAAATGATTAACTGTTGAAACCCATAGTGTAAAGTAGATGTAAAAAGGTAACATTAAGAATGATTAAAGAATCCAGTGCTTTAAGCAATTCTGGAAATGTGTTTACAATCAAATAGAAAAACAGAGTCAAGTGGTGCTTAGGCTCTTACTTTGATATGCTCATTTCAATAAGCTGCTATTCAATCATTAGAACAGGATTTTAGTGCAAGGTGGTATATAAAATTGAAAAATATCAAATGCCATTTCTCTAAATATCATAAATAACCCAACATGTCATTAATTCAGTTGTCTTACTCCTTCAGTATTTAATAAACACTTGTATACTGCCACTCAAGTACAGGTCTAAACGCCTCAGATGAATAATTTCATTTCATTCACAAAACACCATTTCCACTATTATTACCATTTTACAGGTGAGGAAATTGGGCCACTGGGAAGTTAAGCAACTCACTGAAACTCATACCACAGTAAAACGCGACTCCAAGATTGCACCCAGACAGCTTGGCTCCAGGGTACAAACTGAAACACCTCAGTGTTCTGCCTCTGATGTTTAAGAATATACCTAACACAGAAAACAGGGGGGAGGGGGCGGAGAACTAAGGAAAAGAAAGTTGAATACTCAAATTTAAAAAATTGTAATGCATCCAGGATCTGCCATCACTATGTAGACATTTACAACATTTGAGGTTAGAACTGCTATCCCTCTGTATGTCAGATCTGTGATTTGATTTGATCTGACAAATTGGGTGTTGCTTTGACATCCACTTTTCAGGTTATAAACTATTTCATCATATCTTTATAAATACTATTTTTAAAATGTTACCTCCTACCGTAGACAGTTAGAATTTTAAGTACTAAACATTAGCTTTGCATGTGGTGGTAATGGTCACTCTAATGTGTTAAATGTATTAAAGGCAGTACATAGAAAAAGCTTTTCTAGTGGGCACGGACATTTATATCAATTGGCATATTCATGGGTTTATTTTTGTGACACTGAAAACAATGAATGTGTTTAGATGTGTGTACTTATTGTGAGTATGTTTCAAGCCAAATTCCCTGAACACTCATCTCCCAGATAAGACAAATAACTCCTACTCACAACTTCCCAAACCAAGCACTTCTACATTTACTTCAAAATGATAAATTACAGAATCAATACTTTCATCTCTTTGCTTTGCTATCATCCTTTTAAGTTGTTTTTCAATTGCTTGTTTTAAATCTATTTTTGGGTACTGCTCCCTTAAGACTTCCATAGGCACATTTCCAAGATGGACATTAAAAGTAGGTCCTAAATCGACACAGAGTTGCGAGTGGCTTGTAATTTATAGTACACAAAGCTCCTGTTGCCTTTTCTTATTAGTTGATGCCCATGACTAGAAGGGAAAGGAAAAAAGTTGTGTGTGTGTGTTTCTGTGTGACTCGTGTTAAAAGATAAACTGAGGCATATTACAAATTTTTAAGAGTTTGAGCAAAAATCAATTCGAATCATGCAGCATCCAATCTAGCAGGTAGGAATGCACTCCGAGGAGCTATACAAAATGGAAGACTTTTATAGATAGAAGGGAACTGGAACAAGGAGGTTATACTAGGCAAAAAAGTGGGTTGAGAAGTTACTTTCCATTAGGAGATGGCAGGGCTCAATCAGGCAGATTACGTAACTAGTGCTGATGAATGATTCCTGACTAACGTTTAAAATTCCATTTCTGGGAGAAGCAAAACTAATTAAGCCTTGGTTTGTTGGCGTGGGGTTGGCATACCGTCTCCATTTGGAGTCTGTTGTCTTATTTTTAACACTCATAAGAGGCTATTTAAGAGTGAATATCAAAGTGTGAAGAGAAAGAAGTACAATGGATAAGAAGAGAAAGGCCACAGAAAGAAAGAGATAAAAGTAGAAATCTCTTTCTTAAAAACACGTTATTGGCTGTTTGAAAAATCTTTGTTTTTAAGCACATTCCAAAACTGTAAAATAAAAACATATCTATGCTGGCTCTGAACATTAGCCATCCAGCCAATAAATGGCCAGTGTTTCTCAGCCCTAAAAGTGGTATTTGTTGAGCATTCAGTAGCATTATCGATACGATTATACCAAGATGACTGGAAAAGTTACTGTTATGAATCAGTGGAAAAATATATTAAAAATTTGTTTGATGGGGCACCTGGGTGGCTCAGTCGGTTAAGTGTCCGACTCTTGATTTTGGCTCTTGAGATCGAGCCCCATGTCAGGCTTCCCACTCAGCACCCAGTCTGCTTGAGACTCTCTCCCTTCTCCTCTCCTCTCCACTCTGCCCGTCTCTCTGCTTGCATGCTCGCTCTCTCAAATAAATAAATAAAAGCTTCAAAAAAAATCTGTTTGGCAATTATTGCTTCAAAAAAGAAAACATTAGTTATAGGAAGGGGTTTGAGAAGTTCATATAAAATATCCTGAGACTCAGCATTCTTTACTAGGACAACCTGATGCAATAATCACTTTAAAAAATAATATTGTGATCTTATATTTTCAGAACCAATATTTACAATGTTGTGTTAATTCTATTATTGTCCCTGTCTCTCTTTTAAAGGATTTAAAAATTATGATAACTGTTCCCTCAAAAGTTAGCTAAGGTAAAATCTTGAGTACATTTTATCTTTGGATATCTTAGTGCCCTCTAGTGTGCAGAAATCCACAGTAGCATCTTATCTTCTAAATTATATAATCGTTTTAGAAATGCAAAATTTTAAAAATGGCATCTTTGGACCAGTATGAAGTGATTAAAAAAAAAATTAGCTTGGAAAGCAAATTAGAACCAGATGTCAGTTCAACCTAAATATAATACCCAACAAAATGCAATTTTTTTCTACTTTTATTCAACTCATATTAAACAATCCCTGTTCCCCCCCTTACCCCCCACTTTTCTTTTTGCTAAACAGGACTCTGTTTTGCATAAATCCATCTCCAAATTTCAGAGGTTCAGGAGAGCTAGTCTGTTGACTTCCCTTTTTAATACTGTGAGTTCCACGCTTTCTCCCTGTTGCATATGCAGAACAATGTAAGCATATGGCTAAAAGGGGTGCCTTTTCTGAATCTACTAGTCTCCAACATACTGACTCATTTGATTTATGACTAGGGCAGTTGGTTAGTGCCAAATAAAAGGAGCCCAATAATCCAAAGCCTCCTGCCATTCCCATAAATGGATTTTTTTTTTTTTTTTGAACAAGGATGGGATATCAAGGAGATGCAACTATTCAAAAAAAAAAAAAAATGCAGGGTCTGTGAAGCAACAACAGAAGGGATTTGAGCCAAAAGAAAGTTTAAATTAAGTTTGGAAAATCATTTTGGGGGAGGCTTTTGAAATTTAACTATAAATCCAGTGGTGGATTCATCAAGAGAGTTGAATGCCAACAGCCAATATCAACCAATAGACCTTCTGCATTAAAAAGATATGATGGAGGATATCTGTTAGAATTTGTTAAAATTTCTATGGCAATCCCATGACTTCTAAGTTAAAATGCATTCAGATAGAGATCATAGCCCAGTTCATGCTATTAGAAAACCTGAAAATGCCTCTCAGAACTGACTTGCATCACCTTCTTTATCATGTTTTTACTGAAAAGTGAACAACAGCAAAATTGAGTGTTACAAATTGCTTTGTGTGTTTTTTTTTAAGATTTTATTTATTCATTTGACAGAGAGAGCGAGCGAGTTAGCACAAGCAGGGGAAGCCGCAGAGGGAGAGGGAGAAGCAGGCTCTACACTGAGCAGGGAGCCCAATGCAGGGCTCGATCCCAGGACCCTGGAATCATGACCCAAGCCAAAGGAAGACGCTTAACCCACTGAGCCACCCAGGTGCCCCGCTTTGTGGTTTTTAATATCAGAAAAGGGACAGTAAAGATCAAGAATCGCTATTGAATAGTTAGAAGACATCCAAAATGCCATATAATGATATTTTATTTGGCAGTGTTATATTCTTAATGTGATCCAAATTGTATGAACAATCATCTCCGTGAAAAGCAGAGAATTATTTTGTCTTTGTGTTTTGGCAAGTCTCCTACATATTTCCTATGTGTAGTTTGGGGATGAAATCATAAAGTTTATGGAATTATAGCGTCGGAGGAAAACTAAACATTTCCATACATTTTAGGATTTAAATGAAATTTGAGTTGTTATTTTTAATATCTTAAAATATTAATAAGCATGTTATTCAGTCAATTTTCTAACTCTCCTCAGTCAACATAACACTCTACACATTACTATACCTTTTATAATAGATGTGCCAGATAGACTGAATTTCCCTAATTTGTACAAAAATTCACACAAATAGTTGCAGGGTTACCAAGTGACTTAACTATCTTAGTTCTTTCACACAACAGCTTGGACAAATATGGAATTACAGCTATACGCACTGTTATAATTAATAGTAGCAAAGGTAGCATCAGTATTCTCTTCCATGTATTTCCTGGAGCAAGTTTCATTTTCTTGTATGTTTATTTACATATACCATTTCCCCTACTCGAAAATAATTAGGCATATGAGAAATATGAAGAGCCTTGAATGCAACCATCTTTCTTTTTTTTTTTTTTTTAAGATTTTATTTATTTATTCGACAGAGATAGAGACAGCCAGTGAGAGAGGGAACACAAGCAGGGGGAGTGGGAGAGGAAGAAGCAGGCTCATAGCAGAGGAGCCTGATGTGGGGCTGGATCCCATAACGCCCGGATCACGCCCTGAGCCGAAGGCAGACGCTTAACTGCTGTGCCACCCAGGCACCCCTGCAACCATCTTTCTTATACCCTAAGCATAAGAGGAAGAAATTCATGTTAGTTGAGTGTCTACCATTCACTAGATACCCTTTATGTGACTTTGTAGTCTTAGCCTTTTTTATCACTCATAAGTCACTCAATATGGACAACATTACCATTTTTTTAAGATAAAAATAACAAAGGTTCAGGGCACCTGGCTGGCTTAGTTGGTAGAGCATGTGACTCTTGATCTTAGGGTTATGAGTTTGAGCCTCATGTTGAGTACAGAGATTAGTTAAAAATAAAAAATCTTAAAAAAATAACAAAGGTTCGGAAAAAAATTAACAATAATTTCTCTCATGTATTGAGTTCCTTCTAGTTGCCAGATACTCTTCTAAAATCTTTCCAGAAGTAATTATTTTTAGTCCTGATGGCAGCACAAAGATGTAGGCTTTATGTCTCCAGTGCTACAGATGAAACAACTCAACTTTAAAGTCATTAGTTACTTGACCATGTTTACACAGCTTTCAAGTAGTAAAACTGAGACTTTATCTCAGATTAGTCTGATTCTAAACTTTGTTCTGCTACTAGTATTAACAGGGTGAATTAGTAAGAACACTCGGGTGTCAGCTTCTCTGGCTTCATCTCATCCCCATGAAAAGGACAGCATTTCTTTTCTTTGTTTATTTAAAGGCAGCCTGGGGATAGATACCAAACTGACAGCCCAGGTTTGTGGTAACCAGACAGGAATCCTTTGTATCGTGCTAAACACTAGGACTTGGGCTTCCAGACTTGGCAAAGACTCATGTGCCCAAATTTGGCATGAAATTATGATGTAACCCAATTTAAAAGGAACTACAGAATAATGAAGAAATGCTAAGTGAGCATATCAAAGAAGAGCCAGACCAGTATAATCAGAAGACTAAAGATGAACGGTGAGGAGAAAGGAGGGCAGGCGACAGAAATCTTGCTTCTTAGAGAAAGGATCAGACTTTATCCACTGCTGTGCAGCCCACTTCCAAACTCCGACTCTACTTTCCCTTATGTCTGGTTGCTTTCACTTCCTGGAAAGAGCAATGTTTTCTTTTGCCTCAGACACTTTAGTTATGAAGCACTTTTATATGGAACCCATTTCCTCACAATTTTTTCCCCACTTTGCTTTGCCAGTTCCTACTCATTTTTCAGGTTATAATTTATGATCATTTCCCCCAGGAACCCTTCTCTTACCATAAGTCCATATTAGGTCCTACCTCCTAAATTTTCTAAAATACCTGATCTTCCCTTCTCATAACTCTAATTGCTTAATTGTTAGCTACCTAATCATTCCCTATTTACACGGCTGCCTCTTCACCACACTGGAAGCTCCATGAAAACAGATTCCATACGTTTGATATACCAGCATTTCACTGCATTTGGCACATTGTTGAAGAGATGAATGAATGCTAATCTGCAGTTTTCACATACATAGAGGATCATAATTACAATTTCAATATGAATAGGAGTTCTTATGAATTCGTGAACTTCTCATGAGGAAACAGAAGAAAGATGAGCTAGAGGCCTTTTTCTTTAAGCATTCAGAGTCTAGTTACAGAAATAAAATAAGTAGCTATGAAATATTATGGAATGAAAATAAATATACAGTTTTGTCCAGACTGTATGTAAGGTTGGATTGCTCATAGGTCACTAAAAAAAAAAAAACAAAAAACAAAACAAAAAAAAACTCAACAGAAAACAGGTCTAATATGTCTTTGCTAGTTCCATTAATATTTTATGAATAAAAATATTATTACTGTTTATGTTCTCCTAGTGGTCAAAAATATATTATGGTCCTCATCCAAATACATTCAGTTCAAATACTCGTTCAAATACATCAACATCTACATGCAGAGCATTTAGAACACACTAAAGGTTGACATTGAGCATAGTAAGGGTGCATACTTATTAAATCTTTTGTGCTGGACTAATTTATCAATAAAATTTGCATCTGCTTTTCAAAGATGCTCTGTTATACATGATAAGAGTAACTCAGATTTTAAAAAAATACACTTTCCATAATGAGTGAGTAAACTGCAATGGAAGACATATTAGAAAACTTTAATTAAGTAGATTTGTAGTAAGTACATTTTCAAACACTTGGGGAAAAAAAAGTTCAAGGGATATATTTTCTTAACTTTGGAGCTCTCAAAATACTTTAGCATCTATGATTGTCAAAAACAGTAATCCATGCCTATATTAGTCTGTTATGGAGAAGTGATCCAACTTAATTTATTCTCCATGAAAGCCATTTTGCAAAATTTATTCAGTATCTATTTATATTTATAAATCATCAGCCATAAAATGGAATGAAATTGATTGTATTATTCTACATTTTAAACTTATTGTCTATATTTTGTTCTTCCTGATTATCCAAGTCATTCAAGTAAATTCAATCAGGCTTCCCTTCACCATCTTATGGATGCAAATAATATTTTTAAGACTCTGAGCCAAAATAAAACCTCATTTTAACTGACAGTGAATGATGTAAGTATCAGATTTAATAATAGGAAGCACTGATATTCAGTAGACTAACTAGGTGGATAGAGGTATCAAGAGATAGGGGAAAAAAACAGGAGTTTATTTTTCCACGTGACAAAAACTCCACATGTAAGCAGTCCAGTGATTGTACAGCTGTTCAAGAATGTCAAAAAAGACCTGTGCTCCTTCTGTCTTTCTGCTACATGATGTTTATTGTCTGGCTTTTGTCCTCAAGTTTGCAATCTGGCTGCATACCTAGAGGTATTATTACTGTATTCTTCACAAAGAAGAAAGGTCAATGTACAGAAGTGAAAGACTGTCCTGATTTGGCTTTTCCTTTCTCTTTAGGAAGGGTTGTCCTCCCATGAACTTTCACTTATAGATCATTATTTTTTATGTATGTAACATCCCACTGCTAGGTGCAAGAAAAACTCAGCTCAAGGTGTTTTGCTTTGTTTTTAACATATGTAGTCTTGCAGACTCTATGCTAGAATCAGCAATCGAGAAGGGAGTTAACATCAAGGTCTCATTGGCCAAACTTTAGTGCTGGCCACAAGTTTATCCTCTCTCCATTCTCTCTCTCTCTCATGTGTGTGTGTGTGTGTGTGTGTGTGTGTGTGTGTGTGTATACATCTGAGGAATGAGTTAACCACTATCATCAAATTTTACAGCATTCCAGGGACATTCCAAATTATTTTTACCTACAAAACCAGAAATAGGCATTTTATAAGAACAGATACAAACAGAAAGTCACACGTATTAAACAGGCTAAATGGTTGCCATTGGGAGGATAGGGGCATTGGTGTGAAGTAATAAGATAATAGAACATATAGGGAGGCTAAAAGAGGAATGTTGTAGAACTTTTTTTTTTTAAAGATTTTATTTATTTTTCAGAGAGAGAGAGCACAAGAGAGCACAAGCAGGGGGAGCAGCAGGCAGAGGGAGAGGGAGAAGCAGGCTCTCTGCTGAGCAGGGGAGCCTGACATGGGGCTCAATCTCAGGACCCTGGCATCGTGACCTGAGCTGAAGGCAGACGCTTAACCCACTGAGCCACCCAGACGCCCCTGTGCTAATATCTTATAGGATAATTTGCTGCCACATTTAGAATAGACCAAAGGTGAGCAACACCAGAATCAGGGAGGATACACTGAGAAACTTAAAATAATGCAGATGAAGCATAATAGCTACTTCAGAGAAAACGGTAGCAGAGAAATGATGAAAAATTATTAAATTCTAGACATATTTTGAAGGGTAGAGATAGGCAGAATCTGTTAGTGAATTATATGTGGATTGAGAATATAAGAATATATGAGAATAAAGAGGTATCAAAATGATTCTAAGTTTTTTGGACATGTCGACTGAACAGGCGTGTAAGAGGTCAGGTGACTCTTTATCTTGTAATATGTGGCTAGGCTCTGGATCCCTGACTACGTGTCTTTTTATCAATTACTGTGCAGTAAGTCCCAGCATGGACACTCCGGGGCAGTGGACTGGAGCAAATGGTTTGCCATACATCTCTCCTGGGTATGTCACAAGATCATGATTAATGTATACAGTGTGTTATTTCTACACTGAGGATGGATTAGGTAAGGCTCACCTCTAAGGTAGACTGCAAAACTGGAGAATCATACCACGTGATGCAGAATGAATTCAACTTGCCCCACAATGTAGCAAAGTTTAAAGCTAAACCAGGTAGCACTAAAGAGCAAGAGTTTCTTGTAACATTGTGTGAGTGAAGCCTACACCATTCCTGCCTCGTAGGTCAGGACGACTTTTTGTCCATTTGCCCTAGATAATTCTTTCTTCGTTTGGAAAAATAACCACAGACTTGATAAACTCTCACTAGAAAAGTATGATTTGGACCTTTCTCTCTCAAGATCTAATTTTTATGTTACGTAAAAGGGAAGGCTCAACAGCAGGGCGTGCTCATAGTCTTTATATCTTGCTACTAAGTTATGATCTTTCTATTTGAAAATGCAGTGCCAAAATAGAAATGGTATTTCTATTAAGGACAACTACAATAAAATATCATGAGAATGTGAGGTAGGCATTGCGCACAGCTGGCAATGCAAAGTAGCATAAGATAAATCCCCAGCTGGACTGTTTTGGGGGCTATAAATTGGTGTAGCCACAGTAGAAAACAGTATGGAAGTTCCTCAAAAAATGAAAAATAGAAATACCATGTGATCCAATAATTCCACTATTGGGTATTTAAAACAGGGAAAATGAAAATACTAACTCGAAAAGAAACATGCATCCCTATGTTTATTGCAGTATTATTTGCAATAGCCAAGACATGGAAGCAATCTAAGTGTTCATCAATAGATGCATGGATAAGAAAAATGTGGGGTGTTCACACACACACACATATATATATATGCTGGAATATTACACAGCCATAAAAAGGGATGAGATCATGCCATTTGAGACAACATGGATGGACCTAGAGGGTATTATGCTAAGTGAAATAAGTCAGACTGAAAAAGGCAAATACCATATGATTCCACTCATAAATGGAATCTAAAATAAATGAATAGATAAACAAAAAGCACAATCAGAGCTATATATACAGAGAATAAACTGATGGTTGCCAGAGAAGAGGAGGGTGGGGTTTTGGGCAAAGTGGTTGAAGGGGAGAGGGAGATACAGTCTTCCAGCTATGGAGTGAGTAAGTCAAAGGAATAAAAAGCAGAGCATAAGGAATACAGTCAATGATATTGTAATAGCAATATAATGGCTGAACAGAACATAATGTAATAAACTTGTCAAATCACTAAGCTGTACACCTGAAACTAATGTAACATGGTGTGTCAACTGTACTCAGTTAACAACAACAACAAAAAAAGATAAATCTCCAGCTATAGGTCAAACATTTATAAAATTTCAAATAAAATCTAGTGATATTGTTTTTAAAATGCTGTCTACATAAAAAATTGGGATAGAGATTGTAACCTTCTTTTAGGGCACTCACGATCTTTTAATATATGGACCCAAGGCAGCCTTATCTCCTGTCATCCTTTTCCTTCCCACTCACTGTCTGCCATCTGGCCCGTGTAGCCCATGACTCCCTAAACTAACATTCATATTGCAATTCTTATCCTGAAATGCCCTTTCTTCTCTATCTGAAAATAATCTACTTACATTTTGAGTCTCCGTCAAATGTTATCTACTCTGGGGGAAAAAACTGTCTGATTTTTCCCAATAGGAAAGTTAATGGCATTGTTTAAGGTACCCATATAAAACTCTGATAATAACATTCATTATATTGTACATTACATTGTAATATGTGTTTAGGGGTCTGTCTTTTCCAATGAAGTGTGAGAGACTCATTAACAAGGATATGTCTTTAATATTTGTACACACCATGCCTGCTCAAAGGGTTATCCATTTGAATAAATGAAATCAGTGAATCAATCAATCAATTGCTTGATTGCTACATTGTAGTACACCTGTGACTTGCGTGAGGGCACAGACCGTATCTCTTTTCTTCATCACCGTTTACCCCACCTGAGAGTACTTACTCCGTGACATAACGTCGATATCTTTATGTATAAACAAATTACTTATAACCCTTTTTTGTCTTTGTATGATTTTTTTTTAAAGATTTTATTTATTTATGTGACAGAGAGACAGCCAGCGAGAGAGGGAACACAAGCAGGGGGAGTGGGAGAGGAAGAAGCAGGCTCCCAGCGGAGGAGCCCGATGTGGGGCTCGATCCCATAACACCGGGATCATGCCCTGAGCCAAAGGCAGACGCTTAACGACTGCGCTACCCAGGCGCCCCTTGTCTTTGTATGATTTTTTAGACTTTGCCTCAATTATAATACAGTTTTTGCTTTTCTAACCTCAAAGGTATACATGAGTATATAATATCTTTAGTTTTCATAATCCATAGCTATTAATTACGTTTGCCTCAGAAATGTCTTATAGAAAAATTCTAACACATTCTACTGTTCTGTACCTCCAGAATGATCCTAGTACAAGTTCATGGAATGAGAGATAGAAACAATATACAAGTGAGGTAATCACAAATATTGTCAGTTTAAAAGAAGTGTTACAGAACAGTTTTCTACTTTGAACAGTGTGTCATTTTCACATCACTTAATGGAAAGAATCTATTTCCTAAAAGCTAGCAATGAAAGCAAAATATATTTCCCAAAAGTAGGAATCTAATTGTTTGAATAAATAACTGACTTGGGTCCTTGCTTAAAATCTCTCGCTTTGGGGATACTCTAGCCAGATTTTGTACCAAGCAAAACAGAAGTTATTTCTAAAATTCTAAAACTGCAGATAATGAAGAAATAACCATGAGGGCTACAGACAGGTTCTGTTTACCCTTTGCCATCAAGAACAAAAAAACAAAAACAAAAACTGAGTTTCCTCAACTATCTGATGCTACTTTCTTAAGTGGCATTATTGGCAAAAATGGTTTCATTTAGTTTTAAAGTTTGCAAAAATGCCTTCCTAATGAGAAAACTACTTTTATTTCTCAGACCTTGTGACCACAAGAAAATAGATTGCTGTAACATAATGTGCTGCAATGTTATGTTAAGCTTTCCTTTCATGTCAGAACATGCTAAACTTGAAGCTATTATCAAACACAAAGAGAAACAAATAAAAATCTCAAAAGGCGTAGGTAATTCTGAGCATCAACAGTGGGTTTGGATAATGTGTTTTTACAACATCCAAACAAAATTGTAATGTTTCTGATAATGGTTCTGGAACTTGGGACCTATGTATAAATGTCCCTTTCTTCTAGAATTTTGCTTTCATTTAACAGAATACAAATTGTGGGCATTCTGGTTACTTTTATTTTTGTGTGTTGGGGAAAGGGGCTAATGCCTTTGATTCACTTAGTGCACAGACTCATCTGTAAGAGCTAACACTCCGGAACTCTGGCAATTCAAGTAATGTGGAGAGGGTCTGCTATTTTGTTTGTTGAAGGCATCCAAAGCTCTTGGAAATATAGTAAACTGGAAAAGACCTAATGGAATTATTCTCCATTTAGTGCTACAACAAAATAATATCGTTCTGAGTAATGAAAGGTCCCAGAAAGAAAGAAAGAAAGAAAGAAAGAAAGAAAGAAAGAAAGAAAGAAATCTGTTCAAACAGCTGCCATCTTCTATCAGTAGGTAAAGCCAAGATGATAATGGCCTTCAGAACTTTAAGTAATGTATTGTATCTTACTCTGCTGGAATGCTCTTAAAATACAGTCTAAGACTTTTCTAATAGTCCACATGAGCAATAATAGAACTAAAAAAATTTAAGATGTTTTCTTAAACCTGTTCTTTAAGAATAGGGCTAAAACTGAACTTGGTTTAACTAAACAAATGGTATGCCAGCCACTCTTTTTATTTCCTATTTGTTTCCTCCTTCTTTCTTTTTCCCACCAACTTTTCATTTCCCTATGATTTAATTAGATTTCTATGCACTCCTTCGGAAAGGGTTTACATTCTAAAGGATTACATTAAACCACAGACCTAACTGAGGAAATCACTTACTGGCAATATGCACATAATAAAAAAAATTCAAGTGGGGTTTAATATAAATTGAGTCAGAAATAGAGTTTGTATATTTAAAAATCAAATGGCACTTCAGTTATGCTAAGATTTAAACAATCTGAGTATAGTTCTCAGCATTTTCGAAAGATGAACACAACCCGAAAAACTCAGGAAGGAAGAGTGAAACTGTTTCAAAGCTGGATTCTTTTACTTACCAAATGAGAGATAAACCCAACAACCTATTCTCAAAACTATAAAAATCTCAAAAAAGCAATTGCCTACTTTTGCAATTTTTATTAATGGGGAAACACCCTTCTGCCCAGAGTTTTAACACCAGCAGATTCTTATATTATTATTTGTGTGTTTATTCGTTCATTCGTTCATTCATTCATTTTAATCATGAGATCCACCACCGCCAGCCACTTACTCCGATAGTCAAATGTGGTAGAGATTGAAATTCTTTTGTTCATTAAAAAAAATCATTTCTTGGAAGACAACAGTTCATAACTTAAAATTCTTTTAAAGTAAGTGTATCCCCCTTCTTCCAGTTTGTGTCTGCTGTAAGTGGAAGGCATGAGACGGGAAAGTGGTGAGCCATTGACTTCTCTCTTCCCCAGCTTGACTTCTACTCCTCTTCTCCCCCTCCCTAGGGCCCTTGGTTCCTCCAGGTTGAAGAGTGAGAGATGAGAAAAAAGGAATTTTCCTTGTGTCTTGGCATTGCTTATCTCAGCCCCTGGGGAATTTTTAAAGCTAATCTGTTCTGGACTCAGTTCATGCTCTGATGGATGCTTTTGGGGGGTTTTGGAAGTCACACTAGAAACATTTCATGCATTCCCATTGAAAGAGGATGCAGAATTTTTGTTAAACCCTTTATAGTTCTTTGGCTATTCTTGGGATTTGCGTTGTTCATCCTTTTGTTAGGATCACATTCTTTCTCTGAACAGCGCCTCGGGAAGGATTTGAATTAACTCCTGGGCAGCTTTTTCTACTATGCAGTTCATACTTAACCCTCAAGAAAACACAAATGCATTTGCCTCTACTATCAGTAGAAAAGAAGCTCCCAAAGCAAACCAAACTTTTTATTTTCTTCTGCTGCCTCAGATCATTATCCACAGCCTTTCTTATTGCCTTTCTTTCCACGCAATCCCAAGACTAGTCCTTTCTGTTCTTCAAGCAGCACGTCGGCTTCTTAAACCATTTCTCATCTGGCTTGAGCTAAAGAGGAAGCAACACCTCTGTGTTGTGATACAGAACACATTTTCTCCAGTGTCACTCTCTGTTTCCAATGTTCTGGTCGCTTCCACTTTGACCATTATACTTGGCAAGCTATGGGAAGGGCTGCTTTTGCTTACATTATTCACTAGTTCTGCACCGGTGGTCTACCAGGACATTTTTCTATCTAAAATATTTGCTACGTTTTTTATGATTGTTGGTGCTGTTTTGGACCATTATGTCTTGTTTGACTCGGAGGCAAATTTTCACTTTTACAGTCAATTGTGATACTTAAGTCAAGTTCTAGAAAATCAACTCATTTCAATTATTGTAATAATCCCATGCCTCCTATTGATTTATTTAACCAACAGATAAAACAGACACTATTGTCAACAGTGTTTTCAATCTAAAAGCTGTTGAACATGTAAAGTAAAAATGAGACAAACAGGGTAGGGTATGCTATAAAATTATTTATGTAGCTGGACCTGGTCTGGGGACCAGAGATTTGTTTAAAAAAAAAAAAAAAGCATTTAAGCTGAGAATGAAGAATGAGAAGAGAACTGAAGTATTATAAAAGTGAAAATAGCATATATGAAGGCACTAAAGGAAGAATAGTTAACAGCACATTCAAGGAAGGGGGGAACTACTTTTGTAAACAAAGTGTCAAGAATAAGAAGGGTACAAGGGACACCTGGGTGGCTCAGGCCATTAAGCATCTGCCTTCAGTTCAGGTCATTATCCCAAGGTCCTGGAATCCAGCCTCATCCGGCAACCTGCTTCTCCCTCACACTGCTCCTCCTCTCTTCTCCTTTACCTTCTGCCACTCCCCTGTTCTCCTTCTCCGTCTACCCTCCCTTCCTCTCCTGCTCACGCTCTCTCAAATAAATAAATAAAATCTTAAAAAAAAAAAAGAAGAAGAAGAAAGGTACCAAGACATAGACTAAAGAAATAGGTAGCAACCACACTACTTAAAGCTTTCTCTAAGATATATATACATATATATAGGATTTAATTTTCATTAAAGGGCAATGCAAAAATATTAAAGGGTTTTAAATTAGGAAATGACAATCAAATTTGTGTTCCTAAAATACCACTCTAGCTTCAAGGGGTATATCAACTAAAAAAGTAGAGTGAGGAAGAACAGGTGGCCTCTGTTAGAGATGGTAGTAGCAGTTACTTGGCTTTGGGCAGAGGAGGAGGTAGACTAGCTTTAGCTAGACTTGGTGCTTGACTGCAAATGAGGTCAGAGAGAAGAAGGACTCATAGATGACCATTAGGAAGGTCACCCAGTTAATAAGCCCTGGGGAAAAAGAAACAAACAAGTCACCTGATTTATGGGATCACAGAATCATAGATTTTATGAAAGGGATCCTAAAAATCACTGCGTCTAATGCCTTCTTTTTACCAAAGAAAAAGGTAGTGCCTTCTCCATTGAAGAATCTTGTGAAATTCCACTTTCTTCACCTTCTTGTTCACTAGAAAACTTGCTCTCTCCTGAGGTTAGTGCTTCTTCTACAGCTCTCTCAAGTGGTGGTTGTGTTCTCTCTTACTCCCTATACTAATGGTAAAATTGTCCTCTCTAAATATCCCACCACCCCTCCTCCCTACAAACACTTCGCTTAGCAGTCATGATCTGTCACTGTAGAAGTAATCTATCAACTACTCTCTCATTTTGTGAAGATTATTTTTTCTGAACTGCCATCAATTTCTCCATTATTAACTTCATTTTACTTTCTGGTAGCCCCAATATCAACATAGAATAGGCTTCTGAATGATTTGGTCCCATCCAATGATCTTGTCCTCTATTCCTATAGTCTCTCTGTATTTTTTCATTACAAGTAAGTGCAACTGCTCTAAAATCTCACTTTTAAGTCCCCCAGTCCATATTTATATTGACCGTCTAGACTTCATGCACAGCTGGAGTTGTTAACAGTGCACTTCACCAAAGCGTACCTGTTTTTTCCTGCTAATAGCATGGGATAGATAAAAAGCTAAAAGCCGTCACCTACGTAAATTAAGCTACAGAGTGGCCACATAAGCATCTTTGTGTAGATGACCAGTTTAAATAAAGAGAATGCAAGTATTCCCAATACTACTAACACAAAGTAACCCTGGAGCTCATTACTGAAAAAATTCACAAGGCCACAATTAGGAGAGATGGTCAGGTTTTGTGCACTGGTGCTAATGAAAAAGCTTGAAGACAAAATGAGTGGCTAGAAAGAGAAAGAAAAAAAAAGAGAGAGAGAGAAAGGAATTGAAAGGATTATTCTTCCTATTCACCTTTAAGATTAAAGTTGTACTATGTACTATTACTGGTGTTAAAAGATAAGGTAGCAAAGACATTCATTAGGACATAAGAATTCAGAAGCACAGGAGTTAAGGGCATCTCTTTTAGCCTTGGCTTAATCTTGGTGACCTTGAACAAGTCACTTACTCATCTAAACCTCTATTTCCACACCAATAAGACAGGAATAATAATAACTACTTCATAAGCGTTTTGTGCTGATTAAATGAGATAATGCGTATAAACCACTTAGCACTCTAAAGACTTCCAATTTTGGCCCTTCTAGAACTCATACTTTTTACTAAATAATCATAATTATTTTCCTCCAATTCCATGAGATCAGGCACTAGTATGAAGCACACTTTCTGAAGCAGAATTTGGTGGAGTCACATACTAAGTTCCTCTCATTTCATGAATGGTGGTCTTCGGAATTTGTTTGCTCTTCCCCTGGAGACAGCCCACTGAATCCCAGGACAAAGAGAAACAGTTTGGTATGGGTCTTACTAAGATAAGTATCAGAGTAAATAGAAAGAATCATTGTCTTTATTTTGAACTTATTTAAAATTACCTTTTAAGTTCTTAAAGGCTGTTGTACTAATAATACTAATAATTCATGTGGTTTTTCCTTATTAACTATTCAAACACCCAGTAATTCTTTCTCCATCTTCAACTACCAATATTTCCATCAGACTAAAAACACGCTGTTATTTCTTTCACCTTAACAAAAATTCTCTCAACATTACTTCTTCTCCGGCTATCACAATATTCCTCTATGCAGTCACCAAACCATGTTAACATTAAATCATCAAAGAAGTTTACATGTTTTGGAAACTTTTTTAAGACTTTATTTTTTAAATGGTTTTAGGTTTATAACAAAATTGAGAAGGAGGTACACAGATTTCCCATATACCCCCTGCCCTCACACAGGCATAAGGTCCCCCATTATCAATATTACTCATCAGAATGATTGATACATTTTGTACCAAGGATGAATCTATATTGACACAGCATTATAATGCCATACAGAGTATTTTGACAGGCCTATAAATCTTTTGTGCTCTACTTATTCATCTTCCCTCCTCCCCTAGCCTCCCCTGCCTCCCTCATGGTAATCACGAATCCTTTTATTGTCTCCTTAGTTTTGTCTTTTCCAGAATCATACAATAACATTTTCAGATTGGCTTCTTCTAGTTACTAATATGCACTTAAAGTTTCTCCATGTCTTTTTATAGCTCCATATCTCATTTTTTTAAGTGCAGGATAATATTCCAATGTCTGGATATACCATAGTTTACTTCTCCATTCACCTAATAAAAGGACATCTCAGTTGCTTCCAAGTTTGGGCAACTATTAAAAAAAAAAAAAAACTGCTATAAACATCTTTGTGCAGGGGTTTGTGTGGACATGAGTTTTTAACTCCTTTGAATAAAGATCAAGGAGCACACTTGCTAGATAATATGGTAAGAGTACATTTAATTTTGTAAAAACACACAAAATTGTCTTTCAATGTGGCTGTACCATTTTGCATTCCCACCGCCCATGAATGAGAGTTCTCATTGCTCTACATCCTCACCGACATTTGGTGTTGTCAGTGTACCAGATTTTGGCCATTCTAATAGGTGCATAGAGGTATCTCGTTGTTTTAATTTACATTTCACTGATAACATATGACGTGAAGCATCTTTTCTGAATATCCACTTTAGTGAGGTCTCTGTTAAAGTTTTTGACACATTTTTTAATTGGGTTGTCTATTTTCTTAGGATTGAGCTTTAAGACTTTTTTATGTATTTTGGATGACAACCTTTTATCAGATGTGGTTTTTCCAAATATTTTCTCCCAGCCTGTGGCTTGTCTTCTAATTCATTTGTTTTAGAAATTTCTGATACTTGTAGTGGAAGAACAAGAAAAAAGTAAAGCTTAAATGGGAAAATTAAGAACGTGAGAATGGATTATCTAGAAATGCACAACCTCATATACATGTATTTGTGACTTGGATATATATATGAAAAGGGAGAGATATTGAGAGAGCAAAGCCAGTAGCTAAGCCCTGAAGAATTCACACTATGTCACACTACACCACTCACACTATGTCCAGCAGAGCATGGATGGAGTAGAGACAGACACACCACAGGGGATTCGAGGAAAGAAAGTCCTCCCCTGAATGCTCTACATTTTTTTTTTAATAAGAAGATGATACAGAGATGATCCAGGACACTATATTATAATGGGAAAGTCCTGATTTAAGAAATGGCTTTGTAGAAAGGAATACCTCTGGGGTTGTCAGCAGGCAGGTATTGTTTTATTCTTACACTGAGTTAACTCGCTCTTGTTAGGCCAGCTCTTGCTAAGCTACCTAAAAAGGAATGGAATGATTCTCCGGGGCCATCTGAATTTTGAGTTTAATTTTAGCTATTATAATCATAAAAATCAAAATAGTTTGAAAGCAATTTCAGTGTACCTACAGGTTATCCTAAGTACTATATTTAAAGAGAAAATATCAAGCTTATTTCTAATACTAAATTTTACAAGGCTGAGAATACAGTAGAATATGAGGCCTCTAGAGATTTCCCGTGACAGGCTTCCTCATATAAAACTGAACCTCATCTAAAAAGTAAAGAAAAAAATGCCCAAGTTAAATCAGCCCAAGCATCATTCTTTGATATGGCTGCAAGTTAATTGCCAAAAAGAAGTGTAGGTATGGGGAGATGCACAAGATTGCTAAGAAAATCATATTATATTTTATGAATAATTTCCAATAAATATGATTTTATATGATACAATAGAGAAAAATCTAAAAACATCTTCTGCCATTCTTTTTTTTTTTTTTAAGATTTTATTTATTTGACAGAGACAGCCAGTGAGAGAGGGGACACAAGCAGGGGGAGTGGGAGAGGAAGAAGCAGGCTCCTAGCAGAGGAGCCTGACGTGGGGCTCGATCCCAGAACGCCGGGATCATGCTGTGATCACGCCCTGAGCCAAAGGCAGACGCTTAACGACTGAGCCACCCAGGCGCCCCATCTTCTGCCATTCTAATAAAAATGAGTCTAACGTTTTTTACTAGGAAAATTGAAGGCTGATTTTAAATATATTTCATTGTTTAATAAGCAAAATTATTTTTCTACATTTTAATGCTTTCAACATGTTTGAAATTTTGTTCATATTTAACTACAATTATATAAATTATAACTGAAAATAGAAAAAGTTTAAAGAAGTGCAAAAATAGGTTTCTTCAAGGATTCAATATAAAGCATGTTTGTAATTAGACCAGAATATGTTCAACTTTAGATTTATATGAACATTACTTATACACCTTTAAGGTCTATAACTAAAAACCAAACCCATTTACCCATCAGGTACATTGGATTCAAAAGAGATTGGGAATCCAATATTCATTCTTCACCAAATATTTATGAAGTTACGGACTATTTCAGGTATTCAGGATATATCACCAAGCAAAAGAGGTAAAAGTTCCTGCCCTTGTGATGCTTACTTTTTTTTTTTTTTTGGAAAAGACAGAAAATAACATTAAATAAACATATCACATATTCACAAAGATAACTGATAATAAAAAAAATCAAGCTGACAAAAGAATATGAAGTACAGAATGGGTGAATTTGCAGTTATACACAGGGGGGCCAAGGAACACTCCAATAAGAAAATGAATTTTTAAACAAATATCTGAGGGAAGTGAGAGAGTCTGCAAATAGGTATCTGATAGGAGAACAAGATTTCTAGGCAGACAGAATATCATATGCAAAGTTTTTGCTCAACTATTATAGTAACAGGAAGAAGGCCTGTGTGGCTGGGTGAGAGTGACCCACAAGGAGGACAACTATGCATTGAGATGAGAGGAAGAGTGAGCTTCCGATGACATAAGGCTTTGTAGACCTAGTAAAGGCTTTGTCTTGGAGACAGATGGAAAGACATTGTGGGTTTTGAGCAGAAGGATAACATGGTCTGACTTAAATTTTTTTTTCTGGCTTACATTTTTTAAATGATCACATCTGTATATCAGGGGACAAGAACTGAAGAAGTAGGAAGTCAAGTAAGGAGGCGATTGAAATAATCTAGACGAGAGAAGATGATAAACTGCCAAGTTCTTGGTACGTGGTAATGGTGGGAGACATGGCTAAGAGGTAGAACTCTAAGAATTTGCTGATGGACTGGAGTGTTAAATAAAGAGAAGGGGTTGGAAAAGGACACTACCAAAATGATTGGTTTGGGCAGATGAAAGAATGGCCTTATCATAGACCCAGATAAAATCTCCAATCCTTTGCCTGGCACAAGCTAAGCACTCAAAACAAATGAAGGAAGGATTGGGCGTTCTAAAAAGAAAACACAGAAGCGCGATGGATAGTAGATACAGTATAACCCTGTAAATGGATATTGCCAAGTGGTAAGGAGGGAGGCAGAGCATGTAAGCAGTTGAGGCACACAGAAGCCAGTTTACAGGTTTTCATAGGACATCATAAACCTCAACTATCTTGTGTTAGTTGGGAAAGACAAGCAGAACCAAGGATTGGTAATATGTACATGTAATATGCATATTTATTACCTTACATGTATTCTGTGTAATCCTGTAACATATAAATTCTCAGCTCTGCCCCTATTTCCTGAATAACAAAAGACAGATATTGGGGTGGGGGCAGTGAGAAAAAATAAATATGGAGAGACTTGATTATAGTTGAGCTCGTCACTCAAGAACCCCTAAGGTCAGCTCCTCCCCTTTCTTCCCACATATTAATTACAGAAGCCAAAAGTTCCTCCATTTTGCACAAATTTGGATTGAATTCCTGTCATTTGGTAGAAAAGTCATAAGTAATTATATCAACTTCATTGCATATGAATAATAATGTTCATATCCTGATAGGGAGTCTCCAGTGTTAAATTAAGTCTTTTCTCAGTATATAATTAGCAAATAGCTTCACATCTCTACCCTAATTTCAGTCTAAGTATTCTTCTGTCATTATCCTGATTCTATTTCATAGCATGATTTTTGTCACATGCTGATCTGTGTTCTATCCTCTTCCATATGATTCACTCAGTATATCACTTGATATAACTAGTGACCAGATATATCCAATCTCTGCAATTGTTCAAATTTAGGCTTTTAATTATAGTGTTTTATATTTTAATAATGTCAGCTACATTTATTCTTAATACCTACTGTAGAAATCCAGAATATATTGCTAAAGAAGTTCACTCCACTCCATTACATACTCAGCAAATCCACCTTGCAGCTCATTGCCGCTTATTGCTTATTGCTGTTACACCAGTGTGTTTGTGTGTGTGTGTGTGTGTGTGTGTGCAAGCATGCATGCATGAATTCATGTACATGTTTATGAACTAAAGCTGGATATGCGTATATATGTACAGTATAAAGAAGAATTATAAACACCCATATAATTACCATCGAGGTTGAGAAACAGAATATTGCCAGTAACTTAAAAGTCCCCTCCTCGACCATGTGCACCTCTAGCATATCACATCTCCCTTTTCCCCCCAAGATGATTATTTTGACTTTTGTGATAACAATTCCACTATTTAATATTTATCATCTATTTATATCCTTAAAATAATTGCTAGTTTTGCCTATTTTAACTTTATAAACTTACATTATATAAATATAGTGACATAGCTTAATTTTGCTTGTAAGCTGTATTCATAGTAATGTGTGCAGTTATAATTTATTTTTACAGATATATAGCATTCCACTGTAAAACTATTTATTTATGCAGTCTCCTGCAGTAGAGTTCTCAAATAGCAGAAATACTAAAGCCTTCAAGCTAAAGATTCCCTCAAAGAATTCATTGCTCAAATAAGAAATATTCTTTGGTTTGGGGTCCCCAAAAATGTGTTCTCAATGTTAGAATAATGAAGTGTTCAACAAACTTCTTTACTCTAGAACTTTTTTTTAAAGATCTTATTTATTTATTTATTTGAGACAGAGTGTGTGCGCACACACACATACACACACAAATGAGCGTGGCAGGGAGCGGCAGAGGGAGAGGGAGCAGCAGACTCCCTGCAGAGCAGGGAGCCCGATTCTGGGCTCAGGGCTCAATCCCAGGACCCCGGGATCATGACCTGAGTCGAAGGCAGATGCTTAACAGACTGAGCCACCCTGGGACCCCTAGAACTTTTCAAAGGCGTACATACTCTAAAGATATTTTTAATCCACAAGAGGGATATATTGGGCAGTATTTTACCAAACACATTTGCTAGAGAAAACTGTTCAAATAACATCTCTCAGGGTATGTGTTTCAAAGAAAATACCTCGGCAAGTGGTACTCAGACGTTACTTCTTACGTCAGATACTCCTTCCATTCCAATCTCTCCCTCACTTCCTTCAGCCAGCAGTTTTGCCCCATGTACATGTGTGCCATAAAGTACCAGAGTTTGTTTTGTTTTATTATTTTAAGAGGAAATGATTCTCTCTGGAAGCCCATGGTGCACTTTTGACCCCACTCATATCCTTTTACCTTCTTTGAGAAAGCAATTAGCTTGATGCCTCCCTTAATTATGCTCCCTGGCAATTCCATCTTACCAAGACAGAAATAATTCTATTTTCATTGATTCCTGGACTCACAGCTGATATTGAGACTATGGTAGTAAAATATTCAGTCAACAATCTGGATTGCATATGTAAAGAACAAATTCAGGATTTTTCAAGGCATATTATAAAACTCATAATTGTCCACTGTCAGAGGCTATTATAATGTAAATGAATCAGTGAAAATTACATTTCAAGCCAAATATATTTCCTTTACGGCCACTACCATATTTTATGCACTAAATTATGAATTGTGTGCAATACATTTTACAGGCAGTCCCTGCTTATAGAAGCCCAGTGAAATCAAATAGGGTTTAGAGTAAATCAACTTTGGGTAGCTCAATTCAAGTTGACTTTTAACCCACTTGAAGGACTAAAGATGTAAAAGCCTGTGGATGTGAGTTCTTATTTTTAGGCCCAGACCTGAATTTCTTTTGGATACGCCAGAACCCTTTCGCATCTATATATTTTGATGCTTGCCCATTTTCATTTACTCTCCTGAGCAAGCAGCCTGCTATCTGACCCCCCCCCTTTTTTTTTTGCATCTTCTAGCTTTACAGGGTCAACAGTGTCTCCTCTGATAAAGTGGCTACTCCACTCTAATCTCCCTTGACATACATTAGGATACACACACTCTCCCACTTTTAGAGAGGCATTGAGAATCCGTACATACTGTCTACCCTGATAACTGTAAACAAAAATTACATTTTATTTTGCTGGCTAACAAGAACTTTGTCTGGCTTTTTAGATGAGTTTTTGAGCCTGGGGCACAAACACATAAATACTTTCATGAAAGCTTATACATCAAAATCATTGCTTTGAGTCTAAGACAAATTTCTTAACATTTCCCCAACATGCTTTATAAGTCAACTTAGAGGAGAGTGATATAGGAAAAATTATAGAAAGGCATGTCATGAGAAGCTCTTAAAGAACCCAATTTACTTGTATTTTAAGTCAAAATTTTGTTCCAGCATGTCTTCACTACAAAAACGTTTTTCAGGCCCAGAGAGAAACCCTGTTACTCCACGCAGTAGAAACCAACTATAGTCAAATGTGGTATAAGGATTTAGAGCAGGACATCTTTTTTTTTTTTTTATGGTTAACTCTAATTAATTTCTTTTTGATCTTACAATCATTGATTTAAAAATAGCCTCACAAGGAAATTATTGCATGAAGGAGAACATGAGATGAGTCCCACTAGTTTGAATGATGATGAACAAATACAAAACTAGCTGAAAGTACTAAAGAACACAAAAAAGAATATGCTTGCACAATGACTGGCACAGCATGATGTTGATATCAGCTAAGATGGTAATGGTGGTAATGGTGGTGGTTGTTATGGTAATTATTAAAGTCACCTAATAAAAAGAAATGAGAAAACAAATTATTGCTTAGTTAGGAAATTTAGGTTTAGTAGGGAAGAAGATAGAGTACCTACCAACTGGCTTAATCATCTTTCAGAATGTTAAGTTAAAAAAATACTGATACAATTATTTGAATACAGATTTCAGTGTACATGGATAGATATCATTACACTCTGATTTTTGTGTTCCCTGGAACTTATCATACTATGAATTGAGCTATGGCAGTGGAAATCATAGTCATCTGTACTGAATAGTGCATACAAACAGCTAAATAAGAGTAAACAGGGCTTAAGTAGGGGGTGTCGGATTTAGTTGTAAACTCTGTTCTAGAGAATAAAGATGCAGTATGTTAAATATCAAAAGTAAAAGACCAATCAGCATGACAAAAAAAAAAACTATGATAAAAGACTGGCACTAAAAATTTGTTAAACATATAGAGAAAAATACTAATATAATAAAAAAATAATTAAATGCAGAGGAGCCAACAAGGCTACGCTATACTTAGACATGTTATTTTTGCAACTTGCTCTTATTCCAACTTTACTGAAGTACAATTTACATATGATAAAATGCACTCATAATAAGTGTGCCATTTGATCAGATTTAACACCATGTTCTCCAATGAATGTATTGACCAATTACTTTTACCCCCAAAATTCCCTTATCATCAGCTGAACATATTGCCATCCCCAAGAAATCACTGATCTGCTTTATGTCATTAGATATTAATTTCACCTTTCATAGAACTTCATATAAACAGAATCATACAATAAATACTCTTTGTGTCTGGCTTCTTTTGCTCAGCATATTTCTCATATTCAGTTTGTTATTGTTACTATGAATCAGTTGTTTGTTCTTTTTTATTGCTGGGTAGAATTCCAGTGTATGGACATACCACAGTTTGTTTATCTGTTCACTGGTGAAAGACATTTGTATCATTTCCAATTCGGGGTTAATAGAAATAAAGCTGTTACTGATGTTAATGTCAGGAGGAGTTTATTAATGTCATGAGACATTAAATTAGAGGGCATATTTTTACATTTTTCTTAAGTAGCTGCAAGTGTAATTTTATTCCTGGACTCACTATTCTGTTCATTTGGTCCAATCATCTATCCTGATGTTTCACCACACTTTCTCAATTACTGTAGCTTTGCAATGAATTCTAATATCAGGGAATGTACATTCTCCATCTTCGTTCTTTTTCAAAATTGTTTTGGCTTTTCTAGGCCTCTGTAATTTTTTTTTAAATTGAGGTATAGTTTATCAATCCCCTATCCTGCCAAGAAAGCCTGATGGAGTTTTGACTGGGAATACATTGGATCTATAGATCAATGCTGGTAGAATTGACTTTCAGCAATATGAGTCTTTTAAGGCATAACTATAACTTTCCATTCATTTAGTTCTTTAACTTTTGTAACTTTCTGTACACATCTTTGTTAAATTTATTGCTAAGCACCTCATGTTTTTTAATGTTATTTTAGATGATCTGTTTCAATTTTATTTCCCTGTTTCTAATCACTACTGTATAGACATACAATTAATTTATTTCAAGTTTTTATTGAAATTCTAGTTAGTTAACATATAGTATAATATTGGTTTCAGGAGTAGAACGTAGTAATTCATTACTTACATATAACATCCAGTGCTCATCACAACATGTGCCCTCCTTAAAACCCATCATCCACTTAGCCCATCCCCCACCAACCTCCCCTCCAGCAACCCTGTTTTTTTCACTATAGTCAAGTCTCTTACAGTTTGCCTCTCTCTCTTTTTTTTCTTACTTCCCCTATGTTCATCTGTTTTGTTTCTTAAATTTCACATATGAATGAAATCATGGTATTTGTCTTTCTCTGACTGACTTATTTCACTTAGCATAATACACTCTAGCTCCATCCACATCATTGCAAATGGCAAGATTTCATTCTTTTTGATGGCTGAGTAACATTCCATGGACATACAATTAATTTTTATATTTTGACCTTGTATTCCAGCATGCGATCCATGCTGGTAGCTATTTGGGAGATTCTTTAGGATTTTCAACATATGCGTCATCTCTTTTATCTGTCTTATTTATCTGCCTTTTACTTATTTTTCTTGCCATACTGTATGGATTAGGCATCAAATAAAATGTTAAATACAAGTAGGGAGATTTGAAATCCATGTCTTTCTTTCTAACTAAGGTGAATATCATTGCCTGATGATAGCTAAATGTTTATTATGATGTCTTTTAAAAGTCTGAGAAGGGGCGCCTGGATGGCTCAGTCGGTTGAGCGTCTGACTCTTGATTTTGGCTCAGGTCATGATCTCAGGGTCATAAGACCAGGCTGTATGTCAAGCTACGTGGTGAACCTGGAACCTGCTTAAGATTCTCTCTGTCCCTCTCCCTGTCCCCACCCCCTCTCACACACACTCTCTCTCACCAAAAAAAATAAAATAAAATAAGAAGAAGTAAATAAAAAAATTTTTTAAAATGGTCTGAGAAAGTTCTTGAAATTCTTACTTTGCCAAGAGTTTTCACCATGACTGCTGTTGAATTTTATGTATTTCTTTTTGAGTATCTTGTTTTCTGCTTTATGTTGTTATTATAATGAATCATATTGACTAATGTTTGTATTTTAAGCCAACATCACATTTTTGGGATGAATTACAACTGCTTAGAATGCCTTTTTCTTGGGTATAGCTGGATTCTATTTTCTAATATATTTGGGAAATTTTTACTTCTATATTTCTGAAGGATATTGGCCCGTAGGCTTGAAAAAATGACTTTATATGGCTTTAATATCAAGTAATACTGGCCTCATAAAGTGAGTTGGAAAACATTACTAATATCCTTTATTTTATGAACAAGATTGTGTAATATTAAATGTTTAAGAGAATCCACCAATAAAGGCATCTGTAACTGGGGTTTTCCTTTGTGAGATGGAATTTCTATTAAAATTTCGATTTCTTTAGGCTTTGGATTTTCTATTTATTTTTGTGTCAGTTTTGGTAGTGAGTGTCTCTTTAATGCAATTTGTCCACTTAATCTAAGTTGCATAACTTATTGTTGTATAAGTTGTATAACTTACAAATTTATAAGTGTCCTATACAAGCTCAAATCTTTGCAATTTAACACTCAGGAACTCATAAGAAATTTTTTTTAAAAAATTGACTGAGTTTGTACTATGTGCTATTTTGGCGCACCAAAAAGTATATGTCTTGTGCCTCACTGAGCAAGGTTGTCTTTGGAACTTTAAGAATAGTTTCAATAAGTAGAGTCTATAATTCTCCTGCTAGAAAATTTATGTCTAATGGATATGATCATTTTATACTCATTTCATCAATAATTTAAGTAATACTTTATATAAAGAAATATTTACAACATATAGTTTTTTCATTAGTTGTATTAAGAAATATTATTTGGAAGATCCTGAGGGAAAAGAAAACTAACGTTTCAAATCATCAAAAAAGAATTTACTAATATTTTTCAGAGAGGAACTGGACTCCAGAATAGAACAAAAATAAACAATTATTAATGAACACAAATATTTATTCTTTGGAATTCTGTGTTTTCTCATTGTTCGAATAGGAGAATTTATTTCTTGTCTCACAGCAACATAACTGCCTCAGAAGTGAAAAACCTCATATGATCATAAGTCCTAAGAAGCTTAGTAATTAATCTTCAGGGTTTGCACAAGTAATCTATTTTCTGGAATTATTTTATTACTCCGCTGCTTATTTTATTACTTATGTTTAATGGGTACAGGTGTATAATTTTCCTCCTCATGTAGATTATGGTTTCAGTGATAGAGACTAAGAGTATAGTCCTTTGTCAAGTACTGGCAATACTATTTAGAAGAGTATTGTGACCTTAGCCAACTTACTCAATCTCTATAAGCCTAAATTTCCTCATCTGTAATATGAATTTTAGAATTATGCTTTCTTTTTGACATAATAAATATAAGTCAAGGGGCGCCTGGGTGGCACAGCGGTTAAGCGTCTGCCTTCGGCTCAGGGCGTGATCCCGGCGTTATGGGATCGAGCCCCACATCAGGCTCCTCTGCTGCGAGCCTGCTTCTTCCTCTCCCACTCCCCCTGCTTGTGTTCCCTCTCTCGCTGGCTGTCTCTATCTCTGTCAAATAAATAAATAAAATCTTAAAAAAAAATAAAAAAAATTAAAAAAATAAAAATAAAAAAAATAAATAAAAATATTATCTAAACTGCATGATAGGTAGAATTCTAAGATGACCCCCAAGATCCCCAGCCTGATGTACACATACTTCCTCCCAGTTACTCAGTCAAAAACTAAGATAGGTACTCTGTGTAAATAAGGTCCCAAATCAGTTGGCTGTAAAATAGGAAGATTATCCAGGGGGTCTGACTTAATCACATGAAGTAAGATACAGAGGAAATAAGAAATTCAAAGTGAGAGGGATTCTACAGATGCGAAATTCTCTTTTGTCTTTGAAGATGGTAAGTTCATGGGATAAGGAATGTGGTAGCAACTGGGAGATTGGCCCCTGATAACAACTTTGAAAGGAAACAGAGCCTTAGTCTTACAACCACAAGGAACCAAGTTCTGCCAAAAACCTGAATGAAGTTGGAAGGAGATTCTTCTCCAGAACCTCTAGCCTAGAACTCAGTGCATCTGACGGTCCGATTTTAGCCTGTGAGACCCCCAGCAGAGAACACCATCATGGCATCCATAGATTCTGACCTGTGGAACCGTGAGCTAATAACGAATGCTGTCTTAAGCTAGTAAAGGTGAGGTCATTGTTATTCAGCAATGGAAAACACATACCAACTAACATTTTCAAAGTGTTAAATTTCTCATGTTTGGGCATTTTTAATATTTAAAAATTCTAAGTTTGCCGGTTTTCATTCACACCATGCCAGGTCAACAGAGACTTAGTGTAATTGTCTGAACAGAGATCATGTTAAATTTAAACTAGATGATTCTTAAGATTTCAGAGTTTCTCAGGCAGAGAAAGGATAGACACACCTATGATTTCATAACTCTTTATTAAATTTTCTAGTTTTTCAATTTCATAGTAATGATAGTTAATATGAAGTTTTCAAAGTAAGTTCATAGGTGAAGTCGGTCAAAATTCTTGCAACAATTATTCACCTTATTTTATGAGATTACATTATGGTCAAATGGTTTCATCCCTAAAAACACTAAAACTTATCTGGAATATTTCTAATACTTCCAGTTTTGAATTTTTGCCCAACAGAAGACTGAGTCTCACCTAGATATCATGATATTTGTTTCAGACACAAAAAACAAAAAGACAAAAAAGAAAATAATTTTTGAGCCACTTTTATTGCCAAGTGGACCATGTTCAATACTATGGTATCTTAGTTTTGCTATAGATTCACAAATGTAACTTTTCCTGAAGGCAAACAAGCATATTAGATAGCAGATTAAGGAACCACTGCAGTGCTTTTTGAAAAATATCTGCCCCAACTCATGTCTCCTGAGTTCCAAAAATGTCTTGTCTTAAACTATTAAAGGTGAGGAATTAAAGGTCTGTGAAATTGGAGAAACCGAATAACAGGAAAATAGTTGTCAGACATACAAACATACTCTGCTAAATTTTCTGGAAATGTTTTTTTCTGCTATGGGCAGATTACTTCATCAGCATGATCTTTTTAATCTTTACAGCCAGACTATAAGGTAAATGCCATCATTATCCCCATATTACAGATGAGCAAACTGAAGTGTAGTGGGATAAAGTAGCTTGTCTTAAGACCACAAAGCCATCAAGAGGCTGAGTCAGGATCTCAAGGAGGCATACTGGTCTCATCTGCTTAACCATTGCCCAGTGCTGCCTCCGTGCCTGAATATGAGGAACTGAATACCTTCAAGTTAAATCAAGTTACTTCATAAATATTTAACTTAAATCGTAAAAACATTTCAGAAAATATCATATATAACAAGATTAAATGTTAAATTTGATCTGATGTCTATTTGAAAATAAAAATAAACTTTAAATTACATGTGGCATAAAGAATGTCTTTAAAGGTTTTATACAATTTTTTTTTTACTTATCTTTTACTTATTAGTAGCTGTATTCAACTGTGGTCAGAGGACATATTGCAATCCTATGAAATTTGCAATCATGTGAATTTTGATGAGACTTGCTTACAATGTCAATAAATGCAATACGTGCAGTGTTCCCTGATGCTCCATGAGACGCTTCATGGAAAGCATCTGTACTCTGTCACAGTTGGCTGCAGATATGCCTGTAAATAATGTCAACTAGGTCAAATTCTCTAAGTGGGGGAAAAAAATTTTGCTAATTGGGGTGTCATACCCTTTGAATCTCGACCGATTGTTTTCTGTTTGTTTTATTGGGAGAGTATTCTACTATGGTTTTGGTTTTCTCTATTTTTCCTTCTAGTTGTATTTATTTATTTTAGTTTGTTCATTTGTTTGTTTGTTTCTAAATGAAGCTATGTATTTGGTTGCATGTAGATTTAGAATTCCTGGAGGACTATTTTATCATTATGGAATTCTCCTCTTCTCTCTTAAAAAAAAAAGTGTTAATCTAAAATCTACTTTGTCTGATAATCAGATAGCTATACCAGCCTTAATTGACTAGGTTGTTGTTGTTTCCACATCCTTTCACCGAACCTGTTGTTTGTTGATTTAAAAAGCTATGTGCTAGAAATTCCATGTTTCTACCATTATGCCTTGCGTATAATAGGAGCTCAAAAATTATTTGTTGAATGACCAAGTGAATATGTGTTTAGATGAATGAATGAATGCCTTTGAATCTAGGTTTTCTGACTTAGAGACTCTTTCAAATTACTTCCAAATGCATTGTCTTTATTTGGCTGCCATACAGCTTTACACTTATTAACAACCACCACCCTTCGCTATATATTCCCCCAGGTATAATGATTTTCTGAGGTACAGCTTATATGAAGTATTGATTGACATACAGCCCTGTCTCCAGAGCTTGCCAGAAAGTGCAGGTTATAGTGGACACAGTGAGCATCCTGTTGAGATCAAAGTTACTAAATTCTCTAAGGCCAAGTTTTTAGAAATCCTGCTGCTTGGTCTAATATGCCTCGTCTGCCTCTGGTTAGGGGAAGGGATAAATGTTTTATAGATTTACCACCAAAAAAAAAAAAAAATTGAAGGAAAGCAGAGTTGCTGCTCTTCAATACTTAATGGCTGAAGAAGCTTTGCCGATCGGTACAGACTGGAAGAGGCGGAGGGAATCAGTGAGACCGTGCTCCTTCCTCCTCCCCACCTACCAAATGGGTAACAGCTGACAGTTACAACCAAACATGAATACAAATTATGAAATCAGACTGAGATGGCATTAAGAGAGTCTACCAACTGATAGGAAGAGAGAGAAACAACAGAGCAAAGTCAATAGCAGTTCCTAAAATATTAAACTTTGCCATGTTTACAGCTGAAGTCCCCAAGAGATTAATTTTGTATATAGGTTTTATTTTTCTTATTAAGCTTTCTGATTTGCATGATTTTTTTTCTGCATTATATTGAGCAACTGACCAATTCCATTGCCTTAAACTTTTCCTTCTTCTTTATTCAACCCAGTTATCACAGTGATTGAGTAATTCTCCAAGCATAAATTTAACTATATTATAAGAAATGTTGACATGGGGAAAAAATGTATTAAACCCATGGAAATTTTAGTGAAGGTGCAAGTAGGTTTTCTAGCATATGAAAAGATATTGAGTCCTAGTAAACAATTCAAATGTTAAGTGTTAAGCTACAAGGATTTTTTAACTGTGCAAATTATTAAAACAATAATTAAATATGACTATTGATTATTTTCTAGCTCAGTTTTATCTTTCTATTTTTTGAACAAAAATATCAAAATATTTCCGTAGAGTGACAATTTTATTTAATGAAACAAATTTTTATACTGATTTGTGCATAGTTTGCACTGAAATAGCTAGCCTTTTATTTTGCTTTACCCTCAAAAGTACTCAATCTAATTTTTCTAAGAAGTCTTTGTCCTAGGTTTGTCTGCAAGTAATCTGTAAGTACATTTTTAACTAAAATGCTTTGTGTGTTAGAGAAAAGATACTAACACAGAAAGGCAAGTACTGAGGAACTGAGTCATCCTAACCTCTGTAATCCTCACCCCCAAGCTATTTCTGACAGATTAGGAGTTTCAGATAAAAAGCCCAGAGCCCTTTCTGTGATGGAACCCTGTTGAGGAAAATTCATTAACACATCAATTCATAAGCGTAAACAGTGTATTTGAGATGTTTATTTCTGCCCTGTGAACATATTAACAACTTAATTTAGCATCATATTAGAATGAAATAAATAGTTTGACCCCATTTAAGAACAATTATGTTCACAAACTAGGTTTCCATCTTCTGTGTATTGGCAGCATGTCAGCTTTGAAACAAAACAACTGGCACATTACCGAAGTGTCTCCTACATGGAAGCATTTCACAAAAGCCAGAGGTTGCTCTAGCCAGCGGAATTAAATTATTTAAAATTGTTGCTCTTAAGTATACTTTCTGTCCTAAGGTTACTGGGATTTGAGGAATTAGGAATGATATATGATGAAAAGACAAAAGCTTGATTTTAAGTTTATTCTTCAAAGAAATAGAAACAAAGGCAAGTAAGCAAAGGCAAGGGATACTAATTATAGGACATTATAAGTTACTGAAGTTAAATTTTTCTAGTTCCCCAAGAATAATATTTTCTTTATGCACCCTCTAGCAGCCAATCTATCTCACTCTCAGGACATTGGAAATTATTTCCTAGGTGCAATTCCCTATACATTACGAAATGATAGACAATAAAATGACCGGAGATCAAATCTGAAGCATTGTATCTTTGGGGAGTAAAGCAGACCTCTGGGAAAAGACGGTGTTAATCACATGTTCAGAATTCTCCCAGATATTGGAAAACAGAAACAAAGCAAATTTTTACAACACAGTGAGATGAATTATAACAACAACAACAACAAAGAAAAGCACAGAAGGAAAAACTAAAAACCTGTTAATGGCATGAATTTATCCGTTCTAATATTAAAGAAGAAATTGCACAGGTATACTTGTGTCCATCCATTATAGTTATTCCAAGAGGAATATCCATATGGAATTGATTCCTATATACATACACCTACCCACCCTAGCTTTGCCTTTCTAGAAAATGGTGGGGCTGGGGATATAAGGACAAAATTAAAAGACACTTATATTGGGAGATAGGAAAAATGAAAATGAGGGAACTATAGACAAAACTTTTAGCAGGATATCTTTGTCCATCTCCTTTTCTATCATGAATCTCCATCCTTCTGTCTTGGTTTCCATTTGACAAGTGTCTTCATTCTTTCCCCCCACCCCCATTGGAGAGACCAATTCAAAAGTATATAAATTACATACCATCTGTTCCATTGTCAATTCGGTGCTAACTATTACTGATGGGTAAATTTCACAGAAGTAGTTAATGTTTCCAAGATAAAAAAATACAGACTTCAGGAAGAACAACTCATGCAGCCATAAACAATTTATCTAGTTTTTTCAAAGCCACAGATTTCACACAAAACAATTCCCAATCAAGCTAATTTCATATTCCATATGAGGATATTTGATGATTTTGAGAGGGAATGCAAAGTCTTCTAATTAGCTATGAGTTCAAACTAGATAGGACATTGGACTTGTGATAGAACATAACAAAGCAATAAACAATGCAAGTAATGGGGCAGTCTGTCACTCATTGGTAACTTACTCACATTGAGACAAACCACCATACGCATCCTTCAGTAAGTAGAAGTTCTGTTCTTAAAGGATCTTCATTACTCTATTTTCAACAGAAAGTATGTATGCATCATAAAGAATTAGATTTACTTTGACAACTCACAATGACATTTTGAAGGTCAGAGCCCCCTCTGCCTGTTCATTATTGACCCAAATAAAATGAAACCTAACAAGTCACGTCCTCCTTTTTCCAGGATATGAACAGATATATAAACCTTTCACCAATTGTTTATGTTCTACAAATGTGTGACAAGCCCTCCACTCCCCACTCAGTCATTTCTCATGAATTTGAGTTTCTTATTTACTTAGGAAAATGTCTTGAGCATCTAATTACACTTCAGTCTCGTTAGTAGACAACATCTCCACATCTACTTGTATTATTGCTGACCCAAATGTATTCATTTAGTTTCCAAGTAAATTTCAGTCAATGTCTCTGACTCATCTAGTTTTTGGACAGTGATGACCACTCACATTTCACTGTGGATGATGAATCTGTAGAGTGGTCCTTACCTGAATTAAGTAATCTAATAACATAAAGCCTAATATCAAAATATTAATATGAGCAGAAACGTTATCCAGAGAAAGGATTTCTATAAGGAAGCTAAGGGCACAACGTAGCTAATACCTATTAAGAAGGAAGTTGAATACAAATAGTGCATTTTACAGAGCCACTATAGATGTTTCATAATTCCTGATTCTCAGGTGCATAATTAAAAATTATATTCCCTTTGACCCAAACAACCATCCTTTATTATAAAATTAATTTATAATAATTAAAAATTATTATAAAATTAATTTATAAAATTCTGATCTTCTCATTCCTCGAAAAAATGGCTAATGAAGGGAACTCCTCAATTTTTTTTTCAGTCAAATACACATAGGAAATAATAAACTCACTTTCTAAACTGTATTTAGATGAGTTCTAACTTTATTAACAAACAAACGTCTTGATCATTTCAATAGGTAATCTTAGCCAAATAAGAGTGATCCCAAAAAAGCATAAATCTGGTTACATCAGAAAACACTGCAATGTTATATCTCAAATATTGTTAGTGAGTTATAATGGATAAAGTACACATTTTGTGAAATTTTTCCATATCGAGAAATAAAAGTAAATCCAAACATTTTAAAATGTATTTTTGAACTAATACTTTAGCATTGGAGGATATAAACTTTAAAAGTTATTGCTAAATATGTCATAGAATGCCTCAGTGCAAAGTAGCTATTTTTGTAATGGTGTGATAAAAATTTCACATTAACAACAACAAAAATAAGCATTAACATTTATTGAATAGTTACAATTATCAGGCATTGTGTTCAGCACTTTACATGCATTATATTAATTGAATCTCATAATAACCCAATGGGACTGTTACTAATGCTCTCATTTTACAAATGAGAAAAATCATTCTTACTCATGGAAATGGTACACAGTATTTTGTTTAAAAAATGTCAAAAAGTTTCTAACTCCATATTTAAAAATCTAATTTCTATCTATTTTTGAGATCAATAAAATATTCATCTATTACATGACATGCCATATACAGCTTGGGGTTTCAATGGAAATGGTTTTTCATTATAGAATCCTAAAGCATTTAGAAGTTCAAAGTAACTTCTGTTGTATAATTTACACCTCAGAGTTTTCCATATTTTCCAGAGGTTATCCTTTTGTGTTCCAAGATGATTACTGATGTTTTGTCATCACCCACAAAAACTATTTTTTAACTTTCTACAATTCTAAAACCTTCTGTAATCTGGAGCCCATTAAGTTTTATATAGCCTGATATAGTGGAAAAATGGAATGCCTTGGATACACAAATACCTAGCTTATTTACATATTTTGAGGACATTGATTCTATTTTTTAAACAGGTTAACTGCAAAAATATGCAGGAAACATATACTTTCTAAGCCTCTCTAGATGACAATAAAATGTAGATGTATATATTTACTATGAAATAGAGTTTCAAAACAAGTTAATTTCTTTAAAAGGAGCACAGATTATTTTTCTTTTTAGTGAAGCAATTTTGATCAGAGGCCAAAGGATCTTTTGTGTCTGCGGTACAAGTATAAAAGGTAGATGCCTAGTGTTGGGGATGTATGATGGTGATGGGCCACCCAGATGCCCTTCAGGAAGTAAGGCTGACAGCTTCAGAACAGTTAAGACAGTTAAAAACTTCCTCAGCTCGGGCGCCTGGATAGCTAAGTCACTAGGCTAAGCGTCTGACCAGCTCAGGTCATGGTCTTAGGGTCCTGGGATCAGCCTCCTTGGGCTCCATGCTCAGCAAGGAGTCTGTTTGTCCTTCTTTCTCTTCTACTGCAACCCCCTTCACCCCCGCGCTCCTGTGCTCTCTTTCAAATAAATAAATAAAATCTTTAAAAAAAAAAAAAAGTAAGTAAGAAAGAGTTTCCAGAGTGCAACCGTACACAAGGTCACGTGCCGATATTGTCCAAGCCAGGCCCCTCATCTCTACTGTGCAAAACTGAAGGACTCGCCCAGCCTTAGCCTCTGCTGAGACCACCTCAAAAAGTTTATCTTCCTCCCTCTACCCACTGTTGCTTCATCACTTCTTTTACAAGGGAAAAGCATGTTAGTAAATCTCTTGCACACTCATTTCCGTCTCAGATTTGGCTTTCAGGGAACCCAGCCTGGAAAAATATTATTTATTTTGTCTTTTGTTTTGTTTTGTTTCATTTGTTCCCCTGGAATCGCTCCACCACTAGAAGCACTGAGAGGACTGTAAAATAACAACAAATGGGAAGGAACAACAGAACTGATAACAAATTTCAGAATGAAGTGGCCAGCTACCTCAGTCTGGTAGTGCTAGTCTCAAAAATAGTGCAGCTCCTTGAGTGTGGCCCTGAAGGAAGTGGATGTGATGAAACAGCCATGAGATGGGGAGAGCTTTAAAGGCTCATGTCCTGGCAAAGGCTTGGCCAGTTTTGAAAATAGGGGGTCTTTCTTGCTTGCTTTCCTGCTTGTTTGCCTGCTATCTTGCTCTTCCTTCCTTCCCGCCTTCCTTCCTTCCTTGACAATATTTGAATAATGAAAATAAATTTTGATATATTTGGCATTTTCCAAAATGGAAATCAAAGTATTCCTTGCTAATACATGGAATTCTTTGGTTTAAATGTGTCCGTGTATCTTTTTTTTTTTTTTTTAATTTCTACTTCTGAAGACAAACTGCCAAAATCTTACAAACTAATTCAGTCACCGTAAATGGCACTGAACCCACACAACATGAAAATAATCATTTTGTCTAAAAGGGAATCTACCTTAAATTCAGAAGTTTAAAAAAAGTCTTCGAGAGTAATTTCTCATGAATCTGAGGTGTCAGGGATTTTTTTAGGTAAGTAGATTTGAAGTGAGATCTGGTCTGCGCAAGGTAGAAGTAAAGGAATTTAAGTATCTCCACCTAATTTACCAGATGCAGGTGGCATTTTGGTAATTTAAATAATAAATTTTTGTTGTAAATTAAGATCATAACTCCAGTCTAAAAAAAAAAAAAATGGCAATGAGAACCCGATTACTGTATTGAAAATGGCCAAACTCTCTCGCCTTATAGAATCAAAGTTTTGAAGCATTGCTTAAGTAAAAGCACACATAAAATATATCACGAGGTAATTAAACTGAATTGCTTTGCCTTCACTTTTTGCTAACAGAGCGAAATTTCTCACCCTGCCTTATCCTAATATGAATTGAAGGAACAAAACACTTTGTAACTATTCTCTACATTGTAAAATCAAAGATGGGTTGTTTTTAAAATCAATGTGTTTGCTATTCCTTACAGTTCTTGTAATAGTTCCCCAAAGGTCAGAGTTGATAACAATTTCCTTAAGGAATGTGCTCCAGCACTGGCTTTTTTGCTCTTATTTAATTCCAGTGAATCTCTACCTTTTTTCATGCTCTGTTTCATGCAGCCATAAATCCTCTTCATGCAGGGTAATACACCAATAAATCAGTTTAAGGAGGTTGGCCCAATTTCCTGATGAGTCTTCAGGGTAAATTCTCTAGGTACTTATGAAATGGTATGTAATACTGAAGAATTATTGGAAAACAATTTTAAGGTAATCATACAGTTCATATGAGGGAAGAAAAACATTTTTTTAGTAAATTGAGTGGAGAGATCTTTTAATTGCTTCAAAAAATATATTGCTTAATATTTTAGCTAATAAAACGTAACAATTGTAAACTTTTCTCAAAAATGTGTAAAACTACTCAGTAACACACTGGTCTTCCTGAAAGGTTTTTTTAAAACCAAAGAGACACCTTCTTCCTCTTTTTTTAAAATTCTATTTAGTGCCAAACATTTAGTGTAAGAAAAAGAAAAAAAAAAAAGGCAGCCCTGGACATTATGACACAGGAAGGCTGGGCTCAAGAATCCAGAGGGTGCCCAGCAGGACCAGCCAAGAGGGTCCTTGGCCTCAGCCTCACGCAAGATAGAAATCAAAGTCGAGCCAGGAGGAAGTGAAAGCGGAGTTTATTGAATTGCATAAGCGACAGACAGTATAGCAGGTGGAATGTCTGGGAGACTCAGAAAGGAAAAGAGAGTGAGTCTCATCGTGGTTTGGGGTTAGGGGTTTATAGTAGCAGGAGGTCCAGGGTGTGAGCTCCTTCAGGAATCCAGGGTACAGTCGGGTCAAAGGCAAGTGGCAGGCGAATAATAGGTATTATTTCATAAATCCTCAAAGGTAAGGGTCTTGAAGCCAGGGTTGGCTGAGGTTTGTTCGAAGCTAACGTCCTGGAGCGTGTTTGGGATCTGGTTCTTAGATGTTATCAGACGTTTGGAAGCTGAGGACAAAACTCAGAAAAGGATGAACCCTCGTGCTCCCTCCTTGGACTGGAGGCATAGCTGCTTTGGTTTATTCAGATGCAAGGTGAAATATAGAACATGAGCGAATAGAGCCTAGCAGAGAAACAGCAGAGTCAGAGCCTTTCCAAAAGTGTAATCCCTTCCGTTCCCCTATCTGAGCTGGACCTTGGGCAACAAATCTGACACTCACAGCTAAGCCTCCATATTTGTACACATTTATCTGATGTTTAAGATTAGGCCATGTTGTGTTTCCGTTGGCCGTAATCTCTCACCAAACATTTACTTTAGACAGTCACTGGGCGACCCACAAAATATCACACATCCTGTGGCTCTTAACTGAGTGACTGCTACTTTTTCACCTATTCTGTCTTCATCCTCACTCTAATCTGTGCGCTCTACACGTAAAATTTATTGACTTCCCAATCACAAAATTGCCCCCACTTTCTAATAATACCCAATTGAGAGTGTACCTCGGCCACTTCCTTACACTTTTCACCAATTACTCAACCAGTGCATGTTCTTTCTGAGATGCACCATGGTTCACATGGTAAGCGTTCTCCTGCACTACAACCGGTAATAAACTCAATTTGTTTAACTACACGTGTGTTCCTGGTAGGTTTTGACTGAAGGGCACTCAGTGGAAAACTGGGTAGGATATTCGTAAGGGACAAAGGGCTGTCCTAAAGAGAGGATATTGTAAGCAAACTTGCAGACAACCAGGTCTTCAAATTAAATTTTAAATCTCAGTAGAACCTTTAAAATTTCAAAATTAGGGTTTTGTGTTTTTGTTTTGGGTTTTTTGTTTTGTTTTGTTTTTTGGTCTAGGATAATTAAGCTCTGCTCTAACACATATCCTTTGTTTCTTAGAGAAAAAAGATGATTCATTGTCCTGTATCTCTTCTTATTTAAAGGCCTGTGTTATAGCTTCTCCGTCTTCTTTTCTGTAAGCCCAATAAAGCCAATTATGGATGCTTTCCTTTAGTAATCTACCCAATACTTTCATCATTGTAACAGATCTTGCATAATTTTCACACTCTGAGGCTGAAACAAGAAAGTTAATCATTTTCTGAGTTTTGCCCTTGGCCTCCAATTTTCAGTTACACTCTTGGTGTTGCAAGACTGCCTGAAATAACTGCAAATACGAAAAGAGAAAGTTAAGTCATAGTTTAGTTTGTTTTTTGAATATGTATATTTAATTTATGCATAGATTTTGTATTTATAATAATAGGATAGTGTTAAGAATAGGAGGCAATCTTTTGTTTTAAAATATACTATTTTGGGGCGCCTGGGTGGCTCAGTCGTTAAGCGCTTGCCTTCAGCTCAGGTCATGATCCCAGCGTTCTGGGATGGAGCCCTGCATCGGGCTCCCTGCTCAGCAGGAGGCCTGCTTCTCCCTCTCCCACTCCCCCTGCTTGTGTTCCCTCTCTTGCTGCCTCTCTGTCAAATAAATAAATTTTAAAAATCTTTAAAAAATAAATTAATTAAATAAATAAAATATACTATTTTATCAAACGTAGATGTAATTAGTTGGATATAGAAAAATCAAGTCATTTCACTATACATATATGAATATATATATATGAATATATATGTGAATATATATGTGTATATATATATATGAATATATATGTGAATTCTCAACCCCTGTCTCTTTTGCCTCTGTCTGTTTACAGAATGCCTCCTGACCAAATTTTGTTGCTTATACACTAACTGAGATTCTTAAGTGATATTCAAACTCTATACTTCAGACTCCTTGGCAAGAGGAAATCACTAGTTATTGTATATATTAAAGTGGCCTTGGAGTTTCCATCAAAAAAATCCCCAGGCCACCTTTTAAGAGCAGATATAAGGGTACTATGTTATTGTCTCCTGGCGTATTTTGGAGTTCCATCACAACACTCACCCAAAATAGCACACCGCAAATAAAACCCATCACTAGGAGGCTTCAAAAAATTTAAAAAGTTTGTACGTTTTAGCTTACAATTTCCACTTCTAAGGGTCTTACATAAAAAAGCAATCTAAAACTAAATACCATTTATAATGTACTATACAAAAATGGAGGGATTAAAAGTCACTATAGAATAAGAGTTAAGTAAAGACTAAGGGTTAAGCAACTGTTAGGCATGAAAAGTTACATATAAGATTTTCTACAATCATAAGTATATAAAATAAAGAAAAAAGCATGGAAATAAATGGAAGAAAATGCAGAAACATTTGCAAGTGTTGTATTTTTCTGATCAAGCAATGGTGTAACATTTTCTTAACAGTTTTCTATATTTTGTAAAATATCTATAGTCCATGCATTTTAGTTAATATAATAAAACCTTAATTTTAAAACATAACACTATGAAATGATTTTATGCATTTACATATGAATTAATTTGGTAGTCTAAATTAATGTGTTTTTTTACTTTTTAAATGGACAAAATATAAATGTGGATGTGTAACCTAAACTATTTTTAATGCAGTCCTGAATATGACCAATTCACAACCAAGGAATAGTTCAGCATCAAAGATGAACCCAGTTAACACATATATGCAATTAGAAATTACGATGTCTGGCTTTGTTACTATTTCTGTGTAGTCTATACTATATGTTCAATTTTTGTAAATTATTTCCATTTTATTTATAAAGCATGGTGTTAGAGCTGAAAAGATTATATCTCACAGGTATGGAATAATAGAACCTCATTGTGGCTCAATTGAGAAAAAAAATAGTCTATTCAAAGGAAATTAAATATGTGATAGAATCAGTACGAAGCTTGTAGAAGAGGCTTGGGGAATGGCCGGAACCTGTTTCTAACAGTCATCCGGTGAGAGCCCTGCCACTGGTACTACTGCGTTTATTGTGATGCCACAGGGTAACTTCCATCACTCCTGACTTCCACACCGTCCTGGCTTTCCCTTCAATCTGACAGCAACGAAAGGGAAACATGTTCGCTACCAAGGTGTATGACATTATATTTTTTTTCTATTACCAAAATGGCTACTGCTCTTATGCCTTAGCTGAATGAACCAGCATCTTCACAGTCATATGAAGTAAAAACTTGGAATTCAGCCTTAAATATTTACTCTTTCATCCCACTTCTTCAATGCATTGTCAGCTCTTACCAATTTAAATTGTCTTTAACCTCAGCATCATATTTGCATTCTGAATATCTCTGCCTTAATATGTGCCCTCTTTTTTTTTAAGGTTATATTTGTTTATTTGAGAGAGAGAGAGAGAGCACAAGCAGGAGGGAAAGGCAGAGGGAGAGAGAGAAACAGAACAGGCTCCCCACTGAGCAAGGAGACACGCGGGTCTCAATCCCAGGACCCTGGGATCATGATCTGAGCCGAAGGCAGATGCTTAACCTACTGAGCCACCCGGGTGCCCAATACCTGCCCTCTTTAATACTTGCTAGGACTGGCGGAATAATATACTTAGTTTCTTTTTAAGGAAGGTATTAAAAATACATAGCAGCCTAAACTATTATTCAGCTAACAATATAGTTTGTTTATATATATATAAACATATATATATAAACATATATATATATATGAAAAAGCAGTGGAAATAGAAGAAAAATGTGGCAAACACCAAAGATTTATCAAGTTAACATCAGAAATTGACAGATCAGGTGAAAACAATACATAATAATATAAAAGAGGTAAACAATTGCATCAGTAAGATTGACTTAATAGATATTTGTTTTCTATTGCTCCTGTAACAAACTATCACAAACTTAGTGGCTTAAACAACACAAATTTAATATCTTCCAGTACTACGGATCAGAAGTTTAGTTTAGCACAGTTCTCACTGAGCTAAAATCACAGTGTGAGCGAGGCTACATTCCTTTCTGGAGGCTATAAAGAGAATCTGTTTTCTTGCCTTTTCTAATTTCCAGAGGTTGCTCATAATCCGTGGGTCATTGCTTCCTTCTGCCATCTTCAAAGCCAACAAAATCACATCTCTCAAATTTCAATTGTCACATATCTCTCTCTTTTCTTTGACCACAGCCAGGAGAGTTTCTCTGCATTTAAGGACTCATATGTTTAGATTAGGCCCACCCACATAGTTTAGAATAATCTTCCCATTTCATGGTCCTTAACCTTAATCACATCTGGAAATGCCCTTTCCTAATGTGAAGTAACAGATTCACAGATTATAGGGATTAGAATATGGGCATCTTTTTAGGGCCATTATTCTGCATGGTACAGATATAAATTTTGAACCTCTAAGAGCAAGAATATACATTGTTTTCAAATCCATGTGGGAAGTCCACAAAAAATGATTATAAAGGCAATATTGACAAATACCAAAATGCAGAAAAAATACAGACCATTTTGTCAGAATACAATGGAATAAAATTAGATATAATAACAAGAATAGCTAAAAATATTTATAGATCTGGAAGTTCATCAGCCCCATAATAAAACACTATTCAGAGGAATTAAAAACAGTATTGAAATGGAGATTACAACCAAGTTGTATACATACCATTGAGATAAATACATACCATTGAGAACACAGTGCATCGAAAGCTTGGAGGTAGAGCTAAAAGTGATACTCAGATGAACAGACATGCCTCATGCTCATTACCACCAAATAGGAAAATTAAAAATAAGTGAGATTATCCTCCCAAAATCTAGGAAAAGGACAACTAAATAATCACAAATAAAAATATATTAATAAAGGTATGGCTTGAAGGGAAAGCCAAAGTAGAGTAAATGAATAAAGATAATGATTCATAGAAAGATTTATCAAGTAGATAATGCTTTCATTTTATGACTGATGAAGATGGGGAGAGAGAGAGAGACAGAGGTAATCTGGCTTCTTGTTTCCTCTCTGACTTCATTTCCCACCATCTCTCCCTCTAACTTCGTCCCTATCTACCCCCATAACACTATCGATTGTTGCCCATGGAAAATTCCAGCTAAGTTCTGCCTTGGGACATACATCTACTTTACCTTTGCTTGGAAATCTTTTTCATCACATATTCACATAAATATTTTCAATATAGGTGTTTGTTATTTCTTTCCATTAAAATCGCTCTTGGTAACACTATTTAACATTGAAGCCAACTCTACTTACACTCCCTGTTTTTCTCCTTTGTTTTATTTTTTTTCCTCCATAATTTTTATCATCATCAGAGATACCATATTCTGTTTATTATTCACTGTCCTCCACTACTCTATAAATTCAGTGAGGCTAGAGGTTTTTATTTAGTTTGTTCATTATATATACCCCAACAACAGAAAAGTGATTATCATGTATGTAATAAGTACCTATAAATAGTTGTTTAATAAATATATGAATGAATAAAAATAAAATGAATTTTAAAAAATTATAAACATACAGATGATAAAAAAATTACAAAAAATTACAACTTCATAGAAATAATAATTGAAATTTAGATGCAATTTGGTTATTCTTTGTGAAAATATAGGAATGATATTTTCAACATTTAGTACCTAAAAATTAACACCAAATAACATTTACATAGTATAGATTCAAGGAAAACAGCTGATCTGAATATTTTAAATAAAGATACAAACTATCATTCCTGAAATAAAATTTACCTCTTATTTGCATATTTTGAGGGCACCTGGGTAGCTCAGTCGGTTGAGCATCCCTTGGCTTCGGCTCATGGGCCAGCCCCCACCCTGGGCTTTGCACTCCGTGCAGAGTCCACTTATCCCTCTCCTTTCCCTTCTGCTCTTCCCCCGTTATCTCTCTCAAATAAGTAAAATCTTTCTTAGAAGTTGCATATTTCATTTTTTTCATTGTACGTTGCTTGAAGATGTTGTTTGGAAGTTGATTTGGGCAATAAGGACATAAGAGGTAAGAGGGAGGTAAACACTGTTAAAAGATGGCATTGGGGTGCCTGGGTGGCTCAGTCAGTTGAGCATCTGACTTGGTTTCAGCTCAGGTCATGATCTGGAGATCGTGGGATGGACCCCTGCCTTCCTTGGGCTCTGCACTCAGCAGGGAGTCTGCTTGAGATTCTCTCTCTCCCTCTCCTTCTGCCCTTCCCCTGCTGGTGCACACGTGTGCATGTGCTCCCTCCTCTAAAATAAATAATCTTTTTAAAAAAAGTCAGATGTCTTGACTTTCCTATACTGCAAATAGTACACAGAGAAAAGTTACTTTTATAACAATAAAGTATTTGTGTAAGGCACCAAATTTGAATTTATAATGATTCAATCAATAACAATTACATAGAAATGAACTAACATTATATGAAGTCCTATTTTTTTTCGTATACATGGGCTTTTATTTCTATAGCCATTACATTTATGGAGTAGTCATTGCTTTACTATTCACCAGCTATCCCTTTTTTTCTAACAGCATCCAGATTTTCCTTTGGGGAGGTAGCCTTCCTCTAGTTTTATTTATCTTTGTGATTTTGATAATATTAAGCCCACACCTAGCACCATGGATAGGCCCTCAGTGGCATGATCCAGTCAACATAATCTTGTCCCTTTGGTGAAGGTTTGATTTAGGAATGAGTAATAGCCATAGTAAGAGCTAGCATTCCCTGCCCAAATTCAGGGATTTAGGTGATGACAATCAAAGTTGTTGCTCTCCTTCATCCTTATTGTGAACTGGAGAACTTGTAACCCTGGTTGGTAGTGGCAGCCATTCTCTGCACTCAGTAAGAAAGCCTGGGGCATAAGCCAACCCAGGGAAGAGGGCATTGTTGAAACAGTCACAGAAAAATGAAGTTGGTGTCCTGCTTGGGTCAGGTCTGCCCCAGACTTACCTCTGGGCTTTTCAGCTATATAAACCAATTGATCTTCTATTTTTAAAGCAGGATTGAGTTGTTTTTTATTTAATAAGGGACAATAGGTGTGCGTGTACATGTGTGTTTTATAGGTCAGATTTGGACTTTGGGAAAACAAAGTTTGTTTTCTATTTTGTTCTTTAACATTGAGAGATATTTTTGCCATATGTAACTTTCTTCCTCCTCTCTAGTACAGCCAAAAACTGCTGTTCTTCACATCAAATTAAAATACTCAGCAGTTTTGCTTCTTTAACCTGTCATTTTGTTCTGTGAACCATAAAATAAGTTTAGATATGAATATGTAGACACTTATTCTGTGCATTATTACAGATTGAGATAATTTGGCTCTGTAATTACAATGTTTCTCTTTAGAAAAAAATGGAATCAGAGCACTAATACTGCAATTTGTACATTGATCCCTTTATATCATTCTGTCAGACTCCTGGCCTTCAAAGGTTTCCTGAGTCTATTATAATATAGCATAATTCATCCATTTTGCTATCTGCACCATTTGCAAGAATTTTCTCATTAATTACTTTCAATTTCAACCATTATGCCCTAATCCAAAACTATGTCCTTTTCTTCAGCACTTTGCCATGATGTTTTAAACTCTTTCTCAGGGAAAAAATAATAATCCCAGATCTTTGTGAAGACATGATGAACTATTTCCATGAAGGCTCATTTAGAAAAAACAGCAAAGTGCTCTTATTAGAAACAAGGGAATAATCAGTTCATATGAAAAAAGAAGTGACCTATGCCTACCCAAACTCAAGTGAACCTTTCCTATGGTTCAAAATTTGGTTAACTTATTTCTATTTGTTTTCTTTTTCATTTTCATGCTTCTATGCATTTCCAGCTGGACTGACTTTGGAAGGAGCAATATATTACAAGAAACTTTGTTCTCATATTTCCAATCTGATTTCAACCTCTATGAGAAAGGTTAGGATAATCACAAGAATGTTGAGTTTCTTATCTGGACCCCATCTTTAAACCTTGAAAGGCTTACCCATCACTAGTTCTTAATTTCCAGTGTTCCCTTCTGGGCTAGAATTTTTGTTATGATTTATGTACCTCTGATCTTTCCCTCTGTCTCTGTCTCATTTTCTTTCTTCCTCTGTCTTCCAGAGATAAAATCTCTCCAGTTTTTCTCTCACATTGATTTGTTTATTTTCAGTTCTTTCATCTTTGAAAGGTTAAGTTTGAAATCATGGCTAGAGAAACGCTGGAAAATCCACTAGGAAAATATATTAGATAGAGATTTAGTTAAACTTCTGAATTTTCTCTTTAAAAAAAAGTGTCAGTCCAACATTCAGTTATTTGTATAGATATTACAATTAAGGTAGTATTGAACATATATTTGTCACTGTCAGGTAGTTAATAGTCATTGGCTTTATTGTACAATGGATATAATTAAGAAGTTTTAAACTAACTCTCATACAAATATTTTCTTATTTAAAATGAAATAACTGAAAACATTATTTTCAAAATACAGTATTTTATTAGAGCAAGAAATTGAAGCTATTACTGGATTCATTTCAATTTCTCTGATCTGTGAAAATGGAAATAAGAGAGAAGAAAGCCAGGGACGTTCAAATGCTATGAATTTAATTTTTTCTATTTTACCAGAGAATCTGAGATTTGAGGAAAAGGGCTGCATGGGAACCAGGAAAGAGGATATTGGAGAAATTAAAGTAACACCTAGTTATTCTCCATAATACTTTTATTCTCAATTGCCTTGTTTTCTTATGACAGTGATACTCAGCATTTCATTGAATGAGTTCTAGTCTAGAACACTATTATTAGAGATATTTTAGAATGCATAACAAAACCTGGAAAAATATTATGTAGGCTTTTTATTTACCTAATCTCAATCTCAAGAATTGTTCTTGCTTTAGGCACTATCCCTACTGCATATTTAAAGCCTGGCTATAGAGGTGGCTCAATTTATGGAATAAAAATTAGAAATTCAAAGAGATTCAAATCTCTAGCTCTTGCTAGCCTCCTAAATTTGGGCAAATAAATCAACTCATAAGCCTTAGTTTTCTGATCAGGGTAATGGGAAAAAATAGTATCTACCTTATATAATTATTGTGAGATTTAAACCCTAATACAAGAAGAGCTCTACTGAAAAGAATACCTAAAATCTAAATTCGATAGGGGGTGCCTGGCTGGCTCAGATGGTGAGCATGGTTATAAGTTCGAGCCCCATGTTTGGTATAGATATTACTTTAAAAAACTAAATCTTTAAAAACAAACAGTGAATATTCAATAAATATTAGCCATTATTGAGAGTAGTATTATAAATTACCTGTTCATTTTCCTTTCCTTAAATTGAATATTAAGCTATTGCTGTGAGATTATTGTTCTAAAAAGTGTTTATTACAAAAACCAAGTATTACAATGCCAAAAATTATATTTATTAACTATAATTGGCTTTCTAAGGAGAGGCATTTTTTTTCCTAAGAAGAGGCGTTTCAGAATGCTTTATATTTAAATATGTATGCTCTCCTTCTCCCTACATATACAGATTATTGCAGAGAAATATATAAAGTGAGAAATCATGAGATAACAATGAGACTCTAGTAGATTGAATTTTGGAGTCAGACACACCCAAATCTAGATTAGAACTTTTCTGCTTTTAAACTGATGACTTGATGCAAATTCCGATTTCTAGTATCCCCAGTTTCCTAAATTGTAAAACAAAGATAATGATGACTATCTCACTGAGCAGCTTTGAAAATTAAACAAGATGATGTTAGCAGAGCTCTTCAAAGAGAGTAACAGTCAATGGGACTAACAATAACAATTAGCATTACCATCATTATTAATAAGAAGGTGCTTTCTGAGTGTTTTTAAGCCAAAAGATTGACCCAGTAAGAAACTGTAGCCTGCTGAAATTCATGAGATTGACCTTTTAAAAATCTATAGGTCTTTATAGGCTAACGGATGCTGAGCTGACATTTTGTCATACCATCCTATTGGAAAGCTTACATGCACATTTTTCATATGTATTAAATAATGGGAGGAACTAATTTTAAACACATGAACCACTTCGATGCAACGTTTTCCCCCCACAATTCCATCAGGACTTTTTAAACTCCCTTAAGGTTATTGTCAATATGGTACTGTTTATGTCAACCTATGGAGCTGCTTTCTCTCCCTGTTCCTTCCCTGGCCACATTTAACCAGTTTTAACTGGTGTCAACTCTTTGTGACCTCTAGTGAAGCAAATGGCTGAAGCGTCTGGCAGGTTCATTTGCACAGTAATGAGTTCTGTCTACTAGTCTGCTAGAGACTGATGAGGAGAAGGAGATTACCTTGCACCGCTGCCTATTAAATGTGATTGACATGCCTGTATGATATCTGTCTTCCTTAACAGCCCTCTCGTTGTCCTCTAGAAACAGTTTGTGAGCAAAAAAAATAGTACTTAAATGAGGACTAAAGCATTGTTCTACTGCCACTTGTTTTTGTTCCAATTGCTATGGTGTAAAATGACAGAATTATTTTTTAAAAGGAAAAAATCATATGATATTGTGAATAACTGGTACTAGAAGGAAACATTTCATTATTAAAAAAATAAATTGGAAAAAAAATACTTTAGCAAGTCTCCTGCAGCACAAGAATTATAGGGAAAAAAGTAGGAAATATTTCCTCAACTCATTATAAGCTTTTTTAATAGCATCTTTAATTGTGCCATTTCATTTGATATTTTCAAACACTGGCATTTATTATAGCTTTTATATCTACATTTATTCTTTAATCTTCTGTTTTATTTTTTATTCAGTTCATATCCTGTTTTAATATAACTTTTACTTTATGGTGTAATTGCTATAAACATCTTCTTTAAAATGTCTCTTAATAGCTCGATAACACATAAAATTGCAACAACTCACATAATGACTCTAATTTCATACCTCTATAAGAATGCATTTAGCAGAAAACATTCCAAAAACCTCAACATAAAAGGGATATTTTAATTCCTGTAAAAATTATATTTTCCTATTACACTTTACCTACAGCATTGTAGGCAATCGAATCATATACATTTTAAGGTCCTATTGCAAGACTCATTTTTAAACAAAATGAAAAGCTAAATTCTATTTAATTGCAAGAAATCATGGGCAAGTCATGTTGACATTCTCTTCAATTGTGAAATGTGACAAGCATTTTCCATTGTTAGAGATTTAAATTTATTCCTGCTTATGTTTTATGATCTGTATTTCATGTCAAATTTCAGCATGGCTTAATTTTTAAATATGCTCAATCACAATACTATTAATGCTCAGATCGGATGAATTAATAGCTTACATAGTTGTTCACCAACTTTGAACTACAAGCATTGGCTCTCTGCATAATCATCTTTCCCTATAATGCAACCAGGATATAGCTATATGGTTATGAAGCTCTGTCTGTTGGTTCAAGTTTTGGGTATAGCTCAAATTGAAACTACTTGAGACCTGAAATCCACCTCACCATAACCTAGAAGTTCTGAATATACTGGTTTAAATTAACTGCTTGACTAGAGCAATGTAGCCATGAAAGTGAGAATAGAGCAGAAATGTATTTACATTCGATCTACATTCAGGAAAGCAAGGGGCAGGCAGCTGCAGAAGGAGAAAGCAAATGCTGCTGTTTGGATTCACTAAACAACTGTACCACATCAATCGTTTATAATATACTATTCCACAGTTTTGCTGTTGCAGAATTGTAAGCAGTAAAGAATAGTAGATGTCATCCATCAGCTCTAGCAAAACAGTTGTTCTTTATATTCTTTATATAAAACATAAAATCCTGCTTCTACATTGATGATTGCCTTACTAAAGTATGGAGAAAGAACTATTGGGGACCCTTCTGGTATTAGTATTATAATTTAATTTAACTCAGGGCACAGTAGGAAATTGATTAATAGCTACAAAATGCACACATGATTTAAAAGCATGAAAAGTAATTACTTCACCAATTACAGAAAGTCCAAAACAATTGTGATTGACAGAGCACAAGAAATACATTAAAACTGAAAACGTTGATCTTGAAAAAAAAAGGAAGACCTATAGTCTCTTGATTTTATTTATAAAAACAAAGATAAAAAAACACACATACTATTTCTGCCTGCTTAATAACCTATTAGAATGAAATAATAAAATCAAGATTCATAAATATTTGTAATTCTTAAATGATTTAAGATTTGTAATGTTTTAGTCACACCTGAATCACCACATTAAGGCTGAAACTTATATTATCAATATTTTAAAAGTATTCTAATAAGAAGTATTCAATGTACAGTATAACAGAGCAAACAATGATATGTTTATAAAAAGCTGGAATTTTTCTTTAATACTAGAAATAAGGAAAAGAGAATTCACTTCTAGTTTTAAACGTTCCAAAAGTTTCAGGTATTATTTAATACAAAAAAATGGAAATGTAACCAGTAGAATTTTATAGCAGGACATGCAATATACATAAATTTCATACTATTGAAGTTATAGAGGATATTATATATGCATATTATTTATTATATTATAATTATATTTTATTATATTGTAATAATATATTTTTATTCCAGATATCCAACAGTAAAAACTAAACATTCTTAAAATTTACAAATCTGTTTACTTATCTTTTCTAAATATCCATTATTTTGACACACTTTTATTTAATAGCTCAAAAGGCCATACATAAGACCAATTTTTTCACTTCTTTATTTATTTACTCAATACATTTTTTGAGGGCCATATGTTTATCACTGAGCACTACATATAGTCACACAGAGTACTCAGCAAATATATTTGGAAAGATTGAATATTGAACATCAGCATTGTTTTAGAGATGGTATTGGACTTTGGTGATTCCTGATCTGCATGGTACTTTATTTGAAATATAGATTTATTTGTCAGGAAGTATTGTTAAATCATTTCAGATATTTTGTCTTCCGATACAGACCTCACCTTTTGAAATGCAGATGTAAATAGCATTTCAAATAATAAGTTTTCTTCAATCTATATTAAAACTTTCAGAATCTTTGAGTCATGTACTAACCCTTGTTCTGAGTCCTTACTGAGAAAAAAAATCTAAAAATTAAATAAAGAAATAAACTTCAGATTTCTCTGGTAGACTTTAAGTCTATCCATGTGGAAAAACTCTGTATTTATTAACTTCTGAGATTTCTTGTCCCTGTGACAATGACTTCTAATTATGTATTAGCTTCCTTATGAGTTGAATATATTATTACATTCATTAGTATAAATATATTATTATATTCAATAGTATGAAGAAATAATACTTGTCAAGTGTACAAGATTTGAACAAAAGAAAATGACTTCACAGCTAAGCCTTCTAGCCACTCTGACATACTATTTTTAGCATGTACCCACTAATACTGTAGTTAGTTTGCCCTCCAAAAAGTCCATGAATTGTTCAATACGATGTTGATCTCATTAGCAGAACACCCTTTCAGAGTCCATACATAGCATATTACCTAGCATACAAAATAAATAAAAAATAAATAAATAATCCCCTTCTTTAAGGATAATATATTTAGTCATGTGAACTTGTTGATATGCATTAGTTATGATAGATAATCACTAATTGTTAAGAAAAAGACTAAACAGACTTTTAAAGAGAGCTTGATGAAATTGAAGAAAGCTTTGATTTTTAACCAAAGCTGCTAAAATTAATGCCAGATAGCTATAGGAATTTTCCAACTTTGAATGAATCAGAACAAAAGTGGCAGTTCAAACTCTGACTTTCTAACAATCTTATTTAAGTGTTGCTGTAAGAATTTGTTAAAAATCCCTAATATATCTGTCCAACAAGTTAATGCCAGAATCAAAGTCAATCAGAGAAATAATTAAAATACACAATATTCACTCAGAAATGAGAGAGATATAGCATATGGACAACTAATGTTAAAATAAGAGGTTTCCTTCCCACTATAAATAGGCTAAAACTGGTAGCCAGTTCTTAAAATAGACTTTTCTAAAGATAATCTTGATTCATAGATTGTATCCACTTTTCCCCTTAGAAAAAAAAATTAAATATATATATGAAATCAGCATTTATATTTCATGTTTATTGTAAAATTTACCTAGCTTATCCTAAAGCCATTTATAACAAATTGCCTATACTTTATTCACTGTCTCCCTTAATGAAAAATTCATTTTCCCTTTTCTGATTTCTGGAAGTAACTTGAATGTTTAGGATTCACTTTGGCCTCTTATTACTCATTCAAATTCTGCTTCTTTTCTGGGGGTAAAAGATATATATTTATGAATCATTCAGTATGTCAACCACATGTGGATTCTACAATGCTATAAGCATATGTTATTTGTATCCTGCTTTCTGATTTTCTGATTGACAGTATGAGTTTAAGGGTGACTAGGCTTATTTCCTGCAGTTTAAGATTGATAGAAGTTTAGCAAAGCATATTCACTGATATATAATATTGCTTCCCTGATGACAGTGGGAATGAAAATTGGCACACGAACTCTTTGAACTTCAGAAAGAGAAAAAACTTTAGCAGATTGTGTGCTTATGCAAATAGTGACATAAATTAACTTTGAAAATGTTGAGAATACAACAGGAAGAAAGAAATTTGAAAGTGAGCCAATCATAATGTCAGGAAATTACAGAATCTTTTCAACCACTTTTCATTTACTGAATTGTAAATATGAGCATTATTCTTTTTTATAAGTTAAGTCTTATAAGTTTTGTTAATTTGCATTCAGAAAAAGGAATCCAATTATATGATGAAAAATTAAATAAAATTCTTTTGAAACTTCTTGAAAGAAATGTATCACAATTTGGGTTCTTTGGTGGTAAGTTTGACAGAACAATGAAAACTACTGAGGCTATGTCGTCACTGCTGAAACTGATATTGTCACAGAACTTAAGAAGAGAATGGAATTCAAGTTTTGATTTATATTTAAAAGCAGTTAATATGGTTTTGAATTACTTTGCAAAAATGATCAATATAGATTAAGGACAACAAACTTTTTATAGCTTCTTTTTAGTCAAGATTTCAAAATTGGAAAATGAAGCTCCTATTTTTTCATTCTAGCTAATGTCTTTTTCAGTTCTCAAACAGACCATACTTCTCAGGTGCACTTAATCTTCCTGATGCCTGGAATTCTATTTCTACTAATACTTTGGCTCTCCATTTAGATATGACTTCCCCTAGGAAGAGATCCTCAGATATGGGTTAGACATATCCCTCAAATGTTCCACAGACCCTTCCTTTTCTCTCTCTGAGAATTTATCATACACACTGTCTTTGCCTGTTTACTTGTCTTTATTCTTTATAAAATGTCCATGAGGAGAGGAACCACATCTACTAGCATAATGTTTGATATCAGATGTGTCAGCAATAAATAGTGTATGAAATTTATGAGTTAAATAGCATATCCTTAGACATGGGATATGAACTTGTCTGTCTCCACATACAATTATCTTTTTATGGACAAGAATAGTGTCTTACTAAACTTTTTATTTCCAATCCCTATTACAAAGCCAAGAATATAATATATATTCAATAAATATTTTATTAAGTAAATGCATGTTCAAATAGATTTTGGAGAGACACAACTGAATGAAGTTGAAATCCTTACATTACACAACTGAAATCCTTACATTTACAAACAGGAAGCTTGTTTTCATTAAAAAAGAATCCTTCCCTTTGTCAGAAGAAAGCATTTGTTCCTGATAAGAAAGAGCAGTCTCTTCCTTACTTAGATTTCTTTGTACTTACAATAAGCCTTGATATCATAGGCTAATGTGAGACCTCCTTTCTTCTTCTCATCCCAGATAAAACCAAAAGTTCATCCCTCCTTTTCCATTCAAAGAAACAAAGTGGGTTTTGCTTAAAAAATGAAAGTCAAAGTACTGTGTATTTTCAAGATGAAAAGAGGCACATGCTCAGAGTACAACATTTAGAAATAAAATGATTGTGTCAATGGCTTTTCACAATGGATACAAAACATGGGTGGCATTCACTGCCCACCCATGTGTCAAGATGATTTTTTCATATTAGGTTATGGCAAGGTTGGTATTCCATGGTGACAAAAACATGAGCTGAAAAGTCAGAAAAACCTAGGTTTGTTGGAATTCTGTTTCTACAGATACTGTGTAGGAGCTTTGGGAAAATTACTTAAGCATTTTAAATATCAATTCCTTCAATTATTGATAGAGAAAATAATATCTAATTCACAGGGCCTGTAAGGAGTAAGTGTGCAATCCTGTGAAGGTCTTTCCTTTAGTTAAAAGAATGTTAGAGGGAAGAAAGCTCTATGGCTTTCTTCTGAAGAGCTGAAGTCCTACAGTATCAAAACTAGCATTTTGGGGGCACCTGGGTGGCTCAGTTGGTTAAGGGGCTGCCTTCAGCTCACGTCACGATCCCGGGGTCCTGGGATCAAGCCCCTCGTCGTCGGGCTCCCTGCTCAGTGAGGAGTCTGTTTCTCCCTCTCCCTCTACTGCTCCCCCTGCTTGTGCTCTCACTCTCTCTCTCAAATAAATAAAATCTTAAAAAAAAAAAAAAAACTAGCATTTTTCCCAGATGCTCTGATTTCCTGACTATTTCATGGCCTCCAATAACACTGTCCATGATTCTTGGCAGTGACCACTGATAATTGGATCTTTCCTTTCCTAATCCAGATAAATTTCATGGGTAACTTTACCAAAAGGGAATCCACAGTCAAATCCTCAGGAGTGCTTAGGTGTTCCTAAGACTCTAGTTCAAAATTTAAGCCATAGTCAGGAGCTGGAAAAATCATCACATTTTTCTCTAGTTAAGACAGTTAATCTGATTTTTCCTTTACCTTGTTTTGTGGTAGTAATTAAATTCTACTCTAGATTCCTTGAAGTTCTTAGTCCCTTGAAGCTCAACATATATTTTTCTCTCAGTGAGCCCTAATTCTGTAATTGCAATCTTGGCTTTCAGGATTATTGCTTAGTTTATGGGTTTTAGAAGTTTGATTTGAAATACAAAACTGTGCAATGATGTCTTTGTTGGATGTATTCCCCTCTCCCAAGGCAAATGGACTGCTCTCACAGCTGCCTAATTATTGCCAAAAAGTCAGAGGTTACCAGAAATCCCTAGAAGTTGAATTGTTAATAAGTATCTTAAACATTACCTGCCAAAAATATTGGCACAAAATTCCAAACCAGGGTTATATTTGAAAAGTCTCCTTCTATTAAATTTGACTACAAATGTTGCCATACTCCATCATCTTCCAAATCTCCTGAATTTCCTCTTAGCTCACAGCATAGTTTACTATGAACAACAAAATGTATATTAAACATTTCGCATCTATAACAATGCTTGTCAGATAGTAAATTATTAATAAGTGGTAGCTAACATTTTAACTCAATAAGATGACTTTTTATACAAAAAAAACCAGACAGTATTTCCCTTCATTCTATTGTATTGGGACCATCTGAATCACATATAATTTTATAAAAAGCCCACCTTTGAATTAAGCGCGATCACAAGAATATTTACTACCGATCACATGAACTTTCCTTTTTGTTTTTGGATGGCCTTCTATGTCTTTCAAGTATTACCTTTATGTCTTTAAGCTTTTATTTACTTACTTCTAAATTTTTCTACCCATGAACAAAGGAGAGTGCAGTTTAACTAAGAAGCTCCCTGCATCATTTAAACTATCAGTTTGAATTCATTTTTGGTCAGTTGCTAAAACACCATCTGACAACCATTTGTTTGTTTTGTTTATTTGTTTTTAATTATTATATTTAATAAGTGAGGATAAAGCAAAATGTGAAGTCCCCAAGTATGCCTTTTTAGCATAAGGATTATCTTGAGCTGATTATTTTTAAGAAACAGGAGACACAGGAGAAGCTCTGGAAACTGAGGAAAATTTACCCTCTTTTAGGAGGTATTTATATTTATAAGAGAAATCTCCATTTTTAAGGGGTTGTCCTTTTCTGTAGCAGAAAGAAAAGGATGACTAAATCTCTAGAAATTTATCAGTGGAGAAGACACTGGCTTAAATTTGTGTAACAACCATATACTTGTTTACTGTGCTTTTTCTGATAACCTCCCATAACTTCCTATCCCCAACCCCAACATCTTCTTTTGTCTTCAGCAAGAGATAATATTTAAGGTGGTAGCTTGGGCCATTTTGGAGAGTTACTAAGTTTTCCTGAGTATCTCCCATTTATACAGGAGGTTTATGTGTTATTAAGCTTCTGTTTGTTTTTCTCTTGTTAATCTGTCTTTTATTACGTGGCGGTCTCAGTCAAGAACTTAGAAGGGTAGAGGGAAAATTATTTTTTGTCCCTTATATAAGTTAACAATAAACAACACATTTGTGATAAACTATTAAACACTCGTGACTAATTAGAACTACAAGGTTTGAAATAATAGTTAATACAAGCTAATAATTATCTTAATCTCCATAAAGATGGAACTTCTAGTATTATAGAAGGACATTGGGGGTGAGGGGTAGGTAGTTGGCAAAACATTTTTCCATTCTTTGTTTTGATGCATGCTGGCCAGGTGGAGAAACCAGAGGGGGTCCTGCAGGACCAGCCAAGAGGGTCCTTGGCTTCATGCAGGATGTAAATCAAATGCAAGCCAAGAGGAAATGAGAGCAGAATTTATTGAAGACACAGAAAGAGTATAGATACAGTCAGAGCATCTGGGAGACTCGGAAAGGAAAGGAGAATGAGTCTTGTCTTTGCTTGATTTGGGGTCTGGGGTTTTTGTTGAGGATTGTGGTCTGGTGTACATGTCTTTTCAGGCATCCAGGAACTGGTTAAAACCAAAAAGAGTGTTTAGATGTCCTGCATAAATCATGTATGATCTAGAGCTAGATGTCTTGGTAAGTCAGTGGTCTGGAAAACATACATGACAGCCCTGCCTGATCACTCTTCAGATGTTATCTATTGTGCTGGAAGCCTCCAAAGAAATCATTAACTCCTTGACCTTTACAAGAACATACACTATGGTGCCCTAAGGCTGCAAGGCAGGGATGTAGGTCCTAGCAAGAATAGAAGCAGCAAAAAAGCAATCTTTTATGGGGTCCCTTCAGTTTCCCTGTTTCAGTTTTACAGGTGTTTTGAAGGAATATGTTGGACTGGTTCCAAGAGTGCAAACCTGGTTTTAGGCATTATGTAATGACCCTCACTGCCTCCTATAAACTATAAGTAATAATATCAAAGTTCTATAGGTATAGTTAACAAATGGCTAAGACAACCTTGTGCTCTTTCCCTTTGTTAAAACAATTTTTATTATTGTAACTTTTTTTTTTTTTCTGTTTCACCATTGTTGTGTCTAGGCCAACATCTCAAACTATTTTTCATTTCAAAGGAAGGTTAGAAAAGCCTTGACTGGTGGTAGGTAGCTAGGAATTCAGAGGAATTTGAAATAAGAGTCCATGTGCACTTTTGACATGGCTCAGATAGGTAGTAAAACAGTTGTAAGATTTACAGGGATCTCAGCACAAAAGACAGCACACAGAGCTTGCCTAAGCTCTACAAGCTGCTCAAGTGTACTGACAGTACTTTGCTTTTTCCTTCTCTTTCTCTGGCAGAGCACAGTCTGAAGTAGGTAACTAATTGCCCCAGGCAAAGCTGAAGCAAGAGACCTCACATCATTATTGATCCTATACTTTTGTCTCTTCCCCTGAGTTCAACCTTCCTTTGGGGTCTCTGTGGGTGTTTAGAATTAAAGACTAAAAGAAAGTTTGAAACACTGACTGTAGGGGTCTTTGCTGCAGCTGTATTAGTTCTAATAAACTGAGTTTAAACTAGAAAGGCTATGCCAGCCATATTTCCTAAACACTGTATAAAAAAGCAATAAATAGAAACCATCCGTATTTCCAGTTTATCAAATTTTTCAAATATTTAATAAGCCCAATTATTTGATAACATATGTGATAAGACTTATGGCACTTATGGATTTAAAAAATGCACCTTGGCAGACAGCTTTACATAAACATGTGGCTTCAGGTAGAGAGTAGAAGTGGTCACCTAAAGGAAAAGTAGGGATTTGTTGACACAAACAAACAAACAAAAAACCCCATAAATTTCCACTATATTCTTTCCACAAGAAAATTTTGTAGTCTGTTAAACCCCAAGCACAATATCAAATCCTATAGAAAAAAAAATTGTTCTGTATATATATATATATATATATATACACATAAGTACATGCAAATATATATTTAATGGTGCTCTCATTTCCCTTAGAATAATTTAAAGTATCATGGGGTAAAATGCATAGGGAAGAACATTGAACCAATGTTTCTGTATCCTAAAATATTTAAATAAAACAATTAATGTGACTACACAAAAATGCCATATTTAGGAATTTATAGTTTGTTTCCACAGACATAACTCTTCTATCTTTCCATAGCTAACATGGCTATAGGCAGGAAGTTAGTTTCTCAGAGTTGCCCCCAGTCTTCAAGAGGAGGAAATCATTTGCAAAGGCAAGATAGAAAACAAGATTAGCTGGTTTGAACTAAATAATTAACTAGTGGTTTTTTCATTATATTATTATTTTTCTTAATGCATCGGGTGGTTTCTATGCTTTTACAATTTTACTTTAGGTTGAACAGATTCATAAGATTAATATAACAGAATACCTTCAAAAACTTAACAGTAATGCATGAAAACTTATTTGATGAAGATGCATTTGTAATGCAATATATAGAATATAGCAAATACCGTATGAGTAAGGGATTTCACAAACAAACCACAAAACAAGAAATATTTGCATTGACAACCTTTTGTCATAAAGGGACTTGGAGAGTGGGTACAAATACTGAGAGTTCATTTATTTGAGTTGATCTCTGGGAACTAATGAAGAGATCCTCTCCTCTTCAGGTAACTGAATCAGAGCATAGGTAAATCCAAAAGTTGTCCTAGGCCATATTTTGTTATGCAGACTAACAAGAAGGAAACAGTTGTTGACAATTAGAGAAAAGATTAAAGCAGATACACAGGGGAAGTAAAAGGAAGTGAATTCAGGTGAGGGGGAATGGAAGAAGGAAAACTACAAAAGAGAGGTAGGGAGGGGAGGAGGGGGGAGAGAGACAGAGAGAGAGAGAGAGAACTTCCTTGGTTTCTCAGTATTCTGTTCACTCATTTCTGTTTCTGACTTGAATCTTCAACCTTGAATTCCCTGAAATATCATAGTGATACTGGCAGGCCAGGCCACAGGACCCAAAGGGGTCCCACAGGCCAAACCAAGAGGGTCCTTGGCTTCGTCCTGAAGGATGGAAATCAGATGTGAGCCTGTGGAAGGTGAAAACAGTTTATTGAAGTTGAGAAAGGGAGAGAGATAGCGACTCAGCATCTGAGAGACTCAAAAAGGAAAAGAGCACGAGTGTTGTCTTAGCTTGGGGACTGGTTCATGTGTCCTCTTAGGCATCCAGGAACTGGTCAGAACAAGCACAGGGTTCAGGTGTCCTTCGTAAGTCGTTCTTTCCCTGAAGTCAGGGGTCTTGGCATCAAGGTGTTTAAAGTCATTGGTCTTGGAGAACATTTACGAGGAGCCTGCCTGGTCGCTCCTTAGATATTATCTATTGTGCTGGAAGACTCCAAAGATATCATTCTCTCTGTGTCTTTTACAAGGAGAACATAGGCTATTTGCATTACAAGGCATCTGTAGAGTGGGGTGGAGGTGCAGGTCCTAGAAAGACCAGAAGCTGGAAAAGGAGCAAAGGAGGAAAAAAAAAAAAAAAAAAAGGCAAGCTTTTTTTATGGGGTCCCTTCAGTTTCCCTATCTCAATAGCACCTGTCCAATAAACATTCTTTCTAAATTAATTAATTAATTAATTTTACTCTAACCAAACAATGGGAAAATCCAACTCTTGGTAGAAAATTTCAAGTCTAGAACCAGACAAGGAGAATGGTTGATTGGATAAAGTAGCATCTGTTTTAGAGCAGAAACGTGAAGCAAAATCATAGGCATGTGAACTTTTCATAGGGATTTCTTTTCTTATCTTTTGTAAGCCTCTTTCTGCTCCAAGGCCTAGTGCTTTTTTTCACATAAAAGTGTGAACCTTGTATTTATAATCTGAATCCATCTCTTACATGTTCTAGTCAATATTCTTTTGATAGTAAGAAACATAACTAGCTCAGGCCAGCTCATATAAAACTAGAAGGAATCATGAAAGGAAATAATCCATAGCTAGGTCTTCAGAATCTAGAATAAAGAACCAGGAAGGTACCAGTTTCTAAAGAAGCTACTCTCTGTATTTCTTTACTTCAGAAGTTCCTGCAGTCAGGAATTCTCTATGCAAATTTACTAAATTTTTCTCTTGGAAAACTGTCATTCTTAAGTTAATCAAGATTTCTGCACACCATATAACTTGGGTTTGAACATGACTTGACCCAGACTCTGATCCATATTCTGTGTCAGCCTTCCATTGTAAATTTACTGACTAATCTTGGTGTTTTTAAATAAAGAGAAGGGAAGATAATCTATTTAGTTGCTAGGCTGCTAATTGCTGGAAGATTGGAGCTGGTTGTTTCAATCATTGCCAGGAGGTCATTGGATTAAGAAAGAATGCCTCTGAAATATCTGACGAACGATGGTTTTCCAAAACAAACAAAGAACTCTTCAAACTCAACAATAAGAAAATAAACATCCCTATTAAAAAATGGGCCAAAGACTTTCCCAGACACAACACCAAAGAAGACATGCAGATGGCAAATAAGCATATGAAAAAATGATCCACCTCATATGTCATCAGGGAAACGTAAATTAAAACAACAAAATACCACTACGTATCTATTAAAATGGCCAAACTCCAAAACTCTGACAATACCAAATGCTGTGAAGATACGGAGCAACGGGAACTCTCATATATTGCTGGCAGGAATGCAAAACAACACAACCACTTTGGAAGACAGTTTGGCAGTTTCTCAAAACTAAACATACTCTTACTACATGATCCAGCAGTCATGTTCCTTGGTTTTTACCCAAAGGAATTGAAAGCCTACGGCTAAGAAAACCTGCACACGGATGTTTAGAGCAGCTTTACTTCTAATTGCTAAACCTTGGAAGCAACCAACATGTCCTTCAGTAGGTGAAGGGATAAATAAACTGACATGCAGACAATGGAGTATTACTCAGTGTTAAAAAGAAATGAGCTATCAAGCCATGAAAAGACACGAAGAAAATTTAAATGCATATGACTAAGTGAAAGAAGTCAATCTACATAGGTTACATACTGTACAATTATAACTAACATTCTGGAAAAGGCAAAACTATGGGAACTTAAGATCAGTGGTTGCTAGGGGTTGGGGGTAGGGTGAAGGAGGAATAGGCAGAGCACAGAGGAATTTTAGGGCAGTGGAACTCCTCTATATGATACTATAATGATGGGTAGGTGTCATATACATTTGTCTGAACCCACAGAATGTATAGCAAGAATGAACCCTCATGTAAACTATGGACTTTCAATGATCATGATGTGTCAGCGTAGGTTCAGTTGTACCAAATGTTCCACCCTGATGAGGGATGTTGATAATGGGGGAGGCTGTGTATATGTCGGGGCAAGGAATATATAGGGAATCTCTGTGCTTCCCTCTCAATTTTGCTATGAACCTAAAACTGCTCCAAAATATATATATATGTATATGTCTTAAAAAAAAAAAAAGTGTCCCATTTCAGGCCTATGGGCAGGGGAGTTTTTTTTACAATAGTTCATTGACAGGCAAGTTTGAAGCAAGAAATTTTAATAAGCAAGACAGGAAAACATTCATTTTTTTAATAAAGATTTTATTTATTTATTTGACAGAGACAGAAAGAGATCACAAGCAGGATGAGCAGCAAGGGAGAGGGAGAAGCAGACTCTCAGCTGAGCAGGGAGCCTGATTCAGAGTTAGATCCCAGGACTTGGGATCGTGACCTGAGCCAAACGCAGACACTTAACCAAGACACCCAAGTGCCCCCAAAAATGTTCATTGTCTAAAATACTTTCATAAATCAAATTGATTTGTAAGTGAGTGTGGAATTCACATTATTTCTGAATTCACATTCATGAACTTTGATCAAAGCGAGATACTTTTATTAGAATTAATTAAATTAATTGATAGCAATTAATGAAATGATCTAATACTGTTTCAGATTTGTTTTAACTAATATACATACAGAAATTAAAACATTCTTACAGTATCAAAGATATAGTGGAATTGCAAATTAAGTGAGAAGAAGATAATTTGTCTAAATGATTCTTATTAACCTTTATTGTTTATAAGCACTGTTACATCTTTCCACTCCTTGGTTGGAGGAAAGATCCACCTTGTAGATCCCTTTCAAACTGCATCCCCTTCACCCTCTAGGAGGCTTTCTTGGTTCCCCAGTTTGAGGTGTTTTCCCTTCAACTACTGCAGCAATAATTTTCAGTATTATTTAGTTGTCTTTTATGACACAAACTTTTATAGGGAGCTATATATTTTAACTATTACTATTACATTCTCTCCTAGCATACATATTCCATATTGGCAAAGATCATTTTATACTTCTCTATATTCCTCAAATGCATGCAAACAACATTCGTTTGATGTAATGTTACAGGTTTTGAACAGCCAGAAGGAAAAATTCCCAGCAACTGTTTCTCTAAGTCTAGTCAAATCTTCCTCTACCCACGCCTCAACCCAGATCCCTCTTAACAGATAGTTTAAAAAACAAATAATGACCAAAAAAGCAAAAACAAGCAAAAAAACCGACAACTCCGTCACTGACTCTCCCTCTCTTTACCAGTTTCCTGAGAAGGTCTTGAAACTCCTTCCCATGTTAATACAGATGAAGCTAGGTCCCCTAATTTGATCGATGAATTATGTAAGTTTATATGGTCCCCAGATGGTGGACATCTTCATTGTTTCAGTGTCCACTGGGAATCCTTACCACTGGAGGAGGCCCATGTTATACAGCCAGACTTCCCAAGTTCACCATGGTCCATGGATCCACTCCATTCTGTGGTCTCACTAGCATTCTACAGTGGCACTGCTCTGGGCTCAGTTTCTGCTGTAAGGAATAAACCATCATCACCTCAGCATTGGGAATGATTTCATCTCCCCCACCCCCCCACCAGGATTGGTAGCTTCCATTTCTCCCTTACAAGTCTTTTCCTCCATATCGTCTCTCTTTGGTGATGGAAGTTTGAATCTCATCATTTCCCTTCAAAGAAACCTCAGAAATCCAGTGTTGGTCTCTTCCCCCCCATTGTTTGACAGGAGGTTAAAAATGCTAAAATTCAAGTTGTTGTTTTTTTGTTCTTTTTTCTTACTAGGTCCCCTTATTATAACATAGCATACACAGTTCAACACTAGCAAAACTTTTTTTAAAAGATTTTATTTATTTATTTGAGAGACTGAGAGAGACAGTGAGTGAAACAGAACATGAGTGGGTTGGGGGAGGGGATTGAGGGCCAGAGGGAGAAGAAGAAGCAGACCCCTGCTGAGCAGAGAGCCGATGCAGGGCTGGATCCCAGGACCCTGGGATCATGACCTGAGCCAAAAGCAGAGGCTTAGCCGACTGAGCCACCCAGGTGCCCCTAGCAAAACTTTTTTAAATAGGATGTTTGATTTGTTAATATTTTAGTTTGTAGAAGTATAAATAGAGAGATAGTCTTGGAACTTAGAAATTTCACCAAGCCTCTACCTGAGACTACTATCTTACTGACTTACAGCAGACAGTATTAATAGTGTACATTGCCCATTATTGGACATGAGCAAAGTTAGAAGAAATCTAATAAATTATCTTACTTCCCTTCTTGTTAAATTCCAAATTGGCCAATTTCCATATGAATAACATTTGCTCTAGATGAAAGGAAGTACTGTTCATTATTTATAATAAGTGTCTGACATCATGGATCAAATAATTAAATCATAAAATTGGCAGTGCTGACCTGACATTCAGGAATAATACAGAACATAGAAACTGATATTTAAAAAATAATAGCCCTTTCCTGAGTTACTTGCATGGAAAATTCTCACTAAAATGAATTATGAAATAGAACTGAGTTATTTTTAAAGCTTAAAAATGTGTGCTGGGAATGATAAAAACAATATTTAGAACACTCAAGCATCAACTTGAAATAAAATGGGAAATACTGATGAAAATATTAAATCATACGTGCTCACAAAATCAATAAACTACAAATATCACCATTATAAGAGGTCATGTTAAGATAAGCAAAATATCTGGAAGTTTTCATTCTCTGGAAGCCACCTAACTACTGAGGATAACGTAGAAAAAAGGAAAAGCCATTCTTAAACACTCATTGTTACTGCCACAGATGAATTATGTTCAAGAGGCCTCTAAAATGGGTAGACCAAACATTACATTTTATGCTTGACAGTTTACAGACTTCCATGAACCTGATTAAAGTCTGTCTAGATCCATTCCAAACAATGTAGAGGAAGTTATATAAAATAAGATACTTGGCAAAAAGATGTTATGCTGAGTGTCCCAACTTCTATAAAGACATTAGGACATCAAGCCTTAAAATCAGTCATAATTAGGTGTTTCTTAAAAGGAATAATGTGACATTCTTAAAGAAAATTAAAAGAACGTATGCTTTTAAGTTTATAGACCCTGGCAATTATCATTAAGCCTCTTCTCTCTATCTCCTGCCTATTCTCAGCCCATTCTATAAGTATTTTCCCAATTCATTATTTCACCTTGCATATTCTTTCTAGAACATATATTTCTTTATCTGTGGTACATATTAGCTTCCCAAATGTGCGTAAATTTATTTCTGGGAAGAACGAATTTCAATAATGTTGATTTTATAATACTGATTTTGATTTTAGACTCACTACATCTAAAAGCCAGCATATTTAAATTATGTTTATTCTATTTTAATCTACATGCTTGATGTAATACAGAAATTGTGGTAGACAGGCTTATCTAAGATGACACCAAAAGATCCCAAAGTCCTTGTGTTCGTGGCCTTTTTAGTCTCTTCTCCTGAGTACTTTGTTCTAATCAAGACGAAATGGAAACACTGAGACGGTGTTACTTCCATGATAAGGCTACAAGAGGTTATGACCTTGCCATGCCAGAAGATTCTCTCTGTTATTGGCTTTGATGAAGCAAGATGCCATGTGGAAAGTCCTCTGCTACAAGGAACTTAGGGAACACCACAGCCAGCACCAGGAAGGAACCAAGGGCCTCAGTTGAGCAGCCCAAGAAGAATTGAATGAATCCTGTTAACAACCACTGATTACTTTGGAAACAGATCTTTCTGCATTCAAGCCTTCACATAATTCCCCCCAGCCCTGGCTGATACCTTGTTTCCAGCCTGAGAGACTCTGAATCAGAGGACCCAAAAAAGCTGTGCCCTGACTCCTGCCCAACAGGAACTATGAAGAAATATATATTCATAGTTTGAAATCACTGAATTTGTAGTAATTTGTTAGGCCATAACAATAAATCCGTAAGTAATATAGCAATGAAAGTAAATTAAAAAAGCAAAATTTAAAATGTCACAAATTGTCAATATGAATCGTTTCTCTGTCTCCAAAAGTATATTTATATCTTCTGAAATATTCTCTGTGTTATTTGGGTGTGGACTTAGCATTAATAATAACAAAATACCGCCATCTGCTCAATTGCTTACATCATGGTTCTTTTATTCCTGCCCCCTAACATCTATTTAATCACTAAGACCTGTTAATTCACACTCAAAAAACTCTCTCATTCCCACCACTTCTCTCCTTCTCCACTGCTTTCACCATTACCTGGCATCTGAAACACTACATCATGACTCCTGTGTTCAATTTATAGGTCCTCATTCTCCCTCTGATCCATTTTATTCAGGCAATCTAGAGTGAATTTTTAAAATTCATGTCTGATCATATCCTTACCCTTTTTATGGCTTTTGTGGAATAAAGTCACAAATCTTTAATGGACTGCACCTGTGTAAATATAACATGGCACCTGCTGACCTCTCTAGGTTTCATATGATGGATTGCCCTCTGTACTTTAGATAGACTGACATTTTGTTTTCACTTCTTTAAATGGGCCATACTTTGTTCTTCTCATGCTTCTTCCTCTGTCTGGGGTGCTCTTTTCTTTTATATCCACCCCCATTCTCAGTCTTTAATTAGCCTATTCTTCTAGAACACTAATATCTCAGCTTACAATGACTTCTTAAAGGGAAGCTTTTCCCAACCCCTGGTTTAGGTTCAATTCCTGTTGCATACTTTAATTTTACCCTGTATTTCTTCATAGCACTTATTTGAAATTACTAATTTAATTATCTCTATTTCCTACTAGATTTTAGGTGTTTGAGGGCAGCAAGAAAGTCTCTCATTTATTTTGTAAAATATGCAGACTGCAACAGATATCATTTCATCAGGGGTTCTTAATTGTGTGTGGGCGTGGGGGGTAATTTTTCCCTTCTAGTGCACTCCTGGCAATGTTTGGAGACATTTGGATTTGTAACAAATGGGTAGGAGATGGGGGAAAAGGAAGGTACTGTTAATATCTAGTGGATAGAAATCAAAGATACTGCTATGTATCCTATAATTCACTGCCAGCACCCACAAGAAAAACAATACAGCCCAAAATGTTAATAGTGCTGAGACGGAGGAACTCTGTTTTATGTGTTAATATTTATAGAATGAATAAGTCAAGTAACTAATGAATAAACTAATTTGTATTATGAACGCATACAATCTTCAAGAACATAAACAAAAGCTTTTGTTTCTATTAGTTTATTATTTTCCATTACAATTCCTTATAAAGAGTTTCATTTATTCACTCAATTATTATGTGTTTACTGACTTTTAGACATTGTGCTTGTGGTTGTGGGAGAGGATTCGACTGTAAACCAGCATCCTGTACTCAAGGATCTTATATATCAAAGGAAAAGAAAAATAATGAACTGATAAATAAGTAGATTGTGATAAGTGTTAGCAAATAAACAAAATGATATGATAGAAACTGGCATAGGAGATGAAAGTTGGCAGCCCTTTAATAAGGATATACAAGGAGCCGGTCATACAAAAAACTGTGGGAGAATATTCCAGGTGTAGAAATAGTGAATGCAAACTCCACTAGACAGGAAAGACCTTGGTATATTCAGGAAACTTAAAGAATTCCAGTAGAGTTGGGTCATTTTGAAGTTATTTCAAAGGCAAAGGGAATTTATTGAATGGTTTGCAGTAAAAGAATAACATGATTTGACTTATATTTTTAAAATATTATAGCTGCTGTGTAGAGAATGCATGGAAAAAGAAAGAGATGGATAATAAAACAAGACACTACTTGTAGCAGCCTAGTGAAAAATAATAATGACTTGAGATGAAGAGAAATGGATGGATATGAAGTCTAGCTCGTAGATACAATTTACATGACTTGTTGAGAAATTGGATGTTGGTGACGAAAAATATATAAAATGTAATGCTACAAAATTAAAAAAATAAAATAGAATTTAATGCTACTTTTTGTTTGAGTAAATGAAGTAAAGGTGATACCATTTTTTGATGAGTTTATAAAGACTAAAGAAAAAGATATGACAGGAAAAATCAAGAGTTTTGTCTCAGAAATGAATTATTTAAGATACCCAGGGGTAATTGAGTAAGAGATGTTATAGTCCAGGGTCAGTTGATTATGGACCAGGGGCCAAATGTGCTCCACTGCTTGTTTTTATAAGTAAAGTATTAGAACACAGACACTCCTATTCATTTACATATTGTCTCTGGCTTCTGCTCTACAACAGCAGAATTGCAAAAGGGAACATAGGGTCTACAAAGCCTAAAAGATTTTCTGTCTGGCCCTTTACAGAAAACGTTTACTGACCCTCTTACAGATATACTTTTTTTTTCAGGGATATAGTCCCAAGTACCAAAAACAGTATCTGGCATCCTTATAGGTGCATAATATATAAGTACTGTAAGAATAAATGTCAAGTGGGCACTCAGGTTTATCAACTTGGAGGTCAGAGAGCAGGTCTTACGTTGAGAGTTACATTTTGAGAGCATCAGCATGGTCATCATTTGAAATCATAGGACGAAATAAAAATGCCTAAAAGCATGATGTTAATGAAAAGACAGAGAGAAAAGAGGAGAGCATAGATGTAAAAGAAGAAAAATAAAAAGAAGTTAAGGAAAAGTGGACTACAACTGAATCTCAGAAGCATGTTAAAATGTAGAGATGGGGTAATGAAATACCATAACAAGGGGAAGCCTATAAGGTAGAAGAAAAACTTGTGCATCGTACTTTATGCTAAGATGGAGGAATGAGGAAACGGGAATGATTCGATTTGGAAAATGGTGCTTCTAAGTAAAGTGGGAATGATGAAGCAAGATTGGAGAGTTCTGAAAAGAGAAGTAAGTCATTAGTAACAGTGCTGACAATACTTCCACTCCTCGCTAAGATACAGCAGAGCAATGCAGTGGCATTGGGGAGATGATGGAAGGACAAAGTAAAGGTTTAGTTTAGGTGATTGGTCTTCAAAGTGGGAGATACTGGAAGGTTTTAGTGAGAGGAATTATAGAAAGGGAACAAATTAATGTTGTTACTGAGTGAGGGAGTAACTGAAAAACTTCTTGAGAAGCTGAGAGAGATGTGACCCAGAGACGACTGGAGGGTTTGTTGCTTGATAGGAGGAGGAACATTTACTCCATTATAATAGAGGATAAAATGGAGCAAACTGAAGCAGATAAAAGAGAATTTGAAGATATGGTAATTGGAATATACTATTTTCAATCGCAAATAACAGAAGCACACAATTCAATGTGCTTATTTAAAAGAATGGAATTTGTTCTTTCATATAAGCCACAAGTCCAGGAGATGAACAAGTTCAAAGAGTCTTTGAATTAGTTATTCACATGATGGAGTTCTACCTGTTTGCTCCGGCATGGTTCTGTACAAGCCTGTGGCATTAAATCAAGGGCAGCAGCTTCAAATCTTAGACCTTTGTGCCACCGAACCTGAAATAAATTGCAAGCTTCTCTTTCCCCAAAGCATCAGAAAGAAAGATCTTCCATTTCACTGTCTTTGGTTGATTCCGTATTGTCAGATCATCTGTATTTAAGGATAGAGTATGAACTATTTTGTTTAAGCCAGTTATGCTCTTCCCTTGTATTGCTGAGTGTTGAGATGATGGTTAGGGACTCCAGCGGAACTCAGGAGTACAGTAACCAAGAGAAAGGTGAATGATTGCTGAGGAGATAAATCAATATAATGTGAGCTTTCGTATACATGAGTGATGTGAGATTAAAATTATACAACAAAACAATAATTCACACTTTGTGGGCACATTTTTTAATTATGCAAATCCCTCCGTTTTTAACCTGTCCAGAATTGGAGTAACTTCAAATCTGAGAGACCAAGTAAACTGAACTATATGTACCACGTTTTCACATTGTGGAAGCACTTTGAGAAGAGAACTACAGAATCCGCTCTGGTGTTTACGTGCATCAGTACTTCTGTAAGGAATTTGCTTACTCTTTGCCATTATTTCTAAATCATTATATAATTTATTGTCTTATAACAGTGTGCTCTGAAAACTCTTTAATTTATGAGCCTGGTGCTTAAAATGACCTTAATACCCAATAACTTTAGAGAGAAAATCAGATGCCATAAAAGCTGATGAAGAGGACAAATGACATCATTATATACCCGGTAGGTTACTTCAGGAAGCGCACACCGCAGAGTATAAGAGATGATGCTGCACAAGTAAAAATCAGCCTCAAACGGGAAAACAGGTTAAAGCTTTTAGATTTATTTATTCCAGGATGAACACATGCACACACACGTACATGTCCATTCTTTGCATTCAAATGGAAAATTTAATCTGGAGTACAAAACATGGATACAGTATGACCACATGGTATATCTACTACAAAAGAATAAAAAATTTTCCCTTTAAAAGAATCAGTTTCTAAGAGATGAATGAAATATAGTCATGAAGTAAGAATGAGAACTAGAAAGAATTATAAGGTAGTTTCCCTCAAAGGGAAGTCATTTAACACTACTAAATATTTTATATTGCTAAAATATAAATCATAGGCCACAAACTCACTTTTGCAAGAAGTCGCATCTCTTTATTTTCTCTTATTCAATTTAATTTGTGGCTAAAATTCCCTAGTGCACGTTGATGAGAAACTTATAACATAGAGTTTCCTGGTGTTTTTTTCTTTCAGTAGAGAAAGAGCTTCAAACGCAAGGGACGACGTTAATATCTATTAACCAAACACACTACAAAAATGTAGTACAGGGGCACCTGGGTAGTGCAGTCGTTAAGCATCTGCCTTTGGCTCAGGGCGTGATCCCGGCATTCCGGGATCGAGCCCCACATCAGGCTCCTCCGCTGGGAGCCTGCTTCTTCCTCTCCCACTCCCCTGCTGTGTTCCCTCTCTCGATGGCTGTCTCTCTGTCACATAAATAAATAAAGTCTTAAAAAAAATGTAGTACAATTTTAAGACACTTTTGAGTACTGAGCCGAGGTTTGTGGTGATTAGGTTAAAGTGGTAAGAGGCAGCCCAGGTAGGTGGCTTCTCCAAAAACTTTCAGCTGCTTGAGAGCAGGTGCAAACGTGGTGAATGTTTGGATGAAGGCAGGAGAAGAGTTACCAGATGGGTGCCGTGGAAGGAGTATGCCTCAAGGAAGCTGAGGATATTCACAAGGATGTAGTTATGTGCCGCCATTATCAGGTATCCATTGTGGATAATAGTGATGTTATGATAAGGAAATTGTTTATATGGTAGGCAGTTAAACTTCTTTAGTGGCATAATGTGGTGGGAGGAGAATGGGCACCAGTATCCAACAGAATTGAATATTTAAACCTTAAGAAATCACCCTAAAAGCTTTCAAAGTCCATTTGTGTATCTGCTAGCATGTAAATAGATAGCTTAAATAAGGTTCAGACCAGGAATTGAACCTCGTTCTCTATTTTAGGATTTATTGGCTTCCTGCTTTTATCATGTGTATGTGTTGTGTATGTGTTATATGTATATACATACACATATGCATATGCACATATGTATAATATATATTATCTGTAAGAGGTAAAATACAGAATGCAAATAGAGATATATTTATCACATATCCAAAACATATCCAAGTAACTTTGGCAATGATTATGAAGAAATTGAGGTCAAATAAGAAAGTAGATGATCTTTGAGAATTTATCTTGATATCACAAGTGCATGATTCTTCCTCTAATCTCTTGGTTGCGGGTCAGTGAAGCCTGCATTACCGTTTTATTTGTTTTGTGCTGCTAATTCAGGTATACACACAACACACACACACACATACCTCAAAGAAGGGGCCGGTTTAAAAAAAAAATCCTATTGGAGTAGTTTGTTTCCAGTTCCAAATAAATCTTCTATAAAATGTGCTAGAGGGAACACAAAGATAAACTGCTTTTACTCCTGTCATTTCATTTAACACTAAAGAAATATTGAATGCTGAAGGAACTCTCAGAATACGTTGATGGATGAGGCAAATATTGAGTATCCAAATTCTGAAGTCAATATTTACCTTGAGCAACAATATATCTTAATACTTCCTCAAGCAAGAAACCAATATAACATATATCTGTGCCATCATATGTCAATGTATATATGTCATAGATTTGATAGTATTAAAAAATTTTGGAAATTATCCTGGCATGTTTCATCTGGAAATTTACCTATTATGGTTACTCTGTAGAATATTTTAGTTTGTTTAATTTTTTTAAAGTTACCACAAGAGTTCTGGTTTTAACTGCTTAGAATCTGTTTCTATAATCAACTAGTGGCTAATACATCAAAATAAATAAGTGATATTTATTCTCTTTCTTTAGACATAATGTTATGAACTTTATATGATTTTACTCTCCTACTAAATTATGAAAATGAAGTTCCTACAACAATACTTCAAGGTTTTAGGCATAACGATGCTTTTCATATATAAAGTGAGTCAATATTGATGCATATTCTGAGATGCAAATAAAACCTAGGATGGACACATTAGAAAAATGTCAAGGGGTTCCATAGTTAATGTTTCCTAGGGCTATTGTAACAAATTACTAGAAATTTATTGGCTTGAAACAACAGAAATTTATTCTTTCACAGTTCTGGAGGCTAGAAATCTGAAATCAAGGTTTCCACAAGCTTGGTTCCTTCTGGGGGTTCTGAGGGATAATCTATCCCTCACCTCTCTCCTACCTTCTGGTTGCCTGAAATCCTTGGTGTTCCTTGGCTTATAGATATATCACCATAATCTCTGCTTCTTTTGGCTCATGGCATGCTTCCTGCGTGTGTCAGTCTCTGTGTCTGCTCTCTTTTTATAAAGACATGAGTCATACTGGATATTAAGGGCCCCCCTTAATCTAGCATGATTCACTTTAACTTGATTATACTACAGATAACTTATTTTCAGGTAAGATCACATTCACAGATTCCAGATGGACATGAATTTTGGGGGACACTATTCAACTCAGTACAATATACAATTAGGCTCATGAGATGGATGGTCTACAGATACTCATTGTAGAGCTAGACTCATCTACCTGCCCATAGTAAAGATATAGAATTAGTGTAGGCACTTCCATTTCTGGAAATATGATAGACTAAATAACTGAAGAAATCCATTCGAAACTGGAAAATTTAAAGTACTGATTGTAATATTTATTAATGTACCTAAAATTTATAACTGAGTTAGCAATAAAAAGAGGGAAATTCTCAGGAAAGAAAATTATAAGAAAACATGACCCTGAAGCGGTCATCAAGCACTGAAGCCAACAGCTGTCCTTAAGACACCTGCCATTCTTTGTCTACAGCTTTCTCTTTTAAAAGGTTACGTAAGTATGGGATGGAAAGTAAAGTCTAGGGCCTGTGTGAAAAGGAAAGCTGGATGGATGCCTTCACATAATTCCATGAACCCAAAGGAGATGTTATGGATGATTGTCTCAGTCTTGGTTCTGGATAAATGGAGGGACACAAAAAATAAAAATCTCCCCCTAAGATTTTCTAATCACAAACCAGAATTGAATTTAAAATAGTTCCAGATTGGTAGTGTCCCAGATGCCTGGCAGAAGGAAATATAACTCCTTCCTGGAAGAAATCACCTTCAGCCCAGAGCTCAATGTCTTACCATAGGTAAAGTCCCATGGAAATTGAGCCCACAGTAAGTCATAAAGTAAATAATGAAACAAGTCAGCATGAGAGTAAGAAATAATGACAAACAGAAACAGATCCATAAAGACTGCTGATTTTAGCATTATATAAGATAGAATATGAAATAAGAATTATTAAATAGGTTTAAAATTTAAAAGAAGGTATTTAAAATATGACAAAGAGACAAGAGACTATTAAAAAAAAAAGATCCAGCAGAATTTAAAAAGAACCAAATAGATCTTCTAGAAATAGAAAAAGAGTAACAGTTAAAATAAAAAGTTATTTTGTTGACTAAATAGTGCACTGGAAACACTGAAATGAGAACGTGTGAACTAGAAAATGCATCTAAAGATTTTTCCCATAATGCAGAAAAAGACAAAAGAGACTAAGATAGTAGAAAAATAGAATGGAGAGCTTGAGAAAGAGGAAACAGAGTATAAGAGAGAAATGAAATTCAAAGAGCTATTGGAGGAGATGTCTAGAACTGATCAAATATACAAAAAATCGGACTGGCGGGGGAAGGCAAAGACATCTTACTATAAGGAATAAAAATAAATTTGAACTGGGGCGCCTGGGTGGCTCAGTCCTTAAGCGTCTGCCTTTGGCTCCGGGCAGGAGCCCGGCATTCTGGGATCAAGCCCCACATCAGGCTCCTCCGCTGGGAGCCTACTTCTTCCTCTCCCACTCCCCCTGCTTGAGATCCCTCTCTCGCTGGCTGTCTCTATCTCTGTCAAATAAATAAATAAAAAATCTTTAAAAATAAATAAATAAATAAATAAATAAATAAATTTGAACTAAGATACATTAGAATGAAACTTCCTATGAATGAAAATAAAGAGAATATCTTAAGAGAGGCCAGGATAAAAAGGACAAACTACCCACCCCCATATTAAACACACAAAAAATTAAATTGACAGCGGGCATTTTCAGCTGTCACAATAGAAATCAGAATTATATCCTTGAGTAACTGAAAAAAAAAATGGCAATCTAAAATCATATACCTAGAGGGGCGCCTGGGTGGCTCAGTCGTTGTTTCTCCCTTCGGCTCAGGGCGTGATCCCAGCGTTCTGGGATCGAGCCCCACATCAGGCTCCTCTGCTGGGAGCCTGCTTCTTCCTCTCCCACTCCCCCTGCTTGTGTTCCCTCTCTTGCTGGCTGTCTCTCTCTCTGTCAAATAAATAAATAAGATCTTAAAAAAAAAAAAAAACATTTTTAGGAAAAGTGAAAACTGAGATGATGCAACCAACAGAACCCCACTAAAGGATTTTTTTTAGATTATGCAGCAAGAATTCGTAAAATGAACCCAAAAGAAAAGTATAAAATGCAAAACCAATGGTAAGTAAAGAAAATTCTAAATCCAAATTATTGATGGTGGGGGAAAGGGGAGATTTTACTGAAAAGCTTTGGATTCCATTGCAATCAAAGTAAACAAAGAAAATATACTACCTACATACAAGAGAAAAATAAACTACCTAACCAAGAGCACTATGTGCTAAAATTCAAATCTATGAGAATAAATATACAAGGATGAAGTTAAAATTTTCCAAGTATGAACCCATGATTGGATTTATTTTATTTTATTTATTTATTTATTTTTAGATAATTTGAAGTATGTTTGTCATTTTAGATAAAATATCAGAGCTGCTTTAAAAAAATGTATGTTCTGGAGTCAGAATTACACAGAAACAGAAATGTAAAAGTTTTCCTCTGTTTGACTAGTAACCATGTAAATGTAATTAAAAGACATAGTGGGCTATTTCCTGTTCTTGTAAGCTATGCTCATTCTTGAATCCTTTAAAATGGTACTAATTTGCATCACATTATTTAACATATTGTTTCTGTTTTTTTCCTCTCAAAGTAAGAAAAGGGGGCTGGATAGAAAATTTTAAGCTCTTATTGTAGAACTTTCACTAAAATGCCTTAGATAGATTGTCATTGTGAAAGGTAAAAGTAATCTTGAGAAACTTCTTTGAATTTCTGTTGCACGTTCTTGTCTACAGAGATTTTTCCATTGGTTTCTTCAGGGAGTACACATCTGTTATGCCCGCACATCTCTGGAGCACTGCTATTTCTCAAATTGAGTACATGTGTATCGTGTCTACATATACTCATCTTGATAGTTATAAATCAAAGGAAGCATTTCAAGAAATCATCTGGTCCATCTTCACATCTCTAGGCATAATTGCCTTGGAAAGAAGCCAGAAAAAAAATGATCTGACTTACCATTAACAACATCAGAGAAAATGATTCCACACTTAAGTATGGTCATATCCTCTCTACCATTCCAAGCCTTAAAAGAGTACGTTTCTATCCATTGTAACTCAAACACTTTTTTGCCCTTTAAAAAACCCATTAATATTTGCTCCCTACACTCATGATCACTCGTTGCAACTGCATGGAAACTAGTACAATAATTTTTGCCTGCACTTTCTTCCCCAAGTCCTGCTTCTTTTCACTGATCTTTGAAAACCAGTAAAACACTGTTCAAGATAGCATGCATTTTTGTTGTAATGTAGAGACACTAATGTGTTTAAAACATGTATGAAAAAAATGAGGACTGAGTGAAACAAGGCTCTGGGGGGGAGAATTCTGAACATTAGCAAGCAAGCCTAGGAGGAAAGGAAGATCACAGTAGTCATTTTCTTTAAATTTCATACCCAACACTGACACAATGTCACTTATTACTGTGACGCTACTAGAGCTTAAGAGTGTGTGTGGGAAACTATTTTACTTTCTCAAGCACTGAGAATGAGGTCATATTTTTTCCAAGATATAGTTATTGAGATAGATACATAGCTAGGTATGGTTGTTGAGCTATCAGAAGTCCTCCATATTGCCCACAGTTCATCATTTATACAAAGAAAAATCCTGTAATAAAAATAATAACATAAACAATGAACTATGACAGTGATTCATAAGTTCAAATAATCAGAGTGATGAAACAAATTATAATTGTTTTGAGTTTTTAAATTTAATTTTTCAAAAACAAGTGCCTTTCCCTCAAACAAAACTTTGTCTTACATTTTCCCTAAACCACTAGTCCTGTACATGTCACACATAAACCCTTCCTCTATGGTTTGTATTCCTCAATTTTCTATTTACACTTGCTTATTAATCTTAGAACTGACCAACCGAATAGAATACACTAAAACATAAATTTATTTACTATGGGGAAAGCACTGTTAGAAACCATTTGAATTCAACATGAATAAGCAAATACAGTACTTAAGAATGTATTCTCTGGAAGAAGAAATGTTTTTAAAGCTACCCGTAAATCTTTTACTTCTTTCATTTGCAAATGACAGTGGCAGGAATCCAAATTGGATTAATCCAAAAAGGGGAATTTATTGGCTCAAATAACTAAAATAAACAGTTGCTGCATAACACAATTCCAGGGGGCATCATTCATACCGAACACAAATGTATGGTGTTCTGCAATACAGAATTCTTTTTTTTTTTTTCTTTTTAAGTTTCATTTATTTTTAAGTAATCTCAAGAAGCAACGTGGGGCTGGAGATTGTGACCCTGAGATCAAGAGTCTCATGCTCTTCCAACTGAGCCAGCCAGGGACCCCCGCAATACAGAATTCCTAAATCTACAGTCTCAAAATTTTTTATTAGAATTTGGGCTTTCTTCATCTTTTATTCTTCTTAATTCCATTTTAATCTGTGTTGACCTGATTCTCAGGCTGGTCCTGTTCAAGACATTAATTCTGTCACTGGAGTGACTCCAGTAGAATACAAACACATCATTCTTTATAGTGTCAGAGAATTTCAAGTATTGATACTTGATTGCTCTGCCGTGTTCATTTGAATCATGAGACAATTCACTATGGGCATGAGAATAGGGTCAATCTTATATGAAATCAATGGTCTTGGTGTTTACTAAATTTAAACGGGGCTGCCATTAATAGAGGCGTATTGAAATGGATAGCTGAGCAAGAAATATATGTTAACTAAAGTAAATAAATATGATAAGGAAAAGTATGTAAGTGTCATGAAGGGGGTTTGAAGATACTACAGAAGGATGGATCTGCAGGTGGGGAAAATCAGAGTAAGTCTAATTAAGTAGATAGTATTTAATCTATGACATGAAAGATGCCTAGGATATCAAAATTGAGAAACTAAAAAAAATGGTATTTCCAGAGGAGTAAAATAAAAACATGAGAAAAGACATTGAGGCAAGAAATAATGGAATAAATACCGAAAACTGCCTATTATATAATTATTAAAACTGTGATGAAACATAAGAATAAGAAAAAATTGATTGGAAGCAAGAAATGAAGGGCTTTGAATGCCAGGATAAAAATTGGGGGCTATAAGTAGTGATTAGCTAGTGATGACTGTTGAGCAAATGTTCACATTTGAGATTTGAAAAGATTCATATTGCAGCTATGCATAAAAGGCCTTGCACCAGGAAAAGGCTATTTAGGAGGCCATGGCTGTAGCCCAAGTAAAATATGAGGCCCTCAACCATGAAAGTGGTTCTGGAAAGAAGAGTGAAATTTTACATGTCTCTTTCATGTAACTTTCCCTTGACCTCTGCGCCTTCTCTCTATTACCTGGCATATGTGTGTGAAACATCGGACCTCCTAATGAATAACCCAATGAACTTTCTGAAGCATCATCTTTGACTTCTTTTGTTATTAGTCACTGTGAACTACTATTTCTTTTAAAAATCATTTTTTTTCCCTTGGGTCTTATGTTACTATACTACAATAGAAAGATTAATCCATATCTGTACCCTAACTTCTATAAACATTGAGTCTTTTGAATATCTCTCTGTCCCTTCTGCTATGTCCCTCTCCCCTTCTCTCTCTATTCTCCTCTAATCTCTCACTCAGATGATCTTCTACTCTCAAGCTCCTTCTTTTACCACCATGTGGCCGGCTGCTTCCTCAGTTGAGATCGCTGGCCCCAGCCTTGCTCTTGAACTGCAGACCCACATTTGTAATAATCCACCTGATATTTCAGCAAGAATACTGTACCTTCTAAAGCTTAACTTGTACAAAACCCAAATCTATTGTCTTTTTTTATCATCACCCCTCCCCAGTTTTCCCACTGTTTTTCAATAATTTTATCGTTTCATTAGGCCCAGGTCAAATGTTTCCTCATCATGAAGACCTTTATGACTATGTAGGTGATTTCCTTTTCTAAACTGCTATTGTACTTGTTGTATGCTTGTCATGTCATATGCATTAATATGTTTGTTAATTTTTTTGTTAATGCGACAAATATTTATTAAGCCTTATGTGTTCGGACTCTATGCTAGTAATTGAAAAATACAACATTGAACAAACCACCAAGTATTATTCCCTACTTTTATGGAACATTTTTGTCCAATTATAATGTCCTTTGTGTGTAGACTGTGTATCTGTATATAGCACCAGAATTGCCATATAAGGTTTTTGCAATAAATATTTGTTGGGGAAATTAATTAATAAATGGATGAATCATCACAACTTTATCTTTTTCAATGTTGAAATATTTGGGGGTTTTGTGCAAAAATATTTACAGTGTAAGATTCTACAGACGGGGTTATGTCATATACTTTTTTATATAACCCACAACTTCCCACATTTTATAATTCACCATATTTTATGTTTTTCCCTTTGGATCTTGTAACCATTTGAAATGTCTAAGATTGACAATGTATATGTAACAGAATACATTACAAATACATAGGTCATTCTTTTGTTTACACATTTTCAAAAGATAAATGATAGTATCCCAGAAAATAAGCTCATTTCATGAAAAACTTTCGGTAAATTGTTAAACCAAAAATTTGCAGTTACTTGGTATAGGGAAGAGTTGCATAGGAAAAGAGAATTATGAAAATACCTTTTTTTTTTAACTGATTGAAAAACATTTATCTCAGCTTTTTTTCTGTATATTTTTTTTCTGGAGTAGTTGCTATAAAATATTAAATATATGGTATACTGCTGCTGTTAGATGTTTGAATGCAACACAAAGTATTATTTTATTATTTGTTTCCTTTTATGCAGAACTACAGATTCTATAGAGCTCTTCAACTAGCCTTAGTGACAGCCAGTAACAAAATTATCTTTACTTTAGTCAGTGTTTCTCATCCATAACGCTATTGATATTTTATGCCAGATAATTTTTTTGTTGTGGGGGCTGTCTTGTGCATTATATACATAGCACATATATCATCCGCCTACTAGATGCAAATAATACCCCCAGAGGTGACGGTTGATGTAGGAAAGACATTAGGGTTCGAAGCCAACAGCCAAGAAAGAATTCTTGGGATGTCTTTGGTGCAAAAAGGTGATTTTATTAAAGCACAGGGATAGGACCTGTGGGCAGAAAGAGCTGCCCCAGGGTCACGAGGAGTGGCCCATTATATACTTTCAAGTTGGGAGGAGGTTAGGGATAGTGTAAGTCTCTAAGGAATTTTGGAAGCAAGGTTTCCAGGACCTTGAGGGGGCTAGCTGTTGTTGGAAAAGGTCATTTCTTACCATCTCATAAAACCTGAGTCATGAGACCCTTCAGATGTATATCGGTGGGCCATATGCTTGAGGGTTGATTGCTAATATGGATCTTGAAGGGTAGAGATAAAGGAAGTTTCCAGAAGAATTTTTATATGTTAAAGTAGACTTACAGGATCCTTGGTGGGGGCGGGTGGTCGGGCTAGGATTGCCTTTTGCCCTTACCAAAGTGTCAACATCCAGGCAGTTGAGTCCCTAGAGGAATATCACTCTGCCTGTTTCAAGGACTTGTCGGTGGTCTGTAGGTAGTAAGGAAATTTAATAATTTTTCTTCTGCCTTTGTTTCCCACATCTACAACTACTAAACGTCCTTGGGATAAAGAGGTAAGGGGTGTGGAAACCATCCTGCTTGGGAAATAATGGCCTCTGTGATGTTGAGTTATCCCAAATCTGCTGGAACTGAAGAGTCACTTTTTAACATCTCCCTGAAACTGAAAAATGTGTTTCAAATTGACTATTTTATCTGATTTGTGTGACGATCACACAATAAAAAAATATGCAATCTTCTCCTTTCATTCAGTGAAGATAAATCCTTCCTTGGTTTCCATCTCGGGAGATTAAGTTGAAGAAGACTGTCGTCCCTGGCTCTCTTCAGGGAGACCTGAATGCAATTTCATACTTCCGATCGAATCCTTCTGATGCGCCCTGTCTTATTAAAAATAAAATCACCATATGTAATGTGAAAAATAAAAATACATTAGGAGAAAAATCTGTTTTAATTTTTCCAAAATCATAATAAATTCCACACAGCGAAAGAATTTGTAACTATAATGTGATTATTCTTAACAAGTAAGTTATACTAATGTTGTTTTGACTTTCTCCGAGATAAAAACTACAAGAACTTCTGAGAAAATTAAATTGATATAAGCATATTGTTACATAAAAATATCAAGTATAATCCAGGCACTTTTGAGCTTTCATTTATACGAAGAAGCAAAAATATTTCATATTAGTTACTACTGTCTTGAGGAAGAAAAAAACGCACAGGATAAATGGAAATGTAGAGACTTGTATTTATCTTGCAAATGCAGCTTCAAAGGTAACAATTTGGAATTTTTTCAGTCACATTTGTATGTCCACTTGTTTGTTTTCTCACTGTGGATTTAAAGAGCTTTCAAATAATTCCCTGAACAGAGTAATTTTGCATGTGCGGTTATTTCTCCTGTAATGGAGAAAACAGAGCTAACAGATGATGTTCCTATCATTTAAAGCCATTTTCTTTCACCTAAATAAAAAGAAATAAGGCAGGGTTGGGGGAGAAATCTGTGAGACAGAAAAAAAAGAAAGACAAAAAGTGCAATGTGTTGAGCAACTGTGATTATGGCATATTGATATTATATTTTCTACATTGAGGAACAAATGTAAAATAAATGGAATTCCAGGCAAGCCTGAATAATGACCAGTGGGGCACTATTCCACTATGCGTCTTCAAAGATTTCAGTAAATGCCATTATATGGTTTGCATCTTGTTTGGACTCCATAAGACAAGCAAGGGTTAGAAGCAGGAATGATGGCATGTATGTATTGTCCTCTAGAAGCTGTAATTTTCCAAACTTACTAAAGTATCTTCATTTAATCCAATAAGAAGCATGTTCTTGAGGGCCATTTTAAACAGATGTTCAAACAGCTTTAGATCATTTCCCAGTGAGTCAATTTAGATTTTTGATACAACATTTTTTTCTTATTATTAATGATTGTCCTAGTTTCACGTGCTGTTAGTTGGATTTTTAGAAATATTTAATTTTGACTAATCAGCAGGGCTGTTACAAATATACATATAGAAGAGTATCTAAAATGTACATAAATATGATATAGATAAAAAATATCTGTCACTATTTGTGATTTTATGCATATCCAGGGAATTCATTTAGTAGCCAAAACGACTTTGCTTGAATCTTTAAAGCATCTCTTCTTTGGAAGAGCAGGTACAAAATTTATTTTCCTTTTTGTCATTTAATGACCAACAAGAACTACAGTAAGCCGCTGTAAGGTAAAACAAGCTTATAAATATTTAAGAAATTGGGTGCCTGGGTGGCTCAGTGAGTTAAGCGTCTGCCTTCAGCTCAAGTTGTAATCTTGGGGTCCTGGGATTCTGGGATCAAGCCCCATGTCGGGGAGTCTGCCTCTCCTTCTCCATCTGCCCCTCCCCTGCTTGTACAGGAGCACGCGCTCTCTCTCTCTCTCAAATTAATAAATAAATAATTTTTAAAAAAGAAATTATTTAGCACCCTTCATTAATAGTTATATAACTTCCTGTTTGGCTGAAGTTGAAGCCAAAAAAATAGTTCATTTTAACAGAACTTAAAAAAAAAAAAAAACTTCCATTATTATATATTTAGAATTTTAAAATGTCTTCCCAGGTAATTTATTTTGTTAATTTATTATCTGTCTCTTCTACCTGAAATGTAAATTTCATGAGATTCCAGAATTTTGTCTATGCTCAATGCTTTAGGCCTTATGGGTAGCAGCATGCCTGGTATATATTTGGCACACAAGTATTGGTTGAATGACTGAGCATGTGAGTGAATAAAGTGTATTTGAGGGGCGCCTGAGTGGCTCCCTCGTTAAGCATCTGCCTTCGGCTCAGGGAGTGATCCCGGCGTTATGGGATCGAGCCCCACGTCGGTCTCTTCCGCTGGGAGCCTGCTTCTTCCTCTCCCACTCCCCCTGCTTGTGTTCCCTCTCTCACTGGCTGTCTCTCTCTCTGTCAAATAAATAAAATCTTTAAAAGAAGAAAAAAGTCTATTCGAATATGATTCCAGAAAAAAAATGAAAAAAAGATAGTTTGCCCTCGTTTTGTTTTGTTTTGTTTTGTTTTTACAATAGAATGACTTAACACTTCTATACATTACTCAGTGCTCAAGGTAAGTGTACTCTCGATCCCCTTGATCTATTTCACCCATCCTCCCAACCCGCCTCTCCTCTGGCAACTGCCAATTTGTTCTCTGTATTTAAGAGTCTGGGTTTTTGTGGTGTTTTTTGTCTCTTTTTTCTTTGTTTGTTCATTTGTTTTGATTCTTGTATTCCACATATAAGTAAAATCATGTGGTATTTATTTTACTCTGACTGACTTATTTCAGTTAACATTATACCCTCTAGGTCCATCCATGTCATTACAAATGGCAGGATATCATTCTGTTTAATAGCTGAGTAATATTCCACTATATATATGTGTGTGTGTGTGTATGGAATATACATTTTTATCCATTTATCTATTGATAGACACAGGTTACTTCCCTATCTTGGCTACTGTAAATAAGGCTACAATAAACACAAGGGTGCGTATTTCTTTTCAAATTAGTGTTTTCATTTTCTTTGGATAAATACCCAGTAGTGGAATTACTGCATCATATGGTAATTTCAGTCTTAATTTTTTGCTGAACCTCTATACTGTTTTCACAGTGGCTGCACCAATTTGCATTCCTACTAACAGTACATGAGGATTCTTCTTTCCCCATATCCTCACCAACACTTGTTATTTCTTCTCTTTTTGCTTCTAGCCATTCTAGCAGGTAGAAGGTGGTATCTCATTATGGTTTTGATTCACATTTTCCTGATGATTAATGATGTTGAGTATTTTTCATGTGTCTGTTGGCCATCTGTATGCCGTCTTTAGAAAAATGTCCATTCAGGTCCTCTGCCCATTTTTTAATTTGGATTATTCGTTGGGAGGTGCTTAATTGTATAAGTTCTTTTTATATTTTGGATATTAACCCCTCACCAGATATACCATTTGCAAATTTCTTCTCCCATTCAGTAGGCTGCCTTTTTGTTTTGGTGATCGTTTCCCTCACTGCGCAAAAGCTTTCTATTTTGGTGTAGTCCCAAAAGTTTAATTTTGCTTTTGTTTCCCTTGCCTGAGCAGACATCTAGAAAAATGTTACTAAGGCCAATATCAAAGAAATTACCGCCTATGTTTTCTTCTAGTTTTATGGTTTCAGGTCACATTTAAGTATTTAGTTTGCCCTCATTTTTAAAAATTTAAATGCCAATGTCTAACGTGAAAACAATTTTGCTTATAAATCCAAACAACTAATAAATATAGGTTTTTATATTCAGATCGATCTGAGTATAAATTTTGGTTGTTGCCACAGACTTTCAATAACTTCAAGCAAGTAATTTAACTTCTCTGAGTTTTTATTCCCTTGTATATGTAATATGGCATCTGCAAAAGTACCTGGCAAAACGTAGACGCTCAAATAAAAGTTATTTTCATTCACTTCCAGAGATGTTGGGAAATCACTTACAAGGAACAAAATTACTAGTAAATGCCAAATGGAAACAGAATATTGCTTTATGGGATGTCTTTTTAATACTTACACCACTGAAGTAGCTGAGAAGTTATGTATTTGCACACCCTGAGCAGAAAAAATAATCTATCATTCTCTTAAATCTACCACTTGCACGTCATGTGTGGCCTTGCAAATAGTAGGCCTGCTGTGTAGTTGATGCAGTTTCACTCTGGATTTTGTGACGAGCATAATTACAGCAATAGGAGCGTTATGGCTGCTGTCAGAGCACATTAATCCATTCTTATATGGCAGTGGGAAGAGTACTTTTGGACAGCTCTTCTTAAGGTGATATAAAATAAAGATCTAGAATCATGTGATACTCTTTCTACTTTCTCTTTTCCATTAGTGAAGTTATAAATTAAACTTGAGACAGGTAGGGAGAAAAGAAATTATACAGACAGAATACAATTATGGTTATTTTTTTGATGCCAAGATATCAATACTGAAAGTGACAAGATTAGTCAGTCATCCAGATAGATTTATCTAATCACCTGCAAGTGATTATTTCTGATTAAGTTCAGCGTTCAGAAGATGTTGCTTTGTAGGAGTAAAGTCAGTGAAGTTGGTCAAACTGCATTCTAATCTTGAATTTACTATGTAATAGTTAACATGAAACAAACTATTTAACCTCAACCTTCCCAAACTCATTATCTTAACTTGTCATTGTCCCTTCAGCATAATATATTTTGATTAATTTAATTTCTTTGAGATATATGTAAAGATTCAGTGTCAAGTGATATTTGATACTTAATAAATTATAGTTACTAGTATTGTCTACCCAAACCTGTGCTTTCACATCTAGCATATAATAGAACTCTACAGCTAAAGCCAAGAATAACAAGCTAAGGACATTTTAGCATCTTGGAGGCAATTGCCAATGACTCACTCTGTATCCAAGCTCCTTTTTAGTTTATTCTTTCATCAAATTTCTGGACCTTGGATTATATTCTATTTTTTGTTGCCATATTGCCTATTTCACTTACCTCTGATTATTCTCTTACTGGCTTGATTCCTAGCACTCACTAAAATTTATGGCTTAGAAATTCCTTTTTAAAATTCTGGTTAAAAATACCTTGCTCTCAACCCTCAGTATCAAATCTCTGCTTACCTAAAAGCTCTCCAGTGTCAAAGGTTTGCAAAAACCATCACAATGATTTACATTGGGTAAGAAATCTAATTTTGTTTTAGTTAGAATAGACACCCCCAAATGTATAATGACTGTAAACAATAGAAATTTTCTATTCGTTATAACTTTTCTTTTTCTAATAATAATTTTAAAAGGTTTCCCCTCCATGTAGTAATTCAGGAATGCAGCTTCTCTCCATCCTGTGGTTCCAGCATTCCCTACATTTTTATTGTCATTTGCACCAAGCCCTCCAAAAGGAAAGAGAACACAGTGGGTTAGAAAGAACACACATCACTTCAACTTTATTTCCCTTGGCTAGAATTCAATCACATAGACCTCCTTACTGCAGGGGATGCTGGGAAACATACTTTAGTTGTATGCCCATAAAGTAAAGGAGAACATGGATTTTAGTAAATAGAAACAATCTTTACCACAATCGTTAAATCTAGCCTTTGATGATCTATCATCTTTCTGTCTATCTCATCTATCAGTTTCCTTCTGCTCTAGACTTAGTGCTTTCTTTGCCCCAAATATTTCTATGACATTGAACTTGCAGCTTCCTCTTGCCCGAAGTATTCTAGCCTTAGATTACTCATTCCTTTATCTTTCTGATCCTTTAGATCTCATTTCCAAATGTCACCCATTGAAACTGTTGTTGTTGTTGTTGTTGTTTTTGTTGTTTTCCATTCTAAATTCCAAAGTACAGACGTTTCCTTTCATATCACTGTTTAACTGCCCTGAGAACACTTACCTTTCTGCAATGACCTCTGAGGATAACTATGAGAGGTTAGGCCAAATCTCATAGGTTAAGGGCACAGTCCTTCACAAAACTGCCAACCCTTCAGACACCAGCCTCAAGCTTGGGGGTTCCTAGACCACCTGCAATTTCTGTCAAACCATCTAGCAATTTGGGAGTTCTCATTACCCCCTCAGTTTTGATAATTCACTAGGACAAATCATAGAACTCAGAAAAATGCTATACTTACAATTACAGTTTTATTATAACAAAAAGCATAAAAATACAAATCAGCCAAAAGAAGAGATACATGGGGTGAGGTCCAGGAGGGTTCCAGATGTACAGCTATTTGTTCCCTCACCCATGAAGTCAGGATGAGTCACACACCCCACCCCGCACACATTAATGTGTATTACCAACCCCAGAAAGCACACCCAAGCTTTAATGTTCAGTTTTTATTGGGGTTTTTATTACATTAATAGACAATTCATTGATTAAGTCATTGGCCCTATGGCTGAACTCAATCTCTAGCCTCCCAGAGTTTGACTGCTATTATTTGGCTCATAATCCAATACTCTAATCACATGGCTGGTCTTTTTGGCATGGCCAGCCCTTATTCTGAGTCTTCTCATTAGTGTAAATTATCCAGGAGCCCACCATAAATCATCTTATTAAGATAAATTACCAGGATCCACCATGAATAAAAAAGACACTCCCATCACTCAGGAAATTCCAAGGATTCAGAAACTACCTCCTAGGAACTAAGGCAAAGGCCAGGCAAATTCTTTATTATATAACACTTTCTCTGAAATGATTTTGTACATTTATTTTTCAGTCTCTACTCTTCCTAAATATAAATTTCATGAGGCAAAAAAAATCTTGTTTGACTTGTTAGTAAGTACAGAAAAGTAATTTGTAAGTAGGTAAGTATTTATGAAATGAAAAACTATGAACTCTCAATTCAGGCCTGGGCAATTTAATAGAAAATTGTTGGCCACCAGTTAGTTCTTGAGGCAACTTTAAGCTGTGGTATATGGGCCCCCAAATAATAGCTTAATTGAATTTTAATTATGTAGAGAAATATCCTTTTACTCTTTGTTGTTTGGTATTGAATCTTAGCGATACTACTTATGCACTCCTCTGTGCTTCATTTTCCAATTTCAGTATGGTGATAATAACCCTACCTCTTTGTGAGGGTCAAAAGAGACATCTGAAAAGCTGTTTAAAGGGCACCTAATATAGTAAAACCTTATATCATCATTTATTATTGAGGATACTGTGATTTGGTGTAGAAAGTTGTTGTCATTGAAATGGGAGAGTCACTGAAGTGAATCAAGCATCATTATTAACCTTACAGAGATTAGTACAGACCAGCAAAACTATTCATTAAATAACTTTTCTTTTCAAGAAGAAGAAGCACTTGATGGTTGTTATTTAACTTAATTTGAAATCCACTATATTAGATGTGCTGTGGGATAATCAGATAGACTATCTCTTAAAACTATACAAAATATCTAGAAAAAGAAAAAAAGATTCACGTCAAAAAGATTATACCAGATGGGGTGCCTGGGTAGCACAGTCCTTAAGCATCTGCCTTCGGCTCAGGGCATGATCCCAGCGTTCTGGGATCGAGCCCCACATCGGCTCCTCTGCTAGGAGCCTGCTTCTTCCTCTCCCACTCCCCCTGCTTGTGTTCCGTCTCTCACTGGCTGTCTCTCTCTGTCAAATAAATAAATAAAATCTTTAAAAAAAAATTATACCAGAATGTCCTTGAAGACAGAGAATGTATATTAAGATTTGTCTCTCCCAGTATCTTAACTGTCACCTGATAGTAAGATCTATCTAAATGAAATTAATTTAGTAGATTAGATGAATTAAGTAAATTTATAAATTTGTATATGTAAAATTATGTGTACTACATTTATTAGGTTATATACATTTATGAATTATGTCATGAAAATGGTTCCCAGATCAAAAAATAGTCAGGGAATTCAGTGCTGGACCTTTTCATTTTAAATATTCAACTGTTGGGGTGCTGAAATGTTTTCCCACATTTAGGAAAATCACACACTTTCTTTCCTACATCAAGAATTTTATGTTGAATTTCATTTCAAAACAAAGATTCATTGCATTTTGGACGCTGTGAAGAGCTTCTGAAGACTTCTTAATTCATGCAATAGATTATTTATTGAATGCTTAGTATGTGCCAAAGCCTCTCCTAGAGTCTAAGATATGGTATCAAATAATACAGAAAGAAATTCCAGTCCTCTTGAGCTTTCATTCAAGTCATGATACTGACTTACTTTGGGGGAAGAAAAAGGTCTACAATTTAACAAACAGAAACCCAGATATCATTTCACCTTATTATTCTATACTTAGTATTCCTTCAGTATTTGGACACATATTTATTTTGTGCCTCCTAAGTGTGAGATATGTGCTTGATCCTGAGGATAAAGTATTGAAAAGGGGATAGGTGATTTGCGTCATAATGAAGCAAAGAAAATACAAGACAGAATTTCAGGGATAACAGAATTTTAATTTTTATTATTTATGTGTGTATGTATGCATGTATTTATTTATTTATTATGTTCAGTTAGCCACTGTATAATACAGCATTAGTTTTTGATGTAGTGTTCAGTGATTCGTTAGTTATGTATAACACCCAGTGCTCATCACAACACAGGCCCTCCTTAATACCCATCACCTTGTTACGCCTTCCCCCTACCCCCTTACCTCTGAAACCCCCAGGCTGTTTCCCGGAGTCCACAGTCTCTCATGGTTCATCTCCCTCTCTGATTTCTCCCCCTTCAGATTTCTCTCCCTTCCCCTATGGTCCTCTGTGCTCTGCTTCATGTTCCACATATGAGTGAAACCATATGATAATCATCTTTTTCTGCTTGACTTACTTCAGTTAGCATAACCCTTTCAGTTCCATACATGTTGATGCAAATGGTGGGTATTCATCCTTTCTAATGGCTGAACAATATTACATTCTACATATGTCCCACATTTTCTTTATCCATTCATCCATTGAAGGGCATCTCGGCTCCTTCCACTATGGCTGTTGTGGACATTACTGCTATGAACATTGGGGTGCATGTGCCCCTTCTTTTCACTACATCTGTATCTTTGGGGTAAATACCTAGTAGGGCAATTGCTGGGTTGTAGGATAGCTTTATTCTTAACATCTTGAGGAACCTCTATACTGTTTTCCAGAGTGGCTGTACCAGCTTGCATTCCCACCAACGGTATAAGAGGGTGACCCTTTCTCCACATCCTCGCCAACATTTGTTATTTCCTGTTTTGTTAATTTTTGCCATTTTAATTGGTGTAAGATGGTATCTCATTGTGGTTTTGATTTGCATTTCCCTGATGGCTAGTGATGTTGAGCACTTTTTCATGTGTCAGGGATAACAGAATTTTTAAATGATTCTACAAATAATGACTTGATTAAAGTTTCTATGATGGTGATAGATATATTTTTACACTTTCTTAAATTTTCAAGGGCCTACCTAAAGGAAGACCTTTCCCACACTTAAAAAACTAAGTTTCTAAATAGACTGCATTATTTACCCTAGTTAAAGAGAGAAGCAAGGATAAAACACATCTCCTGAGACCACAGCCAAATTCTCTCTATCTTAACACCTTCCTTCCAGTTCCTCATGAAAATAAGCTCCACAGTATGTTTGGAAGGATTCACACCCTGAAATCTTGGTGTCTGAAAAATGTTAATCAGATTATTTAGCCTACTCTTCATACTGATTTTTCTTTTCTTTTTTTTTTTTTTTCTTTTGTAAATATGTGTTGTTTGGGACAAGAGTGGAAGAAAAAGTAGTTCATGCCTTGCTCACTGAGGCTCAAATTTTAAGAGTCCATAAAGACAATAGAACCAAAGCTTTCTGGGCACCATTGTCAGTTTCCAGCTTCAGTTGAGTGGATTAAAACTCTAAATAATCCAGAAAGAAACTGTCCTCTCAGCATCCCAATCATACCTTTCACACTTTCAGTAATCAGGGTGACAATCAGGGCTTTCTTGTTTTTTACTTCAAGTAATATTGCCAGAGAAAATAGAGGATGTCCAGTTAAGTTTGAATTTCAGATAAACAATAATGATTCACAAAAGTATGTTCTATGATATTTTTATTTGCTAAAATTGTCAACCCTACTTTGAAAAGAAAGAAATTGCAGTTGCTCTAGTCAGTGAAAGATGTGGTCGAAAGAAAAATTTAATACAGAAAAAGAGTTCTGTGGCATTTTTCTGACACACTTACACTGAGGGTTTTTTTTAAAGGTGCAATGAAAGTATTAAAGTATGGGAATAGTTAGTTGTTGTATGTTTGACTGATGGCTCCAGTACCAAGACATTCATTAAAGAGTGGTTCAGCTTCAGTGAGATGTGCTACCTACGAAGATCTCTTCAAAATTCTTTCAATGAGCTGTTGCTCTGCCTGGTATTGATTTTGTATCTGTGTTTTAGGGTGAATCAAGTGGAGTTGTTCTCAGTTTTCTATACATTTGGCATTTATATTTCTATACTGACTGGGCCTGACAAACAAACAAACAAAAAAATAGATTCCCATTCTTATTGTCGCTTTCTCCTCAGCTGAATTGTAACAGGATGAAGTAGTGAATGGCTTTACAATGAATATTTTGTACAAAACCTTTGCTAAATCTCCTTGTTCTGTGACCAATTTTGTCTATAAATAGCATAGTGATGAGAAAGAGAGAGAGAGAGAGCATGAGCAGGGGGAGGGGCAGAGGGAGAAGGAGAAGCAGACTCCCAGCAGAGCAGTGAGCCTAACTTGATCCCAGGACCCTGGGATCATGACCTGAGCAGAAGACAGATGCTTAACCACTTAACGGACTGAGCCACCCAGGCACCTGAGCATAGTGATGATTTTATTACCACAGAGGAATATGCCCTATGGTATATTGAACCTGCTAATTCAGAAGTTAAAAGTAGGGGATGCCTGGGTGGCTCAGTCAGTTAAGTACATGGCTTCTGCTCAGGCCATGATGCCAGGGTCCTGGGATTGAGTCCTGCATAGGGCTCCGTGCTCATCAGAGAACCTGTTTCTCCCTCTGCCTGCTGCTCCCACTGCTTGTGCTCTCTCTCTGTCTTTCTCTCTGACAAATAAATAAATAAAATGTTTTAAAAAATTAAAAGGAGAAAAGATTTAAAAATATAAACTAGAAATTGTACACTCAGATGCATATGTTATTCAAAAGCATATACCTGAAGAGGTCAAAAGGTCAGTGATCTTGTTAATCAAATCTTTATTGATTTTCATAGTAAATGAACCTGTATTTTCAAGTATAAATCAATACTGATAGAAGGAGTTGCTTCTTTAAATGAACATTTTCTGTTACATAATTCCAGTTAATACCTAGTTTTCTCAAATTAAAATGCTCTAATTTTATTGATGAGCAAAATAGTAAATGTTTTTCTGTACCTTCTTTAAAAAATCAAACAAGAAATAATTCCACTATAAAGCATAATTTTAAAGTTGTATCTTCATTTTTAAAAAACCCACATTGTTATAAAACTGAAAAGGGAGCTGAAATGCTCCAAAAAAAAAAAGTAATGTGTAAAATGTTATGAAACTAAAAGAAAATGGATTTTTAGGAATCTGTTTTAAAATATCTTGACCACAGCTGCTAGATATTGATACCTATCTTCATGAAGACAAGAGCTGATTATAGAGGAGAATCCCACACACCTAACTTAACATCAAACAAAGGGATCAGAAATGGAAGGCACGTGGAAGAATCATCAGCAAGATTGATTAAGTCATCAAAGATCAAGATTCCTGCCATCTTGAACACTGGTTTTCAGTCTAGGAAAAAGGAATACTGCAGAAAGCAGGGAATATAAACCTAAATTCATTCATTGGCTGAATTAGATTAAGAATGTAGCATTTAGGGACGCCTGGGTGGCACAGCGGTTAGGCGTCTGCCTTCAGCTCAGGGCGTGATCCTGGCGTTATGGGATCAAGTCCCACATCAGGCTCCTCTGCTGTGAGCCTGCTTCTTCCTCTCCCACTCCCCCTGCTTGTGTTCCCTCTCTCGCTGGCTGTCTCTATCTCTGTCAAATAAATAAATAAAATCTTTAAAAAAAAAAAAAAAAAAAGAATGTAGCATTTACACAGTTGGAAATTTTCCAATTTCACTCTATATCAGTGGTGAAAATCTTGACACCTCTCCCTGAAGAGTATTTGAACTCGTTATAAATTATCGGTCAAACAGGTCTAAGTTGCCTGTCAGAGCATCTTAAGCAGTGCTTCTATCTTGGCTTAGATATCTCTAAAGGGAAGAGATCTTTCAAGTTTACTCCAGTCTAGCTCTTGAGCTGTTCTGGCTGGGAAAAAAGGAATACCTTGTAAAGTGAGTAAACAAACAAAATACACGTAGAAGATGGGACAATCCTAAATCTCTAGGTCAAAAAACATGTTTTATTTGTCTATCTAGTTGATAGGCATATAATTTATACAAAATTCAGTATAGAATTTTCAGAAGTATTTTACTTTTCAGAAGCATTCAACTGAAGGAAGAGCCAATGGGCAGTCAGGGAGGAAGCAGAGATGAAACAAGGTATTACTTACTGAAATTGTGCTCCATTTGATTTGAAGTGGGGAGAAATCAGGTATTGTTTCTTACAGAGAATAATGTGCATGACATAGAAATTGTAAGTTTTAGCATGCGGTTATAGAAATAGCCCTGAAATGAAGGATATTTTAATTTAATTTCAATAAAATTTTCTGAATTGGTTAGATATCAAACACTGTATTCAGAACCGCAACAACTGCAAACAGGATAATTCATGGAAACTATTCATAGAAAAATTTTAGTAGTACGTATGTAAAACAATGTACAATTTCTATGAAGCACTAGAAAACCTACTGTAGGGCATTCACAGAAGACATTCACCTGGGTGACCATTCCTTTCTCCATAGTGCCTAGTATGTTTCCTGGAGAAGTCAATAAATAATTGTCTAATGAATGCATAAATGATTTGTGAAATACCAGAACAGAGAGTAATTAATTCTGCATGGGGAAGTCTGGAAAGGTTTCAAAGAGAAGCTAACGTTTGAATTGGTTCTTGAAAGATAAATGAAATTTTAACAAGCAGTTAGAATCAGCAGAGCATCCAAGCCAGAAGCAACTACATGCAAAATAGGTGCAGTTTCCTGTTATATTCAGCAATAGTATTTAGTCTGGTTTTGTTGAGCTATAAGTTGTATATAGAACTTAAGAGGTCCATGTTAGAAAATGGTATGAAAATGTAAATTGAAACCAGATAATAACTAATGATCTGAATTCAAGTCAGTTTTAATTTACCATACCAAGGTAAATTCATGCAATTTATTTTAACATTTCTGGGCTTAAAGGCCTGATAATTTTTTTTTTAATTTTAAAGTGTGTTCATTCATTTAACGTGTATTAATCAAGTCTCACCATGAAGGTGTCACTGGTCTAATCACTGGAGCACAGCCTCAGACAGAAGACAAATGTCCCATTTTTATATGGAAAGAATAGCTTAGTAAGGGTTATAGATGGTTAGAGAGAAGGAAAAAAAAAGCAAACCAAAAATCTGCAATATTTATTTATTTAGAAATATTTATTGAGGGGCGCCTGGGTGGCTCAGTTGTTAAGCGTCTGCCATCAGCTCAGGGCGTGATCCCAGGGTCCTGGGATTGAGCCCCACATCGGACTCCCTGCTCCACTGGGAGCCTGCTTCTTCCTATCCCACTCCCCCTGCTTGTGTTCCCTCTCCCCCTGGCTGTCTATTTCTCTGTCAAATAAATAAATAAAATCTTAAAAAAAAAGAAGAAATGTTTATTGAGCACCTCTGTATGCCAATCACTGTTTAAAACATATACATACACATAAAATCCTTACACTATAGATGTATGTTAGATAAAAAAATAAAATGTTAAGATTAAAAAAAAACAAGAAGGATCTGAGGCTAAAGAGTTACTGAAGCCAATTTTATCTTATCCCCCCCCCTCCATCCTGAACTCAGTTTTAGAGATTTAGGTATTTTTAATAGAATCATAGAAAGACTTCTAAGAAAATAAGACATTTGAGCAGAAACCTTAAAAAATGAGAAAGGTAAGTCAAAAGAACATTGTGGAAGAAACCCAAAATTGAGTATCTTTGTTGTGGTCCAAAAACATTTGTAAATAATGTGGCTGGAGTAAGTCAAATGAGGGAGAAAATCAGAAGCTAATGTTAGAGAATTATGGGGCCATGATTATGAGTTCTTCATTAGCCAATGGAATAATGTGGGAATGTATTGGAGGGTTTCGAGCACAGAAGTTACTGGATCTGATTTATTATTTTACATAACCCAATTGCTGTGTTGAAACTAGAGCAAAGTGTAAAAACAGAGAAAGGAGTTATGTGTGATTATAATAATCCTGGTAGGAGATGATGGTGGCTTGATTTCATTCTATATGATTTACAGAGGTAGAGTCAGCAGGATTTGTTGATAAACTAAATGTGAAGAATGAGAAAATTGGAACCTCAAAAGATGTATTTGATATAGTATGTCAAATATGATCTAAGTAAATTGAAAGACAAAGTTGCCTTACGCTCAGGAATGAGCACCTTTGAGGGAAAGAGCAGAAGTTCAGTATTGTATACATTAGCATTGGGGATACCTAGTGGTATATTCAAGTAAACAATGTTGAATAGGCAGTTGAAATATTTACATATGGAGTTCTGGAGAATGGACTAAGCTGTAAATGTGAATTTGAAGCAATCAGTCTTTGGATGGCATTTAAACGTACATTCTGGGAAAGGTCAAAACCGATTGTCAATAAAAAAGAAAAGTACAAGGATTGAACCAAACGGTATTGCAGTATTTAGAATTCAGGAAAAGAAGGAGAAAACTGCAAAGAAGAAATAACTAGTAAAGTAGGAGAATCAAGTGAGATCAATATTCTGTATTCAAGTGATAGAAGAGTTCCAAGTAGTTGTATGGTTAGCAATGTCAGAGGCTGCTGAGAGGTCAAACAAGATGTGAGAGGAGAGTTGACCCTGGGGTTTCCACAACGTAGAGATCACTGATCACCTTGGTCAGAATGGTTTCAGTGGCATGATGGTGACAAAAAAATATATTGAAGTGGGTAATGTAAGAATGGGAGGAGATGAAATGGAGCCATTGAAACTCTGGAGAAGTTTAGAGAATTGGGATGTTAGATAGAGGGAGTGTGGGGTTAAGGGAGAAGTATTTTACAAAGAGAGCTACATAATACATTTGTGTTCTGATGAAAGAGATAGCAGAAAGGGATAATTGATGACACAAAAGAGAAAGTGAAGAAAATCAGAAGTGATACCCTCAAGGAGATGACAGGAGATGAGATGGACAAGTGGAGGAGTTAGCCTGAGTGCAAGAATGGCTCATCCACTGTAAATAAAGGGAAGGAAATACATGTAAGTACAGACTCAGGTAGAATGATATATTTAATGATAGGATTTTTAGAAATTCTCTTCTAATTGCATCTATTATCTCAGGTATTGAGAAGCAAAGTCATCAGCTGAGAGTGTGGAGAGGAAAAAGTTGTGACATAGTCATGAAAAAAGTAAGAGTAAATTGACTAGGGAAATATAGTAAAATTGCCTGGGAGTGCTAAGGGCCCGCTTGAGATTCCTGGTCATGCATTTAAAGTGAGATCAGCCAGCATGGTTTTCTATTTTTCTGTAGATATAGTGAGCTGCTGTCACGGAGTTGAGTAGGTGGCAAAATGAATTAAAGAAGTATTGCAGTTGATCTAACAGTTGCTGAGGTTGCTACAGTATTCAAGTAACCAAATATATATGAAAGAACTTTGAAAGCTATAAAGTACCATGGAGGTATACTTCATCACTGGGGTCCAGTACTGTAAGTTCCCATGTAGTAGCTTTGTTTTATGAATGAAAGTTGGACTGCCAATTATTGGTGCCAGTCTTTAAAGTAGATCAAAGATGCCTAGGAGCCTCACAAGTCTTGAAGCCTGTACCTGACAGATCATAAAGTAAATTAAATTTCACATTACAACATAAAAAGAATTAAAAGGACCTGGCCAAGAATGTAGATATATAACTGAGCCAAGGGCTGTAGCATTTTCATTTTTCAGGATGCTTGCAAACTCCCTTGAAACCGATATTATTGTGAGATTCTAATAGACAAATTTTGCTTTAGGATTTAAAATGTCCATGCTTTCTCTTATATGTCATGTTAATAAGTTTCCTTCCATGAAAAAAAGGATGTTTTTTCCAGTTATTTCCCTGAAGATTCTTCTGTGAAACAAGTGTTCCACTCCAAGAAATTCTTTTCATATTGCAAGATTAGATCAATTTCATTCATTACCATCACCCTTGGCAATCCCTATAGGACTTTTTTGGAATAATTGAGTAATTCAACAAATTCAACAATGGCTTCAGCTTTCCCATAACTGAAGAATGGTTCTTTAGAATCTTCATTTCCCATTCAAAGCTTTGGAAAAGGAATTGCAATTTTAAAGGCAAGAAAGAATATACATTTGACTGAATGGATTTTCAGTATTTGGCTTGAAAATAAGGTCTTTCCAAGCACGGTAACATTTTCTCATTCCTTTTCAATCATTTTACTTTTAAACTTCCTACACTGCCTCCTAGTTTTATATATAACTTTATATTTAAACACACTTTCTTTCTCCCATAATTATGTTCATTTATTTTATGACTACATTAAAATTGATATTTAGTTGCTAAAATATTTTTATAATATTTGATTATTAAATTGTTAATATTGGATTGATAAAAATATCAATATGATGGAAATGGTCATGATTAAGAAAATTCTTAATATTGCTTTTAACTAAGATGCACCATTAATTACCAAAGTACCTATTGTATAGTTTACTCAAACATAAATTCCTAAGATCAATCAGCAAGAGTTTTTAAAAAAGAGAGAAAGAAAACTTAATTAATAATATTTATGTGCTTACAAGAGGAGCAGAACAATTAGTCAAATATGTTGTGATTGCAAACTTACCATTGTAAGTCATAATAAATATCTGAGAAAATAATTTGGTTTAGCCCAAATTTCAATAATTATAGATGTAATTCTGATTCTTTAAGTATGTATAATTAGAATTTTTGATGGAAATATTGTATTGTAATTTTATAATCCACCAAGGAAAAATAGGTTAAAATTGCATTCAAATGGACAAAGAAAGTAAAAGGAAATAAGGATTTTTCTTCTTGACATATTAAATATATTTGATATAAAAAAATCTTAGGGGCACTTGGGTGGTGCCATTGGTTGAGTGATTACTCTTGGTTTCAGCTCAGGTCCCGATCTCAGGGTCATGGGCTCGAGGTGGAGTCTGCTTCAGATTCTCTCTCCCTCTCCCTCTATCCGTTCCACTCATGTGCTCTCTCGCTCTCTCTCACTATTTCTCTCTCTCAAATAAATAAATATTTTTAAAATATCTTAAATTGTTAAGTAGTAAGAGCAGGGCATCGTAATACTGTATTGAAAATGCTACAGGGAATTACAATCCTGGAAAGAGCTCATACAGTTATTCCCCTTTTTATGGAAATGAGAGAATTCTGGTCCAGAAAAGTTTCCTGCCTAAGCCACAAACTCTACCAAGTCCTCCAAGTCTACTTCTTCCATGCTTAATAAATAATCACACATTTTAAAAAGTTAAAACAATAGAAAATAGAGGCATATCTAGGGTTGAGGCAAAATGACAGGTACATATCCTCTGAGGACAGAAGAGAATTATAGGGTTATATATATTGGACAATACTCACATTGGCAAAAGTATCCTTCCTAAGTACCATGGAGGCAGGGAGGGGGAATAAGGACATTCTCAGATAAAGGGGAAAAAAAATACTTGTTGCTCAGCAAACCTACCCCTAAAAAAATGGCTAAAGGGAATTCTCAAACTAGAAAGGAAGCAAGACTGAAGGAAGTCCTGTAACATCAAAAAGTAAAGAAAAATATTGGAATTTTTAAAAAGTAAGGTAAATGTAAACTATTTACTTCTCATGAGTCTCTTAAATTATATTTGATGATTGAAGCAACGTTACAGTTATCATCTCATGCAGTGCTAAAGATATGCAGAAGAAAGTCTTAAGACAATTACATCCCCAGAATGGTGGAGGGTAATGGGACCTAAATGGAAGTGAGTTTTCTACATTTCACTTCAAGGCCATATAAAACATCAGTATCCGTCAACTTTGATAAGTTATGTATGTAGCTACTATAGCAAGCACTAAGACAACTATGCAAAGTGATACACTTGAGCACATTACAAGTGAAAGAGAATCTGAGAAAGTGAGAAAAGATCTGAGGATGCTGTTATGAAAATCATAAAAAATGTACACCCCTAGAAAACATGGTCTTTACAGATCTTCTTCCTGATAGATATTGTGAAGAAGCCATTTCTGTGTCCTGGGCAAAATAAATCCCTTTGAAACAAGCTAGATGTATTACACTGCCCACTCCAAATGGAATCCGCTGGTTTTGCAGCCATAACATGTTTCTCAGGTTCTTATGAATAAGATTTGTTTTGACCCCCTATGAATAATTTCAGGACCCACAAGTTCATGAGAGATGGCAGGAAAACATACTTTAAAATGCTAGTTAATCTATAGACTGGTCCCAAAACCTAATTTTCTCTATACTATAGGTGAGGAAGTAATTTTATGAGTTAATGAATATGTTCTTGTGAGGAGTAAATGACACACAACTGAATTTTGGACCAGACCGTTTCACAAGTGAGTATTCCCTATATCACTACAAGCTTACACCAATATTTTTTTCATGTTCAGTAGCCTCCTTCTTTTCTAAATGAGTGTTGTCTGATGTCTCCCATATTTAGGAAACTGAATATATCACCTCTGATAAAGCATGAGATTGGCAATTTTTTACATAAATGGTCAGTTAATAAATAATTTAGGTTTTGTGGGCTACCTGATCTCTGGAAAATATTTAGTTCTGCTGTGTAATATGAAAGCAGTCATGGGCAATATGTAAACCAATGGGCTTGGTAAGATTTCAAGAAAATTTATTTACAAAAACAGATGGTGGGACAAATTTGTCTCACGAGTCATACTTTACCAACTCTGAGAAGGGGACTTAAAACTGACACTTTTACAGCAGGGTCTAGAGACTTTATCAGAACTCTTCTGCCTATTCCATTGCTTTGATTAATAGCCATTGCTTGGAAAAACGGAAATTTTATTAAGCATGAATAAAGTGGTGCCAGTATCTCAGTCAGTCCTTCCTATGAAGTTTCAGTTGTGCTTAGTTTGAAATCTTCACGTGGCTTTCTCTTATAGTGAGAACTACGAAATATTTATTTATTTAGTAAATGCAATCTTGTGACAAAAGAATGTATGCATTATTCAAACTTGTAATAAATCATTTTAGTCTCACTTGTTTAATGTTTTTATAAAGAAAGCAATTTAGAGTATAAAATCTAAGCCTTATCTTTATAGAAAATGAAAGTAAAACATAGGAGAGTTTAGGGAACTTACACATTAAATTGCTAAATTTGTGTCACAGTTAAGAAATAGCACTGAGGCCTGGCCAAAAGGTCAGTCTTATTTTGTTATTTTGAAGTTCAAAAACATTTACTCATGTCCAACAGATTTTCAACTGAGTTACAAAAGCAATTCCAAGGAGAAAAGGCAGCCTTTACAATAAATGTTACTGGACCAATTGGATATCCAAACGCAAACAAAACAAAACAAAATAAAAAAAAAAAAAACCTCAATCAAAACTTTATACTTTATATAAAAATTAATTCAAACTGGATCTCTGACTAAAGTGTAAATCCACAAAACTTTTAAGGGGGAAAAAAAGCAGAAGAAAATCTTTCACATCTAGGACTTGGGCAGAGCATTCTTATACTTGACCAAAGGAAAAAGCTGTAAAAGGGAAAATTGATAAATTGGACTTTATCAAAATTTAAAACAACACTGTATCACTACATACGTTAGAATGGCTAAAATTTGAAGAAAAATAATAATGATGACACAAAAGGCTAGTGAGACTATATGTTGTGAAAGGGTAAATGTTTTTCACTCTGGACAACAACTTGAAAGTTTCTTGTAGGGGGCACCTGGGTGGCACAGCGGTTAAGCGTCTGCCTTCGGCTCAGGGCATGATCCCAGCATTCTGGGATCGAGCCCCATATCAGGCTTCTCCGCTAGGAGCCTGCTTCTTCCTCTCCCACTCCCCCTGCTTGTGTTCCCTCTCTCACTGGCTGTCTCTATCTCTGTCAAATAAATAAATAAAATCTTTAAAAAAAAAAAGTTTCTTGTAAAACTAAACATATAACTACTATTAAGACCCAGCAGTTATTGTCTTAGACATTTACTCCAGAGAAATGAAAATTTATATTCACAAAACACTTTTGTTCATCTATACACGAGTCTTCAGAGCAGCTTTCTTTGTTATGGCCCCAAACTGGAAACAACCCAGATACTCTTCAACTGGTGAATGTTTAAGCAAACTGTGGTACATTCTTACCATTTTAGTGCTAAAAAGGAAGGAACTATTGGTACATGCCACAACTTAGATGAATTCCAGGGAATTCTTCTGACTGAAGAAAGCCCATACCAAAAGCTTACATACTATATGATTCCATTTATATGACATTCTTGAAATTAAAAAATTATAGAAATGAAGAAGAGATTATTAGTTGTCAATAGGATTATGGTTGGAGTTTGGGGGGTGAGAGGATGGACAGGCAACAGGTCAACATGAGGTATCCATGATGTAATGGAATTGTTCTGTATCTTGAATGTGGTGGTGGATACACAAATAGACACATGCAAAAATTTGTGTAGTCCAAAATACACACACACACACACACATACACACACACACACAGATGAGTATATGAAAAACTGGGGAAGTCAAAATAAGATACAGGCTGTAGCTGTATCAATTTCTTGATTGGGATATTATATTGTGGTTTTGAGAGGTGGTATAATGTGAAACTGGATCAAGGGTATGGAGGATCTCTATATTATTTCTGACAAGTGCATGTGAATCTACAATTATCTAAAAGAAAAGAAGGAATAAAATATGTGTATTTTTGTGTATGTGTATATATTCTATTTTATTTATTTCAAAATTAATTTTCCCACTTTAAAATCTCTGAAATGAAGATTTTTTTTTAAACAATGACTGTATGGTTTTATTTGGTACTGTTTTTCTTTTTTAATTGCACATAAAAAATGTATTCACTATTTATGGCACCTTAGAGTCAATGAAATACACTAATATCCTTTTAGAATATAACCTTTAAAATATATATATTCAGCAGTAAGTAGAAAAATGCCATCAATCATTCCTAAGTCACCAGGGACACATATTTGTCCATACACATATTTTCAGATTATCAATTAAAATTTTGAATTATTAATATATTTCTGAAAGATATTCACATCGAATCTACTGAATTTAAAGTAGACCTAGACAATGGGTAACGTGAGTTTACTTAATGAATTTCAATAAGTTCTACATTTTCACATAACCTCAGGGAAGACCAGAGAAGCTCTTGATTAATAAAAACCCTCTTCTCCCATGTCAGGTAGCCTTTCTAGCTCTGAAGCTGATAAGAAATAATGATTTGAGCATAAGGACTCCTGAGGATTTTATCAATGAAGTCTGTGCCTCAGTTTTCAAAAGGTCAGGAAAGGACATCATTGTGTTCAGTCTTGTATTCCCAATCTCCATCACAATGCCTTTTGAAAGAATGAATAAATAAATGTCTCAATACAATTGAAATATTGAATATAAATCTCCAAATTATTTTTTTTAAGATTTTATTTTTATTTATTCGACAGAGATAGAGACAGCCAGCGAGAGAGGGAACACAAGCAGGGGGAGTGGGAGAGGAAGAAGCAGGCTCATAGCGGAGGAGCCTGATGTGGGGCTTGATCCCATAACGCCGGGATCACGCCCTGAGCCGAAGGCAGACGCATTTTGTTTCAAGAGATAGTCTACAAAAAGAACCAAGTATTGTTGTATAAATATTTTCTTTATAAGAAGGGGGAATGAAGCATGAGAGACTGTGGACTCTGAGAAACAAACTGAGGGCTTCAGAGGGGATGGGAGTGGGGGGTTGGGATAGGCTGGTGATGGGTAGTAAGGAGGGCACGTGTTGCATGGTGCACTGGGAGTTATACGCAACTAATGAATCATGGAACTTTACATCAAAAACTGGGGATGTACTGTATGGTGACTAACGATATAATGATAAAAAAAAGAAGATATGATATATTTACACACAATGGAATATTACTCAGTCACAGAAAAAAGAAAAAACTTTCCATTTGCAATGATGTAGATGGAGCTAGAGTGTATTACGCTAAGCAAAATAAGTCAGTCAGAGAAATACCATTTGATTTCACTCATATATGGAATTTAAGAAACAAAACAGATGAACATGGGGTGGGGGAGAAAAAGGCAACCATAAAACAGACTCTTAACGATAAAGAACAAACTGAGGGTTGTCAGGGGAGAGGTGGGCAAGGCACTGGGTTAAATAGGTGACGGGTATTAAGGACGGCATTTGTTGTGATGAGCACTAGGTGTTGTATGGAAGGTGAATCACTAAATTCTACTCCTGAAACTAATATTACACTGCATGTTAACTGGAATTTAAATAAATACTTGAAACTACAAAAAAAAAGTTTTTCTAAGGGATAGTAGATTTTATTTTACCTTAATCTTACCACTGTTTTTGGTAACAGAGTTGTTCAGAAGCAATTACAATTCTTTGTAAGTTCCAGAGTGGAGAATCTAATCATATGAAGATAATCTTTTTGGAAAGATCCTTTGTATTGGTCTGAAAAAATGGACAATTTTTCTGTGAATTAAGGTTTGACTAAGTTAGAGACCAACCCCAAGGTAAATCAAAGTTCAAGTCCAAAATGTAATTCTTTTCTCTAAGAATTCAATCATGTCATCCACCCATTGTTTTCATTGGTTCAGATTTTGGTACCACACATTATTTAGAAAGAAACTGTATTAGTAAGTTTTTTTGTTTTGTTTTGTTTTTTTATGTTGTTAGCCACTGTATAGTACATCATTAGTTTTTGAGGTAGTGTTCAGTGATTCATTAGTTATGTATAACCCCCTTGCTCATCACAACACATGCCCTCCTTAATACCCATCACCCTGTTACCCTCTCCCCCAGCCCCCCTCCCCTCTGAAACCCCCAGTCTGTTTCCCCTGGTCCATAGTCTCTCATGGTTTGTCTCCCTCTCTGATTTCTGCCCCTTCAGATTTCCCTCCCTTCCCCTATGGTCTTCTGTGCTATTGCTTACTTTCCACATATGAGTGAAACTATATGATAATCATCTTTTTCTGTTTGACTTACTTCAGTTAGCATAATCCCCTTCAGTTCCATCCATGTTGATGCAAATCGTGGATATTCATCCTTTCTGATGGCTGAATAATATTCTGTTCTATATATGTCCCACATCTTCTTTATCCATTCATCCGTTGAAGGGCATCTCAGCTCCGTCCACAGAGTATTTGGCTATTGTGAACATTGCTGCTATGAACATTGGAGTGCATGTGTCCCTTTTTTTCACTACATCTGTATCTTTGGGGTAAATACCTAGTAGTGCAATTGCTGGGTCGTACGGTAGCTCTATTCTTAACATCTTGAGGAACCTCCATACTGTTTTCCAGAGTGGCTGTACCAGCTTGCATTCCCACCAACGGTGTAAGAGGGTGACCCTTTCTCCACATCCTCACCAACATTTGTTGTTTCCTGTTTTGTTAATTTTTGCCATTCTAACTGGTGTGAGGTGGTATCTCATTGTGGTTTTGATTTGTATTTCCCTGATGGCTAGTGATGTTGAGCATTTTTTCATGTGTCTGTTAGCCATTTGTATGTCTTCTCTGGAGAAGTGTCTGTTCATGTCTTCTGCCCATTTTTTGACTGGGTTATTTGTTTTTTGAGTCTTGAGTTTGAGAAGTTCTTTATATATCTTGGATACCAGCCCTTTATCTGTAATGTCATTTGCAAATATCTACTCATATTAATAAGTTTTCATATGTTACTTTAATTCAAACTGAGGCTGTATTTTCTAGCAAATGATCTTTGTATTGAAAAGGGCATGTAGGGGTGCCTGGGTGGCTCAGTTGGTTATGTGTCTGCCTTTGGCTGGGGTCATGATCTCAGCGTCCCAGGATGGAACCCTACATCAGGCTCCCTGCTCAGCCAGGGAGTCTGCTTCTCCCTCTCTCCACTCATGCTCTCTCTCCCTCTCTGTCTCTCTCAAATAAATAAATAAAATCTTTAAAAAAAAAAAAAAGGGAAGGAAGAAAGAGAAGGGCATGTATTATTTCCTTGTTCTATCATGGCATATAACATTGAAGCTAATTTTAATGTTAATCTCTGACATATATGAATTCAATAAATTGATTTTTTGTATCCTCGTTTTACATTTTAGAAGTGAGGTGCATGCCAAGGATTTTTTGAGAAAATGTGTAAGAAATAACATACTTTAGATATAATGTATTCTAAATAATGTTAAATAGGAATACTTAAGATGTAGTTCCAAATCCTTGTTTTCTTTCTTCAAAATACAGACCATGTATAATACTTCTGATTGTGTGAGTTCCAAAATTCTTATTCTAACCACCACCATCTATTACCTATTATTTTAATCTCTCTCATTCTGTCACTCCAGCAGAGCTCCCTCTTTATTCTTATTAAAATATTTGGTCTCTTACTTTTCCTTATTTTACTTCTGAACATTTTTCTGAGCTTCTTTTTTTTTTTTTTTTGTCTTATTTAATGTGGAGTCCACCACCAATCATGTCAACCATGACTTTTAGTACCCTAAATGTTTCTATTATAACCAATTTGGAACCAAATCCCTTTTCCCCACCATAGTCTAAGACTAATCTTATAGCTGCAAATGCAGAGCTTTGTCTTAAATGATAAGGCCTTACATAAGGAATACTGACTCACTAAGGGTAAAGGATATAAAGGAAGCATAAATGTGATGCCTCCCATTGTCTGGAAACCTATAGGAAAAGAAGTTGGAAGATTCTTAGCAGAGGTGTAAGAAAGCAGTAAGAATTACTGCTTTCATTAACAGCAGAATAAACCCACAGTGATGGTGGAGAGGTAGATTTCCTGTAGATTGTGGGAGGTCTCTAGAGGACTTAGGTCTCCTTATCCAGTAAAAAGAGATGAGATAGATTTTTATTATTTTGTTCAGTATAAACAAAAAGGTACTTTTCAAATGAATTGTGGGTGTGAATATTTGTACATAAAACGAAAAAAAAAAAAAAAGGATTTCAAAGTTGTACCACCAAAGGAGCCAATGGTATGGGCTAAGATGTAAAAAAAAACTTTTAGGATTCCAAATATTGACAAAGAAGCAGGCTGAAAATGCTGCTCAGCTTTCAGGAATAGTGTATTTCTCAGTGTTCTTTCCAGATATGGCCAAGGAAAGTCCTTGCTATGGTGTAATACTTTTGTCCCCTTAAAATTTATATGTTGAAATTCTAAATCCCTATGAGATGATATTAGGAGATGAGGCCTTTGGGAGGTGCTTAAGTTCTGAGGGCATAGCCTTCATAAATGGGATTATTGTTCTTATTTAAAAAGGTTTCAGAGAAGTCCCTAGCCTTTCTACCATGTGAAGATTTAGCAGGAAAGTTCTGGCTGTGAATAGGAAGTGAGCCCTCACTAGAAAGCAACTATTCTGTCACCTTGATCTTTGACTTCTGAGCCCCCAGAACTATGAGCAATAAATTTCTGTCATTTATAAGCCACCTAGTTTGAGGTATTTTGCTATAGCAGACTGAAAGAAATGAGACAATCCTTACAGATGGGGAATCGGAAAACCAGGGAGGAACTACTCCCAAGGAATGGAATTGAGGCCTAAGTTGGGAATATTCCCTTACCATCAGGGTAAGGCGCTTTCACAATACTTGACCAGAGAATTTCAGAATTACTATCAATAAGCAACTGCTTTGTGCCTCCCTTTTTCCCCTTAATACGCTAGACACTGGAGTGTATGTCGCAGTTATTATGTACCTGTTTCCCACTATGTTTTATGTAAGCGAGAGAAAGATAATTTTAATTTTTTTTAACTTTAGTTGAGCGATGTTTGATGGAAGAGAAACCACATCTAATTTGATATAAAAAGTATTATGAGATCCTAGGTTTGGAGCCTAATGCCATGACTGGATAAGACTTTGGGGTGTTTTCCTTAGGAAAAAGTGAATTCTGCATGCAGAAAGCAAGTAAATATTTGTGTAGAACAGAGAAGATTACCATGGTTTCTATTATTATTTCTAACTATTTGTTCTCTCTTCCTGTAAAAGGATTAAATATCCTTGCCAATTGCTATGCGTCCAGCAGTAACTTTTTTGTGGCAAGAGTATACTTTCCCATCCCATAGATATTGGGTTTAGCCTTCTGACTTCCTTTGTCCGTGGCATACAAAATAACTTTTTGTGTGCCAAATCCTAGTCTATCATTACAAACATCTCATTTGAGATAAATTCAAACTACCCATTAAAATTAAATTACTATAGTCTGCTTTTTATTTAAAGTCTTCAAGCTTCAATTTAAGGGACATTCTGGAGAAAAATTCATATTACATGTAGTAATTTCTTGGGGGATTTTGGAGTCTCTTTTGATAATTGACCTAATAGGTCATAACAAACTTACTATATTTTTTTCTTTTTAAAATTTTTTTCATGTGCTCAATCCTAGGCTGTTGATAGTATCTGAAGAAAGCAAAATATACTAATTAGCTCTACTGCAAAGTATGGCCATCTAACCTAAATTTGACGTAAAATAGTGCTTAGCAATCTTTAATTTCTTATTGGTTTAGTATTGTAGTGTTCACCAAATTTTATACTGCACAATATTATTACCATGTGATAGTCCAGGAATGAAGAAATCCATGGTCTCATAAATTAGGGAACTGTTAAATAATATATTTATCTTTGTTGAAATATAGAACACATAATGATATATTTCAAACACAGAGAAAAGTCCAGAGAATAGAATGATGAACAACCATATACAACTCAGAGCTCTATTATATCCAAGTGTTTCGCCACACTTCATTTCATTTTATAGCTAAAACAATGTAGATATAACCAAAGGCTCTCTGTATAACCCTCTCAATAGGAGGGAATATTAGTATGTCTATTTTACTGATTGAAATAAACTGAGGGGTAATCTTCCCCAAACTAGTAAGGAAATTACCTGATGCCTAGACTGGTTCTGGTTCATAATCCAGCTCCTTCTTGGAAACAAATCATAGGTATAATGTAGGTTCATTATCATCGAAAGAAAGAAAGAAAGAAAGAAAGAAAGTTAGATATGTATATGCCATAATACCTCCTATCTGCTAAGATTTTGAAATTAAATATCAAATCTAAAATCTCTGTAGATGATAGCCTGTAAATATGGAACAACCTGTATATAAACCTAAACAAACCTATCTCCTGAGAGATAATTGTATATTTTAATCCAATTGTTTGTCTATTTTTCTCCCTTCACTTTACACTTCCTTTAACAAGACACCATCTCTTTATCAAGGGGCTTGGCACATATTAGATGGTCATTAAATGCTCAATGAATGTGACTGAATTTACAATAAATAAATAGTGTATAAAAAGAAGCATACAATTAAAACATTCTTAAAAATACGGAATCCTTAAAATATAATGGACACAAAATTATTTTTAAAAAATCCTAAAATGAACATTTCATTTTATAGAAGAGGCAAACAGACACACTGAAACTTGGCCTTCTTTTTTACTCTATTTTTAGTGAGAATTAAGCAAAACCTCACATCACGTACCTTTGTACATGTAACAGTAATGTCAAACCCTACCAAAAGATGGCCTTGTGCAGTGATTATTCTCAAAATACTCATTTACTATAATCATTGTCAACATCAACAACTGCAGGGGCGCCTGGGTGGCCCAGTTGGTTAAACATCTGCCTTCAGCTCAGATCATGATTTCAGGGTCCTGGGATAGAGTCCCTTGTCAGGCTCTCTGCTCAACGGGGAATCTGCTTCTCCCTGTCCCTCCGTGTGCATGCTCTCTCGCTCTCTCCCTCTCTCTCTCTCAAATAAATAAATAAATAAAATATAAAAATAAAAACCAAAAAAACCCACAAAAAACAAAAAAGAAACATCAACAACTGCATTCTAATTTATTTGTGCTTGGCTGTTTCACACTGACAGCTAGTTTAGAAGCATAAAACTATTTTGAAGGAAAACATCTAAACTCTCAATTTTTTCATTGATCAGGGAACTAAAAAAACAATTGTAATAAAAAGAAAAAAACAGTTCCATGCCATAGGGTGATAGAATTATATATGTATGGGGCGCCTGGGTAGTGCAGTCCTTAAGCGTCTGCCTTTGGCTCAGGGTGTGATCCCGGCGTTCCGGGATCGAGTCCCACATCAGGCTCCTCCGCTAGGAGCCTGCTTCTTCCTCTCCCATTCCCCCTGCTTGTGTTCCCTCTCTCGCTGGCTGTCTCTCTGTCACATAATAAAAAAAATAAAATCTTTAAAAAAAAAAAACAAAAAACAAAAAAACGTTAAATTGTATACTTTAGAATTATATATGTATAAAAAAGGTGTTTCTAATTGTGTTAACAACAATATAGTTTGTTAAAGATTAAAGAATTTGAAAAGTTACTTAAAGTAAGAACAACTATGATTTCCCCCTAGGAAGATAAAAGGAAGGGAAAATTTTGCAACTAAACAATAGCTGAGTCTCTTGATCCTAACATTAGAATGATATGTAAGATTTTTAAAAATAAACTTATCTGATTTTCTCCTCCATCTTAAATTTTTGTATCACATTGTTTAAAGAACTTCTGTAACTTGATATTTTCCTAATTATTAAGTTGGTCATAATAATACATTATACCTTAAGCAAAAAGTACAAAATTTTGAATTCAGTTGCACTTTTGTAACATTGTGTTGTAGAGGAGGAAAAAATTTCCTCTGCCCTCTTAGGGTCCCTGGCTGGGTCTAAAAGTTAAACTGACAAAGACAAATTAACAGCACCATACAAATTTGTTTAATATAAGTTTTACATGACATGGTAGCATTAACAGGAGAAAAATATATAACGTTATTTATTTATTTAGTGTAGTCTGTGTACCTTGGTGGGTCCCTAAAACACTTTCAGGAGGTCATCAAGGTCAAGATTATTAAGACTTTTTTCACCTTTGCCTTTTCCACATATTGGTATTTCACTGATGATGGGTAAAATTGTGGGCACCCAAGCATGAAACAAGGCAACGGCACCAAATGCTAGTAGTCATTCTAACTTTTGCTACGCACCATGAACTCAGAGTTTTTTTAAAAAATTATTTACTGAAGAATACCATTGATGAAGCAGTAAAAAATAGTAATTTATATTAAACATTAACCTTTGAGAATACATCTTTTTTAATATAATGCTTCATACTGCAGTATAATTATTGTCCTCAGGAGAAGCACTTTCGTGATTTTTCAAGTGGTGAGCTGAACTTTATTTCATGAAACATTTGTATTTAAAAGAACAACTGACAGGGACACCTGGGTGGCTCAGTCGGTTAAGTGTCTGTCTCTTGATTTCAGCTCAGGTCATGATTTAAGGGTAATGGGAACGAGGCCCAAGTCAGGCTCCACACTAGGCGTAGAGTCTGCTTGAGATTCTCTCTCTCCCTCTGCCCCTTCCCCCCTCCCTCCCACCACTGACGCTCACTCTCATTCTCTCTTAAAAAGAAAAAAAAAGAAGAAGAAGAACTAACCAATTATGGTTATTCAGGCTTATGTATTTGGCAGATATTTTCTCAAAATTGAACAAAGTGAGCCTATCACTTCCAGGAATGAGATTATAGTACTTTCCTATTATAAAATGTGAGCTTTCTAGCAAAAATTGTAATTTTACAAAAATTACATCTGCCACTGTGGACTTGACAATTTCCCAACATATAGAGAACTTCCTGAAGATATTGATGGTGATATTAGCAAGTATTATATTTTAATATTGTATAATGTGTCAAAACTTGTAAGATCTGCATAACTCAATGAACTAATATTTTCTAATAGGCCAATGTAAGGGTTTACAAAATAATGCAAAGGTGAAAGATCCATTTAAAGTATAAGACAGACCAATGGATTGCACTGCAAAGTATTCATTGATATAAATTCAAATTCCACATTGCCATTAACATTTAAGAAATTACCACTTGTCAAGTTTTGGTTTAATAGCAAAGAAGACTGTCCACAATTATCTGAAAAGAATATTAAAACACTTCTCCCTTTTTTAACTACATACAGGAATAAGGCTAGATTTTCTTCATATAATTTAATCAACACAACATAAGCCAATAGGTTGAATGCAGAAGTAGGGGTGTGAATTCAGGGGTCTTCAACTAAGGCAGGCATTAGATTTGCAAAGTTGTAAAATAATGCTAATATTCTCACTATTTTTTATTTAGTAAAATATAGTCATGTTATATAAAACTTTATGTTACATTACAGAGTTTATTGTAGCTTTTCTTAATTAAGTTAATAAGTATTTCGAAATCAATATTTAATACTGATAAATTATAAAAATAAGAGTTCTTTGTTGTCTTCAATAATAAATCCATTTACATACTTATACTTTTAAGATTACAAAGCAGTCTTAAGATCAGAAAATTAGAGAATCACTGCCATGAACTTTTAAACACTTTGCCTTGTTTCCTATAATTGTGATTACACAGTTGCTGTCCATTTGTAATGCCACTGCCAGGGAGCCCTCCTGAAGACTCTGATCACATCACTTTTGAAGGTCACCAAAAGTCAATGATTCTCTGCCTCATTGCTTAGCCACATCATCTTCCTTCCTTTGTATTTTACCTATGCCAGTAATGTTCTTTCCCTACAATTCTACCTTTCCAATACTTTTCATGCTGCAAGATCCAATGCTAACACTTTTTCAAAACTTCTTGGATCATCTGCTCTCTTCCACAGGAAGTCATCTTTCTCTGCCCTTGCATTCATTAGAAAGTTCTTTAAATTGTTCTTCTCATACTTGCAGTATTATACATTTTAGCATGTCTTCCTACTCCTATTTTTTTTTTTTTTTTGAGATTCTTGAAAGCAGAACCATGTCTTTCACAGGGCCTTATAGGTATTTTTAATCCTTTTTTGTTTTCTTTTGCTTTTTTTAGCAAACATTAGTGATGACTTACCGTGTGCTGGAGAGTAAACAATTGGTTAAATACAGAGCTTTGCATCATGGTTGTTAGTATTAATTACAGAAAAGATTTGGTCTTGTTTTACGTAAAATTCTTCCCATATAACAACATTAAATCTCTACTCTGTCTATAGCTGTTTAGTTAATTAAATCCCAAAGTTTTGTGGGTTACATTTACATAGAATGACTCCTTTCATGAAACACAAAGTATATCAAATTTGTTTTTATAAGAATTTATAGAATAATAAAGGTTTATAGAGTAATAAATCAGTTAAGATATAGTCTAAAAGCATTTTTTCACACAAAGTGTGAATATATCCTGTACCACAGCCATAGTTCTAAAGATGTTACTCTAGGCAATTTTACTGAAATGTGTTTTTAAAACTCTCTGAGTTAATATGATCAGTGTAATTATTTTAAAAGATTCTGTCCTACTTTCTCTTTAATAGCATCTCCTATAGTTATAATTTCACTTTTGTTGTCTGATTGATTAATGTTTGATCATTCCACTGGACTCCAAGCTTATAAGGGCAAGAACATTGATATTGCTCATTGTTGCACCCTCAAAACCTAGCACTGTGCCTGAAATGCAGTTGACTTACATATTTGTTAAATAAGTAAGTGCAAAGAAATAAATGCTCCGAGATACCAATAATCTCTGCTTTCATTATGATTTCCGTAATCCTGTGAATCACTTCTATGTATGTCAGTGTTCTATTTCCAGTGTAACTGAACCTTCGTTTTTAAAATAGCAGAGAATAGGAAGTACCATATTTAGGATAGTTGTGTCTATAAAAACAACAGCTCTAGACAATATGCAAAATATTAGATGCATAAGCCAGAGCTGTTTGTTAAGCACCATAACATGATTAATAATATTATTTATTTGGCAATAATATTTGCTTTCAGAATATGAGTTAATAGTCAAAATGTCTGTGGGTTGGCCTTTTAGAGAACATTAAATATTTACTTTGGTTACATTGTTATTTGGCTTGTCCTTACTCAGCAACGAAGAAGGCCATGGCAATAGCTCCTACTCTGGACCATCGGCCTGCAGTTTATCTCTATCCTCTCTACTTTTCATATAATTCTTATTTGTTCTGCCACCAAAATTCTGTCCCTAAAGCCTAAATCTCATCATATAACCGTGCTACATGGAACACTTTCATGATTATGAAACCCAGAGGTTCTCAAGTGGGGAGCAATTTCTCCCTCCCAAGAAACATTTGGCAGTGACTGGAGATGTTTTTGGTTGCCACACTGGGGAAGCAGGGAGTGTTACTCGAATCTAATCGGTAGAGGCCAAGGAGGCTCCAGAACATTCTACAATGCACAAGAGAGCCCTCAACAGTAAAGAATTATCAGGACCAAAAAGCCAATAGTGCTGAGGCTGGGAAACTCTGACCAAAGGATAACGTCCAAATTTGTGTCCATCCCAAAAGAAATCTTCTTACCACTCTTTCTACCTCTTTCACATAGGATTCTAACTTGTAGCTTAAGGGACACATCTGGCAAACAGATGTATTTTAGTAGATTGTCTGCCCCTTTTGGATGCTTCAGATGCTTTCCAGTTTGCCACATCCTCCACCACTTGTTATCGTCTTCATCCAGCTGTCTTCACTTATTCATGTTTCCCACCTTCACTAAAACATCCATTCTTGGCAAACCCTACTTCACATCCGCACAAGAGCCATGCTAACCTGCCTGTGTTCCTCCATATGCCCTTTCAGGTGCCCATATCTTTGCATATGCTACAAGGTCTAACTGGGATTTCCTACAACTGTGCTTCTCAAGTCCCATTTGCCTGATGAATTAATCCATGTTTTTCTAAGTTCATTCTTTTCATTTGTGTTTCAGTTATACATTTGATTATGCCTATTATAACAGAGTTTGTACAGAGTAACATTTTGGTATTTATGCCTTTGCTTTCCCTTTAAGTTTCTTCAAAATTAGGACCATGCTATAATTAATATGCTATCTTCACAGCACCTAAGATAGTGCCTGGGCATGCATTAAATAAATTTTGATTGAAATATTATAGTTAAATCAATTTTTAGTGTACTCTTTAACTTCGTAAATCACAACTGTTATAATCTAATCATTTTGGAATCCAAATAAAGAATATTTTACACTAATATTTGTCCCCAAAGTTATAGACAGCAGAATTAACATTGTTTTCTTTTGAAATTGTAGGCATTAGACTATAAAAAAAAGAAAATATTATGACAAAGGACTAAAGAATAGTTAATGTATTTAGCAAGGAAGAATAATTTTCAAATTTAATAAATTGGGAATAATTTAGAATTGGAGATAATTATGGATCTCTCTTTGTATTTATTGCTATATTCTAAGTTCTCTAAAGTACCCACGTGCTGCTTTTAGAATTAGAAAATAAGATAAAAAGGAAAAGCATATTTATATTCACATTTTAAAGAACAATGATTTCCTTAGATTAAGAGTTTCTTTTAAGATTTATCCATTTATTTGTCAGAGAGAGAGAGCACAAGCAGAGGGAGGAGCAGGCAGAGGGGAAAAGAGGACCCTGCTGAGCAGAGAGCCCAATGCAGGACTTGATCCCAGGACCCCGGGATCATGACCTGAGCTGAAGGCCTAAGGTTAATTGACTGAGCCACCCAGGCGTCCCTAAGATTGAGTTTCTATATTATGATATCAAAATAGGGACTTGCGGATTTGGTACCCATTCTTGCTGTAAAGAAAAAGAAAGAAAGAAAGAAAGAAAGAAAGAAAGAAAGAAAGAAAGAAAGAAGAAAGAAAGAAAGAAAGAAAGAAAGAAAGAAAGAAAGAAAGAAAGAAGGAAAAAATTCCTCATGGTTAGTACAGTCGTTATGGAAAAAGCATGGAGTTTCCTCAAAAAATATTAGAAGAACTACCTTATGATCCAGCAATCTTACCTCTGGGTGTATTCCTAAAGGAAGTCGAACCAGAATCTCAGAGTTATCTGCACTCCTGTGTTCATTTCAGCATTATTTGCAAAGCCAAGATATGTAAACAAACTAAATGTCCATGGATAGACAGATAAAGAAAATATGATGCGATATTTCAAATAAATACAAATGATGCTTGGTATGTAGTTTATAAATTAGGGCACTTCAATAGTAGACAATTGTCCATATAGTATAATAAATATTAAAATTAGCTGGCACACACATGAACACAAATACGCCCACATAGGTTGTACTGAAATAGACTTAAATAAATTATAAATAATGTAAAACCATAGCTAATTTTAATGTCGGCATACCTTAAAAATAACAAATTAATTTCAGTAAGAGAAATGTAAATAGTTAAAATTCTACTAAGGAAACGATGGTTAGTACTTACTGAGAACAATGGCTAGTATTTTTTTTTTAAGTAGGCTCCAGGCCCAGACCTGAGCTGAATTCAAAAGTCAGATGCTCAACTGACTGAGTCCCACAGGCGCCCAATAATGGCTAGTATTTACTTGGAAAATTTCTTGGCTCATTATAATGTTAGTAATGAATGAATAAATAGTAATGAATGAATAAATACATCAATAAATGAATGAATGAACACTGAGCACTCTTTTAAGTACTTTACAAGTGGTATCTCATTAATTCCTCTCAATAACTCTATGAAGTGGCATTTTACAAATGCATTTTCTGAGGCTGAGACATTAAGAATTATAATGTGATGGCATCAGCATTGTAATTTGGATATTCTTGTTTGTCTATTTTCTTCTCTTTCAGTCACATGCATATGCATTTACAGCACATGAATTGAGTATAGGTGTCAAGGGAACAAAGACTCATGGCTGGGGGTTCGCACACACCAAGCCTGATGCAATAGCATTTATTGGAGGAAGCATAGGAAAAAAGCAAAAGCACGGGTTCAGGTCCCTAGTAAGCACTGTGGTCCAGCAAAATCAGAAGTCAGATTCTGGGAGAGAGACCTCAAATTTGGGCCGTGTGACTTCTAAGCTAGATGTTGGAAAAGAACAGTCTCTTCTGGTGTACGGGAAGAAAAGGGAGTGCTGGCGTCCATGTCCCGTAGTAATCCAAAATTGATTGCTTTACGCACTAGGCCACTGCGGCTCTCTGTGGAGCTTGGGAAGAGCTCAACTCTTTTCTGGGAGGCCAGCTTTTCAGAGATTTGCCTTGGAAAAATTAACCCTTAACTCTTAAAGTTAAATCTTAATAACAATTCCTATTATTTATGGAGCACTTACTTCACCAACACTAAAAGCCTGAACCAATTGTCTGAGCCAGCCTCTAAACTCTATAATGATTCCAATGCATTCCATATATAAAAATAAAACTGACCTAGAAAGTCTAAAGCAAAAGTCCTGTTTTCCTATCAATAAATAAAATCCACAGAATTGAGCAAGATTGGCAATAAAGATACAGCTTCTCTTTGCTTCTTTAGTCTGAGTAGGAGGAGATTACTTGGAAAAAACAGGAATCTGGCTAACACAACTTTGTGTTTGGGAAGACAATAAATAATCTCCCACTGAAAAGCTTAACATAATTATTGCATTAGATTCAAATTCAGGTCTAAAAAGCAAAAGGTTTTACCCCCATGACAAAACCTTCATTAAAAAACAAACTGAAAGAGTAATTTAAATGGGATTTGCAAACCTCCGGGTTATACATTTCTCCTGAATTCCAATTAAGTCAAATAAATACCAAATCCTGAGGAAATGTTAAGAATTTAGTCCATTCTCTTTAGTTGAATAATACCAAATTTATTAAAGAAGGAGTTTTTGACTTCTTTTTTTTTAGCCAGTACTTCTTAAAGGAATTTGTAAACCTGTATTTCCTCATAGATATTTAGCATAGAATATTTCATAAATCTAAGTACTAGCAAAGGAAGTCATTACTGCGTATGGTAAATACTGACTTTTTGAGATCAATAGTTGCAGTACTTTAAAAAGTGAATTCAATGGGTCCTAAATACCATAGGTATTTTATTCTGATGATCAGACATTTTTAAAGTGCATGAAAAAGCTATTTTTTAACATTTTTAACTTTTACATGATTTTCTCTTGAGCTCATATTTCCAGTATACTTCTCCGATAGAATTATTATCCTAAAACATGTTTTGATGCCAGAAAATATTTTATTGATCACCTGTCATACTTCTCTGATGCAAAATTATAAATCAACATTTGACATTTTTCAGTGTTGCAGAAATGCTCAGGTTTTCTTCTGGATTAAGTTATTATTATAAATCTTACCCATACACTATTGTTTAAAACACTATAAATACAGCACACGTGTTCGAGAATTTAAAAATTCCCTTTAAATGTGATAGAAGAAGTGTTTTTGTTTTTGGTTTTGTTTTGTTTTGTTTTTGTTTGTTTGTTTTGTTTTTTGCCAGTTGTTATGTATCTTTGGATGACTGTAACTTATTACCAGATTGAGACTGGGCCCACCATTAGTTCTATTTCTATTGCGTAAATTGATGCCCGCACTGATGACCCCCTTCTCATGCGTCATCTGTTCCTCAGTATATTTCATCTGTGTGGAAAGTACTTTAACTCCGATACTTGCTTATCCATACAGAGCTAATGACGTCAGGGGAAAAGCAGCTGCCGTCACCAGCAAACCTCTGTGGTTTTTTTTTTTTTTTTTTTTAATGATTTTTTATTATATTATGTTAGTCACCATACAGTACATCCCCGGTTTCCGATGTAAGGCTCGATTATTCATTAGTTGTGTATAACACCCAGTGCACCATGCAATACGTGCCCTCCTTACTACCCATCACCGGCCTACCCATTCCCCCACCCCCCTCCCCTCTGAAGTCCTCAGTTTGTTTCTCATAGTCCATAGTCTCTCATGTTTCATTCCCCCTTCTGATTACCCCCCCTTTCTTTATCCCTTTCTTCCCCTACCGATCATCCTAGTTCTTATGTTCCATAGATGAGAGAAATCATATGATAGTTGTCTTTCTCTGCTTGACTTATTTCACTTAGCATTATCTCCTCCAGTGAGGCCAATATTACATTGATCCCCAAACCAGGCAAAGACCCCATCAAAAAGGAGAATTACAGACCGATTTCCCTAATGAATATGGACGCCAAAATCCTCAACAAGATACTTGCTAATAGAATCCAACAGTACATTAAAAGGATTATCCATCACGATCAAGTGGGATTCATACCTGGGATGCAAGCATGGTTCAATATTCGCAAATCAATCAGCGTGATACATCATATCAACAAGAAAAGACTCAGGAACCATATGATCCTCTCAATCGATGCCGAAAAAGCATTTGACAAAATACAGCATCCTTTCCTGATTAAAACCCTTCAGAGTGTAGGAATAGAAGGTACATTTCTCAATCTCATAAAAGCCATCTATGAAAAGCCTACTGCAAATATTATTCTCAATGGGGAAAAGCTGGAAGCCTTTCCCTAAAGATCAGGAACTCGACAAGGATGCCCACTCTCGCCACTATTATTCAACATAGTACTAGAAGTCCTTGCAACAGCAATCAGACGACAAAAAGGGATCAAAGGTATTCAAATTGGCAAAGAAGAAGTCAAAATGTCTCTCTTTGCAGATGACATGATACTCTATATAGAAAACCCAAAAGAAGCCACTCCCAAACTATTAGAAGTTATAGAGCAATTCAGTAACGTGGCAGGATACAAAATAAATGCTCAGAAATCAGTTGCATTTCTATACACGAATAACGAGACCGAAGAAAGAGAAATTAGGGAATCCATCCCATTTACAATGGTTCTGCCCTCTCTGCAGTACTAGCCTCTTCAGTCCCGTTTCTTCTTCTTTAACAGATCATTTGATAAATAAGTTTTCTCTAGTTATTGTCCTTAGGGGCATTTTTTCACTCAAAGAATTATTCAGTTCCATTGATTGTTTTTAACCTGTCAGGTGACAAAGTAAAGAAATTTTGGTGCTGTCATTCAACTGAATATTTAGCAGTGCTTTGAAAGAACGAGGCAAAATTGTAAGTCCTGATACAGAAACATCACCAAGTTACATTGTTAAGAAACTAGCCTCACTTTATTGTATACCTTTTTAAAAATACGTACATACATTTAAAAATACAGTTTTTTTATTTTTTATTTTTTTTAAAGATATTATTTATTTATCTGAGAGAGAGAGAAAGAAAGAGAGAGAGAGAGAGCAAGCATGAGCTGGGTGAGGGGCAGAGGGAGAAGCAGGCTCTCCACTGAGCAGGGAGCCCGATGTGGGGCTCGATCCCACAAGTCCGGGATCACGACCTGAGCTGAAGGCAGATGCTTAACAGACTGAGCCATCCAGGCACCCCCAAAATACAGCTTTTTAAATTAAAAAATCCTGCCAGTGGAATTCTCTCAGTGATATTACAAATTTAAGAATTGAGCCTCTTTGCTTTGGAATTGAAAATGAAGGAAACAAATGTTTACCTTCTAAAATTCTGTCTGTATGGAAAGTGCATTAACAGGCAAGCTTTGATGGGAGAATGCTATACTGAAAAACCTGGATGTTACAGGATCTATATTCTAGTCTGATTCTGTTACCTGAGTAATATTGGAAAGTCTCTGACTTCTCAATGTCTCAAGTTCCAATCTGTAAGATGATAACACTAAATAATATAATTCATTTCTAGAATTCTAGTACCCATTGACAAAAGTGTTATTCCATACCTAACAACTTGACAGAAGTTTAAAAAAAGAAGTTAAATATATATATATATATTTAGTTGTACATTATACATTTAAATATATTTTATATTTGTTGTATAATTTAATTTAGTAACTAATTGGAAATAAAGGTTTTTTTGAGATTTTATTTATTTATTTTAGAGAGAAAATGAGAGAGCGTGTGAGCAGGTTGTGGAGCAGAGGGGGAAGGTGAAGGAGGGGGAAAGCATCTCAAGCAGACTCCACACTGAGCAGGGAGTCCGACATGGGGCTCGATCTCACAACCCTGAAATCATGACCTGAGATGAAACCAAGAGTCAGACGATTTACAGACTGAGCCACCCCAGCACCCCATAATTAGAAATAAAGTTTAAAGATTAAACTGATAGCCTTAGGTTAACTTGTTATTGTGGGTGTGGATGTGTGTGTTTCATTTAGGCACAAAGTATATTTCTAAATTACTAAGTTACTTTGATGATTGCAAAAGAGCAGTCTGGTTCTCAATAGCTTTTACTTTTTTGGGTATATTCTGTTATTAACGCTTTTTGATAATTCTCTCACAACCTTGGCTATACAGATCATTTACATTTTAAATGGCATTTATTAGAACACCTTTTTTTTAAGTTTTAGGATTGAAACTTGCAAAAGCAATCTTCCAACTATAGCGTTTTGATTATCCAAAGTTGATACAAATATTCCCCTTATGAGGTGTCAAATTTAAATTAACACATGAGCCAATTTATTATTAAAGACATAAAAGCTAAATAGTAATGTCTAAGTCTTGTAGCTATGTAATTAAAATAATTTCAAATGTAATAACTACTTTTGTGTTTTAGAATGTGTCTGAGAAAACCGGTAGTCTCATTTAGACCGGATTCAGTATGTATTAAAAATGCACATGCCCTATTATATTGAATACTATATTAGTTTAAGTCACAGCCACAATATTTTGGAATTCAGGTATAAAGCCACTGTAGCAGACACCACAGTGCCCTGCCCGGATCCCCTGACTCCCTTTAACTGATTCTGTGGGCCCCTCCCCCAGCTTCTGTCCATTGCTTCCAAAAGCTCACACTTGCAACTCTGTTTGGAGGATTTCTTTTGTTAACTAGGGCAGTTTTGCCTACCAACACAGGCAACCAACTGGAAATGTTTGGAAGTTTCACCAAGCACTCCTTCCAGTGATGGTACCCTTAGCCGATATTGACTAGTGTAAACTCGTACAAGTTCAAGCCCTGTGCTTTAAGACACGACACACTGAGACATCATTTACACTCCAGAGATGCCCTGTAGGATCAGGCACAGGATGCGGCTCTCCCTGAAAGTACGCCATTTTTTTTTTTTAAACTTACTTTCCTTCTCTGTCCTGCTTCTCCCACTCTTTTGCTGGGTTATACTGCACACATTCTTTTAAATGTATCACTTGTACACATTACCTTGTCTATTCCTACTTCTGAGGAACTGACATTTGAAAGGCAACTTGTGGTTGAGCGCAATTAAGCAGGCGCCCAAGAGAAAAGACAAGGCACCTTCACCCTCATCTTCATCCTAACCCCCGCTTCCAAAGAAATTATCGCTTTGTAAAGGGACAAGCAACCAGACAGTTCTCCTGCCCTGTAGCTCTGCTGCCGAAGGCCTGGTCTACCAAAGGTAAAAGGACTGTCCTTGTGCAAAGCGAACAGAAACTCTGCCCTGCGTGCGTTCCTCCTTTCTCAGCATGAACGTGGGGCATACAGATATCCATGCAGATAATGTTACTCTTATTGGAATTTTTCCAATAAACGAAAACAGCATTTGACTGTAACTATATGCCAAATGGATAATAGCTTCATGTATGTATTAAGGTTTATTCTAACCCAGTACTTTAAAAGGTATTTGTAACCACTGTTTAAACCCAGTAGTGAAATATTCTTCTGTTGATACAAGTTGGGTTTTTGTTTTTTTCAGAATTTAAATGCCACAGCAGATGGTAGTATATTTGAAACATTTCCAAATTATTTCACCTAAATGTAATTACATTATAATCTTATTACAGAAAAGAAGAAGAGGGCATCGGGGCCATGTTGAAATTAAAGAATCACATTCACACCAAATTGTCAGGTGTAATGATACAACTAGAGCAGATGGCAAAGGTGATACCATACTTTGAAATCAAAATAAGTTCTTGTTTTAATATAAATGAACATATTTGAAATATGAAAAATTACAATTAAAAATAATAAATTTTGACCTTATTTTTTATTGCTCTGTAATTAGGAAAATCCTTTTATTAAAACAAAAAAGGCTTTTTTTTTTTTTAAGATTTATTTATTTGAGAGAGAGAGAGCGCGGGGGGGAAGGGCAGAGGGACAGAATCTTTTTTATTTTTAAGATTTTTTATTTATTTATTAGACAGAGAGAGATAGCGAGAGAGGGAACACAAACAAGGGGAGTGTGAGAGGGAGAAGCAGGCCTCCAGCCTACCATGGAGCCCAGTGCGAGGCTCAATCCCAGGACCTGGGATCATGACCTGAGCCAAAGGCGGACGCTTAACAGCCGGCTGAGCCACCAGATGCCCCGCCCCTTTTTTTTAATTAGGGAGAGAATCTTTCAAGCAGACTCCCGGCTGAGTGAGGAGCCAGATGCAGGGTTTGATCGCAGGACCCATGAGACAATGACCTGAGCTGAAACCAAGAGTCGGATGCTTGACCGACTGAGCCAGGTGTCCCCAAAAAGGTTTTATTTAAATGCAACCTACACTCATACTCTTCAATTCCCTTCCAGATGAATTAGTGCTGTAATTTACCTGCTTCTCTTTAAAAATATTCCTCAAATTAATTAGGTCATATTTCCATATGTGTTGCCATTAGAAAGACACCCCATAGAGCAATTGTATCTTTTCATTTCATAAAATTACTATTTCTAGCCATAGGATTGTTGATTTTACACCTGTTTTCTTCCCCTGGCCCTGATCAATGTGGTCTTACAGAGGACAAAGAGTGTCCGATGCTCTGTACCAGGGCTTTTCGAACTGGAGCAGACACAAGAACCACGTGGAACAGTTGTTAAAACTCAAGTTCCTAGCTGACATCCCAGAGATTCTGATTCAGTAGCTCTGGGTTGGGACCAGAGAACTTGTTTTTTAAACACTGTAACAGCGCTCGTGCTGTCCTTACCAGGGACCACATTTTTAACAACCTCTAGGTAGTTATTATTTCATTTCCCAGTAAAAGATCAAATTTGTAGTGGGCATCTGATCACATATATTCTTTTCATCTCTCTATATATACACATAATACAGAATGCAAGGTTTTGGGGGTTTTTTATTTGCTTTGAATTCTGAAATTGCATTTTTAGAGTATTTTGCAATATAAATTTTGGGGTTAATCAAAAGGCAAAAAGACTAGGTTCATAAAAGCACGTCTTGAAGAAACTATCCAGCTGTTTACATGCTATTCAGAGCATCATGTCTGGGAAATTAGAAAAATCTCAAAGGAAACAACTTTTGGGGAGTCGTGTCAACTGCTTTCTTCCTCTTCACTATCGCTCCTGTTCTCACTTGCCCACACCTGTCTTTCAGTAGACGCTTGGCAGGTCCTTGATTGCTTGATAGCTTTCCATCATTTGATGTCACATTGGGAAAAAGAAGTTGAAAAATGAGCAGCACCACAGTGTTTCCATCCTTGAAAGAAAAATTACTCCATGTGGCTTTGAGTTAACTAAGCCTGCGATTGAATCCTGGTGCCGTTCTGGGACTTGGTCCCGTGGTCTTCAACCTCCAGGCGTCTTGATCTATAACCTTTGAATCTCAGGGGACCCTTGAAACATATTTTATCAAACAGTTAAGTGTGTCAGATTTGAATATTTTATCGCCAACATTTTAGAAGTTTCAGCAAGCCTTTTGTTGTGGTTGTTAAATATTTTGGATAAATTTCCATATTCCTCAGTGGGCCAGTTACTGGACTGAAATCCTGGACACTCCCTCTGTAATTATCTGTTTTATGAGATCTTGTACAAGGCACTTATCTTGGCTTCACTCTCTTCTCATCTGAAATATAAAATGGACTAGATGATCTATACCCACCTTCTCTTCCAGCTCCGAAATCTCAGCATTCCAGAAAAGAGTTCCTTATACCACATTTCTTAAGCAATTTTCCTTTGGAGGTGGTGAATATACATACTGTTTATCCCTGAGAAACAAGGAAGATAGAGGACAAATTAAGTTTGCACATATTTTCACAAAGAAAACTAAATTACGATTATTTAAAAAGGATTTTAACTACTTCCCTAGGCCAATTACTTAATCCCAGACGTAACGTTTAGGTTCTCTATAAACCCGTATTCCTTAATTACTTATACCCTTTGAGAAATCATACTGCCATACACTGCGATTTAATTAACACTGGAGAGTGGTGTTACTTGATAGGCTTAAAATATTATCGAACTCCAGATTTCTTTAATAGACATAGCTTTCTGAATTCCTAAATGTATTTTTAGAGAGGTATCATAAATATATATGATGTAAATTAAACACTGCTTCACAGCACATACATATAAGAAGATAAGTTTGAAACAAGATCTGAAAGAACTAGTCTCAACTTATACCACTCCTAATTTTAATAACAGTTTGACAAAAACTTGGCTTTTGTTATGCTTCCGTAGAAAATCTTTAACTTTCAAAGGAGCCGGACCCTTGCCATCCAGGGCCCCCGGCCAGCCATTTACAGCTTTGGCGTCTGCCGTTCTGCCTCCAAACTTGTCACTTCATCAGAGCTAAAGCATCTCTTTTAAATCTGGAGAACAGCTTTCTGGGCAGAGCAGGAGCAGAACGCTTCAGCCTCCTCCTCAGGATTTCCCTCTGGATCGTCAAGGAAGGACCTCCACATGGCGGCCTTTTGCTCCGGAGAGGATTATCCAATCAGTCAAGGCCTCACTTGTCTTGGAGGTTCACCATCTCTACACCGTCTGTTCTCACTCACTAGAGCCGCAAGTGCTCTCTGGCTAACGTCTCCTACCCTCCATATCGGAACTCACCCTTCTCACAGCTGTTAGCTTTTAACAGCTTCACAGTCTCACCCAGGCCAAGGCAAGTGGAGACATTTGAAAGGACCACCTTTATCTTTTGAATACCACAAAATACTTTTAAACCAAGGTATTTAAACCATGATTCCTACTAACCAACAACAGTGCCTTTATAATCCAAACTTCTAATTTTAAGAAGTAAGAAAAAAAAGTATGAAATTTTCAGATGAAAAAAAGCCAGGAAGAAAAGAAAATAGCATACATGACGGGTTCAAGAATTTATGATGCAGGATCGCTGTTGAAATTAACAAAAGTTTTAGCACAACCGTGAAGTTGATGGACTTCAAAGCTAGTTACGTAGGCAGCATGATTGAGATATGTTTAATGAGTTTAAATGAAAAATGTGGAGATGCTTAGTTAGCCATAAGCTTAATATAAGCTAACAGTATGAAGAGAATATATACATTAATACCTTGTATTTTGCAGACTTCAGAGGGCTTCGTCTAATTTTGGACCTCCTATTTAAAGAAAGTATTTTGAAAAGACATCCAGAGTAATTAAAAAAAAAAAAAAAACTTAATATAGCATAATAAGGATGGTTGAAGGAACTAAGTGCTAACAAGACCATATGGCCAGTTGTGGGTTGGAGATATAAATATATGATTGTTGCATAAAGGATGGGGGTATTTGGGGAGCCTGGATGGTTCTGTTGGTTAAGCAGCTGACTCTTGATTTTAGCTCAGGTCATGGTCTCAGTGTCCTGGGTGTGAGCCCCTGTAGGGCCTGAGTTCAGCGGGGAGTCTGCTTGAGGATTCTCTCTCTCCCTCTTGCTCTCTCCCCCCCCAGCTCTCTCTCTCTTTCAAATAAGTAATAAAAATCTTTAATTAAAAAAAAAGGATGGGGGTATATTATTGTTTAAAGAAATTTGCAAATAGAGGGGCACCTTGGTGACTCAGTCAGTTAAGTGTCTGTCTCTTGATTTGGGCTCAGGTCATGATCTCAGGGCCGTGAGATCGAGCCCCTTGTCGGGGGTGAACCCTCCTGAAGATTCTCTCTCTCCCTCTCCTTCTGTCCCTCCTCCACCAACTCTCTCGCTCACTCACTCTCTCCATAAAAAAAAAGAAAGAAAGAAATTTACAAATAGATTATTCTATGCTATTTCTGAAAATAAAATTAGGATCAAAAGGGTAAATATAACTGAAACAATTTGGGGTCACATAAAAATCAACTTCCAAGAAATTACCAAAAGTAGCAGAGAAGTAAACTTCCTCACCAAATACAGAACTGGTCACTAAAAGAGGTTAGCAGTAATCATGTAACTAATTTTTACAGTGACATCTACCATAGATTTAAATTAGAAAATAGAGCTTCTATTTGGGCTAATGGAAAAAATCTGTGATTCCTCAGTCTGAATGTGAGTTTCTTAAGGACAGGTCTTTCTTTCTTTCTTTCTTTCTTTCTTTCTTTCTTTCTTTCTTTCATGCTCCTCAAATTGGAAGCCTGTCTTAGAAATGGTGTCATGTCTATGGACCCTGCGAAACAAACTGAGGGCTTCAGAGGGGAGGGGCTAGCCCGGTGATGGGTATTAAGGAGGGCACGTATTGCATGGAGCACTGGGTGTTATACGCAAATAATGAATCATGGAACACTACATCAAAAACTAAGGATATACTGTATGGTGACTAACATCACATAATAAAAAATTATTATTAAAAAAAAAGAAAAAAAAAGAAATGGTGTCATGAAACATGGTGTTTCTTTTATCCTAATACAAGTGCATAATTACCTAAGGAGAGCAATAAGCATTATAACGGAGGAGGGTGATATAACCCAGGACTGAATGTAGAGGAAATAAATGATATTTTAAAAATGGGTTGCTTTTCCCTCATCCCAAACCGTATTTTATAGGGGCTTTATTTAAGCCTATGGACTGTAATTTCTTTAGCAATTGATAAATAGAATCATCATTACTTTTTTATTGCAATCTGAGAAGTATCATAAAAAAATTCTTCTGCCAACATAGCTTTCTACTTTGCTTTTGCCAGCAGTCCAGATTTCCAGTGATGGAATTTTTCCTTACAAATTTCATAGATGAGGGAATGTATGCAACAAATAATACACATAAGACCCCTTCAGTTTCATAAATGAAAGTTTTTATTTTCTTATTTAAAGAGCATTTTAAAAGTGAAAAAATTCTGAAGGAAAACTAGAAAAAGTTTAAAAATCTTATTGCTTAAAAGTAAGCTTCAGATTACATTTTAAAATCAGCTTCAAATGCTGTCCTTTTGCTGGATTTTCACCTCAAAACTCTCTATCTGGTTGATCTTTATGTGGTGTTTCATATTTCCTGCCTTTAAGAAAATGATCTTTGATGGATATTGACATATTACCTCTCTGCAATACTATTACAAGTGTGCTTAAAGAAAAAGAAGAAAACGACTCTAGCAGGTTGGTGTACTAGCATTTTAGCGTTAGAAACAGAGGCTCAAATTTCTAACTGGTGAATGGATTTGACGCTAGGAGGTCATTTATCCACCCCACAAAAATAATATAAAATTGGTAGCTTCATGGTAGGAGAACAAGACTTGAATATGAAGGAGACATGCATATTCTTCAGAATAAATCCTTTTTGTGGGTCTTTTCAAATGATGCTGCACTGTCATTTCTATAAGGATGAATTTTCTGACATTCCTCAAACCATTTTGACAAAGATACAATCTCAAGTTTTCCTGAAGATGCTCCTATGTATTTGAAAGCTTATTTTAAAATTCACATAATCGGGATGAAATAAAGGTCTCATTTTACCCTCCATGTTTCTAATAGCTACATTTAAACATAGTGTGTATTACTCTTTTCTAAACATATTGCAGCCTTAATGCAAGTGAAGTTCTGTCCCAGGGAGCTTCCAACACTTTTACTTTTATGAATTATGGCATTCTGATATATTCTGATTACTTCAGGTTGAATATTTGCTATAAGTTCTGTTAATATTAAATAGTGAAATATAAGATGGTGCAAAAAGGGACTATGGAAGATTTTCTACAGAGAACAATAAATTAAAGTGAATATTAGATTTTCTAAATGTTAAATTTTAGCTTGAGATGATAATCATACAACTTCTTTCCTGTGAATCTTGAATTCCCAAAGTAAATTGCAAGTCCTAAATACATTGCATGGCAGAAGACAGCAAACTTTTGGAGTTGAATGTGCCAAGTATGTGCAAGGAGATTGACAGCAATGAAAAGAATCTAGAGTCAAGTTTCAGAGCATAATGCATGTCTTTTTAGTTAAAAAAAATTTTCCCCACTATAATGAAAAATATGATGAAGAAAAGCAATAGAGGGTTGATTATGTGTCAGAAGTGGCAGAAGTCACTATCAAAGGATATGAGGACCCCAAAAATGAGGACACTAAAATATTTGGTGATTCTCCCAGCTGGAGAATTAGACATCCAAACCTATTAAACTCAAGCATGGCCATATGACTTGCTTTGGCAAGGAAATGTGAGTCAAAGTGACCTGTTCCACATCTAGTCTGAAGGTTTAAATGTGGTTTACCACATTTGCTTTTCACTGACTGCAATTCTGGAACCGTATGTTACAATAGAGACTTCATCAGCTTGGATCTTTAGATCATTGTAACAAGCATAACTTCCTCACTTGCCCGCAACACACATGTGGCATGTATAAGAAATTAACTTTGTTGTTTTAAGTAATGAAAGTTGCTGTTTGTTTTTATTGTCCATAGCTTATGCCATTCTGACTAATACATTAGGCCATGTGGCCCATGAAGCCATCACTAGGAGTGACAGAAGAGAAAGATGCTCCCTGGTGGCCTAGAGGATTCTGGATAGTGACACATCTCAGATACTCCATCAATGTCATCCGTAAATATATATACAGAGAGAGACTGGATTTCTGTAATTCCAGGGTGGATATCTATCATGCAAGAGGGTCGCAGACACACCTTAATACATGCAGATGTAACAGATTTAAGGGTGGGGGGGACTTACAAGTAGAAAAGAAGTAGAATACACTCAGGCTTGAGTTCCATACATTCCATATAAAACATTAGGGTCTTCAGGGAGCCCAAAAATCCATACCGTTTCCCTACCTGCATTCTAATAGCACTGACAAACGGAAATATTAGAAAGTAGAGGCTTGTCCTCATAACTCGTAAGTGTATTTGAACAGTTAAATAGTATCACCGTTTCCCTAATCAACAATCTTGGACTTAGCACAATTGAAGAGACAGTCCCAGTGATGTACTCTTACTGGTCTGAATGAAGATGAAAGGAGTTTGAGAGATAGCAAATTCCCTTCACAGAGTCACTTCCGGATTTTCTATACTCAGTCAAGACATTTCAACCCTGAGGCACCTGGGTGACTCGGTCGGTGAAGTGGGTAAGCAGCTGCCTTCGGCTCAGGTCATGATCCTGGAACCCTGAGATGGAGGCTGGTGTTGGGCTCCCTGCTCAGCGGGGAGTCTGCTTGTCCCTCTCTCTTTTTTCCTCCCCCTCCACTTGTGTGCTTTCTCTCAAATAAATAAATAAAACTAAAAAAAAAAAAAAAATTTCAACCCTGATGTTAATTTACTCATTTTTCTTCTGTGAAGATGAATAAGAAGTCATCCCACCATCCTTATTTTTCTCATTTTGTCCTATACATCTACTAATTTCATTCATTAAAAAAAAAAGAAGAGTAAAAAGTAAGAAAAGAAAGCAAGAGTAATTAGGGAAATCTCTCTTTATTGAAGCTAGTAGTAAGGGAAAAATCATTTCTCCCTAAGATCATTTTGCTGTCTTAATCATTTGAGCTTAACCATGAAGTCAATGGTATACCAAAAGTATGGTCCAACGTCCTACAAAAGGATATCAGTGATTTCTCAGAACACTGATCCAGGCTTCTGGAGACAACTCCCAAACGTTAGCCATTGTGGGTGGCATATGTTTAGGCCCCAGAAGTTTCTGAGACGAATAAAAATACCAAATGAAAAAAAATCTTCCCAAGGCCACTTTTTACTCAATACTAAAATAAATTCCCTATTCCGTTTCCCTTCCAAATTTTGGCTGGTTATTTTGTCCAATATAGCCTATGAGATTATGAAACCAAAGTGACAACATTAAGATAAACCTCATGAAGACATCCCAATGATAGAATGCTGATGCTTTACCTTATCAAATTCACAAGGAGCAATTAAATATCAAAAATCACATTGATTGTTATTTTAAAGTGAAAAGGAGTTAAAGTCAAATATTAAATTATTTTACCCTATGAATTTAGAGAGCTTGACGGCCAAATTCTACCCACCCCATTTTGTATTTTGCTTAGTCTCAGCTAGAGTGTTTCTCAAAACCAGAGTTGTGGTTTTTCCCAGAAGCTGCAGTCTGTGTTCTCTCCTTTCAATTGTTTGTGGTTCTTTGACATGAGTTTAGTGCCAGGTCTTTCAAAGGCCAAACATTTGAAGAGTCTAAACGCATTAGTCAGCCTCAAAAGATTATCATTGCACTGCTCAACATCCACCAAATTTAGAAAATAATCCAATGTGTACCGCCTGCAAGAAATCACTCCAGAAAACAAAATATTATTCCTAGAAGACAATTAGGGTTGCCACAGACTCATTGCTATGCTGGTGATAGAGGGCAGGCAGACAGAGAAGTTTGGCTTTAGCCACAGCAGGATCTCCGTTCATCTATGGTTGAATGGAATCCACCACTCTGAAGCCTTCTATTGAGAGAAATGTCCCAGAAGTAGTTCATTTTTATACTCTGCCTATCTCATGCTTTTGAAGAGGGACAACTGTCTTATCTTCCCTCAGAAAGTGACATTTATGGGCCCCTGGGTGGCTCAGTCAGTTAAGCGTCTGCCTTTGGCTCATGTCATGATCCCAGGGTCTTGGGATTGAGTCTTGAGTTGGGCTCCTTGCTCATCGGGGAGTCTGCTCCTCCCTCTGCCCTGCTCATGCTCTTTCCATCACTTCCTCTCTCTCTCTCAAATAAATTCTTTTAAAAAAAAAAAGTGACATTTAAATCCCCACTGCTTTCTCAACTAGTTGAGACCTTTGGGGGCATGGGAACACCAGTTGTTGGTTCTAATTTGAGGTGCTCTTTCCAATCTATATTCAGATTTTAATTTGTTTCCCCTTTTAGCTGTTTTTAGCATTTCAGTGCTGAATTGAAGGTGAAATCTTTTTGTGTGCATGTGTCCATTAAATAACTCGAAACTAAGAGGACTGCTTGCTAGGGAAGGGGCTACCTCATCCTCATTCCTTTTTTCCATCTGGAGATCACCTTCAGATTCTTAAATGAAGCCACTGTTGACAGTTGTGAGTCTGTTCCACTAGAGAAGTAGTGAAGGCCAATGCCTCAGCCAGGCAGTCCCCATGTTATCTTGTCCTCAGTGTTTTAATGTTTCCATCCCTGAGTGGGTTTTCTCCACAGTAGAGGGAGAAAACTCAGTGTGTTACTTCCTGTTACTATTCCTATCCTTGCTTCAGGAAGGCACAGCCAAGTTTGTAAAGTTAATCCCACATAATTTTGCCTCTTTCCTTCCCTAATGCATCCAGTGTGAGCACAATTTCCTGGACCAGGGAGCTTCTTTTTGGTTTTTGTTCCAGATGTTTTTACCAGCATTTTCCAGTAGAATCTTGTCTTTTTGATCCCAACAGTGAGAGATTTGAAATTATGAGTTCTGGGACTGCCAAAAGCATCAACCATTCCAACCTCAGGAGGTATTCCCCCATCATTCATTATATTTGGCCACAACCTGGAGTCCCACAATCATTGTCTTCCCTGATTTTCTTTGTGTCATCATTCCTGTATCTTTCCTTGGAGTCCTAATTCCACACATTTTTAAAGTATGTTTTCTCAAGACCCAAACATTACCTGGGTACTTCGCTACACTAGGACTCTTTGAATCTTAAAAAATATTTCTTTGATTTTATTTTACTGACATTCGTGGTCTTCTTTTCTCAAATATGTTTAGATTCTTATTTCATGTAGGTGCCTCAGTCTTGCAAAGATGTTTCCCAATTTCTCTGACAACGGGTGTTAATACCACTTAGAAGTCAATTCTGTGTGTTTTTCAGGTTCTTCTTCTGTTTTGTTTACTGATGCGTCAAGTGTCTAGAACAATTCATGGTACATGGTTGTTTCTCAATGAATATTCACTAAATAAATGACTGTGATTATTTTTCAGCCTTATTTCAAGATTAGTCTGTCCATAGTTTAACCTAGAAGGAGTCAAATTAAATGCAACCAATCTACTGCCATTCTTCTAGGCCTGGAATTAGAATCTTCCACAGACATCACTGGAACACAAGATACAACACAGCAAGGCCTCCTTAGGGCCTTAAAGTTATGACTGTAAAAAAAATTTCTCTTTGGGGCGCCTGGGTGGCACAGCGGTTAAGCGTCTGCCTTCGGCTCAGGGCGTGATCCCGGTGTTATGGGATCGAGCCCTACATCAGGCTCCTCCGCTATGAGCCTGCTTCTTCCTCTCCCACTCCCCCTGCTTGTGTTCCCTCTCTCGCTGGCTGTCTCCATCTCTGTCAAATAAATAAATAAAATCTTTTTAAAAAGAAAAGGAAAGTGGCATTAAGACTGCTTTTTCAATTAATTCAGACTATGAAAACAACAACTGACAGTTCTAATATGAGGTGTTATTTTTCCCTTACATACAAATTTTAATTTTTATTTCTCTTTTGAGCTCCTTGTTTTGGCTATCGAGAGTCAGTATAACTGAAACCTAAACAAAGCATCACCAAAATTTAGAGCCATTCTCCTTGGCAAGCCAGAATCCTTGAACTCTATATGTCAATTTTGCCCATAAACTTATTCCCCTTTGTTTATTCCCAATGGTTGTCCCCTAACCACATAACACACTTATTAATTATATATTATCCTTACCAAACTGAAGTTAAACATTGTTTTACTGCTCTGAGAAGAGGGGGATAGAGTGGGCAAATAAGAAGCCAAGAGTGCTTAGGGAAAATTCTTAATGGAAAACAGGTTTAGGCAAGTGAATCTATATAGGATAATCCCCTTTGATATGTGAGTATCTTGTTTGAGCTCCAAAATCCATCATTTGCTTTCTTGTCTCCATTTTTTAAGATAAGGAACCTGAGCTTTAAAACAAAATGTTTGCAAAAGCATACAGCCTGTCATTGGCCATAGTTTCTAACTATGTCCCTTATTCTCTTCATTACTGAAAAACTATCTATATCTGTAAGTATATGTAAGACATTAACCTCCCCAAAAATAAGTCCTCGAAGCTTTTGGAATTCTATTTATATCATCTCTCCAGTCTAGAATATTCCACATAGGTGCTTTGCCTTTAGATTACACAAACAAGGCTAGTATCTCAAGAAAGAAGAAAGAGCGTGCTCCTTCCTTCCTTATGTGCTATTTTCAGATAAACTTAGATTATTCTAAAGATATGACTTTTATTTTATGCTATGATATTAAACTACAGACTGTTCTGAACTATCATATTTAAATGAGGGAAAGAAAAGGGGGAAAAAAAGACTAGAAATATCTAGAAGAAAAAATTTGTGGCACTAAAATACCAGGAAAGTAAAAATTGAAAAAAAAAAATAGAATAGATCCTAGGTTGGGAGAAGATCTCTGAGATACCAGGATTCGCTTCCTTTATACTCACTCTTTCCTCATTTTAATTCTTTCTTCTTTCTCTTTAGTTATTTTCCTTCTTTGCTCTGCCATCACAAGCCCCATAATACAGAAGATAAGTATCAGAAACACAGAAAAGTCCTAGAAGGGTTTTTTAAGTATTTTTTTAGACAAAAGATGAATATAGATATAGAAATTAGGTACGATTTTAAAATATTCTACAAGTTTTCGCAAAAATACCAGAGCACATGTATAGAAGTGAATGTTATTTAAGCCTTCGATGGGGGCGCCTGGGTGGCGCAGTCGTTAAGCGTCTGCCTTTGGCTCAGGGTGTGATCCTGGCGTTGGGGGATCCAGCCCCACATCAGGCTCCTCCGCTAGGAGCCTGCTTCTTCCTCTCCCACTCCCCCTGCTTGTGTTTCCTCTCTCGCTGGCTGTCTCTCTCTCTCTCTCTGTCAAATAAATAAATAAATAAATCTTTTTTAAAAATAAAAATAAATAAATAAAACCTTCGATGGCTATGCAAAGGCTGCTACTAGAAATGCAAACCGTTAGAATTGTCTTCAGAGCATGAAACTTAATGTTTGGAATGTATTCTTTGTGACTCTCGGGGTGCAATTTGTTTTCAAGTAATCATTTGGCTCCCACATATCCTGTGAGAAGGAAACCCAATGTTTCCCTCCTCTTTCTGTTAAGGAACCTATGGGCTAGTATCTAAAAAGGATGCTTCTGGACCCAAGACAAAGACTGAGTTTGGGATGATTCTCCTTTGATCTGTTTCCTCCACACTGAAGTGAAACTGGCGTTTGATACTACAGGTCCCTATCCAGGTCATGCAGTTCTTGGACAGGAAATCACCTTATTCCTCAGTCTCCACTTGGCCAAAGATGCTCCTTCATGCTAGTGCTCCCACGTTTTCAGTTCTTATTATTGACTCCTTTCAAGTTCATACACATTAAAAATCCGAAATCACTATGCTCACTTCTCTTGGGGGTTCCATCTGCCAGCTTTTAAGAAAAATTCAGTGTTACACTTACATCAACAAAGGACCTATTTACTCACCTCCTGAGGGCCTATAAGGGTGTGATCCTTATAGGTATAATAAGAAGTGAATAAAATTAAAACAACTTATTAGCTAAGCTTCTACAATATGTGAATATATCTCTTTTCAGCCTAGTAAAATTTTAATGGAAGTAGAAATGACACGTGTGCACCCACTTCAGTGAGAAATATGTTCAAGGAAAGTAGAATGATGGATGGCAACCATAAAGGTCAAAAGTTAGGAAGGATTTCAGCAACCAGGGAATCAGCTATACAAGGAACTTCAATAAAGACTCAGAGTAGAAGCCCAAGAACCATAAAGCCATCGTTGGAAATGATGGAAGAAAAGAATGCCACTAATGACAGAGATTCCTTCCCATGTCCATCTGAGGGAGATAACTTCAAGGATTCAAAGATCACATATGCTTCTAAAGGAAATCTGGAAGTTTTCCACTTCCCTTAGGGTAAAAGAGTGGTCAGTTTTCAGGGATTTCCATTTGAATTCTTTTTTTCTCTTTGGTAAGCTAAAGAAAAACAATGCTATTAATTTACTCCCTGATGAGACTTTTTGTTACATTTGACATTGGTTTTAATTTTTGGTAATACCAAAACTCACTTATAACTGAATATATTAAATGAGAGGGCTATGCAAGCTGTGTAATACTGATTTCAGTCTAAACGAGCTCTATCTCTATTCTGGAAATGCATGGTGGTGATGGTTGTACAACAATTGAATGTACTTCCTACCACTGAACTGTACAATTAACAATGGTTATGACAGTAAGCTTTATGTTATGTTATTTTACCACAATAAAAATAAAAATGATTTGTAACTCTATATCAAAAACTAGGTGGCTGACAAGTTGGTTCCGATAATATTTTTATGTCTGGAGTCCTGGTACATTTGCTTTTATAAAGATTTTTACTTTACTGATCACCACTCATAAAGACAGATGATTATATCAAAAAATAGAATGCTTAACACTCCAAGAGTTAGAAGAACTCATTCAATGGGTAAACTTTGGAAAAATTTTTTGAAATAATAAAAAGTTGTTGAAAAACATTCTTGAAAAGTTGAAGTGTGTCTTCCATACAAATTTTAAATATCTATCGAAAACTCTACTCAATTTTAAAATTTAAGTGGTAACCAGTAAGATGATAAGACTAATTAAAAGGAGAATTTGAGAACCAAGGATTGATATATTATTCAACAAAATACCAAAATAAAATTGCTACTTGATACAAAACTAGCTAATGTCCTCTGACTGAACACTGGTTATCTTTTCTACAGGACCAAAATCAAAAAGTTCATAGGTTACAGTTAACAGTTTCCAGGGCTCGAGTAAAATTTTAAATAATAAGTCAAACACAAGTACTTTGTCTTATATAATTAAAAAATTGGGGGGGGTGAAACTGATAAAAAATTTGAAAACATATGCAAGATTAGAAAGGAGGAGAGACCATCCACCCGTTACATTTCAAATTTGGGTAATTTTCTTAACAAAGAAAAGCAAAACACAAAGAAGTGCTATAGGGTAGTAACATTAATAGTTTGAGATTTTCCTCTTAAAACTGAACTGAGGTACTAAAAAAGAACAAGGATATTTATTATAAGTAGGGGCATATCATTTTTGCCAAATGAAAGCACAGATTTTAAGACATTAACTGAAATACAAATAGCATTCAATTTAGAATAGCACATATTCTGTTCAAGCCCTGGAAATAAAAGAAGGCTAAAATTAGAAGAATATGGATAACTTTACTTTTTAAAAATTGGTTGTTTCTCAGTAAAGCCTTTCTTCTTTAATTGTGAAAGCTTCCCTTAGAGGTTTGTCCCACACGGAAAATCATTCAGTATCATCACGGCATGTCAGGATATAAGATTCAGCGTGCATAGAGCAGAAATCCATGACTCTAATTTAGTAGTTCCATGTCAGGAAATAGTTTTTCCCTCCTATATTCTTGTTTTCTTTCCACTGAAGGCCCATTTTAAATAATTACAATACCAGTCTCAGCATAGGAGTAGGACCAGCCAGCCAGCCATGAACGTATGTGGGCATGTGAGGTGGCTGTGTGTTAAAGCATGCCATCACTTTTTTTTTATAATTTTTATTTTGTTATATTAGTCACCATACAGTACATCCCCAGTTTTTGATGCAATGTTCCACGATTCATTATTTGCAAATAACACCCAGTGCACCATGCAACATGTACCCTCCTTAGTACCTACATCACCCGCCTACCCCAATTCCCTACCCCCCTCCACTCTGAAGCCCTCAGTTTGTTTCCCAGAGTCATCACTTTTTAACAGGGTGCTATGCTTTCCTCAACAGGTTCTAGAAAATATTTTCAATACTTTATCCCTAGCGCAAAGTATCCCTTTATCCACAGGATCATCCAAATATTTATTTGTCCACAGAAAATATCAGTGCATTTAAAAATGTTTACGTATCAGTGCATTTATTCATTAAATATAAGGTTTCTCGGCAATATTTGATTTGTGATAGAAATACTGATAGACTTTTCACTATAGATATAGAAAATGCATTAGTACAAATTTCAGCTCACATCTCATCAATTATATGAAATACTTGAACTAAAATTTTAACTAACAGCCTATATTTAATAGTTCACTCATATTATCCCCTAATCCAACCATTCATGTAATTAAATAGCAAATACAAAATAAGTACTATCATACATTATCGTGTCCTACCTTCTCTGCTTACTAACTGTACTGTTTCACCTTAAGCAAATTATCAGTCCTCCTCGTATGCTTCCCTTCCCTCATCTGTGCAGTGAGATGATAGTAATAGTACCTTCCTAATGGTATTTCTGTGAATTTAAAGGAGCTAATAATACATATGAAGCACTTAGAAAACAGCCCAGTATGCTGTAAAAATATTGGGTGCTTACATTACAATCGCAATTATTATTAATAGTAATAGTAGCAGTAGAGTGAGATTGAACTTCTAATAGTCCAGTTTTCTTAATGGGATTATAGAAATCCAAAGCCAATGATAATACAGTTAGAAAAATGATTTTGATTGATTTATTTTAATTAGATTACACATTTCTGGAAGACAGATGTATGTTTGTGTGTGTGTGTATAAACTGAAACACATACTATATAATCTAAATTTTATGACTAATACAACCTATGCTCTACTTTCTTTGCCTTTCAATTATTAGCTAAGAACACTTTTCTTTAATTTCAGGTCTCAACTATGTACTCCAAAGTATATATCCTACATACTTAAAGCACTAGGTTGGGTGCTCTGGAAATTCTATGAGGCCTATATCTACTTTAGAACATTTCTTCATTCATTCAAATAAGAATAGACAAAAGCAAATTAAAGTATGCTTTCCCTAACTTAAATTGCTGGTATATTTAACACATTTTGTTAGAAATATTTTGTTACAGAGTATGTTTATATAAAACCACCTAACTGGGATTTGTTTTATTTTACTTCTAGCCATACATATTACCATTATATTTTAATAAGAATAATTGCTAGAATTGATTTAGTGCCTATCTTGCAAAAAAAAACCCTCCTGAATCCTACGTATTTTGTAATACCATACCCATTTTACGAATGAGAAAAAGGTGATTTAGAGAGGCATATCGCTTGCCAAAATCTACATGAAAATAAAAGATATAGCAAAGAGTTCAAGTCATGTCAGAATGTATCCAAAGCCTAAAAATTGTCCACACTATATGACATGATCTCAACTATAAAAATTATTTTAATACACTGGAAGGAAATGTGCTAAAATTTCAACAGTTTGTACCTGGAATTGCAATGATCTTTTTTCTGTTTGTGTATGTGTGTGTGTGGTTTTCATATTTTTACAAAGTATAACAAGTAATTGTCATTTATATGATCAGAATAAAAGTTAAATGTTATACCCCCCTCAAAAAAAGAACTTATTTGGGATGGGAGAAGATATATATTCTATGAAAGAAAAAAATTGACAAAGCGTGGTGAAGCCTACTGTATAGTGATATATGCTCTATTTTTAAATTTTTTTCTTGAGCTGTACAAAGTTCTTGTATGGGAATGTAATATTTAACATATTTTTATTGCAAACTTATTTTCAGACTTACTCAATGTAAAAAAAAAAGTACAATATGAAATGATAACAGTCTATGTTATTTATTAGTTATTTCTTTTAATATTACAGTTCAGAGAGTCTCAGAGACTACAAGTATTTTTTTATCATATGTAACATCAAAGCTACCCAGCATCTGGAAAAGCCTTGCCTATAAAATAATGTATACAACCACATGGTAAATACATCTGCCACTGAAGCGTTTTTTTTTTTTTCCTTTAATGCTGAATCACAGCTGGAAACAACTTTAAAAACATTACCACTAATATTAAACTTCCTTATTAAACATTTTGGATGCATCGGTCTATAGGCTAAAAATATAGTAGATTGTTATGATGATTAAAAAAATCAATAAAAAGACTTAGTAACAAATATCCAGATATCTTTGGATCAGCCAAGTATGATTTTTATGTCTTATTTGTCCAATAATATACTTATACCTTCACTGTGGTTCTCCAGTAGAAAATAAATAATTATGCACAGACTTAATACAGTCCTAGAATTTTAGTTGGGCACACCTAAACTTTGAATCCATCTAATATATAAATGAGTGTTTCTGGAAAACATCACAAAGAAGGGCCTAATATGTGGCTGAAAGATGGAAAAAAATTCAGTCTCTCCCAATGTTGTATCTACGTTGCATTTCTCCCTTGTGCTCTATTGGCTCTAACAAATTGTCACATATTTGGTGATTTAAAGTTACAGAAACTTACTATCTCACAGTTCTGTAGACAGGAAGTCCAACGCAGGTCTCACCGGGGTTAAAATCAAGGTGTTGACAGAACTGCATTCCACTCTATAGTCACTAGGGGAGACTCTATTTCTTTATATTTTCCAGCTTCCAGAGGCTGACCACATTTCTTGGCTATGAGCCCCTTCCCCCATCTTCAAAGCCAGCAACACTGCATCTCTAGCAACATTCTTTCATAGATACATCACCATCTGATCCTCCCAAGCTGCCTCCCTCTTCCTCTGATAAGGACCCTTGTGATTACACTGAGACCACCAGGATTACCCAGCATAGTCTCTCTATTTATGGTCACCAGATGCACAACCTAAATTCCACCTGCCATCTTCATTCCCCTTCGCTACATAATCTAATATAGTCACAGGTTGCGGGAATTAGGACAGGGTCATCTTTGGAAGTGGCTATTACCCTGCTGACCAACCCTTCCCCCAATTGTTTTTACCGCATTCCTTTTAAAGTTATTGGCTAAGTTATTTTAGTGATATATTTAAATTCTCAAAGAAACTCTTGTGAAGAAGATACTATTCACTGTCTTGCCAAATGAAGATCCCAAAACCCCATTTTCCTTGCAGGTTCCACTGTGGAGACTGACATTGTTTACAATTTGCTGTCCCAGCCAGAATCCTGATGAAGAGTAGTTATTTGACATAGTTTTGGTTAATGAATCTGCTGTGGGCCTCTGAAAAATAGTTTCCCTTTGCTTTTAAAAGGGTCAGAGCTAGCTACTCTCATATATTATTTCTTATTTTTGCTTTGGTTGCAGATACAGTTCCCGAAGATGACATACCCATGAGGCGTGCATGAGGAAAGGGCCCAGAGGATCACAGATATGGCAGCCCCGAAGTGACTGACTCACCAAATTAATGCCTGATGCTTCTTACTGCAAGACTTTGTCTCATGTGAGAAAAATCAACAACAGTTATTTGTTTATGGGGCTGTTAGTAGTTTATCCTATTACTTGCAGCCAAACAGTATTCTGCTATCAGTAGCCAAAGGTACTTATATCTAATCCATCTTGAACCTAGAAGCAACATTTCAAGACTTTTTCTTGAAAAACAGTCCAAATGTTCTTAATCACGGCTGATTGTTCTTACTTTTTACAAGAAAACCATTTTTTTGGACCAAATCCTAGTCCTAGTGTCTGTAGAAGATCATGAAAGTAAACAGAGAAAGAGCAACAAAAGCACATAATTAATTTTCTTCTAGATATTCTTGTCTGTTATCAACTTAATGCCTCTCGAAATTTACCATCTTTGCCTACTCGGTAAAAATGGGTATTTCACTCTAAATATATTTTTCCTTTTGCCAGTTGGCAGTAAGCTCTGTCAATAGCTGGTGCTGGACAAGCTTTGCAGAAGGGGCTTTTCCTTCCCAGTTCAGGTGTGCTCACTTGGCAGGCCTATGCAGCACCCTTGTGTCCTCCAGCACCAGGGAGCTGTGGCCCGCATGGTTTCTCAGCTTCTCCAGCACCCAACTCCTATCACGCATGGCATCCAGCTGTATTTAGCAGCCAGCAGCTTTCCCCAGAACTTCCTCAGGTAGCTAGCTCTAAGGCAGAAGACTTCCATGAGACACTCTTTTTTTGGGTGGGGGGGAGGGAGAACATGCCCACATGAGAGAGAGAAAGAAGGAAGAGGGGCAGAGGGAGAAGGAGACGGAGACTCTTAAGCAGGCTCCATGCCCAGCACAGAGCCCGAGGTGAGGCTCCTTCTCACGATCATAACCTGAGCTGAAATCAAGAGTCAGACACTTAACTGACTGAGCCACCCAGGCACCGCTTTGAGACTCCTTTCTTTAAACAGCTTCCTTCCACTCCCTAGGGCATTGATTTCCACCAAATTCCAGAGGAAAGATTTCCAGCAAGTTCCACCAGTGCCTCAGCACAGAGACTTCTCTGCTATTCAGTGAGAAATGGTCATTCACTCTCTGACAAGGTGTAGCTTTCAGTCCTGGCAGAGTGGAGGGTAGGGGCTCTCCCATGGCCTAGAGGTAGCAGCTGACTCTTACATCTGCTATGGGAATATTCTTTTTTTATTTTTAAGATTTTATTTATTTATTTATGTGACAGAGAGAGAGAGAGAGAGAGACAGCCAGCGAGAGAGGGAACACAAGCAGGGGAAGTGGGAGAGGAAGAAGCAGGCTCCCAGCTGGGCAGGGAGCCCGATGTGGGGCTCGATCCCAGGACCCTGGGATCACACCCTGGGCGGAAGGCAGATGTTTAACGACTGAGCCACCCAGGCGCCCCTGCTATGGGAATATTCTTTACAATTCTCTTAAATTTTACCACCCTATCCATCATTAATCTAATCCCCACCATGGTTAAATACTATTTATATTAAATTTTTTCTGTTCAAATTACCATATGGTTCTCTCTCCTGATCAGACCCTGACTCCATTCACATTTTTGAAGTAGTGTTTATGAAGTTATAATGATTTTTAAGGAGTAATTGTAGAATTTGCCTTAAAGCAGCTTCTCTCAAAAATGTTTCTCAATTTGTCACATGATGTGCTCCAAGAAAAATGGGTTCTGTGGTCCAAGAGCTTAAAGAATTCTCTTTCAATTAGAGATTCATAGTGTATTTGAGCATCTCAAATTCTCCCAGAGGTTCTGCAGTAAATATAATCTATTTAATCTTATGTAAGTTAGCATTTCCTAAACCTCTCTGGCCTTGAAAATAGTTGGTTAAACAAACACAACCATACTAACTTGTGAAATATCGGACTGGGAAACAAATCTTAGAAAACGTTTTCCTAAAGATATCAGTGTAATACCCTACTCTGTCAAAACAAAAAGGTTTTGAAGAGCACGGAAAATGTATCCTCATGACATCGTGTGCCATTTTTAAGACCCTTTTTTTGCAAATGCCATGAAAAATTTGACTGTAAGAAGTTTTTCCAACTTTTTCATAAATGCATTGCTCTTCGTGTTGGGTATAATCTGGTGTAATTTAAAAATATATCTTTAAACTGTGAATAGCTGGGGGAGAGAAGAGAGCTTTGAGTTCATGTTATCTCATACTAATGTTCACCATGTATGATATTGGTCACTCTATTTATTATGACTTGTTCTTGATCAAAAATAAATTCCTAACTGAAGTCTGGTTAACCTCTCTCTCATCCAAAGAAGATTTAAATAGAAAAGTTACTCTGCAACACTCAGTATCTGTGGCTAGCCACTGCTGAGTGAGCTTAGCCAAAAAAAATTGACGCTAACTGCTATAATAAGGGAAAATGACACTGTGTAATGGTGATGTGATCATTATCTGTTTAGACTAAAACTGCAAAGATTGCTATTCTTTTCTAAAGCTATGACACGACCATAACCAAATATCTAGTCTCACTGTGCCCATTATATATCTATGTGATGATAGATTAGGTTAAAGAACTGGGGTGACTGGGTGGTTCAGGTGGTTAAACATCTGCTTTCAGCTCAGGTCATGATCCCAGGGTCCTGGGACTGAGCCCCATGTCAGGCTCCCTGCTCAGCAGGGAGCCTGCTTCTCCCTCTCCCTCTCCTTCTCCCTCTGCCTGCTGCTCCCCCTGCTTGTGCTTTCTCTCTCTGTCAAATAAATAAATAAAATCTTTTTTTAAAAAGGAACTAAAATGATTCTTCAGAAAGCAGAAATATTTTTACAATTTTACTGATTAAAAAGATGCAGTGAAACTGTTTCAAGTTTTTCCCTCCTGAGTGTTGAAGATGTTTCTATTAAAAAATTTGATGTCATATTGATTTTTGTGTTCTTTGGCATATGATAGTAATTACTATAAGACTTCTATTGGAATTTTTATCTTGAAATGGTACAACTTCTTACAAAGTTCATGAGAGCGACCTTATGCCTTACATTTTTTTTTGTAGCTCTGTGTACCTAAGTAAATTTGCAACCTATCCCGGGTCTCCAATAAATGATGAAGTCAGACATGATCTTGATAAATAATAAAGTGCCTAAGGCCTACCATCAAATGTTCAAAAAGCATTAATGAAATTCTCTTTATGACAGTTCTGTCTGAATTACTCCACTCTCAGAGTTTGCCAACAGTCGTGCTTCTCACCGCACTGAGGCACACGGTAGAAGCTCTTAGCGCTTCACCTAGATCCCCTTTACCAGCTCATTATCAACCATCCTCTAGCTCCTGCGAATACTGAAGCCAAGGGCTTATAATTATGACCTTCTCAAAAGAATTGTCCTTGGCTGAAAGGAACCAACTGGCTTGGAGACACCTGAGTGCTTACACGACCCCGTCTCCAATTACTGCCTAATAAAAAGATACAAAGTCCTGTCTCCTAGCCTCAAGATGGTATAACCCCATGGTGTAATTTACTTTCAGAAATATCCCCCATTCCCTCTATGTGTCACATCAAGGTTAGTTGACATCGTTGTTCAGATTATTTCCCTCCCGTCCCCTGCTTCCCTTATAGGATTTTCTTGACTGGCACTTACTCAATAATTCACAAACACCTGAATCTCTGTCTCACTGTCTGCTTCTAGGGAAGTGACCTAAGGAGTGATCGCTAAGAAGCCGACTCTAGGATGGGATTCTGGAGCTGAACAACAGTGAGCAGCTGATATGAGGACCCCATCTCAAACAGTAGGTGGAAAATTGATAGTCACTGGTGTTCTGTAAAACTGCAGTTGTGAAGACTTTCATCTCCAGTGAATCTGGCTAAATTACAGTTGGAAAGGGTGCACTGGCATTTGATAGTTGCTATAACATCTCTTGCCTTTGGGAAATACAGCTGTTAGAGTAGTGGTATCAATTGAGAAATTAGATAGCTATAGGGGAGCAACACTGACACTGTGAAAAGAGAAAATGGCAGGCGCATGGTGGTCAAATATTAATTCCAATAAGTCAAATAAAAATTTGAATAAGAAGACATTTGAACAGGGGCGCCTGGGTGGCTCAGTCGTTAAGCGTCTGCCTTCGGCTCAGGGCGTGATCCTGGCGTTGTGGGATTGAGCCGCACGTCAGGCTCCTCTGCTGGAAGCCTGCTTCTTCCTCTCCCACTCCCCCTGCTTGTGTTCCCTCTCTCACTGGCTGTCTCTCTCTCTCTGTCAAATGAATAAATAAAATCTTTAAAAAAAAAAAAAGAAGACATTTGAACAACATAAAAAATAATGGGAGGGCTGATCATGTTGAGAAACAGGCATAGAGGTTTATTTAAGAATAGCAAAATTTGGAAGAAGGTTGATTACTCATCTTGGCAAATTTTCTTCATGAAATTTGGATTCTAGTTATAAAAGGAATGGGATTCTAAGACTTGGGGTGGTAACATAAGGTAGATTAACTAAACATCCTTAAGGGCCCAGATTCTTCTGAAATTTCTAGGCCAAGAAAATTAGCACATAGTTCATGCTAAAGGATAACATACACCTCCTTGCTTTAGGACCATGTGGAATCCTCAAAGGAGGCAGATGCCTTCAAAAGCAATATTTGCCTTCTTCGGGATCTGTTCCCATGATCTTTCCTGCTCAACAAATCAAATCATAACATAACTAACTGGAGGAATCGGGGAGTCCCACCAAGGGAGAAATGTTACATTTCAAGGGGCTGCCATACTGGTCTAGCATGGAGCAGCAAGGATCGGAGAATGACTAGGAGCAGATCTGGGGGAACTGAAATAAGGGGGCAGAATATTAAGGTGAAGAAGAAAGTGTATGTTAATATGGGGAAACTCTCTTTTGAGAGAGTTAAACCCTGGCTTAGGCCCCTGCCACTAATTCCAATACTTTGTTGCTGAGATGGCTCTTGGGCACTTGGAAAAAGATTGTCTACACTAAGCAAAGACGATGCCAGACCTGCCAGGGCAGCTCATGGAGAAAAGTGGTCATGTCTGAAGTGCGCATGCTAAAATGGATCTATTATGAAAGCCCACAAATTCTACCAGCTGTCTATTCCCCAAGAAGACTGATTTGTCATTGAGGGACTAAAAGGAACGCACTGTGAGCAGGCAGTAGCATTGGTAAAATGTTCAGTCATCGTTTTCCTTTTTGTAGACTAGAATAATTGTTAGGCTGTTACAGGACTGAAATTGTTAGTAACAATGGAAATGATTAAATCTCTGAATTGCAGAGTCCACCTGCAAGCACGTTGAGTAGAATTGCTATAATGGGACAGCAACATTGAAATGGTAGCCTGTGATGTGTGACTATGCATGACTATATATGGACATATGTATGAAGATAACAAAAAGAATATGGTGGTTTAGAGGCAGGAGACATAGGCAGCAAACAAGAAAAAAACATATATATGCACACATATATACAATATTATTATTTAACATATATAGTAATATTAATATAATACATAATATGTTATGATATAATAATATATATTTACATGATATATATTATTTCCAAAGAAGGTCAAGACAGTTATCAGTTATATTAGTTTTAAAAAACAACAGTAACAACAATAAAATTAATTCTAGATTCTTCACTAGTAAAAACCTAGTAATAAAATAATAAAAAGGTAGAAACCAAGGGATAATAGATAAACCAATAATCAAGTATAAACAACAGAAATATTAATATAAGCCAAGGTTGAATTTAAGTATAATAACAATAAAGAGAATAAATCAAAATATGATGCAACCATCTAATAAGACATACAGTAGTTATTTATTTTATGTCCCAAATAACACAAAAGCTAATAAATCAAACAAAAATTATTTTTAGAAAGATCTTTATTACAATACAATTATACTGAGAGACAGTTTTCCAAATTGGAAAAATATAGTAGACAGAAAAGTAAAATAAGCAAAATGATAGATGAATTAAATAATATATTAAAAATTATTAAATCTATCTCAATAGCCTTGTTACTAAGTTATTAAGTATTATTATTAAATATATGTATTATTCTCGGTATGAATATAAATATAATAGAGGAATTATGTATCACAAAGAAAATTTCACATATTTAAAACAACTGTTCTCTTTCCTGTTAATCTAGAAAAATTAAAAATAAATCAATGATGGGGCGCCTGGGTGGCTCAGTCATTGAGCATCTGCCTTCGGCTCAGGGCGTGATCCCAGGGTCCTGGGATCGAGCCCCACATCAGGCTCCTCTGCTGGGAGTCTGCTTCTTCCTCTCCCACTCCCCCTGCTTGTGTTCCCTCTTTCAATGGCTGTCTCTCTGTCAAATAAATAAATAAAATCTTAAAAAATAAATAAATAAATAAATAAATAAATATAAATCAATGATGAAGTGCATTTCATATGATCCTTGCATCAGAAAGCTATATTGTAAAACTTTTAAAACTCAGAAAAACTGAACTCAAAAGTAAATGTGTAACTTGACAAATTTAATAATAAATAACTAAAAGAAGAAGGAAGAAAGAAAGGAACTTCTTACTCCGCCCACAAAACATTTGAGAAAAAAATACAAAGTAAACCAAATAAATCAGAAGAGGAAATTCATATGACTAAAATGTGAAATTAATTAATAGTTAAAATATGAATTTAATAAATAGAAAATAAAAGAAACAAAATAGAAAAAAATTAAAATGCCTTAAGAAGTTCTTTATAAAAAAACAATTAGATTATCACAGTCCAGTAGAACATTATACAAGGATAGAAATATTTTATATCTCTGTTGTCCAACACAGTATCCCCTACCTACATGTGACCCTTAAAATATAGTCACTGGAACTGAAGAACCAAATTTTCAATTTTATGTAATTGTAATTCATAGAACTATCAACTTAAAGGTCATGTGACTAGTTCCTACAATATTAATACAGATTTGGACAGATTTTTACATGCCTAATTCAAGAAGAAAGAGATAAAAATTTTAAAGGTTTTATGAATAAATTCTATAAATGAAGTCAATGTAAAAATAATAGATTTGGGGAAAAAAAAAACCTTTGATGAAGAATGAAGATATTGGGTAATATCTATAATATACAAGGAGATGTTACCAATTGGCCAGAAGGAGATAAACAACCATAAAGAATAGAAAAGAAAAAGAGAAGAAGAGAGAGAAAGAGAGAGAAGGAGGGAGAGAGAGAGAGAAAGTAGAAGAAATAAAGAAAGGATTCACAAAGAGTAAATATATAAAAGCTGACTGTGTTAATCAGAATTCTGAGATGGTCCCCTGATTTCCTCATATCCATCCCTCTCCTTGGGCATAAGTGGAACCTGTGACTTTTTTTAACCAATAGATTATGGTAAAGTTAAAAGGATTTTTCATACATAAGTACAGTTCTTAAATCGTTGACTGTGAGTTAATGAAAAGAAAAATTATCCTGGCAGGACCTGACCAAATCACACAAGCTTAAGAGAGTCTAGACCTTCTCTGAAGTTAGAGACTAACTCTCTCCATTGCTGGTTTTGAAGAAGAAAGCTGACACGAATTATATAGCCATAAGGAAATGGATTCTGCCAACAACCAGAGGATGCTTGAAAACAGCTCCTTCCTTAGTCAAGCCTCCAGATGAGATTGCGCCCCAGCCAAACTTTGATTTCAGCCTTATGAGACCCGAAGCAGAGAATCCTTCAAAGCCATGCCTGGACTTCTGACCTGCAAAATGTATGAGATGGGTGTTGTTTTCAGCTGTGAAGTTTGTGGTAATTTGTTATGGTAATTTGTTATGCTCAATAGAAAGCAAACAAAATGATGCTCAAAATAAGTAGTGAGAAAAATAAAAGTTAAAGAAACAATGCACTCTTCCTATTGTGATGGTTCTAAAACAATTGAAAATTCTTTGAAGTTCCTCCCAACCAAAGGTGGAGTCTAGTTCTTCATGAATATAAACTGGCCTTAGTGACTGACTTCTAATGAATATAATGAGGTAGAAGTGATGCTAAATGAGTCTCCTGGAGGCTGAGGTTTCTCTCCTGGAATGCTTGCCCTTGGAATGGAGCCACAACGCTCTGAGGAAGCCAAACAGCCCTTGGAAAAGCCACACGTATGTATTCTGGCCACTGCCCCAGCTCAAATCGCAGCCAACAACCACCATCAAGTTGCCAGATTGTGACTGAGGGAGGCTTTGGATGATTTCAGCCCACAGCCTTTGAGCAAGCCCAGCTGAAGTTGAATGTGGCAACAATGAGTGATCCCTATCAGGTCCTAACAACATTGCTTACTCCTCAGCAAACACTGTCATTATTTTAAGCTGCTGACCTTTGAGGATAGTTGGTGACATAGCAAAAGATAATGGAACGTGTCTGTACTTACCTGACAGGCACAAATGTGAAAGAACAAAAATGGCTGGCTGGGATGTCGTGAAAAAAACTGTGAGCAACCAGGACCCATGTTCAAGAAGGATTCTGGGTGCTCATGCAGATGAACAGTGAAACCCTGCCGGCACTCAGCCCTGCTTCCCACAGCACCGCTAGCTACCTTCAAGCACTGGCAGAAGAAACTTCGGATGGCTTCAAGTTCTCCAGGTGCTGGGCAGCTGGTTTTCCCAAACAAGTGTAAATATCTCATAGTGAAAATCTACCTGCAAAGAACCAGAGTTTTTATTTATCCACTGACAAGATTGCAGCAGTGAATTGGATCCCTCTCTTGGAACATTTAGACCCTATGTGCGTGTTCAGCAAGTTGTTCCAGGCCTGGCAGCAGTCTCCCTGGGAAGTAATGAGGATCAAAGATCTGTGGACCTCTCCTCTGGTTGAACTCTGGTTTAAAAGCTTTCCGAGGTGTTCTTGTGTGATATTACAGAAAATGTCCTCAAGGCTAGAGCAAGACTGGCAGCAAACATAAAAGGGCCCACCTTGTGTGATAGGAGTGACAAGAAGAGGTCTCCCCTAGCACAGTGTTTATGCAGACATTGCTGGTGATTGTTCAGTATGGCCTGTTCGATAGTGAATAGACAAACATGAATACAGTGAAGGAACAGAGCAAACAAAAAAGTAAGAAAGGGATTAAAATGATTTGAATATCTATTGACAAGGGAATCATTGAATACATTATCATATATCAATAACGTGGAAAATAAGAACTCCCGTATATATGCCTGTGTATATAAATTAATTATATATATACATAAATGATTTTGATGAGAATGAGAAACAAGAAGGAATATATACTGAGTTATTCCTATGGAGAGGATAGGTGTGGAGAGCAAAAAAATAAAAGTTGATTATTTCTTAAAAAGTAAAAATAAGATGACCTGAGAGTCAATGTGTGCCCAACTAAGTAGATATCACGTATTTTAGAAAGCCAGACTTTATTACCTCGAAGTCACATTAGCTACTTCATTATCCAACAGATTATGATGGAAATAATCATAGTATTCTCATTCTATCTTTTTTATTTCTGACAAATATTTCCATTTTTGGTGCTCAAACCAATCCATAGAATAAAAGACTGAGTAATAGTATATTTCCCTTGAAGTGCAGGCATCTGCATTATTCTCTAATTAATGCTACTCAGAAAAGCAGTGTCCTGATCAAATGATTGTCCGACTACTTCCAAGTGGCAAGGCCCTGGGGAAATTGCTGGAAAGACAGAGGAATGTGTTTTATCGGAATCTTTGCAACTTTCTTCTCATCCTAAGTGCACTTGAGTAAGTAAATCTAGTAAATGGCCAGTAAGAAAAGAGAACAAATGTTGGAACGGCTGTGGGTTGAGAGTCAGGCTCAGAAGCCCAGCTGCTGGGTTTCCAACTCCATTCTACCTTTTATGAGCTATGTAAATTTAGACCATTCTTAGTAAAATACAAATAATAATGGTATCTATTTCATAATATTGTAATGAGGATTAAATGCATTAATATCTTTAATGTTCTTAGAAATAAAGCTGGTATGCTGTTAGGAGCTCAAAAGATGTCAGCTGATGTTATTATAATTCTTATTCTTATCAACTGAGCAATCTAGTTCCAAAAGCAGTAAATAACTAGTTACTGTTATTTTCTAAATGGCTAAGGTGCTTTATTTCACCAATAATGACATTTTAGCTGCAGATGTCCACCCACATCCCCTGCAACTTATTACTTCCAAGTACCCAGCACCCTCCTCATGGTTTATTCCATAGCAGAGCTGAAGAACTAGAGAATTAACAACCTCCCACCCCACCCCACCCCCACACACCTAAATAGTTGTTCTCGACCAAAGAATGAACAGGAGTTAGTGCTTAAATACCCTGTCTCCCTTGCCCCTCAGGGAAATAATTTTGAGGTGTGTGGTTCACACCTTTACCAAAGCTTCTCTGCTGAGATTAAGGTATAGTCAAGAGTGGTTTATTGGCTGCTGTTCCTTCAACTGTCTCATGGTCCCACTGCCCTACCTGGAGTACTTTAGTTCTTATTTCAGGGTTGACTTCTGGAGGAACCTCTAGTTCAGAAACGGTAATATACGCTGGACTTTTGAAATATTGAAGAATATATTCAGAAATCCCTCAATTGATAAATAGTATCACCTTTGCCTTATGAAATGCTATAAAATATTGCTGAAAAAAATAATTAAATGAATAATGGTTAAGTACACAGACTCCAGAGTCGGACTGTTGCAACTTTCCCTCTACCTTGGCAATGCCACTAACCTCTCTTTACCTAAATGTTCTCACATGCAAAATGAATATTACACCATTACCAACCACATGGAGTTGTTCTGGAGAGGAACTTACATAATATTCAGAGCAATTATAATAAGATCACTGTTGTTATTAATAAAACTGAGTTGAAATGTGGAAGCTAGATTGTGACATTATAAAGTAAAATGCTGACCTAATTCTCTTTCTGCCTCCACCTTTCAGTCTAATGCCTCCAGTGCCATCCTGCTTCCTGGAACACAACTGGCCTCTCTCCTGACCTCCCTGTCTCCCAAACCCCCCTGCTATTATGGCCTGCCCCAGCCACTCACAACAAAAAGCAATTCAGCCTCGTCTCTTGACCCGGAATACTCTTCATAATCATTCTCCCAGTCTGCAAACCCAACACTAAAATGTGATTCAAAATTGGGCTTGGACAAGTTTCCAAATTGCTACTCATCAGAGATTCTGTGTATAAAACTATGAATGCTTAAATCCCAAATACTGAAAATCTGTTGTATGTCTTCATGGTCATTAAGTTTCTAATCAAATTATTCTATCCTGTATGGAGTTTCCTTGTTGTTTGAACTTGAGAAGGCATCTAATGCTAGTAATGGCAGGCTATCACTTAAAATTAGGGTGAATGACTACGTGACAGTCGCCTATCCAACTGGTGCTATCTTCTGCAGATGCGTCTGTAGAGGCCAGGTAGCCTCTGGACTGACTCATTCTGCTACAGTCTTTGCAGTCCTTGCATTTAGGTTCCAGTTTTAACCCAGATCTCCTCAGTACCAGAGCCATCCATTGACACCTGCCTTCCCTCCATCCTAGGTCAGACATGATTTCATCATGCATTCTTCCGAATTTCTGTCCTCCATCTTGAATTCTTGCTACGTCTCCAAAAGTCTACACTTTTGAAATTTAATTCCCTTTTCCTTGCTTTTCTATACAGTAATGGCCTTCATCTCAAGCAGTAGATACCAAATGCCTGGCTATTGCCTGATTTGGGAGAAATGTCTTGGGTCACAGGAAGTGGAGTGGGGTGGGTGCTGTCCATTCATAATTGAAAAGTTATATCCCATCAAAGTTATTTAAGGATTGTATACAGAGAACTTATGTGTTAGTTGGTTTTGCTAAATATTATAAACTGCTCAAGATTAAAAGGCATCTCTTAATCATCTTTGGATATTAATCCCTAGCAAATTGCCTGGTACATTGAAAGAGCTCAATATATGTCTTCTCTTTGTTGGTGGCTGAATACATTTCTGAGATGCCAAAATGGGAAGACACAGGGAGATGCACGTTAGGTGGGCGATACTTGAAATTTGATCATGGACCCAGGATGGACCACATACATTTTTGTTCAGAGGAAATTCCATTTTGGCTGGCTAACATGAATAGGAAACCAAAAACTGCTATTTAGACCATAGTAGAGTAGAGCTGTTTTACCCGAAAGGGAAAGATAATGACCTCTCCAATGCCAATACACACATACCTAGAAAAAAATCCCAGTGAGAATAAACTTTGATTTAAAAGGAGGGAAAAATAAGGCGCTAGTTGAAATAGGTTATAATAAGGCAGTTTGTTAAGAGCTTAATTATCCGTGCCCCCAGAGGAGGGTATGATGTTATGGCAGAGGAAGAAATCATAAAACTTAGCAGCAGGGGTTCATCTTCTCAGGTATTAAATAGGTAATTAATCTTAACTGCAAGAGGCAATTAAGCCTCACTCAGTAAGGTGAGGATTTTTAGGCTCACAGTCAGAGCAAAACTTCAAGCCAAACCAGAAATGAAATAGGCAAGAGAGCAAAATAAATGACACATATGACTAATATTCTTTTGAAAAATACATTAATCTTCATATTGTTTCTGTACTAATCTGTATTGTTTTGGAGAAGGCTAGGTTGTGTCTGAGATAGAATTTTATTTTCTTTTATTTAAAAAAGTTCTCTGGATTTTCCCTTATTTTGTGGATTTTTATTTTTCTGCAGTTGCTACAGGCATATAACATAGATGCCAAAAGTGTGCATTTGAACATTATTCATGTTAACTTCGCAACAAATTTATAGAAACCCAGGCTAGCGGAAGAAGCATGAGTTGTGGGATCCTTTATATATACCTAAAAAAAAGCAAGGTTTTAAAAGAAAATTTTTATTAAAATAAAATATAATTAATTTTCATCCTACATAAAATATTTAATAAATCAAATTTGAAAAAAATATTTTACCTGATTTTATAAGTTTAGGAGTAAGAAAGGATAATATATACTGTATTATTTTGCTGTGTCTGTCATAACAAAATGTAGCCCCCTTTAAACCTAGAAATTTATTTTCCTACAGTTCTGGAGGCTGGAAGTCCAAGATCAAGGTGTCAGCAGGTTTCGTTTCTCCCAAAGCCTCTTCTTGCCTTGCAGATGGCCATTTTCTTGCTGTGTCCTCATGGCGTTTTCTCTGTGCGCACACACCCCTGTTGCCTCTCTCTAAATCCTCAACCCCCCTTCTCACAAAGATACCAAAAGATACCAGTTAGATTAGATTAGGACCCATCCTAACCGCCTCATTTTAACTTAATGACCTCTTGTACGGCCCTATCTGCAAAGATGGTAACATTCTGAGATAATGACCGTTAGAGCTCTAACACATGCATTTTTGCAGAATGTAATCCAGTCTATAGTATAAACACATCACAAAAAAAAAAGAAAGAAGAAAGAAAGAAAGAAGAAAGAAGAAAGAAAGAAAGAAAGAAAGAAAGAAAGAAAGAAAGAAAGAAAAGCATAAACCTTTGAGATGAAGAAAGCTGTGTCAACATTCCAGTTCTACTTTCTTGCTTTGTGATTTGAAGCTAACTATTTAAATCCACTGAGGCTTAGGTTCTTATATATATGTGATTGGATACAAGCTATTAATAGAGAAATTCTCTCCGACTTCCGCCTGGCTCACATAGCATCCTGTATTTGGCAAATTTCAAGTCTCTTCTTACTGTGATACATATACCCTCCTATTGACCCAGATGAGACTCTGCCAGACCAGCTACTGGATTTCTTATCTATAAATCGGAACCTTATAATACCTACTGTATAGGTTTGTTATGAAATTTAAATAACTTAATACAGGAAAAGCTTATACAACAACGCGTGGCAAAGAGAAAGAACTTCATAGAAAAGACAGGGATTACTCTCCTACTAGAGATCATATAAGTACATGTGGGAGAGCTTGGTGCATTATCCTCTCACGTGACAAAAGTTACTTTTCTTACTATGTTTACTCCTCCAAGTGGCAGATACTGTCAGCTTTCTCTAATATCTGTCCTTTCCCTCCTCCTTACTTGTAGAGCAAGTTTCCTTTTAGCTGGGCATGTACCTGCCTTAAAGGAGACTACATTTTCCTACTGGAAGAAAAGCAGACTAAATTCTGAACAGTGGGACACAGAAGTAGTGGGTGTAATATCCAGGACCAGAGTTACTGAGAATTCATCTTTAATATGGATGAGAGAGAAATAGAGACTTATCTTTTTAAAACCACTGCTAAACAGTTGTGTATACACGTCTGGAACTCTGAGTTTTCAGGGAACGACGTATGAATTTAGGACTCATTTGCTGAAAGATGAGAGCTAAAGCTTGAGACTGACAAGGACCGCCTTGGAAGAAACTGTTGCCAGAGACGCAGCCCACAGACTGAGCCTGGGGCACGAGAGTTAGGGAAGACAGGAAGCTTTACAACAGTAGGCTCAAACGGAGCAGCCGATGAGACGTGTTGTCTTAGTAACCCAAAGGACAAGACTTCAAAGAAGGCACGAGTGATTGAGTAATAGGTCACTCAGAGAGGACAAAGAAAAGACTGGCGGATTTGCAGCATCAAGGTTAGCGACCTTGAGGACAATTTCAGTGCGGTATGGACAAAAGTCCAATTTAAAATGTCGAAGAGAGACTAAGAGGATTAAAAATAAAGTAAGACCACAGGCCACCTACCTGAGTTTTTAAAGGTTGGTGTTTTTGTTTTATTTTCTTTGGTTTGGTGTTTTCCCTCCTAACAGAGAGCAGTAAAAAGATGCAAAAGCAGGAGGAGGATGAGAGAAGGGGAATCAAAGGAAAGGGGTTTTATTTTGTTTTGTTTTGTTCCCTGACAAATAATAGATCTATCAATACTTTAAAACACCCCATGCAGGGTCTTTCTTGTGGGCTTTTTCACATGTCTTCTCTGCCTGGAATAAATAATTGCATTCACACTTTTCTCCTGGCTTCTCCTTTTGGCTACGAGGTCTTACACAAATGTCTCAGCCCGCGCTGACTTCACCATCGCGTGCCGACATTCTGCACTTCCTAGTCTCTAAGTTGCCCTCTCTGCAAACCCTGCGAGGGCAGGGTGTGCGACCATCCTGTTTTGTCCTGAGTCTCACTGTCTAGCAGGCGTCTGTTGTGTGTCAGGGGCCAATACAATGGGAACAGCAATGACTTCTTGTAGAGGACATTGTGAGAGCTGGCCGAGCTAAATCACGAAGAGCACGTGCAATGTTGCAGGTGCTGAGGATACCTGCACTCGTTGCTGTTTATACTTAAATTGATGTCTACCTAAATCATCAGGGCGTCATGGTGTTTTTGCCTTTTACCATGTAGGATTATATTATTGTTTTTTGTGAATGAGATCTCTACCCCCTGATCTAGAATTTATGTGTTACCATCAACCTTTAATTCATGGTCTTTAAGCATTTCATTCTTCTAGCAGGGGGCAATCTTTTCCCTTCTTCCCTTCTAGGTTCTTTGGCTAGTCTAATAATAAAATTGACATAAGACAGATTAATAGGAGAAAAACTTTAATTTTGCAATACTGGAAACCCCAAAACATGAATCTCCCTGGCAGTTGAGGTTTCTGTGCCATCGTGAGCGAAGAACTGGAAGAGGGGTCTAGGACTTAAAAAGGGCGAGGAGATAATTCACAGGAAGATGGGAAGAGCAAATGTTTGGTAAACAAATGTTTGTCAGGTTGCGCAGAGACAATGGGACACAGAGAGGAATTTGAACAATCAGGTCTTACCAAGCTCCTCCGAGCCTATCACACTAAGCCCATAGTTTTTGTAGTTACCTCTCTCCGTGAACTAGGGCAGAAGCAAAAACCTCCGCCTGAGTCCCTGTGGCCCTGGATTGTCTTCAGCTCAAAGCAATGTTCACGTCAAAGTGGCACAGCCTGGGGCAGCCTGCTCCAAACCCCATCAACCTAATTGAGCTGACCTTTGATGTGCTCTGTGAATGAGAGCCATTTACATTTCTGATGTTTACTGTTACAATTAGTGTCATCTTTGCAATTTTGGTGTTTTTATCTTTCTGCTGAGTTTGACCAAAATTCCCGAAAAACTATTTTTAAAAATTATCTCTGTGCAATATATCTGGCCAAGGCAAAAAAAAAAAAAAAAAAAAAATGAACCACCTGAAATTTAGCTATGCTGTTTCTATCACTAAGTATATACATACATTTATGGAAGGCAGAATACCAACAGCCTTGTCACAAAACCTTGCCAACAGGAGGTTGAAATAAACTGTGGTCTCTAGTGTTCAAATTTTATATGAGCGACTGACTTCTCACTATTTTCTCTGATTGTAGACCTTGACCAATGGAATATTTCTATCCACGTCTCTAGGTTCCTTGCCCCCTACATCAACACCTGAGTTATGTACAATACCATTTAGGCTTTTGTTAAAGTATATTGGTTAGAAATAGACAATTTGGCTATAAAATTTATTTTTGTTAGCATAAAAATGGGAAGGCAAAAGAAAAAATATTAATTAATAGGCAGTATGTGTCATGGCGTATATATCAACTTAAGTCAGACTACCTTAATATTGCATTAGAACATATTTTAGTAAAAAATTATCCCTTTAGTTTCTAGCAGAAGGAGGTACTGAGAACAATCTTAATATAACTATGCCTGAAATTTACCTAGATTTTATTTTATTTTATTTTTTTTTGGTAAACAGACTATACATCTTCAAAGCAATTCAGCCCTTTAGAAATTGATAAACATTGCCTTCCTAGTAGAGAGAAACTTAAATGCCATCACATGTAAAATGGGTGTATCTAGTGTTCAGTTATCAGATAATATCCATCAGTCACCAAATAAATTGATTGCTCTGGGATGACTATTTCTTTGATCAGTGTAGTATTATTTAAGTGATAGTTTTATTTGCAGTTTCCAGTGTGAAATGCAGCATCTAGGAATGGAATCACACCACGCTAGAACAGTATTCTGTCAGGAAGTCTCTAATCTCACGGGCCAAAGGAAACACCAGAATTTTCGTTGAAACTTTCAGTGGGGACTCGACTGTCCAGATATCAGAGTACACTCACTCCTGGGATTTTCAGAACTTTATATTTAAAAAAAAACATATTTAGTTGATAACAGTTGAACTCATATTGTAGAATGAGAACTACCCATAAATTATTAAACTGTGAAGCATAATCACTAGGGAAATCCATAAGAAAAACTGTTATCTATTAGTTTGCATTCTCTTTCTCATTAGAAAAATAGTGAAACTTAGCCTGGGGAGAAAGAAGGCTTTTCTTTTAGAGAGGCAGGGCTTTAAGGTAGAAAAAGGAGAACATGAGGGTCAAATGGGCCTTTTAAATATAAGTTGTTTCATGTTGAAGTAGTTACTTAACCATTCTCTCATTTCCTCATCAACAAAAAAGTAGTATATATGTTTTTCTAATTATTCAAAGTCTGTTATAAAACCTCAATGAAATAGTATGTAAATGGCTTTGCATACAACCTGTCATATAGTTGTCCGTCAATCAAAGTACTTCTTTCCATTGTGGCTCTAGGTCCCCCTTTTCTTCCTCACCCAATTTCTACAGATTCTTTTCTGGGTTTCATTTTTGTCCACCATTAGACTAAGCTGTAATATCAATTTTTTTTTCAGTAGTTTTAATTTCAAGGAACAGAGACATTCTTATGATTTCAACATCAAATATATATATATATATATATATATATATAGTTGTTGCTTTTTTGTTTGTTTCAAAGAAATATGTTCAAGTAAGACAAAAGACTGGTCTCTCACCGAAATGAGGAAAAGCTAGCCTACCAGGCATCATGGAAAAAATAGCAACAAGCATATTCTGATGTCAGGAGACTGGAGTATAGTTCAGGAAATGGGTCACTCAGGACTGACATGGTTCTGGGGACTAGGTTCTATCTTTGGCCCTCAGCAGACACTGTTTGTTCATCTGTATACTAGTCATCTCACCGTAATGTTGCCTCAGATTCAACCAATTCCTGTTTCTATTTCTCCTATGGCTGTAAAGCAACCATATTCCCTCTATGACTGTAGTCTTCCGAAAGTCACTTTTTCACAGCGTCTGCGTACACACGGCATCTGCAGCTTAGCATTGCTGTTTATGCTTCTACCTCAATTACTAACTAATTGAGTCTCTTCGCAATCTCAAATTCAAATTACTGAGTTAGATCCAGCGAGTCACAATTAACCTTATTGAAAAAGTCATCTCATTTTAGGATTTTCCATGGGACACTACCTAGCCTATAAATTGGGTGCTTTGGAGTCGAATATCTCATTTTATGCAATCAGCTCCTTCCATGAATGTGGGCCATGTGACAAAAGTCATGACCAAATACATTTAAAACTAGACCACTTCCTTCTTCAGGGGCTGTGAATTTGGTAGTTTCTCTCAGAATCTATAGCTATTCTTAAGTTTAGTTTATCAAGTGCTTCAAAGGGCTATTTCTTATTCATCCAAATGCCCCTAAGAAAATTCAATAAATGTAGTCTGTTTTGGGTCTCTTAGTACGTGCATATAGTTCACTCTTCTCTGCCACATAAACTTATGATAAAATTTAAGTTCTCTTTTTTTGGCTCGAAGTATAACTTCTACATTGACTGTAAGCTTTAATGTTTGACTCCTACAAGCAAGTATTAACTCCACAGAGCTGAGATGTAATCCGTAATATTTATTGCTCTGTTTCCAGTACTTAGAACAAGATTTGGCACATATTAGGTCTTTGTTAGGTATTGCTAGAATAAAGGGAGACACACACACATATCATTCTTTAATGCAAGTAAACATCTTCTCAGTCTCTAATTGCTCATAACATCAGTGTCCAGTCATTGTATATCCATTGCCTTAAAGATTAAACCTGTATATCACAAGACATTGATGAGGCTAGCTAAGCAAGCACATATTAATTTGATGAGCTTTATAAATTTGTTAAGCATGTAACATATGCATGCTTAACTTTAAAGTACTACGCACTCTACTGTTTTAAAAGCTGCAATTTCTAAGCATTTATGAATTCTTCTGATGTTCTCTACCTGGTGCTACTCTTTGGAGAAGTTCAATAAAATCTGTAATATTTGCCCCTAACTATAGCAGAACCAGAGTCTTACAGAACGTCAACAAAAATATACCCAGTCGTATATATACCAACACTTCTAATGCAAAACAAAGCAAACATAAAAGAGGGAACTGAAGTGTATTTCAGAAAGAAAAAGAGGTGAAAATTTTGACTAATGCAAATTAAAGTGTGTCACTCAATGGTAAAATGTCTTATGTTTCCAAATTTCTTAAAACCGTATACCAGCCATATACGTTATCTTAACTGCAGCAGCAAACCTTTCCATCTGCGTACCTCGTCTAGGGTAAGAGAAAAATGACTGAGAAGATAGGTTCTAGAGGCAGGGGGCTTTGTAGGAGGCCCAAATCTAACTCTTTCAAGCTGTGTGATCAATCTTCCTGATCCTCGAAATGGACTCACCTCTTTCCCCACATCCTGCTTCAGAGATGTAATAGAAATCATAAAGTTAAAACTATCTACCAGACCTCTCCCTTTGGGTGTCCCATAAGTATTCCATTTCTCCCTCTAAACACCCTACATCTTAAGTAATACTGAACAAAAGCAATTACATGAATTTTTTTAGGCCAAAGATCAGGAGGAAACCCTTAACTTTACAGGATACTGTTTAATTAATGGGTTGTCATCTGTATTTTTGTTTTAAGGCAACAAGTCAGAAGTTCAGGATAGCATGACACAGACATCATTCAGAAACTCTTGGTTGTTTTTAATGTTCCTTTATTCTGTATTCAGGATACAGAATATCAGATGATCAGATATTACCTATGGACATTGTTTTCTCAACTAATGGTAGACCTTTCCTATTTCTGGGAAGTGAGGTCGCCCACTATTTTGTGATGGTAAACAGAAAGAGGCTTACCCAGAGAGAGCTCCATAGTCATAAACTTGTTTGTGTCTCTCCTCGAGAAGGTGGCATTACTCCCTCTTTTACGCCTAAGATGACTGAGAATATAATGATATTAAATCATACCAGTTTCTTTCATAGAGATATGAAAACTAACCAGCATATAATATTTCTCATGATACAGCACTAGATATAAGTACTATGTCATGTATCATGCTTTCTGATTCTTCCACTTAGAAATTCTGTAAATTGACTGTTGGGAATGAAATAGCCCAATCATGTGGCTTCATCCTCTCTGGTTGCAACTTATTAAATTCATATATCCCTATAAGAAGGAAGCATTGCAATATTACAAATGACCAAGGTCTTGGGTGCCTGAGCAAGAATGTCTTGTTTGTGACTTCGTGACTTTGTACACGCTCCTGGCTCTTCCTGCGCCCATTCTTCACCTGGTTACTTCCTCATCACGGAAAAGTATTTTTCATATACATTTATTTTTATTTTTCTACATCTCTTTCTTGATATTTAGCACCATGGACTGCACTTTATAAGCCCTCGAGGAAAGGCGTCAATCTTAGTAAGGGTTTGTCACATGGTAGATACTCAAATATTTGACTGAGTGAATAAGCTGATGGTATTTTACTTTATCATTTGGCAGACACGTGGCAAAACATAACGTGATCAGTGATGGGGAGAGGGGATTAAACCAATGATAGCACTGTGTAGAAAATGAAATCTAGTGACAAAATTTTGGATAAGAAATTCACTACTTGAATGAAAATAGATATACATTGCCCCTTCTTTCAGCAGCATGGAGACTTCAACTTTCCTGGAGGAGAGAACAACCTGGGGGAAGGGAATAGAATAGGTTAAAGAAGGTTCTCTTTCCTTTGGCTCCTTGAGCCCGTTACAAATAAAGTGCTAAGCTGAGCGTAAATCAGTTTCTTTCCCATGTAATCAGTTCATTTTCTCCATGAAGTAAATTGCAAGAGGGACATGATCGCTTAGAATGATACTGAAAGTTTTACTCCCATAGGCCCAAAGACACAGGCCTCATATTATTTTTATTGACAGGTCTCTTCTAAAGGAAAATCTTAGAAAAATAAGTTGAATATAAACATACAGGTTTCCCCCACTATCCATAAGTAGAGCTTTCCTCAGAAACTTTCATAAGCTGAAATTGTACAAAGTAAAGAGAGCAATTACTATTAATTAATACAGAAATTTTTTTAGCATTCCCAGACCCCAAAAATAACCTCTTTTAGGCTTTTCTGACACGTTAGGACACACCTAAGAAATGCGAAAAACAAATGAGACAAAGCACAGATGCTCTCACACACACTTCAAAGTTGTGGGGCCTGATACTGAGTTGCTGAATTGGGAGCTCCTTCCTGGGGTCACTCCTGCTGCTCTCGCCTGGCTACCTCCAAAACACCTCACTACAAAACAAATGCTGAATGCCATTCTCACTGTTTTGCTTTTTTGTGAAAGCTAAAATCCTCTTTGGATCTCTTTCAGTTAGTGAAAACAGGTAACCCTGTAGGTCTTTAGTAAAAGCAAAGCGGGCATAAAGTGAATTTAAAAAAAAAAAAAAAACAAACCGGGGATACATGTACTCCAGTAAAATCCCACTTCTCAGAATCTTTTACTCCAGCCTTCTAATGGAAACAACCAAGTTGGAAAGAAATTCGTCCTTTCTTCATTTTCTTTGCTGTCATAATGAAAGTATCAGTGGTATGATCAAAGTATCAAAAGTTTGAATTTCTCCAAAGTTAAAAAATAGCTATTATAAATAAGCAACTTGTGAGAATTTTAATGTTGATACATTTGAAGTACAGTAGAGATAAAGGGATATCTGGTTATTGTGCTAAGTATTTAGCATATTTACTGCATTAATTAATTAATTAATTAACATAGCTCTATATTTCTTTAGCACGTGGCTTGAGGATTTTAATTGTAAACACAAATTAGCACTATGATCTAAAAATATAAAAGTTCACGTCAACAGTTAAGCTTTGGAAAAACATTCTTTTTGATGTTGGACTTTCTTACGAAGATATCATGTCCTTTACATTTCAAATGATGTTACATCAAACAACATACTGTATTTGCTGCCCTTTTAGTTTCATAGAATTGCAAGGTTGGCTTAAATTTTTATTAGTCGTTTTTGTTTCCAAGCTCTTCCTTTTGGCTGAAACATTAATTATAGATCACTTCACTATCCCTCTTATAAGGTTTCTATTGTGCAAAGACAGAACATGGTACACTTTCTTTGATCTCCCTTGCAAAAATGTCACTGATACTAAATTCTCTAAATATCATTGAACTTATTAAATGTGCAAGAAAAATGGAAGATTCACGATGACACCTTTTAAAAGTTTTCCAAATTTCTCTGTATAGAAATATCCCTGATAATTAATTAAGAAGTAATGATAGAATTGGAATATCACCAGTTTCAACCTCTAATTAAATAGTGGATCTAGGAAATGAATATATTAATGCCTATTAACATAAAAAAAAGAAGTCAACAGCAGAATAATTGTCTCCTGACAGAAGAACACAATACCACTTATGAACTACTCTTGACAAAAATATCAAAACTATATCTCATGAAGTCCCTGTATCCAACCTTCAATTTATAGGAAATGGAACAGAATATATATTAGACAACACCACATATATACAATTAGCAAAATCTAGCATGTGGCAAATTCAAAGGAAAAATGACCCTGTGTCTTCAACAAGTAGTAAAAGAAAAAATACAGAGGAAGGGAGGAAAACAGGTGAGAGTTGGGACATATAACCAATTTTAAACTATTAAAAAGTGAAATTATGAAACAGTTGTGAAAATGTGAACACCAACTGGTTATTCAATAATTTTGAGAATTTATTATTCATTTTGGTGACATAATAATGGTACTGCAGTGAATTTTGAAGAGTCATTACATTCTAGAAGTAACTAAAATATTTAAGAGTTAAATTATATGATGATTTGAATTTGATTCAAAAGGATCCAGGAGGAGGAAGGAATGGAAAGTTTGCAGTGATACAGAGAAAACAGGATTGGCCACTGATAATTATTAAAGCTGGGTGATAGGTACAGGGAGATCATTCAACTATTCTCTGCATTTTATGTATGTTTGATATTTTCCATAGCAAAAATGTTACTTAAAGAAGTTTTTTAGATTAAAACTCTGGCCACCTCACAATAGGAAATGTCTTACTACCTCACCTTGTGAATGGGCTTTAACGATTTGTCTTGTTGCTCAGCACTCTTTCCTCTCTGCTCTTTCCCTCCCTTTCTTCCAGGTCTGTCCCGTTGGCCAGTTCTGCTACATGCACACACTTTATTCTCTCCCTTACTTAGAGAAGAAATCTGACTCTCCATCTCCTGTAACTAAGTGTCGTCCTGCCTTTTCAGATCTAAAGACTCACTAATGTGTTCTATGAAACCCCAGGCCACCCACACCAGGTGCCAGCCCTTACAATTCCACATTGGCCAAGATGTTAAAATATCAGACCTATCCCTTCTGACACTTAGGCTCCATGATAGGAAGAGAGCAGTAAACATATTTTTATTTCTTTCACTGATCTGAATTATGCAACTACTACCTACCTCTGTTGTCACTTTAAAAGGTAGAAATGGCTAAGATCAAGTTCGGTTTTACATGACATTTTTGGGGGATTCCTCTCCATGACCATTACTTTTTATATGAGATGTTATATTGCTTGAAGGACATAATATTTTGGGATAAGATTGGAAGCAAGAAAATTCTCTCAGCATTTAGATTGAAACAATTACTATGTAAAGTGCATGCTTTGAATATATCAGCAACTTTTCTAGTGAGGCAATTTTGCAGTTTAATTATGTATTTTTTTCTTAATTTGGAAGAGGTAAGTGTATCATTCATTTAAAAAATGTCCCTTTAAGTCATTAATGGAAATTTTCTCTAAATTAGAATTGCATATTTTAATTCTATTCCTGACTAAAGTTCGTATATCATCCACTTATTGCCTGACAGAAAATCATTCTCCTCTTTCTTGACTGGTTGGCAGACCATTAGAATTTTATGTGTTTAATGTAGAGTCTGGGATAAAAAGTTAGTGAGGATTAGTGGATTTCAGTGGTTTGGTGAGTTTCTTTGATTGCAGTTTTTCTAATATAAGATCAAGGCAATTTCATATATAGGATGTTCTTCAAGAGAAAACTACATAGTGTTGTCATAATCCAATGCAGTGAGGTCAAAATGTGAGTTTTTGCTCTCAGTCACTGCAGATCGTCTTCCCCCAAACTCCATCCCACCAATTATATCAGCTCTCTCACATTTAATGATGGGAGAGTCTGGAAAGCAGGTCTCTTCCAAAGGATGAGAAAGTACTAAACTTAAGTACTAATTTCCCATGTGGAAAGAGCCCCGACTATATGCCACACATCTTTTTTGTGTCAAGCCTGAAAGCTTACTTTAGTAGGACCAACTCCTCCATAAGCACAAAGTAGCTACCGCATGAAAGCGCTATGTGCCAGAACGTACCTCTCTTCATGCACTCTCCAACCATAAATGCAGTTTTTAAATATTTCCAGTCACTAAGCAATTACCCCATTCAGCGTACTTGCCATACATCTTCTGCTCTCAAACATACTTCCAGTATCATCTTGGTTTCTCCTGCTTACAATTATTTCTCCCACTTTTTGACAAAGAAAACAAGGAGACTTTTTTTTAGCGTGGTAGTTGATAGCAGTGGCATTGGTGTCCGATTGTGTTCAATTTAAGTCATATCTCTGAAACTTACTGAGACTGTGGTCTTGAACATACAATTTACCTTTAGTAAATCTTAATCCCCTCATCTACAAAAATGGATCTATTTCTCATAGAGTTATTTAAATAAGATAATGTTCATAAGACATGAATCACAGTGTCATATATTATAAGCAAGCAAACTTGGCAGCTGATTGCTATCAAGAAAAATTAAACAGCATAGCTTGCTGTAGGTTCACAATTAACCAAAGGCATTTAACCCCAGGACTGTAGATCCCAGCAGCACACTGAAGCCTCCACGTTCTTAGAATAGCCCAAATTAACCCCTGTTGGTAGACTGGCTGTCAGTCCATATCACACAGCAGATGAGTCTTTCCACTCATTCATAGTCACTAAGCAACTATTTGGTGACTAGGAATATTTAAATATGGATCTTCTGACCCCTAGACCATTACACAGGCTTTCTTGACCAAATAAATGGCCTTGACCACTAACTTCTCCTGCAAAGCCTTGAAAAGAGCGATGCTGAAATCTACGCATTAAAATAGAATATTTGGAACAAAACAAACAAAAAACAAGAACAACAACAAAGGTAGCTTTCTCTATTCTTAGAAGAGAATTTTTAGCTCCCTGGCATTTCTGTTAATTCATGTTGTAAGCTTATCAAGGAAGACCATCTCTTCAACAAGGAGACCTATAATTTAGGGAAAGATATTCAATTCAGGGATACATATTAGGGAGTTGATTTTAGCCCTATGTTGAACCATTTCTTCCAGTCAGGATCTTTTGTTTGTTTGTTTGTTTGTTTGTTTGTTTGTTTATTTATTTATTTATTTATTTATTTTTAAAACAAACTCTGGCTTGTTTTATTAAGGAAGAATTCTGTGTGATTTACTTCTCACATGTTTCTAATGGAATCAGAATCACCTGGATCACTGACAACCAGTGCGCACACTCTGTAGTACTTCCCACATGCTGTGCCCAATTCACTATTATTGCCACTGTAGTGATGGGCTCCAGTTTCAACATGGTATAGTATTCTATTTCAGATTTCCTCAAGGCTGGGCAGTTGTTGGGAGGATGACCAGTTTCACTTTGCCATGTCTGATCATTTTCAGAGCTGCTTGTACCCCAGCAGGTACTTTCCACTTTTCATAATGAGTTGGAGCCTAGAACTGATCAACTCCAGTGACTCTTTCGTCTTCTTTGTGGCCACCATCTTCCTGCCTTAGGTGTGGGATGGCCCCAACCAAGAACAGCCACCAAAATGGCTGGGCGAGAAAAAGTTCCTTTGTTTTATTTCTTAATTGTTGACTCCCAAATACTAACATCCACCAATGGACAACACATGTAGTAGGATAAACTGGGCAGACGATATGGCTATATTTCTCAAAGCAGTATACGATTCGTTTGTTCTCTTCCTTCTGCTATGGCAATTGGTGAGGCCCAGATAATGGAGGTTGCTTCCCCTTATGTCCCAGAGGGAATACATTATGGGTGAGGGTCCCATGGTTGCTGTCTCATGCATGGGTGGTCGGCTGGCATATGTAGTAACTGTATATATGTTAATTTTAGAATATGTTATATTTTAGAACTGTATATATGTTATATTTAGAATAAGGAGCAGATATTAGATTTTATGTTGTATATTAAGAGAATTTTTCAGAAAAAATACATCAGGTAATTTTACACATCTGCTTAACATTCTCTACATGCTTTCACTTAGAATTTAGAACAAAGTCAAAACTCCTTAAAACTGTGTTCACTATTTTGAAGTTTTTTAAAAATGCTTTTCATCAAGTACTTTCAGATTTTCTTCTTCCTGCCGCATAGCAGATTTGCATTCCTCTGACCTCATTGTAGACATACCTACCTGTGTGACTTGCTTTTGGAAATGAAACATAAGCAGAAAGAAATGCCCCACATTGAAAGAAAATGTCTAGTAGTGTTTGGTTCACTATATTGCCTTCCTATTGGTATGGTTATTGTCCTGAAGCATGAAGAGAAAAGAAGCTTCTCTCAGCCTGAGCCCTTGAGTGACTATACTAAACAGAGACCACTGTTGGCCTACATTGAGCAAGAGATAAAGTTGTGTGCATGTGTGTGTGTGTGTGTGTGCATGAGTGTGTGTGTGTGTGTGTGTGTAGCTACCAAGATTTGGGGGTTCCTTTGCACAGCTTAACCTAGCTCATTTTGACTAGTCTAGAAATTGGTATATAGAAGTTCAGTGCTACAGAACAAAAGCTTAAAATCTAGATTGATTTAGTAGTCACTTGGTCACAGGAAACTGTTATCAAAGACTGGGAAGATAGTCTCCTATGTCCTTCAGAGGCAAAGCATTTGGTAAGCTCTGATGCCTGAGGAAGCTTAGAAGCAGGTATTATGTTACAACTCTAAGGGAAGAGATTGGAAAATAGAAAGTTGTACTATATTGGTTTCTTTTTTTTCCAAAAAAGAGATGAGCCCAGAAAAAAAAAAAAATGGCAGTTTTAGGGGAATTGAAAGAATCTATGAATTGAGCGAATATAGGATTTGAAGAGGAAACCTCACTCCTGTTGCTAAGAATAAACAACGTATATGCATGAAAACACAAAACTACTGCCAAAGGGAGAGGGAGATAGAGTGGAAAAGACAGAGAAATAGAGACAGACCAAGAAAGAGGTATTGTTGGATTAAATTTGTTTTAAAATAAATAAGCTATATTCGGTGGGAATCTGAGATCAAATTGTTTCATATTGCAGAAACATGTTCTTATTTTATACCAAATCTCTATATCCTCTGCTCTCTTTAGCCGCACATCATTTGGGAGGGAAAAATCAATGATGTCGTTGCTGCTTTCTAAAATTATATGTCTTAGACACATGGATTCTTTGGGTCATTGCTTTTCTTCACTAATGGAAAATATAATGAAAACTGCATAATAGAAAGAACAATTCCAATGAAACAGGTTAAACTGGTGCAGAATTTTAAACTCAAAATGTGAGCTATGGAATAAGTATCTAATGTAAGTTGTCATCTCTGTAAAAATAAGAATTTCTTCATAGGAATACCACTGGCTTTAATTTTTTTTCTGAGTTTAGAATCTTCTTTATAGCAAAAGATTTATTTTAATCTTAAGTGAAGAGAGCATCCCTAATGACTCTAAAGCTAGAGCAATTAAAGAGACCTGGTGTGTCGACAGGCTAGCAGTCCTAAAAAGTGCACCCCCGAGGAATTACCAATTAAGCATTGTTTACATGCATTAATTCCTGAAGGAAACTGAGAAACAAGTAAGCATATTAGTCAAAGTTTTAGTTAGCCTATATGTACTTGGGAATGGCATAAATATTGAATATAAAATGATTAAAAAGTAACACTTCAGAACAACTGAACCCAAGGCATGTTTAAGAACACAAATACAGGAAGTGCATGATATCCCTGTTTCTTCCAAATGAAGAAAATCATTAGTGTTTCCAGCCCCACTCAGGAATTTCTTCTAGATCTCCACATTCACCCCATAAAACAATAACAACAACAACAAACATAACAAAACAAAACAAAAAAGACCTTGAGTAATTCATTATGCACATTAGCACATATAAAACACAAAGTTACTGAGGCAAAATTCAGAGATAGTTAGCCAGACAGCATAATGCTCAGAAAATAGACACAAAAAGTTGAAGGGTCATGAGTACAGAGAGAGAAGTCTTTCCAAAGCAATAAGAAGCTAGAGGAGGTGGTTTTCAATTATAGCTATGAAGCCTGAGGATTTCTTACAAATTTTAAAATGCACTTCTGGAAGTAGAGAGACAGATTCCCAATACATGTAAAATTAGGGAAAAGTATTTTAAGATATTGGAGAGGTTAACAAAGTGTGTATGTTATATATTGCTGCACAAAAAATGACCTTAAATTTAGCAGCTTAAAGCAACATTTATTATGGGAGTTTCTGTGGGTCAGGGATTGAGATGTGACTTAACTCAATAGTTCAGACTCAGGGTCTCCTATGAGACTGCAGTCCAGGTTAGGACTGTGTAGAGGCCAAGGGCAGGCTGCTCCAAGATGTGCCACTTCAGCATGCAGGTTATTTCTAGCTGAAAACGATCAAGGCCCAGCTGACTCAGGAAGAAACTTTGACTTTCCCTCTTATTGCCTTAAAGGATTTAGAGAGAGGACCAGATCTAGGAAAAGGGCTATGACCATAGATAACCACATTATAACATCAACTAGGCATGGTAAAAAGGGAAGAACCTAGCAAAGTCTGTTAAAATTCCTCCCTAGTTCCTATCCTTTCTGTGTGGCCCAGCAAATATTTGTTTACCAAACATTTACTTTTTCATCTTTCTGTAAATTACATCCCCTTCTTTAAAATCCAAGACCTCTACCTTCTTCTCCTTAGTTCAGGATGACATATATGCCTCATTTTGCCTGAGTCTTGCAAAGCTCATGCCTATGTGGATTCCCCATACCTACATGTGAATTGCTTTTCCCCTCCTGGTAATCTGTTTCATGTTAATTTAATTCTTAGACCAGCTAGAAGAATCTTACAGGGTAAAGAAAAATTTTTCCTCTCCAACAACTATTATTACCACAAGACTTGACTGGAGCTGGAAAATCTGCCTTGAAGATGGCTCACTCACAGGGCTGTTGGCATAAAGCCTCAATCTTTGCTGGCTGTCAGAAAAAGGCCTCAGTTGATGGCCATATAGAGTTCATAAGGTTGTTTGAATGTTTCCATGGCATGGCATCTGGCATGTGACAGAAGCTACACAGTCTTTTATGGACAAGTCTCTGAAGTCACATATAATGACTTCTGTTGTTTTCTGTTGGTCAAACAAACCAATCCTAATACAATGTAAGAAGGAACTATAAAAAGACATGAATACCTGGAGACAGGGATCATTGGAGTCATCTTGAAATCTAGTTATCACATGGATCTATAATCCACTTTCTCCTCCCTAGGGGACACCTGAGGTAGTGTTGACATAAACTAGAGCCCTTTGTAAATTCTAATGGTATTTTACTACCTGGGAGATACCTGGGTGAGTTTTCATCTAAGAGTACTTTAGCAGGCTATGTTTGGTCTGTCAAGATTGATTGTTGAAAATAAATCTGAAAAAAAAAAAAAGGGTGGGGGTGACTGGGTGCCTCAGTAGGTTAATGTTAGACTCTTGATTTAGGCTCAGGTCGTGATCTCAGGGTTGTGAAATAGAGTCCCACATTGGGCTCTGGGCTGGGCTTGGAGTCTGCTTAAGATTCTCTCTCTCCCTCTCTCTCTGCCCCTACCTGCACCTCTCTCCCTCTCTTAAAGAAAAGAAAAGAGAAGAAAACAAATCTGGAATTTATCAATTGGGATGTACCTGGCTGGAAACTGGAAGGTAACACACAGGTCTCCCTAGCCCTGCATGGGAGCATAAAAACCCAAAAGCTCCAAACTTAAACATCTTCTTTTGAGTTTAGATATACTACAGGCATTGATAGCATTCATCCATTACTCTGAAATTAAACCGTGCCCTACTGTGACAAAAGAGATCATTAGAAAGTTACATCTGATGAGTTCAGAGATCCCTCCAGAAAGAATGCTGAGGCTATTCTTGGTTTCTGTTTGTATCATTTGATATGTATTACAGGTTGAATTGTGTCCACTGGAAAGATGTTGGAATTCTCACATCCAGTACTACAGAATGTGAGCGTATTTGGAAATAGAATCATTGCAGAAGTAAATACTTAAGATGAGATCATACTGGAAGAGGATGAGTCCTTAATACAATGACAGGTGTCTATAAGATGATGACATAATGACCCAGGGGGAGAATGCTATGTGATGATGGAAGCAGTGATTGGCATTACTCAGCTGCAAGCCTAGGGACATCAAGCATCACTGATAGCACCAGAAGCTAAGAGAAAGGTGTGGAACAGATCCTTCCCTAGAGACTTTTGAGAGAGAATGGCCCTGCAAACAGTGATTTCAGACATCTAGCCTTCAGAACTGTGAGGGACTAAATTTCTATTGCTGTAAGCAGCCCAGTTTGTGGTAATTTATTAAGGTAGCCTTAGGAAACTAAGCAATAAACATTAGTCAATTTTGGTGTGAGAGATCTATTGTGTGTGTATCTGCTTTGACAATTCAACACTCTGTGTAATGCAGATTAGTGGCAGTAATGGGATTGTCATTCAGACTACAAATTATAGTGACTAAAGTATTAAGGGGTAAGAAAAAATGAGGGGGAAGAAAAGCCTGACAAGAATTTGATAAGAGGATGTCTCTACATATCCTTTGTATGACGAGTTGAATGCCTTGCAGTGGATTACACAGGACAGTGTTACTAATGAAATACAGAAGAAATACACTGACACCCAAGGGGATTGGCTAAGAGGATGGACAGAGAAAACCACGCAGAGGGGAAGTCAACTAAAAATACTATTTCTGGCTGTTACAGCAGCACTGGTAAAAAATTAAACCTCTAAAAGAGGAAACTAAGATAGGAAAGTTATTTTCTCCACTCAGATGTATTGTTAAGAAGGAATTAAAAATATCGAAACCTTATGTATGTCATTGGTTAAATCTTGCATATATGCTTATTAACTGAATAGCTACTTTCCATCTCTAATAGGACTTCAGGCATTGTCAAATATTTATGTGTGGTTTTTATAAAATACAAGAGTAGAGAATCCCTCAGGGTATTAGTACAGATAGATATATGGAAAATCTGCATCCTAAATGGCCATTTCTTTTTACTTTGTCACTTTTAGTGGGGAATGCTTGTTGTTTTAAAGGTTTATGTTTTTAAAAAGTAAAAACTAAATAGATACAGGGTAAGCTATTAGTAATTTGACCACCCATTAACCAAATTCTATAAATAAGCAGATTATGATGCAAAGTGAAGAAGATTCAATGAAATGAAGTATCAGAAGAATTAACAGATCATATCAAAGAGAAACAGTTTCATGTTAGAAGAATTTCCTGCAGTTATTTTTTTTACTAATTAACAGATCCATTAAGTCCCAATAATATTATAAATTGCATGAGATGGATGGGTTGGTTCTTTTTAACATTTTAATAGTAAAAGGAATATTTGATCATCCTTGTCAAAGACAGTTATGAAATTAGACTTGGAATATGTTACACAGTATACTTATTGGACAATTACCAAATAAACCGAGTTTATGCCAATTATACTAAATATAAAGAGAAATGTAACCCTAGATAAATTATGAACAATGTATCTTATCACCTCATGCCCAGTGCCCTCCATAAGGCTTCATTTATAGATGTTGTTAATGATAATGATGATGATCTTTTACGAAGGGAAAAAGGCAATGTGTCTATTAGCCAGTCAGGTGAGTAAGGTTTTTGTAAACAAATGGAGTACAAAATCAATACCTTAATCCTGTCATTTTTAATTTCCAGAATAAGAACTTTTCAAACACCTAATCTTTCAAAAGATAAAAGGAATAATTCAGGATTCTATTCAAAGATGAAATTTGTCGAAGGGTTATTTTTATTCATTTAACAAGGATTCCATTTAATCAACAAAGCATTTGTGAATAATGCTTGAAATCAATGTATTTAATTCCCAGCAATTCCCTAAATACTTCAGTGTATAAAATACTTACGAGGAAGAAATTTAAGCAATGAAATAGTTTGACAGAAAATATTCTACACTCGCCTTTGGGATAAGTAATTTTTTAAAAGATTTTATTTATTTATATTAGAGAGAGAGTGAGCAGGATTGGGGTGAGGGGCAGGGGAAGAAGCAGACACCCCGTTGAGCAGGGAGCCAGATTCAGGGCTTGATCCTGGGATCCTGGGACTCCAGGATCATGACCTGAGCAGAAGGCAAACACTTAACAGACTGAGCTACCCAGGCATCCCTGGGGTAAGTAATTTTGTTTTAAGATTTTATTAATTTATTTGACAGAGAGAGAGAGCAGCAGCTGGAGAGGAAGAAGCAAAGGGAGAGGGAGAAAGAGACTCCCCACTGAGCAGGGAACCCAATGTGGGACTCATCCCGGGACCCCAGAATCATGACCTGAGCCGAGGCAGATGCTTAACCAATTGAGGCACCTAGGCGCCCTGGGATAAGTAATTTTTAATGACTGTTGACTCAGGAGGCTCTCAGCCTAATTCTCAGCATCTATAATACATTATTATAATATATATATATATATAACATTATAAAACATGAGTAAAAGTTGTTTTGTCTTTTAAGTGTAACACACAATCACTGTACTATAAAGAGATATGGTTTAAAAAAACTATTTTTACATGAGATGAAATAATCATAGAGGAAAATTCTTGACTTAAAGATATCTATCAAAACTAGAATAGTTATTAAGTAACAATTCCGTTTAATTATAATACTTCATGGTTAATGTGCCATTGTTCACTCAGTAATCCATACTCTGGTCTCCATCAATTCCATCTTCATTATACTCAATGTAAGTAACATTTTTATGTCAGTCTTGCAACTATTTATTTTACTGTCTATGATTTTAAAAATTCAAAATCACTAACTTTTATTTCCAAAGTATTTCCTCACTTCGCTGCAGTTAAGATTTCCTAATGAAATAACAAAAATCAAAATAGTTTTGAGTTGAGTGGACAGCAGCTCTATCTCAATAAAAGCAGCAATTCCCAAGAGAACTGGGTTGGCCGCAGGCTTTTGAGCTGACTCAGCTACATTGCTAAAAGTCCTGACTTTGCAGCAAGATTAAGAGATTCAGTACTGAGGGCGCCTGGGTAGCGCAGTCCTTAAGCGTCTGCCTTCGGCTCAGGGCGTGATCCCAGCGTTCCGGGATAGAGTTCCACATCGGGCTCCTCTGCTGGGAGCCTGCTTCTTCCTCTCCCACTCCCCCTGCTGTGTTCCCTCTCTCACTGGCTGTCTCTCTGTCAAATAAATAAATAAAATCTTAAAAAAAAAAGATTTAATACTGAGAATCAGCTCCCACAACTCTTTCAGCATGACCACTAGCAGAGGCTACCCAAAGCAGAAAGCCATGTGAGCCATAAGCCCATCAAAATCCTGCATATATTTATCTTCTGCAGGACTTTGTTTCTGAATGCAAGAGTTGCAGTGCAAATTTTAGTGTGAATAGATATTATTTATATGTGTGCAAATATACATGCCTTCCTTTTTTGTTTTGTTCAGTTTGCCATTGTAATTATGATGGTTGAAAAGCTGGTGTGTAGTTTACCAGAAAGTGCCAAAAGAACTTGCTAAAGTTAAGTCTCATTGGAATTCTGGTGATCCCGGCATTATGGGATCGAGCCCCACATCAGGCTCCTCCGCTATGAGCCTGCTTCTTCCTCTCCCACTCCCCCTGCTTGTGTTCCCTCTCTCGCTGGCTGTCTCTATCTCTGTCAAATAAATAAATAAAATCTTTAAAAAAAAAAAAAAAGAACATATAAGGCGTCATTTAGGGAATTTAACATCTTCCCCAACACACTTTAGAAAGGCAGCTTCTCATTAAGCTTGGAATTGAATACCTGTGTCAGGGACTGGAATATACACTCTGCTGATACATGGAGATGAAAGTATGGTCCTTACTCCCAAGTCTAGTGTGGAACTGTACATACATAAGCCACCATTTACAATATTAGGTGATAAAGCCTATGGGGTGGGGAGAGTATGAACGAGATACACTTGGCATCATTGCCAACTTAGTAGAATAGAAAATGTTCAGGAGGTAATATCTGAGCTCACTTTTCATAAAATGAATGGAAACTTGCTAAAATAATAAAGAGAAAGACACACCTAGCAGGAGGGACTGTAGGAGCAATGATAAAAAGACCAGGGTCTGTGTGGCATGTTTAAGGGGCAAAAACTATTTAGTATTTCTGAAGTATAAACAGAAAACTTGTAAAATCAAGATACAAAACAGGTTAAGAAAGGAAGTTCTTAATCTTAAATGGCCTTGGATGCAATGCCAAGGAATTTCAATTTGATTTTGTAGATAATGGGGAATCATTGAGGAATTTGGAAAAGGATGGAACTAGAGGTAGAAGAAACTCCAGCCCCAAGTTACCAGAAGTCCAGGGAAGAGGAGCACCTGGCAGAGAAATTGGGTATCAGAAGAGGGTGAAGAAAATAAAGATGTCATTTATGATTTAAGTATTCGCATGAAAAGAAAAGAATTGCAAGGACAGAGGAGTTTGTGATGATTTTGAAGCTTCTAGCTTGTAATGCAAGGTGAATTGTGTGCTATTGATTCACATTGAAAATACTAGATTCGAAGAAAGGCAGTGTGTTTAGTTCTGGATGTTACATCTGAGGTAACTGATGGGCCTATGAAGTCAGAGATTTAGACGTATAGTGTTGGTTCTTGGGGAAGAGGAAGGAGATACTGATTGGAGATAAAGAAGTTAGTTGTTGGTGTATATAGAGTAATTAATGCCGCAAGGTTAAACTCACTAATAATTTGTTCTTATATATCATAAAACTATTAACCTCATATGTTATAATGTATATATACATTATATATGTTATGTATATGTATATAGACATATATATGTGTGTATATATATAATGTGTATATATAATATATATAATGTATAACATTGTATTATTATATAATATATATAATGTATAACAAATGTGAAAATAAAAACTAAACTATCACCAGTATCAATTTTATGAGGCAATCGCTATCCATTTATTATGCATCTAATCCATGATGTCTCATACTATACATTTCTCAACATACGTAAAGTCAGAAATACTTAATAAATCACTTAAGCACTTTCTGGACTTACAATAATTCATATAGTCACATATACATAGAACATAGCTGTCTAATTACACTCAAGAAAATATGACTCTTACCAGAAGCCATTAAGAGACAATGTCATTAGTCTGAACATCAGTCAGGAATCTATTACAATATTCCTAACTAATGGCATGATGGTCTTACACTACTGCAGTCACACAGATACTGAAAAGGGAGCTCAGACTAAAAGTATTTCTGTAGTTAAGAAAAAACTTTAAAGTCAAATGAATAGAGGTCAATAAATAAGTCTTATTTAATACCGGCTAGTCATCATTGTAAAGCACTTTACATGTGTTGACTCATTTAATCCTCACTACAACTTTATGAGGTAAATACCATTATGCCCTCATTTTATGAATGAGAAAACTAAAGTAAAAGCAAGGAAGCAAATTTAGGCCAGAATTTATACACTAGCAAACACCTTTCAAACAGGGGCAGCCTGGGTTCAGACCCACACATGATCTTCCACACTAAAGCTGTGTCATTACTGAGCGTTGATACGCTCCACCATGTGCTGTGAAGTAGCATCCTACCTAGTTGTGATAACAACTTTATCACAAATGAAAAAGATGAATGCACTGATGAATCCAAATGGATAAACCCACACAGAAATGTTCCAGGGGCGCCTGGGTGGCACAGCGGTTAAGTGTCTGCCTTCGGCTCAGGGCGTGATCCCGGCGTTCTGGGATCGAGCCCCACATCAGGCTCCTCCGCTGGGAGCCTGCTTCTTCCTCTCCCACTCCCCCTGCTTGTGTTCCCTCTCTCGCTGGCTGTCTATCTCTGTCAAATAAATAAATAAAATCTTCAAAAAAAAGAAATGTTCCAGAAGTCAATATTTTTATTCTGTTACGTGAATGTAAGCTCAATAAAGGTGGAAGGGATTTACGTCTTCTATGCGACTGCTATATGCATCACACCTAAAATTAAAGCACTTGGTAAGTGCTTGACAATATTTTCAAATTAACACATAATTAAACAAATTAATGAAGCATTAATGATCCAAAATATGGAAGTACAGTCTCTTTTAATCAAAGAATTTATAGTGGCAAATATAAAGTTTCCCCTTGTAAGAGTTTACCTGCATAGAAAATGTGTTAACATTAACACGTGGCTAGAGAAAAAAATGATGCAATTTATTTTTGAAGTGCCTAGATACTAGAGACACCAATTTATAATTTTAACATGCGGACCTGACTTCCAACTACTCTTTAAAAAATAACTTTTGTGATTATCATAAAAAAACTGTTTTTTGAAGAAAATGTATATAATAAAAGAAGGTATAAATACAAAATTGAAAAGAGCTTTTAATGAATCATCCAGGGATAATCACCTTTAAACGTTCAGGGTCTGCACATCCAGCATTCATTGTATGAACGTGATTAAATTTCAATAAATAAATTAGACTATAATATAGCATTTCAATAAATAAATTAGACTATAATATATATAATAAAGCATCATATTGCTTTACTATATTCTTTCTTCATAGTGTACCATCAGAATTTCCTCATGGCATTAAATATTACTTGAAAACTAGGTTTGGGGATACATAGCATTCCATTCTAAGAATATATGACAATAAATCTGACTTTTGTGATTCCTACTATTTCTTTTATTGATTTTTGTAAATAATAATGTATATATATTCTTACATGTAAATACTTGAGCATATCTCTAATTATATTTAGGAATAAATCTCTAGATTTGGAATCTATTATTATTATTCAATTGAATGACTACCAACTCACTAATCATTAAATGTAGATTTCAAAGTCATGGAGAATTGCCTATTTACCTTTCCTTTAATCAGTAAAATAATCCCGTATATTGGCACAACTTAGAGGCATAGGCATTAATACATAACAAAACTAAATAAATGGGGAATAATGGTTATGATCAAATGTTATTTATTTTGCAAAGAGTAATAAACCTCTGCTAAGAGGCTTTACTTCTCTTCATAACTATTGGTCTATATCTATTTTAATTATTTATTGTTAAATTATTTTAGACCTGACTTTTGACCCAAAGTCAAATTTTACAACTCTACAATCTTGTAAAATCAAGAGATCTTAAAATGCAAATCTACAAAAAGCCTGATACCTTCCTAGAAAGATGGCAGAGATGATAATTTTAAAGAGAACCTACAAAAATAAACCCATTTTCAAATTCTCATTGTAAAATTCAACTGGGTATTAACATCTTAAAGTTCTTTAAATTTAAAAGCAGTGCTTTTATTCACATTTTTACCCTAGAAATCATTATAAAATCAGACAAGATTTCATCTCAGGAAATACCTTATTCACTAAAGGTATATAAGCTTTTATATATTAGAAGCACATAGCAGTCATTTTTTGCATGGCAAGAAAATTAAAGTTTGCACGTAACCCTCAACTGATATCTAAAGTATTATTTTCTATTCCATTTGCTTGGTTTCTTATCTCTTCAGTTGTGTGAAGCATTTTGAGAACATCTTATACGTATAATTTAATATTGACCCATAAGTCATCTACCATCGAACACTTTAACCAGATATATACATGACTCGGTGTGAATGATTAATCCTCACATATATCTGGCATAAAATAGCCTTTTAAAATTTTTTGTATTGAACCTTTGAGAATTGAAGGCATTTGTAACAAAGACAGAAAAGGGGAGAAATAAGTACTTTAAGAAAATATATGTAATAAACCTAGTCAAGTTCAGTCAAATTAAATTATCTTTAGTAATTAAATCAATTTTAATTAATAAATTGATTAAATTAATTTAAATTTAATTGTTTTAAATTTAATTAAACATTTAAAAGCAAGTGGAAACACTAAAAACATCACCACTTTATACTGTCTGGTAAACTATCTTTTCAATGTTATAGTATTTCTTTGAATTCTACAGAAGTTTCCAAAGTGTGCTCTATAGACTATTAAAGCAGAAAGGTAGCCTTTAATATATTAAAACAAAACAAAAACAAGGAAGGATTGTTGATGTTCCATAGCCAAAAAAAATGAGGAAAGTTGGCTAAGCAGAATTATGTTTGAGACAGGGAAACTGAAGGAGTCCATAAAAATCTGTTTCTTGCTCCTTTCCCTGCTTCTATTCTTGCTAGGACCTGCACCCTGACCCCACTCTACATGTGCATCAGAATGCAAATAGCATATGTCCTCCTTGTAAGGGACAAGGAGTTAATGATTTCTCTAGAATAGATAACATTTAAGGAAGGACCAGGTGAGAATGACCAGATGAAGCTATCATATGTGTATTCCACACCACTGGCACTAGACACCTCAATGCCAAGGCCGCCTGGCTCCAGTAACACCTGAGCCCTTGTCTTTGTTCTTACCAGTTCCTGGATGTCTGAGGGGACACGTACACCAGACCACCATCCTCAACAAAAGTCTCCCGGACATTCTGTCTTTTATCTGCTCTCTCTATATCTTCAATATACTGCTTTCACCTCCTGCTGGTTTGTGTTTGATCTCCATTCTAGCACAGTCAGGGACACTCTTGGCTGATTCCGTGGGACCCTGTCTGTGTCCTCATACCCGGCCTGCCGGCATCATGTTCTTTTAACTATTGTTTTGAATCTCAAGTTTCTTTTCTTATAGTTAATATTATGCTTATGGCTGTCATAAATTCTTAGGATATTTGTATCAGTTATCTATTGATGTACAACAAACCATCCCAAAACTTTGAATCTATGGATTTTTGAACAATTCTGCTCATCTGGACCAGGCTCTACTGATCTCTGGGCTCACCATGCTTCTCATCAGCAAGCGTGTTAGCTAGAGACGAGATAGTCTAGTATCCTCAGCTGAGGCAATTTAACTCTGCTTCACATCTTTCATCTTCTTGCAAGCAAGCCTGAGCTTGTTGTCCTAACAGGGGTAGCTTGCAGAAGAGAGAATGAAAGCATGCTAAGCCTTCTGGGCCTACCCTTACAAATGACAAAATATCACTTCCACCATATTCTATTGGCCAAAGTAAGTCACAAGTGCAGCAAAGATTCAAGAGATAGAGAAATAGATTCCATTTCTCAATAAAAACATTTCTTGATAAAAGTTATATCATAAAAGATGTATATACAGGGAAGAATAGAGTATGGGAAACAATATTATAACCAATTTACTATAGAATTTGACTGGGAAACCCTTTTTTTACGTCTTCCGAGATTGAATTTGCAACTCACATCTTAGAAATGCTATGTATAAAGATTTTATACATTCAGCTTATCCAATAGATATTAACTGAGCCCTACTTGAGTCGGGCTCAACAACTAAACTTTTGGTACATGAAGTGAATTGACATGTTCTTTATCTTCAAGATGTGGATCTTTCTAAATTAAATGGTAAAAGTACAATTCAGTGCAGCTTTCAGTGGTTCCTCAAGTAGGTGGAGTGAACTGTTACATTTGTGTTTGCCAATAAACCACACTTAGTGTTATTTATGCTCCTGTTTCTCATCCATGGTGACTCTGAGGTTGGCCATGTGGTTTGCATACCAGTGGGACATTGATAAGTGCAATGCAAGTGGAGGCTTGGTAGGTGCTTATACAGGATTTATCCTCTTGAAATATTACCTCTTGGATCTCTGAGACAACTGTCTATGAAAAAAGTCAAGCTAGCCACATGGAAAAGCCAATGAAGAAGAACCAGGGAGTCAAATGGCCACCCAGACTCCAGACCCCAGACCCCAGGTGTCTGTTTCCAGTCAATCTTTTTAATCAGCTTCGGCCTTTCAAGCCCTAGTACATTAGGCCACAGGCATTATAAAGCAGATACTGTCTCTACCGTTCCTTGCCTCAAATTCTGACCCACAGAATTATGACCTTTACTTCAAGGATTTCTTGCTTTGATATACTAAGCTTTGGGGTGGTATGGTCCATGACAACAGAAAACTTTAAGAGAAATTGATACCAGAAGGGTGGTGCTGTTACAATAAAAACCTAAAACGTGGTATTGGCCTTGGGACTAGGAAGCAGGCAAAGAATGTCATATGTGTATCATTTCCTGTGTAAAACAAAGACAGAGTCAAAGGAATGGGGGAAAAAACCCAAGGAGAACTACTCCATGGAGCAGAACCAGCCTCTAGTTAAGGACCATTTTCTACCACCTAAATAATAACATCTGACAGTATGGAACAGGATGATTTCAGAATTACTGTGGACCAGTGACTACTGTGTTTTGTATGTTCCCTCACTTTTTTTTTTTAAATAGGAACATGTGCTGCCATTTTCCTCTTACTATTTCATCATTAACTATGGGGTGTGTGGAGGTAGAAAACTTCCCTTTTTTTATTTTTTATTTTTTTTATTTTAGAAAGCTTCCCTTTTTATTTCACAGATATCTGGATTGAAAGGAGTCACATGTGAGCAGCTGCCCACAAGGAACTGCATCCAAGGGTCTTCATTTGCACCTGAACCTGATTCAAATGACAAGAGCCTAAGCTTGATAACCATAAGAAAGTATGATATTGCTACTGCATGGAAATATGATATTGAGGGTCTTGGGATGGGGAGAATGTATTTTGCATATGGAAGGGCTGTGAATTGTTAGGCTTCAGAGGATAAACTGAGGTACACAGGTATATTGATTGCTGCCACAAACCCATGCCTTCCAGTTTTCACACCCTTATACAGTCTCCTCCCATTGACTCTGGAGTCAGCTATGTAACTTGCTGTGGCCAATGAGACATTAGAAAGTGTGACACCAGCAGAAACTTGATAGGCACATACACATTGGAATTAGTCCTCATGTAATGCCCTCTCTTGGGACTGTAAGACCGCCTTTCTACAAGAAAGTACAAGCTAGGTACATGTAGGAGACCTGAAGAACCCAGCTTTATCACTAAACCTAAATCCCTAAACATCTGGCCTCAACTGGGCTACAATGGCCAGCCCCCACCTGTTCAAGACAGCCCACCTGAGATCTCCAACATCATGGAGTAGAATTAGTTACTCCTATCCTACCCTGACCAAATTTCTGACTACAGAATCTTGAATCAAGTAAAGTGGTTATTATCTTAAGTCACTACATTTTGGGATTGTTTGTTACAGAGAAGTTGATAACCGAAACAACAGAGTGTGCTGCAGGTTGGTGGAAGAGTGGACATCACTGAGGAATCAGGCGAATCAGCAAGTATCAGCAGGTGCAACAGCAACATCACATAATGGAGAGTATGGTCCTATGACCTGAGGCTGCACCAAAGAGGAGGGGAGGGGAGAGAGACAGAGACAGAGCAAGAGAAAGAGAGATTTTAGTCTCTTCTTTTTATGGATAATTGGATAATTGAAACATAGCTCCATGACTTTGAGGTTAAACTCTCAAAGTACACACAGCCCACCAAGTCCTTTCACATGATATTGTAAAATCCGATTACAGTCCTTCTTATTTAGTATAGTCTTTATAAAATCCAGGCAGCTGTATTATAAGCAAGTTACATAAGCTTATATATATATATATATATATATATATATATATATATATACACTTTTAATTTTAGTTAGGTTCACAAGCTTAAAGTAGTCTAATGGAAACTCTGGCAAATAAAGAGAGATGGTCTTCTTCCAAAGGAGTAGGCATAAAGAGGGATTATACAAGAAAGAGAATTTTTCTGAAGAACTCATACTATTAAGAGTACCTGTAATATATAAGGCACTGTTTTATATTTGGATATTCTAAATTGCATCTAACCCTATCCTGACTATTTCCAATAAACTGGAAATTATTATTCCAATGAGTGCTAAATAGTTTTCTATAATTTTATATTTTCTATGTCTTAAAAAAGCAATTTAATATTAAATTTTAATTTTTTCTCTTTATAAATTATTAATAACCTATATATACTTATTAAATGATACACCTGTAATAGTTGGGAGGAAACATGCTAAACATGTTGTCACTGAATACAAATTAGAAATACCCATGTATAAAAATATTAACAAGAAGTAATTCATCAGTTGTATTTCCAAGATCCATATTGATTGAAGAGAGGTTTTTTGGGTTTGTTTGTTTGTTTGTTTGTTTGAAACAATAGTATGACCTACTAGTTAAGAACAAGGACTCTAGAGTTCAATCACTAAGGTTCAGATTCTGGGTCCGTCACTTCTTAATCGTGTGACCTAGGTCCGACTCCAGAATGTTACCATGGAGACAACATGAGCAGCTTCTTCAGAGCACTGGTAGGAGAATTACAGAGGCAATGACTTAAGGCCATCGGAGCGCTACCGGAAACAACGTCGTATGCACGGCCTCTGTGTAAGCTATTGTTATTTTTAGCAGATCGATTGCTAAATTACTCATCCGTCAGTTTAGCTAAATTGTCCATCCAGTGCTCTGGACTCCTTTTGAAATTGTTAATAATTTCTTTAAAAGGAAAAGAAAACTAACATTTATTGACCGCCAGGCAATCTTTGAACGGCTTTACCTTTAAAAGTAATGTATTGATTGATTTCATCGTTACGACCACCTCTAGGAGACAGAAACTATTATCATTCTCACTTGAGAGATACAAGAATGGAGCTTTAAGGGCGTTAAACAATCTGCCCAAGACATACCCCTAGTAAACGGTGAAAACAAGATTCAAGGCAGGTATTGGAGCTCTAGAACTTGCAGTCTTCATTAATGTGGCCTCCAAACTGTTCTGGATGATATTACTTCCAGTTTTTTTTCTGTTAAAACAATTGCCTCTGACAGTCTATTCCTTCCACATCTTTATCTTGCAGAGGAGAGAGAAAGCAATAGAGCATGGAAGCATCAAAGGAAACGTTCAGATGGGTAAGAGAGGTGGGAGAAAGGAACGAGGGATGTGTAAACCACCGCAGGGCGCACTAGGGCTGTTGTAAGAACTGTCCACACAGGAGGGGCCAAGACCGACCCTGAGAAGTTCCCTGTCTGTGTGCGGTTTGCATGGATTCCAGAGGAGTCGCGCAACGGAATGATGACAAAATTAAAGAATCAATCCATGTTAAACGGATAATAAGAAGTAGACAAAACCCGGTGAAAGGAATCAGAATATGCCATCCCAGAATATGCCACTTGGGCACATTGATTCTTTTGAGCTGAAGACAACTGAGAAACAGCAGCTGCAGGAAAAGCTGTCACCCCCCTCTCTGCCTAAAGGCAGGACATATATTTCCCATTAGAAAGGTGCCCTCCCTGTGCCAAGAGAAGCAACACTCTATCACCAAAGACAAAGATGAGTCTGCAGAAACAGACCTCGCTAAAATACCCTGTATCTGCCATTAGTCCCCCTGTGTGTCTGCTCGTCACTTTCCCACAACGTGCCCGCCCCAGAGGCCCAAACTCCCTTTCCTTTGGCCAGTCCCTTCTCTATAATTTAGCACTTTCTGTTCCAATGATGCATAGGTCGCAAGTCTCCCCACTTCTTTGGATTTTTTACTTCTTTTCTGCAAAATCCCTGTGAACATAAAATCAAAAATCATTATAAAATTGTACATTTTTTTTTCTCTTGTTAACTTGGCTTTTGTCAATTTAATTTGCAGGCCCCAGCGAGTCGATCTAAAAAGGTGGAGGAAGTGTTTTTTCCTCTCCTACAGGGTAATGACGCCGAGAGGTCAGGGACCTGTTATTTTGGAGACTGTGCCAAGGAAAGCCTCTCCGACAGTGCTTTACAGGTAGGTGGAGAAGCGCTTCAGCCGTGGCCGGAAGTGAAAGAAATGCTAGGATCTGTTCAAGGCCTCCTAACAAGGAGACCAGTGTGGGCAGAGCACAGTGAGCAAGGGGAAGAGACGAAGGAGATGAGGTTCTAGAAGGAGACAGAGCGCGGGTCATGGAGGCATGTGTGTACCAGGCTTAAAAACTTGGAGTTTATTCTAATGGAAAAGCCACTGAACAACTTTAAACAGGAGTTGATTCTACTTGATTTATGTATTTAAAAGAATATTTTGCTGGGCACCTGGGTGGCTCAGTTGGTTAAGCATCTGCCTTTGGCTCAGGTCGTGATCCCAAAGTCTTGGGATTGAGCCTCGCATCGGGCTCCCCTGCTCAGCGGGGAGCCTGCTTCTCCCTCTCGCCCTGCTTGTGCTTGCTCTCTCTCCCTCTCTCTCACTCATTCTTTCACTCAAATAAATAAATAAAATCCTTAAAAAAAATAAATAAAAATATTTGGGTCATTCATTCGTGGAGGTCACTGTGAATATCTATCTCTGAAAGAAATGCAAACCAGTATGTAGAATCCTGTTTGCTATCTGTTTTGTCGGGTGGCAGAAAGAAGCCTCTCACGGAAACAGAGCTCAGTGTCCACCAATATATTTTGGAACACAGAACTTCAATTTCCATTCAAACTCAATGTCAATGAACCTTGCATGTATTTTCTTCTTGTATTATTTTTTGTTTAAACCTGTACCCCAAACATGATTTAGCCTTAATGATTTTAAGATGTAATAAGTATAGTAAGTATTTAAATTATACCTGAGGTATTTTTTACTAGAAAACAGCAAATATTTATATCATTATAGAGTAGTTTTTTTAAGTAAAGATTTGATTCTTTAGGTTAAATTCATAACGGATTAAGGTAATGAGAATAAAGATAAAATTTATAAACGCCTAAAAATTTTATTGAATCTCTATAGCCTTAAGTAGATTTTCGTTTGGGGGGTTTTTGTTTTGTTTTGCTTTGTTTGTGTTTTTTTGTTTTGGTTTGTTTTGAGGTTTTTTTGCTAGTTAGCATGCAGTGGGGACACAAAATGAAAGGCTGTTCTCTGGGCCACTATAGTCCTTCTGAAGCTGCTACAAATATTGAATATTTCAGAAGCAAACCAGAGCTGTTTTCAGTAGATTTTCTTGTATTTGCCTGAGGGGGTAGTTAGAGGTGTGCCACAGTGTTTGATTTTAATGCTAAACAGAAGTGAAATGATTTGCCCACAGTCATCAATTGTCACTGCAAGAACTGAGAAAAAATTCCAGCTGCATCTTTCACTATATCAATGATATATATCATTTGGCTGTGAAGCTGCGAAAAGTATAATAAAACTTTCTGATGGGTATCTGAATTTTTCATTTTTTTAAATATCGGGGTGTATTTGACATTCAATATTATGTAAGTTTTAGGTGTACAACGTAATGATTCAGGATCTGTACATAAATTGCAAAATGATCACCGCAATGAGTTTAGTTCCATACATAATTACAGAATTGAATTTTTCACTTTTTACCTGACTTTTCCTATGCAGATCTTGGCATGCAGATCTTTGCCCTGATGAGAGGGCAAAAGGCAAGCTGAGACCAAAACAGGAGCTGACACCCCACAATCACCACCTCTCCACCCTCCCACTGACCACCCCCTACCCCCAGCTTAAAGTGGGATATATATAGTAAGCTGGGATAAGAACAAAGGCAGGGGAAAAACAAATGGTCAACTGATAAAGATCACAGTCATGAAACTACACTATAATTTGTAACTGTCTTAATGATTTACAAGAAAAACAGAATCTTAATAACAGTCAGACCTCCAGGAACCCATAGACTCAATTTCCTGAAGCTCTAATGTCACCTTCACCTCCATAGGATAGAAAACCCTGCGTAATCAGTCACTCCTCACATCACAATGCAGCTCTTTCTGCCCATGGGTTCTGTCCCCATGCTATAATAAATAAAACTTCTTGCACCAAAAAAATCAACCACTGGGCTCGATGATCCCAAATCACCACCCAGTGTAGTGTAGTGTACTAGAAAGATCACAAGAAGTGGAGACAAGTAATCAGAAGATTTTGGTTATAGTCTTAGCTACCTTTACTAGCTTTCCCACTTAGTGTTGCTACAGAACATATGTCAACATTTAGTGACTTAAAACAACAGCGATCATTGATCACTATTGCTTCCAGCTCTGGTGGTTGATTGGGCTCTCATTTGCAATTTCTCATACATTTGCTGTCGGGTGGTAGCTGAGGATGAAGTAATCTCCAATGCTTCTTCCTTCATGGTCTGTTGATTGATGCTAGCTGTTGGCTATAACACCTACGGGGGGCCGTTTAACAAGGTTTAAGCTTCCTCACATTGTGGTAGGTGAGTTTCAAGGATCAGACAGAAAGGATATTACCTTTTATAACCTAACCTCAGAAGTCACATAGCTTCAGTTCCACTGAAGGCCAAGGGCCTGCCCAGATTCAGAAGGAGTGACCATAGACGCTTGGAGCTCTCAATGTCATTGTCTAAGAAGAGCATGTGGGATGGAACGCCTTGTTACAGTCATCTTGGAAAACACAATCCACCACACTGGCTATGCTATCATGATCAAGTTTCTAAATCCCTCAGTGCTTCCATTCTCCCATCTGTAAAAATGGAAATGTTAACTGCCTGATTAATTCCACACTGGGGTTATGAAAGCAGATATTTGGATATACAAGAAAAGAGTAATAAATGTTCTTTCTTTACTTTTCTTTTAAAAAAGATTTTATTTATTTATTCGACAGAGAGTGAGAGAGAGCACAAGCACAAGCAGGGGAAGCATCAGGCAGAGGGAGAGGGACCAGAAGACTCTGCTGAACAGGCAGCCTGACCCAGGGCTTGATGCCAGGATCCTGGGATCATGACCTGAGCCGAGGACAGATGCTTAACCAACTGAGCTACCCAGGTGCCCCAAGAGTAATAAATTTTCAAACATAATATAAATGAAAGTTGTTATTAGGATACAAATATTTTCTAAATTATGTGACAAGGGAGAAAGAGAAATGGATTGAAAGCATAGATTCTAACTACTTGTCTAGAGTTATTACTTTCTACCTTGGCAATGAATTGCCCGTATGGGATGTACAATGGAATTAACCCAATATTAAAACAAAAAGAATCAAGCCCTATAAAGTTGATTCTGAAAATTCTTTACATGTGCATACTTGAAAATGAATTATCATAAGAATGAAAATATTTTATTTATGCTAAGAATGACTCAGAATGCTATGCAATTGTCAAAATATGAAGAGCTTTTAATTTTTCTAATGAAATGCTTTGTGCTTTTGCATAAAACTTTTCTATGCTTTAGGTGTCTTCATCAGTAGAATTAAAACACTAATATTTTGTTATAGATATTATGTTAAATAATCAATTAGATTACATTTAGAATGACATCAACATGAATGGTAAATACAATCTGTCATAGAAATACAGTTGGAATTTGATTCTGAGGTAGGCCTGATCATGCCACATGGAAAGCATGAAATAATGACCAGATTTCCCCCCAGGATATCCTATTCATTTGAGCATATCAGGGGGTCTTATATTTGTCTTTTCTCTTTGCCTATGAATTCTGATGATAGCCCTATTTAATTCTGGCTTTCACTAAAGATGTTTTCTAGGGATTCACATTGCAGAAAAATGTGACAGATGCTATTTAATTGAGAAACTCAGAGAGTAGGAACCTGGATCGGTATGGGTGTACCTGCTTAAGAAACTAAACAGAGAAAAAAAAAAGAAAAAAAAAAAGAAACTAAACAAAAGACTGTATTTTCTTAATGATTTACCATTAGCTTAGTGAAAAATGATAGAAAGAACAGAATTAATAATGTTCAAAATAAAAATTCAATTATGCTTTAAAATTAATTTTGACTGAGCTATAAAGCGATTTTTTAAAAAATTATGTCTAAATAAGTAAGTGTAAGTCATTCTGAAATAAGGGGATTGGTTGACTACATATTCCATTACTTTTTTCAACTGGAATTTATACAAGCAGTACGAACTTTAAAGATATTAGGGAATAGAAGTGGTGAAGTGAAGTGTGACTAAAGACAGCAACTTTCACAGTCATCTCAAAATATCACCTCTCACCAACAATGATTCATTTAAGAAATATTTGCTGGGCAGCACGGTTTCTATGTGCATGACATTTTTCTTGGATCTAAGAAAACAAAAATAGAGGACACAAGCACAGCTCTCAAGGGCCTTATGCTCGCGTCTGGAAAGTAAACATTCAAACAAAGCAACATGATAAATGTCTATAAAGAAAGAACATATAATGCAATTCAATTGTATAATTATATACAAGATGTTTCTCTTTCAATGGCAGAGACTTCTTACTGTTTATCAAACCAGTTTCATTTTCTTCTTGGGCTCACAGCTACCCATACTTCCCCCACCCGTTTGCGGGAGAATGCGGCCCCATGTCTGAGGTTTAGCCAGTGGAATAATAGCGAAAGTGAATCATGCCACTTTCAGGACTAGACCATGAAACTTCCCATGGGCATCCTTTGTGGTCTTTCCTCATGCACCATTTTGATACAGAAAAACAATGAAAGTTTCAAAGATATGCATGGATAATACAAAACCCAAGAAGTGACCAAAATCCCCTTAAGATTTCCTTCAGCTTGACAAAACTTTATAGAGAGTTTGCTTCCTGACTATAAGCCCCTGACCTCCCTTTTCTTAGAGCATTTGTTTTAGAGTCTTTGTAATTATAAATTCTTCCTCTACCTCTTTCAGACATACATCCTCTCCAACCCAAAAATGTGTTTGTCAAGAACCTGAGAACTATCCTTTTGAAGTGTAATCATCAAGAAAGACAGAGCTTCTATATCCCAGTCTCTGTAGGAGAGTAAAAGCCTAGCTTTTGTTTGTTTTTGTTTGTTTGTTTGTTTGTTTGTTTTTTAAGAGAGAGAGCATGTGTGCTTGTGGTTGGGTGAGGGGCGGAGGAAGGGGGAGAGCACGAGTCTTAAGCAGGCTCCACGCCCAGCACAAAGCCCAAGGCAGGGCTCCATCTCTTGACCCTGAGATTATGATCTGAGCCAAAATCAAGAGTCGGACATTTAACCGACTGAGCCATCTATGGGCCCCAGAAGCCTAACTTTTAAAAGTACCAATTAGCAAACATAGATGGCCTAATCACATTGACCACATAGACTACTGTCCTCCAATATGTCTCCACTAGCTCACCCTTGCACTTAAAAACTCTCTGGTCTTTTTTTTCAATGGAGTTTAGTTGAGTCTCTCTTCTATTATAATAGTCTTGACATCTATTATTATACACTTGAATAGATTTCCTTGCCAGTTTAACTTTTCTGGTGCAATTTTTTTTTTCGACATAGGAAACATGGGTCTCTATAATACCTCATGGATTCTAGACACAGTTTATACAGTAATACCTCTTTGGGAACTGTCATAAATGAAAAATCAATTATCTTGTATAAGTTATAAAATTTGTGATTTGCTGCTTAGAACAATGAGCTTCCCCTTAATATAATCTCCTCCATAATGCAAGCTCCTGGGAAGAGCAATTATTTTGAGGAGTGAAAAACAGATCATTTAGGATAAGTTAAATTTTGAAACCCTTATGCGGTACCCAGATGGAAATCCAAATTTCAGACAAATTAGAAAGACAAAGGATGCCTCCTGCCCAGAGTTGAGGTGTTTGAAATTTGTTGCTTATGAAACAAGGGTGGCAGAGCACATAGCCAATTATAATAGGGGTCATCAGTTGCAAATGAGTTAGTGGCAGAGCAAAAGCAAAACACTTTGAACTTTAGAACATGGGAGAGGACTGATGGCTGGAAGGGCTTGGCAGGGTCGGAAATTTATTTTAGATACAAATAAGTCACCCATTCCACAGACTGGGGAGCAATGACACCTACTTGCAGTTTACCCCTTGGCATGGCTAGTACGGTGAGGGCAAGAGTCTTCAGATGTTCCCCTTTTCACTGCCTGAAATTATTCTCAATGAAGTTGCACTTTGAATTAGCCCAAGTTGAAACTAAATATGATATTGATAGCAGAACTTACTAGATTTTCTGTTTGAGTCCTGAAATCAACAGTAGGACAGATTTTGAGTGAATAAGACAAAAAATGGTATTTTTTTTATTGACCGGGGAATTTAAGGGCAGTTGGCATTGGAAATCAACTATTTAAGTCACAAAAAGTTCACCAGTGATCAATACAAAATTTATTTTCCATACTTGACGATGTAGTAGCGATTGGTATATGATAATTATCAAACAATGAGCTCTCTATAAAATATTGTCTGCTTTCCTTCACTAGATCCATTATAGTCTTCTAATTAAAGATATTTGTCCCCTTTTCCATTATTAGAAAAGCAATTAACACCTTGAGATTGAGAACTGTATGTGAATTGTAAGATTCTCAAACGTTACATCTTATGATAATAGAACATTTATTGGCTCCTACAGAGCTGCGTATAACTTGTTTGAAGCTTCTTGCTGGAAAATGGTAGGACTGTTTTGAAGCCCCAGTCACCACAGCACCTCGTAGACAGCTTAAAAAAAAAAAAAAAAAAAAAAAAAAAAAAAAAAAAGCTATTCATTGTTTTTCATTCAGGTGAAAATTTAAAAAGCAGAGCAAAATACAAAGCATATGAACTGGAAAACTATCATTTCTTTTCGACACTATGGTGCAGCGCATTGTAAGGCACTGTTAATTTTGGACTAGGTTACAGTATAATGAGCTCTAGCAAATATTACATGCCATTCTATTAAGAAACACTTCACTTACACAGTAGCTAATTTATTTTTAAATACAGCTGTGCTAAGGCATCAAATAAAACTTAATAGGCAACAAGATAATGTTTAGAGCTCAGGCTCTAAAGACAAGCAGACCGGCTTCAAATTTAGTTACTGCCACTTACTAGCATGTGACTTTGGTCAGGCCGTTAAACTCCTCAAGCCTCAGGTTTTTCCATCTTTAAAATTAGTATAATAATAATACCTATCACATTCTACTTATGTAGGGGTTTTATTAAATAATGTATGTAAAGTGCTTGTAAAGTGCATATTACCTTTCAATAAATAATTACAGCTTTTATTGGAACATGAATATAACAGGGTAGAGGTGAAGCAAGGGGCACAATTAAAGTATTATGGACAGCATTTTAAACATCATACAAAATTGTTTCCTTTCTCCTAAAAAGTATGGCCTAATTTATAGCATTATGCTATTAACAGGCTCATGACTGGAAAATTTTGTTATTAATTTTGAAGATCTGCTCAAATTGCCCCTTTGAGTAACACTCTTTTCTATGTGTTGTACTTTCTGACACAGATAGTAAGCGTCCCCTTCACTGTACTTTCTTAATGTGTAGCTAATGAATTCTAAGAAAAGAAATAGATTCAGCAATATAATATGAAGATGATATTTTTCATCAAAGAATGAGTGTTATTTTGACAGCAGTTCCCCTGGTATCTGATCATTTATCATCCCTAGTGACACTAGAAATGTAATGTCATCAGCAGCCACAAGTTAATTGGAAAGATTAGTAGAGCACTTGTTCGACAAATAGATTGACTTCAGAAAGATACAGTTGAGTCCTTATTTGATTTTACACTTTGTCCATAAATTGTAGTTTTATTGGTTCAAGAAGCTATATTGATTAGATAAAAATAAACACAATTTCTTCCACTTCCATTTTAGCAGCCAAAGAAAATCCTGTTTGAAACATGTAAGGATCTTGAGTTTAGCCAGATGCAAAGTATTAATGAAGCTTTAGGGGTAATGTGTCGATAATAAATGTGAGGAAATGGAGTGAGATAGGAGGGTATTGAGTTTGATCAATCAACGAGTGCTAGAAGTGAAAAGAAAGTCTTAATACAGCAGTGATCTTCCATTGTTCAGCTTTTTTGATTTCTAACACAAGCTATAGAGAAGGTAATGAGAAAGCCCAGGATTGAGGTTTGAAATTTTTGCCATAAGAAATGAGGCAAAGAACAGAGTAAAAGAGTGTTATAGGTTAAATGTGCCCCCCACATTCATGTGTTGAAATCCTAACCCCTGGCACCCCAGAAATTAATCATATTTGGAGATAATGTCTTTAGAGAAGGAAGTAAGTTAAAATGAGGTCTTTAGGACGGTCCTAATCCAGCATGGATGTTATTTTTATAAGAAGAAGAAATTTGGACACAGACATGCACACCAAAGAGGAAAGACCACATGAAGACAAAGAAAGAAGATGACCATCTTTTGCAAGTTAAGGAGAAAAGCTTCAAAAGAAATCAATCCTGCAGACACAGACAACCCTGCTAGACATAGATCTAGCCTCCAGATCTATGAGAAAATACATGTTTTGTTTTTTAAGTTTTATTTACTTAAGTAATCTCCACACCCCACGTGGGGCTTAAACTCATGACCTTGAGATCAAGCACCACACGCTCTTCTGACTGAGCCAGCCAGGTGCCCCAAGAAAACAAATGTTCAAGTCACGCAGTCTGTGGTGCTTTGGGATGGCAGCCTTATCAAACTCATATGGAGAGAAAAAGAAGGGGCTGGAGAGAAGAGAAATGATGTCTCACTTCCTCCAAGGTCATCCTGTGCCATTGTCACCTCCTTCTTGCCAAGATGACCTTTATCTGGTCTCCAAGAACCATAGGTCTTCAAAACGGTATTTGTGGCATAAATTGTTCCCTGATCTTTTGAGGGTCCTTATTTATTCTCTCTGTGTTATTTTGGGACCGATCATTAACTATTCCCATTTCTTGGGAAATTTCCCTATAATAATCTTCATCCAAAGGTAGAAACATTTGCCTAGTGAGTGTTGGCACAAGAAATCACGGGGTTTACCCACCTTTTTATTTTTTATTTTTTAAAAAGATTTATTTATTTTAGCGAGAGAGTGTGGGGGTTGGAGGACCAAAGGAAGAGGGAGAGCAGCAGACTCCCTGCTGAGCAGGGAGCCCAATAGGGGGCTTGATCTCACAACCCTGAGATCATGACCTGAGCCTAAACCAAGAGATGGATCCTTAACCAACTGAACCACACAGGCACCCCAGATTGATCTTTTTTAATCAATATATAGGTTGACCTCAGATATAATAAAATTACATCAACACTAAGTATTCAATTATATATCAGTAAAAATTTCCTATTGTAAGTTAGTTGGCATCCCAGAAAAATGAATGAAGATAACTTATTGAAACAGTAGTATCTGCTGTTCTTCCTTTTCTTGTTTTGTTTCTCTGTCACTTTTACTGTCTTCCATCAAAGTAGATAGCCAGAGTTTAAAAGTCTAGGGATTTTTGGTGGAGCAGAAAGCTTCAGAAGTAAAGTGGTATCACAGATACTTTTTGTCTTTTGAATGAAAAACTTTTGTTGCTGTTTCTGAAAATCTGGGGGCTGAAACTGGCCAACAGGAGTGTTGACATAGTTAAAAATATGAGGTCCACAACAAGCTTCACCATTCCCTAATATATTCAGTCTGATTCCAGGAAATAAGTCAGCTCAAAATCTCTGGGCTCTAAGCCAATAAAAAAGATTATGTTAGATGATCACGCAGCGTTTGGAAGAAAGAGTGTCTTTAAGAATCAAGGAAGCAGAGAAAATGGATTATGGAATGGAAGAGAAGATTCTAAGTTCCACAAGTAATGGTTATCTCACGACGGCTCCATGCTGGACCAGGGGGGTTGGCTTAGTCTTTGTAGAATGGTTGTATGACATATCTAGGGAGGTGCTGTATCTGTTACAGAAAGACAGATCCAAATCTCAAGCAGAAAGACAATCTATTCAGTGACATGATGGAAAAGTTTAGGTATTATTTGATCAGTCGTTGAAATAATATCCCTGGATTCAATTCTCTCTTCTCTTTCAGTTCTAGTCACCATAATATCAGCACTATTATCCAGCAAGCCCTCCCCTCTTGAGCTTAAGTAGCTTCGAATTGTACAAGCTCTGAACTGCATATTTTAAAGGAAAGAGAGAGATTCTCTTAGGCAGGTCCCTTTGCTCCAATTAAGGCTTTTCATGCATTTCATTAACCCTGAATCTGTCCCATGTTCATCTATGAACCAATCACTAAACCAAAGGAAGGTGCTCTGCTGACTGGCCAGACTACGGTTATATGTACATGTATGGATCTTGAGGATAAAATCAGCTTCATCCAAACACTTAGAATAAGATTGAAAGAAGTGATAGTTTTTAAAAACAAAAATGGTTTCCAAAAAGAAAAAACAGATCCTGGGTGCAAAGATTTCTATATCCCACATCTAGCATGAAAACAGAGCACTGCTGGACTTCAAAAGAAAATTACAGACTTAGACAAAAAAGATGCTAGTAGTAAATAGTAAACAGGAGCTTAAAAGTCGTTTTCTCATTTTGGAGGTAGTGCCTAGATCTCCTGATTTCTGAGTGTAAGTTGAAGAGGATACCCTTAAAATGACTGGGATGAAATTCCCATCCAGCATAGGAGAAGTGCAACTCTGAGATAAATCTAAATTGATTTAATGGTATATACAAAGTAATATTTCTTTTACACTTCACTTGTGGAGAAAGATTAATGTCCTTTCATGACTATCTTAGACTTGCTTAGTAAATGCTACCCCAGAAAAATTTCTGAACTTGTAAGTTTAAATGCTGTCATTGGAATCACGGAAAGTCACCACAGAAATGCCAACATTTGATGACTAAATATGACCTAGAATATTTTTCATTGTGACATACTCATAAATTAATGAGTATACAGAACTGTAGCCATCCCATAATGCAGCCATTTACTGAAACCTAGCTTACAAACTATACTCTTGACTGCAGGGCCATCACATGAGTTTGAGAAAAGTGAATAGAGTGGATGGAGGGGGATGTTTTACTTAAAGACAGAGACTCTTTAAGGGGAAAAAATGAAAAAAGAAAACAAAATCTTGGATCATATATCATATGTCCTCTTGATACCTCTCTGAGTTAACTTCTTTTTCTGGAAATATTAAAAATATACATCTGTACTTCAGAGAGAAGAGACCCTTTTGTTACTAGCATTAAGGTTGTGTTTTAATGTAAAAACAATGAAAAACTATAAATATGGTCCCAACTGTAAATATATATGGAACATTTTAAGTCCTAAAAACATACATTTTTGCCTACACATTCCAGCAGAATAAATAATGAAACCAGATGACCTCCGGTGGTGACAGATGGGCTCAGCTTTTGACAACGTGATTTTTACATTTGCTCTAAGCTAGAACATCTTTAAACTTGATGAGGAATCAAATGAGAATTTTATTGCACAATATGATATAAGACTCAGTCATATAAATTGAGCATGAACCTTGAGCATTAATTTGCAATAACTTGAGCTACATATAATTATACAAACACTTATTCTAAGTCAGTAAAGCAGAAGCAATTTTGCAGTATAGTAGTTCGGCTTTCCAGCATGGTGCAGAGCCAATGGTTAGTTTGCTCCTTCAGTTCACTGAAAATTAATTTTCTTTCCCTTGGTAACTTGGTTAATTTAGTGATATATTTCTCCAGGAGATATCTTTCATGCCAAAAGTTAATACCTTCAAAAGTCTAAGAAATTATCTTCATCCGATTTGTTGTATGTCTGCAATGTAGAAATCAATTGCTCCCTACAGAAGGTTTATTTCATTAATCATTAGGTTTTATAGTTTTCTTTTTTCCTACTGGTACCTAAGGCATTTATTTAATTTTTTTCTTTTTATTTATACTGTTCTGAGTCAATAATGAGGAAAACTCTAAAGAAACGAAAAGTTAGAGATTTTACATATAGTTTTCATTACCCTTCAATATACTGAGATAGACCAACTGCCAAACATTTATGTATTTATTTCATGGCAAGAAATCCAATTTTCCTTTTCCCCCCAAGTTATTATAGTTAGCTAGAAATTTTTTCATTTTTGTTTTAAATTGAATCAATGGAGGGCAAATCTGTATATATATATATACCAAAGAATATATCACGGAATGATTTTCCACTACAATTTCCCCATGGGAACGCTCCGCTACCAGACAAGTGTTTAGCTGCTTTCCATCAGATCATCTGTACCCAGTTATGGAATGCATAATCTACTTTGAATCCTGCTTGATTTTTTTCGTTAGGTTGGGATGTAGAAATGAATATCTTGCCTGCATTTAAAAAAGTATGGATGAATCAAGTAGTTAAAAGGCTTCTTTTTTGTCTCATTTGAATATAGTTACATATACAACAAATTTTTGTTTGATTAATTGAAGTTTATAAGCTAATTCAACAAATCAGCTTTCTTAATTCTTCTTAATCTTTGCCTGTGCAGGGGAAGCTGTATCCACTGGTGAATGAGAATACAGGTCCTTCAGTCAGGTCACCTGGGTCATAATGCTTATTTCATACTGAAGAGCTGTGTTAATCAGAACTGGCATGACACAAATGACGAAACCCAACCTACAGCATTGTACAGAGAAAGAGAATTCATTGACTCCTATGACTGAAAGAGAGGAAGTATATCCAGGGACACAAAGTCACCAGAATTTTGTCTTGCTCCCATGCTTCAGCTTTTCTTCCTTCTATACTGTTTTTATTTTCAGGCAGTTTCACTCCTCGTGCCATCAAAGATGGCCACTGGTCTCTCCAAGCCTACGCTATTCCTACAACTCAGGGGAAAATATTTCTTGTGAATGAGTCTGAAAGTCTTGGAACTTTTTACATATTCTTCTTTGAAGTGAATCACAATGCTTAGATGACAAGAATGGTGTGTAGCATAGACCCAAATACCAGATTGACAACTCCAACTGGCTAAGGGGGCGATTCCCAAAAGGCAAATGCCATTGGCAATCAAAAAGGCAGAGATAACCTTGCATGATAACCTTGAGCAAGTTACTTTACCACCATGAGCGTGACTTCCTTTTCTGTGTATATAAAGAGAGGAACTCTGTAACTTCTATCATAGTAAAGAGAGGGGAAGAGATCATTAGTAGAACTAGCAGAGTTCTTCTTTTTTTTTTTTTTTGAGTTTTTTTTTTATTCTGGGAAATAAAAGCAAAAAGAACCTTATTAACAATTTAATAGAGTGAATGAAGGCACAAAGAAAGCACAGAAAGAGTCTTTAGAAAAAACAAGAGTGAAACTGTCACCCTGAAAGAACTCTGAGCTTGAAATCATTAGTAAAGTAAAAGAAGAAATCAATAATTAAGAGGGTGAATTGAGAGCATGTGTAAAAGGCAAGTGGTGTTTCTACATCTTCCTCTTCCCTGATCCGTCTGCTCTACTACCTTGTTTTCCCAGGTACACGTAGCTAAGTATTTGCTCTCAGTCAAAAAGAACAAAGTATTCTCTGGAGAAATGGGACAAACCACTGGGGAAAAATCAGAGCAGGGTATTCATGGCTCAGGGCAAAGCCTCCCCAATCTGGTTTGGGTCTGTGCCACACGGAAGGCCAGCTCTGCATTGCGTAACCTAGAGTGAAGCCTGCAAGTCAATCACCACACGATATTCAGCTATTTTCCCAGGCAGCCCCAACCTTCTGGAGGAAAGAATTCCAGAGAAAGTAGAATGCCATATACAACCCGTGAAGAAAACCCATGCCAGTCACCAAGAATAATCAACTTAAGTTCTTTTAAAACATCATGAAAGCATTAAAACTCACTAGACATATGAAGAAAATCAGAAGTACGAGAGGACCAAAATTATATAGCAATTCACACTACACAATACAGACAATTCAGGGAACAAAACAACATTTTTAAAAAACTCAAGCATCCTCAGGGATGCTCAGGCCAGAATATTTTGTTCTCATAAAACAGCAACAGGATATTACTTTAAAGCAACAATTCGGGAATAATAAATTCTAAAAGGAAAGAATGGATACAATAGGGAAAACTATCAACAAAAATTGAAGAAAATATCCCAGACTTAAGAATATTGCAAGTCTAAAGAGTTTAAGTGTCCATACAGTGCCAAGAAGGGTGAATAAAAGATATGTCATAATGAAATTTTAGTATATAAAGAAAACATAGAGAATCCTAGAAGCTATCAAAAAGAGAAAAAAGTAAACGCTGGCTATATGGGAATGAGAATCAAACTGACATTATCCTTCTCAGTAGAATACCAGATGGTTGAGAACATCAGAGCAAAAGGAAAATGAGTTTTGAACCAGACTAGTCTATTCAGTAAAACTACCAATTTAGGACATGAAAATAAATAATTGTTTTTCCTGACAAATAATGTACTTAATCCCATTTTCAGATAAGATAATGCACCAAAATAAGAAATTAAAATCAGCAGTTACCCCCCCCCAAAATGAACAAAAGCAATTTAAGGGAAAAAAATTAAAATTCCAAGATGACAGCTTTGCAGTTCAAATTAGAACAGATATTCGGTGGGATCAAAGAATAGTGTCTTCATAAAAATAATGGAATAGATGTCAAGTAATCGAAAGTGTCAAAAGATATTATTTTTGAAATGTAAATTTCGCTATCATATAAAATAAAATATGTGAAAGATTTCATTTTCTCATTAGCTAATGAAGTAAATAAGATGTTATAGCCAATTCAAAGAACACATAATATATAGGCAACCAAGAATGCTAAAATGAACTTTTCAGAACGCAGAACAGTTCAATATCCACAGGGCAATAGTCGATTTCACGCCACCTGACAGAATTCATTTATATTCTTATGGACATGAATAAGTTACTTTTTTATCAATTTTCTACAACTTGGAGCAGTAAAAGAGCTCAAAGACGATGAAAGGCGCAGTTAACCTAGTAAGGTGCGTTAGACAGAAGCCCAAGCCTGTCTCTGCCGAATCGTTATGAAACCACCCTGGACCATCAATGTGAGCAGCACAGCACGACGTTCTGCGTGGCCTGGTCGGATCTGCATGCCTACTCTGGACCTAGAATTTAAGACAAAGCAACTAAATCATCACAAACTGATCTTGGACATGTGTTATTTCCTACAGAAAACTTGGGATGCTAGCGCCTAGAGTGAAAACATACTAGTCGGTAAACAGGAGATGTCCGACAGACAGCCGGATGCAGTCTTTCTTCTACTTGTAGGAGTGACAGCTCTCTGCTTGTATGTACGCCTGCGTCCTGGAAAATGCAGAGGGCTGACAGTAATCAAATGGTACTTTTATATACAGAATATCGGATTTTTGCTCTCAGAAACTCTAGCACTATTGTAATTTCCATGTGTGAATACCAATGTGAATAACTCTCAAGGACTTGACTGATTACTTGTAGGAAATTATTGCTTGTACCTAAAAATAAACAGCAATGGGATAATGTATCATTTGACTATAAGAACTAAATAAGAGAATAGTCTCTCTCTCTCTCTCTCTTTTATTTTTTAGTAGTCTCCATGCCTAACGCCTCACGCCTTTTATATTCCTCCAAAGTTTTTTATCTTTTGCTTTTTTCTGTTTTTTTAACCAGGGACTTGACTTAACCATTAAAATTGCAAATTCTTGTTTCCCTTTTAATGGAAGATAGATTTAACCTCAGATCAGTTCATTTGGCCCTTTCCGGGCTGCTCGGAGTCTCTCGCATGCAGATGTACTCGGGGGTCAACTGAGGTATCGGCAGAGTTTGCACACAGAACTTCGTTTCCTCTCTCTGACTTTCCTCTTCCTAGGGTTTCACCTCGAGCTTTCCAGTAAGTTCAGCCCAAACCCTGTCCTTTTCTTCAACACAGCAAGACAGAGGGTTTTCCGTTAAAATTTTAACAGACCACATGTATAGTCTAGGACCCGCCCTTCAAGTAAAAGCTATAAAAATAAAAAATTCACCCAGTGCCAATCTCTTTTTCCAAGTGTCATGTCTTTTTCCAAGTCTACCTGCTTTTGTTCACTCTCCACTCTCAGGTAGTTGTTTTTATATTTTCTTCCAGGATTTGTGGTTAGTGTCTGCGGTATGTTTGGTCCAACAGCAGCTGCACCATCATAGCTGACCTGGAACTTATAAATTCATTTTTTATATACATTTATATGTAATTAATTTCTTCCACCAATAAAACACATTGTGATGTGATACAGTGTGATTTTTCAATAAGATTGGTAATAATTTTACTCCATTTTCATAAATCTAATAGAAAAGACTAGGTTAACAGGATACGAACCAGTAGTGGAAAGATCAAAGTTTTTTAGAAAAAAAAGATAATACTGGTTTTTTTGTTTTGTTTTGTTTCATTGGATAAGATTTTGCCAAATGTGTGAAAAATCCAAAAAACAAGACTCTTCTTTGTACTTTTCTTTCTGGGAACTGGACACATTTCACATGCCTAAGAGATAGGTTTTATGTTACTTTAAAAATTTCTGTTATCTGAGAGATAACCACTTTGTTTAAGGCCAGTGACTTAAAAAAAAGATACCGAATGTATCAAAAAATTATGACTGAAATAGTTTTTTGTTTCTTTAATACTTCTAAATACAAAATGAGCCCTTTGAGCCCTTTGTATATAATTGAGTAACTTTCTGCAAATTTAACAGGGAAACAATAGAATATTATTATAATAAAATCAATAAATAATACAAAAGCCTGCTAATCTGCCATTATTAGTTATTTTTTATTGAAGTAAAATTGACATACAATTTTATATTAGTTTCACATGTACAACATAGTGATTTGATAGATATATAGATTATGAAATTACTGATCTGTTCTCTTAGCAATTTTGAATTCTTTAATATAGTATTGTTACTACAATCACTATCCTGTCCATTGCACCTCAGAACTTACACATCTAGTTGCAAGTGTGTGCTCTTTAACATCTTCCAATTCCTCCACCATTATTGATTTTATATCTACTGCCAAAACAATTGAAAAAGAATGAACCTATCAATCGCATCTGTATAAATTTTACCAAAAAATCAGCCAAATAGAGCTAAATAAGTACCTGAATGTTTTAACATATTATGTAAAAGTTGTTTTGGATTTGTTTTTGTAGTAATTCCACCAAGCAGTCCATTTTTTTGAGTACCCAGCTCTGCAGGGAAGAATTTATACAAAGAAGGGTGACTAAAAGCTTTTAAAAGCTGAAGCATGATAGACACAGAGACAGAAAAAGAGAGCACAACCATAAGAAAGAAAAACACAGGAGGCTTTTTTTTTTTTTTTTAAGATTAAGACTGGCATTTGGAAAGAATTAGAAAACAGGAAAGAATGTTATGAGATTAAAAATTTTTAAAGGTAAAAAACAATGAAATGCAAATAAATGAAAACCAAATAAGAACCAGCTTTGTCACAGTGAAATCAAATACAAGTTATGAGGGGGAAAGAACATTACAGAACACGCTTATAGCAAAGTAAAGGCCCACCACAGCGTACTTGAATGTGAGGTCCAGTTGATAACACTGTTCAAACAGATAACTAACTGTAGTTAAAATTGGAGAAAAAACAATTAGGACTAAATTGGTTAGAATATAAGTTTAGAAGATATGCACCAAATGAAAACAAAGGTAAATGGCCTATAACAAGTGGAAATAAGTGATGCTTGAAATATACCACTTCCAAAAAACACAAGCTGGAAGTTGACAGTGTAAAGATATATTCTCACTAGAGAGAGGAAAGAATACATTCGTTGCTTTCCAAACGTCATTTTTATTATAACATATTTATTTCCCTGGTCTCACTTATATAGCTTAAATAAAAACCAGACTCTTGTTTGTTCTTTTTTTCTATAAGAACTTGTTGTTTAGCTAGATCTGGAATGAAGTTATGATATACTGTAATTTTTTTAAGCCTATGATGTTAAAGAAGGCTTCATTGCCAATCCTAAGAGAATTGAAGAATGGAATTTTCTATCTTAAGCTTATAAAAATGAATAACCCTAATCAAATAATAAAAACAATAAAACGAAAAGTGTTCCATTTTGAAAGACCTATAGAGAGATTTGGTTCTCACACACACTCGATCTCGGCATTTATATGCTCCTAAAATTTCCAACTAACTACTGTCTACATTTGATTTATGAATCTGCCCTAGATGCCATTACCTAACACAGATAAACTGTGTAATAAATATTTTAGCTTCATTCTTCAGTATGATTTTTAGATAAGACCAATAGAGCAAAGAAAAATGATGGGATAAAAACTTTCAAAAACAAAAATGAAAATAACTGTTTTCTCTAAATATTTTTTTCTTTCTTTTGTAGTAACTGAAATGTTATCACTGTTATTGAAAATTAGAAAAAGCCTCTGCTCTGTAATGAGTAACTAGACTAACAGATATTATTGCACGTGTGTTATAGCTATGTAGTAATCCTGTGCTGCTAAAGATGGTAAGTTCTGAGGCCAGACATTTTGAGTTCAAATCCTGTCTCCAAATGCTTCAGCAAATTATGTAACCGCCTTATGTCACAGCGTTTTCCCTATACGGTGGGGATATTAATGGTCTCTCATAGGTTTATTGGAAGGGGAGTGATTTACAGCAGTGCTTCCTGTATTATTACTATTACAATTATAGAATACACAAACAAGTGGAATTGAAATCTAAAATTATGAATATTGTAAATTATTGGGTATTTACTTACCAGCCTTTTCTGGTCTTATTAGCACGTGATCTTTGAAACCAAAAGGAAAAGGATAAGGCATGTGGAGAAATATCAGAATCAAGGGAGGTTTTGTTTGGTTTTGTTTTCAAAATACACCTGCCTAGAAGTCACGTAAAGCCTGCTGGATTAAAATTTCAGGAAAGAGGTGAAGTAGAGAGGAGAGGTAAGTTCTGTGTGTCACCTTTTCATTCCCATCCCTCGAGAGCCATTTTTCTAGGATATAGATTCCAGAATAACTCACCCCAGAGACTGTCCAACGCTAATCATTGCAACCTTCCTTTCCCGTTTCTCAACAGTCCAGAAGAACAAGATTTTGCAACTTTTCTGTTATTCCCTCCCCTAGAGAGGCAAGGAGAAGAGGAAATTAATAGCACATGCCCTTCTTTGTGTCTTTTGCTTCATCAAAGTTTCACCTAAATCATAATATTTCAGAACCCTGTGACTCTTCATCTTTGACGATAACAGTAAGCATATTTCCTTTATATTCCATTTTCTAGATCAAAGTAGACAAATTTGAGTAGCGAGCTTTAGATTTAAAAATATCAAAAAGGATTGGGGCGACTGGGTGGTGCAGTCAGGTGAGCGTCCAACTCTTGAAACTCAGGTCATGATCTCAGGGTCCTGGGATCAAGCCCCAAGTCAAGCCCCACATCAGGCTCCATGCTCAGCATGGAGTCTGCTTGAGATTCTCTCTCCCGCTGCCCCTCCCACTCGTGCTCTCTCTCTCTCTAAAATAAATAAGTAAATCTATTTTAAAAATCAAAAAAGATTATTCAGTCCTTAATGATTATTGGTATGTGTTTTGTTCTTGCTCTGAGAAAAGGAAGACAAAACATTTTTAGCAAAAAAAAGTTGAAAACTTGAAAATCTGTGACTAAAGATATGATTAAGATGGTGCATATCTGCATCACTGCAAATGGTAAGATTTCATTTTTCGATGGCTGAGTAATATTCATATGTATATATATCTTCTTTATACATTCATCTGTCAATGGACATCAGGACTCTTTCCATAGTTTGGCTATTGTGCACATTGCTATTATAAACATTGGGGTGCAGATGTCCCTTCAGATCACTATGTTTGTATCTTTGGGATAAATACCTAGTAGTGCAATTTCTGGGTTGTAGGGTAGCTCTATTTTTAACTTTTTGAGGAACCTCTATACTGTTTCCCACTGTGACTGTACCAGCTTGCATTCCCACTAGCCACGTACGAGGGTTTCCCTTTCTGTCACCAACGTTTGTTGCTTCCTGACTTGTTAATTTTAACCATTCTGACTGGTGTGAGGTGGTGTCTCATTGTGGTTTTGACGTGGATGGAACTAGAAGGTATTATGCTAAGTAAAATAAGTTAATCAGAGAAAGCCAATTGTCATATGATTTCACTTATATTTGGAATTTAAGAAACAAAACAGGATCAGAGTGGAAGGGAGGGAAAAAATAAAATAAGACAAAAACAGAGAGGGAGAAAAACCATAAGAGACTCTTAACTATAAGAAACAAACTGAGGGCTGCTGGAAGGGAGGTGGGTGGGGGGATGGGGTAACTGGGTGATGGGCATTAAGGAGGGCATGTAATGTAATGAGCACTGGGTGTTATATAAGACTGATGAATCACTGAACTCTACGTCTGAAACTAATAATACATTATATGTTAATTAATTGCATTTAAATAAAATACCTTTTTTTAAAAAAAGTGGGTACATATGCTCTCTTCTCAAAAATGCTATTAATAATCTTCAAACATGGTTTTCTGTTCTAAAAATAATTCACAATAAATTTGAGTCATCCTGCTTGTAAGTAACTTGTGCAACTAACTGTCACTATATGTTGAATTTTACAGCAGGTTTCTTTTCTATGCATTTAGAATCCCTGTTAAATGGAATCTTTAACCTTGACCGGGGATTCAGAAATCCTATTTAACATCTACTCCATGCACTGATAGATATGACTAAATAAAAATCCTGTATGTTTAGATGCAATTTATGATTTTCCCAACCTGTAGCAAATGTATTATTGCCTGGAACTGACCATAATTAAAGTAGTGTTAGGCTCCTCTAATGTTTATAATGGTGGCTGAAATGTTCATTCCATTTGGTTCTCTGTTTATGCGGTGACTATTTTGGGTTCTATTTACATGGTTATGTATGGGTCCTTCCTCTATTTATTCAACAAAATAATTTGTGAGCCTATTATGTACCTGGCAAAACAAAGAAGAGCAAAGTACAGTTCCTGTCCTCTAACTCACTGAGGAGAAAGCCTGAAAAGCACTGAGAAGAACGTCTAAACTTTTAAAAAAATAATAGAATGCAACTTTCAAAGTAGGCTTGCTTGAGGGTAGGACTTAATTAGGAACTGGGAATTTCATGTTAAGATCTAAGATGTAGAGAGGCTTCTCTAAGCCCAACATTGTGAGAAAATTTTCTCCCCTGGGTTCTAGGGGACTTTAGAAGCAATAGCCATGGGAATCTCAACAGAGTGAAGAGGGAGAGAAGTAAATGTTTCTTTTGAATAGATCGAAGAGTTACTTGGAAAGAATTTTGGTGTTAGTAAAGGACATTTACTGAGGAAAGTCCAATAGAATTCATTTAACCAGTCATTTAACAAATGGCTTTGAGTGCCTGTAATGTTTGTAGAAGTACACTAATCCTTAAGAAACAGAACCAGAGTCTGTGCTCCCAGAATTCATAGTTTAGAAAAGGAGTCAGACAAAGTGTGGTGGCTCCTGTGAGAGTATGTAAGAGGTTAACTGAACGAGGCTGGGCGTTTAGGGAAGATGGTCCTGAATAACTGATGACTGAGCTGAAATGTAAACCATCATCAAGAATTAACTAGTAAAGAGAGATGGAGAGTGGGGGTGGGAGAAGCAGGACCAAGAAAACACTTTTAGCTCCAATGAAGATAAAGTCCAATGGCCTGACCCAACACCTGCTAGAGTCTAGGCTCTATCCACCATGTTGGACCCAAAGTTTATGGTCATTCTTCTTCACCTTGAAAATAAAATGCTGAAAGAGACTATAGAAAACCAATAGTGATTTACCTGGGGAGAAACCGTTCCTTGCAGAATTCTATATGGAAACTTATTCTTCCCCCCTGAGCCTTATAAACCTGGTGGCAAAAATAAAAGGAAAAGCATGAAGCCTGACAGATTTTAGGAGACCAGGTGGTCAAAAGCAAAGTATAACTTATTAAATGGCAGATGCAGAGTGCAGGGTGAAGCAATTACAGTCAAGCAAAAGCAAGGCAACGTTCAAAGTGAAGAGGCCAAGAGCACATAAAGCAGCAGCAGTAATACAAGAATCAGTGATGGGCGGGCAGGGATTTCCTGGATTAATTTAGCAGGCCCTTGGACTGTGGCAACCTGATGCTAAAGAAATCGTGTTGAAATGTGAAAACAAGGCAATATGAAAGCTCCAGCATTAACTGGATTAATGTATTTATTAGTCAGTTTACAAATACTGGTTGAGCTCTATTCTAGGCACTATTCTAGATAATAGGGATACGACAGTGAACAAAAATATGGTTCTTGCCTTCGTTCTATAGGAGAAGATTTATAAAAACAAATAAATCATCGGTATGCCAGAGGAATGGTGAGGACTCTAGGGGAAAATGTGAGATGCAAGGGCCACAAAGTTCTGGGAGAGGGCAGTTAAGCATGTTCTATGGGCACTGTGGCATTTAAACCGGGGCCCACAGGAGGGGAGTGAGAAGGGGACAAAGTTCTTAGAGAAGTACATTCCAAAGGGCGCCTGGGTGGCTCAGTCATTAAGCTCTGCCTTCGGCTCAGGGCGTGATCCCAGAGTCCTGGGATCAAGCCCCACATTGGGCTCCTCCGCTGGGAGCCTGCTTCTTCCTCTCCCACTCCCTCTGTGTGTGTTCCCTCTCTCGCTGGCTGTCTCTCTCTGTCAAATAAGTAAATAAAATCTTAAAAAAAAAAAAAAAAGAGTAGTACATTCTAAGCAGAGGAAAGAAACATTCAGCATCCTGACTCCTGAGCTTTTTCTCTTGGGTCTAGAGATTACATAGGTGGGCAACTCTAGAGAAAAATTATAATAATGATTTATGTAGCACTCACTAAGTGCTGGGCACTGTTCTTAGTGACTTACAGAAATATACCAAGTAACTCACAGCATATTCACCATATCCCTATAAGGTATGTAGTGTTACCATCATCTCTGTTTTTTACAATCGTTTTTAAATATTTTATTTGTTTACTTGAGAGAGAGAGAGCAAGAGCAGGGGGAGGGGGAGGAGCAGAGGGAGAGAGAGAAGCAGACTCCCTGTTGAACAGGGAGCCTGACCCAGGGCTCCATCCCAGGACCCTGAGATCATGACCTGAGCCAAAGGCAGACGCTTTACCAACTGAGCCACCAAGGCGCCCCATCATCATCTCTATTTTACAGATGAGAAATGGAAGAAAAGAGCAGTTTAGCAACTTGTCCAAAGTCCCGCAGTTACTGTGGGGGCATTTCCTGGATTTAAATCCGAACATTCTGGGTCCATTTAAGTCTCTAGTCTTCCTCACATCACATCTCATCTGACCTGGGCCCTAACCAAAGCCTCTAATTCTGTCTTCTCTGCTTTCCTTTGCCAATTTTAAGGGCTTTCGTGATTATACTGGGCCCACCTGGAAAACCCAGGATAATCTCCCTATTTTAAAGCCCGCTGATTAGCAAGCTGAAATCCATCTGCAGCCTTATTTCTCCTTTGCCATGTAACATCTTCACAAATTCTGGGGTTTAGGACATCAACATTTTTGCAGGGGGCATTATTTTGCCTCCCACAGGCTCCGAATCTGTACTCACCACTAATGACTCAACACTTATAAACGTGGCCAGAATGTAGATGGTTTCTGTTTGGGTCAGCCAGACTGTCTCATAGCCTCTACGTTGTCCAGACCAGGATGATTGAAGCCAGACGAATTTGGGTTTTGGAAATATGTTTTGAGTCTAGTCATAAATTCAGTAGGTACTGTGTTGAAATATTGGGGCCAGGGATGCTACTCATTCCATTGGCCTGGAATTTGAATCATATGCAATTATTTTAAACACAATTTTATTATTTCTATATTTTCAAAATATACAAGTATTCTTAATTTTTAAAAATCTGATAGTGTGTTCATTTTCCACTTACTTTAGTCCTATTGGCTTCGGTGTAACTTGTTTCTAGTAGCCTTTTCTCCATCTTTTTCTGTGCATTCATTCATTTCTTTTCTACATGAGAAACTCCAAATGTTATTCCTGTCTATGATCTGTGTTCTTCAAGAAATTTAACAGTAAAAAAAATTAAGAGTGTTTATCTACCAAGATAATTTCCTTCCAAAATTCGGACGACCATTTACCTTTACCTAAGTATGTCCTATACTTTATGTGTGACCTTTCCTCACGGTTCCCTCATTTTCTCCACAGCTCTGCTGGTTAATTCTACTCCTCTGTCAAGACCTGCTTCTCCTTCTCTTACCAGCCTTTTTTTTCTTCTTCTTTATGTTGCCATATATTGTATTTTGTCATAATTTATTGCTACCTGTATACATTTTTATGTATTCCTTACCAGATTTTATGTGTAGCAGGATGTGGACTTTCAAATGATTTTAATTAAAATAGATGTAACTTCTAAAAATATTTCTGTTGACTCAGGACTGTAGTTTCCAAGTTTTTCAGATATGTAAAAATTTCTTTTTATAATTTTCTAATACCCCATTACTTTCCTGAAATTAAATTCATAGATAAATAACTGCTTACCTATAAGAAATAATCTAATGTGTGAATTTTGGCATTTGCAAGATAAAATAATTTATAATAAAAATTTATACTAATGGATAAAGAAGATGTGGTTCATATATACAATGGAATATTACTCAGCCATCAGAAAGAACGATTACCCAACATTTGCAGCAACATGGACGGGACTGGAGGAGATTATGCTAAGTGAAATAAGTCAAGCAGAGAAAGACAATTATCATATGGTTTCACTCATTTATGGAACATAAGAAATAGCAGGAAGATCGGTAGGAGAAGGAAGGGAAGAAGGGAGGGAGGGTAAACAGAAGGGGGAATGAACCATGAGAGACTGTGGACTCTGGGAAACAAACTGAGGGCTTCAGAGGGGAGGAGGTTGGGGGATTGGGATAGGTCAGTGATGGGTAGTAAGGAGGGCACGCATTGCATGGTGCACTGGGTGTTATACACAAATAATGAATCATGGAACATTGCATCAAAAACTTGGGATGTACTTTATGGTGACTAATACAACAAAATAAAAATTATATTAAAAAATAGACACATAAAAAAATTTATACTAAAACACTGCTTTCTTTCCCTATGTTAATGCTAGATAGGATGGCAATCTACATTATGATATGAAGTGGTGAAGGAGTTGAGCCTCTATACAGAATAACAGGGGACTCATAACCACAGATGTTGACCTATACTGTGTATATTGTCTTAAATATTATTATTGGACTTATTATTATTTACTTTATCTCCCACAGTATGAAATACACTTGGTAAGCTCCAAAACAGAATAGTGTGTAATTTCCCCTTGATTTTTACAATAGTTCCATTTCTGCAAAATTCAGTGTAAATTAAAATAACGGAAAAAAGTCCTTTGCGTTTATACATAACATTCAGGGAGGTTCTAGTCTCAAGTAATTTTAAGTGAGTTTTTCATCTGCAAAATTGACTTTGTAATGTTTAGAAGTCATTAGGACACATTGAAATTATGTTTTGTATGATATTCTCCCCACCATTCCAGGAATCGAGCTCTCTGATGGAAGGCCCTGAATGCTAGCAGGGCAAAATAATAGTGATGACCAGAATCCTACTCCCCAAAACTCCAACTCTTGTTTGGCTCTCAGCAGCTAATATGATTTTTAAAAGACCTTATATTAAGATTAATTTTACTCTGGGAGAATCACCCCAACAAGACCATTACCATTCAGAATATAATGAAAATATTTCTTAGTAATGGGAAGGTGCTTAAAGACTGACCCCTTCCTGTTCTCTAGGAACTAATTACTTAGACAATTGTTTAATGGACCAGCAAAGTCTATTTTGAAAGAAAAAGAGAGTATTCTTATGGAGCGATAAAAAGAGTGTGAGACAGAACCCCAGCAGAGCTTTCCAAACTATGATTCAATAAAGAAGGGAAAGACATGGACTCTCACTGCTGGGGAAGTGCTGCGTGAATGAAGCATTCATTCATTCATTCGTTCATTCATTCATTTATAATTCAGAGGCTAAGGTAATTCTGACCTGCTATCCAAATGATCCAGGATAGAAGACACTTCCTCTGCCTCATCCAGGCTGATGGCAGAAGCTAACTATTCTCCTAAACCACTATCTCACTTGCTAACCGTACAAGGGAAGCAGGCGTGCCAGGAGATTTTACTGTGCTCTCTGTCCAGACATCCTTGAGTGCAGACCTCCGTACTATATCAGAATGCGTATCAGCCTAAAAAGGGCCCGTGGATATCTAGCCATAGGATTCGAGCGGGGTGCAGTTCCCGTATCTGCCTTTGGGAGGAGAGTGCAAAAGTGAGTACATTGAGACCCTGGAGGTGGGATTTAACTAAATCTTCTTTTCATAAGGATTATGAACTCTGAAAACCAGACGACAATTTATCTTTGTAATCCCACTGCTACCACCACAACCACCACAAAATCCTAACACACTCTGGCAAAGAGTAGATGCCAAATACATTTGTTTTTGAAATTGATTCTTTCCTCTCTCTCTCTCATCATTTATTCTCCTTTTGTAAAGAAATGGTGCTAGAAAGTGTGATTTTACAGCACTGTCTCTCCCTAACATTCTAGGGTTTTTCTCCATCCACACCGTTGACAGCTTTTAAATTCATGTGCATGCATCAAACCAACTAATAACAATTTGGGTGTATGTGCAAGTGTTACATTTTGAGCACAAATAGGTACCTTAATAAATTTTTGTTGAACTGAATGTAAATTCATTATAAGCATTACCTCCATTTCTTTTTCTTCTGGATTTTTTTTCATATTTTGCATGACTAGGGTTGTTGTAAGTATGTCCCTAAGTACCTTACATAGCACTGTATACATTGCCGGATTCAGTAATAATTTTTGAGTGAATTAATATATGAAAGACTCAATAAAGTAACTACTACATGTTAGGCAAGAGACTTAGCAAGAGACCCAAAATGACCTGCATTTAGCTCTTGTCTTGTCAACTCTGAAATGACTACTTTGATTTAATCATTACTGTATTTTATAATTACATATACTTATACACGATGAGGTTTTGAAGCTGAAATTGGAGCCTCTTTTTCTTTCCTATACCTACTTGTTTTTGTAGCTGAATCAACAGAAACAACAAGTGCACGTCTATTTTCGATCTTTTGTGGATGGTCTCCTGTGCCACAGACTGTGTAAATAAATCAACACAACCGGATGACCCAGGTCAGGAAATAACACACCGACACCAGTTTCAAGTCTGTTGAGCAAATCTGTGCATCGATGCCTCATGTAGGCCATGTCAGTGTGGGCAACCTTATCGGCTCAGGGGTTGCTGAAATCCTATATAATGGAAAATAGAGACCTCATTGGATCAAGAGTAAACAAGTATGAAACAGTGAGCTCCTGATAGACCACAAGTGTAGCGAAGTACAAAAACAGCATCCCACCGGGTGATTTCATCAGCCAGCTGTGTGAACTTGCCTTGAGCTGAGCCAGACCTTCTGCAGTGCTAGTTCATCACAGGCAGAACTCTAGGTGTATACTCTTTTGGAGTAAAAAAATAATAATAAACTGGATGGCAGGAGAGGATGAATCTGAATACCAGGGTGTTTTTTGATAAGCAAACCAGCTGGACACAATCATACTCCAAACTTACTTGGTGAAAAGATGATAGCATAACTGCTGGGAATAAATGTCTACTGATTTGTTTGCGCACTTGGGTAAAAGAGCACTGAGTCAGCCATCAACACTGGACAATGTTTTTCTATGCAGAGAAATGTGAAACGGAAATTATTCACTACATCATAGCAATGCAGGAAAGCTAAAATATCTTTAAACTTCCCACCTCTATTTTTTAAAGAGTCAACAAATATTTATTACCCATTTATTCTGTGTTAGCGTGTGTTATGTTTGCTCACTACATGCCTCTGAAGAACTGCCGCTATCCTTAAAGAATTTATGTTCTAATAATAAACTCAAAAAGAAATAAAAATGATGTATGTGTATAGGGAAGAGATTGATAAGAAGAGAGGGAGAGAATGAGGAATATAAAATAAAGAAATGGAATAGACTACCATAATAAAGAGTGGTGAGGATCGAAGTTTGAAGGACTTCTTTTACTGAGCAGTTCAGACCTCTCTGAAGTGATACCTGAATTTACATGCATTCATTCATTCATTTATGAAACCTATACCATGGGATAGGAATTCTTCCAGCAGCTTGGCAATATCTGTGATCTCTGCCATCACTACCTCCTATTGATGGTGGAGAAGAGGGGTGAGAATCAAGAAATAACCAGTAAACATAATAAATAAGTAATGTGATATGTGCTATAGAAAAGTAATGTAAATAAGGGGCATCAGAAAAACAGGTAGAAGGTTGTCATTTGCATAGGATGGTCAGGAAGGCTTATTGAGGAGATAATATTTGAACAAGTCCTTGAAAGAGGGAAAAGATCTGCCATGGGGTATTTGGGGTGAGAGTATTCTGGGCTGAGGAAACAGCTAGTGCAAAATTTGGGGGGTGGTTTGCTGAGGAAAAGAAAAATAGCAAGAAATAGCAAGGAATCCACTATGACCAGAGCGATGTGGGGAAGGGCAGAGAATTAGGAGATGATTTCAAAGTCTTTGCACTTCCTTTGGAATAAGGAGGCTGTGATTATGTATCAAGTTGATTTGCCTCACAAGTGCCGGGAAGGGCCAGCAATCCCTATACCAACGGATGAAAGATTACTCTGAACTTTGCTGTGAAAGAGAGGAGAAGGCAATGGGGTCAAGGGTCAGAGGCGAAGACCCTTTGCTCTTCTTTGCTCCGGCTTTTATTGGTCCTTCGGGGTAATCACAAATCCTTATCACTATTTCTCAAGCGCGTGATGTGTGACAAGCGGTCTTACTGAACCTGGGAGGATCTGTTTACGGGAAACATACGATATGCTAATCTGCGTGTTCTGCGGTTCGGCTAAACATAGCCTAAGGGACAACGCGTGCATCTCTTAGATCACGGCGCGGCTGCTCCGCCTAGGAAAGTTTCCGGAAGGGAGCTCCCCACAGCATTCCAACGGCAGAGCGGTCACGCACGCCTCGCCTTCCAAAGGCCTCCGCCCTTCTCGGAACCCTGCCCTCCCCCCAGCGGCCTGTGTGTTACACTGTAGCGAGCCAGGTATTGTGGTGATTTCGTGCTGGACATTAACCGCAACGCACAAGTGTGCATCTGGCAGAAAAGAAGCCCTGAAAGCAGGATGTGTGCCTGCTCAGAATGAAATCCGCCTTCTCTCTCTTGACTTCTTAACTTTCATTCCAAATCCGCATCCACACACCGCCCAACACACACCCGTGCCTGTGCGCCCTCTCCGCAGAGAAGACCATTCGTGTAAGTCGGCGGTTCACCAGCCGGGCTGAGACTCCGCATCACTGCGGGAGCTGAGGAACTGCACACGTGTCAAAGGCTCACTTGGCTGACCCGGGGTCCGATCTGGGTATGGCCCTGGCCTGTCTGGTTGGAAACCTGCTCGAGGCGACTTGGACAGGCAGTCGCTATAGGATCCACTGCTTCCAATCACCGTCGTTGGAGCAGTAAGAGCGGTATCTGGGAGCCTGTTAGCTCTGCTGGATCTCAGAGCTCATCAGATAACGACGGAATCAAAAGCTACATTTTAACGAACTCCTCAGTGATTTGCATGCACATTCAAATACAAGATACACTTCTCCAAATCATTGCCTCAATTCTCAATTTTTTTTTGAACTTAGTCCGAGAAGATTTGCCCAAGTACTTCAAACCTGTTTCTTAGATGGAAGTAAATGTAAACCAATAGAATAAAATAATCTCCCCAACAGAAACTCCTCATGGAACTTCTTATGTAAATCTGTTCTGCTTTCTCACAGTATTTTTATAATCTGGAAACAATTTGTTAAATAGTTTATGTGAAAAAAAATTGTTATGTGGCCAGAAATCTATCACGTTAATACTATGTAATTTGATATCATAATTATATAATTATTTGTTAATTCACTGGTGAAACATTTTTAAAAAGTTTCTCTGAAGCATTCTTGAAATCGATTTTTTCTCTCCTAGCTTGGAAATACGAGTGGGCTCTTTTGCATGTTTGAAATTAGCAAATGATCAAATTCATACAGGAAAAAAATTTAGGGAGTATATTTCTCAGGGTCTGGCAAACAACGTAACTTCTTTTCATTTTGTCCTTTTTCTCTCTTTGTATTGAATCAGTAGACATAACTTACAAGTTCGGAATTTTTCTCCACTGTAAGTTTTAAGAATAAATAATAGCCTATAATTGAAATAAAATATTTTAAATTAAGCAAATAAATTGAAGGAAAAGTTTTTTTTTTTCTAAAGATTTTATTTATTTATTTGACAAAGAGAGAGATAGCCAGCGAGAGAGGGAACACAAGCAGGGGGAGTGGGAGAGAAAGAAGCAGGCCAAGGGAAGAGCCTGATGTGGGGCTCGATCTCAGAATACTGGGATCACACCCTGAGCCGAAGGCAGACACTTAACACCTGCGCCACCCAGGCGCCCCTGAAGGAAAAGTATTTAGGGTTTCTTCATTGTAAACATATATATATGTGTGTATTATTCTTATGTATATATTTCATATATGTACTGTGTTAAATGCAGTGGTATATTCAGCAAAAATAATAAACTTCGAAATCATACATAATTATACCCACTAATTTCCACAGCTGTCAGAGTGATATCTCACAAACCTCAAAATCACCCCAAGGAACAACAACAACAACAAAAGTATATATATATAATATGTATGTATATGTATATGTATATATGTATATGTATATATATATATATATACACATATATATATATCAGAGAATAGCTTTCTCTTAAGTTCATGGCAAAGAGGACTTACAATTCTGATGTAAACATCACATCTAAAAGTAAAAATATTGCAGAAGTAGCAACCTGCATTATAGGCTGTGGTTGACGAATTGAAGCCATTTGCAATGACTCACTTTTGTTTCTGCACTGGCAGCCAGTTGAAAAGCTGGTTAGTCTATTTAATATCTAATTTTGAAGCTGAAGGTGTTTCTTCATCATTAGGAGTCCGTGCTTTATGACAGGGGAGAAATTCCAGTCGGAAAAGGACAAGGCTGATTTGTTAAATGATACTTCACCCAATTCTACAGGGCACACTAAAAGCTATAGCTTGTTGGTAGGGTCACCTCTAATGATGAAAGATTGTTAATTGCGCCACAAATCCGCAAAATAAGTAATTGATTCAGGAGACCAAAGTACGTAAATTATTTTGCAAGAAACATCAGAATGCTGTTACAAATTTTTAAAACCGGCCTGCACCTGCTCAATGCAAACTTGATTTAAAACTTTGTCAGATAAAATATACCGGACGTAAAAAAGTGTTCCTTAAAAATTAATAAACTTTTCTGTCTTTTTAGAGAGCTTTTATATACAATATTTCATTTCAGCTATGCTATCATTCTGTTAATTTAGGACAAAACCTTAGGATTGCTTCAGAAAAACATCCTCTTTAACCATTTATTAACCCGTCTTCTATCTGGACGCGCGTGTGCTGAATTGGCTCCTTTGTGCAGCCCCGCCCACGTCTTCCAGAGACCCAGGGGTGGGAGGGAATGGAAAGGGAACAAGACCCGTGCTATCTGTAATTTGATCAATTGGCTTAGAGTCAAAAGGAAATGCCACTAATCCTTCCATTTTTAAAGCTACAGAAATTGTTTATTATAGTTATTAAACTGTCCTTATTTTAACTAAAACCACGAGAAAGCCTAATTAATATACAGTCATAATAGCATAAATTAGAATAAAATGAGCGGTTTTCAATATGGTATTAAAGTAGTTTGAATAATTCGGCCAATTTTTTTTTTTTTAACTGAATTCCCTTGGTAAAAGAAAAGCATGGGTTGTATCTCTTTTCTTGAGTTGCAAGGAAATTGAAACAATAAGGAACTAATTAATGATTACCCCTTTTTAGCAATTCTAAAGGATATTATCAAATCTGTCTTCAAAATGAAGCCATTGCAAGACCAGAAATACATACGTTTGATTGAGTCACTTAAATCAACAGGGTGTCATCTGGGGAAATAGATTCTGGAAGGAGGTTCAAATATATCGAAGACTATTTTTAAAAGAAAACAACTCCTTATGACACCCACATCTTTTGCTCTTAGTTCAGTAGTTCTCAAATGTGGCCACACACTGGAGTTACTCGTGTTATTTAATAAAATGCAGAATTCAAAAGTTAATCCCTGGAGATTCTGATTCAGTGGAGTTCCTGGAAATGGAAAATTTTTAAAACTGCTCCACACACTTGGATGGAAGTAGTCTATATATAAGGGTACAGGATCTATGCCAAAGACGCAAAGGTACAGGGTCACAGCAAGGAGAAAACAAACCACCACCACCACCACCAATACAGGTGATGGGTAACAACTGCCTAAAAATCTATCGGTATTGTATCCAAGTGTGGTTGCTACTTGAGAATTTAGGTAAATTACACTGGTTTTTTTTTTTCCTATAAACTATTTAACTTGCTTTAGGCCATTTATCATCTCAGCGATCAACCATATCGACCGCTAAGTGCAGCTGGGCACTCACGCCAGTGTCGTGTGGTAGAAGGAATGATTTCAGGCAAGAAGAAAACCTCAAGTAAATAGCACTGCAATTATTATTTTCCACACTCCGTTATGTCATATTTATTTTTACTGGTTTTTCCTATGAGATTGCTTTATCTATGGTTATTTCAAGATTCTGCTTCAGAAACAAAGAAATAAAGTGTCTGGTGTAGAGATATTAGGGCTGTTTACAAAAAGCTTATTAAAAATTTTTCTAGATTAGTTTTTGGTTGCTGGAATTACGGATGATTTACTTTCAATTTTTCAGTATTTTCCAAATTTCTATATAATGCATATGGATTACTTCCATAATTAGGAAAAAAAATTTAATGTACCAAATGGGAATTGTGAATGGTATGAACACTGTTATAATCATCAAAAATATCAATACTAGTAGATTAACTCAGGTGACAAGATAATTTAGTGATTTGATAGTTTGTGCATTTTTATTCTTTTTTTTTTTTTTAAGATTTATTTATTTATTTATTTGACAGACAGAGAGACAGGCAACGAGAGAGGGACCACAAGCAGGGGGAGTGGGAGAGGAAGAAACAGGCTCCCAGCAGAGGAGCCTGATGTGGGGCTCGATCCCAGAATGCCGGGATCAGGCCCTGAGCCGAAGGCAGACGCTTAACGACTGAGCCACCCAGGCGCCCCTGTGCATTTTTATTCTTGTTAATTCCCCTTTATCGAATCATAACTTTGGGCTCCTCTGCGTCAGAAGCAAAGCAAAAATTGCTTGCAGCCTTCCTACCCTACTTTGCTCTCACACAGAAATTCTAGTTTACTGAGAGTTTAAAGACCTAAGGTTTGGGGAGCCTGGGTGGCTCAGTCTGTTGTTAAGCATCCCTCTGACTCTAGGTTTTGGCTCAGGTCTGGATCTCAGGTTGGGGAAGGTGGGGGTGGAGTCCTGAGCCTGCTTTTCTTCTAGGTCCCCCTCTGCTCCTCCCTCTCCTCTCTCTAGATAGATAGATAGATAGATAGATAGATAGATAGATGATAGATAATAGATAGATAGATAGATAAATAAATAAATAAATAAATAAATAAAATCTTCTTAAAAATATTAAAAAGACCTAAGGTTTGAGGGAGAACAGAAGCAAGGAAAGTGTCTTTGCTGGGGGAGAGAATAAGGCAAAGGCTGTGTGGTGAACTAAGGAAGCAAGATGCTTTGGACCATCCAGTGCTTCACAGTAGGCGGGAGCTAAGAGCATGAGGTAAAGTGAAATCCTTAACGCACCTCGAGTTAACGGAACATGATATATACTCACTACACCGTCTTTTTCTCCCAATTACTGAAGTTTATTTTATATGTTTACACTCTGTGACAAAATATTCCTCCCAGTGAATGAAGATAATTTGCCTCCAGATCCCCAGAGATATTGCTTAAAAATTATGCTGATCACTGAGCTCCTCTCAGACTTCTTGAATCAGAATTTCTGAGGACCAGAAAGCTAAAATCTAAAAATAAGCTTCCTAAGTAATTTTAATCATAGTCAAGTTTGGCAACTATTATTATAAAGGCATAAACTAATATTTATTGAAGACACTTATGTTCATAAATTAACATCATATCATCACGCATCTGATTTTAATACTAAGGGCAAATCTTTCATGCTTCTGTCAATCTAAGAGGAAGTCTTCCCTGGTCCACAGTAAGGTGGGAAAATAAGGATAATGTAGTGAGTATGAGTGTAACTGAGTGCTCACCCTCCCCTTTTCCTTATTTTCCACCCATCGGGGGACTGATTGCTATGGACAGGAGGATTATAAATCCTTATACTACCCCATTCACTTACACCGATTTGCTTCCGTCTAATCTATGGTAAATATCTTTTTTCTCCCTAAAGGAGTTTTTGTAGAAGAAGGTATACACAAAGCACAGAGGCTTGAAAGGTGCATAGCAATAAGCACTATTTCTCATTGACCCAGTGCCCTCTGTAACTGGGGGGAGGGGCATGGGTGTGAGTGATAACATGTTAGCACCTGCATGATAGGTGAAGTACCCTGTAAAGAATATCGTGTATTTAATATGAATCTGGATCATAATGATCCTGAATTACTTGTCAGGTATGGGTTTATGACCATGCAAACATTTTACACAAATTACCCACTAACAACCACACATCAGACTGTGCTAATGGAGGGGAAGAACTGATTTTAGAATGAGATTTAATTCTGCAATTATGGATGGAGTTGTCGAAGGTGGAGGAAATGGAACCCTGATAGCTTAAAGGGGAGTGTCTATCGGGAGATGGAGAAGCCAGCGGGCTTTGAAGTGGAGCATGACTAGGTTCTGAGAGTCAGTCCACAGGGGACTAGATTCTTCTGAAAATCCCTTGGTTAAATAGTTTATAACAGCATGGGGAATTTCCTAACACTCATCAGAAAAGAAAATACATTTTTTCCTATTCTCACAGGGTTTAGCAGGGACTTGACTTTTGATTGTTGACAATTGACCTTAATATCTGCATAAACTTTTGCAGAAGAAGGTACATTAACCATAATACAAGCAACATGTATTGACTCCTTGCAATATTAATGTTGTTTTTAGAGACTAGAAAGGGACCACCTGTTCACTAACCCTATCTCAAAGGAGGTGATAGAATTAAGACTGCCTTTTATCATGACCCATTGTTTTTACCCAAGATGAAGTAATAAAAGTGGCCAAAATCTCCCTCTACTCTGGAACCAACTGTCCCCTGGTTATAAGCAAAAATCACCATAGAAAGCCTGGAAATGCTCAGAGTTTTAGAAAAGGAGGAGGAAGAGAAGGAGTCATTTTTATGAAGACTAAAGCCTGAAACATATGGAATAGAACTTGAATGTGTTTAGTAAACTGTGTGTGTGTGTGTGTGTGTGTGTGTGTGTGTGTGTGTGTAGCAGGGGAAGGATAAATAATAAAGAAGCACAGTGGATTGGTCTCTGCCTCTGTTTGAAGTTTCTTTTAGAAATAAAATTAAAATTATATGATGTCTGAAATTGGCTTTAAAATTCTCCCAAAAGGGGGGCCCTGGGTGGCTCAATCAGTTAAGCATCCAGCACGTGATTTCAGCTCAGATCCTGCTCTCAAGATCCTGGGATCAGCCCTGCTTTGGGCTATGTGCTCAGCAGGGAGTCTGCTCAAGATTCTCTCCCTCTGCCCCTCCTCTCCCTGTTCTCTGTATCTTTTTCTCAAATAAATAAAATACATACATACATATATACATACATACATACATAAAATACTCCCGGTAAGGGGGGAGTTGTAGAATAGAATAAACAAGATAAGTCAATTCTTTAAAATTATTCAATTTGTGTGAAAGGAATACATGAGTGTTTATTTTGTCCTTTTATCTTCCTTGCATATAATTAAAAATTATATAATTAAAAAATTCATCATGTTTTATCCTAGGAAGTGACACCATCTTTGATTATATAGCCAGCTCTAAAACAATGACCCTATTAAAGTACTTTTTCCCACATTGCACTGTAGAAGAAGCCATATTCACTGTGAGGTTTCGTATTTTTTCTTCTATGCTTAAATTTCCTAGTACCTCCAATTTTTCAGGAAAGTCTTATAAATATATAGCCTCTAATGGGGAATACAAAGATACAGCACAATAAAGTTTGACCTTTTGCATATTGATATGTCTTAAGCATCATTCTAGGGAGGGCAATGATCCAGAAATTTTCAACCATAATCAGCAAAGAAGTTGCCGTAAGTGGAAATCGTTTAGAGGTGGGAGAATTGGGAAGGAACACTAAAGAAATCTGCTTTCAACTAATTAGCTAGCCAAACGTATAACTACTTTTGAGTAGTGGAGAATGATCTTTGAGGAGTGTCTGTGGTATGTCTGCCTGTGTCTACGTTGAGTGGTAACGCACTGTCCTTTCTATGGAAGGACTGACTTTGATTTTGATAGTATGTTATTCCACCATTTGTATTAAAATGTTTTTTCTTTAGGAAGTGATGGTGCTAACATATGGCAGCATGGCAATTTTTTTTAATGTTCATTTTATATTGGCCTTCATACTAGTTTTAGAATTATTTCCCCAAATCAAAATCTAGGATTCGCTGTCTCTTTTTTAAATCCCCATCTTATCTATTTCCATCTCTTCATCTCCTCCAATGTGTTCACTTCTATAATCATTTTCTTTCTCTAGTCCACAAAGCTTGATTTTGTTGAGCTATTTATTCTATCACAGATATCTTTTTCTTTTTTATCACTGTCGTCTGCATCATTGTCGAAGACTCCCAGGGGCACACAGTAAACATGTGCAGCAGAAAGATGCATGATATGCGGGGTAACTTGATCTTCCATCTCTCAACAATGAAGAATGCTGGAGTGGAATAAGCAAACATGTTCAACTACATACTTCCAACATTTTTCTAGATGCATTGGTTGATGGCAAGTATTTTAATTAAAAGTATATTTAAGAAAACAGAAACCACACTTGTAATCGTGATAGAGAGAATTTAATATAGAGAATTGGTTGAAGAGATTTTTTTTTTAAAAAAGACATTCAAAGGGGTGCATGCAACCCCATGTTTATAGTAGCACTATCAATAATAGCAAAATTACGGAAAGAGCCCAGAGGTCCATTGATTGATGAATGGATAAAGAAGATGTCCATGTGAGATATATCTATGTATAGATAGATAGATAGATGATAGATAGATAGATGATAGATAGATAGATAGATAGATAGATAGATAGATAGAGGCATATTACTTGGTGATCAAAAATAATGAAATCTTGCCATTTGCAACAAAGTGGTTAGAACAACAGTGTATTATGCTAAGCGAAATAAGTCAGTCAGAGAAAGACAAATATCATACAGCTTCACTCATATGTGGAATTTAAGAAACAAAACAGATGAACAGGGGAAGGGAAAGAAAAGTAAAATAAGATAAAAACAGAGAGGGAGGCAAGCCATAAGAGACTTTTAACAATAGAGAACTGAGGATTGCTGGAGGGGAGGTGGGTGGGGAGATGTGGTAACTGGGTGATGGATATCGAGGAGGGCACTTATTGGGATGAGTACTGGCTGTTATATGTAAGTAATGAACCATTAACTTCTATTCCTGGAACCAATACTACACTGTATGTTAACTAACTTGAATTTAAATCTAAGAAAATGAAATGATCTAAAAATACACAAAAATTTAAAAAGATATCATAAAGATAGTACATAGAGAAAGCAGCTAGCATTAACAAGTTGGGGGAAGGGGAAGAGATTGAAAAGATTAGAACCTTGAAGCTTGGAGAAGAATTTCTGTAGAGCTCTCAGTCGTCATAAAAAGGGAGTCATCCATCTGGCCTGGTGGAGGGTCTCAGGCGATCCAAGACCCATGCCTTGGCATAGAAGATACTTCCTGGCTGATGCTTGGTACCTCAGCATCTCAGAGCAAGTGCTTTGCAAAGATGGAGCCCAGAATTCTAAGGGAAGAGTTCTACTCAGCTGCAACTTGTACTTCTGAGGGGACATAATGAAACTGTTTTGGGAAATGTGTAAAAAAAAAATCTAGAAACTTGAATTAACTGCTCTTTCCAAACTGAGAATCTATTGCTGGGGAAGCACTGTCAGGAACAACCTGTCATCACAGAGCACAGAATGGAAGCACAGTTTGGAGATGAGAGAAAATAGATTAATTACCAGCATGGTGAATCTCTTCAGCTACTCACCACCTATATGCATTCTTTTCATACACTAGAACACCGTGTAACAACAATAACAATGTTATGCTGTCCACTAAATGTATTCAATAATTTTTTATACAATAAAGATGTTCTCATCGACTCCCTAAAAAGGGTAACACAAAATCCCATTGGTCATAGAATCTACCACTGGATGTTGTAATTACTCCCCATATTCTGTTCCTACCTGTATATTCCATAATCTAAAGACTACATCATAAAGTTAACCACACACGACAATCTTGAATAAAATAAGAAAGATGAGAATAAGAATGGGAGACAAAGTAGTTGGTATACACAGCCGCGGCATGCTAAGGAAAACAGCCATAGCTGTCACGGTACTTGCTTTGTAATAGGTCCTCGATAGTAAGCATTGTCTTCTAGCATTTGCTGGTTACTGGGGTGTAAATACTTCCAAAGCTGATTTCAAGCTTCCAAGGTTGGGTCACTGAATATAGAGTGAGAAATGACACACAGACTCAGTTCTTGGGGATCCATATCCACCTGCTCCAGTGCACCCCTGCTTTCATAGTATTGGAAGTTGAAACCTGGCCGTTTTGCACTCCTCGTGCCATTCAAGCAAGAGGCGAAGAGGGTCGTATACTGGTCAGGTGATAGATTCGAATTAACAAGGGTAAATTGTGGTTGCCGTTACACAGTGGGGGAAAGAAAACTTTCTCTGGAATCTCTGGTCTTGTCCAGGGTTACTTTTAATTGCTTCCATTCCAATCAGTAAAGATAATTGCAAAACAAACAAATAAACAGTCAAGCAAACAAAAATAAAACAAAACAACAGACAAATGAGGCAGGTCCACTCATGACTCAGACCCTCCAGAAACAAACATTTAGGTCACTATCAGGTAGAGAACGTCAACCAGCTGAGATCCTGACATTAAATAAAGGGCATTGGGAATGTGTAATAGATAAAGATCATTGCCTATTAAATTTTGTGTCCCCAAAACCTAATAGAGTTTCAGATACATTTAAGCGCTCAATAAATATTTGGCAACTGAATAAAATTTATCTACCAAGTTAATTATCTAAATTGTCATTAAACCAAGTGCTCTTTTCGGAACTAAATTATCAGATTTGTTAATGACTTCAGGTTTGAAATTCCATTGTTTGTTCCCCATAAATGTGTGCCAAGTGTAACCAAAAAAAGTGAGTAAATTAACTTTGCCATCATGATAAAAATCTGAGTAATCCTGATTAGATATTGCCTAGCTCCTCACTTTGCTTTTTCATTATATTGATACAAGGGATTCTGGAGAACTACAGACAAAATGTTCACTTTCAACTGACTTTAACAGCAGGTGTGGAGAAATAACAAGCCATTAATTTGAATACGGAGCTCAAAGAAAGAGTAACATCAATCCACCTGTGAGAGATACCATTTGCTGATTCTCAGCACCATCGCCGTCCTTCAAAGCTCCCCCAAAGGCTGCAGGGCAAGAAAGCCAAAAGCCAGAGGCACCTGGGTGGCTCAGTCGTTAAGCGTTAAGCGTCTGCCTTTGGCTCAGGGAGTGATCCTGTGATCGAGCCCTGCATCGGGCTCCCTGCTCTGCTGGGAGCCTGCTTCTTCCTCTCCCACTCCCCCTGCTTGTGTTCCCTCTCTCGTTGGCAGTCTCTACCTCTGTCAAATAAATAAATAAATCTTTTTAAAAAAAGAAAGAGTCAAAAGCCATACTTTCAGACTTCTTCATCAGCTGGGAGATGGAGGTGAGAAAAGGGAGTATTCTGTGGCAGCCACACAGGTACTGCAGGCAGCTGAGGTCACGGGTGATGATTTCCGAGTTCTACCATTATTTCCCCCTTTCCTGAAGTGCCTTTTCTGCCCTCCACAGCCTAGTGGTTTGAAAAGTCTCTAGTTATCCATTTAAATGTTTTTTCTGTATCACATTAATCTAAAATGACCTCTGAATGGTATACCATTCTATCCCACACATTTTTCCTCACAAGCCACGTGATAGAGATGGACGAAGCACAAAGAGGCAAAAAAAGAAGGCAGCAGTGATCAATATTTGTTGATCAGTCTTTGAAATTCATGCAGATTTCCTAGTACCAGGATCCTTAGAGAAGGATCAGATGAACATTTGTCAGAAAATACTGAAATACGGCATCGTTTTATTAGTCACTTTTAAAATTACTTTTAATGCTACCATATTGCAATTCTAGGAACCATCAAGTAGCGACTACAGAGTGGGCGTTCTGAACCATTACGGAATTGTTATTAAATGATATAAAATGTCATAGAATAATAGTGGCAATCATATTGATAGCTTACATTAGCACTTAAAAATTTTTTCAGGGTAAAAGCCTGCATAATTTCTTCATAAAACATTCACTATAGAGGCATTATTCCATAATCACATCTACCCTTCCAATTATTTCCAAATGATATGAAATTATCAGTAAACAGATATAAAACACACAGGAATATTTCATACATGCAAGACTCTATGGTATGCATATACTTTGAGACATACCAACGAGTGTAATTTACATGCTCCCCATTTCACAAACAACGGTGGGGTCATTCTTAATCTCTCCATTCAATAGAACAGCCTGTAGCTGTAGGTTCTAACTCCAAAATATAACTAAAATCTACTCCTTTTCATCTACCTTACAGTCCCGCTGGGTAAGCAATCATCATCTCCTGCAGACCTGCCTCCTTACTCCTGCTTCTATACTTCTTCTCCCCACTCCGCCATCAACAACCCAATTCACACTCAGCACCCAGAGTATGGTTTTAACACATGAATCGGATCATGACAATTACCTGTGATACAACTTTCAGGGCTCTTCCTTCTTTTATGATAAAACCCCAATGCCTCTGTCCAGCATAGTCTTGCAAGATAGAGCTTTTGCATAATTCCCAAGCCTAATCTGGTGCATACCACATGCTTTCCCTCACCATGTGCTCAGCCATCCTTCCCTCCTGGCTCTACCTCCCTTCTCTGCTCGAGCACCTTGCATTTGCTGTTCTCTCTCCCTGGTAAACTCTTCCCTAGTGTTTTTTGTTTTTTGTTTTTTTAATTTTCTTTTGAAGTAATTTCAAATTTACATAAAAGTTGCCGCATAGTATTAAGACCTCCCATATACTTTTTTTTTTTTTTTCAGATTAGGACACTTGTTTTCATAAGCACAGTAAAATGATCACTATCAGGATATTACCATTGATTAAGATGGCTTAAATATTACCATCTAATTCACAAACTGCATTTGAATTTCACTGATAGCCCTAATAATATGCTGTAAAGGACTAAGATCCAAGCTAGAATTTTATGATATACTTAATGGACATGTCTCATTAGACTTTTCAAATCTGGGACAGTTCCTCCGGCTCTCCTGTATTTCATGTCTTTGACAGGTTTAATGAACACAGGCCAGTTACTTTGTAGAATGTTTTATATTGATTTGTGTTCTCCTTCATACATTGTATTAGAAAGTACACTATGGCTAATCGTATTCCTGATGATGCTTACTTTTACCACTCGGTTACGATAGTGCCAGATTTCTCCACTATAGAGTTCATTACTTAATGTATTTATTAATAATAACTTTAGAGTATTTTGTAGAAAAATACTTTAAGATTCTATATTCTGTTCCTCATTAATGTTTGCATCTATTTATGATTCTTCTATGAATTATTTGTATGATGGTTGCCAAATGCTGATGTTCCAATTCCAGCATTTCTTTTACATATATTAGTTAGCATTCTTTAAGTAGAATGCTATTTAATATATAATTATTTTTGTATAGATGGAATTTGAATTTCTGTTTTACTCAAAATGTTGACAGTTGTTACTGTTGTTATTTGTTTTGACACTCAAATTCTCCACTATCCGGTCACTGGCAGCCTCTTCAAAGGGGTTGCTATATTTTTGGTCTCATCTACATCATTCTTGGAGCACTTCCTTGTTCCTAGCCCAATGAGTTGTCCAGAGCTCATCTTGCTTTTTCCCTGCCCAATCCCTGGAGTCAGCCACTTCTTCAAGATCCCCTCATTCATTTTAGTGGAGAATAGTATTTATAAACCAAGGTCTGGGTGCTAGTTGTGCTGTTTTCGAATGGGACATCATTATTCAGTGGCTGGTCAGTGGAGAGAATTGGGAAATACATATGTGTATATACATACACACATACATATATATATATGTGAGCATATATTTCTACACCTACTTCTCTACAATTTATTTTTAAAAATCATCATTTCATACTGTTACCTACAATTCTAGCCTCCCCCTTCTATGCTGGTAACTCCATTTTTAACAGCATGGAGCTTTATTCCCATTATCCTTGATTTATTTGCTTATCCCCCCCCCCCCCGCCCTGTATTGTATCTACCAGTCTTCCAGCACTGTTGGCCAAAGCTCACATGCCTATGAAGGGGGGAAAAAGGAGGGTAGGGGGTAGAAAGACAGAGGAAACCTCACAGTTTCTTTTAACCATTTCGGTATCATTCTTAGGTCTTAGCTCAAATGCAACCACCCTTTACAATGGATCCTTTCCACACAGGGACACACTGGTCATAAATAAAAATATAAAAAGATTGCCTATCTAGTTTTTATAATCTCTTATTTAAGAAAAAAAAAGAGTCAACTTTTTGATGCTTTATTCCAGCAAACTGGCTAAAGTCTCAGGTTCCTTGAGACCTGACTCTGCCAGTCACGAGCACTGTGAACTTGGGCAACAGATTTTAATCCTTAAGTATGAACAGGTGATCATAGTATTAAGATGGCTAACTCCAACAGATGTCATGAAGAATAAATGAGATCAGAACTGTAAAATTCTGCCATGAGCTTGACTCAGCTTGTAGCGAGCACTTCATCAAAAAATGTTAGCTATTGTTGCTGAAATACATTTTGGGTAGTATTGTTACAGATGCTAAGTTCAATTCATCTTTATATTAGCACTAACACTCCAGATTTATGTTCTTCAAGAATGTATCCACCAAATCATATCTTACACAGCTACTATTAAACTATCTGTACATTTTTAAAGAAACATTATAAATTTATATCAATACTACATACTTGTCAGCACATTATACAAAATAATGTGAATAAGTTTATTTTGCTAGACTATCTATTACAAAGAGGTACTATTTATTTTCAAAGATGATTTATGGCCGTCTACACACTAACACACACACACAGTATCTAAACAAGGATGGAAATCATCTAATATATCTTAACTATTTATATTTTAATTTAAAAAAGTGTTTTCAAAATATTTTATTAATATCCAGAATTGTTATTGGAATATCAATACATTATGTCCATTTTCTTGATGGTTTGCTTTCATTGGGGAAAACAACATTTTTTTAATGATTGTTTATTTGTATTTTGTTTTTGAGAATCAGTATGTTGATCTTTCTGTATTTTTATAAAGGTTTTATTTCTACATAGAAACAAAAATATTTTTTTCTTTTAAATTTACAAGGTAGTAGAGGTGTAAAACATAAAACTTTAAGCCATAAAAAGCAAGATCTTTACATAAACACACATCTTCCAAAGCACCAATTATTACTGTCAATTTACTTGGACATAACGTGAATGATTTGAAACCTATTCATATGGAAATGTACTACTGCCCTCTTCTGGAATATGCTTAAATGACAGTCATTGATTTTACACCTCTCTTGAAGTAGAAATAAAGTTTCTGCACAGCCAAGGAAACAGTCAGAAAAACTAAGAGGCAGCGCACGGAATGGGAGAAGATATTTGCAAATGACACTACAGATAAAGGACTGGTATCCAAGATCTACAAAGAACTTCTCAAACTCAATACACGAGAAACAAATAAATCAAAAAATGGGCAGAAGATATGAACAGACACTTTTCCAATGAAGACATACAAATGGCTAACAGACACATGAAAAAATGTTCAAAATCATTAGCCATCAAGGAAATTCAAATCAAAACCACACTGAGATACCACCTTACGCCAGTTAGAATGGCAAAAATTGACAAGGCAAGAAACAACAATTGTTGGAGAGGATGTGGAGAAAGGGGATCCCTCCTACATTGTCGGTGGGAATGCAAGTTGGTACAGCCACTCTGTACCATGTGGAGGTCCCTTAAAAAGTTAAAAATTGAGCTACCCTATGATCCAGCCATTGCACTACTGGGTGTTTACCCCAAAGATACAGACGTAGTGAAGAGAAGGGCCATATGCACCCCAATGTTCATAGCAGCAATGTCCACAATAGCTAAATCGTGGAAGGAGCCGAGATGCCCTTCAACAGATGACTGGATTAAGAAGTTGTGGTCCATATATACAATGGAATATTACTCAGCTATCAGAAAGAACGAGTTCTCAACATTTGCTGCAACATGGACCGCACTGGAGGAGATAATGCTAAGTGAAATAAGTCAAGCAGAGAAAGACAACTATCATATGATTTCTCTCATCTATGGAACATAAGAACTAGAATGATCAGTAGGGGAAGAAAGGGATAAAGAAAGGGGGGGTAATCAGAAGGGGGAATGAAACATGAGAGACTATGGACTATGAGAAACAAACTGAGGACTACAGAGGGGAGGGGGGTGGGGGAATGGGATAGGCCGGTGATGGGTAGTAAGGAGGGCACATATTGCATGGTGCACTGGGTGTTATACACAACTAATGAATCATCGAGCCTTACATCGAAAACCGGGGATGTACTGTATGGTGACTAACATAATATAATAAAAAATCATTAAAAAAAAAAGAAACAAAAAATATTTTAAAAAATATGATTCAATTCATTATAGTCCATTCTATTCATTTAGTGTTTTGTTAATTTCCTGACCACAACACATTTCAAAAACTTTATTTGTATAATTTTCTTTTCCCCTAATCAATATAGAATCTCTATAATTTTCCTTCTCACATAGTATCCTTTGAATTTGTATCAGAATTATAGTAGTATATTTAATAGAAAATTGAAATATAATATTTGACAATCTAATTTTGAGGATGGCTGAAAATACTCATTTTAATGTTTAAATGCTAGCTGGTTAAGATGGCTAGTTAATCCCGATGGAAAATTTGGGTAAGATAAGAAAATGTTGAAAATAATAGTTATCACTATATAACATGTTCTGTTTGCTATGCATTGTTCTAGGTACAAAGCATTCTAAATATGTTAACTCACTGCATCCTCATGTCAACCTTGTGAGTCAGGTGGCATTTATCATACTTAATTTATAGGTGAGGAAAAGGAGGCAAGGAGATGTGAATTATTCAAGGTCACTCGGGGACTAAATAGCAGGGTGGGCATCTAAACCCTGGCAACTTGCTTCCCTGTGTTGAATTCCAAAACTCTACTGGTTCCCTATGGTCAAGATAATTTGTATAAAGATCTGATACACTTATCAGTGATTCCTGAAAAGAACCCAGAAATCGTCAGCTCATCTCTGTTTACATCATTTTAATGAGTCTGAACAAATTGTATGGGTCGATGAGTTGATCCTATTTAGTAAGAGTGTGGGCATTCAGATGTGTGTTTATTCTCCTCTAATGCTTCTTCCGCTTTCAGTATCTCCTCCTCTCCTATTCCTCTACCCTTTAAAAAGGAAAAAACAAAACAAAACAACAACCACATGTCGATTCTGTGCCAAGCACTATGTAACTCCAGGAAATATAATTCCGAATAAAACAAACATCCAACCTCTGGGAGTTTATAAGCTAATGTGGGAAACAGAGAATTAGAATATAATGTCATGAGCGCTGTTCCAAGGGTAAGCAGAGCACTGTCAATAGGGCAAACAAATTCACAAAGGAAAATGCTTTTCACACAGAGAACTGAAAGATATGTAGATTCTAGCCAAAGACAAAGGGAGCAATGGGGAGGAATGGAGAGCAGTCTGGGTACATAGAACAATGTGTGCAAAGAAATGCGTTCGAAGGAATTTAGAACATTCCAAGTAGCAAATATAGCGATTGTATCTTACTACCGTGTAGGATGTGCTAGGAAAAAGATGAGCTGGGGTAAGGCAGAAACTTAGGAAAAATCAGGTCTACCATCTTAAGCAGTTTGTAATTTATCCTAAGGGAAATGCAGAGCCTTAGAAGGATTTTTAAGAGAGTGATCAGACCAGAACTACACATTTAAATATTCTAGTTATCTGCATTTTTCTCCAGAAATATGAAGGAAAAGAGTGAAACCTATATTTTAGTATTACTCACAGCAGCGTTAGATTCATATTTCACATGGAAGCTGGACATGAATGAATCCAGTTCAACCTTTCTGTTGTGGGTTAACCTTCTCTAGCTGGTTAAGATGGCTAGTTAACCACTGGAAAAGCTGGATTAAAAGATATGTGAAAGTACTAACCCCTGGTACCTATAAATGTGACCTTATTTGGAAATAGAATTTTTGAAGATCAAATCAAGATACGATGAGGTCTTACTGAATCGGGGGGGCCCTGATCCAATAGGACTGGTGGCCTTGTAAGAAGAGACACAGACACATGAAGAGGGAACGTCATGTGACGGAGAAGAAGGCAGAGATTTCAGTGATGTTTCTTTGTCAAGGAACACCAAGCATTGCCCAAGACCACCAGAACTCAAAGGCCTGGGGCAGACTCTCCTCTAGAACCTTCAGACTTGGAGCTTCCAGAACTGCGAGAGAATGCATCTCTGTTGTTTGAAGCCACCCAGTCTGTGGTACTTTGTCTTGGCAGCCCTGGAAAATGAATATACTCTCCCTCCTAGTTCTGCCTTTATACTGACTTCAAGCCAGGAGCACAGCAGAGCACTACAGAATTCACTAAGGGACGCGCAGGTGACTTTTGAGAAAAGGCCATCATTATATTTGGCAAGGTATTTTTACATAGTGTTTTCCCCTCTCTGAACTTTCTATATGGCTATTTAGGTAAATGCAATTATCCAAGCACTCATAAGGTTTCGTAAGTCTAGTGTCTTCTCATTTCCCTGCCAAGATAATAGTGTGTGAAGAAATATTCCCTGGTCAGATGATTCTCAAGAGTTTAGATGGACACAGATGAGATATTATGCATGGATGTGGTTGCAAACTGGCAGCCTGTTTGCAGAATCTGGCTCCCAGACATGTGTTACTCCATTAACACATGTTCATCTTAGTGGTTTTTTTTTTAAACAATCATTTTGAATGAATTTAGACATGTAATCCAGTCTCCACATTCCCTCCTGCTCTCTAGATTATAAAATTTGTTTAACTTGAAGTATCTGAGTTCGTCACCATCCACCTTGCTTTCCATAGATGTACCTGTCATCCGGCTACATTTATCCTGATAGAAGGCAGAGAGGGTTGGCATTGATCTGGTTTTAAGCCAATACAAAAAAACCATTGCTACTCCCATATGAAGAGGATTTTGGTATTCCCATTCACAAAGTTTTGATCCCTCAGACCTCATTTCTTCCTTTGATTCTTAGTCCCATTTCTTCCCTGGGTCTCTGACTCTTGACTTTCCGGCCACATCTTCATTCTCCAGCCCTGCATTCATTGGTCGGATCTTATAACTTATTCTCTATCTCTAATTTGGCGGTAATTTACACATGGCATAGGCTTGGAAAATGTATTTGGAATGGAATAGATGTGTGTAATTCCTTGGCCATTTCTAAATAAAGAGGCTTAATTTGCTTTGGCATCCTAAGGCTAGTATTACACATAAGAAAAATAGGGAAAAATTTATTATATGGCTTGATTTTTAGGGATTCTCAAAAGCCTCAAGTTTGTAAGGATCATCTTCAGCCTTTGAAGAAAGCTTGAATCCAAGGATTGCTTCAACCGGGCCAGCAATTGTGCTGAACATTGCATCTCATTATCTTCTTTAATTTTCATAATAGCTGTATGTGGTAGATACTGCTATCAATCCCGCTTTAGAGATAAGGGAACTGACGTGCAGATTGGCTTGATAAGGTGTTCAGAGTTACATAGTAGTAAGTGGTAGAGCTTATAATAAGAAAAAAATAAATTGACTCCAGGACCAAAGTGTTCTTATTGTGTGTGTGTGTGTGTGTGTGTGTGTGTGTGTGTGTATACATTATATATATATTGTATATAGCCTCCTGTAAACTTGGAATTCATTTTTTAATGAAATGCTACCCAACCTAGAAACAGAAAAAAAGTGAAGCTGCTTTAGTGAATAGAAGAGGGGGTGGAGTTGAGTAGAAGCCCTGTCCCCGGCCTCTGCAGGCACTAGAGGCTCTGTGGATCAAAAGTGGAACTGATTTAAGACTGTACTTGCTAGCGGGAGCGCCTGGGGGGCTCAGTCGGCTAAGCGCCGGACTCTTGGTCTCAGCTCAGGTCTGGATCTCAGGGTCATGAGTTCAGCCCTACCTTGTGCTCCACACGGGGCATGGAGCCCACTTTAAAGAAAGAAGAGACTGCGTTTGCTAACAAACAGTAGCTGCCCCTGGGAGGGGACTTAAAACCTAAAACTTTTCTGATTATTTATTCCCTGACTGATGGATAAGAGTTAAGGAAAAGAGGACGGAAAAGAGCAGGAGAGCACGACAGCCTCAGAGTGCTCCAAGTAGGAGGAAAGACCTGAGGAAAACCTGGTTGGCTTTAAGCCTCGGTTAAAGCTCTACAGATCATCCCGACTTAATGACGGTTTGACATATGAGGGTTCAACTTACCATGGGTCGACTTTATGATGATGCAAAAACCGTATGCATTCAGTAGAAACCATACTTCTACCTTAGAGCTTTTTCCAAGCTCATGATACATGGTATGATGCTGTCTCTTGTGATGTGAGGCCGAGAGCCCCCGGTCCCAGTCGGCCGCGTGATCGCGAGGGTAAACAGCGAGCACAACCGCTCTGTACCCCTACAAGCATGCTGTTTTTCACGTTCACCGCATTATCCAATGAACTGCGTGAGCTATTCAATACCTTATTATAAAATAGACTACGTTAGAAGAGTCGGCCCAACTGTAGGCAAATGTCAGTGTTGTGAGCAGTTTAAGTTCAGCTGGGCTTAGCTACAGGTTAGATGTATTAAATGCATTTATTTTCAACTTACACGGGGCTTATCGGGATGTAACCCCTTCGTGAGTCCATGAATATCTGTAAATTCGCAGCTTAAGTGGTGTTAATAAAGACTAGGGATGCGAGAGGCAGGTCCTCTATACCTGGCTGCACAGGCCTCTGTATTAGTGCTCTGACCCCGAATGTTTACACGTCACTGTTTCAAAAGTTTGAACTCAAATTTTCGGTAGCTGCGTCTCTTAGACTTTCAAATCGGTATTACCTAAAATACGTTGTGCTTCATAAAACATGAGTAATGGGTGGGAACTACTTTTCCAGAATTTTCATGCTAAGCAATAACTCTGCTCTCAATTCGTTCCCATGTGATCTTTCAGATGGGGCTGCGGTTAGGGCTACATTCTAATGCGACAGCTCCTAGTATTTTCTTTGTGTGAAACCAGCTGGACAAATCTGAACCCTGGACCCCACGAGGCTCCAAGTCAGCCTTGAGAGTTAATCAATGAGAGCAGAGCAGACTGCCCTGCCCGGCCGCTCAGTGAAGGGGATCAAAGCATGGGACAGAAAAGCAAAGTCCCCCAGTCTGTTCACCCACCCAGCGCACACCAGGAAGCTCTTCTGCCGGAAACATTTCCCTCTTTCCTCTGAAAAGACCAGGGCTGACTGATCCGTCTTTCTTTAAGGATATCACATAGGCGATACCATTTTTTTTTCCTATTAAAAGACACAGACTCATTCACAGATAAATTACTTTCTTCTCTGATGACTGGAACGGTGATACAAAGACGGAGATTCAGAACTCTTCTCAGATTGTTGTCAAATAAATATCAGCATTATTTTTATTCAGAAATAGGACTGTTTAATGCCAAAAATATTTTCTCCCTTTTACAGGAACTTCCTTTATGCCCTTGACAGTCCCTGCAATTATTGGATTATAATAAAGAGACACTCGTGCCTTAATCATATACAGCTATTGAATTCCCGTGAGGCAAACTACTTGTGAAATTCCAGGTACTTTTTCATTTAATAGTGGCAACATCTCTGAACTAGTGCTTGTCAGCACTATATGCATTACAAAGTTGACTTTTGTGGTAAGAGTACCAAAAAAAAAAAGGGGGGGGGGGATGCTTCTGTCATTCCCGGCCTAGAGGTGTTTTGCTTACTGTGACTAAAAATAGAGAACCAGTTTTAAAAACCTTATTTGGAAAAGTTAGAAATGCAAAAACTTAAAAACTTTGAAAAATTCAAGTTTGGGGTATGGATTACTGTATTTTCTAAAATAATACAGAAGGTATATTAGCCACAAAGTGATGGCAGAAAGTACATGCTGTTTGCTATTGTAATTCATCCGTAAAATTCAAGAGGAAGGCAGCTTAATCTACTTGTTTGCGTTGGGATTTGTTTGAATATAAATATTTAATGAAGAGGTGGGAAAAGATTAAAAGTTAAAGAATTTTGGATGAGAAAATGCTATTTTTAATGGATGAGTTACAACTACAAGTTAAAAAGTAAAAATTAGATAGTAAATTCCATATCATGAAAAGTATGCATTATGTAAATAATTAGATTTATTCTATTGAATCTAAGTCTCAGAATCCGTTTATCAGTGACCTCACTTGGCTAAAGGAATGGGGAGTAGAAGTTCTTATTTAGAATGGTTGGTTGGTTGGTTGTCCGTATTGATATTACTTCATACAGTACCCCAAAAAGAAAGGATTGAGATGATTCAGTCTCATATGATTATTTATAAAAGCCTGAACTGAATGGTTAATTCTACCTAAAATTATATTTTAAAACTACATAATGAATAAACTTCGATTTGATTAGTTAAGCAGAGAGATTGGGCCGTCCAGATCTCCTCTTGCTCAGAGAGGGTAACTTCTTTATTCAATTCTGCCAGATATTGACTTAACTGACCCCAAATGTTCTCAGATTGATCCTTTTAATGTTTATTCAAATTAAAGCAAAGCTTTAAAATGAAGGGTGGGGGAGGCATCATCCTGACAAGAGAGAGAGACGGCTCTAGGGAAATGAAGATAGGCCAGGCATCTGCATGCATGAATTCTGTTGAGCTGGGCAGTCATGTGGGGGAATGCTAGTGCTGAGCAGATCAAATGAACACCACGTTGCCAACATGTTTGAAAATGTTGAGCTTTACTCAATCTTTTCAAATCGGTATACACTAGAGCATTGCATTCTGCTTTTTCGCTTCTCGTAAGCATCCCTTCAAATGACGTATTTTTGCAACTCTTAATGTCTTTTTCTCAAGAAAATTGTATTCTCAGAAACATAAATTCCACTCTCCTCTAAACTCTTTATCTTCCTTACTATGCAACATAGGAACATATTCTGAAAAGGCAAATGGGGGGAAACAACTGCAGCTGGGCTACCACCATTAATCTCCAGGGCATGGTTCTTTATACCTGCCTGGCACCACAGGCGGCCCTGCATGGGTACCACAGGGCATGGTTCTTGCCATTCATATAAGTCAGGTGTTTTAGTCTTTGTTGTTATTGGTGGTCGTGGTGGGGGTCTGTGTGTATCTGAAGGCGGCTCTAGGAATGACAGGTATGTTAAAGCAATAGCAGAATCCAAGTTTAGGACAAGATAACATCCCAGTCTTTTTTTCTCCTTTTTACCAACACATGACAGGCATTCTGTAGGCAGTGTTTTAGATGGGAACATATGTCCGAATAAGTAGACAATCAGCCAATTTTGAAGTCAGTCATTTGAGGAAAAACAACATATGAAACACTTCACTTCAGTGTTAGTTATGAAAGTAATGCCTGGCTATCCTCAGTAATGACTAGCTTATGGGAAGTGTTCTCTTTCCTATTTCCAATAGTTTTGTAGAGTTTCATGTGGGTATTTTTTTCTGTCACAATTTTACAGCTCAAAAAATTTACAACTAAAATTTATGGGAAAATCCATATAATTGGTATTATTTTATTCATATTCAATAGACATAGATATGGGTCTTTTGGAGGGAGTGTTCAGGAAGCAGTGACCAGAACAAAGTCTCAAAAGGAGAAAGATATTTTACTGTTCAAAGCGTTTTTAAAATTATGATTTCCAACTTCTATCCACCTAAATTATTTTTCTCCCCAGTTATCACAATTACAGCATCTTCATTTCCATTCTGCTTGATTGAAGACAATTAGAGGTCATATTTACTTGTCCTTCTTTTCATCTCCTTCATACCCACGGTTCCTAACCAAGAATGCACATTAGAATAAGTTTAAAAAAAAAAAAAAACAGTCATGTCCTGCATCCAATCCCAAAAGAATTCACATATAACAGGTTGGAAATACGTCTCTAAAAAGGTTACAAATAACTCTAAAGCATAATTATAGTTAAGAAGCACTACATCTTAATCTTAAACGTTCTCCATCACTTGCGCATCTGAAGACTCAATAATGAAGGTAACTTCTTCCTTTAAAGAACGCACATACACATAAACACATGGAAATGCAAAAATACTTTCATAAAATTATATCCTAAGACTTTGTTGCCCCAAGCTACTAGACTCCCTCCTTATGATTCTAACACCTAATAGTGAGTACTTCTCCCCTTACTTTTACCCCCTGTGAACACTCCATTAGCCCTACAGTCACACTCCACAGCCTCCCTTCCATTTGAAGGTAGACAACACCTGACTACTATATTATATCCGGTACAATTTAGGCCAGAGTTCACAAAAGTCGTGGAAAGCAATACAAAAACAGGCATAGTTCATGTGCACTACTGTTTATTGATTAAATACTACACTGCCTGGGAAAGGGTGGGAGATAGATCTCCCTGACCAAGAGGAGAAAAATAGGGTAAAAATCAATATTCACACTAATTACAACGGTGCCTTGGCTTAGTACTAAGACTAGGGTAGATTCTGGGCGCCTGGGTGGCTCAGTGGTTAAGTGTCTGCCTTCGGCTCAGATCATGATCCCGGGGTCCTGGGATCCAGCCCCACATCGGGCTCCCTGCTCAGTGGGAAGCCTGCTTCTCCCTCTCCGTCTGTATGCCGCTCCCCCTGCTTGTGGTCTCCGTCTCTGTGTCTCTTGCTGTCAGATAAATAAATGTTAAAAAAAAAAAAAAGGATAGGGTAGATTCTTGGTGGAGAGACGCTCAAAGAAAGGGGAGCAAATGAGTAAATGAATGAACAGCTGAAGAACTGACTGAATAAAAGCAGAAAGGAGAGAAGACCTTGTTCTTTTCACTGTCTAGTTGTCTCATCTGCCACGGGAGGGCATGAGAAACAATTTGGCTTCTCTTCCATCATACAGGATTCCTGCATTCGTCACATGACTGTGTAAACAGTAGGGAGGAGATCTATCCAGTGGAAGGCAGGTATCCAATCTGCAGATCAAGAGCCCATGGCGAGAGGGAGCGAAGAGGGATACCGCTATTTGACAGTCTATAGTCATGATGAGCTAAAGGCCAGCAGGTAAAGTAAGTATTTGCTACAGACTTTTTAATATTGGGGAAGCTTATAAAAAATACTGCTTCGATACAAAAATAAAATTTATTCCTTCAGCTTCTGAAATAATGAGGCAGATCTATGTGCCTTCACATGGAACAATGTCCAGGATAAATTATTGACAGAAATAAGATCCATAAGACAGAACACAGAATGCTGTTATTTGTGTGATGCGTAGACACAGAGCATCGCCAAGAGGATACACAGAAAGAAACTGATAATGGTGGTTCCCTTTAAGGACGGACTTGGGTGGCTAGGAGAAATGTTGGGCGGGAAATTCATTCTACACTGAATTGTTATAATTTTTGATTTCTGTAAAATGTACATACATTGCCTATCAATGACTATTGCTTAATTTTAAAGTGATACAAAATATAATATCAATGAATATGTAAAAACAAACCCAAAAGTTTTAGTCAACAGTGGAATATATTTTAAATGCTGTGATGTAGTCTGGTAACACATATCTATAGCAGACCAGACATATTTGGCCAAAAACACATCAGTGGATATGGTGTGTGTACTACCGCTCCTATTTTGCCACTGTATTCATTGTGATTTTTTTAAATGTGACTGATACAGCAGTAGGACAGTTATTAATAAAAGCCGTTTAGTGAGATGGCACTCGGTGGAATTCTGCTTCCTCCACTTTCATAGATGCAACAGTGTCTTAAAAAAAAAAAAATCCTAATACTTCCTTATACTTCAGAGACAATACTGACGCCGTAAGCAGTGAACTGGACACACGGTCTCCTAGGAGACCACTTTTCCAAGAATCATGAGACTAGGCTAACACCATTTAACCATAGTACTCTATTTTCCCTTTGTCTCTGAAGTGGTGGTAACTCTATTAATCAATCTGTTAATCCCTCCTGGCACGTGATGATTAATTATTACGAAATGCCTAAGTGCTGAGTGAAATGCAAGATAATCCAATTCAGGTGATACAAGAAACTCAGTGTGGAAAACAAAGCATCATTTTTAACTTCATTTATTTGTAGCTTAAAATGTAATGCCATACAATCTTAACAATCACTTAAAAAAGGATTTATATTTGCATAAAACAGAAGCAAAACAGAAAGATATGAAATAAAATGCCATCTTGCTTCAAGTTTTCAAATCAGTACTTAGAGTACTAATATACATCTATATACATTGCAAGTATATATAAATATACTATGAGTAATCTTGAAACCACAATAAATATCAAGTAGGTTTTTAGGCACACGGCATAGGAAAATGCAGAATCTGCATAATTCTTGAGAGTGCTGAGTGACTCATTCTTAGATCATTTTCACACATATATTTTACACAAAATATACAACCATCGCACACATGATTCCCAGTCACCTCCGAATCTCAACTGTCATCCAGCATGAGTGCCTTCTTATTCTCTGATACTATTGCTCTATACAGCGATTACATAAGAAAATATTTTGCAGTTTTCTTCAGTTATTTGCCTAAGAAGGTATCAATGCTACCAAAATAAGTAGAGCCTACCTACACAATATATTCATGGAAGTGCGCTAGAGGCACCGACTTGCAGAACTGCTCACTGTAATACTGGGAGTTACCCCGAAGGCAAACTTATACATTTTAAATTATACCATTTTTGAATTGCCAATACTATTAAACCAGAAATTATTAGAAACTGAGGTAACGCCTGTTTTTTTTTCCTTTGAGATAGAAATGCTTGAAAAAACACCAAAAGTATTTTTTAAAATTCTGACAAACCTGGACCTCAGTCACTATAAGCTCTGTCTGTAACTCCTTCTGCTCTTTCTGCGCAAATGTAAACCAAAGAATCCGAAGGAATGCTCTAGTTGAATTTACGTATACTTGGGATTAAAGATCACAGCCAAGGAACACCTGAGATCGCCCTCTGATAAGTGAAGCCTAATACTTCTCTTAGTAGAGCCAATGTTCATTGGTAAAAATGAACCAAATAGAACCCACTGGTAGTCTCCTCCCAGCTACAAGTCAGATTCCGGCATATCCGGCATATCTGCCATCAAGTACCCTATTCCATATCGTCCATTGGGAGCCGTATCCAGAGTTGGTGATCCACTCTGTTTTCGATAAATATTTTTACCAAAATTTGGAGATGACATCTCGCTGGATATCTTTCCATGAATGAGACTTGCATCATCTCCCTCTAAGTTTACAGGCTCTTTCAGGACCCTTCCTCTCTTATAGGTCACAGATGCTAAATTACCAGAACTATTGTCTATTAGGTTGCAGCGACGAATGATAAAGACTGCTGGGACCGGGAGTATTGCCAGGACCATCAGCAAGATACAGACAACCAGTCCCCACGTCGGATAGCTCAGAAATTCTTCAGATGCCTGTGAAAGCCAGAAAAGAAAAAAAATCATTATTGGTAATCTTGCTCTGTAAGTACATGAAAAAAAATTGTATTTGTCTCAGGTCTGTAAGCAAAGAGTCTTGCGACATGCTTTGACCAACAGAATACTGTGGAAGTGACGTCAATCAACTTTAAAGGCGAGGCTTTACAGGCCTTGTGAGCTCTGCCTCTGTTTCTTAGGATGCTGCCCTGAGTCTATTATGCTAGCAAGAAGCCCAGAATGAAAGATTGCACAGAGACCGGCCCTCCAACTTCAATCAATTGTATGAATTAGCTCAGCTAAGACCTAGAGAAGCATGACCCAGTTCACCTGCAGAAGCCTGAGGAATAATAAATCAGCACTGCTCTCAGTCATTAAATTACACGTGCCACACTGTCTTTCTAAAACGTGCATATCTAAACCCTGAAGCACATCTGGCCCCAAGGGTTTTAGTAAGGGTTAACAGACTTGTGAATGCTCCAGTCATGAATTTAGTTGTTGTTTATACAGAGTTATTGACCATAGAATAGTTCAAGGTCAGAGGTGTCTCTGAAAAATAAGCATTCTGATTTTATAACAGTTAATATGTATCTTTACTATGATGTGGCTAATGCACCTTGAAAGCAGAAATTGAAATCATCATTGCCAATATAAATCAGTTATAGCGAAGCTTTCCTTCAATATGGATTTCAATTGTGTCTTCATGGTTAATGCGAATTTTCTTGTTATACAGTATCTGGGCCGTGACTTAATAAATTTATATAGGAAAAATATTCCTGGTGGTTTGCGCAATATTTTTTCTAGAGTCAAAGGCCCCATAATTATTGGTTCGTCTATGGTGACATAAACACAGATACTTTAGTGAGGACCAAGTCCGTGTTTCTCATGTATTAAAAAAAATCTACAATCTGTAACAAAATCATACACGTTTGGGGCCAAATAAAATATAAATCTCAGGATCCTTGCATAAAAACAACACCATTGATTAAACAGCAAAATATACTGTGAAGAAAGCAAAAGACAAAACCCCGAAAACAATAAATATATTTTTGCTTAACTTCCTTATTTTGTATTTTACCTTATCTTCAATCCATGCATTATAGCCAGGAGGACTTAACCCCATATTCACAACACTGGCTATTAGCAGTGATAACAGCACTAGAGGAGAAATATATTTCCACATATAGTAGTAATATCTGTTGGGAGCAAAGCCCAGCATATCTTTCAGATCTTCCATAAATCTAAATAAAAAGAAAGCATTTAATTATGCCTCAAGTTAATATTTCTATACCTTAAAAATGTGCGTTATATCAACAGTTTCACAAGGGTTTAGCTATGATAACTTATGACATTTTATACTGAATCAAAAAATCATATTGGGTGATGACTTATAAGTTAAGAACATTTATAAAGTAAAATGTAAACAGTTAAGTACTGTGATTTTTGTTTAGTGAAAGCACGCAACCCAATTACAGAACAGTTTCCCACTGATGACTTTCTACTCTATAAACACAGTGTCTGCAATACATCCAAAATTCCTTGTCTCTTTTTATACTTAGCAATAATTAACATCATCCAATATCCAATCAGTGTTTATATAATCTAAACTGTCGCTTCTTTTCATAGTCTGTTCGTTTGAATTGAAAGAAGGTCCACACATTGCAATGACTGATGTGTTTCTCAAGCCCCTTTTCCATCTCTACGTTCCTCCTCCATCTCTTTTTTGTTTCTTCCAATTTTCTGTTCAATCAGCTGGACACTCTGCACCATAGGAATCTCGTAGTCTGGACCTTGCTGATTACATCCACACAGTGCTGCTTCACAAGCACATCTGACCCTCCTATTTCCTGGAAACTAGTACTTAGACCTGGTAACCTGTAAGCTTATGCTGTTGTTTTAGGTAAGGTTATTGTGGTATTATTTGCATGAAATAAAGGCCACCCTTCTAGGTGTATGATGTTAACGCTGTCAAAGCGTAGTCATGACACAGTAGTCTATATCCCTTAATATTTATCTAGAGATAATCACCGCCCACCCACCAGGGCTTGCACCAATGTTCCAGCAGATTTTTTGGTTGTGTAAAGACAGTTCTCTAGTAGAGACTTCAGAGAGACATCATCGTAACTATATTCCCTAATTTCTTGTATGTTCATTAGTATCTGTGGTCACTATACTTGAATGTTGAGTGTTGCTGGTTTAAAAATCTGTGGCTTATGCTTTCTTTCCTTGAGAACTGTAAATATTTCTAACTACATAATATTGTTACAAAACGTTTGTTGACTATCAGATTTTTCTCTCATAAATAATTTTGATAGTTTTGTTTGTTACTGTTTTTGCCTGGATGGCCCTTTTCCTTTTTTTTCTTCTTTTTCTTTTTTTGTCTGGAAGTAAGAGCCTAGCCTATGTCCTGGTGCTGGGCTATGTCTATTTTTCCAAGTGTATCATGTGCCCTTCCAGCATCCAGTTGTCACTTATTTTAGGCAAGTTTCTTCAATTACAGTATTTAACATGGTTCCGGCCACTGCTTTTAGAGGACTTCATTGCACACATGTGGAGTTGTCTTTGCTTAGCTCCTGTTTCTATTCCTTCTCTTAGCTCCTTTGCTATTCTCCTTCTTCTTCTTCTTCGATTTTATTTATTTGAGAGATGGTGAGAGACAGACAGAGCATGAGCAGGGGGGAGAGGGAGAAGCAGACCTTCCCCCCCCCCAAGCCCGGAGCAGGGAGCCGACGTGGGACTCGATCCTAGGGCCCCGGGATCATGACCTGAGCCAAAGGCAGATGCTTAACCGACTGAGCCACCCAGGTGCCCCTGGTATTTCTTCTTGATTTAAAAAAAGTACTCCTCCTTTCTAGCTTCTAATTCTTATGGAACTAGTCATTGTGCTTATTGTTTTTGTGTTTTTTTTTTTAAATTCGATCATCATTTCTGAATATTATTATTCACAATTATTTCCTGAGTTCTATGCTGTTTCCAAATTTCTTTTCTTTAATTATCGTACTTCTTGACTTTTAAACAACAGATATATGTCATTCTTTTTCTTTTTGAAAGAATATATTTCAACTCATTTGGAAATATGGTTAGTTTTTTTGCTTATGTGCATTTGTAGTCTGTAGGGATTGATTCTGTTCCTTTTCTCGTTTAAAAACAATTTTTTTGCCCCTATGATTTGACCAGATTCAAGTGAAATGAATTTTCCTGCATTTTTAGACACTTATTGTTAGGTTCATAGGCAATGTATGCAGAGCACAACACCTCACATACAGTAGGAATTTAATAGGTGCACATATAGTAGGAATTTAATAGATATCATTTTAATAACTACTATTAGTAGTAGTATCACTTCTCCTGCTATTGTTAACTATTATTATTTAGGGATACTAACTACTAAAAAGAGAGATTTTGTAATATGCCTATTGTAAATGACAAACTGTGTAAATGGAAATCCGAATTACAATCTTATTGATCCACAGATCAGTCCAATAATAATATCAAGTTCCGACACAGTGCAAGTTAGGAGTTAGGGGTGTCTTAGTAGAGTATAGAGATACCTAATTTTGAAACTAAGGTCTAAATTACAGTCCTGGCTCTAAAACTAACACACATGTTCTCCTGTACAAGTAAGGCCAATTTTCCATTTATAATACGGATGATATGAGTTACCACAGGGCATTTTTGTGAGGATTCAGATTTAATGCATGTTAGACAGCTATTAACCTCTATTGCCGTATGGTACATGATTATTAAAAGTAAGTCTCCCTCCCCTTCCTTGCCTGGAGCTTTTGACACTAATAAAAACATTCTCCAAGCTCTGTCACGAAGCTCATTCAATACCAGTAACATTCTCTATGTTGTTTAAGAAGACTCTGGTCTTCGTGCAACACACTCATTCCTCCTTTACATAGACCTCTAATAAGCTTGCCAATCTTATTGCCTTAGTCCGTATATGTGAACTAAAGACAACAACTTTTAAAAAATATTGTACAAAACCTCCAGTGACCTTTTTCTTCTGAGATTACTCTAATTCCTCATTTCACACCAAGTATTTATACTTTTCACATCAAGCAGGTATATAATTTAGAGGTTTAGGTATCTAGTTATTCAAGTAATGACTCCACATGAACACAAAGTTTGTGCATAGCAAACGACACAAACGCCTCAGAGCAGGATAGGTCATTTCCCAAAACTGACCTGCTACGTAGAACTTTAAGTAGCATAATAAAATAAGGCATTATGTATCATAATAAAATAAAATTCCTCCCATAAAACAGATTAGCAAAGTAAATAGGAAGAAAGGCTTTAAGTTAAGCAGAGACAGCTATGAATCCCAGGTGTGCCTCGGTCCAGGTGATGAGCAAGTCACGTGGTGTTTCATAAGCCTGAGAAATGTGAAATGTGGACAGTAATAATAACTTAAAACAACTTAACAAGGTTCTTGGAGCATAGCCATTACTCACTAGATCCTAGAAGTTACTATCTGATAACTACAATTAAATCAAAGCTCCAGAATCCTAGATTATATTGCCATCGCACAATTCTATCTAATCACCTAATAGGGTAATATACTTTATAAAAAGGACTAAACGAAGAAGAGCCTGCAAAAGATTTGATTTTGTTGCAAAGAATTTTTCCCTCTAGTCATTTCCTTCTTCTTCTAAATGAAAAAGATATTGACAATTGGTCTTTCCAAAGTAGAGATGAAAAATGAATGCATAAGAGCAAATATACTTACTTATCTATGCCATAAACAAAGGATACGGCAATATTCTCCAAAATGACTACAATTAGCAGAGGCAGTGTAGCGGAATAATCATCAAACATTGTAACGAAGTAATTTCCAGAGCGTTGCACAAATATCAGGCCGATACAGAATGCCAGAAGGCAACAGACCACTGTACAAAAGAAATAGACGGAAAAATTAAGCTTTTATGCAGTCCAGTCTTTTACATTTAATTATGAGTTATTATATTCAAACAACGTTGTCTTCACTTTTATAACTTGTCAAAGATAAAAATAGGCAACACCTTTCCTGATACGATGGAATAAAACCCATTGGGAGTTACCTGGATTTACCCCTGGATTTAATATGAATCCATGGTAAGACAGTAACTTTTTTTTTAATAATAATATTTTTTATTATATTATGTTAGTCACCATACAGTACATCCCCAGTTTCCGATGTAAAGCTCGATGATTCATTAGTTGCCTATAACACCCAGTGCACCATGCAATACGTGCCCTCCTTACTACCCATCACCAGCCTATCCCATTCCCCCACCCTCCTCCCCTCCAAAGCCCTCAGTTTGTTTCTCAGAGTCCATAGTCTCTCATGCTTCATTCCCCCTTCTGATTACCCCCCCTTCTTTACTTTTGACCAGCTACTATTAATATAAAAGCTTAGGGAGATTTCTGGGATCCACACTGTATTCCCATATTTACGTTAGACTCTATTGTCTCACACTCTTTAGTAGAGAAGCAGTCAAAAATAAAACGTGACTGTGTTCTATTCCTCAACCACCTTCGAGCAGAGGCGAGTAAATGTAATAGAGCAGGTACGGGCAGTTTGGGAGGGGAGAAAACAGACATCCTGGGGTTCGATCACATGGGGGTTCCCTAACAGTCTCTGTAAGGATGGGCTAAGTGAAGTCATCACCTCCATTCTTAAGCACAATGCTAGTAGGATGAGTCACATCACATCTAAACGAACATTATATATAAGCATATAATGTAGAGAAGGAGAAAGTAACATTTACTTGGAGGCTTTCACATATTGAAATATTGAAATGCTTGTCCCAGGATGCTGTACGCAAAGCCTCAGGATGGAAGTGGCAGAGCTCGAACCACAGCCTTGTGACTCTTTTCACTCTCACCTACTGACACCGTAGGTGGTGAAGAAGAGCACAGTCTAGGTGGTATAGGTAGTAAGAGTTTCGCTGGAGATTTGAGAGGAAAAGATTGTAAGTAATTTACTTCTAAATCCTACTGTCCTATCAGAGAAGACAAAAGCACATCTGGCAAAGGTGACAGAGAAACGCTTCATCGAGGTGAGATGTGACTTTAAGTATAGGTATGATCCCGAAAGACAGGTAATGGGAAAAGAGAGGGCTTTCCCCTTTGCTCTGACCAAACTCCAGTGGAGTTCACCAAATACTACCTTGTGTGTTTTTGCCTCCACACTGCTGCTTTTCCCTTAATTTTGCAAGCCCTCTCACTACAGGAGCGTTTAGATATGGGGCAAAGATGAGGAAAGCAGCGAAGATGTTATTTAGTACGCATATCAGGCAGGATACTGGTAGCCTTGAATTAAACAGAAACTTCAGAGTAGAGACTGCCTTTTCTGGGAGAAGATAAGGAAGTTTCTCATTTATGTCCAACTGAGTTGAGAATATTAAGAAGAAGTATTTAACAAAGTGCTGAAATTGTTTTACATACACATACACAAACTTAGCAGAGCAATAAGTGATAAAGTTACATATTTGAGAGATACGTACACAGAAGTTACTACTAAATCTTTCAGAGCTAAAAACAGGACTTTGAGGAGCTTGTATACTACTGCCCAGCATTCAGTATCATTTATATATTTTTTTCCAATTTCTTTCTGCATCCCTTCCCAACCCTGTTCCTGCACTCTGGTCTGGCTGCCTTCCTTATCTGTCCCCTTTATCTCTGTTTATATCTGCTAAACTGAAGCTATTACTAAAGCTATCCTTTGACCCCTGGAAGACCCTTCCCCTTTCCAATTCAACTGCCATCTCTTTCACTGATAGTTCCATCATATATTTAGATGACCCTTGTCGCAGTTTCTTAATTCTTGTGACATGTTAAGTCGCTACTATGCCATCTATGAGTATTGTACAAGGTGTAAGTCTTATGTACCAGACTTGGTTTTGGTTATCGGTACTATTATTTTTGGAGACAAGACTCTCCTATGTCTCTATCTCTTTTATAATTTCTCTTATATCTTTTATATCCTTCAAATGTGAGGATGGTGCAGTACAATACTGGCACTTTAATAACTGCTTGCAGATTGGACTTAATAATAACCATCAATGTTGATAAATTATTTTATTTTCTTTCCTACTTAGAGATATTAACTACTAGTAGGCTACAAGGGCTATTTCATATGAGAACTGAATTTAGGTTCATCAATTTCAACGATGCACTTTTTGGAAAAGGAATATTGGATCTGAACTTTTAAAAATAATTACTTGTCTCATTTACAAAATTATACACGAACATTTTATAACTTCATTCTACTCATAATAGGTTCATGAATAGATTCATGATAGTGGCATTACTATTAATGAAAAGTAATATAAGTAATCACTAATAATTAATATAATCTGGGGCGCCTGGGTGGCACAGCGGTTAAGCGTCTGCCTTCGGCTCAGGGCGTGATCCCAGCGTTCTGGGTTCGAGCCCCACATCAGGCTCCTCTGCTATGAGCCTGCTTCTTCCTCTCCCACTCCCCCTGCTTGTGTTCCCTCTCTCGCTGGCTGTCTCTATCTCTGTTAAATAAATAAATAAAATCTTTAAAAAATAATAATTAATATAATCTACATTGAGTCTATTGTTTGCATTGTATATAAACATATAAATAAAATAGCAAGTAATAGTAATATATATTAATAAACGGGCATTAATAAAACACTTTCCTTTTTTTTTTTTTTAAAGATTTTATTTATTTATTCGACAGAGATAGAGACAGTCAGCGAGAGAGGGAACACAAGCAGGGGGAGTGGGAGAGGAAGAAGCAGGCTCATAGCGGAGGAGCCTGATGTGGGGCTCGATCCCGTAACGCCGGGATCACGCCCTGAGCCGAAGGCAGATGCTTAACCGCTGTGCCACCCAGGCGCCCCAATAAAACACTTTCCTATTTCCATCTCTGACCTCTCACCAAGAGTAAAATAAATGGCCTGTATCAGTTCAGTGAAAAGTCAAATACCTAAAAAAACTCACCAGTAAGAATTTCTTTCCTCACTTTGAAAGTGTCCACAACGGGAGTGATGATCCCTTCAATGGTTCCAAACATGCTGCCAAGCCCCAGATTGACTAGCATGAGGAAGAACATCACTGACCAGAAGGGGGATGCAGGGAAATGTGTCATTGCTTCTGTAAAGGCAATGAAAGCTAAACCAGTCCCCTGAACAGCCTGTAAAATGTATAAAATGGCAACATTAGTACCGAGCAATATTAAGGGACGGCCATATATACCAGTTACATAGGAGAGGGAAAACTCTGAATAATGCTCGGGAGTTACTGGAAATAGATAGGCTGATATCATGCTGTCTCTTAGGAAACTGTGCTTCCGAACAAAAGTTGATTGTGTTATCTCATAAAAACAACAGATAGACCAAAATTTAAAAAGGACAAAACCAAAAAATTTAAAGGGTAAGTTAGTAACTAAATCTTTCTTTACAGAACTCAAGATTTTTATATAAATGATGACTCCATCCATAACTTCCTGCACGTGATTTTTTATGTTTAGTCAAGTATAGTGTTAGCTATCTTACTGCAGGGGTCAATGTCGGTTTCTCCATTATATTTTCCTTTTTGGCAATACAGGGGAAGGGCGAATACAATGATACTTATTAATGTTCACCTGTTTCACGTTTATCAGAATAAATGACGGTAGTTAAAGGAGTTAATCATGACTTGTTCAACATAAATATTAAAATGGCTAAATATCAATTATGTGTCCAAACAATCATGCCATATGTAAATGATAGTCATAATTCAAATTTTTGTATTTAAGATTATACCAGGAAAAATATCAGACTAATTTCATTTTCTATGATGAAAATCAACTTATATTCATGTTTTAAATTTTTGTGGCTGAATCGATGAGATTGCTTTTTAAAGTAAAGCAAACCTTTGTAACTTAAGAGAGTATGTTCTTTTGATTTCTCGCTCTTAATTTTTCCCCTTTGCTTGTTTGTTTTGTTCCTTAAGTTCCACATGTTAACTAACTGGAATTAAAATAAAAACTTTTTAAAAAAGTACATTCTCTGAAATAAAAAATGTGAATTTTGAAACATCATAATCTTCCACCGGCATTTTAAAGGTCATTTTCCTAAAAAAAAGTCCTGGATAATGCGTATGTTACCTGCGTGATAATGACTGTAGTGCTTAAACAGCCTACTCACTTTATTGAGCTCATCCTCAATTTGACAGGAGTTGAGATGAAGAGCAGAAAATTCTTCTTCTTTCACTTTTTGAATGATGTCATAAACTAAATGATAATCTTCTGCGGTAACAGCTGAAAGGTTGATATGATGTGGAATAATATCCTGACTAATGTTGCCCATTTTCAAAAATTTTATGATCATTTTTGAATTTCTGAAAGATAGACCAACATAACGAGTGAATATTTATGGGTTTGGAGGGGTATACTTTTTATACAATTATGCCATCAAGAGCTAAAGGAAATGAATATCCATACTCTGTTATGCATTTCTCATTTATGACGTTTGCTTTAAAGCCCAGCACTGCAAACACCACCAGTGTTGCCAGGACAGATGTAAAAAAATTAATGAAGGACACGAGGACAGCATCAAAGTGGCAGTTGTTGTCTCTTTTGTTGTAGCTTGAAAAGGCAATGACGCCACCAAATCCCAGACCTAAGGCAAAGAACACCTGTGTAGCAGCTTCTCTCCAGACCTTGGGCTCCAGCATCATTTCAAGCTGTTTAAAATTAAACATAATAGAAGTCAGCTGCAAAATAGTACTTCAGAATACTCTACATGGAATTAGTTCTATTATTTAAATAGATCAGAATGATATAAACTGGGGGAATAATCTGTTCTTAGTAGAAATAACCAAGTTTTCACTTAGTAGTGAGACCAAATATGGGAATAAGAAAAACTACAGACAATTGTGTACATGGAGATTTTACTCACATGGAGATTTTCTACTTCTGTAGAAATTTTTTTAAGTTCTCTTTAAGACAAATCAAAAGTACTATTTGAAATTAACTGTCTTCAATCATTTCCTACTTAAGTCTTTGTTTTCTGTCCAAAGCAAAATAAATTAATTAGCAATAAAATCTAATTATTTAACTAATACCCTAAGTTTTGTGTTTTCTGGTGGCAGTCTAATAGTCAAGGCAGATAATAAGCAGATTATAAGTTTGGGAGAGTTGACTATTTGTACTTTGCACATTCATGCATGTATGATGCATTCCTTTCGATAGTTTTCTGAAAGCCTTTTCTTTGAAAATTGAAGCAATTCAACTACATCACCTCTCAGACCCTTTCAGAGCCAAAGCTCTAAAGTTCTGCACCTGTGCTGAACATGTATTTCAAGTTACTCAGCTTTACCTCTTCGAGAGTTATCACTGTATATAACCAAACCTTTTAAATGGAACAATTAATATTAGCCATATCTGACACAGATGTCAATAAACAGGTTTGAATAACACAAGTGCTTAAATTGGTGTTTTATCTCTTTATTATTGCAGCGAAATTGCCTTCATTGGGAGCAATGTCAAATGTGGCTGGGAAGATGAATTCCACAGTCTCAGGTCCCGACTCTGCCATTTAATAATCTAAAAATAGTGCAATTGGGAGTAAGTAGTTGCCCTCCCTGAGTTTCAGCGTCTTCAACTGGAGATGGGGGTAACAAGCCATACGCCGCTCCATCACATTCCGCACCACACTCTCAGTGCTCAGTAATAGTTGACATATATGGACTGTACTGGTAGGAACACGGATAAGCACTTTGTATGGATTATCTCATTTAATCTTCAGAACAATCCACGAAATTTGTTGCTACTATTATCTGAATCTTAAGAAGGTTAAGTAACCTGCCTAAGGTTATACAGCAGTTCTGGGGTAGAGCTGAAATATGAACCAAAGTAGATTCCAAAATGCACATTTTCTCAAATATGAGGCTTTATTGTTCAATTTTAGTTACTAGGATTTGGTTATTTTAGTTATTAGTTACTAGGATTTATGGTTCAATTTCAGTTCAATTTATTGTTTAATTTTAGTGACTATTATTGAAATAGAATATAATATTGTCATGAAACATAATCACGATTATATTTATAATTTATTAAGATTTAACTGAAATATGCATATTGTTTGTTGATCCTTGCTACATTACCATTCTACCATTAATACTGATCCCAAATACACTCAACTGTCTATCTCTACTTTACCCACTAGATGGCAGGCAACGCCCATTTACTAAAGACATTACTTGGCTTACTTCCAATTCAGGAACTAAATCTCCGTTCACTGTTTTGGGAATAGTTTGTGTGCTTTACTTTTCTCCCTTGGACAAAAAATGTAAATTAAAAAGTAACTGACAACTTATCATTATTATATTAACTATCACACCTTGCAGTGACCTAACAGAATTTTATCGATAGTCAATGAAAAGTGAGCTAACGAAAGAACTAACTATTTTAATAGTGATTCCCAGTCCCGGTTTAAAATGTCAATAATGCCAGTTTTAAATACGGGGCCACGTAAAAGTGTCCTATCAAAGTAGTTGAATTCTAAGATAGCTATTTGAATCAAATATTTAGAATTATGTCACAAGCAGTTGCCAACTTACATAAGGTGATATTCCAGAAGTTCACACAAAAGTTGGTTGTTTTAAACTCTGAAATCCTTTTTTTATATATTACAATATAAATATCATTTTTGGTCAGTAAATATGGCCCATTTGAAGCCTATTTAAATTTTAATACAGCTGAAATCTATAAATCTTAACTAGTTATTCACTGAGGAGTTCCTACAACTCTAAATGCTAACCAGGACTTTTGAATTAGTCAAGAAAATCAGATACCAGTGGCATTTTTGCTGCTAGAGAGTACTAAGGGGAAACCTGATACCGAAAGAACACAGCCTCTTTTACATAGTATCAAGACAGCTGCCAGGAGTGACAAAGAATTCCAGGGAAGTTAATTTCTGCCCAAATCCCACAGCATGTTGCTGGCTGCACATTCACCCTTCAGATAACTTCCAGTTTCTGAACCAATTTCAAAACTTTATAACTCCATGTCTGTCTATAACAGTGTTAGCAAACTAATAATGAGGTGTTAACTTCAGTGAATAACTAAATGTATATACACTTCAAAACTTGGGGTTTTTTTTTTTCCTGCTAAATCACTATCCCAAGTTCACAAGGACTGATTAAGCAGGTTCAAGGTGTCCCGCATTGAGTTCAACTCCAAGATGAATGAAAGAACGTAAGTTCTCAGCCTTTTGTGGAGCCTAATGAGAATTTTCCTGAAATGCATACGCATTAAAAACTCCCCAAACTCACCACTATAAATATTATTCTAGGAGGCACAAAACCTCAGAACAAGAATATTGATTTTCTCTGAGACAGGATTTAGAGTACAGAAGCCTTCTCAGCCTGGGTTCATGGACTTTAGGTGATCTGTCAACCTTCTGAGACATTAAACAAATTAATATGTTCATTATGTTTCTCTGGTAAGAAGATCTTGTTATTGGTTTTTTCAAAGGGGTCAATTACAAAAGGTTAAGAACCACTAACATAGAGAAGGAAGTAGAGGAAAGATGGAAAAGTCCTGGGGGCCTGGATGGCTCGGTCGGTCAGGCTCCTGACTCTTGATTCTGGCTCAGGTCATCATCTCAGGGTGGTGGGATTGAGCCTCATGGCAGGCTCCACGCTCAGCATAGAGTCGGCTTGTCCCTCTCCCTCTGCCCCTCCCCCTGCTCGTGTTCCTTCTCTCTCAAATAAATAAATACATAAAATCTTTTTTAAAAAGATGGAAAAGTCCTAAAATTTATCAGTGTAAAAAACTAGGAGTTAATTTATTATAAAAGGAATTTTTGAAGTTCACATAGAACTTATTCTAGAACTAAAATGGGCCATTTAAAATTGGAAATAGATGGATATAATTATGGATATTTAAAAGCCCTGGCTTTCCTAAGCTGGTTAACATAACAGCTGTAATTTAAAAAGGCTAGCATACATATGTTAGGACAATTATCCTTTAAATCTAACTGTGGGAACAACTGAACAATAAACATAATGCTTTTATGATTATAAGCCTTAAATAGAAATGCAGTACATACCTTAGGGGTAAACATGTGGCGGATGCCATCAATTGAACCATTTAAAAGGAGTGCTCTGATTAGGAAGCATATAAGTACCACATATGGGAAAAGAGAACTAAAATACATGATCTACAAAGAAAAATAAATAAATATAGGTGAGACACACTAAAACTATATTTCTGTAGTTAAGAGTTTGTGTTCTGTTTGATACTTTTTATAGCATGGTTAATAGTACTATTAATACTTTTACAGCCATCACATTAGAATGGCTTATTAGTCTTAATGCAATGTGACTTACTTAAGATCCTGTATGAGATAGAACGAGAAATAGGGAATCTCCCTTACTTAAACTCCTCTAAAATAGTCCACAGGTATAATGTAACTTGAGTAGTGTTTGTTTCTTAAAGTTCACAAAACAAACAATATTGAAAAAAAATTAATGGCTACTATCTCCCTAACAAATTCCTACTTCTATTGTTTTAGGTAACAGCAAGCAACAGCAAAAAAGAGTCCTTTTTTTCCTGATTAATCAAAATTCCATTATAATTCTGTAAATCTTCTGGAGAGTGGGCTCCTGTCAAGTCTCCTAAGACTCTGAATAATTAACAATGTCAAGGTTTAACTTTCTGCTTCACAAGTGTTCATGCTTAAAGTTAAGTGGAATGTTTATCGCAGTAAAGCAATTGCCCTAACCAGACATTTACTGCTTCTTTGACATCTCCATGTAGAAGCCTAAAGGGTCTCTAAAACTTTTCGGGTCCAGAAAAGAACTTCTGACTTTCCCCCCGAGATGTCTCTCCGCCTGTCTCTGTCTCTGTCTCAGCAAATCAAGGTGCTAAAGTCCAACAACCGGAAGTAGTCCTGCCCTACTGTGAATATTCTCCTAGTTTTCAGGCTACCGCTCAGGTTGTCTTATTCCCACTGAATGCACTCCAGGGATTTTTAATACAGTTGCAATAAAATGTGAATTCTTCTCTCTGACTTGCAAAGCCTCACATTAGAGTGCCTCCCTGCCCACCCCACCCCCCCGCTGAGCTCCACCCCCAGATCTGTAGGACTTGCTCCCCTGTTATTTCTGTCTCTCCTTCATCTCTGTGAACTGAAACGTGAGGATCAATGGCATGAATAGCAAAAATAAAGGTCTTTCAGGTAGACACAGAATTTCAAAAGATCTCCTTGATGAAATAAGATTACAAGTGACTTTAGATTTCACTATAAAACCCATCTTTATCTATGCTCTTTCTTTAATTTAAACACATTTTTTAAAGCACCACTTTTCGCCAATCTTTATGTAACTACCTAGAATGACATGGTACTTGTTGTTTGCCCACAGGCATTTACAGCGGAGCTTGAGGTGGGCATCACACGCAGGAGTGGTGATTAGCAGAAGCAGAAGGGGCTCTAGCATACTAACTTTTCCAGAAGACTGAATGCCTTTGATCATAGCCAAGCAAACCACAACCCAGGCAGCCAGCAAGCAGATGGTCATCTTCCAGTTTAAGCCCCCACTTGCAGAAATGGAACTGGAAATGTTCAGGGCTTCTCTGTACCAGTAATAGGTGGTGGCGGAACTTTTTTCACATTCTGGCTCTACAACTGTAGAAAGAAAGGTAATGCAATTATTTCAGACTTGGAAGAGTAATGAGGCATTTTTTTTCCCAGTAAGCCTGTAAATCAGTTCTTAACATTTCACCGAAAAGTACTACTATTCTAGAGAAGCATTTATATTCACAGTGAAAACTCACTGTGAAAAATTGTGAAAAATCCACAGCCGCATATTCTTGTTGATATTTTTTATTACACATTTCTGAAACAGGAATATGTAAGCTTTTTATCAAAGTAATTAAAACACAACAGGTTTATAGCCCCTTTCATGCCCAGAATTATCTGACTGACTCCCTGCGACAGAGCTGTCAAATACGCTAGCTGCTGGTCATATGTGACTTTTGAAATGAAGCTAGTCTAAAGTGGCATGTGCTGTAAATACAAAATCAAAGAAGATTTTAGAGACTTAGTACAAGAAAAATAATGTAAAATATTACATTAATAATTCATATATTAATTATTTGTTGAAATGTTAACATTTTGGAAAAATATTTCACCTACTTCTAACCTGTTTCAATCTGACTACTAGTAAATTTTAGACCACCTATGTGAGTTGCATTCCATATTTACTGGACATCACTACTCTAGGGAATTGTCCTTTATTAATATACTAGGATTTAAAAATAAATGATGGGAAAACTACGAAAGGGAACTAAAGACATAAAAACAATTACTTCAATACAGATTCTTTTTGTCCTATTTTTTTATGTTATTTTTATTTTTTATCTCCTTTATGATTACTTGCAGGTCCTTTTTAAAAAAAAATTTTGTGTTACTGAAGTTTAGTTGACATACAATGTTATATGCATTTCAGATGTGCCATATAGTGATTCTGCAATTCTGTACATGACCGATGCTCACCACCGTAGCGTAGTTACCATCTGTCACCACACAATTCTTACCGTATTACTGTCTTCCTTATGCTGTACTTTGCATCTCCATGACTTACTTATTTTATAACTAGAAGCTATTTTTTATTTATTTTAATGGAAATGTAAGGCATCAAGAAAGGGGTACAAAATGAAAAACTGTCTAAGTTAACAACTGAACGGTTGTAACATTTTACCCCAATGTCATGCGGCATGATAAAATAACTCGGGAAGACCTAGTAAAATTATATGGTGCCAACGGGCTTTGCTCTAAGTATGCCAATTCTAAAAGTGACGGAAGCTTGTCGTGATAATTTTGAAAGACTGTTCCACATTATCTTAAAAAAAGGAAAAAAAAATCTCAAAACCTCACGCCCTTAGCAACTTTATGATCATTATATAGAAAAACACTACATGAGGGGCGCCTGGGTGGCACAGCGGTTAAGCGTCTGCCTTCGGCTCAGGGCGTGATCCCAGCGTTATGGGATCGAGCCCCACATCAGGCTCCTCCGCTATGAGCCTGCTTCTTCCTCTCCCACTCCCCCTGCTTGTGTTCCCTCTCTCGCTGGCTGTCTCTATCTCTGTCGAATAAATAAATAAAATCTTTAAAAAAAAAAAAAAAGAAAAACACTACATGATACGTGTCTTACAAGTGCGTGAAGCATTTTTCACCAAAGGACATTGATCCCAAGGAAGAGGTTGCTGAAAAGACTGAGAAAAATAAAACAAACTCCAGCCAATGATGACATTGTAGTACAGAGCCACAAAAAAGCACACCTGCAAAACAAAATAGCACGATTACATTACATCTCCCAGGACCCTTCCTTTGCAACGAGATGAAATGCATAAAACCTCACTTAACATGTTAAAAATCCTCCTCGTTTCATTTTTATTTGAGACACATTATATTTTCTAAAAGGATGTCTCTCTTAGATCTTAAGAATATGCATTATCAAGATGGAACTGTATGAATATTTACAGCTTGGTTAGTGTGTTAGTGCAAACTCCAATGGCGTTTTTTAAAAATGTGATTAAAGACCTGAATAGAAATACACACTCAAAGGCTTCATTTAAGAGCAAACTATACAATTACAAACCCTGTAAAAATTATATGACATATACCATACCAGGAAACTTACTACACAACTTGCAAATCCAATGCCACCCAGTTTAGGGCTTATGTAATTCCATACACCAATGCTTCCTCGCCGAATTCTTTGACCCACAGAGAGTTCCAGGAAAAAAAGGGGAATACCTATTACCAGAAGCAGTATTAAATATGGCAAAAGATATGCACCTACAGAGACAAGAACAAATAAAATAGATTATATTTTCAACAGTCGCAGTAGGGACTACACTAATTTTGAGTATCTCATAAAAGACAATATTTGAACTTCTTTATAGTACAATTATAAAAGACTTCAAAGAAAATGCAATTTCATCATATTAAACTTTCTAGTATTTGAAACTTGAATTTGACTGCTACAAAGAGTTTCTGACAAAAAATAATTATGATAAAAGTGAGAATATAAAGTTTTAGTTTCATTTTATTGAAAGGGTAAAACAACTTCATTTCCATAAAAAAAAATTGATGCCTTAAAATTAATTATTTTCTCAAGTAGTTTTCACAAACTCCTGGAATTCTTATTCACACAATGCTCATGAAGTAATTTATTAAATATTATTCAAACTCATCTATACATGCATTCCAAATCAGATAAATTAGAATGAATGAGATTTTATAGTTTTAAAGTTGACTTTTTTCCCTAAATAACAACAGGGGAGAGAAGAAATGGCTGCCTCGATTGAAAAAGAAAAAAAAAAAATAGGAAAAGAAAAAGAACTTCTAACTCAGACAAATGTCATTTTTCCATATATACTTCATTTAACAAGTATGTTTCAGGAATAATGTGTGTGTGTGTGTGTGTGTGTGTTTAAGAGAAAGAGAGAGCATGTGTGCATAGTTTGAGGGGTAGGGACGGGCAGAGGGAGAAGGAGAGAGAGAATCTTAAACAGAATCCATGCCCACTGCACAGCCTGTCATGAGGCTCAATCTCACGACCCTGAGATCATGACCTGAGCCAAAATCAAGAGTCAGAAGCTTAACTGACTGAGCCACCCAGGTGCCCCAAAAGGAATTTTTTAATTTTCCAAAATTCTGTGAAGGGGCAGTGAGGGTGAGTGAGAAACTAAGATATTTCATACCTATTGCAAAATACACGTGCAACTATATATTACCCATGTAGTAAGGTTTTCATACTTAAGAAAATTATCTTATAGTCAAATGGCAAATTAAGACATATACTAGTTATTTTAAAAGAGCTTGACAATGTCAATATTGGCACTCTTAACGGATAAAGTTAAATGTGAAATGTATTCACTTCTATATAAGAACACATATGCAAATTATTCATTAAGTAACCTCTAGAATGGACTTCCCACATTCTAATTACTTATCTGGAGCTTTGTCCAACCAGAGACTGTCAAGTCAGTCACAAAATTGATGGTGTCGATGTCGTTTTCAAATAAGAGGCCATTATTGTGTTTTCCCATTTTAAAAAAAGTATTTAATGGTATTGAATAGATTTTGGAACTTGTTCAAGTTTTTCTGGTAGTTATTCTGTTGAAGGAGTAAACATTACTTTTAAAAATTATTTATCTCAGTTTCTCTGTATATCTCTGAACGATGACCATATACAAGAATTTCCCTAATATAGTAGCCGATAGAAAATCTCTACTTTCTTATGACTGATTTGCAGCCTTTTGGACTTGAGTGGATTCTACAGATGGGTATGTAAAGTAAAGCCTGGATGCATGAGCTCATGAAACAGAATTATAAAATATCTAATTCCACAATGATTGGAAACATTCAGGCTTTAATGACCTGAAAATGTTTCCCAAAGGACTGAAAGTATGTTTTAACACATGCACCTAATCCCAGAATGTGGATGAGTTTATGTATGTATGAATGACTAGAGACAGAGAGAATGAATTAAAACCGGACCCACTGGGAATCTTTCCTCAGTTATGTGTGCACGGCATGCTATTAGACACTTCGCTTTTTTTTCTACCTCAAATTACTGTTAGCCCCCATATTAAAAATAGTCATAACTAAATAAATTAACTAACTAAATAAAAACACACATTTCTAAGCATGTTACATGTAGTTATTCATTTATTCCTTACAAGAATCCAATGGGATAAGTACCATTATTATCATTTTACAGGTGTGGGAACTAAACCATAAGAAGTAAGTTAACTTGTAAAAAGTGACATGGCCAGTGTGGGAAAGAGCCAGGCTTCAACGCTAAACTGACTTCAAAACCTGAGCTGGTAGCTTTTATATTACACTACTTTTTTTTTTTTTTTAAGATTTTATTTATTTATTCAACGGAGATAGAGACCGCCAGCGAGAGAGGGAACACAAGCAGGGGGAGTGGGAGAGGAAGAAGCAGGCTCATAGCGGAGGAGCCTGATGTGGGGCTCGATCCCATAACGCCGGGATCACGCCCTGAGCTGAAGGCAGACGCTTAACCGCTGTGCCACCCAGGCGCCCCTATACTACACTACTTATTAAGTTTAACCATTGTACTTCAATATCCTCAGAGAAATCAACTTATTTTGGGTCTATCACTTTTTGGTTCTATTATTCATGAAGTGCCTCAAGTGACAAATGAGTGAGATTCAGGTGGTCTCAGTCTGTCTGACTGAACAGCCAGAAAACACGACTCAAATACTCAGAAGGCTCAATGCTCTACCGCATATTGGGTACAGCCTTTTGTATCCTGACAGCCATTTTGAAACGATAAAGTCCGTTGGCATTTTATAACATCCCTGTCTAGTATTTGTGATTAGAAGAGAGGAAACAATAGTAGGAAGAGCATTTTGACTCTTTCCACATATGAAAATGAGGAGGAGCAATTTTTGCTAATAACTAATTTCTAACTATGAAATCCTTTGAGTTCTCTGCCAAGACAAAAATGGTATTAAATGGATGGCAACCTGACTTCAGCCAAGACAGCCTTCTTCCTTAACAGTGTGGCCAGAAAGCCTCATAAGGTGAAAGCCTTACAAATCAGAATTCATCTTCTGCTAGTCTTGGCAAATGGGATGGCTCACGAGAAACAAAAAGCAGGGTAGTACGTAGCTGTTTATAGCTGATTAGATAAATAATTCACGCGTGGCGTTCATGACTAGCTAAGGAGCTTACAATGTCGGTGGAGGGACGTGTAGTGTATCACAGACGTCCTGTATTGAGTCTCACCTCTCAGGCAGATTTGTCAAACAGGCAACTTTTGCCAAACCTGTTGTTTTGTGCCTAGTTGAATTAACTAAGCAAGATCTTTAACATATTTTGTCATCAGAACACCTTAGCTTTTTATCTTATAGTCTAAAAAGAAATTTCATATACGATTATATTATTTCATTTGATTTGTACATCAAATATAAAACCATTATTTTTGGCCCAGTCAACAAAACTATCACAAACTGGAATCAAATACCAAAATGTTCTTTCTAACCGTTGTGTGCTGAAATGCAGTTAATATAACATTTAGTTTTTAACCACATTTATTTTAATAGTTTCCATGTATATAGATGACAAAAGTTTCCACCCAAGTGTTAGTTAACTTGACTTGGTGTACTATAGAGCTTGTATCGTACACGAACAAGCCATTCCTTTGTCTACGCTTCTTTATTGGTTTTTAAGATAATTTTTGCTGAACAACCTTTACTGATTATATGCAAAAATACAAAAAACTAGAATGTTATGTTGATGGGAGATATTTTTGTTTAAAATTAAGGATGGGGGTGCCTGGGTGGCTCAGTTGGTTAAGCATCTGCCTTTGGCTCACGTCATGATCCCAGGGTCCTGGGATCCACATGGAGTTGGGCTCCCTGCCCTCTGGGGAGCCTGCTTCTCCCTCTCCCTCAGCCCCACCACCTTGCTCACTCGTGCTTTCTCTCTCTCCCTCAAATAGATAAATAAAATCTTTAAAACAAATACAATTAAATTAAGGATGCTAATTTCTTTGAAGTTTTCTCTGAAACTAAACATTGTCCCCAAATACTGTAGCATTATAAACCAAATATATATGATATGTAAGGATGAAGAATGTCTGGCGTTACATCAATTACCTGGTTAAATCCCTTCTCCTGGGATCTACAAAGTTCTGGTCAGCATTTGAACACCATCATTATTCTAAATTATATGTAATAAGTGAAATAATTTAAAATTCAGCATTAATAAATTGTGGAGAGAACATTCTTTCTGACTTCTTTCACCAGTCCTTCCTACATCAGAAACTTCAGGTTTTTTGCCAAATAGAATAACTGACAGGCACAATGGACGCCTCTAACGTTTGTTGGAAAGGTCAGTAATTTAGCAATGTTTAATAGCATCCACAGAAAGAATCTGAGAATCTATTACCCTTAAGAAAGCTTTGAGTATTCATAACAAGCCATCTGCTCCTATGGAAACCTAATCTGAAAACAGAGTTGAGCTCACGTCCAACAAAGGAGTCTCCCTGGCTTTATAACGGAATTCATAGTTTCTGAAATAATGAGGCTGCAGCAACATCATGAGCTGTTTGAGACAGTGAATTACGATTTGCTCAGCAATGTATCACTTAACAACAGGAACAAAAAAACAAACAAAACCCAAAACTTACCGCCTCCATTCTTCTGACATAGGTATGGGAATCGCCACACATTTCCTAAACCTACAGAAAACCCAACTTGGGCCAAGATGTATTGTAGCTTACTGTTCCAAGCTGGTCTTTCATCTTCAACTTCGGATTCTTCTTCAACATCTATATCTTTCTCTTCCTGAACATCAACAATCAGTTCACTCTTCTTAAAAGCATCATCAGCTGAGTCTTCATTGGAAAGAAGGTCTTTGACAGACTCAATAACTTCATCGTCTAATTCTCTTTTTACCACCTTGCTATTCTTCGGCATTGGAAAGCGTGGGTAGTACTATTTTTTAAAATTCCCTTATAGTAAATGTGTTAATTCTTTTTTGAAATATGTTAATGGATATGAATAAAGGATGGAGGAGGGTATCAAATAAATCCTTGCTTCAAGGTGACAGAGTCTTAATGAATCCTGGATCTGTATGTCCAATATCCTATGGGTACCTGCAAAATTTTAAGTTGAAAAACAATAATATTTAATGAGGAAAAATACTTAAAATATTGAAAACTCTTTATTATTAATTTTTATGATAAAAACTCTTTCTACAGAGTGTAAGACATCTGATTGTTCTTGGCCCTTCAGAGCTTAATATGCCCAGAAGTGTAAAAAGTGTAAAGTACACATACGCTTCAGACACACTTGAACTAATGTCTTCCCCCTTGCATAAATCTAATTTGATCTCAGGTACACTCCAATCCATACTATATGCTATTTGTTAGTAATTAAAGTTTTCTGATTCTTTTTCTTAATTCTTCCTTTTGACCTGACTAAAACACATCCCGTATTTTATTCCTTATAGAATTACGTATACAATTGCATGCCATCCTGTAAATTTGTCTTACACAGAATCTCTTCTGTTCACATACTCACCATTCACTCACTTGATATTAATTGTAATATGGATAAAATTCAGAGATTTACCAGTAATGAATCGTATGATATCTGCTTTAAGGGAGCTTATATCTAATAGAAAGGCACCCCCCAAATAATTACACTAATTTATATGACCCAACATCATTACAATAGGAGAGATCAGGAATGTTGGATAAAAGTGGCATTACGGTTGGGCAGGGATGGAGTGAGGCCACACCAAACATAAGGAACAGCATAGAAAAGATGCAGGAGGTGGTAACAATTATTATTTGTGTAAACATTCTTTTTTTTTTAAGACTTTATTTATTTGACAGAGAGAGACAGCAAGAGAGGGAACACAAGCAGGGGGAGTGGGACTGGGAGAAGCAGGCTTCCTGCTGAGCAGGGAGACCAACGCAGGGCTCGATACCTTGATCCCAGGACTCTGGGATCATGACCTGAGCCTAAGGCAGACGCTTAACGACTGAGCCACCCAGGCGCCCGTATTTGTGTAAACATTCTCTCACATGAAAACACACTGCCACCACTTTGGCATTTTTCCCTTTATTTCTTTCTATGTTATATCTCATATCCTTTTATCTGTTCAAATACAGACCAAGTAAGTGTACAGGGTATGTCTACAAACCAATGACACTGTCTATTTTAAAAAGTGATTGAACATATAAATGTTTCTCTTCAAAGCTGGGTTGGGAGCTTTAGAAATAATATCCCAAGAATTCTGTCATTTATTGCTAGAAAAAAGTGGAATTCTTTGATAGAACTGTGTTAGATTTACATTCATAGTCAGAGAAATAGCCCATCATACTTTAATTCATAATCATCTTAATGAACAAGACAGGGTGCTGGGTAACTCAATGAAAAAGAAAAAAGGAATTCATTAATTTGACTATGTAACTTATTTGTTCCCTTTAGGTTTGGAGGTGTTTAGTTGTTTCCAAATTAAAATATATACCCTGATAGCAAAACCTCATTTTGGATTTGGTGAAGATTAAGAGTTAGGCTGTGAAGGAAATTCTGAAAAAGTAGCACTGCAAGATATTTAAATAACAGACACATCTCTAGAATAATTGAACAACTTCTCATAGTGACTAATGTAAAGAGATCACCAAGTTTTTGGTGTTTAAATAGTTTCAAGAGTTTAGGGATTATGTCTGTTTAATTTGTTTTCTTTTCCCTGAGAACTCAGTAAATACTAGTTGAGTAAATGAATAAATACAACGATTGAAAAACTGAAATAAGTGAATTTTCCAAATAGTTTTTACTGTAAGAAAATAACCTGACATATAGGAAACTGTGATTTGTGAGACATGAATTATGTAAAGATCTGCACTTGAATTATCTAAAGGTAAGTTGCTGACACAGTAATTTAACTGATACATAGATAAGAGCATTGGTTTTAATCTGACAAACTTGGAGTTGTGTCCTAGTTCTTTTATTTATTAGTTGTATAACTTCTAGTACTTGTATCATTCTTAACCTTAGTTTCCTCAATAAGCTAAGGTTGTTAGCTATTCTTTTTGTTTTTTCCATACAAATAGAAAGGTAAGGAAAGTATCAAAGTTTAGAAATACTATTATAGTAAAAATACACACGATTTCAGAAAGAAAAAAATTAAAAGAGGGTTACTCATGAGCCTCCCCCAAATTATCTCAGAAATTGTAGTATCTCTTCTGTAAATATCTAGTCTTTGCAGAAAAAAGTACACAAACAAGTCAAAATGAAAAACAACTTTGGACACTGCTGAATGGTTTCTTACATATTTAATGAGCAATCATACAAATGTACATATGATACCCTTTGGCAAAGTTCACATTTAAAAGTTTCTGTCAGACTGGGGTGTCTGGATAATGCAGTCAGTTAAGTGTCCAACTCTTGGTTTTGGCTCAGGTCATGATCTCAGGGTCACGAGACTGAGCCCCACATGGGGCTCTGTGCTCTAGGCACAGTCTGCTTAAGACTCCTGCTGCCCCTCCCCCCTGCACTCGTTTTCTCTCTCAAATAAATAAATAAATCCTGAAAAAAAATAAGTTTTTATCAAAGTACCCAAAGTTCATATTTTCCATGGGAAAAAAAAATCAATGTCAAATGTAAACAAAATTTAAATACAATGATATAAATGCCTGAAATATATCTCATATATAAAACATATCTATATATACAGATTATATAATACAAAAATCCTAGGCAACCTTTATAAAATTAAACATATTAAAAAAGGATGCTAAATATGTTGTTCATTTATTTAGAGCTCTTCTTCTTCACTAGGCCACAAGCTCTGCCTGGAAAATGACTTTATCTCACTCATCTTACTTTCTCAAGGCTTAAACTTGTCTGTCATACGAATGAGCCCCAAAGAGTAGGACAGAATAATATTGTATGATATCTACAAGAACTGTGCACTATTACACGTTTGGTTGGTTGGGGGGGTTTTGTTTTTGTTTTTGTTTTTTTATCCTAAAGCCGTATACTTATTGAGTCAGAGACCTACTTTCAGAGGCTGCATAAAGCCAAAAGTAAAGATATAAACTGAGTTTCTGAATGGATTTGTAAAAATGTAGTATATAAGACAACAATTTGGAAACCAAATTAATATCACATCTTCAAGACCCAACTTTTCTGAAAGATGACATTTTTTATGATGCCAAAAGCTTACTTGAAGAACTTAATTCATAAAAGTAGACTATAAACATAGATTAAAAAGAGAATAAAAAGTGAGGTTGACTATTGCCAAAAGCATATTGATCATTGCTACGTCTGGGAAAACAAGAAATGAAGCAAGAATGTCCAGGAAGAAAGTGAGGTGGAAGGTCAAAGAGTATCAGTACTCTACAGGTCACGCGCAGTAGGGTTATCAGTTTCAGGTAACTGCACAGCCAAGTTAGCAGCAACCACTCCTGCGACAGAAACAAGCTATCGTCTCTTGCCCTTCATCTGTACCTAGGAGTTGCGTTAGCTGCCTACATCATTACCTGTAAAGGCCTCCTGTCTACCCCTGAGCAACAGATATTCAAGATCAAGGGTCAACAAAATATTGCCTATGGGTTAAATACAACCCATTGTGTGATTTTAAGAATAAAATTCTATTGGAACATAGCCATGCCCACACATTTACATATTTTCTATAGCTAATTTTGTGGTGCAATAGCAGAGCCACTTTGTACAGACTGCAAAGCCTAAAATATTTACTGATTGTATGGGAAAAAAAAAAAAAAAACCACTGTTGACAACCACTGTTCCAGAGAATAAATCTGAACTGAAGATGTGGAGTTCCTCAGACCACTTGATCTAGGCTCCATTTTCACAGATTTCACTAATTTCTTTATCAAATGACAAGATAGAACTCTACCCATTTAAAGAAAATTACTAAGAATGATAGAGTTTTATATAGAACCAGGGAGATGGAGTGGTAGTAGTTGAGAGGGGAAGAAACATAAGCAGAAGACAAATGTAGAAAATAGCTCTAGAGGTTCAAGTAGATTACTTATTTAAGAAAACTCAGGAATACAATAACATAAAGATAAAGTAGTCCCCTTAAAAAAAAACTCAAAAGAAAAGATATAAAAAATGAATGAGAAGAAAAAAGTTAAGTGGACGAATACAGATAAGAAAGGGGAAAATTCAGTACAGGAATAAAAGGCACATTAGAAACAAATAGAGGCTCTACAAGTACATCCATGGACATGGAGAACAGGCTTCAGGAAAATTCTCAAAAAGAATGAAAAGAGGGGCACCTGGATGGCTCAGTTGTTAAGCGTCTGCCTTTGGCCCAGGGCGTGATCCCAGGGTCCTGGGATCGAGCCCTGCATCGGGCTCCCTGCTCCACTGGGAGCCTGCTTCTTCCTCTCCCACTCCCCCTGCTTGTGTTCCCTCTCTCACTGGCTGTGTCTCTCTCTGTCAAATAAATAAATAAAATCTTTTAAAAAAATGAATGAAAAGAATCAAATATCTTAAAGTAATTCAGAGAAAAAGCTAATGGAAACAGAAGTCAGAGAGAGGTGATCCAACAAACTTAAAATTGTTTTTTACAAATCCATTCAGAAGCTAAATTTATATCTTTACTTTTGGCTTTATGCAGCCTCTGAAAGGAAGGCAAGAAAATAGAATTAATATAAAACAAAATTCTGAAAGAGAAATTAACAGAAGTTTTGCCTAGATTCATATTTTCAAATAATAATAATAATACAGAGGGTCCATACTGAAAAATACTGGGATACAGATTCCTAGGGATTTCAAGCAGAAGTAGAAAGGCGAAAGAAAGGGACTTCTCAGGATGTTTAATAGCCTCTAAAAAAACTACAAGGGAAAATACTCAATCTCCAATTTTTATTCTATTATTTTGTATTCCAATTATAAAGGCCACAGGCAAATATTCTTGTCTGTAAGAGATCTGATGATCCCTGCTGGGGAGGGAGAGGAACAGGTTACATGATCATGAAATCTGGCCAACCAAAAGAGAAAACAAAGTAAAGACTTCAGTAACAGAGAAGCCATGTTAAAGGATAGGAGGATAGAAGGAACATTAATTTAGACAGGGAATAAGCTTTAAAATCTACATGAATTATGTTAAAGGGGAAAATTAAAATTCAAAAAGTGAACTAACTAACAAAATCAGGAACTGAAATGGAAGAAGATAGAAATAAAGCTATGAGAACGTCCTCATCTTTCGTATCCGGGAGCAATTTAGGATACCGTCTAAATATAAAACTCATAGTGGAAAAAAGGATAATGACCCCAGCCTCTTCATGTTTTCATATAATCTTTCTTATTTACTTTTAATGAGATCTTGTAGAAATTAGTATTTCTTGCTGGGAAGAGACATGTATTGATGCCAAACACATATCTAGTTTCTAGAAACAGACTGAGTTCAAATCCTAGCTCTATCACTTATGGTTTTATGACCTTGGCTAAGTTACTTTGTTACCTAATAATAAAGTCCTTGGATAAATACCAGCATTGACAGAACTCAATATATGTCTTCTTTTGTTATTATGATTATTATCCCTCTTACAGTTGTATTCTGTTACAACTGGTTTATTGCAAATTATTAAGGATAGTGTAGGTCTAGAGCCAATGCTATATGTTTAAATTGCTTTAACAGCACTTTTTAAAAAGATTTTATTTCTTTGAGAGCATGAGCAGGTGGAGAGGCAGATGGAGACGGAGAGGCAGACTCCCCGCTGAGCAGAGAGCCCAATGCAGGGCTTGATCCCAGGACCCTGAGATCATGACCTGAGCTGAAGGCAGACACTTGACTGACTGAGCCACCCAGGGGCCCCTAACATCACTTTTTTTTTCTAATACAAGTTTTCTATTGCTGCATAACAAGTTACCTCAAAACTTAGTGGCTTAACAAACGAATGTTTTATTTGCTTATGATTCTGTGGGTTTGCAATTTGCACTAGGCTTAGACGTTCATATGTTTTGCTGGTCTTGACTCAGGTCACTTCCCCACTACAGTCATCTATCAACTCAAGTGGGTAAGGATGGGCTAAGATGGTCTTGCTCATGTTCTGGCAGGAGGCACCCTATCAGCCAGAGCACTTTGATTCTCCCATAGGCAGTCTCTCCAAAATGCTAGCTTCAACTTGTTGACATAAGCTCAGAGTTCCAACTCTAAGCCAAAAGAAGTAAGCCCAACATGCAAGTGCTAGTAAAGCCTCTGTGTAGCATTTGCTAATGTTTTACTGGCCAAAGCAAGTCCCGCAGCTAAGTCCAGACTGATTTGAGAGGATAAACGCCACCTTTTGATGGAAGGAGCAACAAAGTCAAATTGCAAAAGGTATGAGTAGAGAGAAGATTAAAACATTGCCACCACCTTTGAAAATAATCTTCTACATACAATTGTCCAGTTAGAATTCCCCTCCCTGGATTCTGAATCTTGAGGACAGGAACAAAGAGATCAAAAGGTTGGCATCTCACTCAATTCCAAAGGCATTGTGCCCAGCTGTAACTACTACTGTAGTCATGGATTCTGGTTCCTAGTTTTAAGAACTATTTTCATTCTTGCCCTTTTCCATCTCATTGCCAAGCACCCCATTGTTCCTTTGAGTCCCCGATCCTTGCCAATATTTCTTCATTTTATTTTATTTTTGCCTCTTAGCCAGGACAAGTTTCTACAGCTTGCAAACAAAGAACCCTAAAGAATACAGTTATTATAAATTTAAAACAATTGGTGTCTTTCCACTTATCTACTGTGTAAGGACTTAACATATATAAAAAATGTTGGGTACATTACATTACTTAATTTGGACTTATATTTAACATTTTTCTCATTTTCCCATTTTTGTATTGCTATAATTATCTACATACGCAAGTTTTCAGGAAAAAATCTATTTTAAAGCACTTTAAACTAGATTCAAAACATTTTTAAATCAACATAATAAATTTCTAACCCAGTGCTTCTCAACCCTAACCATTTTTAATGTTTTTTTACTTTTCCGAGATTTTTTTCCTTGCCTTTCCACATAAATTTTGAAGTCAGTTTGTTAATTTCTCTTTTTAATTTTTTAAATTTTATTTACTTATTTAAGAGAGAAAAAGAAAGAGAGAGAGAAAGAAAGCATGAGCAGGAGGAGGGGCAGAGGGAGAAGCAGACTCCCCAGTGAATGGGCTTGATCCCAGGACCCTGGGATCATGACTTAAGCTGAAAGCAGACACTTAACCAACTGAGCCACCCAAGTGTCCCTAGTTTAATTTCTACCCCCAAAACCCAGGCCTGCTAGAATTCTGACTGGGATTATATTGATTCTACAACACTATTTGGGAAGCACTGACATCTTAAAACTTTGAGGTTTCCATTCTATGAACTTGGTATCTTCTTTAAATTGTCTCTGGAAAAAAGTTGATTTTTAATACAAGCTTCCTATCCTGCAACAATACTAATTGAAGCTCATGTTGTTTTAGGGTCCTTAAGATTTTTATACACACAGTATGTCAAAGGTAAATAAGGATAGTTTAAGCTTTCTCTAATTGTTTACCTTTAATTTCTTTTTCTTGACTTACCGTACTGGCTTGGACATCCACTAAAATTTTGAACAGAAGTGTTAAGAACAGACATCTTCATCTATGCCCCAATGCTAATGGGAAAGTATTCAATATTTTACTAAGGACAATGTTAGCTATGGATTTTTTTCATAGATGCCTTTTGTCATTTTAGGGAAGTTTCTTTTTATTTCTCGTTCAGTGAGGGTCTTTTTTTTTTTAAATCGTGATCGACTGTTGAATTTTGACACATAATTTCCTACCTTTATTAAGATAATCATATAACTTCTTAGTCTACTAATATATAATATAACATCAATTGGTTTTGTATTTTAGACTAGTCTTTCATTATGAGATAAACGTCACTGGTCAAGATGTATTACCTTTTTAATATATCACTGGAATCAATTTGCTAATATTTTGGTAAGGATTTTTCAACAATATTCATGGGAAGATGGATATATAATTTTTTCTTATATTTCACTTCTCTAGTTTTGCTGGACTCATACATAGAATTTTAAAACAGTCTCTCATTTATTTTCTGAGAAAATATATGTAGAATTAGTTTCATCTCTTCCTTAAATGTTTGGCAGCACTGACCAATAAAGCCATCTGGGCCTGGAATTTTCTTTCAGAGAATATGTTTAATTAAAAATTCAATTTATCAAAAACATTCAATTTGTTTCATTGATATACAGCTACCAAGATTTTCTTTTTCTTGTATTAGGTTTTGGTAAGTTGTGTTTTTCAAGGAATTTGTCCATTTCATTTAAATTGTCAAATTTGTTTGTAGAAAGTGATTCATAATATTCTGTAGGTTTTTTTTAACAGTTGTAGGATTTGTATTCATATCACATTTTTTTATTCCTGATATTGACAATAGGTGTTTTCTCTGCTTTTGTCTTTGTCTTGCTAATATTTTCACTATGTAATTAATCCAAAATATTATGCAAGTCTTACTCTATCTTTCAAGAAGTTTTAGCTCTTAAACTATTGTTACAACCTCTTTTGAAACTGTATTAAATTCTAATTAACATTTCCAGTGAAAATATGCAAAGACCTAAAATAACAGGCAGGCACTTGCATCCTAGAGACATGCCTGCACTGGCTAATTACTGGCACTCACCAGAAGTTTAAATATTCTATAATAAAGAACTAGAACAGCAAATTACCTCCCTGACTTGGACAATTACAAATTTTACTGAGCAAAATTTTCTTTAAATATCAACCAATTATGAACAGTGAATCTGAACTTTATTGTGGATTCAAATGAAATACATTTTTCTAATTCTAACATACAGGGTAAAAAGTAAAGGCTATCTGAATAAAAACAAAATGTTAAACCATATTGCAACACCCAAGAAAAAATGACACATCTTGAGAAGTTTATAGTTATGGAATAATTGCAAGAAGAAAAAGATAAGGGATTCTAGAACATACCGAAATAATGACCTTGACAAATAATACAAAAATTTTCAACAATATAGAGTTCAACCTGAATATTTCTCTTGCAAATTATATCCCCTTTACATAAAATGCTTGCATTAAGTGAAAAAATAACAAAAATCAGAGCCAGTCAAAAAGAAACATTTTTTTTTACAAATGGCAAATACAAAGACTCAACTTACACTTCAATGTATTTTGCCCAAAAATGTGGACTGTAACATACCTATGAGGATGGCTAGAATTAAAAACAAATTTAAAAAAGTAAAGACACCAAAAGTTGGTGAGGATGCAAAGAAACTAGATCAATCATATATTGCTGATAGAAATATAAAATAGTACAGCCATTCTAAAAAAAATAGCTGGTAGTTCCTTTTAGCACTAATAATAGAGTTACCACACCGACCACCAATTTGCACTCTTAGACATTTATCCCAGAGAAATACTTATTTTCAAGCAGGAACTTGTACATAAATGTTCATATCAACTTTACTTATAATAGCCCAAAACTGAATGTCTTTCCGTGGGTGAATGGTAAAACAAGTTGTAACACATCCATATCTTGCCATATCATCAATAAAAAAGGAAAGAATTATTGATACATGCAGTAACTTGGATGAACCTCAAGGCAATGATGCTGCATGTGGAAAAAAGCCAATTTCAAAAGGATACATATTGCATAATTCCATTTATATAACTTCTGTGAAATAACAAAGTGATAGAGATGAACCATAGAACAGTGGTTGCTAGGAGTGAGGGTAGGGAAGGGCAGGTGGGTGTGCTATAAAGGACAAGGAAATCCTGTGAGATGATTCAGTTTAGTATCTTCATTATGGTTAAGGATTACATGAAGCTTCACATAAGATAAAACTTCGAAGAACTATACACATATACACACACACACAGGCAGAGAAGATGACGGCACAATCTGAAAAACTCTATGGATCACACCAATGCTGGTTTTGTACTGTACATCTATACTAGATTGTAAAATGAGAGAGGCTAGGGGAAGGGTGCACAGAACCTCCCTTTGTACCTTCCTGTGAGCTTGCAATTATTTCAAAATTATAATTATAAAGTAATTTCCATTAATTGAAATGTATTTTCTGTTGACTCCTATGAACCAAGGACAGATTTCAAATCTTAACAAAGCATTTCAATAAGCCTTTTAAACATTTTAAAAATAGACAAAAATTCTTTTTTTTTAAGATTTTATTTATTTATTTGACACAGAGACTGCCAGTGGGAGAGAGACAAGCAGGGGGAATGGGAGAGGAAGAAGCAGGCTCCTAGCAGAGGAGCCTGATGTGGGGCTCGATCCCAGAATGCCAGGATCACACCCTGAACCGAAGGCAGATGCTTAACGACTGAGCCACCCAGGCGCCCCACAAAAATTATTTTAAATACTTAAAATTTTGTTACTATATTAAGAACACCTCAGATTTAGACACTGTATTCATTTCCTAAGAATTCTGTAACAAATTCTTTCAAATTTAGTGGCTTCAAATAGCATAAATAAATTCATTCAAGACTCTGGAAACCAGAGATCCAAAATCAAGGTATGGGCAGGTCCCTCCCTCAAGAGGACCCAGGGGACAGTCTGTTCCTTGAGTTTCTAGGTTCTGGAGGCTGCCAGCATCCCTTCACTTATAGCCTCATCCCTCCCATCTCAACCTCCGCACTCACACTGCTTCCTCCTCCTCTGTGTGTGTCTGATCTCCTTTTGACTGTTTCATATAACGACACTGTGATGGCATATAGGGCCCATCTGGACATATCAGGATACTCTTTTCATCAGAGGATTATGTCTGCCAAGACTCTTTTTCCAAATAAGGTAACATTCACAAATACCAAGAATTAGTAGGTAGACATATTTTAGGAGCTGTTATTAGCTCCTAAAACAGGTGTATAATATTATATTACATTTATTTATATATTTATATTATCATGTCAGGAAAAATGAATTTGGAGGCAATTGACATGTTTTATTCATTATCATCATAAAATGTCAAGTATGACCTTTCTTAATTATTTCCCATGGTAGACTGCTTGCAAAGAGAGGGTTTACCATTCCTCCCAATGCTGTATCTGTCTGTTACTCGTTCCATCAGGAAGTGGAATCTATTTCCTCTTCTCTTAATTCAGGGCTGTACTTGAGCTTGAATTTGAATTCTGGGAGTAGGAGAGCTTGCTTTGACCAGTAGGAGGCAGAACTGACACTGCACGTTCCGAAGCTAGGCCTGAAGAAGCCTGGCAGTTTCTGCTTTCACTCTTTTGGAATTCAGACCGTGTATATATAAAAGTCCATCTGCCCTGCTAGAAATCTCACATGGAGAGAGAGCGAGCCTCAGTGACTTAAGCCTTAGGCACAAGAACAAAGGCACCCACATTCTAGTCCCAGCCCAACTGCTAACACATACCAACTGAAACATATGGTATCAAGCTGAGCCCAGCCAACACACAGAATAATAAGAAATGATAATTCATTATTGTTTTAAATTATTACAATACCAGAAAGGCAACGGAGGGCTCAATAAACCACTGTTTTGAACCTACTGGGGAAAAAAAATGGTGGCGGGAGGATTTGTTACGTAGCAATAGATAACTGAAGCATTTGCCTATTGGGGAGACAAATTGAATATTCATTGAATTTAACTGAAAGTATAAATATTTAACTCTACTGAAATTTAAAATATTGTCCAAGGAACTGTTCACAAGGGGCCTAGACCTGTGTAAAAAGGGTGTGGTTCAGGTTTTTAAATCCATGCAGTGATTTTCTTTTAACCACAAGAGAAATATTAACCTTGATTCTTTTGTAAAGTTCCATGTGGTCGGTCTTATATTTAAGGCATCTGTATATCAGAAATGCAACAGGGATTATCACAACAAAACTTACAGACATCAAAATGATCATAAGGGAATAAACTCTACACACAAAAATTAACAACTTAGATGAAATGGACAAATTCCTCGAAAAACACAAACTACCACAACTTACCCAATATCAAACAGATCATGTAATATCTCTATATCTGTTAAAGAACGTATACGCACATAATTTAAAATTCTCACAAAAGAAATCTCTAGTTGGTTTCACTAGGGAATCTTATTAAACATTTAAAGAAGAATTAACACCAACTCTGCACAATCTCTTCTAGACAGTAGAAGATAATGGAACACTGCACATTCATTTTATGAAGCTAGTATTACTCTGATACTCTGAAGACAGTACCAGAAGAAAAACAATAGAAAAAACTATAAATCTATATCCCTCATGAATATGGACACAAAATTCCTCAACACAGTATCAGAAAACAGAACTCAGCAATATATAATAAGAGTTATATTCCATGACCAAATGGGCTTTATTCTAGGTATACTAGGTGGTTCAGTATTCAAAATCAATAATGTAATATACCAAAACAGGCTAAAGAAAAAAATCATGACTATACTGACTGATACAGAAAAGGCATTTGACAAAATTCAATATCCATTTGTAATTTAAAAATTATCAAAAAAAAAAAAAAACCCAACTAGGAATATAAGGAAATTTCCTCAATTTGATAAAAATCATCTGCAAAAAACATACAGTTTTGGTATACTTACCAATGAAAGACTGAATGCTTTTGCCTTAAGATCAGAAACAAGAATGCCTCCTCTCATACTTCTAAGAGAGTGGGCAGAGTACTGAAAGTTCTAGCTAGTACAATAAGGAAAGAAAAGGAAATATAAGGCATATAGATTGGAAAAAAAGAAAGAAAATTTTCCATATTTGCAGACATTCTGGTTGTCTATGTTGAAAAATCCCAAGAAATCTACAAAACATGGACAGTACTTTTATGCTGAACACTACCAAGTGCTGATGAAGACTACCAAAAAGATCTAAACGCATAAACAGACGTAACTACAATGTTCATGTTTTGGAAGACGGACACAGTAAATATGTAAATTCTCCCTAAACTGATATACAAGTTTAATGCAATTCCTATAAAATCCCAGAAAAAAATTTATAGATAAAATTATTCTAAAATTTATATAAAGAGGCAGAAAACTAAAATACCTACAACAACTTAGGAAGGAAGAATCACGTGAGAGGAATAATTCTACCTGATTTTAAGACTTATTTTATACCTAGAGTAATGAAGACTGTGTGACCTTAGGAGAAGGATAGACACACACATCAATTAAACAGAAGAGAATACTCATAAATAGACCCACAAAAATATACCCAACTGATTTTTGACAAAGGTGCAAACGTAATTTCAATGGAGAAAGAATGACAGCCCTTTCAACAAATGGTTCTGGAATAACTGGTTATCTCTAGGCAAAGATAAATAATAACTCTCATACGTTATACAACACTTAACTCAAACTGGATCATGGACTTAAAGGTAAAATATAAAACTATAAAACTTTCAAAACTAAATCATTGGAGAAAATCTTTGCAATCTAGAGCTAAGCAAAGAGTTCTTAGACACAACATCAAAAGCAAAATTTAGTAAATTGAACTTCAAAATTAAAAACATTTGCTTTGTGAAAGAACCTATTAAGAGGACAAAAGAATAAGACTGGAAGAAAAGTATTTGCAGACCACATATCTGGGGAAGGGCAGGTATTTAGGATCTATAAAAATTCATAAAACTCAACAATTAAAAATAATTTTAAAATGGGTAAAAAATAAACAGGGACACTTCACTGAAGATGATGTCTGGATGGCAAATGAGCACATGAAATGTGGTTCAACATTATTAGCCCTTAAGGAAATGTTAATTAAAACTACAATGAGATGTCACCGCATACCTCTCAAAATGACTAAAATATAGTGACAACAAAATTCTGGCAAGGATACAGAGAAACCGGATCATTCACACATGGCTGGTGAGAATGCAAAATGGTACAGCGCTCTGGAAAACTAACCATCCAATGACCATATAACCCAGCAAGTGCACTCCTGGGCATCTATCCTGGAGAAATGAGAATTTATGTTCCATAAAACCTGTAAATGAGTATCCATAGCAGCTTTATTCATCATCACTCTAAACTGGAAACAACCCAGATGTGATTCAATGGGTGAATGGTTAAACAAACTTTGGTAGATCCATACCATGGAGTGTACTTAAAAATAAAAATAAACAAACTGCTGATATACACAACAACTTGGATGAATTTATAGATAATTATGCTGAGTGGAAAAAGCCAATTACAAAATGTTGCATACTGTATGATTCCATTTTGATAACATTCTTGAAATGCAAAATAATAGGTATGAAGAGCAGAGTGATTAGAAGGGGCAACACAGGGATCCTTACAGTGATGGAACTGTTCTGTAACTTGACTTTATCAATGTATTTTATTACTAAGAATGCTGAAAGCAGAAACTTTCTTGTAAATTCAGAAACTACGAAAATCATGGAGACAAAATACCCATTGACTTTTATACCTTACCCATTCTAGAGCATCTGATGCCTGGATACGGTTCTCCCAAGGGTATTTGTTATTGTCTTCACTTAAGAATATATTTTAATGTATACTTCAAATAAATGGTATAGTAATATAATATTAAAGGGCATAGAGTGAAAAGTACCTTCCCACTCTGTCCTTCAGTGTATCTGTCCCACCCTTACTTCCCTGTAAGTCACCAAAGTCCTGCACCGGTATTGGTGTATGTATATTCAAGCTGATATGTTTCCACCCCACCCACTCAACCTGATTCTTTTTACATACTGTCACTATATGCATAACTCTGCATCTTGGTTTTTCACTTAAAAAGCCTTCAAAAGCTTTTGCTCTCAATACAATTGTTTGGTTTTTGTTTTGGTTTTTGTTTATTTGTTCGTTCTGTCTTAATTGTATGATAGATCATGGTATGAGTATATATTTAGGTCATTTCTGATCATCTGCTTCATCGTTCAAGCGACTGACTCTGTATATCTGGCATTTGCATATCTATAGAAGAAATTCCTTCCTGTAGAAGCGGACCTACTCGATCAAAGGTTATGTGCTTCTACAATTTTGGTAAATACTGCCAAGTGGCCCTTTATAAAAGTTGTCTCGACTTGATCTACAACGAGTCATATGAGAGTGCTTGTTTCCCTCTGCCTTCTTCAATATAGTGAGTAATTTTTTTATTTTTGCCAATCTGATAGGTGAAAAAGCTCCTAGTGTAAGCATTTCATTCAAAGATAACAATCAATGAATCTATGTGAAAGTATACCTTAGTGCATTAATCACACGGAAATAAATTGATCTTCAAGACTGAAAATAGTCTTCTATATCAAGTAGTACTGTGCATATAAAGCTGTCATGTAGCCCAGTGTCTGGGGCTTGTTATGCACAGAGAACTATGAGAAAATCATTACTGGTCAAAGTAAATATTTAAGTAGATAAATTCATTAAAAAGTTACCAAATACATCCAGAAGAGTAGTTAGGACTTCTTTTAAGTTATAAGGGAAATTGGAAATAAATATAAAGATTCTTCCTGCCATGTAACTTTAAATGTCTTCCTGCATCAGACTATGCCCATGGAATTTTGTTCAGAAACTATTTTAATATTACTCTGCATAGGGGCTCCTGGGTGGCTCAGTCGGTTAAGCCTCTGCCTTCCACTCAGATCATGATCCTGGGGCCCAGAGATCCAGGCCCTGCTCAGCAGGGAGCCTGCTTCTCCCTCTCCCCACCTTCCACTCATTCTCTCTCTCTCTCTAATAATAAATAAAATCTTTAAAAAATTACTCTGCATAGAATATATTAATATATCCAATCATGCCTATGTATGTAATAATAAAGAGTCAACACACTACCCAAAAGAAGTTGAGAAGTAAATTGAGAAGTAAACGTTTTCAGAGCTTTCGATAATCAGCAAGGTCTCTTTCAGGTCTATCATTCTAAGTCAATGGCTTTTTTACTAACTGGGTAATAACCCCAGAGTTCAAGAGAATGCAAATTTCTTACCTAATCATACACAAGTTTTATTTTATGACAGGACATATATTCTAACATGTACACAGCAAAATCTGAACTCTGATCACTGAGTAACTTAATGATTATAAATACAGTTTAAGTTTTAGTAATTATTCTAACTTATTTTACTTATTAACTTAATAATTGACAAGTAAGGCATTTCATTTGATTATCGGTATCTCAAATATTTATTAGCCAATTAAATTGTTCTACTTTTTGCTAATTTGAATGCTTGTGTCCTCCACTCCAAATTCATATGTTGAAATTCCAACCCCAAGATGACGATATTATGAGATGGGGCCTTTTGGGGTAGTACAAGTAACCCCAGAAAGCTAGCTAGCCCTTTCCAACATGTGAGAACACAATGAAAGACACCATCTAAGGAGCGGGAAGCAGGATCTCACCAGACACCAAATCTGTGGGTGCCTTGGATTTCTCAGCCTCCAGAACTATGAGAACTAAATTTCTGTTGTTTATAAAGCACCCAGTTTATGGTATTTTGCTACAGCAACCTGAACAGACCAAGACCGTATTTCTTATTTACGTTATTATTTGGATGACAGAGCACTTGTTTTCTAGAAACATGTATAAATATCTTTCTTAATGCCATTAAAATATTATATCTTGAGTTAACATATATGGGAGCATAAAGTAATTCTTGAATCAAGAATACCGCATGCAATCAGAAAAAAAACTTGTCAACAAACAGTAAGAGATTATTTTCAAAACAGTGTTAATTCCCGCCTTCCTGAAAAAAAGAACACGTTAAATGTTTCGCTTGGAGGAAAATGGTCAATGAATTCAATAATATATTTTACTCCAATAAATCAACATGGATCATTGATCATGTGGATACAAAGGGTACGCACACAAAAATAAAATATATGATTCTGATGATCGAATACTCGGAATGTAATGAGATAAAAGCTCTTCAAGGGCAATTCTGTCCATCATCAAGTACTCATTAAGTACCTTCTACACAAGTCAAACCTAGGCGCCAAAGACGTGAGTAGGTCTATATCTCAGCACCATTCTTGCGGAAATGAGGCTGGGTGGGGTGAGAAGCTCTATAAGGTTGCTTGTCAGAGAATACTTCCTAAAGCAAACACATTGTTCCCAGCATCCCGGGAAAGCAACCGGGCAATGACAGGTATAAAACAGCTTTAAAAAACTGCGTGATGAGGCGCCTACACGCAGTACATAAAGCAAATCCTTCAGTCCTCCCGTGTTTCTGGATAGTGAACTATACAAATGGTGCAGACTAAGTAAGGCTGCGTCTACCTTTAAGACCTGGAAGGGAAAGGCCAGACTGGGAGAAACGGACGCAGCCTCATTTGCATAAGCACCCAAACACTGCTGACGTCACCGCGCCCGAGTGCGGACCCCGCCCCGTCTTACTCCAGCCTTTCCCTTGGAAGGAAGAAGATGGAAAGAGGAGAGGCAGCGAAACACTGGAGAGCGCGAGCCTGGGGGCTTCCCTCTCCAACGCGCAGCCAACGCCGCTCCTTGTCTTAACGGAAAAGAATTCCCGTTCCCGCGGCCTCTGCGACTGGGTGGGTCACACCTGTCCCCGGGATATCTCGACTGGGCGTTTCGATTCGTTCATATTTACGAGGCTGGTATGCCTGCGTGTTACGATTTGAAAGCCTCTCCCTATATTCAAAATCGTTCTCTGCCCAGGCCACGCACAGACAAGCCAGGTTTCCAGTTCCTCCCATCCTCTCCTTAAAATCCCCAGCATCACCACCTCACCCGCACAACTCTCAAATTCCTGGATGCGCAGAAACACACAGGTTGTGCTTTCTTCAGTAGCCACGTGCCTTGTGAGCGGAAAGGCCCACTTACGGACCTTTTATCGCAGGATTCCTCGGGTAAAAGGGAACGAGGGTCACGTGAAAACACACAGCCTCCGGTAGTCGCCCTCAGCAGTGGCAAAAGCGACGAGAAGCGAATGAGGAATGAGACTGGCTCCTCTCCCCGCCCTACGCCCACCCTCACGAGGATCGGCTTCCAACTCACCTAGAACCTCGGAAGCGCCTCGCTCCGTCCCGACCCTACCAACTTTACTCTCGGACTTGCCCCCATCGGACCCCACCCGTCCAGCCAGCTCCGACTTGACTTGGAAACGACTAGTCTCTCGGGGATGCTGTAGGCGAGTTCCACGACGAGAAGGAAGGATGGCGGCACGTTTCGACCCATGTGCTTCCCCCTACTCGCCACCCCCCCCCCATTGTGCACAGGTGCAGGACACAGCCTGGAGGATCGCCCGCCCAGCCCAACTTCACCCTCAAAAGCTTTGGAGCTGCCCCCCTCCCCTCACCCCAGGACCCAGCCTGAGTCCTCCCTGCGATACATCCATCGAGTCCGCTCACGTCCCAGTCCCCGGGCTCCAGGGTGGCTAACGGTGAGCCCCGCCTTACCTAAAACCGTGCCCTTAGCAGTAGGAGCGTGTCATTACCGTTCGCGTGTCTCCACCGGGCACCTCTCGGTTCTTCCACGTCCCGACAGTAGCAGCAGTGGCCGAGGGTCGGGCCCAGGTGGCTGCGGCGGAGGCCGCGGAGGAGCTGTCCAGAGAGAAGCCGCCGCTTGCCTAGGGCGGGCCCTGGGGCTGGGCTGAGGGGGTCGCTGCCCTGCGGGCTGGCTGCGAGGACTCCTGCGCGCCTGTGTGTCTGCCAGGGAAAGAGCACGAGATGCAGGCGCGCGGGTGCGTGCGCGCGGGTGTGTGTGAGGGTGTGAGTGAGGGTGTGACGGAGGCGCCCACGTGCCCGGCCCGCCCGCGCTGCGGCCGCCGACCGGCTGCGGGGGAGAGGGGGAGGCTGCGGGCGCCGCGGGGGAAGGGAGCCAGGTCGCCCGGCTGGGCGCCGCACCTCCCCGCCCCACCGCTCCTTGACGCAGAGGCCGCTGCGGCTGCCCAACCGCGTCCTCCCTGCGCTCCAGGATGGGCCCGCCGGGGCGGCACGGACCGCGCGAGTCCGCTCCGAAGCAGAACCGAACGGATGCCCCTGACATCCCAGCCTCCTTTAACCCACCCAATGCAGAGGACAGGCACCGGTTGCCCGCCCCGCGCCTTTGTCTCAGCGACGATAACAATAGACACGGTCCTGCCTCGCACCCTCTAATATTCTCCGAGAGTCCGTGACGGGACAAGAAGTGGGTGGGTGACCCAAGAACCCTTTTTCCTAGCTGTCTCTCAAGCAGGCCATTTACATCTCTTGCAAAAGAAAAGCCATCTGGTCATTTGCTTCTCCACCAAACGTTGGCCTGATAGCGCTCAGTCATTCTGGCCAGGTTAGGAGAGGCTGCTTTAGGGAGCTGGTCCTCGCCCTTTGTTGGTCCCTTAGCATGGGACTCTTTCCCAAGGGGTCTCAATACAATATGAATTCCTGTAGCAATCAAGACATACACATAATTAAGCCACGTGGAGAATCCCTAACACCTACATCACTGAACACAAAGCTAAGCCTTCTTTTGAAAATGGCTGAATCTTCCCCTAAACAGGGCATATGCTCCAGAGATTAAATTTTATGTCCTTGAAACTTTATGGCCTTTCAAAACTTGAAAGAAATGCAAAATAAGCCTAAAACAAATTATAGCGGAAAGGTTCAGTGACTTGAGGAAGGACATTTTTCACTTCCAGACGATTAATATTACCATTAAAAAATACCTTTGTGCACTTTTAGGCCTTCCAACAATCCCTCAGATTTTGACGGTTTGTATCCAATTAAGATTGAATTAAATAACAAGGCAATTGCAGACAGGTTTTTCATGCAGTGAAAAATCTCCTGGAAAGAAATCACAAGACCTAAATTTCAGGTCAGAACATTGCAACTAATCCTTAGCTTTTAACGCAGCCAAGAGAGCTTTTTCTCAGTCTCTTCCAATCTCACCTTTAAAATACTTTTTTAAAGTTAAATTAGATTTGATTCCCTGAATGCCCCCTCCCCTGCCATGAGTAAATAAATAGTCTGACAGATGTCCCACGGGAAAAAAATAAAAAACGGTTCCAATAAACCTCTTACAGAACATGGTGTAGGATTTGTCTTCGAGTTCACATATTGGCGACAGGCAAATATTTATGTTGATATATATCATTTTTTATGTAATGAAGTTGACATACAGTAGAAATAATACCAATAACAACTGAGAAGAATTTAAGAAAATAAGCTATGTCTTCCTTAATCAGGATTAGGCTTATCTGTGGGAAACAAAGTTTTCTGTATGCTTACAAGAATGGTTTGTAGCAGTACAAAGCAGGCCTACTTGCCTACAACTATTCCCTCCTCACACTTGTTCACTGACATTTAACACCTACCTCAAATACATGTACAAAGCTACAAGTCACAAAATATTTGTGAAGTGATACCCTCAAAAATGACTAATACTAATTCATGTCTTGAAGCCAATGAGAAGAAATAAGAGAAAGCAGCTATTGAGTTTCCCACTAAGTACCTAGAGCTTTAAAATAGCTCATTTAATCTTCTCAATTAATTAATGAGGTGATTTTAAAGATTAGACAGAGGTGATACTCAAGAGAAAAAAAATTGCAAAAGGCTACATAGCTAGTTCAATGACAGAATGGAGATTTTAACCCAGATCTGGTTCGCTTCAGAGTTCATGTTTTTTAATGCTGTCTTGTAAACCTTTAGTGAATGTATAAATTTTAACAGGAGGAAGATGTAGAATTAACACAAGGACTAGTCACCTTTGAAAATAAGAAGTGGAGTGGGGGGTGGAAAGATCCCAAAAGGAGAACCTAGAAACTACAGTCATAGAGGTAAAAAGTATCTATTTTTAATTTTAACAGTAAAGACCGTTCAGTGATCTAGTATCCAATCACTAGTATCTTTTAGCTAACAATTATTGAGTGCTTTCTTTGTCACACAGGGAAAAAATGATCACATGGTGTTGGTGTGGCAGAAGGGAAAGAGCAGGACTTAGTAGATTTCAACCTACAAGTGAAAGGAAGCTAGTCTTTTTGGCCACACTGTATTTAACATCAGCAAATACTGATTCAGAGTTAGGTATGTGCCTTGGCAATGTGCAGAATAATTTAAATGCCTTATTTTTCCTAATTCTTACACCAACTTGATGCAATAGGTACAGTTATTGGCCACACATTGCAGAAGAAAAAGATGAGACTGTGGTTGTCCATGTTTATAATCAGAAGGCATCTGTTAGATACTGTAAATAAATACCTGCCCCTATCTAAATCACTTTCTGAATTTGATACCTACTTTTAAGCACCAAATCCCTCAAAATGACAATATTATGCAAGAATTCCCAAAGATATAGCACCAGAGTTCAGAAAAACAATACAAAGATTTACCAAAAAAAGAAAGATTTAAAAATCACAGTACTAAAGGAAAATATTTAAATCAATTCACACCACAAGATTATGTTAATTCATTCTCCTATTTGTTATACATGTAGTATATTGTGGAAAATCTTTTTTTCTGACAAAGATTTTATTATATTATTCTCCATACTAAAGGTTATTTGATACACAGTTTTGAAATTTTTATGACACTAAATTCTGCACAACCCACAAATACATAGTGAATATCCTATTCATCCTACATCTTCTTGACTGATCATGGGCTGAGAGGTAGAAGCAAGGCAAGTAACTATATTATTTGATCTCTCTGTAGGTGGAGGATGGAATAACTGAATTGACAAATGTCAAAGCAATCAAATCAATTGGTATGGTTTAAAACTCATATTACTCAGCTATCAAAAAGAACAATTTCTCAACATTTGCTGCAACATGGACGGCACTGGAGGAGATAACGCTAAGTGAAATAAGTCAAGCAGAGAAAGACAATTATCATATGGTTTCTCTCATCTATGGAACATAAGAACTAGGAGGATCGGTAGGAGAAGAAAGGGATAAAGAAAGGGAGGTAATCAGAAGGGGGAATGAAGCATGAGAGACTATGGACTATGAGAAACAAACTGAGGGCTTCAGAGGGGAGGAGGGTGGGGGAATGGGATAGGCTGGTGATGGGTAGTAAGGAGGGCACATATTGCATGGTGCACTGGGTGTTATACGCAACTAATGAGTCATCGAACTTTACATCAAAAACCAGGGATGTACTGTATGGTGACTAACATAATATAATAAAAAAATATTTTAAAAAATAAAATAAAATAAAATAAAACTCACAGTGTTGTTTCAACGATTTCAACAATCATTTGAGGAAAACAGGACAAATTCAAGGTTCTTTTTCTTTTGATGTTTATGAAAATAAATGCTTACAGGTTTTTTCTGACATCTGTAGTAACTCTTTATCCATCTTATTTTATTCTTCTCTTTCTAAATGTTAATGGCTTTGGGGCTCTGTCCTTGGTCCTTATGTCGTCTTTTTTTTTTTTTTTTCCCCTCTCAATATTCTCCTTAGGTGATTTCATTCCATGTTTTCTTTCATGTTCGATTTAAATAAAGGTGATGTTAAAAATATTTAATTTTCTGTAACTAATAACTATAATTGTACTGACCAAAGGAAATAGAGCATAGAGAGGACTAGCATCCCAGGAAGGGAGCCAGGGTGACTAAAGTAGCATAAAGGAGGCATTTGGAGGACTTAGGCACAGCTATTATTCCAGCAGTATTTCAATATTCCTTCTACTGGTACTGCTGAACAATGTGTGATAACTGAAAATCGTTCTTCATATTAAAGTGTGTTTTTGGCATATGCTATTTCTGATATTAAAGAAATTTAATTACTAATTTACTGAGTTTTTAATCATGAGCTATTTCATTCAACAAATATATATTGGGTACTTATTTTATAGCAGGCACAGTTCTAGGTGCTTGAAATATATCACTAAGCATAATAGACAAATATCCCTACCCTCATAGAATTTATAATCCAGGGGGACAGGGGAAAAGGAAGGCATTAAATTTGCAGTAAACATAATAAGTAAATCATATAATATGTTTAAAAGAGCTAAGTGCTATAAAAAAAAAAGATAAAGTAGGCTAAGGGGGTTAGAAGATTCAGGGGAAGGAGGGTGCACTTCAATTGTAAATTGAGTTGTCAGGGTAAGCCTCTGAGATTTTATTGGAACAGTGACTCAAAGCACTTGCAGAAATTAGCCTTGCAGATGTTCCAGGCAGAGAAGTCAGTCAGTGAAAAGACCCTAACCGGAGTTTACAGGGCATGTCTGAGGAACGGAAGAGACCCAGATTTGGCAAATTCTTGCCTTACACTGTAAAGACAAGCTTATTTCTAAACTTTAATTTCTTTTATAAAATTTATATTCATCATTTCTCTGGTGTTCACCCATGTGTTCGTTCCTGGAACAAATCACACTTGACCATGATATACTATTATTTTTTATTTAAATTGTTGGATCCAACCTTTTTCATGTTTTGTTTAGAGTTTTTCATCTATATACAAAAATGAAACTATCTGTGATTTGTTTATGTTCCCCTTGCAATTTTTTTAAATCAAGGTTATTTGAGCATTGTAAAACGAGATCCAAAGTGTACACTCCTAGCCTCTCAAATACCCTTACATAAGATAGAAATTGTTCATTACTTGCCTGGGAAACTGAGGAAAGTAGGAAGGGGGTGTTACATAGAGATGCTTTATTTTTAATTGAATTTTTCTATTGGTCTATTTAACTATGTCTTAATTGAGTAAATTTTGGTAATTCCTTTTTTAAAAAATTGTTCATTTCATCTAATTTTTTAGTGTGTTGCAATAAATTTGTTAGTACTATTTTATGTTAAATCCTAGATTATACTTATAGATACATGCACTTTTCCATAATGCTGCTTATTTTGACCTTATCTCTTTCTTTTCTATCAGTCTTGCTAAACCTTTGTCTATTAGTCTTTTCAAAGAATCAACTTTTGATTTTGTTAGTGATGTATTTTTTACTTTCTTGTGAATTTCTTTTCTCATGTTATTTATATATTTCTTCTAGTTGTCTTTTCTAGCTTTTGGATTTGAACAACTGCTATTAAATTGCTTCAACATTATAATTTACTACCTAAGTACAGCATTAGTTGCATGCTGCAAATTAAGTGATCCTTTTAAATAATTTCAATTCTTGCTTTCATAATTTATAAGCACATTTTTTAATTTTATTTTTACTGCTGATCATTTATGTTGACATTGTAGTGAGATTACTTATCTTTGTAGTATCAATTCTTTTGGAATTTTTGAGATCTTTTGTGGTCTAGTATTTGTTCATTTTTTTAAAAATTGCTTATGTCAAACTCAAAAAAGTGCATATGTTTTATTTATTAGATAAAGCTCATTAATTATGGATATTAAATCTTCCAATATGTAGCATAAACTTTAACATCCGTATGATTATATCATCCTATTCCAACTAGATTTTTTAAAGATGTACTTTGTTCGTTTTTGTTTGGTTATTCTGGGTCATGTTCTTATATCAGAACCAAGTAACATAGCTCTGGAAATGAGATTCATAGTTCTGTAATGATCACATTGAGTAGAAGAAACTTCTCCCAGTGAATGAAGACACTATTAACAGAAAAGGGGCATGAATGAAAAAACATTCTTAGTAGCCCAAACTATGGGCTAATAGAAGAACTCCTACAAAGCATGGTATGAATATACCTTCTACAGGCAGTATAGTTACATTGGATTCTAGAAACTGGGTGTTAGAAGAGGTCATCAAGAGGATGTGACTACTGATTGACCCATGAGCTGAACCTGGACACTCAGAGGTTCCTTACCTCCAACCATGTCCTTGGAATGTATATTCTTCCTATTGTTTCCATATCTGGAGACATTTCAAGAATGCAACCTTGAGAGAGTAATATGTTACTGAGACCATCTGGACGATAAATATGACTGAACTCCACTAAGACCTCTATAGAAACTTATAAGATTCTGGTGGGCAAGTGCAGAGATTTACTCCTCTTGTAGCAGCCTTAAACAAACCTCATACGTAAGTTTTCTTGCTTATTAAACCTGTCACCTACCAATCTGGAATGGTCTGCCTCTTTCTTGGGTCTCTCCTTGCCCTCCGTATGGGGCCTAGTTTCAGATCTCACCTGGGGAGCTCCTGAGGTTTCAAACCAACTACTGGTGAGCCAGCCAGGGTCTGACATATGGGCCACCCACCCACCCCGCCCACCACAGAGAGTTCGATGGCTATCCCAGGATTTCCCCCACAATACCTCTTTCCCAAGTTGCAGGAAGAGTAAGTAAGTAAAGTTGCATTATAACAATCCTCTTGAAAGAATCATCTGGGCCTTCCAATGACAACTTTATAAAATAATAAAATTATTATGGCAATCTCTGCTGCATGGGGAATCCCAAAACAAACGCAGGCAAAATTACTCACTATAAGAGATTGAGAGATAAAAGGGGAAACTGGTAGTGAGAAAGGGGCTATATCAGTCAACGGCAACTAAGTAAGGAGCAAAAACAACTGAAATCTAGATCAAATCAATTATTATAAATTTGTAACCCCTATAGCTTGAGTTCCTACTACTCATAGTTCTCAGACTGTTTTGTTACTGTTCATTAGTCTCTTTCCTAATGGAGACTACCAGAAGCTCTTTTACCAGTTACAGGGAGTTCATGAAGCCTTTAAACATAAGCAAATTCCAGAATCAATTCCAGACTCCCCTTCTTAAGATTCTGTTCCCTTAGAACCACTCTGGTATGAACATTTTATTAGTCTTGTTTTGGTCAGCAGAGCAGAGCCGTTATAAATGTACGGGAATAAGAATTTAGTATAGGAAATAGAAATTTAAGGGGCGCCTGGGTGGCTTAGTCATTAGGCGTCTGCCTTCGGCTCAGGGCGTGATCCCAGAGTCCTGGGATCGAGCCCCGCATAGGGCTCCTCCACTGGGAGCCTGCTTGCTTCTTCCTCTCCCACTCCCCCTGCTTGTGTTCCCTCTCTCTCTGGCTGTCTCTCTGTCAAATAAATAAATAAAATCTTAAAAAAAAAAAAGGAAATAGAAGTTTAAAAATGTGGAAGGAATTGGGGCAGGACAGTAAAGGTCTAGATCACTATGGCCAGAGAATCAGAGAAACATTGGCTAACAATTCAGCCTCAAGCTATGTAGCTCGTGGAGATTTCCAAGATCACAAGGAATTCCAAGAAGCCACTGAATCTGGCCCCGTGACCTTGTGAGTGTGGTGACTTCCACTTCACTTCTGTTTTCCAAATTACATGTCTGTTCCTTTTATTGGCAAAACCTCAGAGTCTTCAAAGAAGGGGATTCTTAGAAATGCAGTGCCCACCTTAGAGGGAAGTAATGATGGTGTCGAATTGACAACAGCCAATCTACCACCTAACATCTCCAGCCATAAATGAGGTGTGTGTGTGTGTGTGTGTGTGTGTGTGTGTGTGTGTGTGTGATATCTTCAGTGTTACTGTGGCTGTGCTGGCTTTACAAAATAAATTGGGAAGATTTTGTTTTACTAAACTGTTGGATAGTGTGTGTATATCTTCTTGGAAGTATCTCTTCTTTAAAAAATTGAAATGAATTAGCTTGTAAAACCATCTGGGCCTCGTAATCTTTCAGAGGTAATTCATGTTTTTTCCAAGAGCTTCTAAAAAATCTGCCTATTTAGGTTTTCTTCTTCCTTTTTAGTCATTTTGGAAAAAACTTTTTTTTTTCAGAGCTTATTCTTTATTTCAGCCAAATGTCAAACCTAGAATTGGGCATAATATCATATCATACTTTAAAAATAGGTTTCCTAGCTATGCTTGTATTAGTCAACTTTGCTGTACAACTAACTATCCAAGAACCACAGTTGCTCACAAGGAGCATTTATTTTTCACTCATATGACATTTCGACAACTGCAGTTAGCTCAGTTTTTACTTCTCTAAAGCTTCACATAAATAAAATCATACAGTAGTCTATCTTCTTGAGTCTTCCTTCATTCGGAATGATACTTTTAAAATTCATCCACGTTGTGGGACTAGTTCATTCCTTTTTATTACTGAGTAGTATTCTTTTGTGTGAATACAAATATACACTGTTTATGGACACTCCTATTGACGGATACCTGGTCTGCCTCCAGTTTGGTCTATTATGACTATGTTGCTGTAAATATTCTTTCCCACTTCTTTCTGTTGATATATATTTTCATTTCTCTTGGGTAAATTCTTAGGAATAAACTTTCTGTGCCATATAGCAGATTGATGTTTAGTTTTACGGGAAACTGAATAGCATCTTCCGAAGGAAACTGACTTCGAAGTCTGTGTTCTTAATTATTACACAATAGAGTTGAAGTGAAACTCGCAAGAAAAATGGGAATTTTCCAGAATGGAAATTTAGGGGAAAATACTTCAGATTACGAGAACGATATTAGCAAAAGCACATAGTGTGAGAATGAAGTTTACTCATGAGAGGGAAACGAAATATGGGTCTGATACAGTTAAGAGATGAGATTGCAAAGGTGATTAAGTTATGTCCTGGTGATCCACTTGATGGCAGTGCCTAAGATTTGTGGCTTAAGGACAGAAAAAAATAGGAAATCATAAGAGTTTTTTGGGGAAAGAATAATCACTCATTCATTCATTCACTCATTCTTTACAGTAAACATTTGCTCCCTGCTAAGCCTATGCAAGCATCACAATGCTGTTTGCCGTGTTTTAAGAAGTGCTAAAGGTCTGACATAGCACAAGGTCAGGAAAGGGAAGAACATCTCTGAGAAATACTGAAAAGAACAATTCCAAAGGATTCTGTGGTTAATTAGATACAGTTTCCAGAAGGAGAGTAAGGGCTTACTATTGACCACAACTGGACTAATTGGGACATTGATATTGAGTTTCACCACAATAGAGATTTTAAAAGACAATCAAGTTAGGGCTAAGAAGCTGAAGGTAGAATGTGTTTTTGAAGACATACCCTCCAGGAAACACAGTAGTTCTGTTACATTACCAAGTATTTTTTAATAAAAGTTCTAAATGTAGCAGAGCTTCAATATGCCAGGTTTTTACATTAAAAAAACAACGACCCGTAAACTATAATAAACAGAGGGCAATTTTAATTCTAAGCTGGTGTACTATATAGTTCAATCACATTGACAGGTTCTGTCAAATAATTTCTTAGGATAGTTTTGTTTGTCGTAGGGAATAAAGCCAAGAAGATCATATTTCCTTTGAAAACAACAATATTCAGGGATTAAAAAATTGATTTTGGGGCTTTTTAAATAAAATAATGCATAAGTATTGGTGCTCTTTTGGACTCAAGCCAAACTAATTTGCAGAACTTAAAAGTAGAGGGAGATATAATAGCATATCTTTCAAGAAACAGCAGTGTGCAATCATATTTAATAATATGTTCGTCTAATGTTATGCCTATAAGGATTTGGAGATATGTGTAAAACATGAGTGAGTCAGAAGAGAATCTATAGTCTAATAAAAACTCTAACAGCAATTTTTTCTCTTCTATTATTTCTACACGCCCTTACTCTAATTGTCATATTGTAATCTCTTAGTTATTTGCACATACTTCCCTTGTGAGTAATACTTGAAAATTATATTTCCCACCCAGCCAGGTAGATTTTTATATTAAGTTAAATTCTGCTTTTCCCCCCCTCATCTTTAGATTCTTTCTGCATGTGATAATGGTGGGGACCACCGTTTGAGGGTCTCTCTCCACCTATCTGCACAGATCTGTCAACTTCTGATTATGAAAGGAAGGATAATAGTCATCATTCCAAATAATAGCATGACAGGAGTAAATGAGAGGGGCTGGGCCAATTCAACTGAAAGATGGTACTAATTCAAGAGTAAGTGAGGAGTACTGGATAAGTCACTTATGGCTGCAATAATGCTGCAAAAACAAATCATTCCCAAACTCGGTGGCTTAAAACTATCATTACTATCATCATCACATATCTGTGGGGGGTTGGGAATTACCTTATCTAGATTGACTTGGCTCCGTTGGTTCTTAGCTTTATTCAGGGCTGCTCCACATGTCTCTCACCCACCTTAGACCATTAACTTCCAAGGCATGTTCTTCTTATGGCAAAAAGGCAAGAGTGCAAAAAAGGTCCAACAGAAACTTGATGCCTCTTACAGCCAGAATTAGAACTGGCACACTATCCAAACTTTCCACATTCTACCAGCCAAAGAAATCACTTGGCCAAGCCCCATATAATGGGACAGGGAAGTGTATTTCTCCCATAAGATTAAGGAAAGGCCTGAATATTATGAACAATCATCTGATACAACCCAAGCATTTAAGTAATCTAAGGTGTTTTCTGTAGCTAGATCTCCCTCTTTTGTTTCACACCTATGTATTTCCCTATCCAGCTGTCTCCCAGGCCGTTCAACTTCACAGTCCGTGAGGATTCCAATCTTGCCCAATGGCATGTTCTAAAGACCTTCCATTTGTAGGTGCGGCCTCACCCAGCCCTTGAGTCAGCCTAATGAAGAAGGCGGTTTGTTAGTCACCCTATTCCTATTAAGTCTTGCTGTAGAAAGTATATATCATTTTGCCTGGGTGAAAACCTACAGGCTTACTGAGCAGTGACCTCTTTTTCTCTAAAAAATGTTTGCACGTGTGCACTAAAACTGCGTAGGTGACTGATGTCAGCCCTCGGCGACCATCTCAAGTGACCTCAAGGAGAAATCAAAAACAGGAAGAACCGGAAAATCAGTTCAGTGGAGGCATGCAAGCAATGCTTTTGAACAATCAGATATGATAGAAACATAACGTACGAAGATGACCCCTAGGTCTTTCACATGTCTATGTGGAAATCAGTAAACCTTAATTTTTACTACTGAACAAATTGTACCTTGTGACACCCAAATAACTTGGAGAACTGCTTTGCAAGCACGTACACTTCGTTTCCTTTTCTATGTATATAATCCCTTACAGCTAACAAGCTTCAGAGCAATTCTTCAGAGCAATCTCAGACTGTCTCTGTGCTAGACTCCTTAGTAAGACAACAAATGAACCATTTATTAACCTACTTTGAGGTTGGCTTTCTATTGGTCGACACAGGGAGGTGGGTGGCTTTTAAACTAGGACTCTGTATCAATTTTCTTATGTGCCAAGAAGGGGGGTAACTAATTTGTCTTAAAGAAGCATTGTGTGGTATTGATATTTTAACCATATTAATTCCAATTCTAATCCACAATCATGGAATATCTATTCATTTATTTATTCTTCCTTAATTTCTTTCATCAATGTCTTAGAATTTTCAGTGTACAGACTGTCCACTTCCTTGGTTAAATTTTTTCCTAAATTGTTTTTTTAATGCTATTGTAAATGGGATTGTTTTCTTAATTTCTTTTTTGGATTGCTTGTTATGAGTGTATATAAACACAACCGATTTTTGTATGTTAACTTTATATCCCACAACTTTACTGAATTCATTTATTAATTCTTTTTCTTTTTAAAATCTATTTATTTGACAGAGAGAGAGAGAGCGCGCACAAGAAGGGGGAGGGGCAGAGGGAGAGCGAGAAGCAGGCTCCCCGCTGAGTAGGAGTCCCACGTGGGGCTGGATCCCAGGACCCTGAGACCAGAGCGGAAGGCAGACATTCAACCAACCGAGTCACCCAGGCATCGCCATAATTCTAAAAGTTTTTTTTTGGAGGAATCTTCAGGGTTTTCTTTACATAAGATCATTTCATTTAAAAATAGAGACAACTTAACTTCTTCCTTTCCTACTTGGATGCCTTTTCTTTTTCTTGTCTAATTGTTCTGATCTGAATTTCCAGTACTATATTGAATGGAAGTAGTAAGAGAAAGGATCTTTGTCTTGTTTCTGATCTTAGAGGAAAAGCTTTTAGCTTTTTCTATTGAATATGATGATGGCTATTTGTCTGTCATGTGCGGCCTTTCTTATGTTGGGATACATTCCTTCTATACTTAATTCGTGGAGAGTTTTTGTCATGAATGAATGTTGAATTTTGTCAAGTGCTTCTTCTTCATCTATTGAGATGATGGTATGATGATATGATTTTCATCCTTCATTTTCTTAATGTACTTTATCACCCTTATTGATTTGCGTTTGTCAAAACATTCTTGCATCCCAAGGATAAATCACTGCTGATTATGGTCTATGATCCTTTTAATGTGTTATTGGATTCAGTTTGCTAATAATTTGTTGAAGCACATCAGGGAAACTGATATCAATAAAGCTGAAAAAAAAAATACACATTTCTATACACCAAAGTGACACATACAAAACTGAAAACCAATGAAAACTAAATACTGCATTGTTAATACAATGACAAGGAAAGATACATTTTCATTCATTTAATTGCCAAATGTCTAATAAGAATCTAGCTTGTTTTAGGCATTCTTCTAAATTCTAGATTTCAGAGGCTGAGAAAGAAACATTTGGACAAAATTTGGATCTTCAATCTGAGACCAAGTGGAAAAACAAATGATAGTGTCAGTAAGAAAACACTTACTTGTTTTGGTTTTCAGCTCTGACACACTTTGATCCGCAGCAAGCTATGTATTATCCATACCCAAATTTACAAAGTCGAAGTGCAGATTCTAAAAAATAATACCTACCAAAATTATCAGTCAAACCCACACTCTTTTTTAAAACCTCATCTTTGAATATTAGGAATTCATTTAATTATTGAAATTGGTAAAACGATAATGATAAAAATTGATAATTTAGAATACTGGTGTCTCACAATATGCTCAGTACATATTTGAAGTGCCTACGACGTTGACTCGTAGATAAATTTTTAAAATTTTTTTAAAGATTTTATTTATTTACTTGTCAGAGAGAGAGAGCAAGAGAAAAAAGAGAGAGATTGTGCACAAGCAAGGAGAGAAGCAGGCAGAGGGAGAAGCAGGCTCTCTGCTAAGCAAGGAGCCTGATGCAGAACTCAATCCTAGGACCCTGGGATCATGACTGGAGCCGAGGACAGACACTTAACCTAATGAGCCACCCAGGTAGCTAGAACCTTAGATAAATCTTTGTTTTTAGAGTCAAAAGTTTTTTTTAATTACTTTAGAAATAACTGAATTTAAAGATACAACCAATTGTGTTTTACAGAAAGATGTACACTGTTTAGATAAAATATAAATATAACAATAAACTTTATTCCCTGTTCTGTGGTAAAGGTTGAGTACATTTTCCCCATCATCTCTGAGGACACTATACTCCAGGGTATTCAATTGGGAAAGTAGGTCCATGAACACAAAAATACGGTCAGAGAACAATAACCCCATGAGTAGTATTGCTCTTTATTCTCAGAAGAATGGTCATTTCATGGGATAATAATAAAGTAATGTACTTTGTCAATAACTGGATGCATTTAATAGTTGCTTAGTTTGTGGTTTGAAAAATGTTGGCTCCTGTATTTAAAAAGAGTAATTAGCTGCAGCATCAAAAACAGCATTTTTATTTTGTAGTACTTTGTCTTTCTAAAGAAATGATTGATATAAATATACTGCTTTTAAAGTGGTAGTACAATCCAATCATAAAGAAAGCAGGGCCATCCAGTATCTCCACGGAGTACACTCTGGCTCTTGAAGAGCAATTTTGGGGGGCGCCTGGGTGGCTCAGTCGTTAAGCGTCTGCCTTGGGCTCAGGGCCTGATCCTGGAGTCCTGGGATCGAGCCCCATATCAGGCTCCACCCTGGGAGCCTGCTTCTTTCTCTCCCACTCCCCCTGCTTGTGTTCCCTCTCTCACTGGCTGTTTCTCTCTCAGTCAAGATAAATAAACAAAATCTTAAAAAACAAACCAAAAAAAGATCAATTTGGGGACACCTGGGTGGTTCACTTGGTTGAGCATCTGCCCCATGGCTCCGTTCAGGATCCCAGGGTTCTGGGGTCCCACATCAGTATCCCTGCTCATCAGGGAGCCCGCTTCTCCCTCTGCCTGCCACTCCCCCTGCTTTACTCTCGCTCTCTGAGACAAGGCTTCACTCCATCTCCCTTGTAATTAGGATATTGTTTAGGCAGGGTCTCAAACAAAAAGGACTTCTTGGTTTCATCCCTCATAGTCTTTTATCCTAGAAGGATCTCTGCTGACATACAATTACAAACAAAGGCTTTAACTAAGCCTACAACAGGCCTCCTGGTAAAAAGAACCTCAAAGGTCACTATGGGACTTCTAGGACTTACTTTAGGGCAGCAATATGAAATAAGCAACACAGTATGCTTGCTCAGCAGGGCTCTAAATGATACTTCCCAGGCACTAAATGCACTCAGCCAAGAAATAAATTCAGAGAAGGACTTCTCAAGAACCACTACTGACTGTCTACTATGGCTACACCATTCTTCATGTGTTGTTTTAACATATACAGTGAACTCCTGCAAGGTGTCCCAATTACTGGGGGATATTTGTGATCAGTTAAATAAGACCAAGATATCCACTGATCTATTGGACTAAATTGGTAATTGGGGATCTTATCTAAGGGATGTGATCATAATTTGGGGCCTAATATTGTTTTATGTTCATCCTTTTCCTGTGCTGATGCATGTACCCTTTGCTGCCTGTCATGACCCCCTGGAGCCATACCACAAGCCCCTGGACTGACCCCTGGATAGATTCTAACTACCACACAGCCCGCTGCCCCATTTCAGCAGGAAGCAGCCAGAGCGGTCATCGTCCCATACCTCAGTGGCACTTAGGGTTACTACTCAAGGGGGAGGAATGAGTAAGGGACAGGTGGGGCTAGGCAGAGAGACATAGATAGGGGGCTATGTGATCTGGCTTAGAGAAATCCCACAAATGTGGAGGTGTGGGGAAACCAGAGATAAGGGGACAAATAGGACCATGTGGGGTGGAGGGCCACCCTGCCCTGGGCTGTGGGGTAGGTGTCTTTATGATAATCACCTGTGACCAGCAAAAATAACCAGCCCCTAAAAAGGAAGCAAGCCATTGAAGGTGTTAATTTAAAAGGATTTAAGTTCCCTGGTTAGCTTTCTATAAAAGTCCAACCCTAAAAGCCCTCCTTGGCAACTCTGTTGGGACCCCTCTCACTCTTAAGAGTTTTTTTTTGTATCTTCGCTTAATAAACTTCTATCACTTTACTCACCAAATAAATAGGTAAATAAATAAAGTGGTAGTGTAAGGATATGCTAACCTCACTATTTTAATTAATAAAAATGTATTATTTCAAAATAATAGTAAGTTAAAAGAAAAAGTAAAATGTACCTTTAATGTATCACACCTTTAAAAACTGGAGTTCTGGCAGAAAAAAATTTTTCTGTTTCATAGAAACATTTATTAAAATTAGAGACTGAATGAAAAGCAAGCTAAATAAATAGATTTGGTGAAGTGTTTTACCATTAAAAAATTTACTCGAAAATTTTTAAAATTTTAATTTTGTAGTTAAAAATTGATTAGGAAGATCACTAATTTACATAAAAACTGGCTCATTATCATACCAGCTGCTGAAAAATTTGTGAAACAAGTTTCATGTTGCCAAGCAGAACTGCAGGCTGTCTTAGATGTAAAAATATCTGCAGGCATGAAAGATATTCTATGCAATTAGAGTAGAAGTACAGATCCAAATTTCTGAGCATTTCTCTTAGGGATGATTTTCATTTTCAGTGAAGATAAGTTACAAGGAAAGGTTACCTGAAAAATGGACACATCCTGCAACTAAATGGACCTATTCTCAGATGAAAGTATCATTATAGACAAAGGATCATATAAACTTAATATAAGAATCATATAAACTTTATGAATTGGCTTGCTACTAGGTATAAATGTGCATTTAACACTTTTCATGATAAACTGGAATCAATGGATGTTTCATATTTTATTTGAAGTCTTTATATGCTTTATTTCTGAGAGAATTTAGAATTTTGAAACATCTCCATGTGGCTCCACTTGAATTCATTCCCACTAGATAGTAAAATAGTCAAAGATGAAAGCATCTATATCTACAAAACTCAGATCTTTTTTTTTGCTTTTAAATCTTCACACACACACACACACACACACACACACACACAGACACACCTACCACACAAGAATGCTGCTAAAATAGCTTTGTGACTTGCATAATGTTATTATCCATTCTGTGAAGGCTACTAAAGGTGACTTTTTAGAAGAAAAAAATTACAAAATTATCCAATGAACTCAGATTTTGAAAGAGCAGATGCTTCAAAAGTATTTTTACACTGAACTACTTGTGTTACAGAAAGTTCTACAAAAATTTGTCATTAATCATTTTGTCCCATGCCCTAAATATCTCCAATCTATCATTTATAGTTACTAATGTGCTTGTTTTTTTAACAAGAAAAACCTGGTTTCAATCACACTGAAATTTAAATATGAATGTAAAAGTATACATAGGCTGAGCTTATATAGGCAAAGTGCTGTTATCACAATAATGCAAGCAAGATTCTTTGCTTCTCTATTAATTAAACATGTTACGTCAAATGCACTTTCTGCATAATTCCTTACATCCTTCAAATTCTTGGATTAGTTACCATCACTAATATGGGCTTTAGATCAAAATTTAAAAAAAAGAAAAATGAGGTTAACACAATTAAATTAATTTTCATCTTGGGCTGCCTGGGTGGCTCAGTCAAGCGTCTGCCTTTGGCTCAGGGCGTGATCCCAGCGTTCTGGGATCGAGCCCCACATCAGGCTCCTCCAGGGGGAGCCTGCTTCTTCCTCTCCCACTGCCCCTGCTTGTGTTCCCTCTCTTGCTGGCTGTCTCTCTCTCTATGTCAAATAAATAAATAAAATCTTTTAAAAAATTAATTTTCATTTTATAAATCCAAATTACACTTTATGCTGAATTTTTTCCCTTTAGGACCTTGTGTATTCTCCTAGATCCAGGTTAAAATGTGTATTGCCCTATAAAAACAGGACATGTATTTTCAATTTGTTGTCAGATTTGAAAGTGATATTGTATTACTTGTCTTGTTATGTAGCTTATGTTATAGAGGTTATTGGACATTTCTGTTCATTTTGTACTAAAGACTAACATAACTTTAAAAACAGTAAATACCAAAGATAATTACATTTATTGCACTAATTTTCATATCTTTCTGAAAAGAGCTATATCCAAGCATCTTGTATTAACTGCTACCAGGAATATCTCATTAACATAAATATATATCATTGGAAAAATTTGGACTTAAACTAATATTTTACTCTTTCCTTCTTATTTTCGTGCTTCTCTTTCACTGATTGCATATTTGTGTCAAGAATACAAAGAATAGGGATGCCTGAGTGGCTCGGTCAGTTAAGCATCTGCCTTTCACTCAGGTCACGATCCCTGGGTCCTGGGATCGAGTCCCACATCAGGCTCCTTGCTCAGCAGGAAGCCTGCTTCTCCCACTGTCTGCTGCTCCCCCTGCTTGTGCTCGCTTGCTCTCTCTCTCTCTCTGACAAATAAATAAAATCTTAAAAAAAAAAAAAGAATACAAAGAATATTAAATTCTGTCACCAGAAGACTATTATAATTGATGAATAGATTAAGTGAATTAACCTTTGTAATCACAATATTTTATTAAAATAATGAGTATCTATTGCCATAAGACACATCCTTAGATCTCATATAATTTTTTGTAATCACAGAAGACTTAATAAGCAAGAGAACTACACAAAACTGGAGATTTTCAGAAAACTTTGTCAAATCTTCATTTAAGAAACCTAATCCAAGAATATTTACTGAGTACTTTGTAAGGTTAGGGCAGAGTGATGTTTAAAAGTTATATCATCTCCTCAGGCAACTCACCATCCACATGTGAGATAATACAAATACGCCTGAAAGAAACAGTAAATGCAACATTCTAGGGAATAGTTTAGCATTACATGAACATTTTAAGACTTAGATCTCTTGCCGAGTTTATAGAAGAATAAATTAAACCAACTAAATCAAGTTAAAATAGTAATACACCTTCAAAATATTTCCAAAAACTGGCTACTTCTATCTTCTACCCTTCCACCTTCCTGGGGTGAACCACCATCTATCTCTCACCTACACTACTCCAATAGCCTTCCAACCGTTGGCCTAGTCTTGTCCTGTCCCTCTACACTTCATTTCTAATAGCAGCCAAAATAATACTTTGAAATATAAGTCCTAACCTGTCACTCCCATTCTTAAAAGTCTGCAGTGGCTCCCCATTTCATTCAGGATAAAGTCAAATTCCAATAAAATGGAATTTTATGTCTTCCATAATCTGCTCTCCATCCCCGAACACACTGCCTGAGCTTATGTGCAATTCTCCTGTTCATCCCCTTTGCTCACTCCGGATCTGCCATATTGGCTTCCTTCCTCTTCTCAAACACCCTAAGCGTGTTCCACCCTTAGCAGGGACTTTGCAGTGGCTGTTCCTTCCACTTGGAACACTTTCACTCCAAATATCTGCAAACCAATGTCCTCATCTCCAACTCTGTTCAGGTGTCCTTGATCAGTCTCTTTTAAATTTCATCCCACCGTTCAGCCCTGGCACTCTCAATTCTCCCTACCCTGTTCTAATTATTCTTTTTCCATAGCATTTATTGTGTTCTAGCTAACTATAATTATTTCTTTGTTATGTTTATTGTATTTTCCTTTAAACCCATGAAGATAAGATTCTTTGTATTTGCAGCTGATACATCTCAAGCACAGAGAACAATGCAGGATTCACAATGGGCACTTAATAAAAATGTGTGCTGTAAATAATCAAAGACTACATAAACAAATAGGGAGTCCTAGGTGTTTTTTCCCTATAAGCGTCAATTTCTATTAAAATGGAAGCTACCTATATTGTGTTTGGATTTTGTTTATTTTTTTGAATTGTTCTTTCATTTCCAATTATAAACCTTTTCTAGATAGACGAAAACACTTTTGCCAATGCATGTAGAAAGAGGAAGAGACAATAGAAAAATTATCAATGAGCTTTTCTTCATTATTATTGATCAAATATAGAAGTTCAAAGTTATAGTCTAATTACTTTGCTATTTATTATTCAAAAAGAAATATCTCTTGTGAAGCTACATTAGATAAATTATTAGTTTGATTTTCCAACAGACACAGATCGAAGGCTGGGCTTTGGACCACTTTCAGAGTGGAGACACCTTATGTAAGTTTATGGGAAGAAAAGACTGAATAGCTTCTCCCCTTTGGTGAAAACAGACCTCTGTATACCTGTTTTATTCCCATTCCCCTTTCATTGGTGCTGGCACTTCAGTTTTTTCCCTGTAAGGACACACATCCTGTGTATATGCATAAGGATATAAACTAAATTATGCAAAATTCATCCTTATGTTAACTAAAGCTCTGCTTTTTCCTCTTCTACCAAAAAAAAAAAAAAAAAAGCATCTTGGAATGCCAGTGTAGTAAATAACTTTATATCTAATCTCATTTATTTTCATAAAAATATTTTTATTTGCAAATGTCGTCTCTTTGCCTGCCTGTATATACAAGGTGAGGATGTAGACTAGATGGCAAAGCAGCAAAGAGTTTTGACGCTGAGTCAAGAATCACTACTTGGCCAAATTCTGAGCATGCTTTTCAGAAGAACAAAGCCAGGTGTTGGCTGCAGCTGCTACATACTGGGAGCCGACTAGATCTTTGACTGATGGATTGATTCATTTATTTACTCAACAGTTACTGAATTTCATGACTCAATGTATTGTTTAACAGGGTAAATATAAGACATGGTCTTTGCTTAGAAAGAGAAAAAAATCAACCAATTTTTAGGAGAGGAAGAGATAAAAGCAAAATTAGCATATTATATACTAATTTCCCAAATAAAAGCAAACATTCCATAGAAGAAATAGAATGAAAATCTCTCCCCTCTGGAACTGAAGAGCCAGTGTTCACTAAAGTTTAGTTCGATCGATGCCATATTCTGAGCATTTTGTGATTTTGATTTTGTGGTAACTTCTTTGCCTTAAAATTACATAAGAATGTGCCTTTGTAAACCAAATCTTCCATTCTGATAGCGATTTGGCATTTCTGTAATATACATCTAAGTGTATCTCTGTGCTTAAAACCCTCCAATGCCTTTCCTCCTACCAGTGGCTACAAGTCCTTTCCTAACTCAAGCCTTAGCCTTCACCTCTCATATTCCTCCACCGCATCCTGCTTTTCCAAAATCAGCCATCTCACCTTTCCAAGGACTGTGCTCGTTTTTGATTCAACAAAATGGAAACCCTTATAGCTTTCTCCCAAACAAACTATGCTTTCCCATGCTTCTCAATCTTTGCTTAGGCTCTTTTCTTTGCCTAGAATATAACTGCAACTTTTTCCCCCCTAGTATACTCTGCTTGTCCTTTAAAACTTTCTTATGTCTGCATGTCTGCATTTTATGAAGCCTTCTCTGAGGCCATAGTCACTCATTTCTACCTGCACCCCTGGAATTGCATTTAAAAGTTTTTCTTTTGCAGTCATCATAACACATTTAAATGTTTGTTGATTTCTTTCTGTCTCTACCCTGGCTGGAGCACCTTGAGAATAGAAGACATAACATTCATTTCTATTTCCATTATCTCTCACAACATTGTTATATACTAGCTGATCAATAAATACTAATTAATTAAAATAAGTTTAATTTGATCATTTCGTAAGTTGTTGTTTGCGGCAACAGAAATGTTTTACAAGCATCTGCATTTACCATTTACCTCTCAAGAAGAGCTAGTTTGAGAGTCTCCTGATCTACGCTAATCTATGACTTTATGTTAGACTCATAGAAAAAAAAATCAGTACTTTTAGGCAGGACGTGTGCCTTAGAGAATGTGATCTCAGTGTAACTAACTTATTTTTCAAGATTACAACCTTGAAATATGCTGTAGACAGCTACCTCTCGTTTATTATATCTTCATCTGGAACCACTTTTCAAAACTATCAACATTTATCTAACCTCCTTTCACAACTCCAAGGCAGGAAACTATGTATCTTTGTTTCCAAGTGAAGTAGTTACGAAGTACTCCATGAAATACTTACAGTTTCTAAATGGTGGAGTACTCAACCCTGCAAAGAAAATCTATTACCTCAAAAGGTACATATTAATTTTCTATTCATAAAAAAGTGAGATTGATATCTGAATTGTCTAGATTTTTACTATTTCCAGTGGAAAGAGAAATTAAAAAATATAAAAAACAGTAATATTACAATAAAAGTCAATCCTAGTGCTCTTTGTGTATTGACTTATTTCGGTACATCACATTTTCGTTATCTTACAGACTTAACATATCGGTCCACTGGTCCACGTGTGTGTATCTTGACTCTTGATAAATGAACCCATACTTGTTGCCTGACAATATTTCAACCATTTCTTATTCTTAAAGTAATTCATCTGCCACTGGGAAGTGGTTTTATGTCCATCATATCATACCAGCAAAATAACATGATTAAATTAGAATGTGTATTTCTAGGCCAGACGGTTTCTCTAGTTAGTGTAGTGATTTGTCTGGGGCTGGGAGGGTGGGGGCAGGTAGACATAAGTTTAAAGGAAGAACTCCTTAATGCCCCATATTTTAAAAGTTTGGCAAAAAATCTTAATATTCTTAAATTACAGACTAATTTTAACACAAATAGTAAAGTTAGTTTAGAATACAAGTAACGTACAAAATCTAAAGCTGGATGATAATTTCAACCAGAGGAGTTACCAGAGGAGTTAGGTCTAGAATAAAACCTTAAGAGGAAATGTATTCTACATTGGTTTAGTTTGGAAACTATGAAATTGGTAGCAATTATGACTTCAACCTACTTTTAACTGACTGGAAGACACATATGTTATAATTAAGGTACAGCAAACATCTGCACATCTTTTTACCCTTAAAAGTAATCACCTTCGTTTTTGGAATTGAAAGCAATGTTTTGTGATTCGTGGATGTGTGGCTGGAAATGAAAACAGAAGACTGTGTTGTTAAAGAGTCAGTTTCACTGATCAACATAATAGCACTAAACAGCATCTGGAGTCTGTGATTTTGTTTCCTTCTTTGTGTTAATATCATGATTTCTAAAATCTGCATTTGCCTCTGTAGTTCTTATCACCCACCACCCAATTTCAAAAGGAATCTCTGCAAATTCTGTGTTCCTCACCTTGTATTCTAAACCCAGATGCTAGACTAATTTTATAATCCCATTGCCAACAATATTACTGCCTAAAACTGGACAGTGACTATGATTTTATACACACATGTATTTGTAGGTAGGATTAAAAAGGGAGGCTAGCAACATAGAGATGTTATTTATCTGGACGATACAATCGTGAAAGATTGGCATTATGAAATCCAGCTTCGTTACCAGCCCTTAAGTCAGTGTTAAAAAATGTGCAGGTCTTCCCACATACCCAACATAATTCTCCAGAATCGTTTCTGCACATACATAGATGTCACTCTGGTAGGGGTATGTGCTGTCCATTAGTGATTAAAGCCTGTAAATGATGTTTGGTGGAAACTAATTAGGTAACTGATGATTACCCAGGGGCAGGGGATGGGACAAAAAAAAAAATTGCTACAAATGTGTTACCAAGTTCAGGACCCTTGAAAAGGATGGATTTGTTAACAATACTGCCTAGAGCTTTTTGCCACAATTATTTGTAGCCAAGCTTTCCAAGCATAGTTAAATGGCCCACTGTTGGCACCTTAAACCAGTGTTGCATTTTTTCGGCAGCCAAATGTGTTTGAGTCTATACACAGATGCTGGCAGCAACCAGAGGCATTGGAAACAGTGAATACATAATATCCTTCCTGATACAACCTCAAAAGATTGACAAATATAGTTGTAATTTTCACTTTGAAAATTAAGTCATTCTTGAATAACTTAAAAGTCCATTGCTAAGGATGTCAGTGCTAATAGAATACTTTGTAAAATCAAAAATAACAAATGATCATGCATAAAACTGAATGAAATGATTTTATCCATACAGTGATTTTCCAGGTTTATACCATTTATATTGTGTTTTACCTTCAAAGTGATTGGCAACATGAAGAAGTAAAAAATATTACTGCAGCAAAGTTAATGTAGATTTAAAATGGAGCAATGTTGTGTTTGTCATATTGTGCTGATACTTTTTCAATTTTATAAATGTTTTTTCTTTTGATTTTAATTAAGTTATGACCCAACACACCAAATCTGGTACACATTTCTCTTAAAATACAAATCATGCTTCCAGGAAAATTTGTAAAAGTTCAAAAAGTTCAATCAAAATTTGAAAAGATTAAGAAAGTCATAGTTAAGTAAAATGAGTTTAATATCCATATCCTATTACAAGGCATTTATGTGAAACAAAATTAAGATTTCTAAATGAATTGAAAAGTTCAAACTTTCTTATGGTTCGATTTTCTTTCTTCTAAGACAAGCCTCCTTTTTCCAGCTTAGTGTGTACTTAATATTGCAAAGCAATCATTTATGTAATAGAAATGTATTGCTTTCTTTACCTATTTAGCTCATATTTATTCATTCCCTTCTATATGCCTCCATTGGATTGTTTTTAAGAAATCCAGTATAGAGTGGGTATCTGATTTTGTGTCTCTAGTTGGCATAAATTCCTTTGAGAGAAATGTTCGTTTCTTACACCACAAGATTCTGGCTAAGTGGCCCATTAAGGAGCCCCACCTCTCCCGTTACAGAGGTGAGCACGTGATCCAGGCCAACAACAAAACAAAATGATTTCATTCCTCTAGCCAACTGGTGTTCTTTTTAGGGTTTGATGTAGGTGCTGAGATAGACAGAAATGTTCTCTTTCTTTCTTTTTCTAGGAATGTAAGCTTCATAGATGTAAATTCGAAGATGCTGATAGCTGAGAGAGGCTGGCTGGCCATGAAGTCTACGCAGAGATAAGCTTAGACAAGACGTCTACTTCTGAATGGTCAGAAGAATCATAGAATTAGTCAAATTTGAACATGATCTCGAGCAATAAACAAGATACCAGTAGTTGTAGATGAGTAAGAATGATATTTCAGGCCTGAGGCCTCCACAGACACATGTGGAGAAGTAATTAAGTTCCTTCCTTCCTTTTTTCCTCCCCTTTTCCCTCCCTTCCTTCCTTCCTTCCTTCCTTCCTTCCTTCCTTCCTTCCTTCCTTCCTTCCCCCCTCCAGCTTTCCTGTCTTCCTGCCTTCCTTCTTTCCTTCTCTCTCTTTTCTTGCTTCCCTTTCTCCACCCCTCCATTAGTGCCCCCCCCACCTTATCTTCCTCCCTTAAGCATTTTGGAGAGAACTATAAACCATAATGGATATTGAGAAAAATAAAATAAAATTAGAGTCCCTAACCTCTAGGACTGTAGGGTCCAAATGCAATATCTTTATGGTCCTTTGATAGAAGTGAAAATGATTTATGCAAATCAACTTTTTTTCTGTTCCACTTACAATGCAGATAATAGAGCAATTCTAGAAATAGAAATAGATATGTTTTTAAAAGAATACATTTTGTGGAAAGTGGTTTTAAATCCTTGAGGTATGTAAAGAGACCATGATTTAGAAATTAACGTATTTAGAACAGGATAATTTAGATAAGAAGCAGAAGATAAATGAGTTGCTTTTTACATGAAATGTGTAGATTTTGAAATTCTATAATACAGCAAATGAATGTTCAGTTTTTCTGACTCTTCCTATGCCACATGATATGCATCTTGAAAATAATGGTTTCAGAAACTTAAAGACTATTGCTGAGGATTTTTAATGACTTAAATAATTAACAGATGAAACTTGTGATAAAAAATCAAATAGAAAGACATTTTGAATCTCAAAAGTGGATAATTTGCTGAAAAAAAGAGATGGATAATATATAAATAAATTTTAAAATCGCCACACACACATACACACACACACACAGTGAAATGTTTCTACATTTCACATTAATGTGATAAAATTTAAAAATCAGGGGCACCTGGGTGGCACAGCGGTTGGGCGTCTGCCTTCGGCTCAGGGCGTGATCCCGGTGTTGTGGGATCGAGCCCCACATCAGGCTCCTCTGCTATGAGCCTGCTTCTTCCTCTCCCACTCCCCCTTCTTGTGTTCCCTCTCTCACTGGCTGTCTCTATCTCTGTCGAATAAATAAATAAAAATCTTTAAAAAAAATTTAAAAATCAATTAATTTTAACAGTTCTGAGAAATTAAATTAACCCTTCCTTTAAAGATTTTATTTATTTATTTGAGATAGAGAGAGAGACTGTGCAGAGGGAGAGGGAGAAGCAGACTCTCCCTGAGCAGAGAGCCCAACATGGGGCTTGATACTAGGACCCTGATATCATGACCGGGGCTGAAGGCAGACATTACTGGACTGAGCCACCCAGGAGTCCCTTAAATTAATTCTTTAAAACAAGATTTCTCCAAAATAGTGAAATCTTCTTTTTTATAGTGCCAACTATGAAATTGTTTGCATTTTATAGTTAGAAATACTACTGACAGATCATCAAGAATGTTGATTTCATAACTCTTTATGATAAAATGGAGAATGGAATTTAGATATTCAAAGTTATTTCTATTTAATATGCTTAGTTTATTGTTTCCCCAGTTTGACATTGGGTTATGGCCAAACATAATTTTTTTCCTACTATAACCTGTACTCTTAAAATATGCATTTCATAATTTTGCCTCTATTAAAATTGAAAAAAAATTCCACATAAATTACTATAAATACTTGTTAGCTAAATTAAGACAGGACAGTAAAGTGAAAACTTTGCAATTATCCATTTCATTTAACGTGGAATTTACACAATATTATTTTAACAGATATTTGCTTCACACTGTTCAGGCATACAGTAAAGCAATTTTTGTCAGGTTTGAACTGAGGTGTTTTTATAAAAATTTAAGATAAAAATGATGTTTGACTATAGTAAAAACAGGCATTATTCCATTATTTAATGCAGTACCCATAAACATACATATAGGTAATACCCGATCATAAACATAATTTTTCCAAAACTTTCCTTATGAGAAGATATTTTCCAAAAAGGAAAACAGTGGTGACTTTTCTAAATAACTCCACAAATGTTTATTTCATCCACAAATCAGATGTCCTGGAACACACATACACTATATTAATTTCCGTGTGTAAGGCTACTCAGAGAACGTAAGATTAAAAAATGAAAATTTAAGAACAAGGCAATTGAACAAGATGTAATAGGAATTACTAATGAGAAAGAAATGGAAAGGAACATTTTATTTGGATTATTTTTTCAAGCATGTCTCTGGGTAAATACATACTATTAAAGCAAGGAATTTTTTTTAAAAGATTTATTTGTTTATTTATTTAGAGAGAGTGTGCCGCTGTGAGAGCAGGGTTGGGGGGAGGAGGGAGAGAGCAGATCCCCACCGAGCACAGAGCCCCTTGTGGAGCTCCAGACCAGGACCCTGAGATCCTGACCTAGAGTCTGCCACTTAACTGACTGAGCCACCCAAGTGCCACTAAAGCAAGGATTTTTTTTCCCCAGCAGTATTACTATATTTGATATTGTGGTTACCTCCAATTATCCATAACTTTCTTTCCAAAATGTCAGCCTCGCGGTTTGTAAGATTAATCTCAGTTCCAGTTCTGTGCTCTGATTAGTCTGAGCCACTCCTCAATGTGGCCAGCACATTAGAAAAAGCGGGAAGGTTTCTTAAAACTACCGATGCTAAAGGTTCACTTCTATGGCTGGTCATTCTACTGTGTAGCCATAATTGAGAATCCCTGGTCTGAGTTAATCACAGCACTACATAAATCTAACCAGTGAGTGTTTTGGGAATCAGGATTGGTTCAGATCTGGATATGATTTTTAGGTTCTTGTCAGACGGTGGCCCGTACTCTCCCTGGGCAAGTCAGAGACTACATGCCCACAGACAGAGGAAAGCCATAATGCACGGCCTGTGGGTGATGCTTAATGACTACAATAACCTGCATAAGACACAGCAAGATGGCCACATGGGTACAGTTTTAGAAAACGCACCTGAAACTCACATTTTAGATCCGAATGACATGGTTTATTAGAGCCAATTTTGTCAACTCTGTAAGTTAAATACTTGAGAACATCAGGGTGAATTGGTTAAGGATAACTGGGTAGGCCCACCCTCAGGACTTCCCACACTCTGGAAGAATAGTGCTTTTGCTAACAACGTGACCGGGCATGACCAGGAAAACGAGAAGACAAGACTAATTACCATCGCAGCTGCTATCTCTCCTCAGTACAGGCATTCTTCCTCCCTGAACTGACGTACCTGACAGGTGATGCAGAAGGAATGCTTACACAGGACATGACCTTTTCCATCCTAGGGAGAGTTAGCGGAATAATATTTTAAGATATCATCTTACTTAGACGGAAGACCAAGTAAAGCAGCCCTCATTTGTGATGGGACAATATAAATTTGAAGATTTCTTCCCCATGTCTTATTAATAGGGTTGTTTTGTTTGTATGTTTGTTTCAGACCTGTTTCGGACAGGTCGATTTGCAACTGTTCTCAGGGGGTGAGGCGTTTTGAGGTGCCCCAAGGCTGGTCTGTCAACTTCCAGTTTGCCAAGCCATTGGTTTTAACGGCTATCATAGTTGGGAAACTGCTGGTTTTCAAGGCTACCATGGAATTGGGAAAGGGCAAGTTAAAATGCTTTAAAGCTCACTGTTTTTAATCAGGATTCTGTCATTTCTCCTCCGATTACTGCAAGCCTTTGGTTAATTTCCAAAATTTTGAAAAAGTGATTTTTAACAATTATCAATAGTTTTCTCATAGCTCTTATGGAGAAATGGATTTTTATTGTCTTTATTGCACCATCACAGAAATACTATATTTCACCCATTTTGAAGGACTGGTTTCTATTCCTTTTATCTACTTTATCTCCAATGGAAATTGGATGTAAACATAGATGCTATATCCTTACTTAGATGGTCTGAGCCTTTCCTGTGGTCATAATTAGGTCAAGATGGAAAGTCTTTGTATAGCCTCTGGGGTCAATTATAAAGAAAATTCCAGTGATCATAGCATTAAATGTGCTGGACTAGATATAATTTTAGATTGCATTTACACCTGATTAATTTCTTGGGTTTTTTTTTTTTATGTTTAGGGGGAAGAAGGAACTGAGATAAGTGAGGAATACTACCTGTCAGAGCACCTATATAAATCAAGAATTCTAAATAAGAGGATGCTGAACTCTAGCGATAATGCATAAAATAAAACCCCATATGATGTCACCAGCGTTCCATTGCTTCCTGGAGCTTATTCTGAAGAGAAAGGAATTTTGTTGGGGGGAGGAAGCCACTCTGCACAAATGGTCAGAGTATACCTACTGATGAACAAAAATGACATACAGAAATCATACAGCAGTAGTAACATAAAGGCAAGGAAGGAAGTTATAATCAGAAAGAAATAAAAGCTTTCCCAGGGGGAATCCAAAGATTTGGACTAAAATAAATGATAATAATCCTATGTATTAATCAAAGTAATTAATGCCAGTTTCTGCAGCAGACCACCCCCAAATTTTAGAAGCTTGCCACAAAAGGTTTATTTCTCATTCACGTCACATTCAGTGTGGCTCAGGCGGCTCCTCTACAAGAACTTTGTTCTAGCATTGTTCTAATGACTGAACAATCCAGATTGTTTCCATCCCGCAACTCCACCTTCTTCAAATTGTTTCCAGCTACAGCGAGGAGAAAAAAAGGAATGAAGCGAAGAGACCTACATACTCTCGGCTGCCTGAAAGCCGAGTGACCCATATCTTCACCTCCCCTTGCGATAAATTGGTGGTAATTCACCACCTTTACCCAGTTAGACGTGCGAGGTCTCTGAACTAGAGGGGGACACCTGGATATTTGATGAACCCTGGCAATCTCTAACAGAGTCTTACAATCTAAAAACCAAACAACCAACAATGAAACTAATTCTTTTATTGTCTCTCTAGTCTAATCTGATGGTTCCAACTTTCACCTTGCTGTTTCTATCACTTAGGGTCAGTTTCTGCAGACTTTCTTTTCTCTGTTGCTAATTGCTAAAACTTAAAAAAATCTAAATGCAATTTGATTTTTTTATATAAATAATGGAAATGATTGTGATTATATACCCAATTTTACTCTATAAGAAAAGTTATAGGAAATTAGGTATCATTTTAAAGTAAGGAGGGAAAAAAAGAGAACATGTTAGACATTTGATCATGTCCCTTATAATATTTTTATCTTACTGTCAGTTGCTACTTGCCTAAACCTACACCTTGCATGTAAGTTTATTCTTCTTTACCCTCCTAAATCTAATGAGAGATTTATATTCACATAAATTTGTGCTGCAATCACTGAGATTCAGGCTTATTCAGAGGATTTTTTTCTGTACATAATACTGCAGTAACAAGTTATTTCAATAGACATTAACTCTGCTGGACAGATTCTGGGGACTCCAATGAATCTCAGTATCATAGCTGCACTAAGAAAGGTTATTGATTTGAGCTTAATTTGTTATCAATACAAATCTGGATTGTAAGACTTAAAAGGGCAGAGATAGTGCCTCTTTTTACATTTAAAAAATCGTTTTAGATTGCAGGAAAAACACTTCATGTGATATCTACCCTCTTGGAAAATTTAAGTACACAACACGGTAACTATGCACAACAATGTTGTACAGCATATCTCTAGAACTTACTCAGCTTACATAAATTTAACCCTTTGAACAACTCCCTGCTTTGCCCTTCTCCTAGCTCCTAGCAACCATTATATAATTTTTTTAAAAAACGAGTTTGTCTATTCTAGACACCTCACACAAATGGAATCACACAGGAGGTGTCCTTCTGTGACTGGCTTATTTCACATAGCATAATGTTCTCCGGGTTCATTGATGCTGTCGCATATGTCAAGATTTTCTTCTTTTTCCGGAATAGTGTGTCTTTCCCTTACTCTAAAATTTCTTATGTCTAATGTAATGCCTGGCATGCAAAATTCACTCTGTAAATACTTGTTGAATAAATTAATCTATTCTAGGTTAAATATGAATGCCGTAATCAGCCCTACTCTTTTTGTGAGTCATTGTTCACTTTTTATCTCATTAATTAGCTAAAGGTACATATTTTCCTTTTTCTAATTCCAGATTTCCTTTGTCTCTTCTCCAAATCTGACTGACACTTGCTATCTGTCTCTATAATGTCTTGATCATGAACCACAGATATTCCGTGTGATAGAAGAGTACTTCACATGCATACCCCATTTACTATCCGTAGGCATTGAACTTGATATACATGACCTCAATTCTCCATATGAAGATTGGTATTCTTCACATGTCCATTTCACAGATATTATAACTAAGGTATGGAGATACTGGTAATGTGCTCAAGGTCACATAGCTCGCAAACAGCAAGGCTGGGATTTTAATCTAGCCTATCATACTCTAAAATGTATATTCTAACACAGAGGTCTAGCCATTGTGATATTATGCTGCCTCACTCCTGTGCTGTGACTTATACTATGATTTACTTTCAGTCAACATAGTTCTCAGGGGTGTAATAATAAGGGCCTTTTCTTGGAGAGATACCTATATAGAACAGATATTTACATTCAAAGTGACTTCCTTAAAAGTTTATGCCTCTATTTTAAAGTTGTATCTTCCTTCTATGAAATTTGGAATCAGGCTCAGATTTAAAGCTTTAGATTTGCCTCATGCTCTTTTCACTAGTTAGTTATTTTTACTCTTTTAGCACAATTTTTTTTTCATCTGTGACATAGCTAACTTGCAGAGCTCCTGAGAGGTTAAATAAGACAAACAAACACACACAAATATTTTAAGAATTAGCACAATGTGCCTTTCAATAAATACGAGTAGTAATAACACTTCTTCAGGACTTCATCAACAAGTTTGGTTTTACAATACCAGGTAGGAAAGTGGTTTCCAGCATAACATAATATCCATTCCCATAAGGATTATAACATTATTATTATTTTTGCAATGTTTGTGCCAAATATTCTCCCCTCTTTAGTTAAGGTTTATGGTTCAATATCCTGAATAGCCTCCTGTGAAATCTCATGGTTAAATAAATGGGTAGCATAAAAAGCTTACCTACTGCCTTATTATTAAGTTGCAGTGACATACTTTTATTTCAAGGCAGAGGAATAAAAGACCTCTAAGTAAGTTTGTCTTTAAATATAAGATATTTACATGAACACATAGTATCGACTATACTAGATCATTACATTGGTTCTTTAAAAGTACACATGCATCAACAGTGCACTTTTAGTTTATGTCCATTGGTAATCTTGTTTAATGTCAGATTTCTTCACATCTTTAAGAAAAAGAACATAAAAAGCCCTTAATTCCATTTTACACTAAAAAAAAAAATGTCAACAAAAAAGCTGTGTTCTACAGGAAATAATACATGTTTAACTTGTAAATGCCACAGGATTTATTTTAAAATTGTAGACTAATGTTCAGTTATGAATGTACACTTTGAGGATTAGCCTGTGGGTACAGGAAACAACATGTTCAAGAGATCTCCTTTTCAGAACAGTAAAATACCTAGAGCATTATGAGGTTTAATTGAATAAAATTTCACCATATACACACATTTATAAGCTTACAGCTCTTGACAAGTTAAAACTTCATCAAGAATTCAACATCAAATAAAAATTAATTTCTACCAGCAATGTTGCATGAAACCTTAATCCAGACTGGACCATCTGACTAACATCAACGTTCTTTGTCCAAGTCACAAATGCCCCAAAGCTAATTTAAAAATGAGTCTCTGTTTTCTTCATTCTTAAAGAAAGTGTCATAAATATCTGGCAGCACATTCTCTGGAGATTGTTTTCCAAAGGACAAGACTTTTACAATTCTATTTTCCTACAAGGGAATAGATTTGAGATAATAAACCATATGCATAGGTAGCTACAAAATACCCCTAGCTCTTCACAAAGTAATAGTAGGGAATATAAGAATAAATATATTAGCTATATTAAAAATATATTTTATTTATGCACATTTCTTACTTATTCAAAATCTCCTTGAACAAAGCATGGCTTGGGGTTTAAACAATCAGTAAACACCAGACATGCGAAGTGCATAATTCTTTCTTATGAATTAAGCATAAGGATAATACAGGCTAAGGCAGAACCTAGTGAGTTTATTTCCTGTAGACGGTGATTTCATAGTTTAAGTTTTAAAGACCAAGGTATTTTACTCAATTATATAATTGTTTCTAAACAATAAAATACTGATCTTAAGATGGATAACTATGAACTAAAACTACTCATGTCAGTATACTTTTAATAAGTGCGTTCTGTGTCACCCAGACTATCTACGAGACACAGGTGATGTTAAGTACATTCAGTTGTTTTATGGGAGAGTTTTTCTTCCTTCTACTCTGTTTTGAATGTGTATTCAGCTGGACATGATTCTGAGAGAATAGAGTTATTGTGACTTTCCTTGCCTTACTTGTCAAAAGATTTGAAGCAGACTTTAGGTCAACAGCATTTAAAATTCCAGTCGAATAGTGAACAACTGAAGGAATTTTCTGAGTAGGATGGAAAGGAATGAATATACTCACCATAGATCCAAACATGGAAAAAGCAGACTGTGAAAAATGTTTCTCCATCTTCCTCACAGCTTTTTCTTTTTCTTCTTTTCCACTCTAGAAGCTATTCAAAAACACCACCCTTGCTCTGTTTTTTTTGGTTTTTAGGAAGAACTTTATTAGACTACTTAATAATAATAAGCCACTTAATCTCTCAGTGCCTCAGTTTTCTTATCTGTAAAATAAGGTGACAGGATTAGAAGATGTGACCCACAAACTGGGGTGTGTATGAACCAAATGGGGAGCTTGTTAAAATGAAGATTCCCAACATCTGCCTTAAAAATTCTCTTTCACTAGGACTGAGCAAGTCTCTGAATTTGCTTTTATTAATAAATCCCTAGAGACTTTGGAATCAGGTAATCTGAAGATCCCACTGTGAAATCCTGAAAATATGACAAATTCTCTCCAAGGCTCCTCCCACTTCTCATAAATCCCCAAGACATTGTTTCATTTAGATTCCATAAAAAAGAATGAGAACTGATTTTCTGGCTTGCAAAGGTAAAGTACAAGGAATTTGGATGTTATTAAAGTGTTTCAACTTATCCATTCAGTTTTTTAACACTTAAATGAAGGACTTTCTGCAAGTCGACAGAGTATTGCAAAATAAATATATCTTTGTACAGTGGTTATATTGTAGTTTATGGAACATTTCATTGAATATTACAAAACTATACAGAGGTGCTATTATGCTATCAAAGCAAGCAGTCTTTTTCAAAAGTGTGTTACTCTCTTAATAGCTTAAGGGTTATAACAGAAATAAAATTAGTATGTAGCTCGTCTTTTTCATTTTGAATTTCAAGTTGTGTTGGAACATCAAGGGGAATCCAAATTACAAAGTTTTAGAGTTAAAGTATACTCTGGAGATTATTACACACATTTCAGTTCCCTATAAAGTGTTATCAGGCCTATTATATCAACAATCACAATGTATTCATGTTTGTGTTCTCATTGTACAGTGCCTGGCTCATTGTAGACACTCAAAAAAGTTCGCTAGTGAATAAATAAATGGAAGAGACTGACTGAATCCCATCCTTGAACTACTTAAGGAGAAGCTCAGTAAGGTATCTGACATCACTCATTCTGTAAGTGGCAGAATTAGGGTTACAGTCCATTCAGATCTCCTGAATCCTAAGAGAGTCCTTTAAGTGTTGGTACTTTGCTTCCGCAAAGAGTTCTTAAATCTTCAAAAATGTGTTGAAAGCTGCTTCTCCTCTTCACTCATCTCCACTCCCACCTTAGGTAGGATACACTGAAATACCTGGGGCAGTGACATTTTATATAAAGATCTGCTCACAGCCTGCATAATTGAAAACCCAGATAATGCCAGATTATAGTCGATCTGTCTGTTTACCAGCTAATGCAACTCTCTCATACGACCATAATGCAAACTCAGTTTGTTGGCGCACATGGGTGGCTCAGTGAGTTAAGCGTCTGACTGGTGATTTTGGCTCAGGTCATGGTCTCAAGGGTCCCTGGCTCAAGCCCCGCTCAGTGGGGAGTCTGCTTGGGATTCTCTCGCTGCCTCTCCTTCTACCCCTTGCCCTATTTGTCGCTAGCACGTGGACATGCACACGCTCTCTCTCCCTCTCTTCGTCTCTCTAAAATAAATAAATCTTTAAGAAAATGTAAACTCAGTTTATAAAGAATAGCTAGTAACCTCTAAAACCATGTGATCCTTAAGATTCCTTGTTTATTTCTGGGATTTGTATTATACAGCAAGACTTAGTATTTTACCTTACACTAGCTCACACTCGTGAGATTCCAATCTGCACAAAATGTAACCACACAATATCATCATTTTAATTCTGGCACAGGTCTCAAAACAAATGGGCTAAGTCTCTTTTGGCTATCTCTTGTCACTGTCCCGGCTTTCTACAAGGCCTTGCTTTGATAGCAACATTTATAACTGGAGTGGGTATTTCGTTAACTTAGTTATTTGCCTCTCAGGAAAAGGGAATATTGTAGTCCATTTTGTCCTGGTGTATCAGGGAGGGGATTTTTCATGAGGTATGCTTTCCAGGTAGATGACGTGTCATGTGGGAGGTAAAAAGTCAAGAATCAATTTAAAAAGTAATTTCAAAGCCTTAGCAGTAGATTTGTTTATTTGTTTGCTTGAAAAAAGAAACTGAAATTCAGTTACCTATTGCTGTGTAACAAGCCAGCCCAAAATATAGTGGCTTAATGTAGCAATCATTTTGTTATAGATCAGATTCCATGGTTGACTGGGGCCCAGATGTAAACCTTCCCTACAGATCTTGCTTAGACCCTTCGTATATTTACAGTGAAATGGTGGCTGTTCCTGGATGTCTGGTTCTTCATTGCTTCTCCATGTGGCCTCTCTCTTTCAGCAGATCTACCTAAACTTCTTTGGTGTGGGGATCAACACTCTAAGAGAAGGAAGAGGAAGTTGTAAGGCAAGCTTTTTAAATTATAGGGTTCACAAGTCCTAGACCATCACTTCCCTCATATATTGGCTACTTTGGAGTTGTTTCAGGCTTTTTGGAAACCAGCCGCCTCACTCTGTGTTCTTCCAGACAAATATCAGTACACCCAAATTATTGATGATTTGGGGATAGTTTCACTTATGTGTTGAAACTACACTATCCAATATTAACCTGTGTCTTTTCACAACAAAAATTGGAGCATAGCATTTACTGGTTGTGTGGAGAAGGCAGAGAAGAAAAGCTGGGAATCCCATTACCACATACATAAAAAAACCCCAGCCCTTGCTAATTTTGCTTGATCTCACAATGGAAGATTCTTATGGGTACAGGCATTCTTCCTCTTTGAACTGATATATTTTACAGAGATGTGATGTGGGGAAAAAAATGCTTACCCAAATCATCATCTTCTCCATTATAGAAAGAGAGGAATAAGAGATTAAGACATCATCCATTCTGGATGGATGGAAGGATAATTAGAGCAGCCCTAATTTGTGATGGGAGGTTATACATTTTAAGGTTTCTCTCCCATCTCCTAGCAGTTCTTATTTATTAGATCAAATCTACTCTAAAAGGTCCTCCTTCATCAAGGCTGTGCCATCAGAAACTGAATATTTCTATCCCTGTCTGTCCATCCATCCATCCATCCATCCATCCATCCATCCATTTATCTACCTATTTCATAGGTCTACTTCTGTCTGGGACCAATTTGAAGATATTGGATGTATTCTGTATTTTTTCAACTCTTACTTCTTACATAGGGAGATAAATTTAATAAATCAGAACAATCATTTGGTGAGGTTTAGTTGACAAAATTGTCTGATTTAAAATGGTGACTAACATAATATAATAAAAAACATTAAAATAAAAAAATAAAACACATTTTGGAGCAAATCATGTTCATTATCTAATGCCTACTCATTAGCATTAAATTTTATCTCTATTTCCCAAAGATAACAAATATTGGTAGTGGGAAAAAAAACTCCTTTTTTAAAAAAATGAATATATGTTCTCGCTCTCTCTTTTTAAGATTTTATTTATTTATTTGTCAGACAGAGAGAAAGCACACACACAAGCAGGCGGAGGGGCAGAGGGAAAGGGAGAGGCAGGCTCCCTGCTGATCACGGAACCCAGTGCGGACTCGATTCCAGGACCTTGGGATCATGACCTGAGCCGAAGGCAGACGCTTAACCGACTGAGCCACCCAGGCATCCCGAGGAGAAAAATTCTAAAAGCATAGGCAAGCAAATGCTTTAATTAAAAAAAAATGAAAAAGAAAATCCTAACCACCAAGAATACATAATCCAAAAGTTACTTTAAAAATATGGTGTCTGTCCGCATATCTCTGAGTGCAATCCTCTCCTCAAATCATAGAAGAGAAGAAAACACGAGCTTGTATTTCTATAGTAGAAAGGGAAAAACTACCAATCTGCCCTGAAATCTTGGTGCTCTGATAGAACTCCACCGCATGAGCAGGATGAAGGACTGCCTCCTGATCTCAGGAATCTCTGGATTTTTGAGGTCCTTCCTTATCACTGGTACATTGAACAAATGGGTGTCATGAAGTGTAATCAAAAAGCAGCTTTGTTTTTTTCTTCTGTGGGGGAGTTCTTTCTTGTGTCTAGGTGAAAAATGTGGGCAGTCTCATGATTTTACACCTTATTCTTAGGTAGTTAAAATTTCCTTGGCTTCTTTAAACCACAAAAGAGCATCAGGTCAGTATTTAGAACATCTGGACCTCTGTACAAGTCAAAGCTGTTGATTTCATTCAAGGATATAGCCAATCTCCTTTTGCCTTAGCCTTCTAACTCTCCTTTTATTACAGCTGTGATGCCCCAGAGTTGAAATAGGGGGAGGCAGGGAAGTGAGGGGAGAAAGCCAGGGCTTGTATCCTGGCTTCATTCTTAATGTGCATACCAGGTATTTAAAGCTGACAATGTCTCTTTAGCCATGTTTGGGCATTCTTCAGAGGCTCTCTCATTCATGGGCAGCTCCCTCATCCCGCTTAATGCTTCTCTCTGCTCTCGTGACTTCTTGCTTACTCTGCAACCCCTAAGAATATAGTGACATTTGCTACCCAATACTAAGATTCTTTCGCTCCTCTAAAACTATCTTACTCGCCAAAGCCTAAGATTATCTCCAGGCTAGCTGTCTTTTACATGTGGTCCATGTGGCCCTCAAGAAACACTACGCTTTTGCTCCTATAAGTAGCGTGAGGGAAAGTTGATGCTAACTAGGTGGCAAAATTCTTCTTTTCTTGCCTTTGCAACAGCTGCCTGGCCCATCTCTGCCATTTAGAATCACACCTGAGAGTCTGGAACAAATCCACTATACTTTCCTAGCTTTAGGGGACAAGCAAGTTTTCTGAGAATTCCATTGAAGCCTCTCTGTCTTGACTTGAGAGAAAGAAGGAGCACCCCACCCAACTCCCCTGGGGAAGATTCTAGTCAAGATCTAGTTCCTCAGTCCTTTTGTGTCATTTACACAAGTGAATTAAGGGGTTCAAGATTCATATAACTGGTTTTTGGTAATAACCCCTTTGAAATTCTTCAGCACATCTGTCTTACTTGGGTGTCTGACAAGCAGAATAGTGTAATAGTTAAAGACTCTGGAACTAGATTCCTCAGCTTCAAATTCCAACTTACTTAACCTAGCTAGCTTCTATTTCCTCTTCTATGAAATGTTCTTACTTGACTAATATTAATAATGCCTACTTGTTAAGTTCATTGTGATGATTAAGTAAGTTAACAGTATAGGACTCTGGAAAGAAGGGCTCAGAAGTCAAGACAAGAAGAATATTATTTTAACAACCTGTTAACATTCTCTTTATCCCTGGCGATGTGAATCAAAAGCTGGCATATGAAATACATTAGAGAATTTACCTCTACATGAGATGGGAAAGTAGAGTCTAAAAATATTCCAACTTTGGACTAAGATTCAATTAGTCAGGAGTTTGGCCAGAAGTTCAATAATGCTGGTGAGTAACTTGTGTGAACTACCATACGTCCTTTAATAACTTGTAAGTTTGTTTCTCTCATTTACATGTAGGATTCAGTTTTTCCTATTTCAAGACATGAAACTTCCTTGTCAAAGGAAATTTATTCCTTCAACAAATAATTGTTAAGCATATACTATGTGCCAGGTATTCTAAGTACTGTGGATATGGTAGCGAACGAAAACTGAAAAAAAATCTCCGCCATCATGGAGCTTATAGTCTAGCGGTAGGACCCAAACAAATAAAATATGTATATCTTATAGTTGCCCCATGGCCAATAGAACCACAAGGAGACTTGAACTCAGAAGTAGAAGAATGGTCTGGCTGTCCTCTATTCCTTTGACAGAAGTAATCCAATGTTTGGGGCATAATAAAATGACTTCTGGTCATCTCCATGCGGATTGTGATGGCAAGGTTGTGAACAGAATTCAGCAAAAGAAAGAAGAAGGAGGTTTTTACCAGGAGCATGCAGAATTCTGGGCTCCCACTCTTTTGCTGGACAGTGATGATATTGAGGCCAGTAAGGGGGAGGTCTTAAGTGGAGCACACAAATCTTCTGGACTCCCTTTTGGACTCCCAATGGAGTCTAGAGACTGAGAAAGGGGCAGCCTAACCTCGAACTCCTTATCTTATGGTCCTGTGTGATTCTTAGAGGAAGAAATCTCGAAGACTTGCTGTGGTATCTTGCAGATGAGGGCATAAGGAAAAGGAAAAAGAATCAGTTTCATAGAATTATGTGTGTGTACTGATATCTGCAAAGTATTTGGAAAAGCATCAAAAAATAAGATGGATTGATAAATGGATAATAGGATGGATAGATAATTATGTTATCCAGCAAGTAGAGCAAAAAATCTTAGAATCTAGGTGATTGGTATATGTTTATTTACCACAAACTTATTTTCTTTAAGCTTGATAGTTTTTGAAATAAAGATTTAGGGAAAGAAGTCGCGTTTGAGGTGGGAATATAATATTTTATTATCATGCCTCATGTTTTGTAAAAATTCAAACAATACAAATATTTCATAGCTTTGTGATGTACCTCTTATTGAGATGGTCAAGATGATAAGACATGCATTCATTCACGAAGTAGATATTTATTCAGCAATTCGTTATCAATCTTACTTAAGGACAGGCAAAATGTAGTCTGTTCCTGCTCTTATATTCTTTCTTTTTCAAATCTATTTCTGATACTTTCTCCTAAATGTGTAGTCTGTCCTTTCCTTTTTCTTTTTATTGAAGAATAATTTACACACAACATTGTATTCATAGAATCGTGATTTAGCATTTACATACATTACGAAATGATCACCACAGTAAGTCTAGTTACCATCTGTTACCATACCAAGTTGTTAGAATATTATCGACTATATTCCCTATGCTGTATATTACATCCCTGTATCTTACTGATTTTATAACTGGAAGGTGTACCTCTTAATCCCTTTCACCTATTTCGTCCATCTCCCACCTATCCTCCCTCCCATCTCCCCTCTGGCAACCATCCAATTCTTCTCTGTATTTGAGTCTGCTTTCTGTTTTATTTCATTTGTTTGTTTGTTTGGGTTTTAGATTCCACATATAAATGAAATCATGTAGTATTTGTCTTTCTTTGTTTTACTTATTTCACTTAGCATGACACCCTCTAGGTCCATCCATGCTGTCACAAACAGCAAGATTTTATTCTATTTTATGGCTCAGTAATAATCCATGGTATATATACACCACACCCTTCTTTATCTGTTCATGTATTTATGGGCACTTAGGTTGCTTCCGTATCTTGGCTACTGTAAATAATGCTGTGAGGAACATAAGGGTGCATATGTCTTTTCGAATTAGTGTTTTTGTTTTCTTTGGATAAGTACCTAGAAGTAGGATTGCTGAGTTGGATAGTGGTTCTTCTAATAAAGGAAGAACAGATCTTTATTTTATGATTATTCTGCTAATAAATAACACAGCATTTACATAAGGAATAATTTTAAACAATTTTCCTTTAAAATCCTCAATACTGTTTAGACTTGTTACTTATATCTGATTTGAAATATTTTAAATAAAGAACAATGAACTTTATGAAAACAAGTTCTAGAGATAGATTTTATGGTGCTTTCTATATTGAACAAATAAATAGCTAGCAAATTTTCTCCAATTAATATTTTTCATGTCTTTGATATAAAGTACAGTCATGAAATATTAGTTTCTGAAATTAATTAATCCAAAATAAAACCAATTGAATAAGTAACTTAAAAAAAATTCTCTCTCTCTCTTTTTTCCCCTGAAACATAAGCCAGCAGCATCACAAGATTTTTCCTTAATACCTACATAATGTAAATTACATCTGGCATGTCTCCTTACTAAAACCGCAGTGCCCAGACATAACTAAAGTAAATAGCTTTAAGCAAGTTAATTTATAATCTCATCCAGTGAGTGTATATGCAGCTGTCAAAAAACATTATTCTTCCAGTTACTGACTTTAAATACAAATCCTATTATCTCTATTATTGAAATGCTAAAAGCAAGCATTGGACCAGTAAAACCTTGGATCTAGTCCTTAGTCTCCTTTCTGTTCTTTTCTTCTGAGAATTTATCCACCTGACCTTTTTCCTAAGCAATAGTCTTATTTCTCCTATGGAGTACTGAATGTTTGCTTTCAATATTCCCAACGCTGAATTTTTCAAAAAGTCATGCAACTTTCCTATTTCAGTCATAGCTCTACTATTTTCTCATCATCCACATGGTAAATCTAATCCATTCTTCTCTTAACCTAGTTTTTCTTTCAAAAATTTCTCATATCTTTCTTTCTCTTTATTCTCATTCTCACCAGCCTAGTTCAATGATCTTGTACTGAGCTATCGTAATAGCTTTTAAAAGTAGAATTTACTGTTGCTCTTTCTCTAATTAAACATTTTTTTAAAAATCAAAGCATTGTTTTTAAAAAAGATGTATTTATTTACTTTTAGAAAGAGAGAGAGAGTGCAGGAAGGAGGGGCAGAGGGGAGGGAGAGTCTTAAGCAGACTCCACACTGAGTGAGGAACCGGATGTGGGGTTCTATCTCAAGACACTGAGAACATGACCTGAACCAAAACCAAGAGTTCAAGGTTTAACTGACTGTGCCACCCAGGTGCTCCCAAAGCAGAACTTCTGGTGCTGCTATATGCTAGTTAAAACAACTATCCACATTTTGTTGTACACATTTCTGGTTGCTTCTCACGTTTCTTCAAAAACATGATTTTTAATTATGTATATTACCTTTTCAAAAATACACCAAACTTTATTCATTTAATCCCCACATTTGTATATTTATTTCATTATTAATTTATTCTTTTTATAAATAGCACTAATATGGGCATCTTTGTATATACATTTTTGTGAATTCCAGATAAATGCCAAGAGGTGGAAAGAGTGAGTTAAATAATATCAATTACCAAAACTTCAAAAAATAATCTTTCCAAATTTCCTTCTAACCTACTTCCAGCAGTGTATGAGTATCTGTTTTGCTACCTTTCAAACAAAAATCAACATTATTATTTAAAAATGATCAGTTTTATAGCTGACAAGGTGTCTTCTTTTAATTCTCAGCCCTATTTGGTAACTGATAAAGTTCATTTTTTTATAAGAAAAATTTCTTTATTGGCCATTTATACTCCATTTTGGAATTACCAACTAATGTCTTCAGCTTATTTTCTTATTGGAGGCTTTGTCTTTCGCTTATTCATTTTGGCATTGTTTTATAATTAGTGTTTCTGTCTCCAGCTTCTCCCAATCCCAAATAACCCCTGCTTTATTTCAAGAGAAATATATTTAATACATCATTTGCTTGTCCAAATTGTAAATGGCTCTTCATTCCCCTTACAGAATCAAGACTGACATTCAAGGATTCTAATTTCTTTGTCTAACTAAGCCTATCAGTAAGCATCACCATCCTCAACACCAATATTTTGTCCATCCTTAGCAAGGGTATCCAAAGATATCCTTCCCTAATGGCTCCTCCCTCTCTTTTCCATCTGAAACCTATCACTTCTGACTCACACCCTGCACAAATCTTATCCAGTTACCCTGGTTCACATGAATCTTTCCTGGTAGAAAGATTCTATTTACATGCTCCTGCCAGAAATCTGGGAGGCTTTGCTGACACTTTCCTCTTCTTTACCTCCCATAGTCAATCCATAACCAAGTACAGTTGACCCTTGAACAACATGGATTTGAATTGTGGAGGTCCACTTATATGCAGATTTTTAAACAAAACAGCACCGTCAATGTATTTTTCTCTTTTTTATGATTTTTGTAACTTTTTCTTTTCTCTAGCTTAATTTACTTTAAGAATACAGTGTATAATACATATAACATAAAAAATATGTAACAATTGACTGTTACATTATCAGTAAGCCTTCCAGACTAATAGTAGGCTATTAGTAATTAAGTTTTTGGGAAGTCAAAAGTTAAATGCCGATTTTCCACTGCAGGGAGCAGGGACGTCAGTGCATTACTTAAGAGTCAACGGTATCTTTTTTTTTTTTCTTTTTGGGAGAGAGAGTGTGTGTGCGGGTTGGGGGGAAGGGCTGGAGAGACTGGTGGGAGGGGCAGAGGGACAGGGAGAAGGAGAGAGAGAATCTTATGCAGGCTTAGCCCAGTGCAGAGCCCAAGGTGGGGCTAGATCCCAGGACCCTGAGATCAGGCCTGGAGCCAAAATCAAGAGTCAGAAGCTTAACCAACTGAACCACCCAGGTGCCCCATGAGTCAACTGTACTCTGAATTTTACTTCATAAATACAATTTAAATTCTCTTACTTAATTGAACCAACACTGCCACTGTTCCAGACCACATCTTAATCCCGTACTACCTAGCATATGAATGGTCCCTCCACTACCTATTATTCATTGTCTTTTAGTAGGCATAGTGACATTTTTAAAAGGCAAATTTGGTCACAGTTCTTACCCTCACTTAAAACTCTATCAATAGATTTTTATTGCATTTAGGATAGAATCCAAAATCATTTGCGTAGCCTACAACATCCTGCAGGATCTGGCTGCTTTTCATCATCATGTTTCACTACTTCCCCTGCCCACAGCCTTGGTCACTGTCATCCCCAAATACCCTCCAACCTCTTTCGTTGATCAGTACTTTCCTATATCCTTCCTCTGTGTTACTCTCTTCCCTGCACCCATATCCTATTCCTCCTGTAGTTGCCAACTTAAATGTAACTTCCTTAAGGTACACTTCTCAACTCTCTAGACTAGGTTAGGTTTCTTTATTACTGAGGCTTATAGCATAATTTCCCTCCACAGTGTTTATGATAACTTTAATCTTTCTTTTTTTTTTTTTTTTTGAGTAAAGTGATAGAAATTTATTAAGTGAAGATACAGAAAAAACTCTCAAGAGTAAAAGGGGTCCTGACAGGGTTGCCAAGGAGGCCCTTTAGGGTTGGTCTTTATAGGAAGCTACCCAGAGAACTTAAATCCTTTTAACATTTCTATTGACAACACCTTCAACGGCTTACTTCCTTTTTAGGGGCTGGTTATTCTTTGTTGGTCACAGGTGATTATCATAAAGACACCCACCCCACACGACCCACCCCACACACCTAGGGCAGGGTGGCCCTCGACCGCACACGGTCCTATTTGTCCCCTTATCTCTGGTTTCCCCACACCTCCACTTTTTTGGGATTTCCTGAGCCTGATCACATAGCCCCCTATCTATGTCTCCCTACCTCTCCCCACCTGTCCCTTACTCATTCCTCCCCCTTGAGTAGTAACCCTAAGTGCCACTGAGGTATGGGACGATGACCGCTCTGGCTGCTTCCTGCTGAAATGGGGCAGCGGGCTGTGTGGCAGTTAGAATCTATCCAGGGGTCGGTCCAGGGGCTTGTGGTATGGCTCCAGGGGGTCACGACAGGCAGCAAAGGGTACATGCATCAGCACAGGAAAAGGATGAACATAAAACAATATTAGGCCCCAAATTATGATCACATCCCTTAGATAAGATCCCCAATTACCAATTTAGTCCAATAGATCAGTGGATATCTTGGTCTTATTTAATTGATCACAAATATCCCCTATTAATTGGGACACCTTGCAGGAGTTAATTGTAATGTTAAAACAATACATGTGAGGAAATTTCTCACACCCCAAATGGTGTAGCAATAGCAGACAGTTAATAGTGGCTCAGTTCCCTATAAGTGCTTCTCTGACTTCATTTAATTTTTGGCTGAGTATATCCAGTGCCTGGGTAGTATCATTTAGAGCCCTGCTGAGCAAACATACTGTTTTGCTTATTTTATATTGCTGTCCTAAGGTAAGTCCTGGAAGGCTCATAGTGACCTTTGAGGCTCTTTTTACCAGGAGGGCTGTTGTATGCTTGGTTTAAGCCTTTGTTTGCAATTGTATGTCAGTGGAGGTGGCTTCTAGGATAAAAGACTGTGAGAGATGAAACCGTCAAGAAGCCCATTTTGTTTGAGGTCCAGCCTTAACAATATCCTAATTACAAGGAATCACTGGCAAATGGGAGAAGACCTGTCTCAGGAGATAAGGGCATCCCTAAGTGCATCATCCAATCTAATCATGAAGAAAGCCGGGCCATCCATTATCTCCATGGGGTATGGTCTGGCTTTTAAAGAGCAATTTTGTCATCCCAGCCACAATGAATTGGTCAAGGTGATAGCTGAGTTATATAATTGTTGGGGAATCTATCCCATTTCCCAGTTGTTCAAGTAATCATATTCCCATGAGGTCCTGTTATCCCCACAGAATGAAAAGCAAAGAGATTGTCTATACGTGAGCTATTGTGGCCATTTCTCTGAAGTTTGCCTCAAGTTGTCTAGCTTAGGCAAACAACAGTCAAAGAAAATCAGAACTAAAATTTAGCATCCACAAAGGTGTGTTATTGACACATATTTTCTCTATAATATCCCTCATTTCCAGAGATAGCCAAATAAGACTAATTTGCTTGTAAAACAAGTCCAGTGTTAGCAAATGGCATAATTATTTGCTGTGCTCCATTCTGGTATAAGGTCGTCACCACTCGATATTCTGGCTATTGAAGTGTTATGTGACAGAAATAACTGAGTTTATTGCAGCAATGAACTCTCCTAACAGATCATTAGTAATGTCCATAATTGTTCTTATTCTCTTGCAAAATGAGTTTCGTATTCAAGGAGTTCCATAAAAAGGACTTCTAGGACAAATACAGGTATTAAATATCTTTAAGACCAAAACTAAAATGGGTAAAAACTTCCAAAAGTAACTAAAGTTGCATTTTAAACAAGAATAGTAATATGGGACTAAGTGAATTGGGAAAAAAATAATTACAGTTTTTTGTAACTCTTGGTTGAAACACTGGTTCTCTGTTCTCTAATGTTTGCTCTCCCAGATTAAGGAAACTTTCTCTTAAAATATCTTTGACTTACAAAAGTATGATAAAGTATTCATTTGTAAACAAATTAAAGCATTTAATTTTTCTCTCTACCTGAACCCTCTAAAATTCAAAAGGTCTCAGTAAGTTTTCTTCCATGGCAACCGTAGTCATTTGCATAAGTTCAATAAGAATCTGTTCTCCTTATAACAGGACACCATTGAAAAGCCTGGTTATTTTACCAAGGCTTTGACTGGAATGTCATATTTGAGAGACATGAATAGACTCAGATATGACCAAACAGCTTTAAGGAACTAAGGTTGACTTTATGAAACCTGGAGCCATAAAGCCCCTTGGAAATGTTGGCCTGATACCTTGCTTACAGAGTTCCCAGCAGCCTCCCCAGGTGAGTAAAGACTGTCACTTCCTGGCAGGTGCAGGAACCTCAGGATACTTTGGGGACCTTGAGAAGAGGAATCCACCCTAATCTACAGGTATTGCAGGCATGTCTGATGGCAAGCACTTGGCTTGCCTTCTGGCCTGGAGAGGCTAGGAAAAGTTCGACCTAGAGATTCCTCATGAAAGTTCCAGCAAAGCAGATTCTAAAAGATCTAGATGATCAATCATTCTTGCTGAGCTTACGTAAATAATGATGCCATTTGTTAAATCTACCCCATTCTTGCAGTTATTTGTTTCATGAGAGCAGGGACCATGTCTGTATTTTTCAGCATTGGATGCCAAGCATCAAGCAGAATGCCTTGCAAAAATAAGAAACTCAATAACATTTTGTGGCCTGGAAAAAAATGAAAACCTGATTTATTCTATGACAACTGTACTTACTTGTGATTCTCCAAATTATCCCTGGGGTTAATTTTTAATCCCCTAAGTATATTTCATCTTTTTCAAGTCAAAGACCATTTTCTATTTTTCTCTATAATCCTCATAGCAGAAAGCAGTTTTGCAAAACAGCAGACGTTAAATATATAACAGTTGAGATAAATGTGTGGTTGAATAGTTGTAACACTAACCTTTTCCAAAGAAATTGAAGGACAGGTAGTCAAAGCAAAATTTGGTACTGAGGGAAAACAGAAGAAAGGGTTTAAAAACATCTATACTGGTCAACTGGGCGTTGATTAATAATCAAATTATTAGTACTGATGATCTCAGTTTAAGCAGTTGCCAGGTATCTAAAACTAACAGTCCTAACAGAAATCTGTGTTTCCTTTTCTTTGAGAGAAACCAAGATCATTTCTTTCTTTTTTTTTTTTTTAAGATTTTATTTATTTTGACAGAGAGAGACAGCCAGCGAGAGAGGGAACACAAGCAGGGGGAGTGGGAGAGGAAGAAGCAGGCTCCCAGCAGAAGAGCCTGATGTGGGGCTCGATCCCAGAATGCTGGGATCACGCCCTGAGCCGAAGGCAGACGCTTAACGAATGTGCCACCCAGGCGCCCCAAGCAAGATCATTTCTTTCCAGAAATCTGTTAATGCAGAAAAAATAATTTGCTTGAATGCAATTCAAATTAAGAGATCGAATTAATTTAAAAATTGCCATTTTCTGTTACATAATGGTAAGGATCATTAGCTGTTTTTTATTGTCCCATCAAATGATTCTTTTAAGGAGCAGCTCAATCAGGCAAAGAGGCATTGAAGAGGAGGTAATAAGGCCAAGGAAAATCCAAAATCAAATTCTGAAACAAAAATATAGTTAAGTCTGAATTATTTAAGTTGCACCCTAACCCAGTTAGGACACAGGTCAGATCTGGTACATTCTCACTGCCATAATTAAGCAGCAGCAGCAGCTCAGGGCATTATCTTCTTTTAGAACAGAAATGCCAGGGGCTAGCCTCATTTCCTCAGATCCCGAGTGGAACCTAAACTCAGCATCAGTTAACCACTGCCAAATTGTTCAATATCTCCGCGTGTCTATTTATCCCAGGTTCTACTGTGTCTCGGGTTGGAGCTTGCCCTTTATTCCTACCATTCACATCTACCTCATGAGGAAGTTTCTTTGTAATATATGGATAAAGTGTGAATCTTTCTCTTTTTTTTATTATGTTCAATTAGCCAGCGTGTAGTACATCATTAGTTTTTGATGTAGTGTTCAACGATTCATCAGTTGCATATAATACCCAGTGCTCATCACAACACGTGCCCTCCTTAATACCCATCACCCGGTTACCCCACCCCCCACCCACCCTCCTTTCCATAACCCTCAGTTAGGTTCCTGGAGTCCAGAATCTTTCATGGTTTGTCTCCCTCTCTGATTTCTTCCCGTTCAGTTTTCCCTCCCTTCCCCTGTGGTCCTCCGCACTATTCCTTATGAATCTTTCCTTTGAAACAGTGTAGCCATATGAATTCCTGGCCCTTGTTGCTGAGTTCCTTGTGAGGTGTCAGATTCCAAATTTGAGTTTAGGAGCCAAAGAGAATGGATTTGCTCTTCAGAATTGAAGAAGAATTTAGCACTTTGGGAGAGTGGAGTATGCATGTGTTTTGGGGGCAGATTCGGGGGTGAGGGGGATGGAAGACTGCCTTCTCCAACCATGACTCCTTCTCCCAAATTTCTAGTTGAGTGCACTAAAGCCCATAAAATGTGTAGTCTAAGTGGACTGATTGTGCAAACCATTGAAGGGGCTAAGATTCATGTCTAAGTCTGAGATAAAACGGGGGAGCCAAAAGAGACAGAGTCCCTGGAAGAAGCGAGAATCTCTGAGGGGGAGTTACCAAAGAAGAGAGTGTGGTAAAGTCTTGGAACCTCCATAGTTTACACCCAATTTAGGTAGCGGCACACAGGCTAGGTATCTAAAACTAACAGTCCCAACTGAAATCTGGGTTTCTTTTTCTTTGAGAAAAAGCAAGATTATTTCTTAAGGAAAATACAGTGAAATTTAGTGACATTAAAGGTAAGTTAGTTAAAATAACAAAGGAGCCAAACAAAGAAGCAAGTTAAAATCATCTAAGTTATTTTTAAGGGAAAACAATCCTACAAAAAATCAGTGTTTCACTGAAATATTATGCAATTATAAAAATATAAATTACAATCCTATTTCTTCCATTAAAGGTTTTATCTTGAACCGAGTCACTTTACAATCTTGTTCAGAATGTCTTATTTGTAACATGTGATTGAAAATATTTGCAGCACGTGACAGGGCTAGGTGATCTCCTAAGACTATTATATCTCTCAGAAATACGATCCTTATCTGCATAACTGCATTGAGTATTTCAATATATATTTTGTTCTCATTACTAGCGATTCAATTAGCTAAAACCAGACATACCGATCAGTAAAGTAAATATCCTTAAATAGTTAATTTTCTTAATTGTAATAAAGGACTCAGGACAAATGGTATCTGGGTAGGCAAGGGAAAATAAAAGCACGTTTTCTAAGACAATCTGAATGATAATATTATTTTCCATAAATAGATCATTGAAAAATTTATTCTATCCTTATTTAAAATACCTTTGCTATATTTTGAGATAAATCGTTCAACTATATGTAGCAGCAAATAAATGTGCAAATTTATCTGTTAGATAATATTTCAAATTATACCATTAGGCAATACTTTTATTTCAAAACCTAGGTTACATTGTTGTTGTTAATTTCTGATTTTCTGTTTGTTTGTTTGTTTGTTTTCATTTCGATCTGATCCCATTTTTCTCTGAATGGGCACTACCTCTGTTAAAGTCCTCGAACAGTAAGCCAGTACCTAACCATAACACAGATGTATGTAAAAATGCAATATTTAAAAAAATACATTAACATGTAAATGTAATATGTATTATTGGTATTTTTAAATTTATGTCCAAGGAAGTTGAGAACCAGAGAGGTTAAGTGAAGTCTAATATAGCATTGTCAGTGGGACAGTAGAAATTCAAATACTGATTTCTAACTTAAATTCATCTTCTTTTGACTTTACCAAGAAATGGAGAAACCCGAGGTACTAGAGACAGAGACGTATGGCACCAAAAAACAAAGTCACTTTTTGTGTCCCCAGATATTTAGAGGGTTCAGTTGATTCGCATTTTTGTAGCATTATGAGTTCCTATCAGCAACAGCCACGTGAAAAATTAACACCTTGGTGGGTTAGATTAGGTCATGTGCTCCATCACACTCACTTTAATTAGCTGAATAATTGCTTCAGCTTTTCAATTCTTTGTCCACAGAGACTTGAGACTCAACTTTCATTGCATGAAAATCACATTCAGATTTTTCAAAGATAATTTGTTCAATTTTGTTCACCGCAATGATTGACAGCTGTTCTGAAAGAACAAAATCCAGACAAAGCCAAGCATTGAGAATCACTGATCCATGAAATAATGTCCCCCCCCCGGGAGAAAAAAAGCACCCAGATTAATCATTTATTAATATTTTATATTATTCTGTATATTTATATACTTTATGTCAAATGTGATCTCTTGCCTATATTTATATTTTTATATATCTATTTCTGGATCTTAATTAGTAAGTATTTTTAAAAGATGTGTGAGATCCCCAAGACTGAAACACATTTAGTCAAAATAAAATCAGAAGAAAGACAGGATGCACAATGGACTATGCAGAGATATGGAAATTAGAAATTCAAATGTTATATAAACTTGACCATATCCTTTTTTATACATGACCTTGAATTTTATGTTGTTTTATATATTTCTTATTGTCTTTGAAATGAGGTTCAGCCTAATCACGAAGGCAATTAATTGATTCCACAATAACAAGGGAGGAAATCATTTTATTTAACTGGATTCCATTCCGTATTTGAAAGGTCATATAATCACATAGCATATAAAATCCTAACATTTAGAGGCAAACTGCCCTTGAATGATTTAAGCTGTTTCAAACCATCATGTGTTTGTGCGTGTAACATGTGACGTACAATAGCCAGTTTTTGCCATCTGTAGTGTTGCCCTTAGCAACAGAAAAGCATGTGACAGTGCTTATGCGACGCTGCTGGCCAGCAACAGTGTGTGGAAGGATTTAAGCAAAATGAAACAGACAGAAATATTGATCCAGACAACTGGAGTTTTCAAGTGTTATTGCAATGATAATGCAGACCGTGAAGAGAAGTAAGGAGCAAAGAAAACAAGCAGAGAAAACTGGAGAGAGAGACTATGGCAACATAAAAGGATACGTTTTCCAGAAGTTACTGTAAGGTTGAATTTAAATTATGTACATGTAAAAAAATTACCTGCATGTAGAACAAACGTGATCATTTTATGTCTTTGTCCCCATCATTTTATAATTTATACTTACTAAAGAAGGCTAGACTGCATTTTGCTGCTTCATATGTAAAGGGCTAGTTCTAGAAGCACAAACATCTTCCTCTGTTACCATCACAAGTTACGAGTAAGTTTGGGGATTCTATTAACAATAACCATGCTCATTTAAAAACAGCTAGAGAAATACACCTTCAGAGGAGAGTTTTTTTTCCCCCCTGGAGTTCACAGAATGGCTTAAATGGAATGGAGTTATGAGATCATGAAAAAAGAATACCATATATAATGTCATATATATAATATAATCATGCCAAATGCAAAACCATAAGATGTTTTCAAGAGTAATATTTTTTTGAATTTGAAACAATAATAAAACTATGAGAGGGAAGATTCTATAGTGTACATGATCAACTTATTAAGAAACTATTCTATTAAGAAACTCTGGCTAGATGTCTTTAATCAGAAAGAAAAAAAATGCAGATGTAACAGCATAAGGACCAATGTCAGATGGCAATTATGTGGACAAGTAGGCTTCTGTGCCTTGTAATCCTTCCATGTGAGTGTCAATGATTTTAATATTTTACTGGAAATGGAATGCTACTGTGAAGAGAACTATGGTGAAAAGAACAAATCTCAAAAGGGAAAATACCTTCACTTTTACTATCTTATGTTTACTCTTGTAAAGAGAAGAGGAAATACATGAACTTTACACTTACGAAATAGTTCAACTGATAGAACCAACAGATACTGAGCACTTGTGATATTTGGGTTTCCATCTATGATCTCATACTGCAAAAGCAGTATGAAGTACATGGTATTATACCCATTTTATAGGTGAGAAGGTTGAAACTTTAATAGCTTAAGTGACCCTCCCAAGGCTATTATTTAAGAATTGAGTCTCTATTTTCACCCAAGCCTTATACCACGCCCTTGCTTGCCGCTAAGCCACTTAGACAGAAGGAAGTCTGTGTGCATGCACATTCAATATCATAAGGTCTTGTACAATTGCAAGAGGTGGGCAGTACATTTTAACTCTACGCTTTCAAAAAGTCAAACCAATGAGATAAATACATTGTCAGTTACTTTTCTCTAATTCTCTATTTATTCAGTACCTCCTCTGTGTGTACAGACGTGGTACTAGGCATTAGACACACAATGGAGGGACAGCAGACCTAGTTGCTGCCTTATATACTAATCAGGGTTCTCCGAGAAGCAAAGTCAAACGAGATCTATCTAGCTAGCTATCAGCTGACATGTGCTGCAATCTGTGCTTCGCATGCTGGGGACCCAGGAGGGCTGGTGATAGAGATTCCAATCTGAATCTAAAGACCTGAGAACCAGGAGCACTGGGGGCAGGAGAACCTCATGTCTCAGTTCAACAGTCAGGTAGAGAGCAAATTCAACCTTCTTCCAACTTTTTGTTCTATTCAGGCCCTCAAGAGATTTCAGGATGCCCATCCACATGGGGAAGATTTGGGGGGATATCGGCATTATTTAGTTCACCAATTCAAATGCTAATCTCTTCCAGAAACACTCTCACAGATACATCCAGAAATAATGTGTAACCAGGTATTTAGCATCCCGTGGCCCAGTCAAAATGACAAATCAACCATCAAACCTTCTATGTTCTAGCCTTGCCTCATGTAATCATGGACTCATGGAATTACCAAGCCCTGCCTTTAGTCCTCATTGAAATGGTGAAATAAAACAATCAAATATTTTATTTTCTGTCTCCCCAGTAAGAATACCATTGTTGTAATTCACCGCCTAGAACTCTGTCTGACCCCATAATTATATTTCAATGAATGGTTGGTTCAAGTATTCTCACCTAAATATATCATTATGAACTATGGAGGAGACATTTTGGTTTTACAAAGTAGGGGGAGGGGGCAATGACAGACAGCTTTAGGAATGAGAAAAAGGTATGAAAATAGAGACTGACTGGAAACAACACTTAAGAAGTTTGGCTACAAATGGGAAGAACAATGAAGGGACGCCATAGCTAGAAGTTAAAGTAGAGACAAGGCAAGTGTTTTAAATGTTTCTGTTTAATTTTGCTTTGTTGTGGTTTTTAAGGTAGGAGAAACCTGAACAGGTTTAAGTGTTGATGAAAGTGTGGCAGACCGCTAATTGGCCCTCAAAAGTTAATTCTCTTTTCCCACAGAAATAGTTTTAGCTGGGCACATGGCTCCTCAGCTGAAGACTACATTTCTCAACTTCCCTTGCCGCCCAGTGTGGCCACATGACTAAGCTGTGGCCAATGGTGTATGAGCAGAAGGGATTTTTGCAAAATGGAATTTTGTGCTTTCCACTTCTGTTCTTCCTCTCCCCCTACAGGCTGGGGTGTGGAGGCTGTGGTGACGTAATTCAACCATATAGATATAGAAGAGAACAGGAAGAAGGGAACCCAGGCGTGTGAATGGATCACAAACACTCTGCAGTCCAGCTCCAGACAAAGTAGGTAAGAGAGATACCTTATTGTACCTCTTTATTTTGGAGTCTCTTTTTCCTAGATGCATAGCACCATGGATTTAGTGATGAAGGACAAGTTAGAGGGACCATAGTAAAAAGAAGTAGGTAAGATTCATAAGAAGTTATAAGAATTAAGAATTTAGAATTAAGAATGACATTGTATATTACCAAGTGAGTATGTGTGTATGTATAATACACACATAAAGATACATATCTATATCTATCTATATCTAATCTATATCTGTATCTATATATATCTTTCCTGGCTCTGAGATTTCAGAGACATTGCTTTGGAATCTTCAGATCTTTAAGATATTAAAAAACATAAAACATACATATTGAATACAACTGCTTATTGAGTGTTTCTCGGTGCCTATAAATTAACTAATGTCAAAGCCTTATTTAATAAATATTACTCTGTGAGGTTCTAAGCTGATAATGTATAGATCTTTGATGATCTGGCTTAATGCGACATATATTTGGAATGTTTAGAGACACAGGTGATTGCATCTTTTTCTTTCTTTTCTTTCTTTCGTTTTTTTTTTTTTTTTAAAGATTTCATTTATTTATTTGACACAGAGAGAACAAGCAGGGGGAGCAGCAGGTAGAAGCAGAGGGAGAAGCCTGATGCGAGGCTCAATCCCAGGACCCTGGGATCATGACCTGGGCTGAAGGCAGACGCTTAACTGACTGAGCCACCCAGGCACCCTGCTTGCATCTTTTTCTTGCAAACAAGCTTTTGGTAAGAATTAGCAAAATATTTAAGGTTTTATCCTTAATAAAAAATTAAGATACTCAAATTCTATTTAAAGACTAATTCAAGTATCTACTTTCTTAAATCAAAGATGTATCTAACTCAAATATTTTATATACTATCAAGAAATAGTTCAAGGGAATATGTTACTAGAATAGCAATTTATAAAGGATTACTTATTCTACCTCATGCTTGTGATTATGTGTAGGAGAGCAAGACTTTAGTGGGTAAAAGAAGCAATAACAGGAACACACGTATATGGCAAAAGCTGTATGCGTGTGGCAAAAGCCAACCATTCCCCTATCATTCCGTACCGAAAACAGCAATGATGGTGGATAAGATAGGCCTACCGAGGTCGGCTCTCCCATCTTCTGCAGCCCCTGAGATAATGCCTCACTGGGACCCATGCTGATAGTCACATACACAGTTCCTTGCTGCCCCTCATGTGATTGCTTTCTTGAGTTGTTCTCTCTTTGCTTCCGCATACTTCACATTCTACAATAAAAGCGAGAGTCCACTGGACTCCGGGCTTCACCTCTGTGCCTGCACTGTTTGGCGGTCCCTGGTGGTGCAGCCCCTTTGGGCTTCTCTTTGTTCCAACTTACTGGACTCAGAATAATCATTTCATCTCTCAACGAATGTGCTAAGCAGCAATTATGGTGAATTCTGATTAAACATGATCCTGCTGTAAGTCCAAGTCCTAAATCTAATTGCTTTTGTTTGCTTGACATGTTGCCCTAGCCATCAGCCTCTAATTTGTTCTTTCAAAATATCATAATCAGGGGCGCCTAGGTAGGTGGCTCAGTTGGTTATGTATCCAACTCTTGATTTCGGCTGGGGTCACGAAATCGAGCCCTGTGTTGGGCTCTGCTCTTAGTGGGGAGTCTGCTTGAGATTCTCTCTCTCTCCCTCTCCCTCTGCCCCTCCCCCGTGTGCATGTGCTTCCCCCTCCAAACAAATAAATAAATTTTAAAAAATAATCATAATCAGAAGCTCCTTTTTTGAAGAAACTTCTCCAACTTGCAAACTTACATAAATGTGAATATATTCTTTACAACAAAAGTATGTCATCTCTGCCTGTCCCAGATAAACAGCATGAGCATTCATTAGTATAGTATTTCTACCATTAGAAACAAATGAATGTAGATATAACCTTTTATAACCTTTCATTTACCTTGTTCAAAAGAACATAAGGCTTTGTACACTTGACAGTTTGCTACAGTGTTTCTCAAATTTTAGTTGGCTACTTACTAGTCCCATGACCAGCGTCGGGCTGCCTACAAGCTTCAGAGCACGGAGGAAGCAAGGAGCTTACCCCCATAGCCAAGATGCTTGCTCAAATCCCAGATCTTTTCTCTTCCTAATCATAAGTGGTTGGGAAAGTTATTTCATGGCTCTCTGCCTTAGTTGCCACATCTGTGGACAGGGTACCTACCAGAAAAGTGTGTTGTGAAAGTTAAACAAGATAATTGATAGAATTTTAGTTGAAGAATATTCAAGAAATAAAGTGGTAAAGATATCCTAAATTTTTTGCACATATACAGTAATTAGACAATCTAGATATTTGTTTTTTCCTTAAGAATAAATATTAGCTCACTAACAGTACACTGTTATTAACAAAATTTGCAAATTAGGAAACATTGTTAAAAACACCTTTGAAAACATGAAAGAAATCCCTAAGATCTTAGGAACAGATTTTAAAATGTGTAGAAGCTGAAAGTTCATATGTAAAATGGTATTTGTATACTGAACTTCAGCACTAACATATCTTTGTCACAGTTTAAGCTTTTAAAATAATAATTCTAATAAATGTATGTATGCACAGTGTGCATAAAACTGGAATTTTAGTTCCGTGTTCAATTATGTCCATTGATATTACTCATTGCTGTTGTAAGTGTGAAACAGACAGTCCTTACATGGGCAATTTCTTCATTTCATTTCTTTGAAACAAACCAGCTAAAACTTATATAGAAGTGAGGAAAAGAATTGGAGGCACCAGCGTTGGTTTCTACCACAATTTGGCAAGGCCCAATCCATTTGAAATCTGCTGGTTCTAACGTTGGTGATAATCTGTAGCTGTTTGCTCACCTTTCATTTATTCTGAAAACTGTGGGTTTGTGCATGGAATGAATTATGACCAAAAAAAATATTCTGGAGTTTATTCTTTCAATTGTCTTCTACTGCCATATACTGAGTTTTTGCTCCAAGTGGAGAATAAGGCATAAATGAAGCTCAGTTTGGGGGTTCAGCCTGGGAAGATCCAGAGGCAGGGATGGAAAGAGGTTATTATGGGCTTAAGGAAGAGGAAATAGGAAATAATTCTGTGTCTTTTCAGTATTGATAAGAATCCACAAAGAATGTGTTATGTATGACATCTCGCTCTCTTTCTTCTGAGAGCAATATGTCAAGAGAAACATAGAAAAAATAAGATACAGATAAAAAGATGCAGAAGAACATGGACAGAGACAAATACAGTAGATTATTTATGGGTTTGTTTGTTTGTTTTTTCCCCCGTTGAGGAAAATTCAATCCCTTTTTTTCCCTCTCTGGTTACAAAATAAAATTGTGGTGCTTTAAAAAAGGATGAGACTTGATTAACAGAGTTTCTGACATTAATCCAGACCCTGAAGTTCTAATATTTGACAGAATAAAACAAAATAAGGTTAACCTTTTCAAAGTTTTTGAAAAGGCTGTCATGTTTCTTCAGGACTTGGATGTTACAAAAAATCGTATAGTTGATTTTTATTTTAATTTCTTGATTTTGGACTTGCCAACCTCCAGGACTGTGAGAAATAAATTTCTACTGTTAATAAGCCATCCAGCTTAGGGTCTTTTGTTAGAGCAGTCCAAATGGACTAAGAAATTGGATTAGGGCTCCACTCTTACGACCTCATTTTACCTTAATTATTTTTTTAAAGGCCTTCTCTCCATATATAGTCACTTTAGGGATTAGGGCTTCAATTTATGAATTTGGGAAGGGAAACAATTCAGTCTGTAATATGTTATATTTCTTTATTTTAGCATACTATTTTTTCCTTTTCTTTCAGATTGAATAAATGGAAATATTGCTGGTTTTATACTCGGTACTGTAAGCATATTGCCCTTACTTATTGGGGTGCAGGTGCCCCTTAGCATCACTACATGTGTATCTTTGGGGTAAACACCCAGTAGTGCAATTGCTAGGTCATAGGGTAGCTCTATTTTCAACTTCTTGAGGAACCTCCATACTGTTTTCCAGAGTGGCTGCACCAGCTTGCATCCCCACCAACAGTGTAAGAGGGTTTCCCTTTCTCTGCATCCTCGCCGATATCTGTCGTTTCCTGACTTGTTAATTTTAGCCATTCTGACTGGTGCGAGGTTGTATCTCATTGTGGTTTTGCTTTGTATTTCCCTGATGACAAGTGATGTGGAGCATTTTTTCATGTGTCTGTCAGCCATTTGTATGTCTTCTTTGGAGAAATGTCTGTTCATGTCTTCTGCCCATATCTTGATGGGATTATTTGTTCTTTGGGTGTTGAGTTTGATAAGTTCTTTATAGATTTTGGATACTAGCCCTTTATCTGATATGTCATTTGTAAATGTCTTCTCCCATTCTGTCAGTTGTCTTTTGGTTTTGTCGACTGTTTCCTTTGCTGTGCAAAAGTTTTTTTATCTTGATGAAGTCCCAACAGTTCATTTTTGCCTTTATTTCCCTTGCCTTTGGAGATGTGTCTAGCAAGAAATTGCTGCAGCCTAGGTCGAAGAGGTTGCTGCCTGTGCTGTCCTCTAGGATTTTGTTGGATTCCTGTCTCACATTTAGGTCTTTCATCCATTTTGAGTCTATTTTTGTGTATGGTGTTAGGAAATGGTCTCTTGTTGCTGTTAAAATGTACATTCCTGGTGTGTGTGTGTGTGTGTGTGTGTGTGTGTTTTCTAATGAGTTTGAACATCTCTGCATATGCTGATGACACTTGGGGTTTCCTTTTCTATAAATTACCTGGACATATTTTTGTCTGTTGTTTTACATCGGGATTTCCCTTTTTTTAATTGCAAATTTGTCAGAGTATCTTTATAGCTATTAAATCCTTGTTAGTTTTAAACATTACAAATATCTTCCACCTGTTAACTGTTAACTTTGTCTATAGAGTCCTGTTAATCAGAAAAACTTAATTTTTCTGTATTCAATTTTTTCCAGATGGTTTGTATTTAAAAGGTCTTCCTTAAGTCCTATGTCATGAAGATACTTTATTTTATCTTATTAACTTTATAGATTTATTTTTTATAACTAGGATTTTATTCCATCTAACTTTCACCTTTGTATGTAGAGTTAGTTGGGGATCCTTTTATTTTTCACTATCTAACAAGTTGTTTTTCCCAGGATCTCTACTAAATATTCTTATATTTGACTTTGATATATGGTGTTAAATTGATCACTTATTTAATGTCCATATATACACGGATCTGTTTCGGAGCACTCTATTCTATAGAGTGTCTATAATTTTTTTTCTGATTATGCTAAAACTATCAGCTCTAACTATTTTGGCTTTGTTATGATTTAAGTATCTGGAAATGTATACCCTCAGTCTTTTCTTTTTTTGTGGTTGACTTAGGCATTCATTAACCTTTATTCTTCCATATAAGTTTTGGAGCAAACTAATGTTAGTCTTCAAGTTATTCAACTGAAATTTTTATTGAAATTGTATTAAATGATTGAATTCAATTGTGAAGAATTGATATAATATTATTCTGGCTAAGACAATGTAATTCTTTCTAATTCTCAAATAATCTCCTATGTCCCCTTTTTAAAAACAATCTTACATTTTCTTTGTAGAGTTTTTGTGCATTCTGAAGTATTTTATTTGAATTATACTTTATTGTTATTTTTGGTATTATAAAGGGTATCTCATTTTTATTAGATTTTCTAATTCATTATTATTGGTGAAGCACATAGTGCCAATTTTGCATCTAGAAAATTACCTCAACTATCTTATTCTAAAAGTATTGCCATTGGTCCTACTGTGTGTGTGTGTGTGTGTCTGTGTGTGTGTGTGTGTAAGTAGGTGATCATATCTTCTGCAAATTATGAGAGTTTATCTCAACCCTTTCAATTGCTACATTTCTGTTTGGCACCCAATAAACACTTCAAATTTTAGATATTTTACTATTTAGTTTCTTCTTTTGTTTCTCTGGGGCTGCCCACATTCTGATGTTGGCACTTCTAGCCTTACCTTCCACATCTCTCAGCTTTTCTTTCATGTAGTACTCTGCCTTGCTCCCTGCGCAGGGAGTTTCTGAATCTGAACTATCCAATTCTCTGCTTCATTCTTCAGCAGCATATATCTTGCTTTTCCTTCAATGGATTCGGTTTATTTCAAAGACAGTATTTTTCACACTTCATGTAATACCCCTTAACTTAGAATTTTGGGAGGATATTTTCTTCTAGTTTCAAGCTGCCCTTATAATTTTTGTCTCCTTGAGGATATTTAACAAACTTATTTTAAATTCTTGATTTATCTGTTCTGATAATACTTCCTCAGTTGGCAAAAACTGTTGAGCTTTTTTTTGTTTTGTTTTTTGTTTTCCTTTTCACTGTGGTAATTTTTTAGTAGTAACTTTTTTTTGGTTTCTGTTTTATTTTTTGCCTGTGAAGACATGTTATTCAAAAAGGCATCAGTTACTCTGTTTGGTGATGAGTATGGGAAGGGGCCAAAAGCCAGGCCCTAGTCTGTGTCTGCCCTGGTTACTTCAATGAGATTAAAGTGGATGGCACCCAGAGTAGAATGCAAAGAACAACTGTTGTTTATTCCTCGTTCCTGATATTCTACCCAGCTAATCTTTTATGCTTCCTGATTTATCGCCTTGGACAATCTCTGGTCCAGGTTATTGCATCCAACTTCAACGGTGAAAGGGAAGATACTAGTTGTCTAAGTGAAATGTGTGCATAGGAAAGAGAAGAACTAGTGATCAAAATGAGAAACACATTATGTGTGAAAAATAATGGAGTAGATGCCACCCAGGAAGGAATGAGTGAGCTGGAATGTCAGATTGAATCATTATTTCGGAAGGCAGCAAGAAACAATGATGTAATGTTTTACAGATTAGTTTTAAAAACCCCTAAAAGGCATGGAGGATAGAAACAGAAGTGTATGGGATATAGTATGGATAAAGCATTCAGCTTGTGGGCAGGCAAACCAAGCACATCTAAACATATCTCAGAGTACACTTTAACTCATACACAATCATAAAACTGCATTTCTTGGGGCACGTGGGTGGCTCAGTCGGTTGGTTAAGCATCCGACTCTTGATTTCAGCTCAGGTCATGATCTCAGGGTCGTGAGATCGATTGCTGCCTCAGGCTCTGTGCTGGGTGTGGAGCCTGCTTGAGATTCTCTCTCTCACCCTGCCCCTTGCCCCCTCAAAAAGCAAAATAAAACAAAATTGCATCTCTTTATGAAAAAAAAATTAATAAGAAGACAGTTCCTAAGATCATTGATAAACATAAAATGAAAGTCGAGGGGTCAAAGAAACTGGTACTTTTTAGCTAGAAAATTTAAGTTTGAAGAATGCTGTATCAAATGTCACTTCATTTGGACAAGATTCATAAAATTGTTTCAGAGAGTGTTTGTTTCCTTGCAAAAGATGTTCATCAAAGAAGAGATAGAACTTTCAGTGATATTTAAAATGTGGTTAACTTTCCATGTGAGGCTACAATTAATCTGAAAAGAAATTCATGAGTTTCTACAAGTAATTCCATGGGACAACAAGATGCTGAATATACCTGTACCGCCACTGAACTTCACTGTAATTTGGTTTGAAAATTTTAAATGCTTCTGAGTAGACAATTTAAACCATAAAGAGCTGACATGTTGCCATGGTAGCAATTCCTCCCCAGCTGAGTAAGATATAGAGAAGAAAGGATATAGGTCAGAAAAGTGTTTACATGGAAAAACAACTGCATATTAAAATTAAATGCTTTTGTAAATGTCATATGCCAAAGGAGAACTGTGAGTCCTAGTTTCAGGCTACTAAAGACAGACTGATTCATCTTTGGGAAGATGTTGCAAGCTGTGCTGTGAGACATCGAGCATTTCAGGTCGAGAATACTCTCTTCCCTGCATATTGGCAGTTCAATTAAAAAAAAAAATGGTGGCCATGATAAAACTTTTTGCTACTGGCTTCATCTGTGTTCCTTGAAATAGAAATATATCTAATTGAAGAATTCTCCTGGAAGGCAACTCATCTCACAATGAATTACTCCCGGGCAAGAAGGATCAACTCTATGGTCAGTAGTTATCTGTTGGTTATTCATTCTGTACCCTGATTAATGGCTAAAATTTCTGAAATGCAATTGAAGCAAGATATAACTAAAGGGAAGGAGGGAAGGAGGGTGAAAGATTCAGGAAGAAATAAAGCAAAGTTAGTCAATAACCCAGAGTCAGGAAAAATGAAAGAAATAAATAACAAGAGTAAGAAAGAAGGAAGAAAGGGAGGGAGGAAGGAAGGAAGGAAGGAAGGAAGGAAGGAAGGAAGGAAGGGAGGAAGGGAGAGAGGGAGGGAGGGAGAGAGGAAAGGAGGAGAAAAGAACACTGGGAAGTATTAAAGTTTTCCTGATAAAAGGATGAATTTAGCATTTGAAAAGAGGGGTTGAAATGGAAATTTGTAGACTGCCCTCACTATATAGGTCAGTTTCCACATCATAATGAAGTGGGAGAGCTAGGTTTTTGTCTCAGGGAGTCTAAGAATGAATCTCGCAGACAATGGAGAGTGAGTAAAGCAATAGAAGTTTATTAGGTGAAGATTCAGAAAAAGCTCTTAAGAGTGAGAGGGGTCGCCGACCGGGTTGCCAATGAGGGCCTTTAGGGTTGGTATTTTACAGAAAGCTAACCAGGGAACTTAAATTCTTTTACATTTCTATTGATATCACCATTGAGCAAGGACTAATGATAACATCTTCAATGGCTTACTTCCTTTTTAGGGTCTGGTTATTCTTTGTTGGTCACAGGTGATTATCATAAAAAAGACACCCACCCACCCCCCACGCCTAGGGCAGGGTGGTCCTAGGGCAGGCTGGTCTGGTTTGTTCTCTTATCTCTGGTTTTCCCACTTCTCCACATTTTGGGGATTTCTGTGAGCCTGATCACCAAGCCCCTGTCTATCTCTCCCTACCTAGCCCTAACTGTCCCTTACTCAGTAAGACAACCATGACTTTTCTCATAGCGGAACTTGCACTTCCACAGTTCTACTGAATTTGGTTTGGATAAGGTTAACTTCCATGCCCAGTTCTAAGGGTAGTGTCTGATTGGCTTCAACTAAAAAATATCCCATTCTCCACCGAACTAAGTAATTAATTCCAGGATGGGCAGATGATCCAGTCTGAGCCAGTACTTACATATTCTTTGAAGTTTCTAAAAAAGAAAAGTTCTTTCAACCTTCTCCTGGAGTGGCAATATGAAGACTTGAGGTCTCTCTGCAGCCATCTTGAGACCACAAGGAAAAGCTTAAAGCTAGCAGAAGCCATCAGTGGAATCTGGGGATTGAGATACCTCAGGGGAAGATGAACCAAGACATGGATTGAGTGAAATTTAACCTTGAACCAAAGCACACAAGAAGGTAGAACTATCCAGGGACAGGTCAGTTGCTGGGGCAGTTACATTCTTGATTTGGTGGGGTGATTGCACCCTGATTCCATTAGGAGAAGACACAGCTATCTGTTCTTTCCCAGACCTTACCCTTTGTGCCTCTTCATTGACTGGTGCTCCCAATTTGTATCTTTCATAATAAAACCTAATCATAAGTACAGTACTTTTGTGAGTTCTGTGAGTCATTCTAGCAAATTACTGAACCTGAGGGATCATGGGAACTTCCAAATTTATAGCCATTCAGTCAGAAGTGTGGGAGGCCCCAGATGTTCTGTTAAGTGTGGCTGGCATCTGAGGTAAGATTAATCTTTGGAGGGACCATACCCTTTAACTTGTGGGGTCTTTGCTATCTTTAGGTGACTAGTGACACAATGGAATTACAGTACCTCCACTTAGTTTTAGACCAATTAGGTCAAAATGGAATAATAATGTAGCACCATAATGAAATTTGAAGAGTTTACAAACACTCAGAAAATAGCGTACCTCAAACAGAAGTTTAATACATTAGTATTTAATGAAAAAAAAAGTTCCCTTAATCTTTTCTTCAATAAGGTTTAGCCAGAGTTCCAGGAGACCTTTAGCGAATGCCTGGAAGCTTTGAGAGATCATTTGATGAAAGACTTGTGAAGAGGGCTCTATTTCAACAGCTTCTAAGTTGGAGGGACTGTTGCTCACAGTTCATGGTTGGAGGAAGAGAGACAAACAAGAGAATGACAGTGTCACATGAAGGCAGCCAGACATGAATTCCCTTCTGCACCTCATTCTGTCACAGAGACAGAGGGCTTTCAAGGTATTTTGCTTGCTGTCAAAGTCAGCGGAGGTAGGTGGGGTGGGAAAGGAGCTAGTGAGGCTCAAGGGATTATGTTACTCCGGTCTATGTGGATCTACTCCAGAGCTCAACTTCAGGTGATTTCATTTCTAACCCTGTGTTTTTTTCTGCCGTAACATATTGGTCTGGGAATTAAGGTGGGTTTGTGCTGAATTCGTAAACAAGGAACATGTATTTACACATTCATTATTGATGATCATTTTTATAGTTACTGAAAGAGGACTTGCTCACTTTTCCAATCCATAATACCCCACACGTGATCTTATTCCCCATGACAGACTTTACCAGAAAACCACTAGCAATGCCAGAAAGTACTGAGTGGTGATGTGATGTCAGAGCTCATGATCTGATAGTGTTTGGTGCTGTTATAATATTTCCTCCAGCAAACTTCGATTACACTGAAGCCAGCATGGACTTGGGTACTGAGATTAAGGGAGAGATAAGAATGATTGCAAAGAAGTTACCAATGAATCATGAATCTAATTAATTTATTCTACCTTCAGATTTCTCTAGTCTCTTGATCCCTCCATGTCCCCACTATTCACAGCCACCTCCTGTCTTCACTGCCTTTTTCAGTTTAATTAGATTCATTATTATTATTATTTCTCCTTTCTGTAGCTCGGTCTCCTTATTGGAACACATATAACAAAGTAAACCTAAAGAAAAGTGGTACTTATATAATTCAGCATTTGTAGGGCCTTGAAAACTGTAACACAGTATAAAGAACATTATTTATGTGTTTGTAAAATAAATCAATGATACTGGTTTTCTAATTGCTCTGAGGGTTGTACATGGTATGCCACTGGCCGAGATCCATGGAGCTCAGGTGACAAGGGTTGACGTTGAGAGAAAAGAGTGTTTTCCTGTTTCGTCAGTCACAGAACAAAGGCCTAATTAAACTGAAAAATTAATTCACAATTAATTGTGAAGTTATTGATAATGTGAAATTTTCATGTAAAATTATTCTGGAGCTTTTAAAACAGTGCCCCCTGTGGCATTCCTGAAATCAGGCACAGAACAATTTACCTCATTCTACCTACTGCTGCAGGAGACAAGGAAGTCCGTTCAGTGACTGACTGACGAAACAGGAAAACACTCTTTTCTCTCAACGTCAACCCTTGTCACCTGAGCTCCATGGATCTTGGCCAGTGGCATACCATGTACATTCCTCAGAGCAATTAGAAAGCCAGTATCATTGATTTATTTTACAAACACATAAATAATGTTCTTTATACTGTGTTACAGTTTTCAAGGCCCTACAAATGCTGAATTATTTAAGTACCACTTTTCTTTAGGTGTACTTTGTTATTATACGCGTTCCAATAAGGAGACCGAGCTACAGAAAGGAGAAATAACTTGCTCAAGGTTATAGCTAGTACCTGGCATGCTTTGAGCTAGACCATCTGATCCCAAAGCCGTGCATTAGCCACTCCCCTTCTGTCTCCCAGGGGTCCTTCAAGACATTAGGCTTCTGCCAACAGGAGAGTTGGAGGAGGCACTCAGGGCAATAAGAACAGAATGAACAAAGACGTGGAGAGGAGCAGAAGAACTTATTTGAAAAATACAGTGCGCTCAGGCTGACTTAGTGATTTATTTGATAGTGGTTATAAAATAAGACTGACAATTAAAAATAGTTGTATGATAGTAATGACCTCAGCGGCCAGAATGAACATGCAGAGTAGATATCTGGGGTGAAGGTAATACATTTCTGTGTATTGACAGCATCCTTGCTGAATCTCATATGGACTCAAGCCCTTTGCTAAAATAGAATTCTCCTCTTCGGGAAGTGGCTTGAGGTTCACCAAGACAATCTAGTTTCAGTGATTCAATAAATGGCCTCACAGGACTCAGTATAATTTTACCTATGGCGACACTTTGTTATAGTGAAAAGGATACAAGCAAAATTATCAAAGGGAAAAGGGGCATGGGATGTAAGTATGGAGGAAACCAGGCATCAACTTTCCGGAGTTCCCTATCTGAGGAGTCACAAAGGGCACCCTAATTTCTCCAGCATTGGGTTGTGACAACACATATGAGTTTTTTTTTTGTTTTTTTGTTTTCCTTAACCAGGGAAGCTCATCAGATGCTCAGCATCCAAGGTTCAAATTTGGGACTGGTCACATAAGCACATTCTGTCTAACATGTATCTAAATTCTGGAATCCCAGAGGGAAAGCAGGTGTTCAGCATAAACCACATTATTTGCACAATGAGCCGCTCTTATCATTTACAGAATGCTTTATATCAGCCGAGTCCCCAGGTGCAAGCCAAGGATAACTTTGCAAGCAGGATTTTCAAAGGACAGGCAGTCTTGGGCTTATTATACTAACTCTTTTCTGCATAGAGGGTCTCTAAAAAAATGTTCTTCATAAGTAAAGAATGTTGCCTTTTATTCTAAGTCTGAAATCCCAAGTGAAAGAGGCATCCGTATTTTTTAAATAAATTCATTTATTTGATGTATGCTTGTGAGATGATGGAGACACTAAATCACAAAGCTGGCCTACATGTAGACTAAGGCCTCAGGCAGAGAACAAATATCTGTAAAACAACCTCACATTTAAAAGTATAATGCAAGACATTCTTGCAAGTCTTGCAAAAAAGGGTGGCTCAAGTGAATTGGGCAAACTTTAGCTTATCCCCGTCTTAAATGTTTATGGAGTGTAGTGGTGGTAGTACAGGGCTTAATGAGACCTGGACATTCTTTTTCATCCTTTGGGCAACACATGAAGCTCCCTGTAGAGGCCTAGGGAAAGGGAGGGACCACCCAGCAATGGTTGTGATACTGGGACTCATGGATTTAATTTAGACAAAACGGAGATAGGTAGTGTTTCTGAAAGCCTGAATTTTCTTTTCTTTTCTTTTTTTTTTTTAGATTTTATTTATTTATTTGACAGAGATAGAGACAGCCAGCGAGAGAGGGCACATAAGCAGGGGGAGTGGGAGAGGAAGAATTTCAGGCTTATAGCGGTGGAGCCTGATGTGGGGCTCGATGCCATAACGCCGGGATCACGCCCTGAGCCGAAGGCAGATGCTTAACCGCTACGCCACCCAGGCGCCCCTGAAAGCCTGAATTTTCTGGTGGCAAATCTACATCTGGTAGATTGAAGGAACTATCAGAGATATAGAAGAATTGCCTTCGAAATAGACTAAAACCAAAAGGTGGAAAAATGATGTTGGTAATATTTTTAATGAATATGGATGAATATATGATACTGTAAATTTCTAATATAAATGTGTAATACATTGGTATGATGGGATTCAGGGTTATCTGTTTCTTGTGTTTAGTAAAAATTAATAATTAAATGCAGTTTCAGGTATCTCATAGTATCCCACACAGATTGGATTTAAAAGAAAAGTTTTATACCTGAAAAAGCCAAACCCTAATAGACATACAAATAAACACGAAAAATCAGAATCTTCATATCATACAGACTTAAAAAATAACCTTCCCAATGCTGTGACTGTTTATAATTCACTTTGAAGTTGTTGGTAATGTTTGCCAAACTTTGTTGTAGAATCATTCTAGACCTTTCAAAACATGTTGTGTTTTTTAATACAGACAAAATTCTTATAATCTCAATTGGTTTAAATTTGCAGTCCGTGTCATGCTACATTTTTCATTTACTAGTATTTAGAAACACTAGATAGTGGTATATTTAATACAATATGAAAACTGCTGATTTTGTGGTTAAATCTGATTTCGTTGTTTAAATATTTCTGATACTTCCTACTTTATGGAATCTTAATAGTTATAGCAATTACATTACAAAATGAAAAAAAATTACCATTTCCTCCTGAGTGAAATAAAATAAATGAATAAATAGTAAACAACTTACATTAGAATATCAGTTTTAAATCTGATTTGCCTGCGTTTTTATGTGTCTAGACCTTAGAAAATTAATCATAAAATGACTGATTTTTTTCATGTAATATCTTCTTTCCAATTCCACCACATAGGATAATTTAAATGCTATTTATACACACATTAAACAAATTTTGAATTTTCTTAAAATGCTACAGAGATTCTTATAGACATATGCTGTTGTCCAGTATCTCTCACACTCTTTCCCTGATATAAAATAACTGTTATTATTGTAATGAACTGTTACAACTGTTAATGAACTGTAACTATTAATTAAATAAATCAGCAATTCTATATATTTCATTCCAGAAATCTTTTCAGACATTCAGGAGAATGTCTACTGTACTTGAATGCAATGAGTAATAAGTTTTAATATTTAAAAAAAATGATTATATACTTTGTTTTCATATTACAAAGCTCTCATACAAAAATACTTCCTTTTACTATTCCAGATACTCTGAATACTAGCAAACGCTTAATCTCTATAACTTAATTTATCAAAGAATAGCTTCTGCTCTCCCAGGTTTTATCATTTGTATAGGGTTAAAATCTATTATTACTCCATATATATTCATAGATTTACTGGAATTATGCCATTATTCTCTTTCATCTAATGGGTGACTTCAAAAATAAAAGGGATACAGAAGATAAGTAATTAACGGAGGCTAAACAATGATAAATAACAGGTGGTGTAAAATAAGTTTTTTTAAATTTATTTTTATTTTTATTTTTCAGCCTTATATCATGGCTGAGAAAGATTAGATTTTTGTGTTTTCCTTTTGCCAGGGACTCTTATGCTGAAGAAATACTCCTCTAAGATCAGAAAAAGAAAACAAAGGTATAAAAACATTACGCAGATGTTGCAAACATTAAACAACCACTTAGGGCTGCCTGACAGTATTTCTGTTGCAATATTCTATTAATAATGTGTTTCAATGAAATCCTTTAAGAGAAGTTTTTGCTCCAGGAGAAATGAGATGTGGGTGGCAGTGACTAATTGAACTAGCAGCTACTGTTTACCAAACAAGTTTGGACAGATTATATTTATGATAGCCAAATGCAATCCAACCCATTGAATACAGTCAGAGTGAGACAATCTAAGAGGGCAATTGAGTTTTATCTGATAGCATACTGAGTAATCTGACTTATTAAAATTCATTGGCATTTGGTGGCCACCTACATAGTCAAGTGCTGAGTGAGGCTTTGGACTTGCAAAGAGGGCTCAGTGACAGATAGTGACTGCACTTATCCTGGCGAGCACTGACTAATGTACGGAAGTGTTGTATCACTATATCGTACACCTGAAACTAATATAACAATGTATGCTAATTATACTGGAATTAATATGAAAAAGAATTAAAAAATTAAAAAACTAAAGTGCAAAGAATTCCTCAAGTTATCTTTTTTAAAGAAATCAAGGCATGTGTATTTACAGGCTGCTTTAGAGAAAATGGTTATTCTATTTACTTTTGCACTGACTTTTAAAAAGTTCATAGGTCTCTGAAATCTGCAGTGTACTGAACAGATGGATGAAAAGATGTATGATTGAATTAGTAAATTACAGTGAGCCTTCTATAGGAGTGAGAACAATACAGGATCTTCAGTTAATTTATCCTTTCTCCCTTTCCTCAAGGTCAAGGCAGTCTTTTTGCTATAAAGACCAATGATATGATTGCCTCCCATTTATATGGCACTTTTTATTTGTCAAAGGAATTTTTTTTCTGTTCTCACAAAATCATTTTTAGGAAAATAGAACGGTAGGTTATTTTTATATCCTTCAGAGAATTGTGCATGCATTCACTGAACAAAATTTAGAGGAAAAAGAGAGAAGGAAATGAGGAGCAAGTTGAGTACGGGAATTCAGTGATCATTTAAGACAGTTTCATTACAGTTCAAAATTCATTGTGATTTTAATATTTTATTACTGCCACTGAAGTATACCCAAATGTCTAAAATTTTAAGTTTATTATCCACTTTCAAGCATTAATCAGAAGACAGAAATAAATGATTAATTCAGTACAGAGGTCAGTGGCATGATTTTCAATCTTTCTTTTAAATCTCCCACAAATCAATGTTGTTTTCTTAAAATTTGCAAGTGTAAGGTACATGTTATAATTGCTTACTTAATTAGTGTTTTCTTAATATCACGTAGGTATTTTTTTCTACATAAACTCAAAACATATGGTGATACTTCATCACATTTTGAATTCAGTGTATATGATGATATCCTCTGAATTCAGAAAATAACTCAAGGTAAAGTCCTGAACTGCAGAATTTGATATTTTGAAAAACAAAATTAATAAGAATTTCATGGAGTGATTTGTTATAATACTCGATAAGTCTATGTTACATATAACCAATGACTTGAAAAAGTTCTAAACTAATGTAATTCAAAACTCTTTGGAGGGTGAGTAAAAGAACATGATGTGACTATTTTGAGAATTAACCGGTTTCTTCTGGGCAAATTAAAATCTGAAGATCACTCTTCTGCATATATTCTATTCTTGATGTGTCTGAAGAAAGAAACAGTTAATAAGATTTGCAAAACCTGGAAGAAAAGGAAATGATAAAAGATCAAAATGCAACCAATAAGAGTGATTTGCAAAGCTAACACCTGCGATCACCTACGTGCACGCTGTATAGGGAAAAGGGATCAAAGAGGGTGGGAACAGTTTGGAGTAAGGTACATATGGTTGCAAATAAGAAGTCTGCAAAGTGAGTCTCCTAGAGCAACCCAGCTGTCACCAAGTTCATTTACGGGGGACTAACTAATAGACGGTTCGATTTTAATTACATGGGCTGTCATTGGGCTAGATGTCTTGAACTGCTGATCTGGTTTTTGTTCATCAGCTCTCTATGTCATCAGTCCTACAAAACTGCTTCTTTTTGTGATAGGATCATTAAAGATGGTGTGAAAGGGCAGATGATAAAATGGACCACACGTACCATCTCTCATTCAGTCTTGTCTTAAATACCTCAGCATGAACACAATGGAGAATACACATTTCGAAAGAACGGTATTAATGCTTATAAGAATGTTTTGATCACCATTCTGAGACTATAACTGTTACCAGTTGAAGAAAACTTATGGAACCTTAGGGCAATGCCTTTGTGGATTAACATAAAATTGAATGCTGTATACTGTTCTGACCAAAACATGCATTGCAAGGTTACAGTCTACACTGTAATAATGTATTCACTCTCACAGTTTCTTCAAATTCATAGCCTTCCCCTGCTTTCGTCAGTCTTCACTGAGACTGGAGAGTGAAGTTCTGCTTCTGAATCTCAGTTCTGCACCTGTCACCCTGCAGGTCATGGAATGTGTCTGTTTTGCTTCCCACTGTATCTCTAACAGCTAGCACAGTACCTGACACGGTAGATGGTCTCCAAATTTATTAAATGAATGAATGAATGAATGAATGAATGAGTATATGGGTGAGTAGATTTACTAATGTCAAACATCGGTCCAGACTCCAAAGTTTGCCAACATGAAGACTGTCTGACATGGGCTCTTGCTGCTGAGATAGGAAATATTTTTATCTATCTCACAAAGCAATGAAATCACTACCTTCCAGGAGGACCATTTATTAACTGGTCATCCCACTTGGCTGATTTAGGGATATCACCTCCAGTTAGGATCTGTATCTCTACTGGACATGGATAGTCTCAAGATCCGACTCCTATTGTATTAATTTGTCTGATTAGGACTCCAGTTGGTTGTTCTGCAGTTTGTTATGTATGGTTTCTACTGAATAGTTTTTGCTTTTAATCATATGAACAAAAACTTACCTCTGAAGCCAAAAGTCCAAAGTTAATTCCAATTAATGTTAAAGCATTACCACTGTACCATATGTTGATTTTATTTTCACAACCCTAAGGAAAAAAAGTTATTTAGATTGACTTGGAGATGGAATTGGTTTATATATAATTCTATTACAAAGAAGAAGAAGCATAGGGATAGTAATTTACCAAAGTCTAAAAAGCAAGTCAGTGTGTAACTGAAGACGACTTTAGTCCAGAGAACTTCATATGATAGCAGGACATCTCAGTTACTACTTTTAAAGTTGCTAAGATGTTGTCATGTAATTGGACTCGGAAATTTTTTTTAAAGATACTATCTTGAAATTATCTCTTCACCCAATTTGGGGTTCGAACATACAAATGCAGAGTTCCACACTCCACAGACTGAGCCAGCCAGGTGCCCCGAAATCAGAAATTTATTAAATTTAGAGAGGGATCTAATTTTCTGCAGATTACTGTAATTCGGCAAGGCATATACTTCAACCTAAAATGATTATTTTCCAAATAGGAGAAGCTTTTTAAAAAACATAATGCTCTATTTATCTATGAATGAATTATGTAATTGAAAAATGCATCTTACAATTGGAATAACATCAGCATATAAACTATATAAAATATTAGAAGTTCTTGGGATGAAAATCTCCTTCATCAGTATCCTATACCTGTAAGTAGCAAACGAACCCCTACTCTTGCTTCTGCTACATTTACCAGAACACTGCTTGTGTCATTGCTGGGCTCCCCTCCCTTCAATTTTTGCCAAGCCTCGTACCCCTTTGCTTCTGGTACTGCAGCTCCCTTATCAATCCTATACACCACAGATTTACCAAAAGTGCCTCCTCTCTCTGCAGGGTTGGAGATTGGATTGGAAAGAAAGGTTGCTGGTATCCCAAGTTCTAGGAGCACTTACATGATGTAATTCCAGGAAGTTTATTAATTTATTTATCTGAAATAATAACTATTCATCTAATTATGGGTTCAGTTTCATAAAGTAACTTAAGAACCGAATCACTGTAAATAGCATTGTTTTTATGTAAAACTTTGCTCAGAGGGGCGCCTGGGTGGCACAGCGGTTAAGCGTCTGCCTTCAGCTCAGGGCGTGATCCCAGCGATCTGGGATCGAGCCCCACATCAGGCTCCTCCGCTATGAGCCTGCTTCTTCCTCTCCCACTCCCCCTGCTTGTGTTCCCTCTCTTGCTGGCTGTCTATATCTCTGTCAAATAAATAAAATCTTAAAAAAAAAAACAAAAAAACTTTGCTCAGAATTCTAAATTGACTTGAAAAAACAAAAAAGGCACTGTAAACACTTGGAGAGCCTTATCTTTACCTCCAGGTAAGTTGCATTCAGTGGCTCATCACAAAACCACTTCCTTAATGTAGAATTTGTGCAAGAACATGGCACCTGTTCCGGATTTTCTTTATTTTTATTCTTTATCCAATCTGTGTAATTGTACTGGCCACAACACTGCAACTAGAAAAAAAAATTCTGTGAATTTTACTATAAAATATTCAAAGTGCAGTTAAGTATGATTACCATGCATAATAAAGTGGTTTTTGTGAAGAAAATTTATTATTCTCCATTGGAATGTAGTGAATTACAAATACAACTGTAGTTTTGTTGGTTTAATCCATTACTTTGTTGCTACTATTGTTGATGTTAACCAGAACTAAAGACCTTTAAATATAAGTGGGCTATGTTAGGATGAAATTGTTAGATCTGAATTTAGCATAAATGGATGGAAGGTATACCTGATTTACTGAAGCTACAAACTATATTTGGACCAGAATACAGAAGAGAGAATCATTGTAGCCATATCTTTCTCTTCACTATAGCAGTTCTCTTTATATTTATCCCCAAAATGCTCCTATATGTATTTAATATACATAAAGAGATTCAGTGTTCTCTTTATTCTCTTAGGATTAATGTAAGTTGTTAACTTCCAATTTTGTGTTGTGTGAAAAATGGCCACAGAGAACCAAAAAGATAAGGCAAATAGCCATAGAAATGATAAAACATTTAAGAAATATCTCATTTCCAATCCTATAAAGTTGAATTGGAAGGATATGAAAGAATCAGCTTATATATTTGTCACCAAGAATATGAGACAAAGTTGGAGTAAATATTTCATTGTTTTCTAATCTGGTTATTGAAAGTTATCACACCAGTCCTGCTTAGGTCACAATATGTACCAACAATCTTGGAAATGAATGACTAAAATAATGCTTTAGAGTTTGGGTATTGAAAATGAGTTTGATCGAACCTATATGTACTAGCTCAACCATACTCATGACTGGGACTATAAGCTTGATTCTCATTAGTAATAGTGATGTCATACATAGAACTGTTTTCCTGTTTATCAGTTTATGTCCATAGGAGGGTTTGATTCTCTGCCATTAGTCCTAATGCAATCTAAAAAGGCAATACATGTACATGTCACACATATATATCAGAGGGAAAAAAACAAGACAAGTAAAAGCATTTATAATTATATTTCAATTCTCCTAAAATGCCATGCTGTTAATACATACACCAAAAATAATAACTATTTTTATGTGGGGCATCTAGTATAGTAGTGAAGCTAGTGCTACATTTTCTGGAATTGCATCTTGGCTCTGCCACTTAATTAGCTGTGTGACCCTGGGTAAGCTACTACCTATAAAATGAGGATAATAGTTCTTACTTCATTGGGTTGGAAGGATTAAATGAGTTAACGCATGCAAAGCACTTAAAAAAGTCTGGTGTTATGTCGATGCTTGCTATTTTCTTTATCAAGCATTTACGATCTTCCAGCTGCTGATATTCCTGCAAACCATCTGAGAGACAATATCCATTCCTGTACCCTGCCTGGATATATTTGAATTGTAAAACAATAAGCCTAATAATGTTAGCTAACAAGTGTTAGTTGCTTACTATGTTCCAGATCCAAGGCTTTCTATACATTCTATATAGTACTTCATTGATTTCTGCAGACCAGAGCTAAGGGTTATTCTGTCCATTTTACTATTATGGAACTTGAAATTAATAAGGTTACTTGTTCAGGGTCAAAAAGCTATGTGGCAAACCTGACATTCTGGCTCAAACGGTAACTACCATGCTTCTCTGCTGCTAGCAAGGGCTATGCTCAAACTTCTCTCCCACAGGTGCAGCAGGGCAGACTATCTCACTTGGCAGAAGACCACCAACACTTCTACAGGTGAAGCCAGGTTAAAATGCACATCAATTAACCAAGAATAGGAGTTATAAGTTATAAGAACCTCTCACTCCTCTGTCCCTATCTCCTGCCCTTCCCTGTCTCCCCCTGACCCTATGGTGATCATGTTTGACATTTTTTTTTAGTTTTATGTTAAATTTTTCTTACTGTTTTCTGTAAAGCATTCAGAATAATCCATTTGGGTATATCTTCAGGCATATCTTTAGATCCATACTCAGTAATGATTAAGTCAATTTTATCATGCCATACTTGGTGAACCTGTTGAAAATGCATCAAAAGTCAATATCTGAAATCATATGGTATTTGTCTTTCTCTGACTGACTTATTTCACTTAGCAGTATACTCTCTAGCACCATCCACATCATTGCAAATGGTAAGATTTCATTCTTTTTTATGGCTGAGTAATGTTCCATTGTATATATAATCACTATATTCTATACCTGAAATTAATATTACACTGTGTATAAACTAACTGGAATTTCAATAAAAATTTGGAAAGAAAAAGGGTCAAAATCCGAAAGAAACTTTCTTTATGGTTCCAAATAAAAGAATGCTCTAGTCAGTTTGCTCTTTTCTGCTCATTCCAAAGTGCTTTCTTTTTCTGCTTTGTAACTATTTTTAGCAGTCTCAGTGAGTGCTGAGGCATTTGGTTTTTTGCACTGTGATCTGCAGGAGGAATATATGAGACTTATTTTATGATTAGGGAGAAAGTTATGTGCTATTTTCCTGAATGTCTAAGGATTCTGCTCTTCTTCCTGTACCCTCAGAAAAAAATTGTGAAAAACCTTGAAATGGACCAAAAAAGATGACTGAGTATCTTTTCAATGCAAATTAGTTGCTTTAGCATAACTTCAGGCTCTTATTCTATGGGGGTCTGTACCTTTCTCAGTCTTTAACTTACTTTACAACTTTTGTAAGTTGTAGGAAGCTATAGATAGACAATTGATTCTTTGTCATAGAAAAACAAATGAATTTTTCCTGGTGAGATGCAAATTGTATCTCCCCGACCAACCATGTTTTGCATATATTAAGAAATGGCCTTTATAACTGTCTTCGCTTTGGACTCTCCTTTGAACTTCGAACATTTCTTGCCAGTTCCCACATTAATCAAGATGTTAAATAAAATCATTGACTTGTGCCTACTGTATATTTATACAAGAATTATGATTTTTAATTGAAAAAATCATCCTTTCAAAATACTATAACAAAAACAATCAGATTTGAAAGTTTGGGGGGAAACTACTATTTCAAAATCTAGATATTGCAGAGGTAAATTTTAATAGTCACTTACTTAAATATTTAAAAGTTTATGTGACTTTCATAGCTAAGGTAAAAGGTAGAAAGAACAGATAGTATTCCCGTTTTATGAACAAGGAAATAAATACTCAGAGAATTTAGTTATTTGCTTTATTTACATGAATAATGACGAGGAGCTGAGACTTCTAAATATGGTTCATTTGAATTCTAGTCTAATGATTCCTCATTGTATTATGCTGCCTTTGAATAATGAAAATGAAATTCCTGGTGGGAATACCACAACAATTAAACCATGTGTACAAGTTAAACTCTTACGCAGTTACTTATATATCTCTGCTTTAATGCATTTAAGAAGATTAGAATAATGTAAAGTATTACTCAGATCTCTATTTATTGAACTTTTCTCTAAGTTAATTTTTATTTAGAATAGAAAATATTCCATTTTATATTGTTGTGAGGAAGGGGCAGACTTACGTCCTTACTTATCCTCTAAAACATTATTTGGGAGATCCAGAGGGCATATAAATCACATCTTAGTACATAAGAGTATCATATATAATCTCTGTGACTACTATATAAATAAAATTCCCTCACACATATTTATTTTGACAAACGTCCATTGAAGCCCTAGTGTACCTCCAACGCTGTTGGGTGCCGTAAGTGGCATAAAAGATTTAGAGGCTCCTAAGAGCTTAATCTATTATGAATGTAGAAGACAAAATGATGTAAACAAAGCTGTTAGCTCTAGATTCATTTATTAAGTGTCTGAGTCCAGGCTCTATCATTTGGCCATGATATATTTTAGCAAGTATTTCTCCTCTCAAAGCCTCAGTTTCCTGTTCTAGAAAGTAGGACTAACAATGCATCTCTGAGGGTCGCTGTGAGGATCAAAATTATAACGCTGGTAGAGTGGTTATCGTAGTTTCTGGCAACGGTAATTATTCTCAAATGGTCATTCTGATTCTTAAGTAGAGATGAATAAGTATGTGAATAATACTCAAGTGAGTATGGACAACACTGATAAACTAAATTTATGTGCTAAGGATCCTGAAGTGTTAGTGTCAAGTTCTATCACCAGATCCCAAAGTGAGAGGCTGATCAGCTGGGATGTAGTGCTTTGCCACAGAAACAGCTTTACAGAACTCACGTGCTGTACACACACACACACACACAGGAGAAGAAATGTTAGCACTCAATGTCAGGTCATTAACGTAAGTCCTGGGTGGTTAGATATCCAGGATAGATGCCACGCACAGGAGAGCAAAAGAAGTAGAAGGGCAATGGTGTTACGTAGGAAAGATTTTCTTGGGGTTTGGTTGTTGCTTAGGATTCTACATCTAGAGAGAATCTGAAGGCTAGGAAGCACAGGAGTGAATCGGGCTCCTTTGGAAATTAATTAAGGAAAGGAAGAGCGCTCTTAAGTAGCTACTCTTTAACAGAAACTTTTTAAGTTGTCGGTTGATGGTCACTGGAAGGGAGGTAGGGGTGAACGACACTGTACAGATGAAGACATAGGCTCAGGGCTGTGAAGTAGCTCGTTGAGCGCTAGTCATCTGCAGATCTGCACGACTTCATTCCATGCTCTTTCACTACAGGACAATCTCCCGCCACACAAAGACAGACCGTTGACTGCACTGAAGCAATGAAATTTCTTTAAAAATTGAAAGTAATTATTGACCTTAATAGGTGAGTTTAGTTTCCAAAAGGTTTTTTTTTTCAGGTAATTTATTATGTGTTTTCTTAATTTGGTAAATATAAATCTTGTTGTGATTAATTATACACTCATGACCATACCCGTGCAAAATACATGAATTATTCAGTTCATCCCATTTATTTATTTACTTATTATTATTTTAAATATTTTTAAATTTATTTGACGGAGTGGGCAGGGAAGGGCAGGGGGAGAGAATCTTCAAGCAGGATCCCCCCTTTGATCTCACAACCCAAGATCATGACCTGAGCCAAAACCAAGAGTTGGATGCTTAACCAACTGAGGCACCCAGGTGCCCGCAGTTCATCTCATTTAAATAAAACCACTAAATTTCAAATTTGTACAAGTCCAAAGGTATTTCTTTACAAAAAAACAGTCAGTCTATATAGAAAAACAGAATTGGGTCAGTTGTGGTAGCCATGGTTGGCTGGGGGCCCAATTTTAGATTCTCTACACTTAGTATCACCTCTTCTTCCCTCACATTCTTTGTTGTTTACAACATTCTCAATCTTCCGCTGAGTTGAAGAAAAATTTCCTTAGTGCACCTTTCTGATCTGACCCCTGGCCCTTTCCTTATAGAATTCTATAGTACTTCCAATGAATCTTTTCCCCCCAAAGCCATTTACCTTTCGCTCTTAATATAGACTCGTAGGTCTTAATATTTTAAGATACCCAATTTTTCTAGATTTCAAATAAAAGGATGATCTTTCCATACCTCCTTTTTCTTTATGAAGATGAATGTTGAAAGCACAATCTGAACACCAAAGGCCCACATTAACAGTGCTGTGTACTGAAACAAAAGAAAAACAGAGATGGCAACTATGCTTCTAATATATCTTAGATGCTTCAATGATGGGAAAATGCATATCATAGGAAATACACAGTCTTAAAATACACACAGGTATTGATGGTTCCCTGTCCTCATATACATGAGTGAAGTTATTCAAACAAAAAGGCAAAGAAGAAAATTCACCGAGCATTTGGATAGATGTTAAGAAAGAAGAGATGGTGTTCAATGAGCACGCTATAGACCACTTCGTCTCACAAAGTTGTTGATGATTTTCCTTCATTCAGATCCAAAACTGTCATAGAGGGGAAAGCACTTATCTGGACCTTCACTTAACACACCAGTCCGCTAACACTAGAAAACTCACTAAACTGTGACCTAGTACACAAACCCATCAGGTACAAAGTAACAACAAACCCCCAGAAAATAACAAAAGCATCTGCTATAGTAAAATTAAGTCTGTATGTACATTTAAACTATTCCTCTGAAAACTGAAAATACTTCTATCCAAAGCCAAGTGAAATCATTTTCACACTTATGTAACTATATTTTTTAAATGTACAGCCACTGCAATTTTCTTCATCACAGGACTACATAGTAATACATATTATCTAGAATTCATAATGATTTTTAAAAATTAGCAGTCTGAATATTTTACTAACTAAAATATAAGAATGACTTACTGTTACTATTCTTAATTTCACATATTGAAAACATTAATACTTTAAAACAGTCAATTAAAATTTGTTTGATTGATATAAATTAGAATTTCCTATTTCCAGAGACAAAAATATGGTCTTTAGATCTGTTTAGAAGTTTAGATTTCTAATACTTCTATGTACGTTATCTCACTTAACCTTCACTAAAAGGAGATTGGTAGAGGCAGGAAAAATTGTGTAAAACAATAAAGAAATATTACTGTTTTTTTTTTTAAATGGCAAGCTGGTTGTGGTCTATTGGACTTTCTCAGGTTTCTGATCCTATGGGGGTATGAAATACTACCTTTGATTAAACTAGTGTTCAACTCTGTATAGAATTCTGATACTAATACAAAAGTTCCCTGTCCATAGCAATGCAAAATGATTCCTACCCATGGAAAGGCAAACGAATACAGTCTGTAGAGACTATAAATCTCCACAAATCTAATTCTCCTTCAACCTGTTGTTACTTCTTACAGTTCCCTTACTGAGTAATTATTTATTTATTTATTTTTCAAAGATTTGTTTATTTATTTATTTGACAGAGAGAGAGAGCACAAGCAGGCAGAGTGGCAGGCAGAGGGAGAGGGAGAAGCAGACTCCCTGTTGAGCAGGGAGCCTGACCCGGGGCTCAATCCCAGGGTCCCGGGATCATGACCTCAGCCAAAGGCAGATGCTTAACCGACTGAGCCACCCAGGTGCTCCTGATTAATTATTTAAATAAAGTCTCTGACACATGGTCATTGACACAAATGTTAAGTCATGGTTTTTACCTTTGAAGATTCCCTTTTAACAGTAATTAGATGTTTATTGTAATAAGAAAAATTCAGTATATTTATGAGTTGTTAGCACCTAACTCTCACAGAGTACTGTGTAATACTGCCCAAGAACTTTTAAAAAAGGGAAGTAAAACTGTCCCCAAAGAGCACCTGGGTGGCTCCGTTGGTTACGTGTCTGCCTTTAGCTCAGCTCATGATCTCAGAGTGCTGCGTCCTATGATCAAGCTGGCAGACACTTATCAAAGTTGAATACTAGTTTAGTCTCAGGGCTCCCTGCTCTGTGGGGAATTTGCTTCTCCCTCTCCCTCTGCGCCCCCCCACCATGCTCTTGCTCTCTCTCTCTCTCTCCCCCCACCTCCTCTCTCTCTCTCAAGAAAGGAAAATCTTAAAAACAAAACAAAACAAAACAAACCACACCACACACACACACACACACACACACACACACACACACACACTGCCCTGAGGAGTTACTGTAAAACTAATATCTATTCAGTTGGAGTAGGGGTATGCAAAATCACCTTTAAGCCAAAGAATAGTGCTTAGGCCTATAAAATTTGCCCATTACCTGACTGCGTGAATTAACATGGTTAAAGGAAAAATGTATCCATCCACAACGTATTGGTAAATTCAGAGCAGAGCAGCAAAAGTGGCCTGATGGCAAAAATTAGCACTGCCCTCCTTTGGAGCATCCAGACAGGAGTGGGGTGTCTTGGCTTTAGGACCTAGTATTATGTACATTCCTTATGATGGGCTCTGTCAGACTGCTCAGGCACAGCCCATTAATACATGAGTCCCAGAAGGCAGAACTTAGAAGATGTTTGTTTTTCTCCTTCTAGTTTCCCCTTTCCTTACTGACCCCCCATCTTATACTAGTATCAGGCTCTGTGCCTTCTTTGCCTAAATGGAAATGTGTGGCAAGGAGATAACCAGTATCCAGAGTGACCACCCAGCTTTCAGTGCTACATAAAAGCTAAGTATTTCTACATTCTTCCTGGTAAGAGACACAATGTCTGCAGTTGAATTTCATATTTGTTGGACAAGAGAGTGCCTGTGACTTAAAACTGATTTGATTTAAAGAAAATGTGGAAAAGCTATATTTCATCTGAGTCTGTGGATTGTGAACCATACCTGCCACATGTATGGTAAATGGCTCATGTTCATGTCTATATTCCTAATTATAATTTATCTTTTCAAGTTACATGGCTGGGGAGACATAGTGTGCTAGCCAGATGCCAGAGTCTGACCCTCTCAGCAGTTCTATTTCTCTTTGTTAAATAATAAATTGTGATCTCAGTTATAAGTTAGCTTCCCACATGGCATTCCCACAGGGAGTAAATGGGCTGAGTACAGGACATGTTTTCTTTTCCTGGCTAAGCCACATTCCTTGTTGACTTTAATCATTCATTTGGATTTTAGTCTTCAGATTCTTAATTTTGGTTAATTGTAGTTTACCCTAGGAGATGGATTCCTATTGACTCCGTGTTGAAAAATAGTATCTAAGAGTGTAAGTGCAGAGGTCCAGAACTGATCCATGGAAAGCTCACCAAGAACATTCCTCCTAGAAGTTTCTTGAGACGGAGTGCTTCATTTACCTTATTCCCTAGGGCACACTATACTGCAATGTTATGGTGACGTAGATCATTATTGCTCATTCGTGTGACATAGACACTCAAAATCAAAGATACAAATTAGTTCAGGCTACTAAAATGAAATACATACCAGAAGTAGGAGCCATCTGATTTCATTGTGAATTCCCAGATAACCCAGGAGACAAAGAAGAACAATAGCAGATCCAGTTCCGGTCAAAATTTGAAAAATATACACTATCAAGTGATTATTTTCATCTGTGGAAACCACAAAATAAATTATTATTAAGTGATGTTGTATTCTATTTAATAATATACGTAGTAACCCAAGATTTCCCTAAGCAGTTGCTGCCAAAACAGTAGGATTCTCTGTCTCTCTTTTTAAACTTCGTTCTGGCACCCTCTTATTTAGTCTCGGCAATAACTTTTCTTCCATTAATGACATGATAGAAAATTTCTTCACTCTCAAAAGATCTCTTTCCCTTTACCTTATCTTCATTGTCTTCTATGAAAGCAGACATTTTTTCCTGGGGTGAATTCTTCTATGTTTAATGAACATCCAAACATTTATGAATTTATTCATAAAATTTTGGGGGGCATCTAACATGTGTGGGTCAAGGTTCTCTTATATGAAAGTCTGAGTTTATTGGTAATATAACCCCACTAGACTATGTTTTATTCTTTCTCCATCTAGACTGAGCTCTCTGTGCTAAAGACTATATATATTTATATAGTTGACAGACTAACTGTTAAGTGCTTAGTGTTATGACACAGACTGTAGAACACAAAGTGCCTAACAAATATTTGTTAAAAAGAGAAGAAGAAGAAAAAATAAATTAAATATGCCCCAGGTTTTATGGGAGAACAGTGGAGGCAGTGGTGTGCTGGAGCCAGCTTGCTCCGGCTCATAAACGCCAACTGTTACATGTTCACAAAATTCGTAAGCCAAACTCAATTCATGTTGGCACCGTGAAATCAGCCATCGTGGCATTACGTCTTTACACCACAGAAATCAGTAAATACCATAAATCAAGACTTTCTATTCCAGGACTAGTTGTTCATCATTTCCCAGCACACCCCTGGGTACAGAGGCCCCTAAGCCAGTAGGGCGAGGAGGCTGGAGAGTGTAGGTGGGTAGGCAGGATTGCTGGCGAAGGCAACACTGTGCTTGGGCTGTAAATGAGAACTGGAAAGATCTCGGTTGGAATGATAGAGGCATTCTGAGACACAGAACAGCACAGTATGTGTTAGAAATTCAGCTTTGCTGGCACTTAGGGTTTGGAGCAGGTGAAACTGGGCAGGTTTGCAGGGGCCAAATTATGCCCACTTTGAAGGCTCTTATCCAGTCTTCCTCACTGGCATTAAGGTCCATGAGGACAAAATACCTGTCTTTCTGGCACAGCACAGTATCCTCAGCTCATGGGATAGTGCCCAACATGTAGAATAGACTCTATAAATATTTGTCCTATGAATAAATAATTGCAGCGGGAAACCAGAAAAAAGCTTTTCATGTTATATGGGTAGATTTTCATCTTAAATCATTTCAGTGGCATTTGGAAGATGGCTGAGAAAGGAGATCAGAACACAAGGCTACGGGAGGCTATTGTTGTGACAGAGGGAAGGAAGATGGGGCCTTTAGGTGGCATGGTTCATTACAAGTCGAGAGGTGAAGGCAGAATCATTTTTTAAGAAGAGGTAAGTTTGTTGAAAGTTGCAGATAAAAGAGAGGAGTGGAGCCAACCAGGCTTTTGCCACAAACTGGTTATTTTCAGTTCCATGTCTTAAAGCCTTAACTGAGATTTCATTAAATGTTTAAATACATAATTTAAAAAAAAGCCACAGAACTTAAAGGATAAGCTTCTGACTATCTGTTTAGGGTTGTTGGTTTTTTTTTTTTTTTTCATATGCAAGTACCTTAAGGTCAATGAGAATTATCTTTCAATTCCATAATGGAGGGAAAGAAAAAAGAGGACGACTTTCGCTCTACCTTAACTGTTACATTATTAAAGTAGATACTGTATGGGAAGTGCTAGCCCAGGGCCTGGCACGTAACCAGCACTAAGTAAGTGGAAGCTATCATTGCCATTCTTCTAGGGAAGGGAAGGAAAGACAGAAAGGCTGTCGTAAGATCTCCACACACCCATGTACGCTGAGCAAACCACTAATGCACTCAGACATCATGAATACTTTTCCATACGCAGAGTAAATAAACAGAAGAGAATAAAGATACCAGGCATTCAGGTGTAGCTGAAGTTTAACTAAATTATTCAATACTTTGTAGCACTTTATTACCTATTTTTATTTGGTTTTGTTTTCCTACAAACGTTTTTTTTCTTATTTGAAGTCCACTAAGTGAAATAAGTCAAGCAGAGAAAGACAATTATCATATGATTTCTCTCATCTATGGAACATAAGAACTAGGAAGATCGGTAGGGGAAGAAAGGGATAAAGAAAGGGGAGGTAATCAGAAGGGGGAATGAAGCATGAGAGACTATGGACTCTGAGAAACAAACTGAGGGCTTCAGAGGGGAGGGGGTGGGGGAATGGGATAGACTGGTGATGGGTAATAAGGAGGGCACGTATTGCGTGGTGCACTGGGTGTTATACGCAACTAATGAATCATCAAACTTTACATCAGAAACCAGGGATGTACTGTATGGTGACTAACATAATATAATAAAAAAACATTAAAAAAAAAAAAAGAAATGTTTGTTCCACAGCATGCATGCTTTTTGTCATGCATTTAATAATAACAGTGCTGTCTAATAGAACTTAGTAGTGGAAATCTAAATTTGCACTGCCTAATAAGCTAGCCAGTACCCAATAGCCACATATGGCTACTGAGCTCTTGAAATATGGCTTCCTTCCCAACCACCAAAGATATGTATACAAAAATAACACTTAAGTCTATTAAACTTCAGTTCATAGTGACCACAGCATACCACAAAATAGTAAAACGAAGGGTTTTTAAACTCAGTTAAACACATTCAACTATTTCATTTATATTTGCAAAATATTATATTTTATTTGTAACATGTAATGGTGAGAGTAATTGAGTTTTAAGAGAAATGATTTAACTTGAGCACTACGTTGGTCTCCACTATCTTTTCATCCAGAGTGTATTAGAACAATCCACAGTCTTTCATTCTTGGCTAATTCTTAATGAATTTTGGAGGAATACTGCCACCTGCTGAATATATCACACATGCAAGTATTTAAAATGGAATGCCTGGCTTCGCTCAGGGAGCAAAAGAGATACATACCCAAAGCTGTGAAAAAATTATTTCTATCTAATAAGAGCCATGCACCAAATCCCATGAGTAAAAGTCCAAGAACCTATAGAAAAGACAGTTAGTGCTTATATTCGCCAATAAAAATGCATTACCTTTTCTTTATGAAATAATTATAAAGACTTACCAAGAAAGCTCCATTAATGAGATTAAGAAAGTATTTAAAAATTAACGTTTTGTTTTTTCTTAACATTCTTTTCCTCCCCGGATATTGGTGTTTCTGAAAAGATAACCACAACTTTTACTCTAAATAGTCACCACATTAAACTTTATTTTTTTTTTTTAAGATTTTATTTATTTATTCGACAGAGAGAGACAGCCAGCGAGAGAGGGAACACAAGCAGGGGGAGTGGGAGAGGAAGAAGCAGGCTCATAGCGGAAGAGCCTGATGTGGGACTCGATCCCGGAATGCCGGGATCTCGCCCTGAGCTGAAGGCAGACGATTAACCGCTGTGCCACCCAGGCGCCCCCCCACATTAACTTTAAATAATTCTGCCTACTCATGTCATTTATTTGCATGGTTTTCTTCTGATACCAGTTGTCAATATAACATTCCCCTCCACCCTCCCAATTATAAGGACATGTTGAAGGTATCTTGAAACTGGGCCTGTCCTCCCTATCCGCACTAGGCAGTTGAGACCAAGAAGACATTTGAGTAACGTGCCAATAACCACCTTACTAAACTTCTTTTAGTTTTCAGAAAGTGAAATAATTTATTTTGTTTCTAGTCTGAATACACCTTGTTCTCCTTGCTGGAAAGCTTTTCTTCACCTCTGCCTGTCCCTCCTCTTTCCCAGAATAATGTCGACTCCTCATTGAAGTCTCACCTTGGAAGGCTTTGCCTAACCTTGATTTGTTGCCCTTCTATTTTCTCTTTACTTTTCTTCCCATGTAGACTCTGAGGCCTGTTAGTGGAGAGAGTAAGTCTTGTGTACCTTATAATCCCAAAGTGTAGCGCACACCGTAGCTACTCAATAGGTATTTGTTGAATTAATAAATGAGTAGATGAACCAGATTATTTAATTAGTGAGTAATTTAGCTTGGTATGCAAAGGAAGGGAACAAACCAACTTAAGGTTGTGCTAATTAAACATTCTTCAATTTAGTTTCCTAAAACTTTTACAGGAAAATCAACACCTAGATCACTGGTGTTTGGTGCTTTATTAGATATGAAGGTTTTAAATTTTCTTGGGCATGTTTCTGGGTTTTCTCTTTTCCTTCATTGTTTCAGATCTAGCTAGTACCATAATTTTACAAATAATTGTAGTTTATAGTGTTTTAATCATGCAGTGCATAATTGACATGATGAAAGCAGATTTAATAAGATTAATTTGAAGCACTCTGCTTGTTGAACCAAAGTACGCCCTGGAAAGAGGAGAAATAAGAGATGTCTAGGTTAGAATCTATGTACTTCCCCTCTCTACTCTGACCTAAAGCCACATTCCTTCCCTCAAACGCCATGGTTCTCCTTCCCAGCTGAAGGAGTCTCTCCAGGCTTTGTCTTCCACCCTCTGCTTTGAGGTCTCCTACTGCCATTTGCTTTCTCCAGTTTCTGTCCTCCATTCTTATTCTTAGATTCCTCCAGTGCCTGGCCTGTTTGGATGGAACAATCAGTTAGAAAGACTGCCTGATTTTTATTTCAGTTTCTCCCTAAGATACTGTAGATACATAATTTTGGCTTCAATTCTATTTACTTCAGCCTATGAGAAAGCTGTGGTCCTCTCCTATTGCCTAAACAAGTTCTCAGGGCCAAAGTCCTGGGCCTCTGTGATTGAGAAAGAAAAGTAATGAACAAGAACACTGCAGTAGCTCTGGTGGGACGTATTGAGAGGCATAGACTTGACTGTTGATTTGGTAATAATTAGCATGTTAGAATCAGGGCTGACATGCTTTATCAAAGGATCCACATACAAACATAAACTAAAGCTTATTTCTCTTTCAGTCCAAGGTTCTCTTCAAGGAGATCATCTTTGGGACTCAGGGCTTGCTTCAGCCTATTCCATATCTGACTCCCCCTAAAGGTCCCATCTTCTAATACCATCACATTGGGTATAAGGATTCCAACATGTGAATTTGGAGGTAATACAAACGTTCAGACCACAGGAAGAAGTTCAGGTTAAAGAGTTAGAACACAACAGGGGGCGCCTGGGTGGCACAGCGGTTAAGCGTCTGCCTTCGGCTCAGGGCGTGATCCTGGCGTTATGGGATCGAGCCCCACATCAGGCTCTTCCGCTATGAGCCTGCTTCTTCCTCTCCCACTCCCCCTGCTTGTGTTCCCTCTCTCGCTGGCTGTCTCTATTTCTGTCGAATAAATAAATAAAATCTTAAAAAAAAAAAAAGAGTTAGAACACAACAAACAGGGTGTCTAAGCAACAAGTCAAGGAAGTCCATAGCCATATTTGCACAGAATGAGAAGAGGAGACGGTCATGTGCTGATCTTTCCAGTCACAAGCACCACATACTGGAAACAAGATCAATGAAAATAAAGAGGTGCTAACACAAAGATACATGATAAATTTGTGCTGTTCCTATTTAAATATTTGTAGTGTGGAAGAACTATGTTTTGTCTTAGTTTGTTGTTGTTTTTTTTGCTATAGACAAAGAATTTGTTTTTAATTTAATCAAATAAGGTCCTGGTGTGGCATTTCTTTTGTTCATTTCCTGATTAGGTAATTAATGGTCCAATAACACAGGTATTTTTAATAGTGTACATGATATAGGAAAGGACAATTTACAATAATTCACCTATTCACAGGTGTCATTTTTCACTAGTTAAATAATAGCCTGATGATTTTTTGTAATCGTTTTTAAATTCCTTCTAGCTGCCAGGAGATGAGAGCACAAAAATGAATAAATAACGTGTCAAGGAGTCAAGTATTAAAACCTATGGCCCAATCTGAATTATGTGTTGGGGGTGTGGGGACAGGAAATAAAGGGAACTGGGAAGTTTCAGAGAGAAGAGGGATTTGAGATAATCCTTGAAGGTTGATTAAGAAGGTCCCAGTCAGACAAAAATGGGGTAAACATAGGAAGCTTTCATGACCAATGGACCCCTGTGCTCACAAGCTTTGTAGTGAAGGGCATGGGAGCATGGGTCAGAATGACAAGAGATGAACAATAAAGCTAGAGAAGTAAACTCAGTAAAAATCACGAAAGATCAGGTACGCTTTGCTAAGAATTTGCTTTTATTCTTCTGCAGATAATGGAGAACCATATTTCTGTCATCAGAGTGGAAGTCACATTAGAAAAGAAACCCAAGACAGAGAGCTACTTTACAAAGCTAATGTATTAGTTCATAACAAATGATGTTGTCTAAACTACAAGATAGTCATGGGGATGGAGAACAGTACCAGGATATTAGAGATACAGTAGGAACTACAATTTCCAGCAATGGGATATTAGAAAGAGACCAAAATAAAACTCCAACTCAGGTCTATAGAGCTTACCTACTTGGGCTATTCATATTATGCCATAGTCTACAATATGTCACTTACACTGGTGCCTTGATCATCAAAGTTTTGCAAATTAGGTACTATTGTGCTACTATCTCCACTATGACCAATGACAAAGAGACTCAGGAAGGTAAAATAACATTCTTGAGTTCCCCTAGTTAACACATGGCAGGGCTGAGATTCAAATCCATGGATACAAACCACTCGCTTGCTACTCTTCCCAAGCCTCCAATGTCATCACCTGTAAATGTAGATTAGAAGAACACACACCTCAAAGGGATCCTGTGAAAATTAAAAGAGATTATGTTTGGGATGCATGAAGTCCAGTACCTGGCTAAATGTTACCTATTAATCATGCGATAGTGTAGTAATCTTATACAAGAGAGGTGCACATGAGGTTGGGAAATGGGAAGGGAACTGTAGGAAAGTCATGGACTCAAGTCGGTTGTCATGTCAACTGCAGACAGCACAAAAAGGGCTAGAGAAGGACCTTGAGAGTTTGGGACAGTCTTTAAAGGAAAAAGAGAAGCAGAGGTCTAAGAATCCAACCCTGTAGGTCACATATTAAAAATATTATTATGCAGTAGTCATCCTCAAGAAAATAAAACATCTGCTAGGCAGCTATTTGAACTTCACAATGGCATTCTGGGATACTTAAATTATATCATGCTATATAATTATAAAAACAAGACAATTGTTGAACAATGTTTTTAAATTAAAGTCATCTCACCACTCAACTAATGTTTTCAAAGAAATCTTATTCTTGTCAGATGTCAGAGGAACAAACAGTTATCTTTCATCCTTTCATGTCCTCAATAAATATTATGTGCTCTCTAAGGGAAATACATTGTGTTAGGTCAATAAGCTATAAACCAACCAGACCTGCAGATAATTTTCAAAATAGATTAAAATTTAATGAAAAGAGGAGCGCCTGGGTAGCTCAGTTGGTTAAGGGTCTGCGCTCAGCTCAGGTCATGATCTCAGGGTCCTGGGATGGAGTCTGCATTGGGCTCCCTGCTCTTCCCGGAGCCTGCTTCTCCCTTTGCCTCTGCCTCCCTCTTTCTCTGTCTCTCATGAATAAATAAAGAAAATCTTTAAAAAAATTTAATGAAAAGAAAACTACTTATTAAAAAGAAAACAAACCCTACTCAGGTTAAAAAGTTATGGGCAAACTGACATACTCAATTGTAGGCTATAATATCTAGGAAGATTTCAATTAAATAAATTTATGCTAAATGCTGCACAGTTAAACAATAAATTCAAGTTAAATTGACTTATGATCTGTAAATATATGGATAATTGTTGTATTTTGTTCCTTAATTAGTAATATTAATCAGTGATAGTTATGACTAATTGATAGAATTGTCAGTTTTCCTCCAAAGTAAAAAATAACAAGAATATAAGAGATGTAGTAACATGCACCATAAATTATCTTCAGAACTTTCAATATTTTTCTTCTTTGCTATCAATTTGTTTGGCAAGGTAAGATTTAAGAAAAAAAGCAATTTAGACATCAATGTCAAAAAAGCTGATTACTAATTTAGCTAATTTAAAATTAGTTAGCCCACATTGGGCTCCCTGCTCCAGTGAGGAATCTGCTTCTCCTTCTCCCTCTGCCCCTCTTCCCTGCTCATGCTCTCAATCTCTTTCAAATAAATGAATAAAATCTTTAAAAAAAAATTAGTTCTGGAAAATAATTGATTACTAATGGATTTGATATTCTGTAGGAAAAGCCTGAATCGTTTCATAATTACAAATAAAATTAATTTTAAGATTTTTCTGTGCGAATTTCAACATAATATAATAGTCTGAGTATTTTACTTATTTATTATTTATTTTTTTTTGCTGAGCATTTTATTTTTTATTTTTTTAAAAGATTTATTTATTTAAGGGGGGGAAGGGCAGAGGGAGAGGGAGAGAATCTCAAGCAAACACCCTGCTGAGTGGAGAGTTCCAAAGGTGGGGGGCTGCATCTCACCACCCTGAGATCATGACCTGTGCTGAAACCAAGAGTCAGACCCTTAACAGAGCCACCCATGCACCCCTAGCCTGAGCGTTTTAAATGAACAATTTGAAAAGTCTATAAATTTGTAAAAAACTAAACTTTAAAAAAAATGAAAAAATGGCACTTGGGCATGGACTTTGATAATGAAAATATCCTAAATCTTACTTAGATTTGAAACCAGAAGTAGTTGATTTTTGAAAATCGTTGTCTTTGAGTGAGGCACTAATGTGTTTTTTTAATATTAAAAATCTACTTATTTCTCACTCTGTATTATTAAATCTTATGTTGATGCAATGTAAATTGTTACCAGGAAATAGTTTATTTTCTTTCAGAGGCTCAAAAGAAATGTTTGCTTTTAGTTTATTGTATGTCAGATATCTTTACAATTATGCTTAGCCACTTCCTCTTGGAATGTAATACTTTGCAAACTTAAAAAAAATTAAACAGAAATATCTGTTATTAACTAAAATAAATTTCACATATTGTACACTATGTATTTGCTCCACAGGAAAGGAACTTAGATGAATTTTTAAGTTAAAATTTAATAGCATGATATATACTTAAGTTTCAAATTTTATGTGAAAACAGGGGGTGTCGTTGTCAACATTTTACAGGAAAACATATTTCAGAAAATTATTTTTAGATATTTTCACCCCATACACTTGGAGGTTTTTGGTAGGCATTGAGTGACAATTGATTTATTTATTTGTCTTTTTAAAAATAAATTGCTGTCGGGGAAAGCAAACAATTTACTGGCTTCTCTTCCATACTTCAGGCCCCACAAATCACTATTCAAAATTAAGGTTTGGTGGAATGATCAGTTTATACGTGGGCAATTGAACATTCACTATTTGCAAGTAATAAATATAGACAGATGAGAAACAATTTAAAGGTCAGGCTACCTTTACTTGGATAACTGTAGCAAAATGTCGTTTCTTTATTAAAGACTTTCCCAAAGTATTTAAATAATAAAATCTACCTGGAAAAAACATTCCTCATTCAGCTCCTGAGATGCAGCGCTCGGGCCAATTTCGAGCGGAGATAATTTGTCCTACTGGGGCACCAGTAAGAAAAGACCCGTCCATCTTCCTTGGGATTGGCTGTTGTCGTGGTTACGCTTTGTTTGGAGTCTCTGGGCGCTGTCTTCCAACCAAGCCTAGGGATTTAGTCGCAGGTGGGTGAGCAGGGGCCCCTCAAGGCTGGGGTTGGTGGCGCGGGAGGCGAGACAGAGCTATGGGACAGCAGACGGGGCCGGGACCCTCTCTGGCAAGGCCAGGCTTTAGGGCGACCGGTCGGGGTGCCGCGGTCTGAGGGGGTGGCTGCTGGAGTCTGCGGAGCCCTAGGCTCCCTTCGATTTTGGAGATTTTGTAGCTCACCCAAAACTTAGAAACCCACCCTTAGGATCTAGGGGGCTTTAGATAATTACTTGTTTTCCCTCCCCAAATGTTTGTTCCTTTCATCCCTCCCTCCATTCCCCTCTTCCTTTTTTCCCCTCTTTTTTATGATTTATAGTTATCTTTTAAAGATTTCCTTCCCTTGTATTTATAATTGAAAAACTACAGTTGAAAGGAGAGTTCCTTAAGATTTGCCACGTTTGGCAGCTTTAGCCAACTCCAAGTGATTTATTATCAGCTTGAAGAAGTTTACCGTAGTCCATTTACGGTGGAATACATCTAGGGCTGCACTGTCTTACCCTGTAACCACTAGGTGGCTGCTGAAGGCTTGAAATGCAGCTAGTCCAAATTGAAAAGTACTGTAGGTGTAAAATACACATCACAGTTTAAAGAATTAGTATACAAAACAAAAATATAAACCTTTTACATTGATCTTAATAATTATTTTTATATTGACTACATGTCGAAATATTTTGGATATAATAAGTTAAATAAAATATATTATTAAAACTAATTTCACCTGTTACTAGTTACTTTTACTTTTTAAAAAATTGCTACTAGAAAATTTAAAATCACATATGTGCTTGGACATGTGATTGGACAGGGCTGATCTAAAGGGCCAGTTGATGAGCAGAGAAAGACTGTTAATGGAAATGACTCTTAACTTTACCCTATTCTTCTGCATTTCTTTCTACATGAAGTTTTGTGTACCTGTGCATTCTGCTTTATAGCTACATTAAAAAAAATATAATTTTCCTACCTAGAAAATCTTTTGAATTGCACTTTAAGTAAGTTTGATAACAGGATAGCATTTTATACTGGTTCTGATTTTGGTTTTGTTTCTCTTCGGAAGAGGAAGATGATGGGTAAAATTGTTTTTAAATGAGCTTTTAGAATTACAAAAGTAGTACATATTCATGATTTTAAAAATCACTCAACATAAAGGTATGAAATGAAAATTAAAAGTTCCCCAATTTCTCCCAGAAAATTTCCGTGTTTAAAAAAAGTATATGTATATGTGTGTATAGTTACTCTGAATATTTTTCTATCCCATGCTTTTTTTTCAATTATTTCTTCTTAATACCTTTCCATGGGAGCACAGTAAATACACCCATTTTTAAAAGGACTTGTGTAGTATTCCATTCTATGAATCCATCATAATCTATTTAATTTTCCTTAGTATTTAGGATTTTTTAATTAAAATTTTTATTGAGATAATTGTAGATTAACATGTAGTTTTAAGAAATAATGCAGAAATATCCCTTGTACACTGTCCAGTGTCTTCCAATGGTAACATTTTTATTGATACAGTCCTCTAATCTTACTCAGATCTCCTCCATTTTACTTGTAATCGTTATGTGTGTATTATATACAATTTTTATCATCTGAATATGCTCACTTATCTACTACTCCAATCAAATACTGAACAGCTCCAGTGCTACAAGAATCTTTCATGTTGCCCTTTTATTACTACCATAACCACTTCCCACCAACTCCATCCACCCTTGACTCCTGGGAATCACTAATCTGTTCTCCACTTATAAAACTTTGTCATTTTGTCATTTCAAAAATGTTATATAAATGGAATCATGTAATATGTTACCTTTTGGTGTGGGCTTTTTCTCAACATAGTTCTCTAGAGATTCATGGAGATTAGTTGGTATTGTGACTTGTATCAATATCCATTCCTTTTATTGTTGAGTAGTATTACGTGGTATGGATGTAGTAGAATTGGTTAAACCATTCACCTACTGAGGGACATTTTGGTTGTCTCCAGTTTGAGGCTATCATGAATAAAACTGTTGTGAATATTCATGTTCAAGTTTTAGTGTGAACATAAAATTTCATTTTTCTGGGTTAGATGCCCAAGAGTGTAGGCAATACATGGAGATCAGTCCAATTAAACCATTTATATGTGAAAGAAAGGTATGTGATATGTATAACTAGAGGAAAGACAGGCACAAGTTTTGTTTTGTTTTGTTTTTTCAGATGGGAATGACCTGATTGTGTTTATGTAGAGAAGAGAGGCAAGCAGAATAAAAATGTATGGCGAGGCAGTAAACAGAAAAACTAGTGGATGGATCACAGTTCAGTAGGTGAAAAATTGTCAGATTCAGAGAATAGGCAGAAGATTACACTTCATTAGGAAGGGGTGCCTCTCCAAGTAAGATGGATATGAAAAGATTTCAGGAAAAGAAATAAGAAAATGAGGCTGCTTTCATTTTCTTTGTTAACTAGACTATAAACTATGAACACAAGCTACTTGTCTTATTTAATTAATATAGCACCTCGCACTGCTGTTAATGTACCTGGTAGGCCCAAAAAGTTTATTTTGAGATGAGTGAAAGAAGGAAACGGGAAGGGAATAAGTGTCAAGAAGATAGCACTGGAAAAGTCAAGGACTTGAGGAAAGAAAGTTTGGAATAGTTTGGAAAATAAAATAATAGTTGATGAGTAGGGTATTTTCCAAACTTTGTTTTCTTTTTTTCTTTTTTTTTTATTTATAATGATTTTTTATTTTATTATGTTAGTCACCATACAGTACATCCCCGGTTTCCGATGTAAGGCTCGATGATTCATTAGTTGTGTATAACACCCAGTGCACCATGCAAACTTTGTTTTCTTAAACCAAGACCCGCAGTAAAACAAACAAATTACACATTACACTGCCCCTCATGCACACATGCATACATATATACCCACTTACAATCAAAACAAAAGCTTTTTAAAACAATTTTTATCTTTAACATATATAGTACACTTATAGTTTCTTTTCTGACCTACCCTAATTTTTCCTATCCTATTCCATCATTAAAAATTTATGATGAAGAGCCACTGAATTAATGTCTTGATCCACTAATGGCTTATCTGCAGTTTGAAGACTATTGGCCTAGGGGATCAGAAGGATTGCTGGGCAGATGAAGAGCTTGGCTAAGTTTGGAGCCCATTTCACAGTGGGAAAAGCACTGGTTTTTGATGCAGGATCTCAGCTAGGGCCCTGTCCCCATTACTTTTTAGCATAATGACTATACGTAGTTAAGTAAACTTTTCAAACCTTGGTTTTCTTATCAATACAATGAGTATAATGATCTTATACCTGTTAGTTTGCTCTGATGCTTGTCAATCACACAAAGAGTCTTCTAGTGCCTGGCTTGTCACAGATACTCAATACATGGAAGCTGATGGTGGTTGATGATGGTGATGATTATGTGAAGATATACTGTAATGTACTGCTTGATCCATATCCATCACAAGTATTAAAGGTTTAAATAATGTAAATATTGGTCTTATAAGCCACATATTATCCGTTATTACAATATATTATTGGTATTAAAATGTGTGGCTACCTATAGTAAAATTAACAACTATGAGTTAATGAGTAGAAACTAACCATATCTTCTTACCCCATATATAGACTTAGTTGTTCTCTAATGAGTATTCTTTTTTTTTTCTTATGAGTATTCTAATTTCTGAATATTCAAGCTGTTCAGAGATATTTCACCCTCAATTATTCCCATGAGGATGAATTTTACCACGACATTGGTTCAGGAAGCTAAGACAGTCCATTCTATGAGACTTTCCCTTAGAGATTTAAGACAGTATTATTAGAGTTGATCATTTTGTAGTCAAATGTTGAAGAAATAATGAATTGTTGGAGAGAGAAAACAATGTTCTTTAATATATGGTACAACCATAATAAGATACGATAAAAGTATCCTAGATGAAAACGTATTTACATGGAACATGTTGGATTGGTATGACACATTAAACAACCTGTAGTTTTTAGTTGTTTTAGCCTCTTCAATTTTTTTTAAATGGTTCTGTGTTTATTATGAAGGATGATGGAAAATGATGATGATGATGATGATACAAAGCTCAAAGAAGAAATAGAAGCTGAATTGGATAAAATCAGCATTTCTTCATTAGAAAAAGATGATGTTGATAGTGATTCAAAATCAGACACCCTGAGTGATGATAGTGATACAGTAAGTGTTAAATGCTGGGTTTTTAAAAAAGAGCCTTTTGACTGGAGTTAACTTTATAGGAGAAATACTACTTTTCTCAGTGTGTTTTATATAGTTATCTCATTTTTTAACTTTAGGATAGCTTTTAAACATTGTATATTGTTAGATATTTAAATATAAAAAGTACATTGAAGATAGAAGTCACTTATAATTTCACATGTATATATGAGCTTTTTTTGCAGAATTGGTATTATACATAGAATTATTTATTTGTATCTTGCTTTTTTAACTTAAATCATGAGCTTTTTAATGTTATTAGAAATGCATGAAAAGCAAAATATATGTGAAATATTTAGACCTATAGAAATAGTTATTTTTTTGGAAATCAAATATATTATCTTTTCATTTGTGTATTTCCCTCAATATTTATATGCTTAGAAAATTTATTCACAGATTCATTCTTTTACATCAGAATCCTTAAACTAATGGGAATTTATTTTCAAGTATGTTACATAATGTAGATGTAAATAGACATTTTCCTGCACATATTTAGTTAATATTATTAATGTCCCTTAATGAGTAAGCTACCTCTTCTTAATTGATTTGTCTTACCTTTTGTATATATTTAGTTGTTATACATATAATCTATCCAAGGCTCTCTATTCTTTTCCATTATTCTGTTAATTTTTGCCCTATTGTAGTTGTTTATTATTAAGTATCAAACAGGTCAAATTCCTTGTTTTGCTTTTTCAAAATCTTCTCCACTAAGTTTTTTCCCAAAAAACTTCATTTGTTAAGTCTCAAAGGATAATTGTACTTTGATTTTAATTAGGATTGTATAATCTATATATTACTTTTAGAAAGTTAAAATTTTTATATTATGTAAAATTCTGAAATTCTTCATTCGAATATGAAAGGCAACAGAATCATAATCACCTAAAAATGAAAAGCAGATTTTAATCAAACATACTTGTTTGAACTCACATATTTTGCTCAAAGTTTTGGTGTATGAAAACTTTATCAAATTTTTGATACATAATTTTGATAAACAAATTAACAGTTTCTTTCATTTTTTTTTTAAATTTTAGGATTTGGATGAATTACCTGAGTCAGTTCTTTACTGTATTAACGTCATAAAGAATAAGAGTAAAACTGTTGAAAAGCTCATTCTTCAGGACTTGGAAGATACTGATGTTTTAAGTAAGTACAGCTTTTTTTTTTTTTTGAAGTACAGGTTTTATCTGTTTGACAGGTAAGTTTTTTGCAGGCTTGAATAATTTATAATTTAGAAAATTATACTGCTTGAAGTTCTTAGCTGTCACTATATACAGGTATGTGCATTTCTCTCTACTAGAATATCTATAATATACTGGATTAACTTAGTCCATTAATCTTTTTTTCCTTACCACTTTCTTTATATGTCCAATAAATACTGGCCACCAACAGTTTGTTTTACCAGTCCTAATTAAAACCAGACACTCTATTACAGTTGATTCTTGAATAACACAGGCTTGAACTGCATGGATCATTTATTAGTGGATTTTTTTACAGTACAGTATTGTAAATGGATTTTCTCTTATTATTTTCTTAATAACATTTTCATTTGTCTAACTTTCTTTATTGTATGAATACAGTATATAAGACATATAATATATAAAATATGCATTAATAGACAGTTTATGTTATTGGTAAGCCTTCTGGTCTACAGTAGGCTATTAGTAGGTGTGTTTTAGGGGATCAAAAGGTATATGCAGATTTTTGACTGCATGGGGGGTTGTCACTCATAACCCCCATGTAGTTCAAGGGTCATCTTTACTTTTCATTAAAGAAAAAAAATTAGTTTTTCATTAAAGAAAAAAATTAGTCACAGGAGTATTTTAGAAGTATCAGTTTATAAACATTTTTTTTTGAAAAAAACATAATTTACATCAGAAGCCTAACAATTTTTATTTGCTTCAACTGAGCAAATTTACTTCTTGGAATTATTCTAAGAATAATAGAATGATCAAAGATTTAATTAGAATTAATCGTGGCTTGGTTTATAATGAAAAATGGCAACAGCCTAAATGTTCAGCAGGTCTCAGTGTATCCAACAAATACCCACTAAAAAAGATGGCTTAGATAATATTTAATGGCATAAAAATATTCATGATATAGTATTTAAAATTATTATAAAATTCAGTTTTATTTATGCAAATATTAGTATAAATTACAATGTGGATATTCATAGATATTCATTCAACAAATATTACTGTGTGAAAGGATCTGTTTCAGCCACTGCGAATATAACAGAGAACAAAATAGGCAAAGGTCCTGCTTTCTATTCTAATGCTCCAGTGTGGGGAGACAGACTATAAACAAATAAATATGTAATATTTTAATAATGATAACTTCAATGAAGGAAAACATTTAAAATAGGGGATAGAGATTGGAGGTTGCTCTTTTAGATAGCGTAAGTCAAGGAAGACCTTTTTGAGGAGGTGATATTTGAGCAATGACTGAGAAGGAAAGCCATGTGGCTATCTCAGTGAATGAGAAAGTGAGCCACATGGATATCTAGAGAGCCAGTGTTCCAGAAAGAAGGCTCTGTAAACGGCAAGGCACAGATCATGTGGGGGTCAGATCATATAGGGCTCTTGTAAACCATAGTCTGGGCTTTGGATTCTACTCTGTGTATGTGAAGGTTTTTGAGTAAGGAGTGACAATATCTGACACATTTTTGAGGCAATCATTCTGGTAATTGTGTAGAAAAGATAACCCGAGGTAGCAAGAGTCTACTACAAGACTATTGCAATAGTGTGGTTAGAGGGATGCCTGGGTGGCTCAGTCAGTTATGTGTGTGCCTTTGACTCAGGTTATGATCCCAGGGTCCTAGGATCCAATCTCACATTGGACTCCTCGCTCGTCAGGGAGCCTGCTTCTCCCTCTGCCTGCTGCTCCCACTGCTTGTGCTCGCTCTCTCTCTGATAAATAAATAAATAAATAAATAAATAAATAAATAAATAAATAAAATCTTTAAAAAAATAGCATGGTTGGAGATGAGAGTGGTTGGAGTAGAAATGATGAAAAATATCCATATTCTAGAAACCATTTTTAAGGTAAAAAGAACCAAAAGTATTTATTGATGGATTGAAATGAGAGAAGGAGAGGAAATTGACTCCAAGATACTTGTCCTGAGCACCTGTGTGAGTGGATTTGTAAAGACTTACTCTATGAAGATGCTTCAAATTTTGGCAGCGATTATCTGTAGTTGAGTTATAGGGAATATTAATGGCTTGTTTATGTATATTTACTAAAGTTTATACAATGAAAATATTATAAATATATTGGCAATTATATAGCCTAATTAAGAAAAAAAGGAAACACAATTTATAGAAAATTAGTTACATGAAAGGTTATGTAACTCTATAGCAGTGGTTTAGAAAAATCATGAGACCTCATGTATAGTTGTGATCAAATAAGTTTGATAGTCTCAATGAATACAATATTTTTTCAAGAAAATTCAAATTATCAAAATTGCTTGAAAAAAGCGGAAAACATTATTAAATCAATAATCTGGCGAGAAAGTGGAAAAAGTTTCCTTCTCAAATGTCATTAGAAATTGGTATGATTAAAAAAGAAAAAAAAAGAAATGAGTATGGTTTTACAGTTGACTTCTTACAATCCATCAAGGATAAACAAATCTGCAGATTATATAATATTTCATTTATAAAAAGTTGCATATTTCAAACACAAAGCATAACACACACACATATATACATGCACACGCACACACACACAAGAAACCAGAGGCTAATTTCACTTATAAATATAGATATATTAGGGCTCTCAGTTATAGACAGAAGCTATTTGAGCTGCTTTAAGCAGAAAGGTTTTGGGGGTGTTTATGTCTTTGTTTTTATGGGTAGAGGTTAGACGTTTTGGTTATTTATTGCTGCAAAGCAAACCAAGTGGTTTAAAATAACAATATGTTATCATCTCTTATGGTTCTGTGAGTTGACTGAGCTTAGCTAGGCAATTCTTGTTTGGATTTCTGTATGCATTCACAGTTAGATGTTGAACAGGGACACAGTCATCTGAAGTTTTTAGTGGATTGGAATATTCCAAAGATGGTTCACTGAAATGCTTGTCGATGGATGCTAATTGTTGGGCGGGAGTTCTACTGCGGCACCTGGGTGGTCAGCTGGAGGCATCTACCTGTGGTATCTCTCTATGGCTTGCGTGGCACCTGGATTCTTAGGAGTTCCACAAACAAATTCCCAGTAGACTAATGTGGAACCTTGTAAGGCTTCTTATGATCTAGTTTCATAAGTCAAGCAACATCATTTCTGTAACATCCTGGTGGTTACACAGGGTCAGCCCAGGTTCTGTGTGGAAGGGAACTAAACAGTGTATGCATGCCAGGAAGTGTGGAAAAGACATCTTTGGAGATGAGCTATTCCAATGAATAACAGAATTGTTAATAGAACTGAGGAAATTCACTCTAGTCTGAACATCCAAAGTGTAAAAAATATACACACACACATACATTGTTAAACTGGGTTGCAGAAAGAGCTGCTGTCTGATATAATTAAGATATTTGGAGAGATTAATCTTCTACTACACACTCCTATCGCCAACCCAAAGCTCCCTCTATCATAATATGGGCCCGAAAAACGAAAATATTGCTCCCTGTCTCTCTTCACACATAATATTTTTATGGAAATGAAGACTTAAGCAAATATATCAATTGGCAGAACCTAAATCACCCTCAGAAACCTAGCTTCAAAGGAACCTCGAGGGTGTTATTTTTGCTTTGTCAGCCCCTCACATGGAAAGCAGGCTGGTGAGGCTGTGAATAGGTGTTGAAGAAGAAAATCTGTAATGTCTGACAAAATAGGGGTGAGTAGTTAGTTAACCAGCAAAACAGTCATCTGTGAGCAATAGTTTACTGTTAATGAAGGTTACCATGATAGAACACATCAGCACAGATGATAAAAGGACAATAAAATTCAACTAAAACTTATAAAATCAGAAATGAAAGCTCACTTCATTCACATTAGTAATTATAATCTTTTAAACTAATACTTTATTGTTGAAGTGTGTTTAGTATCTTGTGCAAGGTTATATATTGTTTGTGGCAGTAGAATTAAACCTTTATTGATTTCTAATCAAGGTGTCACTGCAGTATCAAACACAGCATTATACTGTGTACATGGAAAATAAACTTCAGTCTACAATACAAGAGGTGATCAAGAGAGTGCTTTATGAATTTGTTACTTTTATTTTTAGAACAAAGATTACAAATTTCCTCTGTTCTTTATTTTTCATTATTTTACTGTTGTTTTGAGTCACTGATCAAGAATATACTATGATAGAATTTGAGATTAAAGGATAATGAAAGGGTTTGAGATTTTAACGTGCTTTTCCCTGCTGTAATATTTAAAGCTATAATATTTTTGTCTTTCTCTAGACTATAGTTATGGAGTGGTTCCTAATAATCACATGCATTTAAGGATAGCATTTTCAACTGAACATAAAGAAAATTCGGAGCAGTTAAGAAAGGTATATAATCAATATTTGACTGAAAGTACTCAATATTACAGTTAGAAATTTACCTTTCCCTCTTATGAAGGATGATAGTTCACTGATTTAAAGTTCAGTGATAGGGGCACCAAGGTGGCACAGTCTGTTAAGTCCGACTCTTAGTGACTCTTGGTTTTGGCCTAGGTCATTATCTCAGGGTTGTGGGATTGAGCCCACAGAGCCTGTTTAAGATTCTTTCTCCCTCTCCTTTTGCCCTTCCCCACAGCATGTGCACTCTCTCTTAAATAAATATGTCTTAAAAAAAAGATAACGTCCACCGATTAAAACTTGAAAATTTAATTATTTTTAATCAAATTGTTTTTGGCTTTATGTTTTCCTGTGGCATATAATATACAACAATTCACATTTCACTTTTAAAAATATTAGAAATAGTGATTCGAATCATCAGTTCTTGGGCATTTAAAATGCATGTAGATAGAACAGTAGAACTATACTGTGTGGTATTTTTTCCCTAAAAACTCCAAGGAAAACAATGAATATAATGTTTATTACCTTGCTTAGGAATGTACTATGTTCCAACAGAGACTTTAAATATCCTGTGGAAATTTTCAATGTAGAATATCTTATGTTAGTTTTTTAAAAGAATATAACATATAAACATTCCTAAAGAAATAAGAATAAGGGAGAGCCTAGCAATTTTGGTTAAAACCTCCAGATTTATGTTTGAGAAATTTCTTCTACAGGTTCAGCATCCTGGACATATTTTACTTCTTATTTTACCTATCTATAGTTTTACCTAACTCTATTCTGACCCCTAAGATGTTTAACATAATTTGAAAATTGCTTATATATATGTCTCTTACTCTCTTTCTTGGTAACAAACTTGAAATATTAATTTTGAATTATAATACTGCTACTTCATTGAAATAGATATGCTGTATCTTTCCAACTAGAATATGGTAGAAGTCTAATTATGGGAAAGTATTCATCAACATTATGACTTTTGCATAATTTGGTTAAAGTAAAGAATAGTTCTGTTTTTAAAACATGCTGAATGTATTAGCCATTTATATATGCGAGCAATCACTGTAGTTAAGAAATGTGGAAATGTAGTAGGAAGAGAGCAAACATTAGTAGAAACACTTCGAAATGATTTTCAAGCAATTTTTTTGTTTTCATTTGAGTATAGTTGACACACAATGTTACATTAGCTTCAAGTATACAACTTAGTAATAAAACATCTCTACACATCATGCTATGCTCACCACAAGTTTAGCTACCATCTGTCACCATACAAAGCTATTACAATATCATTGACTGTGTTCCTAATGCTGTACCTTTTATTCCCATGACTTATTCGTCCCACAGATTTTCAAGCAGTTTATTTGAATATTGTGGAGAAATATAAGAGAGTGATAAGAATTCTGAAAAACAAGGAGGCTAAAATGCAGTCTGCTTGCATGGGAATAACATTTTTAGTGTGCTATAGGGCTGTATTTGAGAGAGATTGAAAGTAAATAAAGTTCTAAATATGTGTATATAAAGCTTGATATATTATTAAAATGATGGCTTTACTCTTTAATTATTGGTACTCTTTTAACCTCTTAGATGTTATCTGAAATAGAAAAAGAAGAATTTCTGAGGAATAAAGCCCATTGTGGCAGTCCTGATTCTATCCCGGAGCCTGGTCCTCGTGATTTGCCTGTGGATGAACATGTTTTGCCAGGTGTGCTAAACTGCTCAATAATATTTTTGATAATTTTTATGTGATTGACCATAGTTCTCTGAAAAAAATTTAGACTGTTTTCTTTTGACATTTAGAAAAATACAATCATGATATTTGGAAATTATTATGCCTTTGCTATACTTAATTTCGAATTTTCATAGTTTTTTATGCCTCCTAAATTAACTTGGTTTAAATATATTTACATTTTTCCATATATATCGGACTGATAGATATACCCAGCCTTGGATTTTTTTTTTTTAGATTTATTTATTTTTGAGAGAGAGAGAAAAAGAGAGAGATAGTGAGCAAGGGGAGAGGCGGAAGGAGAGGGAAAGAAGCAGACACCCTGCTTAGTGGAGAGCCTACCACAGGGCTTGATCCTAGGACCCCGAGGCCATGACATGAGCCAAAATCAAGTTGGAAGCTGAACCAACTGAGCCACCCAGACATCCCCAGCCTTGAATTTTTAAGTATCCTTTAACCATGTGTGTTCCTTTAACTACAGCACATACACACACACACACACACACACACACACACACACACACACACGTTTTTGTTTGGTGGTATAGTTAAGGCAAGTTATGTGATTTGATTTCTTTTTTGACTGAAGTGGGACTTCTTTGTATATGACTGCAATAGGATTTTTATGTATGTTCAAGAATGTATTTTTTGCATATTACCACTTTTACTTTGGTAATACATTGACCTTATTTCTTCATTTCAAAATTACTTTCATACTCTACATTAAGTCAGTTTTGACAGGCTTGATTTTGAGAATAATATTTCTCTTCATGAATACAGATGATGTTGATATAAATTTTGGATACTGTGAAGTGGAAGAAAGATGTAGACAGTCTTTTGAGGCTTGGCAAGACAAACAGAAAGAACTGGAAGGCCAGGAGAAAGAAACTCTCAAAGCTCAAAGGGATAGAGAAGAAAAGCAATTTCAAGAAGAAGAAGAAAAGAGACGTTGCTGGATGAAACAATTTGAAGTTGAAAAGAAGAAATTAGAGAATATTCAGAAGGTAAAGGGTTTTTAAAAATTTTTTGTTTTTGTTTTTCATATAATTTTTCTTTTATTAATTTTTAATTTAAATCCACTTTAATTAACATACACTGTATTATTAGTTTCAGAGGTAGAATTCAGTGATTCATCAGTTACATATAACACCCAGTGCTCATTACTTCAAGTGCCCTCCTTAATGCCCATCACCAATTACTCCATCCCCCCCACATACCCTCTAGCAACCCTCAATTTGTTTCCTGTAGTTAAGAGTCTCTTACGGTTTGCCTCCCTCTCTGTTTTAATCTTATTTTATTTTTCCTTCCCTTCCCCTGTGTTCATCTGTTTTGTTTCTTAAATTCTGCATATAAGTGAAATCATATGGTATTTGTGTTTCTCTGACTTATTTCACTTAGTATAATATCCTCTAGTTTCATCTGCATTGTTGCAAATGGCAAGATTTCATTCTTTTTGAAGGTTGAGTAATATTCCATTATATATATATACATATATATTCCACATACATACATATATATATATTCCATATATATAAACATATATATATTCCATATATATACATATATATATTCCATATATATACATATATATATTCCATATATATATACATATATATATATTCCATATATATATACATATATATATATTCCATATATATATATACACATATATATATTCCATATATATATACAAAAAAATGTATAAAAAGAGCCCAGATATCCATTGACTTTTTCATACCCTTCTAGTCATACAAGAAGGCAACAGAATTTTCCTGATCATGAAATGCCCTTGCTATGTGGTCTAATGTATAGCAATTACATAAAACATACTTGGTTATAGCGGTTCACCCATGTAGATAATGGTATGTGCCTTGCTCCCGTAATTGAGCTAATTCCTGAGACTAGAAATTTTTTGGTGTGAAGGAGTTTTGTGTTGTTTTTGTTTCTGTTTCCTTTTAACCCTACCCCAGGAAGTCCATACCTTTAGGTCATGGTAGTGGTATATTGAGAAACTGGTGGATTTTTAGGACCCTACTTTATGGTCATCAGGATTGTTAGAATGTGTAGATAACAAGCGGGACTGACTTCTCTGTCTCACATTACTAAAATTGACCTACATATTACCCACATTTACTAGTTTTGAGAGTCACATATAGAGAACATTGACATGTGGTCACTTAGGTAGTTCAGTGGATTCTAGCTCTCATGTTGAGTACATGGCATTTCCTGATTGTATAGAAAATAAATCAATTAAAAGCAATTATACTGTAGACCCTGTTTGGCTGTGGCTTTTTCTAGTAATCTGAACTATGGATTCTTAGCTTTCCTTTTGTTATATTTTCCTTTCCACAGACCAGATAATTGGTCATTTCCAAAAGTCAGAAGCTTTATTCCAGGATAGGATTTAATATAATTTAGATTATTGGAGTAGTGTTTGTTGTCTTATGCTGAAATGCATCATTGCTATAGATTGTTAGTGCTGTTTTCAGATTTAGAAAACATCTGACTTTTAAATTCTGTTCACTCAAATTGCCATTTTTAATTGTTTTAAAAAAAAATTTATTGACTACCGCAATGCCAAAGCATTGTTGTGTGCTTCAATGACGCAAAAGAGATCTGACATCCGGGCCCCATCTTCAAAGAATTCTAACTAGTTTCTGAAAGTAATTTGTGCTTTATCATAAAATTATAGTTTAAAATATTTTAATGAATTCCTGAATATATACTTTGTTATGTCTTGGGGCTTAAAACTTGTCCAATGGGACCATGCCATAATTTTATAATGATGCATTGTAAATATGTAATTTACTTACTTTCAGTAGTTCTTTTCTGTGTCCTTTGTTAGTTGTTGGGGGAATGAAATATGAAGCTATTGTACATTTCTTTCCTTAAGAGATCTACCCAACTTCTCCCTCCTCATTATTGGCAAGTGATCACATTACATTTTTGCATCAATTAAGAACTCCCTCTTCCTAATCCTCTATCTGGTTTGCACTAACCTTTGTATTCACCCTACCTTTTTTTCTTGTCTTTGCTCCACACTCAGTAGGAAAGGTTTCTTCTACTAAAGGTTAGCTTTCCCTGCTCTGCTCTATATTCCATTATTTTTCAGTTTACCCCTGCTTTTTTATTTGTTTGATTTACCTTGTATGCTGAAACACCCCTATCAACTTCCTCCTTTCTTATTTTTTATAAGCATGTTCAGTTTTTTCCCATCCTAGAAACAAAACAAAAGAAAAATCATGAGGTCACATTTCTTGATACGCTCACTTTAGCTTCTCTATAGCTCTCCTTATCATAGTAAGGCTTCTTAAAGAATAGTTAGTTTTGCTCTATTTATGTCCTAGTCTCTCATTGAATCCTAAACTTACTAGGTATATATCACCACCACCCCACTAAATGAAACTGCTCTCAACAAAATAACCAATGACTTCTAAGTTTCCATATTCACCGTTTCTTTTTAAGTTCTTATATTGGCCTCTGTAGCATTTTATGCCAGTAAAAATTTGATTGTTGACCATTTCTCTCTTCCTTGACTTCTGTGGGATCACACCTCCTTGATTCTCTTCTTACATGTTTGGCAATTCCTCCTTCATATCCATGTTAGCCTTCTCTGTCTCTGTCTCTCTTGAATACAGTACTACCAAGGATTTCTTCCTCTGTCCTTTTTTTTTCTCATATACTTTCTCTCTTGATAATGTCATCCATAGCTGACAGAAACATATCTATATTTATAACAAAAGAGAAAAATGAGCTATGTAACTCTCCTACAGATACTTTACACTCAGAACTTAATGTGTCTAGAACTGAAGGCACTGTCTTCCTGAGTCGTGCTTCTCCTCTGGTATTCGTCATTTTGATGAGCTACGCTATCATCATAGTCTAAGCTAGAAAGGTGAGGACCATCTTTGGCTCTTCCTTCTTTTTATTATCCTCTTCCGTCAGATAGTTATATTATCCACCCTCTCATCCACCCACCTATCTGCTGTTACTCTGTAGTTCGGGGTGTCCTAATGTCCAGCTTGGCGTATTCACTAAACTCTCTAACTGATCTCTCTACTTTTGGTTTTGTATTCCACAAACCCATTCACCATAGTGCTGCCAGAAGGATTTTTTTAAAACATTATTTCTCTGCTTGATTCTCATTGTATAAGATTATGTCCAAAGAAATATTCACACTTCTTTTATTTCCAGGTACTTGGCAGTTTGTAGCAATTTCATGTTTACGTTGTCTTTGTATCTGTTCTCACTCACACCACCATATCTACAGAAGGCTCTCCTTGATTCTTACATATATTTCTCTAATAACTACCTTATTGATCTTTTTAGTGAATCCTTGGCTTTCTGTCTTTAACTTGAATGTAACCTTTTAATTTTCCTAAAAACGGAGTTACATTTTCCTAGTTGAAAAACATTTAATAAATGCCTTCAAGTAAAATCTTCTACATGAGACTTTTCATGCATGATCTTCTAGTTATAGCACCTATTTCTACTGTGATCCTTTATAGTCTTCTCTTGTGATAAATTTATTCTGCTAAATTTGAGATAATATGTGATCTTAGATAGTGTTCCCATACTAAAGGTAAAATTTTAGGGGCGCCTGGGTGGCACAGAGGTTGAGCGTCTGCCTTCAGCTCAGGGCGTGATCCCGGCGATCTGGGATCGAGCCCCACATCAGGCTCTTCTGCTATGAGCCTGCTTCTTCCTCTCCACTCCCCCTGCTTGTGTTCCCTCTCTCGCTGGCTGTCTCTATCTCTGTCGAATAAATAAATAAAATCTTTTAAAAAAAATAAAAATAAAAAAATAAAGGTAAAATTTTAGAGGAAGGGATTATACTTTACTGATCTTGTTTATTCTGCAGAGCCTTAACACAATAGATGATAATCAAGAAAATCATTATCCACTGAACTCATAGATTATGTGAATTAAATGGGATGGTGTGGAGAGAAAAAATTGTAATGTAAAACTCATCTTGCAAACATTATTATTTGTAATTTTTGCATTGCCCAGCAGCAATATAACAATATAACAACATACCTAGCCAATACATTTTATTTATTATTTATTTATTGTTATTTATTATTTTATTTTGTGTATGTTTATTAACATACTCAAATAAATAAAACACTTTCCCAGGTTGCTAACATCTTGATGTGCTCAAAATGGGAATCCTAGATATCATTTATGTGATACTTTAGGTTGAGATTAAAGTTGTTATCCCCATGCTGATAACAGAGTATCAGTGGGTGAGTTGTTATCTGTAACTATTATTTACAAACATAGGTTGGGAGATTGAATATAATGAACATATTTTTTTGACATTTGAACATAATATCTCAATATTACCATATGTTCAGCAAGAACAGGACAAGATGAATGATGAACTCCATAAAGAAGAGAAAATGTGGAAAGAGAAATTTAAACAGCATGAGGTATCTGTTTCTTGTTTTTAATCATCACAATAATAATTCTTCATTTGAAATAAATTATTTTACTTGAAATGGACATTTAAAAATAATATTGGCTATCTGCTGTAGGATTTAATTTACTAAAGCTTTAAATATTCATTAATCATCAGAAATTCTCCTTGAAATATAATGTCCTAAAAATTAAAATAAACTGGTTTAGTGAGTGAACATGTCTATATAAAATTAGAATTCTACAGTTTTTTAAGGTTTGAGGAAACATACTATTATATATATTTCATTATGATTGAAGATGCTTATGAAAATCACACCTGGGAATATAATAGTATAACGATTGAAATTCAGGACGAGGGAGAAGTTGTAAAAGCCACTGGAGCAGAAAGGCACATTACCTAAAAAGGAGGAACAGTAAACTAACAGCTGACTTCTTGAGTGAAATGATGGAAGAAGATAGAATAAAACAATTTAAATTTAAGTGTTAATGGTTTCTTTGATCATTAGTGTTCTTTGAATCCGGAGTCATCACCTGATTTCTAGACTCAGTTTTCATTTCTTGTATGCCTAAATATTTGTTGAAAACGTTTTTGGGTGGCAAATTTTCTCAGTCTTTGCACACTTGAAAATATTTTTATTTTGCTTTAACAACCGAACGACTAGTTTCCTAGAGGATAGAATCCAGATTTATTACAATTTGGTTTTAACAAATTAAAGACATAACTCCAGTGCATATTTATATATACAATTTTTATGTTTCATTTGCCTGTTTTATTTTTTTATTTTTTTTAATGTTTTTTATTATATTATGTTAGTCACCATACAGTACATCCCTGGTTTCTGATGTAAAGTTCGATGATTCATTAGTTGCATATAACACCCAGTGCACCATGCAATACGTGCCCTCCTTACTACTCATCACCAGCCTATCCCATTCCCCCACCCCCCTCCCCTCTGAAGCCCTCAGTTTGTCTTCCGGAGTCCATTGTCTCTCATGCTTCATTCCCCCTTCTGATTACCCCCCCCTTTCTTTATCCCTTTCTTCCCCTACTGATCTTCCTAGTTCTTATGTTCCATAGATGAGAGAAATCATATGATAATTGTCTTTCTCTGCTTGACTTATTTCACTTAGCATTATCTCCTCCAGTGCGGTCCATGTTGCAGCAAATGTTGAGAACTCGTTCTTTCTGATAGCTGAGTAATATTCCATTGTATATATGGACCACAACTTCTTAATCCATTCATCTGTTGAAGGGCATCTCGGTTCCTTCCATAATTTAGCTATTATGGACAATGCTGCTATGAACATTGGGGTGCATATGGCCCTTCACTTCACTATGTCTGTATCTTTGGGGTAAATACCCAGTAGTGCAATGGCTGAGTCATAAGGTAGCTCAATTTTTAACTTTTTAAGGGACCTCCACACTGTTTTCCAGAGTGGCTGTACCAACTTGCATTCCCACCAACAATGTAGGAGGGATCCCCTTTCTCCACATCCTCTCCAGCAATTGTTGTTTCTTGCCTTGTCAATTTTTGCCATTCTAACTGGCATAAGGTGGTATCTTAGTGTGGTTTTGATTTGAATTTCCCTGATGGCTAATGATTTTGAACATTTTTTCATGTGTCTGTTAGCCATTTGTATGTCATCATTGGAAAAGTATCTGTTCATATCTTCTGCCCATTTTATGATTTGTTTATTTGTTTCTCACGTATTGAGTTTGAGAAGTTCTTTGTAGATCTTGGATACCAGTCTTTTATCTGTAGCATCATTTGCAAATATATTCTCCCATTCCGTGGGCTGCCTCTTAGTTTTTTTGACTGTTTCCTTCGCTGTGCAGAAGCTTTTTATTTTGATGAAGTCCCACAAGTTCATTTTATCTTTCGTTTCTCTTGCCTTTGGAGATGTGTCATGAAAAAGGTTGCTTTGGCCAATGTCGTAGAGGTTGCTGCCTATGTTCTCCTATAGGATTTTGATGGATTCCTGTCTCACATCGAGGTCTTTAGTCCATTTGGAGTTTATCTTTGTGTATGGTGTGAGAGAGTGGTCAAGTTTCATTCTTTTGCATGTAGCTGTCCAATTTTCCCAGCACCATTTATTGAAGAGACTGTCTTTTTTCCACCAGATGTTTTTTCCTGCTTTATCAAAGATTAGTTGCCCAAAGAGCTGAGGGTCCATTTCTGGGTTCTCTATTCTGTTCCATTGGTCTATGTGTCTGTTTTTGTGCCAGTACCATGCTGTCTTTGTGATCACAGCTTTGTAGTACAGCTCGAAATCCGGCATTGTGATGCCCCCAGCTTTGTTTTTCCTATTTACATATTTTTGCCTGTTATCATTGTAAATTTGATACTCATTCCTTACATTCTTTTGAAGTCTTAGGATTTTTTACTTTTTACATCCATCCACACATATTTACTGATTTCTTATTTCGTGCCAGGTACTTCTGAGTGTTCAAGGTACAGCAGTGGATAGAATGGAAAATGCTGCCTTCATGGAGCTTAATTCCTTAGGGTTCTGAAATATTGCTAGCATCCATGTGAGTGTGTCTATGTGTATGCATGAAAAGTTAACTCCACTCTTTATCTTATGACCTTTTTTGGTTTAGAAAACATTTTTCTTTTCTTTTCTTTTTTAAGTTTTATTTATTTTAGAAAGAGAGAGTGCCGGGGTAGGGGGAGGGCAGAGGGAGAGAGAGAATCCTGAAGCCGACTCCCCACTGAGTGCAGAGCCAACACAGGGCTCAGTCCCAGGATCCTGAGATCATGACCTGAGCCTAAATCAAGAGTCAGACCATGAACCTACTGAGCCACCCAGGTGCCCCTGAAAACATTTTTCTATTATTTTCTTCTCTTCAGTTTTTCTCAGGTCTTTAGCTGTAACTCCTCCTTGTTATATTAGAATTTCTGTGTTGATCCCCTTTACACATGAACGTCTCTGTCATAAATTTCATGTCTTTTTATTTTGTATGTTGTTTCAGGAAAATGTCTAATTTGGAAGTTTTTATTTAGCCAACACCTATTTAAGCCATTCTATTTTGATTTTTTGTTTGAGTGAGTCATATTTTTTTTATTTGAGCACTTGCATTATGTGACTAGGCTAGTTCTTCATATTGCTTATATGTACGTTCTACCTTGCCTTCCTGGTATCATAAATCGCACCCAATAATCCCCTGCTTCTGTAGTCTCTGTGCTAGGTCTGGGAGTCTCCTTTATCAGACCTCCCATCTCAGAAAGTTTGAAGTGCTCTTCTCCTACACAAATTTTGGCCTGTGGTTTCTCTTGCTTTTTCTCTGTGTCATTCTGATTTCGTATGCTTTCTATCTTCAGGGAGTTCCTCAATTTGTATCTGGGTGTCTTAGTTTAGCTCTAATATTAGAATATCAACCTCCTACCATGATCAAAACTCCCAAATATTTTAAAAGATTAATACCCTTTAAAACAAATGGCTTTAGTTCTTCTAAGTGAATTTTATAGGAACTTCATTATGATTTCCATTTTACTGTGTGTTTTCAGCCTATATTTTAGATGATATTTTAATAACATCTTCAGTTTATGCTGACTACTATTTATCTTACCTTACTTTAGGAGTTTATTAAAAACTTGAATTTACAAATGGAAGAAGAAAGAACAAGATTTAAAGATCTACAAGAAAAAGAAAAAATACGTTTGTTAAAACTGCAGCATAATGCAGCTGTAACAATTCAAGCTAAATATAAAGCATTTGTGGCATACCAAAAATATGGCCCTATCGTAAAAGAACAAGTAGAAAGTAAGAAAAGGAAAGCACAAGAGTGGAAAGAAAAGGAAGCAAAAATACGACAGATGGAAGAAGAAAAACGAAAAAGATTGGAGGAGGAACAAAAGATAGAAGAAGAGATAAAAAAGCAGAAGCAGGAGGAAAGGAGGAGGAGAGAAAAAGAATATGAAGAAAAAAAGAACATCATGAGAAGAGAAAAAGAGCAACTACTAAAAGAAAAATTAAGATTAAGAGAAGATGCAAGCAAACAGCTAATAATAAGTAGAGCATTAAAGAAAGGTGAATATAATATCAAACATTTAGCTGTTGAAGATACATCAAAAAATAAGGATGATATAGCCAAAAAGGTAAGGGATGAAAAGTCAAAGAAATGGGAAGATGTTCCCCTCTGGCTACCTGAAAAGTCAAATAAGACAGAAAAGGTGGGTAGACAGTTTATATTAAAAGAATCAGTACAAGTGCAATCAAAAGATCCTATTACAAGCCAGGCAATTTTGGCAGAATTTGAAGTAAAAAATGAAAACCTGGCAAAACAACAATGTTTTGAAAAAACTGTCAAGGAGGAAAGAAATTATGAAAATGTAGACAAAAAAACTGAATTGGATAACCCAGATCTGAAAGAAAATGTGAAAGAACAGTTTCAGCTGCAAGAATTAAAGCCTCAAATACAAAAAGGGAAAAATGTGAAACCTGCCATAAATGAAAATATGAGACAAGACACCCAAATAACAATATTAGGATATAATCAAGAAATTAACAGGGTAAAAAACAATGAAGCACAGAAAATAATTAAAGATACTCAACAGAATAAGATACAAAAAGTAGAAAAAGAAGAGCTATCACAACAGAATGGAACATTATATGAAGAGAACAACATTTCAGTGATTTCAATGAAGCAACAACCACTAAAATTAGAAAATCCTGAAGTTATAGGGGAAAATATAATACTACAAGAAAAAGAAATTGATTTAAAATCCAAAGAAACTGAGGAGCTCCCAAAAGTCAATACTCTGAATAGTGATGTGATTTTTAACTACAGTGATTCCATGATAAATATAGAAGGCAAAATAAATAAGCAAGATTATATTTTCAGTAAAAATGCTCTTTGTAAAGACTTGGGTAGCTATAATGCAAAAAACTCCTTAGTTTCTAAAGAAGTAAACTCTCTTAAGTCTCAACTTGAAGAAAACCCAGATGAATGTCATGAAAATGGAGCTGAATGTGAAAGTATTGTGACCTGTCCTTTACCAAAGCCAACACTTCTAACTTCTATTGAAGAAAAGAGGCTGGCTTGGATAAAATCATTTAAACCATGGTTTGAAATTTTCAAGCAAAATCAACAAAAGAAAATTGTTAAGATGAAGAGACCTGTAAAATGCCCAGCCAACGTGATGCCCCCTTTGAATATACCAGAAATTCTTCAACGTGGCCCTTGGAATACTTTACAGCAGGTATTTTATAACTTTATAATACTTTCTCATATTTAATTACAATTGATTCTCTAAGATGTTACTTTAAAAATATCAGAAGACATATTTTGTATCCAAGAATTTTGTCTCTTAGCTCGTGGAATTGCTAATGAAATATTGCCCCATTTGAGAGGGGATGTATTTAAAAGATCTTGATTAAAATTATTTAAGGCATCTTCTCCTTCAGTGCAGCACTACAAAAAGCTATGATTTATATCTTGAAGCCATGTTCAAGAGTCCTGTAGCCATTATTAAGCTTCTAAGAGTGGAGGCATCTGGAAATTTAGTGTTGAATTAGAGTAGGAAATTCCTAAATTGACATTCAGTTAGTTTGCTATATTCTTGGGCACAACACCATCTACTGGCTCCTTTTGGAATGAAGTGGATTTCTCTGTACCTGACAAGGGCTGTGAAAGAAGGGCTTACAATAGAAGACTCTAGAATTTCTGTGTGGAAACATATTTAGTCATATGGTATATAAACACGGTGCATATATGCCTGAAATTTAAATAATCATCACCAGCTGCTATGAATTTTCTAAGACCATATTTTCAACCAAAATTAAGACAAAAACTAACAGGAACCTGGGTGGCTCAGTCGGTTAAGTGTCTGCCTTAGGCTCAGGTCGTGATCCCAGGGTCCTGGGAGAAGACCCACACTGGGCTCCCTGCTCAAAAGGGAATCTGCTTGTCCCTCTCCCTCTGTCACTCCCCCCACTCATGTGCATGCTCTCTCTCTCTCAAATAAATAAATAAATAAAATATAAAAAAAAAGACAGACACTAACAAATGTGTAGAAAAACAGGAAAGAATATTTCAACTAGTACAATACTAGAAAGGACTTACGATTAAAATGCATGTATCTGGCTAAAGCCTGAAACTGAAATGTATTCAATAAGATGTATTTAGTTTTTTGATATAGATAGATGCCTAGGAAAAGAAACATTCATGTTAATATACATGAATTTTAAAATTTATTCGTTCAGCAAATATCTGTCCAATATGATTTTTTTAAAGATTTTATTTATTTATTTGACAGAGAGAGAGATAGCCAGCGAGAGGGAACATAAGCAGGGGGAGTGGGAGAAGAAGCAGCAGGCTCCCAGTAGGGAGCCTGATGTGGGACTCTATCCCAGGACCCTGGGATCATGCCCTGAGCCAAAGGCAGACGCTTAACGACTGAGCCACCCAGGCGCCCCTGTCCAATATGACTGATCAATATTTATTGTTGGACTAAAGGGACAGAAAGAAACCCCGGTCATTGACATTATGGTGCTGACTTTGGTGTACGAAAAGGCTTTAAACAAACAAATATACCAATAAATATATTACTACAGATTTTGATAATTGCCATAAATAAGATTTCAAGGTATTCTTTAAAAGGACAATAAGATAGTGGGCTTTAAAGAGATCTCTTGGATGTGAAAAAGCAGTACAAAAAACAAGAACTACTTTGAAGTTCCTCTATTTCCTAGGCGATGTATTTTCATATCCATCAGATGTGTAGAGCTACATATAGAATCGCTCATTAGCTCTTCTGTTATTTTCTTTGGCTACGTTATCTCTGGAATCATTCTTTCTCTACTTTCCCTAAGATGTTCGTGCAGGCTTTCTGAATTGGTAACATTATCTACTAACTTTTATTTTGGGCAATTTTCCTTAAGCATATCTGTTTGAGCTAGGCACAAGTGACAGCTTCATGCTCACCGCGTACTAGTTTCTAAAGTAAACTGAAGTTAGTAAAACAGCAATGCTCTTCTCTTTCATTATCGGTCTCTGCTCTGTTCAATGAGGAGAGCACTGAGGAAGTTAAGATGTGTGAACCTGTTTCGTTGGTGGTTTTTTTCCTACCCACTCTTTTCCTTTTGTGAAACTCTTGTCAATATACATAAAATAAGGATTACTCCTTTTGCTTCTTAGAGCAAGTCCTCGCAAATTGTAATGTGTATACAGATCACCTGGGAATTTGTTAAAATGCTAATTTTGATTCATTAGGCCTGGTGACCAGTCTCAATGTTCTGCATGTTTTAAAGAGTTCAGCTATTTATTTGAGAGAGAGAGAGAGTGTGAATAGGGGGAGAGGGAGAAGCAGACTCCTCGCTGAGCACGAAGCCCCATGTGGGGCTCGATGCCAAGCTCGATGTGGGGCTCCATGTGAGACTTGATCCCAGGACCCTGAGATCATGACCTGAGCCAAAGGCAGACGCTTAACTGACTGATTCCACCCAGGCGCCCCAATGTTCTGCATTTTTGCCGTGTTCCTGGATGATGCTGTTGGTGCTGACCCATGGATTTTTTTTTTTTTAATGTTCCTACCATTGGTTTAATAAGTTTTCTGGCATTTGATGGGTTTTCTTTGGTGGGCTTTATTTTTTAGAGCAGTTTTAGGTTCACAGCAAAATTGTACAAAAGATACAAAGAATTCCTATATATCTCCTCCCATCCCCATTAACATCCTTCACCAGAGCACTGGAGTGGTATATTAGTTAAAATTGATAAACTGACATTGACACATCATGATTATCCAAAATCCATAGTTCACATTTGGGTTCACTCACTCCAAGTGTTGCACATTCTATGGCTTTGAATAAATGTATAATGACATATATCCACCATTACAGTATTATACAGAATAGTTTAACTAAAAATCCTCTGTGTTTCACCTATTCATCCTTCCGCCTCTCCTAATGCCTCTTTTTACCTTCTCTGTAGTTTAGCCTTTTCCAGAATTTCAAGTAGTTGGAATCACAGTATATGGTGTTTTTAGAATTACTTTTCATTTAATAATATGCATTTAAGTTTCCTCCATTTTTTAATGGCTTCATAACTCCCTTCTTTTAGTGCTAAATAATATTCTGTTGTTTGGATGTACCACTTTTTATCCACTCACCTAGTAAAGCATGTCTTGGTTGCTTTCAAGTTTTGACAATGATGAATAAAGCTACTATAAATATCCATATACAGGTTTTTCTGTAGATCTAAATTTTCAGTACTTTTTGGTAAACACTAAAGTATGCACTTGCTGGATCATATGGTAATTGTATGTTTAAAGATGGCATTTTGTAACACTTCTGCATTTATAGGTACATTCATAAACATTTTTGAACTTTATACTGTATACTTGATTCTTCAAAGTACACTACTGCTACCGACCCATGACTCTCTTACTTTGATTTTCTAATCTCTTAGCTTCACATCTTTATCCTTATTTTGATCACTCACTGCCATCTTTGGAAGGTCCTTCTAGAGAAGACCTTTAGAAGAGAAAAGTTCAGTCTTCTAGAATTTCACCCAGTGATAAATTCATTTTGCTTATATTAATCTCTCACTTTCAGGCTTCAGCACATGAAATCGGGTCTGCCTCTTGTCTATACTTCTTTACATATCGTCAGGCAATAGTGGTTTTCATTACTTGACTGTGGGGTGGATGAGTGGGAGAATGGACAAATGGATGAATAAATAAGTCCAATTGAATGTTAATCCCTTCTCCATACTACTGCTAGCTTCACAATTTAGAGTGTATTAATTAAAAAGGAAGTTAATGTAAAAATTATTTGAGCGTAATTTAATAAGGTACTAATAAACCCTGTATCAAGTAAGATCAGGGTCCTGATTTTATTTCTGTCATTTACTGGTTGTGTCACCTTGGCAAGGTGCTTGACCTTTTTGAGCCTCAGTTTTGTCTTTTATAAGCTGGGAAGAGCAATATCTATTGGAGAGAATTGTTGAATTTTTTAAAAAATATTTTATTTATTTATTTGAGAGCGAGAGAGGGAGGGAGAGAGCACAAGCAGGGGGAGCAGCAGAGGCAGACAGAGAAGCAGACTCTCTGCTGAGCAGGGAGCCTGATGTGGGGCTCGATCCCAGGACCCTGGGATCATGACCTGAGCTGAAGGCAGAAATTTAAACAACTGAGCCACCCAGGTGCTCCAGAATTGTTTTTTAAAATAACATATATGAAGAATATAGTCTAGGGCTCCTAGTGTATATAATAGTCATTGTCAAACATGGATCTCAAGCAAAGATTATTGACAACATTATATGTATATATATATATAGTTTAAGTGTTCTAATTTATTTTTCTTTTATTTTTGATATCTTGCTACTAATGATAACTTACTTTAAATAATCATTAAAAAGGGTACTGAACTTAAGGATTTTTTATATGGCTTTATAACATGGCACGAAGGATAACATTTTAGCTGTTGATTATCTTTTAGATCAGAATGTCTCACGTCCCTTATACAAGGCAAATAGTAATAAACTGGTGTTGTAATGGCACATGAGCTACTAGAAGTTAGATTCTGCTTCATTTAATCCAGTAATCATACCTCAGATTCAGTCTCCTTGCAGCTGATTTTTAAAATATTATTTCTTCAGATTGAGGAGATTTAAGATTTTATCACTGAACAGATGTTCCGCAAAAAGCAAAACCAAGGGTCACTGCTTTCACTATTTTTGTAATTATAGTCTACCATAAATGACTATCACTCCTTGTATTAAACTCAAGAATAATTGAAAGTGAAATCTCTAAAATTATATGGCTATTTAAGGTCATCTTATGTACCATGATCTGTCAAGGGTTTAGGCAAATATAGATGATTAAGTAGAAAAATGATTTGTTATCTTTTATTGAAATATAATGAATGAGTCATAAGTTCTATAGGTAGAACAGTTAATTTTCAAGTTACAAGAGCCTGAAAAGATTAGTTTTTGAAATATCTTTATATTACCCTTTATTAAAGAAATAAACTATGAATGCTATATTTTAGTTTTGCCACAGGGCACTTTATCGTTCATTTATTTCTGAAACATTTAGTGAACATCCACTATGCGCCAGTTGCTCTTTTTCAGGCTGACCATGCAGTGATGAACACCTTTGAGTACTAATTCTGTGTTGACCTTAATAGTGAGAGCATAAAGCAGTTTTATTTATATGATTATTGTCATGCATGTATCAATAAATGATTAATATAAAAATTTATTTTGATCTCATATGTTTGGAAAAACCTAGGGTAGGATAGATAACCAATTACTGTACCATAAGGAAATTTTAAAAATCTTCCATAAAAGGAAGGAGGAAATGTTACGAAATGCCTCATATTCAAAAGTAGATATCATTAATAAGGACACTGCAGCAGTCACTCCTACACTGTAATTAAAGTAAACTAGAGAGATTACTACATCATAAAAACTAGAACCTAACCGTTTATACAGGTGGTTGTAAGCAACATATGATTACATCAGGCAGGAAAATATAAATTAGAAGGTAGAGGAGAATTTATTTCTAAAAGCTGCAGTTGTGGAGGTTTTGGTTTTAAAGTGCTTAGTTCTAAATAGTGTGTTCACTTGTTAGTATACAGCTAGCTTCCTTCCAGAATTTATAGGTTCTCTTTGTGGACAAATTAAATGGGTAATACACAGCGGTTTTCTTGACACAAATGCATGAATATTTTTCTTTCTGAAAAACCATAAAATATGAATTTGTTTCAAAAGTTATTTTAGACTATGAATAACTGAGAAATTCCTGAAATAATTATGAAATGAGAAACTTATTCACCTGAAGTTTGAAAAATATTGTTTATTGCTTTTGCAACTCAAATCAAGGAGTGGACTTAATCCCTTCTTTATATCTCCACGAACATATGGTCTTCCCATTCACTTACATAAATATGTAAATTTAAAACTTTTAGTTTAATTTAATGCACAGGAAATGTTCCAAATGAAGAGTAGTTACTGTACTTAAGACTCTCATACTTTTTCTAGCTTTTTCTGAAGCAATAATGCTTTCAATTTCAATAGAACATTTTTAAAATTTCTGTTTCAGTATGATATATACTAGACTCTCCCTATAAAGCTAATACTATTAAAATTTTCAGTACATGGGAAACCTGGCCTTAGGATTTTTGATATGACAATATGAGAGTATTCTTAATATAAAATGATTTAACATATATAGTTATTTCAGTGCATGGACTTAATTATAGTGAAGAACAAACATACTATATTTATTTCTCTACCATTTTCTTTATGTGAGGGTTCTTGATTTTAATAAGTAGGGTGATTTTCAGTAATCTGAAAATATTCCTGCTGTCTGACATATTCTTGTGCATCTGTAAGTGTAGTCCTTAGTATATATACCATAAAGTTGAGTACATTCTTTGATACTGAATTTTCTTTAGTTAAAAAGACTAAAACCAAAATGATAGAAAAATTCTTTAAGAAAAAAGCTTTGTATTGAGTCCACAGTATTATTTCAATAATAAGAAATCTCTTGAATCTATAGTCTTCAAAATGTTTGAAAATACAGAAAAAATACCATTCATGGTTATATCACAGATTCTATATGCTTTGGGTATATTACATTCTTCAACAGTAAAGAATGATTCATACCAGTAAGGAATGATTCATACCAGCGGACTTGTAATAGAAAGCTATTTTTATTACATGGTTTAATTATTATTGCGTGGTCCTATTTATTACAGGTTCTATAATTTTCTCAAACTTTGTTTTTGGAAGGTAGTTGAGCCATTTTAATTGAATCATGGCAGGTTGGACAAAGAATCTATCCCCTGACATACTGTGGTTCCTGTTACTATCCAGGTATCCCTAGGATACTGTCAAACACAGATCTTAAGCACTTATGTAGTACAATCTTGAAAATAGTGCCAAAATAATTCACACAGAAAGTGAATTTGGTGAAAAATCAGGGAGTGAGCTAATGGATGAGATTATATTATTACTTCTCTGCATATTACTTTTGAACTTGAATTGGTCATGGATGATTGCATTATTTTGCCTTTCTATGTGAGGAACAAAGGAGGCCCAGATAGCTTAATTGAATTGTCAACAAATGGGATTTTCCAAATATATCATTAGTTTTTTTGATCAATTTTTTAAAAGAATTTTGCAAGGCTGTTATAGTTTATATTCACTATTTTTAGATAATGTTATATACTCCAATTTTCTTGAATTCTCCAGGTTACAACAGTTACATTTCAAGATTTGCCAGGTTGTAGTCTCTCCACACTAGCAGAGTGTCCAAATCTTCAGTTTTTGTCTCTTCGACGCTGTGGATTAATCTCTTTGCACAGCCTGAGTAACTGCAAAAAGCTGAAGCACATTGATGCCCAGGTATGTCCTCTGTTCTCCTCATTATTGATACTATAATAAAATAGAAAATGGGTTTATGTTTATATTTCAGCAATGACAATTTTGAAGAAATAGTTACTATAATAACCTGTAACTTAGATTCTGAAGATGTTAAGGGTCAAACAAAATTTGTGAGAACCATTGAGGAAAAATGATTAGGAAGTATGGCCTGGAAATCACTTAACTCTATTTGCAGATATAGTTATTGTTTTTGTTACTTTTTTGCTGTATGACAAATAACATTACTTAGTAAATTAAAACAACCAGCATTTTATTTGCTCATTGCTCTGTGGGCCAGCCATGAATTGAGGCCAGGCTTGTCTGGATATTTCTTCTGCTTTGTATTTTGTTGCCTGGGTCTCTTATGTAATTTGAAGAGGGGCCGGGAATGTCCAAAATGCCTTTTCTTATTTGTCTGGTGCCTTGGGAGGTTGGAATTTCAATTTCTCTTTCTTTCCTTCTCTTTATTTTTCTCTCGGTCTGTGTCTGTGTCTGTGTCTCTTCCATTTTGGGGCTTCTCTACAGAGTGGCCCAATCCCAAGAGCAAGCATTCCAAAAAGACAAGCTCCAATATGCAAGTGTTTATCAAGCATCTGCCGGCATCATGCTAGCTAGTGTTCTATTGGCCAAGCCTGAATTTGTGTGGGAGGGAACTGGGTGGTTGTGTGAATACTGGGTTGTGAGGTTTATTGGGGCCTATCAAAGTAACAGTCTCCATAATCTACCCTCTGGCTCCTAAGGAGTCACATCATTCCCACATTCAAAATACAGTCATGTCCCAGAGACCCCCAAGTCTCATCATCTTGTGGCAACAGACTTATACTTGAAGCACAAAATTTTCTCATCTAAATCAGATCCAAGTGGAGATGATCTGCTCAGATAGAGTTCTTTCAACTTGGAGATCTGTGAGATAAAATGAAAATTTATCTTCTCTCCTCCGTTCTCCCCACACACTCACATTCAGTGGCTTGATTAATTACAATAGCTATTCCCATTCAAAATGCAAGAAAATAAGAAGCTCATAGTGTCCCTATTCCATAGCTGAGCACATATCATCATTTCCTTAATAAGGGCTTGGTTCTGCTCAATGAAAATGGTTTTCTATGACTCTTGGTTCTGACCACTGGGGTTTTGACATTCTCAAGGTGTACTTCTTTTTCCGTGAGACGTGTTATTTGCAGCTGAGAATTTTCCTGAGCCTGTTTCTTTCCCATGGAAGATGTACTGGGAAGGGTAGGCTAGAAGCTTCTTTTCATTTGACTTATATTCTTTTCAGTTAACACAGTCCGTGTTTCCACCAACATGATTTTCTTTTAAAACTTTGTGGGTTTCTTATTTTTCTTATTAAGTTCCCTCCATTAGACAAAGACTATGCTTATAAATATTTTTGAGAAGATGTGTGGGACTACACACTTCAGATTTCTTAAAAGCCCATTTATATTTCTGAGGTCTTAAAAAATAAAATTGCTGTTACGTTCTAGGCACATGATCTCGACACTGCAACCATCTTATGCATTGCAGAGATGTGTATGTGTAGTAAAAGTACAAATCTAGACATAAGATACATACCTAATTCACAAGATTGGTGTTCTTTGGAGAGAAAGGGAGCAAAAGGGACTGAAGAGGGGGAGGTAGGGAGATTTCAAATTTTCAGTGTTTGGTTTCTTTAACAGTTTTAAATTAACTATGACCTAGTGTTCATTTTCATTTAGATTGTTTGAAATATTTTGTTACATGATCCTCTGTATTTTCAAAGATTAATAAATATAAAATAAAAAATAAAAATAAATAAATATAAAATCAGTCATTTATTAGGTTACTTAATATTTTCATCTAGATAGTATAACGTTCTGCATATTTGTCTTAAAAGCCAGAGGTTCGGTTATTTACTTGGCAATCATATCTCATCCTTCCTCTTTTTGTAAGCTTTAAATGTTCCATTAATAAGCCATTGACTTAAAACTAATTACATTTGTTCCTTGTTTTAGGAAAACCATATTGAGACTATCAGTTGTGAAAATTTGGAAAATCTCTGTGTTGTTCTTCTTAATAAAAATCAACTGACTTCTTTTCATGGTTTGGATGGCTGCACTAATATCCAAAATCTTGAACTCTCACATAATAAAATCACTCGAATTGGTAAGAACATGGGAATTTGAATATATTGACATTTATTTCTCATGGTTACATTTTGTTCCATTTATTCCTTTTCAAGAATAGGCCATCATTACTAATTTGCTTATTTTATTTATGCCATACATAATCTTTTATCCAATGCATGAAGGGAGTAAGATTATTTTTAATATATATACAGGAAATATGCTCCCACCACTGGCAAATGGCTAGTTATCAGTGGCTCCTTAAACTAGTATATTCACTTACCTATTCCTTTTTTCCTAACCAGTGCTGATCTGAGCTCTGCTGGAGAATATAATACGCTGGTTTGGTACCATCATATTTTTAAGGATCCTATGCTTTCTGTATTTAGCAGCTGTCATAACTGTTTCCTAAAAATCCCTGTCATCACTCCTTTCCTTGCTTTCCACACTGCTGGTACTAGCCTTTCCTTTTTTAGATAAGGCAGCTACCACATGAAAGAAAGAATTCATCGGTTTGAATCTCCCTAATCTTTCCCGTCTCTCCATCTGTATATCTATATCCCTATTTACGTGTATCTGTTTCCACCCTCATACTTTATAATCCATATAATTCAGTAATGAAAATGTCTTTTCTTGTTTAAGTCCAATCCTTCTATTTTCTATAAATATAATTGTCAGTTTCCTCTGATACTTTATCATTTATTACCTGTCTTATGTCAAACACTTCCTTTTGTTGTTTACTTCTACCATTGCCTCATCTCTCTTATCCTTTGCTGTCAAGTTTTGTGAAAGTCTTCTGTTCATGCTTTCACTTTTTACTACCCAACATCCCTCTTCTTCCTACTGAAACTCAACTTCAACTTACTTCTATACTGTTAGCTGTGTGATAATTCTAAAATAAAAATCGTGTTATATTTTTTACTACCTGGCTTTAAATTCTCTGTTACATTTTATTTAAACTTGTGAGATTTTCAAGGGACTTGGTGTAGGGGCTTAAATAATGGCTAATGAATAAGCAAGGATTGTTAACAAGTCAGGAACTAGATAAAAATTTTACTCTGGTGCAATACTAATAGCTTAAATTTTTGGACTCCTAAAAGGTACTGTCCTTTCCACCTCATAATCCTAAAATCATTAGGAAATATGGTCTGGACTGAAATTTCAGGGAGTAGGATGGGAGTAGATGGGGTGGTGGAAGTAAGTTCACTTTTCCCATTTGATTTAATTTTATTTTTGATATGTAAAACAAATATATGTTTCAAAGTCAAACTACATTTAAAAAGGCATACTCAAAGAGATTGATCTTTCATCCCAGTCCTTTTCACTCTGTTCTCCGGTATACTTTTATATATAGATGTTTTTGTATATATGCACATATAACATCTATATATGTATTTAATAATATGTGTATCACTTACATGTATGCATGTATGTACATATAAATATACATATATGCACACGTATATCTAAGAAGTGTATGTATATATACTAATCCTAATTCTAGGATTAAAATATAAAATATTTTAAGTACTGTCCTTTATCTTGCTTTTTTTCATTTAACAACATGTTATGGAATTCAGAGCATTCTTTTTCCATAGTTTCATAATCTTTGTTTTTGTTGAAGGACCAGGTTTTATTCCACTGGTTCCTGGCTGATGGACTTTGCATGGTTTTCAGTCTTCCACATTTGCCATAATAACTAATCTGATGCTTAATATCATTTTATACTTTACCAATTATATCTTTAGATTAATTTTCTGCAATATATATTGACGGTACAAAGGACATTATATACACATTAATACCAGTTTCTTCCACTTTTCTTCTATTGTTTTGTTCCTTTCTATTTCTGAGTTAAATATTTACTTCTTTTTTTATTCTTTTTCACTTCTGTTAACCTAAATACTTAAGTCTATAAATTTTTCTGTGAGCACTGCTTGGTCTGTAACTTCTGTATTTTCATCAGTTCTACAATTTTATGCCTTTTAGCTAAGATTTAAAATTTCTATATGGTAAGACCATTTTGTGTTGTTGCTGTTATTCTTTTTAGTTTTATTGCATTGTAGCGAGAGAATTATCTTTGTGCCATATCTGCTTTTTGGAACTTATTGTGATTTTCTAATATGTGATCAATTTTTAGGAATGTTTCGTGTGCATGTGAAAAGAGGTAATTGTGTTTTTAATTGGAATATAGAGTTTATATTTGTATCTCTATGTTCTACCTTGGTGATCATTTGATTTAGATCTTCAATATCTACTGGACCTACCAGAGACTGAGTTGAGCTAGTATAAATGTTTATTATTAGTCAGCCTATTTCTTTTTGTATATCCTTTGGTGTCCATTTTTTGAGTGTTCCTCCATGCTATTTTGTAGATATTCTTAACTGTGTTATCCTTATTGTGAATTTTAGCTTTGAAATTTGTTTCCTTGTCTCTTTAATGTTTTGAGACTAAATTCTACCTTGCCTGACAACATTTTCTTTTTGCTTGTATGGGCCTACTTGGCCATTAAAAAAACCCCACAAAACTTTGGAAATACTTTGTTTGAGGTGTGTACTTATACAGAGCATAGATTTGGGTTTTATTTTTTGATCCAGTTTTAAATGTTTTTGTTTCATATAGAGCATGGCCATTTGCATTTGTAATTCAACTTATATCCTTGGTGTTAGTACTGTCATTCCACTTGGGATGATGCTCCCTTTCTGGAAGGAGGCCTTGTTGATAATACATGGGAGCATCTCCATTTCTTACTTATCTGTCCAGTTTCCATAGGATTCCCTCTATACCAGTGAGGATTTAGCCTGGATTGTGTTTGTTGTGGATACTTACTATCCCACTTAGAAAAAATTCAGCTTGTAATTTCTTCATTTCCCATTTACACTGGAAAGATAGATTGGGGTATTTTTATTTATTTGTTGTTCATTATGAATTTCTAGAGAGAGTTTGGGGAAAGTTAGATCAAAACAGTCACTGTCATCTCTGATTTTTTTTAATATGGGAAAAATATAGTTGTTTTCACAAAGCAAGCTGTTACAGACATTTCAAGGCACACTTTGAAAATAAAATGTATACTATTTTTTAATATGTGTATTTGCCTGTGTGTCTGTGCTGCTTGCTTTGGGACTACTCATATTTTCTCCTGTATGGAAATAGGGATACTTTTGATACAATTTTTTATTATAAAATTTTATTTTAAAAGACAGATAGAAATACTTCTGTTGTTGTTGGAATGAAGGCAAGTTCATTGATAATGTATGTTGCTATATTGGCACACACTGAAGCAAGCTTAAAAAAAAGAAAAAGGCTGTTTGTGAGAAGAAATGCTTTAACTCCCATTCACTTCATTTTCATTGCCAGCAGGGCTGTATGGGATTTCTTGTAACCAGTGAATTTCCTGGGATAGGATATCTGCAAGATTTATGTGGAAACTGCCATACTATTAATTGATGTACTTGAGGTATCTTATGTAGTACAGAGCAAACAAGGTAAAAGACATCTTTGCTGTCTGTGGGGTACAATGAAAACACTGTATTTATTGAGTGTGAGAAGAGTATACATGAAAAAGTAGATTTTCTGAAGACCGTTTGGAGTCTGTTTTTCATCTTCAGGAACTGCTTGCAGAGATTCTGGTTGAGCTAAGGGAAAAGCGTAGATTTTGTCTTTCAATGATGTATTGATGCTAAGAACTCTTATGAAGGGGCACAAAGATAGATTTGTGTTTATAAGTTAATAGGTTACTATTCCATGCTATAATATTTCTTAAGGAGGTGAAATAAAATTGGAAGCAATGCCATGTATTCTACATTTGTAGTTTCAAGTTTAATTTGTTCCTAATTCTTACTAAGCTGTAGTTATTGCAGTAGTTAATATGTAAGATTACCTTTAATTACTCTTTTTATTAGAAAACATTAATGTGCATTTTTATTTGAATTTCATTGTATTTTAAGTGAATGAGAATAGGAATTGTGTCAATCTGTTTAAGGAAATTCATTTGAAATTATTTATGCTAAATGTTTTCCATTCTAATGAAACTGTTTAATTACAGAAATAGAAGCACTGTGTAAAGTATACTTTTTAAAAGTAATAACTTAAAATGTAATTCTATAGATTGAAAGTTATATAAAGTTAATAATATATTTTTTAATTAAATAAAAATTAAGTATGTTTAATTTAAAGTTTAAATATATTGTATGCTGTGGCTAATTTAAAGACTACTGTGTAACATTTTAATATTTTCTATAATTGGTTCTATTAGTATAGCATGTTTTTGATTATAGAATATTTTGATTTGATCTGGATTTATTCTTGCATATTGTGAATGTCAAAATAATTGCTTAATTTTAATTTTTTAAGCTCACTTTAGTTGATGATTTTAAATATGGATATATTTTAATCAGACAACAGATTTTATCATACTTTTTATTAATCTAAAATGTTTTATGTTTTTCTTCCTCTGGAAGTTTTTTTTTCCCCCTGTACTATCTTTTATAACTCAATTTGGATGATTTGCATTTTAAATTTTAAGGATATGATATCATTATATTTCATGCTTTCTTTTGCCTGAAATATCCCATAAGTAAGTTTCAGGTAAAATTGGTAAAACATTTTGATTTCCAGAAGTAATATGGAAAATCATTCCTTGAATAGATGTTGAATATCTGTGAAAAGTTTTTCATATTTTGAATAGTATTTTTGACTTATTTTTTTAACGAATAGCCAAAGCAAATGAGAAATAGGTGATTTATAATTTATAGTCCAGTTTTCTTTGTTTCTTCCATTTTTATGTTGGGGTTTATTGACTTTCTAAGAGAAACATTCTGAAAGTAAATTAATTTGAAAAAATTCATACCATATGACGAAATTGTTTTCTAAATTTTATTTACAGAAAGAATACAACTTAATATGATAAGTAATAGATAACTTTTTTAACCACCATATATTTATGTGCTTTATATATTTACCTCATTTGCTTTTCATATAAACGCTATGAGTTAGTTACTATTAAATGTTCCTCCCCCCCCCCAGGTAATAGTTGAGGCACAGAGAGGTTAAGTAAATTATCAAAGATCATACAGTTAGTAAGTGATAGAGCCAGGATTTGAAACTCAGCAGTCTATCCCTAGTATCTAATTTTTTAATTGTCTCATTCTACTGCCTCTCCAATAAATACGCATTTAACACTTAAGATTATTACTATTTTATTAGAATATATTAAAACTCTTTATACTGAAAAGGTAGTGATTTTAAGGTTTATTGATTAATAAATTTGTTAATGAGAAAATTTATTGAGCACCTACTATGTGTAAGCACTTTTCTGGGCACTAGAACACAGTACTAGAATATTGCTGAGAATGCAGCAATAAGCAAAACAAATGAGTATCCTGACTTTCACCAAGATTATCTAGTGATATTTATATAGAGAAAAGAGAATGAGAATAAATTGCTATATTTCATTTGTTGAATATTGAGTAAAAAGGAAAATAAGTATGAAGTTAATGTGTAAGAGCAAATAATTATTTTTGTTTTCTCATTCACGAAGCTTCTATCTCTGCTATGTGAAGAAAACTTTTATCTGGAAAAACATGTTTCTTTAATGCCAACAATTAATTTGTTAATTTATAAATTTCAGGTGATACGTTCCTAGAAAATATTGTAAATAGATAGAAGTATTAGGATCCTTTTTTCCCCTGATGCTTTATTTTCAGATAATACTGCTTGCTGGAAAAGTGATACTAATATTATAAGTATGAAAAATATTGACATAATGCAACATTTTCACATAAGCTTGATTACTGTCTTGTCTCATAGGGGAAATGTGCCTGGCTTAATTCGTACTACCCAATGTTGTCTTTGGAACATTAGAAAAATTAATGAAGTAAAATAAAGCTCTGGATATTTTGCTTGTAGAAATGCTTTTCACTATTGTGTATTTAGTAAATTTCTTGTATTCCACTAGATGGTGCTAGCTTACTCTTTAGTTTTGAAATGCAACAATGCCCAGTACAAAGCTGAAAAGGATTTTACAGATCTGCCAATTTAGGCTTCTTAAGTTTACAGATGAAAAAACAGACCTACATAATTTTCATCAAACTCCTACCAGAGGGGGGCTAGAATCCAAGTTTTCTGATTCCTGTTTCAGTATTCCTGTTTCCATATAACATATATGATCCTGAAGGACTTTTGCATTGAAATTAAAAATCTTACTTGCAACTCAGCATATTTGTAGGTAACTGTCAAACATAGTAATCATTGAGCAGCTAAAGGAGGTAGACCTTTACCAAACGCTTATTTACTGAAAACCTCTAGCCTAATTTAACATCTTTAGTTTTGCTGTTCCTTACCGGAGAGGTTTTTCCCCCCACTGTGGCCGGAATGTTTTATTAGACCATTGGCTCATTTCTGTGGGAGGAATTCTTTGAAATAGATATTTGTAGCAAGTATAGCCAAATGCTAATTTTGCCATGGGCAAGGGCCCTTTGAGGGATAAACACACTTGGCTTCAGTTCTATTTTGTGGGACTTAGGAAACTTTTAAAGAGTTAATAAAGAATATATTGTAGCAGTGGACTCAAGAATATTTAAGTGATACTTTATATTTGTTATATTTACATAATTTGCAAGAAGCTCTTGAATATTTTTGTGGCGACTGTTCTGTTTTGTTTGGGATGGGGAGTGGACAAAATAGAAATGTTGACTGAGAGAGAATCATTTTCTTTGAGATGTTGAGAAAGTAATGGTATTCTAATGTAAGGCTTGCTCTAAGTCTCTTTTGCTCAGTTATTATCCTTCATTTGATAGCAAAGAACTTGTAAGATTAAAAGAAGGGTGGCAACTTATTCTAACTTCCTTCCCATCTAGAGTCCCCCTTTTTAGCCAAATGCATTGACTGGATCAAATTACTGTTTAATCAATTGTGTATAGACTTTTTTAAAAGTGTGTATTAATATCCTATTTCTTCAAAGTTTAGCTCAAACATTTGTCTTTGAAGTCTTATTTGGTCAGAACAGTTAGAGTCTGTAAGCTACTTGTCATTGAGGATAATTGTTAGGAAACAATAATAGCTATTAATATGTGAAAGCGTTGTACAAGCTACTTTAAAACATTGTTTTTAATCCTCTCAATAACGCAAGATCACCCTCACTCCACAAATAAAGGAACAAAGACACAGAGAAGTTAGGTAACTTGTTTATATTCATACAACCAAAATTTAGAATAGACCTGAATCAATTCATGGACTGTCTGTGTCAGAGCCTGTTTGTTTTTTATTATGCCATACTGCCTATAATCAACATGTACTACTGACCATGTTGTTAGCATAGTCGTAGAGAAGAAGCTATATACATGACTTTCATGATGATTGTGGGTTGTAGATCTTTATTCTTAGAGCCTATTTTTTTTTGCTTTAAATATTTTTGAGGCCATGCTATTTGTTTTATATAAATTTATAATTGCTGTATATTTCTTCTGAATTGACCTATTTTATTACTTTTAAATGTCCCTTTTCATCTGTAGTAAAGCTTCTGCCTTAGTCTTCTGTGTCCGATATTACCCAAACTGGCTTTCTTTTGGACTCAGGATCCTTTTATGCTCATAAAAATTATTGAGTACCTGCCTCAAACAGCTTTCATTTATGCACGTTATATCTATCAGTATTTACTGTATAGAAAAAAATGAGAAAAAGTTTATTCAGAGCTTAAGATAATAAAGCTTTTCCATTAGTAATAGTTTTAAAAATAATAAATGTAGTTTTTACCAAAAAGATATGGTGAGAAGAGGGTTATTGTTACACATATTTGCAAATCTCTTTAATGTCTAGCTTAACTCAAGACAGCTGGATTTCCGTATTTCCTTCTGCATTCAATTTGCTACAATATCACACCTCATGTAGCCTCTGGAAAACTCCACTATAAACTCTTGAGCAAGTGAGAGTGAAAAAGGCAAATAACATCTTAGAATTATTATGAAATAGTTTTGACTCAATACAACCTTTAAAAGTGTCTGTAGGAGGTTGGTCGCTGGACCACACTTTGAGAATCACTAGTTTGGTGTGTACATATCTTTTTCTATTCTTTTACTTACAATATTTCTACATGTTCTATTTTTGGTATGTCTCCTTTATGTAATGTGAAAATGTGTTGCTTTTGTTATTGTTTTATCTAGGCTGCCTGACAAATTTTAGCTTTGTTTCCAGCCTTTGGTCTCTAATAACTAATTAAGTTTAATTAACAATTAAGTGCAATTATTAATATATTTGAGTTTAAATCTACTATGTTAATATTTGACTCTATTTGTTTTGCCTGTTCTGGTGTTTCTCTTTTCTTGCCTCTTTTTGGTTTAGTTGAGGTTTTAAATTATTTCATTTTTTTCTTTCTATTACCAGTTACATATTATTTGACTATTCTTTTTGTTTTCTATAGATACAGCATGCCTTCTTTACCAAATCTAAGTAGATTTGGTACATTTTCAAAGCAGTTCTAGGGTCTTAGGAAATTTAAACTTTATTTACTTGCTCCCAAATTAATGTGCTGTTATTGCCATGCATTTTAGTGTGTGTGTGTGTGTGTGTTTGCAAGTATTTCTCCTTTTTTGAGATAAAATTGATATATAACATTATATTTCTTTCAGGGTACAACATAATTTGAGTTTTGTGTATATACAGTACGAATGATCACCACAGTACATCTAGTTATCATCTGTCATTATACAGTTGACCCCCATTACCCAATTTGCCCTTCCACACCCGTTCTCTATGATAACCACCCATCTGCTCTCTGCATATATGAGTTGTGTTTTGGTTTGTTTGCTTAGTTTCTTAGATTCTGCATATGAGAGAGATCTTTGGCTTTTGTCTTTTTCTGACTTATTCCACTTACCATAATGCCCTTGAGATCTATCCATAGTCACAAATGGCAAGGTTTCATTCTTTTTTATGACTGAATAATATTCCATTGTACATCTAAATATCACAATTTTTTAATCCATTTACGCATTAATGGGCACTTAGTTTGTGTCCATATCTTTGCTATTGCAAATAATGCTGTAATGAATGAACATGAGGGTGCATATATCTTTTCATGTCAGTGGGGTTTTTTTCTTTGAATAAATATCCTGAAGTGGAAATAGTGGGTCATAAGGTAGTTCTATTTTTAATTTTTTGAAGAACCTCCATGTATTTTCCATAGTGGCTGCGCCAATTTACATTCCCACCAACAGTGTGAGAGGGTTCCCTTCTCTCCACAACCCTTCCAACACTTATTTCTTGTCTTTTTGATAATAGCTATTTTAACAGATATGAAATGATATTCCATTGTGATTTTGATTTGCATTTCCCTGATGACTACTGATGTTGAACATGCCTGTTGGCCATCTGTATGTCTTCTTTGGAAAAATGTCTGTTCAGATCTTCTGCCCATTTTTTAATCAGATTTGATTTTTGCTATTGAGTTGGAGTTCTTTATAATAATTTTGGATATTAGACCCTTATCAGACATGTGATTTGCAAATATTTTATCCCATTCAGCAGGTTGCCTTTTCATTTTGTTCATAGTTCCCTTTGCTGTGCAGAAGCTTTTAGTTTGACATGTTCCACTTGTTTATTTTGCTTTTGTTGCTTTTTCTTCTGGTGTTAGATTAAAAAAAAAATCATCCAAGACCTATGTCAAGGAGTTTATCACCTATGTTTTCTTCTATGAGTTTGATGATTTCAGGTCTTATGTTCAAGTCTTCAATCCATTTTGAGTTAATTTTTGTGTATGTTGTAAGACAGTGGTCAAGCTTCATTTTTTGCATGTAACTGTGTAGTTTCCCAACACCAATTATTGAAGAGACTGTTTTTTCCACATTTTATATTCTTGGCCCCTTTGTTGTAAACTAATAGACTATAAACTAACTGGTTTATTTCTGGGGTCTTTATTCTGTTCCCCTGATCTATGTGTCTGTTTTTATGCCACCACCATATTATTTTGATTACTATAGCTTTGGTGTATAGTTTGAAATCAGGGAGTGTGATACCTCCAATTTTGTTTTTTCTTGAAATCGCATTGAGTATTCAGGGTCTTTCGTGGTTCCATATAAACGTTACAATTATTTATCCTATTTTTGTGAAAAATGCCTTTGGAATTTTGATAGGGATTGCATTGGATCTGTGGATTGCTCTGGATATGGGGATTCTAATGATATTAATTTTTAAATCCATGAGTACAGAATGTCTTTCCATTTATTTTTCTTCATCAATTCTTTTCTTTTTTTTTTTTTAAAGATTTTATTTATTTATTCGACAGAGATAGAGACAGCCAGCGAGAGAGGGAACACAAGCAGGGGGAGTGGGAGAGGAAGAAGCAGGCTCATAGCGGAAGAGCCCGATGCGGGGCTGGATCCCATAACGCCGGGATCACGCCCTGAGCCGAAGGCAGACGCTTAACCGCTGTGCCACCCAGGCGCCCCTCATCAATTCTTTTCATTAGTGTTTTTCAGTTTTCAATATACAGATCTTTCACCTTCTTGATTAAATTTATTCTTAGGTAGTTTATTTTTTAATGCAATTATAAATGGGATTATTTTCTTAATTTCTTGCATAATTGCTCTGTCTTTTCAGATTGTTTTCTGCCATTTAAAAAAACCACTACTGTAATAATATTGTTTTGTAATTTACCCTATTCACTTCATGATAAATTGTTAACATTTTTACATGTTGTAATTTTTTAAAAATTGTAGTTGAATTGATCAAGTAAGAGATATTTGAGCAGAGATTCTGTCTATATTATTTTTCCATTTCCATGTGGACATAATACAGGGCTGAAACTAGTAGAATGAGTCTCTGATGAATTTTATATTACAAGTAAAGCCAGTTTTGAAAAAATAGATTTTGATATTTTTAGTAGAAATGTGGTGACTATAAATGATTTATATGTGTTTATATGTAGGATACTCTATGCTTATTTCAAAAAATTACATAAGATTTTGTCATATACCAGTATTAAGAAAATAAAACTGTAATAACGTAGCTCACAGCTAAATAGAAATCTAAAAATCTCTGAGGAATAACAAATATAAAATGGTAAACAAAATGTCCTTTTATATATAGAAGGCATTTATATGAAAGAACAAAGTAATCAAAATAAGAAATCACTTGAAATGAATGTGGTAACTCTTCACCCAATCATGCTTCCTTTTCCTATATAAATAAGTATACTTAGGGTAAAGTTTAATTTAAAAAAGTTTGGGTAATTAATTAAGTAAAGTTTAACTAAACAGTAGAAAAAGTTAAATAATACCTGTCACTATTGCAGTATATATATAAAGAGATAAGCTCTAGGCATGTAATTTTTATTAATATTAAAGAAACAGCTAACGTTTTAGTGCTGCTTTTGAGATGATGACTTTAACTACTACTGAAGTCGAACACCAGTTTGAATTTTTAAAAAGTACCATGATTTATAAAGTAAGCAATTTTTGAAATATATTAACGTATATAAAATAATCTTATGATGAACAACAACAACAAAAATCATCCCTATGTGAATTACTGGTTGGGAACATTCCTTTTCAGTCAATTTTTCTACAAACAGTTTACTAAGATGAGACATATTTAAAAACTCAAAAGCATTGTTTAACAATAGAGCAAGAGTGTATATGAAACTGTTTTGACTTCAAAATTTTAGACTGGCTTCCTCATGCTAAAGATGATAAAATTATCTCATTTACACTTCCATCTCCACCTTCCAATTTTGCCAGTTATAGTATTTTCTTTGTTGTTTAGTACATTAGTAAAAATGTGCTTTTGATTCATGTATTTTAGACAATATTAACTCCTCTTTAAGAATATAAAATAAATTAGAATATTTATACTTTTTCCAATCTTCTTTTCCCCTTACAATTTTTATTATTCACTTCAGGTTTTAGGACTCTATGTATATATCCTTTAGTGGCATTAGATCTGTATGACAATGGGTTAGTACCAGTTCTTTTTACAACTGTTCCTTTCATCTCCTGCTTGTCTGGATTTCCTAGTTCATTGCCTCTTTTTAAATCTTATTTTTCAAAGAAAGATGGATCCTATAATCCCTGAATTCTTTCATGTTTGAGAATATCTGTCAGTTGCCTTCATTCTTGAATGAGAAGAAAGGTGTGCATTCTATTTTTAGGTAACATTTTCACTTGGTACTTTGTGGCACTGCTTCACTGCATACATGATACTGTGTTTTGCTATTGCAAGTTAGAGGTTAACTTGATTTTCTATCCTCATGACTGATATCTGTGAAGATATCTGAATAACACTCCTTGTCCTTAATCGGTAATTTAACCAAGAAACATCTTATAGTCAATAAATCCACATAAATTTGTTTTGGAATGTAATGTCCCTTTCAAACTACACATTAAGTTATTCCTTGTTTCTTGGAAATTTTGGTTTTTATATATTTTGGAAAACTTTTTTTATCTTGGTTTTTATATATTTGAAAACTTTTTTGTCTTGGTTCTATTTTTCAATTTTTCAATCATAGATGAACCATATTTTGGTTGTTTGTCCTTCATGTCTATTATTATTTAATTAATTTAATCTATGTCTTTTTAGTTTTGGCTTTCTTCATATTTTATTCTCAGTGTGATGATCTCTTTTTTGTGGGCAATTCAAACTTTAGCTCTCTGTTCTGTACAATGTTGTTTTAAAATTATTTATTAGTTCTGTCATGGTGTTACTTTGGTCCATTTGTTTACCTGCATCTGTTGTTTTAATATCTTTGAATTCTTCTTGCATTAAATTTCTTTAAATATCCTTCTATAGCCCAAAGCATTTTCAATATATTTTCTTCTTTCTCATATTTTCTTCCAAATAGAATCCTTACTGTATTAGTTATATGTTGTTGTGAAGCAAAGTACTCTAAAACAGCAATTTAAAACCACAAACACTTCCTTTTTCATATTTTCTGTGGATCAGGAATCTGGGAGTGGCTTAACTGGGTGGTTATGGCTCAGGATCTCTCAAGACATGACAAATCATGACAGCAGTCAGGCTGTCAACCAGGACTACTCTCATCTCAAGGCTCAATGAGGCTAAAAGATCTACTTCCAAGCTCATTCACTTGTTTGTTGGCAGACTCAGTTCCACACCTTTAAATGATTTCCTTTTTTTTTGTCATTAAGCTAATTTTTAGGATATATATATATATACATCTATCCTAAATATATATATATATATGTACATATGTGTATATACATTTATATATACACATATATACACACATATATGTGTGTGTATATATATATATATATATATATGTTTTAATGCACATCCTCCCTCACTGTTATATATAGGCAGATGTTTTAGAGATCTTACCCAGTCTCCATTTATTATTTCACTGAATTTCCTTTAAAACTTTCATCTTAAAATCTAAGAGGTATGCCCTCTTATCTCTGTACAGAGTTCCCCTACTTTGGCTATATAACAAATCCTTTTGATGAATAACAGTATCAGGGTTTCCCAAGTTTTTCTTCAGGTCAGCAATCATTGATAGTGGTGGTAGTCAAGATTAAATAACACTTCTATTCAATACTTGCTGTGATTTTTTTCCCCAAATAGATTGTTTTTAAATACATATTATGCAAGAAGTGCATTCTCATTCAAATTTTTTAAAAAACAGAATTACATCATGTAAGCAATAAAACATTGTTTACCCCTTGTCTTTCTTATTTTGTAAGAGTAACCACTGTTCACAGTTGTTTATGGATCAATCAAGATCTTATTCTATGCAATACAATTATAGATGTGTAGATTTAGATTCAGACTTATTCAATAGCTAAAAGCCTATGTATGCAAATTAGGTTTTACACACAGTAATAGATGATGGACATCCCTCTATGGCACACGACTTCATATTGAAGATTATGTGTATTCATTTTATAGATACTCCATACTTTATTTAACTATTCCCTTACTGATAGACATTTAACTTATATACATTTCTTTGTTTTAAACAATACAGAAAGGAGTCTCTCTACATTTTACTTTATAGTTGTGTGTGTATTACCATGTAATGGATTCCTCTAAGTAGAAATGCTCTGTCAAGTATTCCTCAATATCTGAGGCTTGAAATCATGGTAATTCCACCAAATTGAAATCTCAAACATTGTTGAGTAGACTAATTATACCTTCTCTGTATATTGGCTGAAAATCATGGTGTCTTAATATTTGAAATTAGCTGATAGGCTTTATTTAATTCTTCCTGTCCTAACATGTCACATACTGATACTAGTTTTTACATAAGCAGACAGCCCTACTGTGGAAGTATGTGTGGCATGTTTGAGGAACAGCAATGAGGTTAACATGCTAGAATGAACGAAGAGAAGGGTACAGTAGTAGAGGATCAGTTCAAAGATAGGGTTTTGTGGGCCATTTTAAGGACTTTTGAAGATGTTCTCTCCATAATCATATATTTAAAACATAGTCTACACTCCTTGTCCCTACTTCTGCATCGTGGCTTCCATCCTGATTACTCTATTATTGCCTCTAATAAACGTCTTCAGCTACTTCATGACTGCCAAGACAGTGGCCTCTTCATACTCCTTGCCACACTGTTGGCCATATGTAATTTAGTGTAAATAAAAATACCCATGATAATTGTAAAATGTATATTACTTTATTTTTATTTTTACTAACGAGCTGTCATCAAGGAATTCTGTTTGCCTTTTCCTTTTGTTCTCTCCCAATTGTTCTGCTGCTTTATCTCCTGTTTCCTTTCAGCTTCTTATGCCAAATCCTTTAGCTTTCCTCAGTGTGTGACCTGATGTTTCATTCTTGGTTCTCTTCTTGGGTGACCTTTGAGAAGTTTCACAAATGCATTCCCAACTTTAAATGAGTTAATAGAAGATTCTATTTCTGAATAGCTCTGAAAAACTTAAGAGTAATGTGCACAGCTTTTAAAAATATTAAGCTTGTGGAAGTAGATTGCTTAAGATGTTTAAATATTTGATAAAGGACATTTTATTTTATGAAACTACAGATTTTTATTAGTATTTCCTTCCTCCTTGAATGCCTTTAAACTGCTTCAGTGGGTTAATTGATGTTCATTAGATATGATCATAAAGCATACTAAATTCCAAAGTATTTTCTATTTCAACAGACTTTAAATTACATTTTAGCTAATATATATTTATTATTATATGTAATATACTATTTCTAATACCTTGGAATTCATAATATATAGTATATAATATTTATAAGATAATTGACTCTGTTGTTTAAACTTAGTCAACTATCTTATAGGACAGAACAATTCACTCCTTGAATAGTATCAGATGACAATTTTTTCTAAGTTATACATGCTATTTTACATTACAGAAAAATACCAGTACATTAATCCTAGATAAGAACTTAAAAAATGTAAAAATACTGCCTAAATTTAAATTTAAGTCTCTCTCTTCTATGGGTCTTTCTATGCATTTTCCTGCTTTTCTTAGATAATGTATAATTTATCATTATAAGAAAATTAATTCTTTAGCATAAAAATGTATTCCTTTAATTTATCATTATAAGAAAATTAATTCTTTAGCATAAAAATGTATTCCTTTTTATACAAAATAATCATCCATAACATTAAGTCATTTTGACTCAAAGTATTAGAAACTGCAATTTTGAAATATAATTTTTCATCAAATGTGTCTGAAATATTTGTACATCAATTTTATTACATTATCTAAACTTTTAAGATGTGATACAGCATTAAGTTTTCTTGAAAATCTTGGTAATATTACTTGATTCTTCCTTTTATTTTTCCATTTTGATATAAGCAGACTGTCTACCCTTTCCTTCTGTAAATTACAGTGTATAATCAAAAGAGCAAACCTTGAGTTAACGCTTTAAGTTTCTTCAGGATAAATTTATTACATAAATTCCAGATATTACTTTTATACATAATTATGTTTCTTCCAAGATTATCTTTCAGTTTATTATCAAATAACTTTTTTTGGTTGAAAAGCTCATGTCTATTCCAACATTTAATTGAATAAAATATTTTGGGGCTTGACGAGAAAATAACAACGAAGCTTGATTCTGCAAGGTTTAGCCACAATGACTCCCATATGTACAATATTCACTGAAGACATTCTGCTCACCAGTACCTACTTTAGACCTTAAACCATATTTCCAGTTTCTAGAACTGCCTATTTCATATAATAGAGTGGTACCTAGAGAGATCATATCTAGTCCAGTATTCAATCTAAATAACATTTTCTAGATTTTTAATATCTTCCATGAAATGTTTACAGACTTCCTCAGCATTTCTTTCCAATGCTAATTCCTGATGGCTCCCTTGAACAACCTTCTCAGTTTTCTCCTTATAAGTGCTGAGCTGTAGTCTAAGATTCCTCTGGTATTTTTTATTTAATACCATATTGGTTTTAACCATATCTGGGCAACTAGGAGGATACTTGTGACAATCTTGAAATACCTGAAGAACATGCTAATATTTCATTGTTGTTAATATGGTTGCACCTACTATACTTGGGAATCTAAGATGGCCATCTCAATGGTAGGAAAATAGCATTCCAATGTTATATATTCAATCTTAAGGAAGCAATCAAACTTCAAAGACCCTGAAACTGAGTTGAGAACTATTTTTTTAAGAAAACAAGTCCTTCTATTTCTCCCTTATTCTGTTGTTATTTGAAAATAAAACATTCAGTGCCCAATGTGTACTTTTTAGTACTTTATTCAATATTCAATTGATATATAGCAATGTCATTCAAAAATATATCCTGTGGGTACAAGTTTAAAAAATAATACATTTTACACTTACAAATTTTTCACAGGAATATGGGCTAAATCTTCACTTGTAACTAGAAATATTGGGAATATAAAGGTGCAATTATTTAGAAATCTCACCTTAGATTCTGAAAGAATGTATGATACAAGTGATCTTGGAAAATTTTTCTTCCAGGTGGTTTAGAATCTTTGAGAAATCTTCAGCAACTAATTATGGACCACAATCAGTTAATTAGTACAAAAGGTCTTTGTGATACTCCTACCATTATATACCTGGATTGCTCACATAATCATCTTACTAAAGTTGAAGGTATTGAAAACTGTGGATTGCTCCAAGTACTGAAGTTAGAGGGAAATTATCTAAGTGAGGTAATTTCTTTGAATTATTGGCTTCTGTGATTAATATAAGATTTTTCTTTTGATAGAAAAATCAACTGCATATTTTAAAAGCAACTTTGATTAATTTTTCTTTGTTTTTTGCTTACATCTGTGTGTGATTTCCAGCTTACTTAAAACTTACATACTTCTATTAAAAAATGTTCAACAGAATATTTTGTAAAGAAGTCTAATTTAACATAAGTTTTTCAGAACACTAAAATAAATCATAACTTTTCAGTTATATTTCAGTGTATAAGTGGAGCCAATTTCATTACAGAAATTCGAATTAAAATGTACCATGAAGTAACTTTTATTAAAAAAAATTCTAATTTTAAAGTTAATTCTTAGAAATTTTATTCATACTAAAAATCGCATAACATTATACTTTGACTTATGATATGTAGTTTAACAGAATATACTTTTTTGTTAATTTTAGTAGATTTTATGTTTTTAAATTTTGTTGAATGACAAAAATATTTTACTTGATATAAGCTAATGACCCAAATTTAAATATAGCTTCCGTCCTTGGAAAATCATGTTCTACTAAGAGAATTGCACTTGGATGATAACAACATTTCAGCTGTGGAAGCACTTTCTTCATATTGGTTGCCTTTACTACAAAACCTGACTATCTCTCAAAACAGGTAAAAACAAACTGCATAAACACTAAATTCATTGAATGGTTGCTTAAAGTAAATGCTTGATCTTCATAACAAGTAGAAAGGTTGTTAGTTTTCACCAGGAGCTCAGTGAAAGTGCATAACAATAAATTAGTACATAAATTAGAAATATAACTTTATAGGATTTGAAAAAGTACTGGCATACCCTTGAATTTTAGTAGAATTTTAATTGTACTTATCCTACTTATTTTGTTTCTTCTCAAAGACATACTTGTAGAAATCTCCCAAAGCAGGTTTGTTTATATTTGTAAAGAATATAGTCCTTGGAAAATGCAGGAGGTAGTTAATTTAATTCAGAAGGATGTCTCATTCTCTCAAGTGGTACTTATTAAGTCCTGGAAGAATGATTTTTAATCTGTTCTCAACTTGCATGTCTTTTTGTAACTGTTAAGATTGATTTAAATTCGATTTCCCTAAGGATATAAAGTAACACTTAAAAAAATACCTTAACATTAAATCGAGATGGGTACCTGACACAGAAGATCCATTTGAAACCACCGAACATCTGGATCTTTGCAGAGAATAACTGTCTAAAACCAAAACAGGAGCAGAGTATGTGTATGTCTCCCTCTGCTTAATAATTCATTGGGACCTACTCACTCTAACATGATTAATTTGTTCATCAAAGGCACATGGGATAGAGAAAAGAAACCACCTTTAACAAGAAATTGCTTTTTTGAGTTCTACAACTCTTGCAGAACAAGTGAACAAGTACAACCCAATTTTAATGCATACATATTTTTTCCTAAAAAAACCATAAAATTTTCTCACATTCTCTCCATGATAGTGCTCATCCTTTGAGCATGTATGTCCCAAATGATTTAACTTCCACCTATTAAACTATTCCACTATTTGACAAAGCAAAAACAATCTGTGTTCAAAAATTCCTTCCAGTTATTTCAATCAGATCTGATAGATGAAATTTGGTTTTAAAAGGGCATTTATTGTAGAGCCAGCTCTGTCAGATAACACCATTTAAATAATTTGGGCCATCCTTAAACTCATTGGATCTTTTCACAATATTTTCCAGGTAAGAAAGGCAATTTCAATAGACATGCTCAGCTATGCTTTGGACATATGCAGTAAATCACTCAGTAATTGACATACCTCATACATTTTATAGAAGTGGATCTCAAGCCACATTAATGAGCAAAATAATATTAAAAGAGATTAGAAAATATTCAAATCAATACCATTTTTTTGAGAAATAATGCCTTTAATTTCTTTGGACACTTTAAACTATCAAATCTACTTTTAACAGTTAAAATTAATACTAGCTAATAGACTTTTGCCCTATCAGTCTGATATGACTATTTCCCATATCAATCTGATATGACTAGGAATTATATAAACTAGATCACTAGACATTTGTTAGAATTAATAATAATAATTGGGGCACTTAGGGGTGCCTGGGTGGCTCAGTCGTTAAGCGTCTGCCTTCTGCTCAGGGCGTGATTCCAGCATTGTGGGATCGAGCCCCTCATCAGGCTCCTCTGCTGGGAGCCTGCTTCTTTCTCTCCCACTCCCCCTGCTTGTGTTCCCTCTCTCACTGGCTGTCTCTCTCTCTCTCTCTCAAATAAATAAATAAAATCTTTAAAAAATAATAATAATAATTGGGGTACTTAATCCAAATAATCCTTATTTATAAGTTTGTTTGCTTGACCTTATAATTTTGGATATTGATGTGGTGTTTGCTATTTTGGGGGACATAGAACTGAGTAATATATGTCCTTTAGCATAAAAAAACTCAAGGGGTGCTTGGATGGTGCATTTGGTTAGGCATCCGACTCTTGGTTTCAGCGCAGGTTGTGATCTCAGGGTCTTGACACCAAGGCCCACATGGAGCTCCATGCTCACATGAGTCTGCTTGAGACTCTCGCTCCCTCTGTCCATTCCCCCCTGCTCTCTCGCGTGCTCTCTCTCAAACAAATAAATAAATTGTTAAAAAATTATAAAAAAAACTCAAGAACGTGGGGCGCCTGGGTGGCTCAGTCATTAAGCATTTGCCTTTGGCTCAGGGCGTGATCCCAAAGTCCTGGGATTGAGCCCCACATCAGGCTCCTCCGCTGGGAGCCTACTTCTTCCTCTCCCACTCCCCCTGCCTGTGTTCCCTCTCTCGCTGGCTGTCTCTCTGTCTGTCAAATAGATAAATAAAATCTTAAAAAAACCAAAACCAAAAACAAAAAAACTCAAGAACGAAAGAACTTAATTTTTTGAATGTAACTATATAAAAATGTAGTCAATTTATTATATAATATATGCTGTTTTGAATTTTTTAATAATACTGTCACATATTTGAATATATTTTTTATGATCTCTCACAGTTCTTTGCACATTTAACTTTCTCTCGTTTCTGAAAGGACAAAGGGAAAAGGCCCAAGGACATCAGGGAAATGAGATTGATAGAAATGGACATAGAGAGTAGTAAAATCATTTCTTGAAATCATTGTGTAAATATGATCTTCAACCTTAAGGTTTTTCACAATAAGCTAATACCATTAAATGTAGGAATTACCCATCTTACATTAAGCTTTTACATGTGCATTGACTTTTTCAGAACTATATCAGGTTTGATATAAAAACTATATCAGGCTTGATAAAAAAACTCAGGATCAGCAAATCTGAGTTTGAATTCTGAATCTACAAATTACCTGTCAGTTGACCTTGAGCAACTCTCTTTTTGTACCAGAGCCTGGGTTTTTTTTACATGTAAAAGGGGTAGTAATACCTACCTTACCTATTTAATGGGATTCCGATGTTGATCCAAAAGGAAAATATGTGTCAATACATTTTGCAAACGTCAGATGAGTTTTATAAATGTGATATTTGGATTTGTGATTGGTATGTCTTTTAAATTGTATATATTTTTCTTTTAATTTCTGATAAATATTTTCACCACAAGGAAGAAATTATGTGTCCATATGCTTCCCCCCCAACAAATGAAATACAATAAAGAATGATACTTAGTACATATTGTTTGAAATACATGTTTCATCTTGACTTCTGTTTTAGATTTTCATTAGGACATATGACTGTTTTAAGTTTGACTCGGCGGAGTCCTAACTGGAAGACTCTCAGCTTTATGTCTTTCTACTTCCAGTGAGATTCTAAGTAGGAGCAGAAAATGGAAACTATTACCCATTGGCTGCTTATTGTACAAATCTTTTGCTTTTTGTCGTCTTTGAAATTTATATCTTTTTTATGCCCAGGGCTAATGTGACAAGGTCAAATGGTATTAGGTTTTCACTAATGTCCTTTGTCTTTCTGGTTTGAATTTTCTTGGAAAAAATATACACAGATTGTCAGTAAAAGGAAAAGTTTTAGAGGTTTAAAAAAAGAATTCTACTATTAGGTTTCTACCATCCTAATGAATAGTCATAAAGGTAAATGAATAGCCAGTTTTCTGATCAAAATTTTTAAAAAAAGAAAAAGAATATTCTAAAAGCATGATTATCTGAAAAGACAAAATTTTAATATAAAATATTTTGTCAAGCCAAATATTTCTTTACTTGCATTGATTTTTGAAAAGAGAATTTTATTTTTAATTCTGTGACTTCATTGGTTATTTTACTGGTTGTCTTCATATAACCTATATGTTACTATACTTTGCCATATCAAAGTTACTGGTTAAAAACATGAAATCGTCTGAAAAAAAGGGGAAAACTCATTATCTGTTTCTCTTTCAAAACCCTTTTAGTAGAAGGACAAAGATTTAGTATTAGAAATTAATTGAAGCTACAAAACAAGTAGGAATTTTCTTGTTGATAAATGTATTAGAATTATATTGATCCAAAACATGCCTGAGTAGGAAAATCATAAAACTAGGACTTAAATCCACTAATTATATATCAACAAAGTTTTAAATTTTCCTTCCTTTCTCCGCTCCCTCCCTCCCTCCCTCCCTCCCTTCCTTCCTTCCTTCCTTCCTTCCTTCCTTCCTTCCTTCCTTCCTTCCTTCCTTCCTTCTTTCCTTCTCAGTGCATATGTGACATTTCAGTAAATTTTACTCTTTAGTAGTATATATTACAAATAATGAAGTGTATATATAAATGTAATGGCCAATATTTTATCATTTTTCTTTTATTACCTTGGATTTTTTTCCTCCCAGAAATTGTATTTAAGAAGTGGTGTTGTGTAGGTTTGATTATAAATAGTAATATTATATTTAGGTTTAGCTACAGTCAGAGAGAACTTTTTCCAGCCTCATTATTTGGTCTGTTTTTCATCGGTAGTATTTTCTGTCTCTCTGCTAATTCAGAACAGGATAGTACAAGAAAGGAGTCAAGGTTAGTACAAGGGTTAGTTTTGTGCCAGACCCCATGAGGCTTCCAAGTCACAGTATTATTCTATAAGCTTTTGACCTTAGAATAATAGATTTTTTTTTTTTCATGACAGGGAGATGGTAGAAATAAAGATGTAAAAATGTCTGCCAGGACAACTGGAAGGACAGTATAAAAAACAAGAAAGCAAAAGAAGTGGAAATTAATGCATACTTTTTTTCCCCTTTGGTACCAGGAATATTCTGTAGTTGAGGCATATTTTGAACTGTATGGAGTTCCAATATTTATGGGGAGGGTTGGTTCAGGAGACTTGTATTTGTAATGAGATTATATTTGAAGCAAAGGAATTTTTCTGTTGTTTAAAGATTTAGAAGGGCTGGCTTAATTTTTATTTCCAAATAGCTATGGTAATGTGATATTATATTACAAAATAAGTGTAGACTTGTCTTAGTTGGAAATGCAAATAAAATTAAATTAATTTTCCCTTCATGGCTTTTGTTTCCAATGATGTGAATATTTTCAATATCACTTATATCCCTTGCTTGAATTTGGGTTCTTAATGACAATTATATCTCAGAAAATGATAGAAACTTTTAAAAGTAGGAGGAGAATTCATTATTACTAGAATTTAAATATACATGAACTAATATTATTTTAAAATATTAGCATATTTCTGCCAAACTTAAGTTTATTCTATCTATATAAAATATTTTCTATTTAATATTCCTTGGAAGCATATTTCTAACTTAGAAATAACCTTAGTGTAACTTTGGATAGTTGCAGTACTTATAATACTTTCAATCTGGTAAGCAAAAAAAATTTTTTTAATTAAAAACAAAACTAGTAACTCTAAGCTGTTATGCTGTCAAAAAGTGAAAAATTTTTTTTTGTATTTTTACCTCTTAATGGTTTAAGTTATGTGTTTGAACCAGGAAAAATTATATAGATAATATAAATTCTCTATAAATTAGACCTTTTACAAAAACAATAACAATAAAAAGATCTTTTTCTTTAAATAGCCAGTACACATTAAACTCCATGATATTTGTCATAGAAATTGACAGTCCATGGTAATGTCCCTTTAGAAATGAATATAAATCTTCCATTCTAGAATAAATACTTGGAATTTTATAATTACTGTATTTTAATTAGTACTGTTAATGTTATAAGTGCATTTTACTGTACAAATATATATGTATATAATTATATACAATTGCATATCATTACATAATTGTGTTATATAAATATGTTATTATATAGTTACATTAATAAGGACATCCTTATTTAACATTTTTACGAATTTTATTTCTTTGTTTTCAGCTTGACAAAAATCATACCGCTTTTTCATTTTGTTTCTTTGGAAAAACTAGATGTCAGCAACAATTGTCTTTCTGGTAAGTTTAGAACAATATATAATTTTTAAAAAATATGTAATGAGCTTTTGAGTTTCTTTTCCAAATGTAGTAAGGGGTTGTTTTGGATAGATGTGCTAATGGTATTTACAAATAACATATCTATACAATAAGGCGTAGAGGAGGAAAAGTTTCTCCTGTATTCTCTTAAGATCTTAGCCTCAGTGTAACAATTAAGCTGATACAAGACAGATTTAGAAGCAAAGAATACGACTTGTCATTGTTTTGGTTTTTTTTGCAAGTTTGTTTGTATATATTTCTCTTGCCCTCTACTTCCTATTCTTTTGATGAGAATGTCTCTTTCCTTCTAATACAGGGAGGATATCTTTCCTATAGGCATTTCATCTCTTGCTTGTAAGAAAATAAAGGAAGGTCACAATGTCCTTCTTACATCTGTTTTTTAAATGCCTTGAACTCAAAATAGTCAATATGCTAGAATGGTATATTAGGGTGGCAACTTCTGAATTCCTTCAAAGGCATGATGAAATCATCCGATTAAATTTCCTTCCACTTTTAAAATCATATTATTGGGGCGCCTGGGTGGCTCAGTCAGTTAAGCATCTGCCTTTGGCTCAGGTCATGATCCCAGGGTCCTGCCTGCTTCTCCCTCTCCCTCTGCTGCTCCCCCTGCTTGTGCTCTCTCTCTCCCTCTCTCTCTCTCTCTGTCTGTCAAATAAATAAATAAAATCTTAAAAAAAAATCATTTTGTATCTTTCTGGTAGACCTGGGCAAATATCACAATTACATTTTTATTTGAAATTCATGTATCTTTTACATATGAAATAAATAGCCTAATGAAGATGAGTCAATTCATTTGTCTAACTTGTTAACTTCTAACATGTATAAACACCCATTAAAAGTTTATTAAATTAAAGAATGATCAACTGATTTAACTGGCCAGTCCTTCCCTAAATTTACCCATCCCAGTTCTCAGTCAGTCCCCTCATGGAGACAACCATAGTTCTAAATTTGTCACCATAGGTTAACTTGACTCTTTTGTATTTTTATATTAATTTGATCAAACAGTATGTTCTCTTGCCTCTGGCTTTCTTTACTTAGCATTCATGTGACATTCCACTGTTATCAGTTGTCTTTCTTTCTTTCTTTCTTTCTTTCTTTCTTTCTTTCTTTCTTTCTTTCTTTCTTTCTTTTTTCTTTCATTGTATGAATATATCACACTTTGTCCATTTTCCTGTTGATCAGTATTTTAATTATTTCTGGTTTGGAGCTGCTGTGATTCTTATGGAATTTCCTGGGGGAAATTCTTATATAAATTTTTCTGTGGACATATGTTTTCATTTCTGTGGGATAAATGTGTAGGAGTGTAATTGCTGGATAATAGAGTAGGTATATGTTTATAAGAAACTGAAAAAAAAATTGCCAAAATAGTTATAACATTTTACACCAGCAATGTCTGGAGTTTCAATTGCTGCATTCTAGAGAATGTTTAATATTTCATTTGTGTTATCTCTTTATGGTTTTAGTTTACATTTCCCTGATGAATAATGGTATTAAGCCTTTTTACATTCTTATTTATTGATGATTTTTATATATTCTTTTGTGTCTATTCAAATGTCTTACCTTTTTTATTGGTTATTTGCCCTTTTCTTATTGATATGGATAAGTTTTTTTATATATTCAGACATAATTCTTTGTTAGATATATGTTTTGTAGTATGTTCTCCTGGTCTCTTCTATAACCACAAATTTTTATTAATGGTGTTTTCAGATTAGTGGAAGTTTTAAATTTTGATGAAATTTAATTTATTTTTTTTTAGTAGTTATTGTTCTCTGTGTCCTTTGTAATATTTTTCTACCTCCAGTTTGAGAAGATTATTTTATAAACTTTCTTGCTTTCTTATAAAAATTTTGTACTTTTAGTTTTTACCTGTAAGTCTGTCTATGATCCATGTCAAATTATTTTATGAATGGTATGATGTAGAGGATGAGTTTAGTTTTAATGTGGATATCTCTTGTTCTAGCAACATTTGTCGAACAAGCTTTTTTCATTATTGAATTACTTTGGTGTTTGTCAAAATATTTGATTTACCTTTGACTTACTTTGGGATGAGTTTCTATTGAACTGTTTTTCTATTAACTGATCTAATGATAGATCAGACTTTCCTATTTCTTTATATGTTTAGTAATTCTTTTATGAGATGCTTTATTTAATTAAAAATTCTAGAAAAGGAACACATGGATCAAGATTCTAAAGGTTCAAAAAGGAATTCAAGGAAAAGTCTCCTTAGCCTTTCTTCCCCAGCAGCAGCCAAAGTTACTAGCTGGTTGGTGCTCCCTAGAGGTATTCAGTGCATGTACAAGCAGATGAATAGCGAGTCCTCTTGGATCTTGGCTTCTACTACACCCCCATCTCCTTCCTATCATTCCACGGCAGTCGCCTTGGCTTCCTGGTATTCTTCACAGATCGTGCTGCTGGGTCCCAAAGGCTTTTTTTCTCAAGGCCTTTGGTTTTCTCTCTGGACAAAATTAGCTTCCACAAGGCAACAGTCCACTCAGGTGATATTTTTGAAAATGAACAACTTTTAATATATTAGAAAGCAAAAACAGCCATATTACCAGGACAGCTTTATCTCTGTTAGCAGATCATTGGGAAAACTTTGAAATAAGTAAAACAATAAGTCTTTCAAGTGGATCTGTACAATTTATATACATAGCACAGTTCCAGAGAGTACAGATAGATAGTCCAAGTACCATAGTAAAGGAGACAGAGGACTTTTAGTTCAAAGGTTCTCTGGTTGCAAGAATGTGTGGTAATTCCTATATAATGGTATATACAGTCTTAATTAGAACTAGAAATTTTCTTCCAAATTTTGATCCTATAGATTCATCTTTCTAAGTATTCTACTTGGTCCTAAAATGTTACCCTTTGCTTTTGGAGTTAAACAGGCATTTACACGATAAACATATATCTTGCAAAGGATTTTCTTTCAATTTATTTAAACAAACAAACAAAAAAACCCAATTCATCCAAGCTCTGAGCTTGTTTTATTTTTCGTTTTTGTTTTAGATTCCACATATGAGAAAGGTCATATGGCTTTGTCTTTTTCTGACTTATTCCACTAGCATAATGCCCTTGAGATCCATCCATGTTGTCACAAGTGGCAAGGTTTCATTCTTTTTTTATGGCTGAATAATAGTCCATTGTACATCTAAATACCACAATTATTTTATCCATTCATGCATCAGTGGGCAATTAGGTTACAATAGTGAATATTGTAAATAATGCTGTAATGAATGAACATGGGGGTTGCATATATCTTTTTAAGCCAGTGGAGTTTTTTTTCTTTAAATAAATAACCTGAAGTGGAATTGCTAGATCATAAGGTAGTTCTATTTTTAATTTTTTGAGGAACCTCCATACTATTTTCCATAGATGGCTGCACCAATTTACATTCCCACCAACAGTGTGAGAGGGTTCCCTTCTCTCCACAACCTTGCCAACACTTATTTCTTGACTTTTTGATAATAGCTATTTTAGCAGATGTGAAATGATATCCTGTTGTGATTTTGATTTGCATTTCCCTGATGACTAATGATGTTGAACATCTTTTCATGTGTCTGTCGGCCATCTTGGAAAAATGTCTGTTCAGATCTTCTGCCCATTTTTAAATCAGATTAGATTTTTGCTATTGAGTTGTATGAGTTCTTTATAAATTTTGGATATTAGACCCTTATCAGACATGTGATTTGCAAATATTTTATCCCATTCAGCAGGTTGCCTTTTCATTTTGTTCATAGTTCCCTTTGCTGTGCAGAAGCTTTTAGTTTGGTATGTTCCACTTGTTTATTTTGCTTTTGTTGCTTTTTCTTTTGGTGTTAGATTTAAAAAAAATCATCCAATACCCATGTCAAGGAGTTTATCCCCTATGTTTTCTTCTATGAGTTTTATGATTTTAGGTCTAATGTTCAAGTCTTCAATCCATTTTGAGTTAATTTTTGTGTACGTTGTATGACAGTGGTCAAGCTTCATTTTCTGTATGTGATTGGGCAGTTTTCCCAACATCAATTATTGAAGGGACTATTCTTTCCCCATTGTATATTCTTGGCTCCTTTGTCATAAATTAATTAAACATACATGTGTAGGTTTATTTCTGGGGTCTCTATTCCATTGATCTCTATGTCTGTTTTTATGCCAGTACCATACTGTTTTAGTTACTATGGCTTTGTAATATAGTTTGAAATCAAGGAGCATGATGCCTCCAACTTTATTCTTTCTCAGGATTGCTTTGAGTATTCAGTCTTTTGCGGTTTTATATAAATTTTAGGATTGTTTGTTCTATTTCTGTGAAAAATGCCATTTGGATTTTGGTAGGGATTGTACTGATTATTGCTTTGGGTGGTATGGACATTTTAACAGTATTAATTCTTCCAATCTAGCACATATCTTTCCATTTATTTGTCTTCCTCAATTCTTTTCATTAATACCTTATAGTTTTCAATATATTGGTTAAATTGTTCTGAGGTATTTTATTTTTTGATGCAATTATTAATAGATTGTTTTCTTAATTTCTTTTTTCTGATGGCTCATTAGTGTAAAGAAACCCAACAAATTTTTGTGTGTATCCTACCACTTTAGTGAATTTGTTTATTAGTTCTAATAGTTTTTTGATTGAGTCTTTAGGATTTTCTATATAGCATGTCATCTCCAAATAGCTACCATTTTACTTCTTCCTTTCCAATTTGATGCCTTTTATTTTACTTTCTTGCATAATTGCTCTAGCTAGGACTTCCAAAACTATGTTGAATAAGGTTGTGAGAGTGGGCATGGTTGTTTTATTCCTGATCTTAGACGAAAAGCTTTACCTTTTCACCATTAAGGATGATGTTTAAGACTGATGTTTCCTTCTTGATTTTCTGTCTATTCTATTCATTGATGTATAGGGTACATCAGTCATCAATAAGATAATCTATTCATTGATGTAAGTGGAATATTAAAGTTCCCTATGATTATTGTGTTGCTGTCTATTTCTCCCTTTAGGACTGTTAATATTTGCTTTAAATATTTAGGTGCTCCTGCACTGGGTACATAAATATTTATTATGTTATATGTTATTATGTTATATCCTCATGTTGATTTGACCCCTTTTATCATTTTGTAACACTCTTCTTTGTTTCTTATTACATCTTTGTTTTAAGTGTGTTTTGTCTGAAGTAAAATCTGTTTTGTTTGATATATCTAGTAATTTTTTTAAAAAGATTTTATTTATTTATTTGACAGAGAGAGAAGCAGCGAGAGAGGGAACACAAGCAGGGGGAGTGGGAGAGGGAGAGGGAGAAGCAGGCTTCCCGCTGAGCAGTGAGCCCAATGTGGAGCTTGATCCCAGGACCCTGGGATCATGACCCAAGCCGAAGGCAGATGCTTAACGACTGAGCCACCCAGGCGCCCTGTATCTAGTAATTTTAAAAAAGATTTTATTTATTTATTTTAGAGAGAGAGAGAGAGCCCAAGCAGGGGGTAGGGTCAGAGGGAAAGGGAGAAGCTGAACAGGGAGCCTGACTGAACAGGGAGCCCAATGCAGGGCTCCATCTCAGGACCCTGAGATCATGACCTTGGCCAAAGGCAGATGCTTAATTGACTGAGCCACCCAGGTACCCTGGTACGTGTAATAATTTTTAACTATATATGGAACATTGTATATAATACAGTTTAGTGAGTCTGGAAATTGTCTTCCTTTCAAAGGCAGTTATGTTCAGTTCTGGCAGGTAGTTAAAGCATTTATGGGTATTTTTTTTTTCTGTCTTCTTTAATTTCATTCTCTCTTAGGACAAGCCATTTTAGCTTTCAACTCTTAGTGCATGTCCCTACCCCAGGGCATTGTGTTCACTCCTACTGCACAGTCTTTCTGGGTTGTAGCTCAATCTGTGAGAGACTCAATTAGGTATCATTTTGGCTGGGCTCAGACGCCAGTGTCTTTTGCTGCTACATGAACTTAGTGTCAATGAATCATTCAGCTTTCAGCCTTACAGTGGGTGATCTCTGCTAGGTTTTTCGATCTTTCCCTGTGTGTGTGACACCTCACACTTGTCCATGGACCTATGGTGAATCTTTACATAGACTTCTCCCCCCAATTCCCTCCTCACAACATATATACACACACAGCTTCTTCTCAGTGCTTTTCATCATAAACTCCAGCTTGTTCTAATCTTTGCCTCCTCACTCAGCAAAAGAGCTTCTTTATGTCTCTACTGCCCGGAAGTGGTAAACTGCTTTCAGACAGAAAACCACTGTGATTGTAGGCTCACCAGGTATGTTTCCCATCTCTCAGAGTCAGGTTTAAAAACAGGTGCTTCCTATGTATTGTCTAGTGTTATGGTACTTTTCTGTGGGAGAACAATTCAATATTAATTACTCTGTAATGTACCCTAGATTGACTTACTATTCTTAATTTTGAAAGTAAAATATGTCCATGTAACTCTGTTTAGGTGTGTGTTCCATTTTACCACTTATCTTATTACTTTAGATTTTACTTCTTCAGATTTTATGCTAATAATCTGGCACAAACTGTTCTAAGCCCTTTACATACATTACCTCATTTAATCCTCACCCAGTAAGATAGGTATGAGCCTGAATCACAAAGCAATTGTATGGTTTGCATAAGTTCACAAAGCTCTAAATGGGAGGATTATAATTCTAACAGCAGAATCTGTGTTCTTAACGTAGTCTCTTTTTAAAAGCACACTGTATTCTGCAAAATAAATAATTTTTATTGCCTTAATACCTAACCAATAAATAAATGGTCATTGATTTATGATTCCTTTTCTTTCTCTGTTATTACCTTCTATAACGATTTTTATTGTTTATTTTTTATAGATCTTACAAGTGCCATTAGGTGGTTTGATGCATGCTATTCTCTCCATGAATTATCTCTCACTGGAAACCCACTTCTTCAAGAAATAAACTGGAGGTAAGAAACATTGTTGCATTCTATTATATACTTAATTATGGTTGCAGAAAACACAATTTGATAAAAATTGTTCTGTGCATATTAATTGCTTGGGAAAAGTTAATAAAAATAATTTAAAAGTTATTCAAAACAAGAAATTTTTATAATATTAGTTTTAAAAATATGGTGGGGGAATGGGATAGACTGGTGATGGGTAGTAAGGAGGGCACGTATTGCATGGTGCACTGGGTGTTATATGCAACTAATGAATCATTAAACTTTACATCAGAAACCAGGGATGTACTGTATGGTGACTAACATAATATAATAAAAAAACATTAAAATAAAAAAAAATATCTTCAACCTAAAACAATGTTTTGCACATGTATGAACTGATGCAAATTTTAAATGACTATTTTGATCCATACTATTGATTCTGTGACAATTTTAATATAATGTTAACTTAGGGCTTGTGTTTATAGAAAACATATTTATTGGGAATTACTTTTTACAAGTTATCTAAATCACATAGCTTTCTACTTAAAATTATTTTTTTCCACCAGTAACTTTATTTTCTTGAAAGAGATATTTGGTGTCTGTTAAAGTATGACTTATAGGCCTATGTGAATCCATGCCTCTCTTTGAAATATTGCAGCCCCTAGATGTAATAGAAGAAAAATATTTTGTAATTTTTTAGAATGGATTTTCTTTTAAAAAAAAATGTTTCTAATCAGAAATTCTCATACTGTACTAACACCGTTTCCCTCAAAATTGACCAGCATCTTTTTTCATGATGAGCCTTTTTGAGATAATTTTCATACAACAAAGTTCTTCTGTTTTATTTATGAGTATGAATATGGTATAAAAACCACCACAATTAAGATATTAAACCTTTTTACCACCTTAAAAAATTACCTCATGCCCCTTTGCAATCAGTTGCCTCCTTCAAACTTTAAAAATGTCTCTCCACTCTTTAATGGCTTTCATTGTTTCTGATGAGAAGTCTGCCAACATTCTCTTTGGAGCCTTCTAGTGTTTTCTCTGTACCAGTGGTTTTTAGCAATTTGATTATAATGTGTTTTGTTGTGGTTTTATATAGATTTACTCTTCTTAAGATCTGTTGAACCTCTTGAATCTGCTGAATTGTAGTTTCCATAAAATTTAGAATTTTTTTGCCCATTATTTTTTTCACATATTTTTTGTCTCCTTCCTATCTTGTCCTGCTAGGATGCCAATTTCACCAATATCAGATCACTTGATATATTCTAGAAGTTGCTATTGTTCTGTTCTTATATATATTACACTTTTTTTCTGCCTGTAATTCACTCTTAGCAGTAATTGCTATATCTTCAAGTTTTCTGATATTTTCTTCTTACATATCTATTTTGATGTAAGTCCCATCCAGACTTAATCAGTTCAGAGTTCAGATATTGTGTTTTCCATCTCTAGAAGTTCATTTTTTTTAACATTTGCAATTTCTCTCCTAATCATGCTCATGTTTTACTGAATCATCTTGAACATATGAAGAATATTTAGAATAGCTGTTGTAAAATCCTTGTCTGCTAGTTTCATCATCTGTATCATTTTGGGGTCTATTTTTGTTGATTTTCCCCCCAGTTCCAAGTCATATTGCCCTGCTTCTTGCATGCTTGGTCAATTGTGATTGTATTCTGGATATCTGAAATTTTATACTGTTGATTTCTTAATTTTGTTCTTTTTCTTTAGGCAGCATCTATTTTGTTTCTGACGTACAGCAGCTAAGTTACTTGAAATTAGTGAGATGCTTTTCAAGCTTGCTTTTAAGTTCTGTTAGGAAAGTCTCAAAGAAATCTTTAGACTCGTGCCAGTTTAGCTTTTCTGCTATGGGACTGACTCTCTGGTGCCTCTTGTATACATTCTTTCAACTTTGGCTGATAAAAATTATTCCCAGCCCTATGTGGGTTCCTGTAATTTTTCTACCTTTTGCTTCCCCCTGGTTCTTGCCCTTGGCCTTAAGTGGTTTTCTCTTATATATCCTCAGATCATTGCTTGTTTACCCAGGTCCAGGTGAATTAAATCCCAGAATTCTGAAAGACTTTGCATGTGTCCACTTTTCTAGTACTACTGCTGATTCTGAGCTAAACTCTTGTCTCTTTTTATGTCCAGCCACATGCATTTGTAAGACAGTTTAACATGATTTGTTCTATATTTGACATTTGTATCATATTAAGTCATGGGTACACGAAGACAGAACAAGCCAAGAATAGACAGGATGTATAGCCTATTTAGCAAGATAAGTTTGATAACACACTAAGTACAGAGAAAGGCAAATATGTACTGGAATTCAGGTAGGAGAACTTGCTTCAGGATCCTCAGAGTTTGGATCAAATCTTTAAATCTTATCAATTCAATCAGGTAGTGAAATATAACATTTATGAATAAAATATAGACAAGGAAGAATACATAATTGAAAAGAAAGTTGTTGTGACATCTGATCCTAGGGAAGAAGCATTGATTCTTTGTCCTCATTTGGTTTTCCTATGATGTGTGGCCATAGCCATGAAGATCCTGGTTCTGATGACTTCCAAAGGAATATATCTTACAGTAGAATCAATGATCTGGTAATGTTTAAAATTACTATATCTGACTTAATCCACTGGTAGAACAAGATAAGAGAGTCTAGAAAGTAGTCTCTTTCCTTCCCTTGTCTGAGGCCACTGCAAACCTCTGACACTCTCTTTCCACAAGTATTGATTTTCTGAATTGGTAATTGGTCTTTCATTAAGAAAATAGCATTTTTATACCAAGTCAAACACCTGTGTAATTTGCTACTTGTTGATCACAGAAGTGTGTGTCACAGAAGAGTTACTATCTTTGCCAGAAAATGTTTTTCCATTTTCTTTAAAGCGCAATTTCCACATAAATTTCTAAAGTTACAATATTTTTTAGGAAAACCTGGCATGTTTTTACATGTTTTAGAATAGAACTTGTCAATTTCTACTTTAGAAACATCTGTTTCCAGGTGCAATTTAAGCTGTGTAGTATAGAGGAAAGACTACCACCCAGTTAAGTGGTTTTCAAAGGCGTATCCCCTAGACAAGCAACTTCATCATCACTTGGACATTTGTTAGATATGCAAAATCTTGGACACTGTCCATACTCATTTAATCAGAAACTAGGGGATAATGTTTAGTAATGTGTTTCAGTAAGCCCTTTGAATGATTTAATGTACACTAAAGTTTGGAAATCACTGTGTTTTAAAACAAGGATATCCTATTCCTGCTCCATACTGTGTGATCCTGGACAAGTAACAACTTTCCTGTGTCTCTGAATCCTCACTGACAAAATGAAGATAATAATAATACCTATCTTATGGGAGTAGTTATGATAATTGAATGAACATATTTTGTTGGGCACAATTCCTAGAATATGGTAAACATTCAGAAATCTATTTTCCATGTCAAGGCTAACCATACTATGGGCTCTTATTAAATCACCACATATTTAGTGTATGCCTACTATATCCAGCCAATGTCCCAACATTTTGGTCACTATAAAGGAGATTCTGTGCACTCCATGATTTCATACCACGTTTATAATCTCAATAGGGATATAAAATATATGCAAAAAATGATAGCCATGAAAACTAATAGTGATAGAAAGCACTGTCATAGTGTTTACTTTGTGCCCAGCATTGTTCTCATTTAATATTTACAGTATGCCTGATAAAATAGCTAGCTAGTATCCCCATTTTACAGGTGCAGAAACCAAGGTTGCACAGCTAGCTAGTGAAAGAGCCAAAATTCAAACCCATGCAATCGCCTTCAGTTTGTGCTGTTTAACTCTCAGATTTCAGTACCTCATGGCAGTGTCAGATGACTAATGTAGGCAACAAATATGCTTTAGAAATCCCTTCTTAATTTAGTATGACCAGGAAAAAACTATCTTTGCTGAAGAGGCAAACTTTGAGGTAAACCTCAAAAGTTTGATAAGATTTAAAATCAAGTTAAAAGGGGAAAAAAGGGGGGCGCCTGGGTGGCACAGTGGTTAAGCGTCTGCCTTCGGCTCAGGGCATGATCCTGGCGTTATGGGATCGAGCCCCACATCAGGCTCCTCCGCTATGAGCCTGCTTCTTCCTCTCCCACTCCCCCTGCTTGTGTTCCCTCTCTCACTGGCTGTCTCTATCTCTGTTGAATAAATAAATAAAATCTTAAAAAAAAAAAGGGGGGGGGAAAGGCACTTCTGATGGAGGAAATATTGATGAAAAGGAGGGAATGTGAAAGGGAAGGTTAGGCTCTGGTCTATTTAGGTGTAAAGTAGATATAGTGGGAAATACCTTTGGAAGGTAATAAGAAATCAAGTGCATGCATTTACAGTGGGTCAGAGAACGGCCTGCTATCTACACATATTACTCCATAGCGACTCTGAGTTGGGTTCTGTAATTATCATTCTGATTTTATAGAGGCATTTACTGAGGCTTGGATTCCCTGTGATTTGCCTAGTTATGATATAAGTGTCAGGGAAGGGATTTGAGTTCTAAAGCCTGGGATTTAAATACTTTGCTTTACTGTTTGACATGATATATTGCTGCCAGATTGTAAAGGGCCTTGTATGCTAGAATAAAAATGTCTCCTTTATCCAGTGGTCATGGAGAGAGCCTATAGCATACTAGATATATGTATAGGCCTTGTGACTAAACTGCTCAAGCGCATGTCTAGTTCCATTACTTCCTAGCTGTTTGCCTTGCACAAATTACTTAATCTAGCTGTCAGTGTCTTCATCTATAGAATGGATGTAATAATAGTAGCTACCTCAGGATTTATTCATTAAAGTAATGTAGGTTGTACTACACAACAATGAACCCAGAAATCTATGTGGTTTAATACAATAGAAGCTTATTTTTTGTTTATATTGTGTCTGATGTGAGTTCAGCCTGTCTAATCTAAGCAGACTCAGAAACTCTAGATACTTCCAATTTGTGGCTCTGTGTCATGTAACTTCATTGTAATCTGACTTTTTTAGGTTATAGATTCTGGTGAGGGAGGGAGAGAGGCCACAGGTTAAGAAAAACTGACATTTAACCACTCTGCTCTCAAAAATGGCATTGATCACCTCTTATATTCTACTGGCTGTAACCAGTCATAAGGCCAAACTAACTGCAAAAAAGACCAGAAAATGTAGAGAAGAACATGAGGACCAGAGTATTTTAAGGAGCTATAGAGGAATTTTGAATAGTTGTATGAAAAGGAAAATAGTGTTTGGGGAAGATTTTTTTTTCAGCGGCAAAGTGATAAGAGATTAGGGAAAGTGGCCAAATTAAATGTTATTAGAGTGTCCAGGCATTAAAAAAGGGCTAAAATTGAGTAGTGGAAGAGGTCCCTGATTATTGTACAGATCCCAGAAGAGTGATCTTAGAGTGAAAATTCCCACACACAAAGAAGAGTAATTATGTCTAAAAGGCTCTGTTTGGCAGGTGATATTATATATAATGAAAATATCTGATGGATTATTTTTACATAGAAATTTTTATTTTCTACGTGACTATATAGACTATATATGTGTGTGTGTATGCGTGTGTATAGGATATATCTGTATATATCATAGATGACCAAAATTATTTATTGAAGGAATACATTACAGAATTTTACATTATAATGTATAAAAGCTTGAAAAAATGCATGTTTCAGGCCCTCTAAATTTTATTGAATTTTTAAAATTTTACTTTAGTGATTGAAAGTGTTATTAGCGATAGATTGACAATTGATTTATTGAATTGCAGTAGTTATCAGTGTCAGTTCTACAGCTGGAGTTCTTAGACTTTTAGGTTACCATAATGTTTGTCAAGTTCCTCATGTCCTGAAAAACTGATCTTAGGACAAATTATTATAGGAAATACCAACTACTAGTTAATATCAACTTATAAGGAGATCAGACATTGCAGCTATTTAAAGAATTTGTGTATATATGTGAAAAGATCCCCTAACTATGTTTCTAGACCTCTTGCCAGCTGGAAAAAGGACTCTCTCATTTGGAATAGAAGTAGTAAAGATCCCCATCTAGATGTACGAGCTCAAGTTCTGGGACTGTGCTTTTCTTACATTAGGGTTTAAAACACTAATCCCCAGGTATAGACTCCTCGTATTCATTTATTTTTATTATTTTATTTTATTTTTTAAAGATTTTATTTCTTTATTTATTTGAGGGGGGGGGAGAGAACGCTCAAACTGGGGAAGGAGCAGAGGGAGAGGGTCAAGCTGACTCCACACTGAGCACCAAACCCAACTCCGGACTCAATCCCAGGACCCTGAGATCATGACTGAGCTGAAATCAAGATGCTTAGCCAGCTGAACTACCCAGGTGCCCCTTTGGGTCCTCATTTTTAGAAAGCAAACCTTAGAGTGAAACTTCTCACACAAAAAGTAGGTGTAATCATGTCCAAAAGACTCTGCTTGTCAGGTGATATTATTTATAATGAAAATACCTGATGGGTTGTTTTTAGGTAAATATCTTTATTTTCCTCAGTAATTATATAGACCAAATCTATGATGGCAAACAAAAATAGGTAGTTGTGCCCATTATTCAGAGCAAGCTCTCTGGGGGCCATGGTTTTTCTGTTAGGCGTTGGGCAAATAGGACATGAATTCTCTTGCTGATTTGATGTCAGTTTCCATTCAAACAGCTGCCATGTTGCCAGTTGCAATAACTAGAAACAAACCTATATCCTGAAATAATCTTTGAACTTATTAAGGTTTTTTTGTATGAAGAAGTTTGTTGAATCAAATAGGCTCATAGTAAAATATATTGATATAAATCTATTTTAATATATAAAGATAAATATTCACATTTTACCACTATTATACTACTAAGTATATATACTTAGTGCTGTACTAATATATACTATACTTACTAAGTATATATACTTTAGAGTTTTAAAGAAAATATTTAGTTAGGAATAATATTGAAAGAAAAAGGTAGTATTTATATTATAGACATGTACAATTATTTAGCTATTATAGTTTTTATGTTTAAATGAACTTTATTGGACTAGACTCATACCAACTTGAAAATTTTGCTTATCAAATTTCACTTAGATCAGTTGGCCTAATACAGCTTTCATAATTTCAAGAAGAGATTCAGTTATCTAAAGGATTTTAAATCCAGTAATCTATAAAATATGGATTTGTTAATGAAAGGATCAAGTCAAACTTTAAGCAGTGTGTTCCAATGAACTTCACATAACCCCTTGATACCAACAAAAGGATTAGTTATAGATTTTCCCAATTGGCTTCTTACTTTCATGTCTGGCCAGTGATAACATGGACAAAACTGATGTACTAAAAAAATCTCTTTTTAAAACTTAATCTACAGACTCAGTTTGGAATCTCCTTGGGGAATGTGTTTCATTCATTGATGATGAATAGAGTCTCTTAAGTGACAGAATATTCACCAGGAAGTTTTCACTAAATGAAATATTGATTCAGCCCTTGGCTAGGAGGAGCCCAGCTGGAAAAACTAATGTTGAGATCTCACAGTATTCTTATACTTCATTTCCAATATGAATCAACTTGTTACAGCACTTTCTAATATATTCATCATAGACTCTTATAAGGCTGCATTTGAACTTAAGGCCAACCCATTGCACTACTAATTTATACAGATCTGAGAACTATTCCTTAAAAAAATAAATAAGAAACAATGTTTAACATAAAACACTAAATCTAATTTTGATATTTATCAACATTTAATGTTGATATGTGATATAAATCACAAATTTCAAGATATTGTCATAGTCTTGAATATCCAAACAAGCTAAACATTTATATCCAAAGAAGTTTCAAATATTCTTTTTTTTTTAAAAGATTTTATTTATTTATTCGACAGAGATAGAGACAGCCAGCGAGAGAGGGAACACAAGCAGGGGGAGTGGGAGAGGAAGAAGCAGGCTCATAGCGAAGGAGCCTGATGTGGGGCTTGATCCCATAACGCTGGGATCACGCCCTGAGCCAAAGGCAGACGCTTAACCGCTGTGCCACCTAGGTGCCCCAGAAGTTTCAAATATTCTTAAACTGTTTGGGAACTTTTTAAATATAAAGGTGATGAATTATAACATCAAAATATTTTCAGTGTGAAAATTCAAGCCCTGTTGATCCACATTCTCTATAATTATTTCCTGTAGCTATAATATGTAATGATATCTATATCAATAACCATATCCAAAATACAGTATTTGATGACAAAATTATAATTTTTCCCCTTGCTGATCTGGTTAATTAACATCCAAACAGCTTCCACAGAACGCCATTTGCAGTATCTAGAAACAAACCTAATATCCTGTATTGCCTTTGGATTTTCTTATTTTTCATTATTTTAGTTGTCCAGAGCATAAACAGTTGTTGTTTTAAATTCAGTATGCTGGTAGTAAAATATTGATCTTTCCATTAATCTGATAAAGCAAATTCTTATATTTTTACTTCTAAGATTATATTAGGTTATTTAGTTAAAATGGATCTTCATTTTGTCATCAGTTATTTTTGAATAGAAAGCTGGTTTCTTGGGGCACCTGGGTGGCTCAGTCATTAAGCCTCTGGCTTTGGCTCAGGGCGTGATCCCAGAGTCCTGGGATCGAACCCCATATCAGGCTCCCCCACTGGGGGTCTGCTTCTTCCTCTCCCACTCCCCCTATGTGTTCCCTCTCTTGCTGGCTATCTCTCTCTCTCTCTGTCAAATAAATGAATGAAATCTTAAAAAAAAAAAAGAAAAGAAAGCTGGTTTCTCTGTATATGTGATCTGTACTCTGTAACTTCAGTGTTATAAGAATACTTTTCTTAGGGGCACCTGGGTGGCACAGCGGTTAAGCGTCTGCCTTCGGCTCAGGGCGTGATCCCGGCGTTCTGGGATCGAGCCCCACATCGGGCTCCTCTGCTATGAGCCTGCTTCTTCCTCTCCCACTCCCCCTGCTTGTGTTCCCTCTCTCGCTGGCTGTCTCTGTCGAATAAATAAATAAAATCTTTAAAAAAAAAAAAAGAATACTTTTCTTAGAAATGTTCATATCATTTATGTAAAACTAATGGCAATGTTAATCAGTAAACAGATGATTGGAATATAACTGTCCAGGCCCACGTATCTCTTATTTTAGCAAATTCTCTGACATATAGGACAGGATACAAGCTTTCAAGTAAACTATGTTTTCCTTAAAAATTTAAGACAATTATGAATGATTAGAACTTCAAAGGTGTTTTTTAAGTTTAATCTGGATCTTCTCTGATATTATTTTATTTTTTGAAGATTTATTTATTTATTTGAGAGCGAGGGAGAGAACATGTGCATGCATGCACATGAAGGGGAGAGTTGAGAGGGGGCAGTGGGAAGGGGAGAGGGGAAGCAGACTCCTGCTGAATGCAGAGCCTGATGTGGAGCTCAGTCTCAGACCATGACCTGACCTGAGCCAAACCAAGTCAGATGCTTAACCTTAACCACCTGAGCCACCCAGGTGCCCCGAGCATCTCTGATTTTAGCACAACTCGTTGTAGTCTATTTTCCTCCCAATGCAGTGGTTCTTAATTCTTTAAGGTACATAAGAAAGACTATATTTTTAAAAATGCAAATTCCCCAGAACCCACCAACAGGGGTCTTTGGCGAAACTGAATCTAAAAAAGCATCCCAGGTACTACTGATAGAGTAGTTCAAGGACAGTGCCTGAGACACTGCCCTATAGGGTTGAAGACACATGGAGGGATCTAGCCTTGAATTCCCATTCCAGTGAATTTATAGAGTGACTAAGATAAAAAATAGATGTTTGAGACCCTGTGTCTCTCATTATAACAGCATGAGTATTTTCTTCCTTTTGTTGAACCTCCTTAATTAGACAAAATGAGACCTGAAAGATGACTGTTCAAGAGGGTCTTAGCGTTACTTCATCTGCATTATCACTGTAGGTCCAGGATCCTGTTGAAAAGTTTTATAGGTCCAACAGCTTACTGTTATTGTTTAACCAGAAAATGACTATACAATAGAAATAAATCAGCTTTACCTAACTCTTAAGAAATCCAATTTACAATATTATCTAATCTAATTATCTTATCTAATTTTCCTTGTAAGATAAACCTATTCAAAGACCAAAGCCTGCTATTAGCATACTTCTTTCCTTCTGCTGGCTGGGTCCACACTGGAGACCAAGGTATCAGACAGAAATTCGTCTGTACACAAAGAATTAGAACTGTTGGTTATTGTCTAGGGCTAGTTCCATCAAGTTATCGAAGGCTTATGTTTGCTTTTCTGTGTTTTAGGAGATATGATCTAAAGAAATAAGATCACTAATAGGATTAGAGCATCTTTTTTAAGCTGCTATGAACACCTATACAGTTTTAATTTTTAATACCCTTTATTATCACATTTCAAAAACATCTTTACTTCATACCTGGCATTTTATAGCTATAAGTAAGTTTGACATTATAGTCATGTCTTGAAGAAAACTTGGCTGGATACTTTGAGGGAGATTAAGGATGCAATGTAGCTTCATTAGTAATGTAATAAAAAAACTTGATAGGATAGAATATGGATAGTTAATCTCTCCATTATATTTTAATTATTATCAGCTTCAATTTCTGAGATTAACCTTTCCTTGCATTGATGATAGCCTCAAAGATTTTATGTTATATTTAATATTATACCTGTGTGATTACCTCGATAACTTCATCACCTGTGATGAATAGCTACTATCTTAATTAGCATTCTGCTTTTGAACCACATATTAAAATGAATCAAAACAGAAATATAATATATGCCACTTATTTAACCCTTTCTGATAAGTGTGGTAGTTTATGATAGGAGAAATATTGGTAGCTTCAGCCTAAAAAAAGCCTTAAAAGAAGTTCAAAATATATAGACCCAAATTTTCACTTGATCTTAGTCAAAAGGCGGAGAAGTGATAGACCCAAGTTTTCTTAACTAGCTTAACCTCTTTAACTTTGTAAAACATCTGGTAATTATCTTGAAGAACAAAATCAATTTTGTTCCCTCTTTCCTTACTTAAATATCTGTAAGAAAAAAAGGTATTATTTCTCAGAGAGTGAAGGGAGGTGAAGGTCGGAAATTAATCATGTGCTCCTAGTAAAGGAAAAACTGTGGTGTTCTTTTTTTTGCTTTAATTTAAGGAGATGTATTTATACCTTTCTTGTAATTATCTTTTATTAAACACTATCAAATCTTAACTATATGTAGCAATGCGTTATGACTTTAGTTGACCTTTGGAATCTGTGCCTTAATGGACCCCTTCCTTCATTTATATATAAATATAAATTATATGTAAATTATTTATATAAATATATAAAATTATATTTTACAACTGTGTTTATATAAATAGATATGTCCACTCTGACTACACCATCTAGGTAGAGGGAATAACTGACTGGGGTTTTCCTTCTTAAGCCTTAGCATTTTAGTAATCTTATCTTGCCATCCTTCATTTAGTTTTTAGGAACTGTAAGATTGTTTTGTTTTGTTTTTTAATTAAAAATCTTTTTTTAAAAGATTTCATTTATTTATTTGACAGAGAGAGATACAGAGAGAACACAAGCAGGGGGAGCATCAGGCAGCAGAAGAGAGAGAAGCAGGATCCCTGCTGAGCAGGGAGCCTGATGTGGGGCTCAATCCCAGGACCCTGGGATCCTTAACCGGGGACACTTAACCGACTAAGCCAACCAGGCGCCTCTAAAAAACTTTATTTTTTAGAGAAGGTCAAGTTAGCAAAATTAAGCAAAAAATAAAGAGAATACCCACATATACCCTGTCCCCAGACAGTCTCCCCCACTATCAACATCCTGCACCAAATCGGTATACTTATTATAATTGATAAACCTACATCAACACATCGTTATCACCTGGAGTCCTTATCTTACATTAGAGTTTAATCTTGGTGTCGTGTATTCTATGGGTTTTGACAAATATATAATGACATGTATCCACTATGTAGCAGTATTATATAGAATAGTTTCACTGCCCTAAAAATGCTCTGTGCTTTGCCTGTTCATCCCACCCTCCACCTTAATCCCTGGCAACCACTAATCTTTTTACTGTTTCCATAGTTTTGCTTCTTTCAAGAATTTCACATAGTTGGAATTGTACAGCATGTAACCATATCAGATTGTCTTCTTTCACTTAGTAATACGCATTTAAGATTCCTCTGTGTCTATTCATGGCTTGATAAATAATATTCCTCTGTATGGATGTAACAATTTATTTATCCTTTCACCTACTGAAGGACAAATTGGTTGTTTCTGGGTTTTGGCAGTTGCAAATGAAGCTGCTATATATGTGTGTGTAGAGATTTTGGTGCAGACATAGTTTTTGTTTTTATTTTTTATTTTTATTTTTTAAAAGATTTTATTTATTTATCTGACAGAGAGAGAGACAGCCAGTGAGGGAGGGAACACAAGCAGGGGGAGTGGGAGAGGAAGAAGCAGGCTTCCCAGCAGAGCAGGGAGCCCGACGTGGGGCTCGATCCCAGCACCCTGGGATCATGCCCTGAGCCGAAGGCAGATGCTTAACAACTGAGCCACCCAGGCACCCCCAGACATAATTTTTAATTAATTTGGGTAAATCCAAGGAGCACATTGCTGGATTATAGTAAAAGTATGTTTACTTTTGTAAGAAACCACCAAACTGTCTTCCAAAGTACTACACTGATTGTGCATTTCTGCCAGCAATAAATGAGAGTTTCTGTTTCTTTACATCTTCACCAGCATTTGGTGGTGTCAGCATTTTGGATTGGACATTTTAATAGGTAGATAATAGTATTTTATTATTTTATTTTATTATTTATTTAGTATCTTGTTGTTTTAATTTATAATTCTCTAATGACAAACGATGTTGAACATCTTTCATATGCTTACTTGCCATCTGTATATCTTCTTTGTGAGGTACCAAGGTTTTTGGCCCATTTTTTAATTGGTATGTTTATTTTCTTATTGATGAGTTTTTTAAAATTTTTATTTATTTGAGAGAGAGAGAGTAATTGAGGACTCACAGAGGGGGAGGGAGAAGCAGACTCCTGGTGAGCAGAGAGCCCCTCATAGGGCTTGATCCCAGGACCCTGAGATCATGACCTGTGCCGAAGGCAGATGCTTAACCAACTGAGCCACCCAGGTGCCTCTCTTATTGTTGAGTTTTAAAATTTCTTTTTGTGTTTTTGGATAACAACCCTTTATCAGATATTTTTTCCCAGTATATCGCTAGTCTTTACATTCTCTTAACATTGTCTTTCACAGAGCAGAAGTTTTTAAATTTAATGAAATCCAGCTTATCAATTATTTCTTTCATGAATTGTGTCTTAGGTGTTATATCTAAAAAGTCATCATTATACCCAGTGTCATCTAGATTTTCTCCTGTTATCTTCTAGGAATTTTATAGTTTTGCATTTTACATTTAGGTCTGTGACCCATTTTGAGTTAAATTTTGTGAAGAGTACAAAGTCTGTGTCTAGATTCACTTTTTTTGTGTGTAGATGTCTAACTGTCCCAGCATCATTTATCTGTGCTCCTTTGTATTGCCTTTGCTTCTTTGTCAAAGATTAGTTGATTCTATTTATGGGGATCTACTCTGGGCTCTCTCTTCTGTTCCACTGATCTATTTGTCTGTTCTTTTGTTAATACCATACTGTCTTGATTACTGTGGCTTCCTAGTAAGTCTTGAAGTCAAAGTGTTAGTCTTCCAACTCTGTTATGTTTTTTCAATACAGAATTGGCTATTCTGGGGGGTTTTGCTTCTTTTTATAAACTTTAGGATCAGTCTGTTGATATACACAAAATTACCTTACTGATATTTTTAGTGGGATTGCATTGACTCTGTAGATCAAGTTGAGAAGAATTAATTTCTTGACAATATTGAACTTCTTATCTCTGAAGATATCTTCATTGGACATCTTTCTGTTTACTTCTTTGATATCTTTCATCGGTTTGTATTTTTCTTTGTAGGGAATTTTAACTTTTAACTAAAGTGTTTTATTCATTTAAGAAGTCCATTTTACCCCTGTGACCATTAGTGGCCTTATAAAAGAGGCCCACAGTACCCCTGTGAAAGGTTTGGCAAGTACTTATAAATAGCTAGGTTTGGTGGACAGCTCTTGCTATCTGACTCGGTTTTTCACAGAATTGGCTTTTAAATTGATAGAGAATTTTGCTCATACCTCAAAGATTTTCATTACTATAATCTTTAGCAAGATTCAGGAAGAAATATAAGTTTACATTTTTCAGATCATGGTAAAAGGGTGATTTCTTACTGGTCTTGTGTTAGCCCTATTCTTTAGTGTGTTTTACCAAGAGAAACAATCATAATTTACCTCTACTTCTGAAATAAACATGAAATTTCAGTAAGATTATTATATTATCGTCTTCTAAAAAGAGTGTATCTGATATTATTCTTTATATAGTGTAGCCTTTTATTTACTCCAAGCCCAAGTTTCCAGCTGCTTAAATTTCCCATTTGTGTTGTAGAAGAAAATGGTTAAATGTTTGTCAAGTCTCTAAAACCTAACTTTGTACATGAAGTGATACCATCAAATTTTTCAATAAATGTAACAGTATAATTTTTTCTACAAAGTCAACAGCATTTTCTGAGATATACTCTGTGATTATATTGTTTAAGTAATAGGTGTATGATTATTTTAGATATAAACTCTCCTTTTCAAGATTATTTTAATTGTTTTTCCTGCTTTCAATAGGCATTCTCTACTTAAAGTGTTACCAGCTTTAAGAATCCTCAATGGTGAAACATTAAACTCTTATTCAGAAAAGCACACTGAAGAATACTATGAACCAGAATTAGGACGTTTTGTGGCACTTTGTCAGTCTCAGATTCAAGAATTCAACTCACTAATTGAAAGCTATATTACTGGGAAAGGGTAAGACTATTCACTTCCCTTTGTCATAATTTAAAGAAATAATTCAATTTATGTATATAATTTAAAAATACTCTGATTAATACAATGATACTTTTTTTGGATTAGGACTGCGTTTTAGGGATATTCTCCCTTAAAAACATAATTTAAAATATAATTTAAATGCTAAAGTATTAGATAAATGAAATCATGGGGATAGCTTCAAGACAAGAATCAAACATCCATTCATTCAATTAGTCATAAATTTATTTGACAATTATTGTAGGCGAGACACACAAATAAGCTAAGTGGTTACATGTTATCCTTAATTCACAGATTAACATAAGAGAAAATTAGACAGTTACAATGGAGCAAGGCAAGTTTTGTAATATATATAATATTTATTATATATTAAGATATATTATACATGTATTATATTTATATATCAAAAAATTAGGAGAGCACAGTAGAGAAAAGCAGTCAACACATGCACATATTCAGAGGAACAGAAGCTAAGAGTAGACACCTAATCAGATATAAAAGAAAGAGAACTTCCCATTCCCCCTTCCAAATTAGGAGTGTGTTAGTATGAATGAATTATAATTGATCTTTCTATAACTGTATTTTCTAATTTGCATTGCTCCAGAAAACACAAATGAAAAAGGAAAGTGATTTCATATTTCACTTATGATGACTCTTCATTATAACTGAATTATAACTCTAATATGTGCTTCCAAATATGTAAACTTAATCATTAAATTATAATCTTTAATTATTGCTCTTCTCATATTCATGAGGCGTGCTCATCTATCTAAGATTTGTTTTCTATTTAAATGTTTATGAATATAGTCTATTCAGAAAAAAACAAATCTCACAGCTTTAAAAAATAATTCCAATTGTTATAGATAATTAATGTTTGCTTTTAACAAATACTAAGGTTATTTACATTTATCTTTGTGAAAAACTAAACTTATATCTCTTTGTATATGTGTGGTAATGTAGAATTTTTTTTGTGTAAAGGTGACCCTGATATCCCTCATGTTGAACTGTAGATTTCTCAATTCTCTTTGTATAATCTCTTGTCATTACAATGTGTTTCATTTTGGGATTGATAACGGAAAGTAGACTATATTTTATATTAATAATAAATGGTGATGAATTCAACACCAATCATATACGCTTAATATTCCAATATCGAGTTGAACCTTTTCTGCATTTTTAGCCACCAAAATGAATGAAATACAAAATATCAAAAATACATTAGAGGAGCTATGCTAATGTCTAATATTTTGTGAACACAGGACTGTTTATCTCTACATTTTAGGAAATATAACTTTCATTTTGTATTGTATGGTTAAAATTTTTATGTTTATTTATATCCTGCATGTTTCAGAAAAAAAATAAGGCAGCTTGTGGCTACGTATTAAATACAGTCAGGAAATATACATTTGAAGTCAGTAAACTCTTAAAAATAAAACGAATAAGGGAAGATAAATAAAATGTAGCCAAGAAAAAGGCTCATACAGGTGCAGAGTCCTTCACATTTGCTATTGAGATCCCCAAATCTGGCAAACAGAAAGTTTGATTAATTACATAAGCCATAACCTCAATAAGACAGAAATTCAACAGTTGTACAAGAGAATCACAGCCATTTATGCCTTTAAGTATTTGAATTCTCTTTGCAATGGATTATTTTTCCAGAGAAAAATGGGAATAAAAACTTTCCCATAGTATAAGTTCTTTGTTTAAAAGTCCAATACAAATATTTTGCATGGCAAGAGTCAATGTAGAAAGTACTTTTAACTTTGTTTCATAAATAACTTCTCCAAATTTAGGCAGCCATGATTTCTCATGTTTATGGTAGTAAAAGCATGGATTTTTCTCATTCAATTGTACCAAAAATACCTAGAATAAAAATGGTTTCTAAAACTTCCAGACATTTTGTCTGGATTGATGGATCTAAATTAGCTAAACAAATATTTTCAAATTTTGTTAGAAATGAAATAAATTTTTATATAAACAACCAGAAGTAAGGTTTTAATGAAGGTTGTAGTAAAGCTTAATTTGCATGTCAACCACACAAAAGAAATTTCCAAAACCTATACAAATTTTAATATTTGCTGATATAATTCTTATTAAATGTCTTCATTGTTTGTTTAGAAATTTTGTCACATTGGATGCTGCAGAAAATCTCTGCCATTATTTTAAGAAATTAATGACACTTAGTAACGAATACCGATATTCACATGAACATGGAAATGTAAGTATCACTCAGAGAGAAGAACCTGAAGCCCAGCAAAATCATTTGGCCCCTACAAATAGTGACAGCGTACTGCAAAACAGAGTTCTTCACTCTTGTGCAGACAAATATAAACTGGACTCACCAGATGCCTCTGAGAAATGGATGAACTCTGGCTTTAGTCATTCCACATTAACCAACTCCTTATGTGAAGATATGAAAGGAAGCAATGAGGAAGAAATAGTAGACCAGAAGAGAGAAGACAGCAAATCAAACAATATCCCCATCAAAAGAATCCCAGTCCTGGAAACAGTAATGACAAGTTCTCTGCTGTGGAACTGCCAAAATACTGAACATTGTAAAAAGATGTAAGATTTATAGAACATTTTTCTTTTACAGTTGTATATCTTTTATTTTTTATGGATAGTCTTACATAATGTTACCAAATGATAATTTGGTAAAGGATTTAAATCACTACTGTATTTTATAGTAATTCCCTTATGTTTTTATGATGTGTTTACAAACTATTAATTATAATATAGATTAATTTTATTGAATTTTGGCAGGCTCTGATTTAACTGACTAGTATGTTATTAAAAAATGAGTACATGTAAAATTATTTTTCTGCCTTCTTTTTTTTTAAAGATTTTATTTATTTATTTGAGGGAGAGCAAGAGAGAGCATGAGTGGGGTTGGGGAGAAGGGAGAGAGAAAGAAGCAGACTCCCCGCTGAGCCAGGAGCCTGACATGGGGCTTGATCCCAGGACCCTGGGATCATGACCTGAGCTGAGGACAGATGCTTAAATGACTGAGCTACCCAGGTGCCCCATTGCCTTCTAATCTTTAAATAATTAAAATGAATTTTTAAGAAGAAATAAAACACTTTGTTATTCTAAAAATAATATAAAGAAAATGCTGAATAATCAGGTAATTTCATTTTTCAAAACATACATTTTCATGTGCCATTTATTTGCTTATTGATCTAAGAACCATTTAATAAGCATCTATGCAAGGATTTGAATGCATGTGCTATAATTTTCTTTGGCATAACAACCTATAAAGTATGGCAATATTCTTTGAGATTAATCACATAAATCCCTTCCAACTATTAAATACTATTAAATTTTATTTATTTTTTCTTTCAACTTTTATTTAAATTCCAGTTAGTTAACATACAGTGTAATATTAGTTTCAGGTGTCCAATATAGTGATTAAACACTTCCGTACACTACCTGGTTCTCATCACAAGTACCCTCCTTAATCCCCAACACCCATTTAAACCATCCCCCTGCCCACCTCCCCTCTAGCAACCCTCAGTTTTTTTCTCTATAGTTAAGAATCTGTTTTATGGTTTGCTAACTATGAAAAACTTTTAAAAAGCTAATGGCGGGCACCTGGGTAGCTCAGTCAGTTGAGCATCCCTCTCTTGACTTTGGCTCAGGTCATGATCTTAATCTCAGGGTCCTGGGATCTAGCCCTGCATAGGGTGCCCTGCTCAGTGGGGAGTCTACTGGAGGATTCTGCCTTTATCACTCTCTCTCTTCCCCTCTCCCTGCTCACATGCACTCTTTTTTTTTTTTTTAAAGATTCTATTTATTTATTTGACAGAGAGAGAGAGATAGCCAGCAAGAGAGGGAACATAAGCAGGGGGAGTGGGAGAGGAAGAAGCAGACTCCCAGCAGAGGAGCCTGATGTGGGGCTCCATCTCAGACCGTCAGGATCACGCCCTGAGCTGAAGGCAGACGCTTAACGACTAAGCCACCTAGGTGCCTCTCACATGTACTCTTTTTCTCTCTCTCTCTAAAATAAAGTATATAAATCTTTAAAAAAAATAAAAAGCTAATGGCTTTGATTTTTTATTGAACCAGCAAAGATTTCTTTTTACTTTGGCTTGTCAATTTTTTTTTCTTTTTTTACTTTTGGCCTCAGTGTCAAGCCAACAAAATTAAAAATGGTTAAATTCATCTTCTCCTGTAACAACAGGTGCTGAATAGGCTAGAATGCAGAGTATCACAGTAGCTAATCTTATTTTTCTTAGTCTTTATTCTTTTAGAAGTTGTCAGTATGAATGATGATTTCTTTTCTGAAAGTTATGCTAAAAAGTTTCATATGCTGAAACTTATATGTATTTCCTAACACAAAAAATTTTTAAAATTTAATTGAAAGTGGCTCTAACCCTTCCTAATTTATATTTCATTAATTTATTTAATCAATTGCTTTTGCCTTATCGGGGAGGAAAAATAGATTTTACTTCTACACTTCTAAGTCCTTAGCTGGAATCCCTGTAACAAAAGGTAGATTAATGAGAAAGATATAGAAATGTACTATATGCTGGCTAATTGAACATAATAATAATAAAATAAAATAAAATAAAACAAAATATATATTTAATGTAAGTTTTACATGACATGGGAGTCTTCATAAAGAAATAAAGACCTGAAGAAATGGTTAAACCTGAGCATTTTTATATTAGGTTTGATGAAATGTAGAAGGTCGTGGAAAATATGATTAGGGCAAAGAGTATGAGCTAAGCATAGTAAACTGGGGTAAATTTAGCAAGGCCTGTTTATTCAGATTCTTCTTGTCATCCCTTCATCTTCAGATAAGAATGCTTCTTGGGGTGCCTGGGTGGCACAGCGGTTAAGCGTCTGCCTTCGGCTCAGGGCATGATCTCAGCGTTATGGGATTGAGCCCCACATCAGGCTCCTCTGCTAGGAGCCTGCTTCTTCCTCTCCCACTCCCCCTGCTTGTGTTCCCTCTCTCGCTGGCTGTCTCTATCTCTGTCGAATAAATAAATTTAAAAAAAAAAAAGAATGCTTCTTTTCTCTAAGTTACTGGCCCATTTCTCTCTTTCAGATTTGAAGGTTTTCCATCCCATTTTTACTTATGTGCCTATAGTTAAACCAAAAAGTTCTTATTTTTAAATAATACCTTACGTATTTCATGTTTATAAAAATAGTTTATGAGGACCTCTCACCTACAACTGTGTTTTTATGGGTACTGAACATGTTTTCTTTTCTTTTCTTAATAGTATGGCAGCTATGGTAATCCAAGCATACTGGCGTGGTTACATCGTGCGCCGACATATTCATTTCTCTACAAGGCTACATACTGCTGCAATAGGACCCCTGATATCCCAGCCAAATTACTGCATCAAGAATAAAACTATTTTAAAGAAAGAAAAAAGAGAAAACATTGTGAATATCCAAGAACAGAGGGAGAAGGCTGCTATTCTTATTCAGGTTAGTTTTAATCTTTGGGTGAAATAGTCCTGAGAGATGTATTTCTCATCTTTCACTGGGTTATTCCGTAAAACAGACAACCACCAAATCTTAGTGATTTACAACTACTGGATTTATTTCTTACTCAGGTGCTATGTAGGCTGCAGGTTGGCTGTGCCTGTGCTTAGTATCTAGGCTGAAGGAGTGGTCTATAATTTAGAAATACTATTCTCATGATCAAGGGCCAAACTGAACCACACAATCATATTTAAAGCTTCTGCTCAGATATGTCATTTGCCACATCTGCTAACATTTGATTAGCCGTAGCAACTCTCACTTGGCCTAATCTACAGCTCTTTTTAGAAGCATGTTTAAAAATCTACTAAAATATTCATTAAAGGCCTTCAAATACACGTTCAAATTAAAAATTCAGAAAGCAAGTAGTGAATAGACTTGATTCAGCCTCACTGAGATCAGATTTTCGCATGAAGTTCTAACATCACATTCATCCATTTATTTGTTTATTTATTTATTATTTATTTATTTATTTATTTATTTATCAAATATTTTTTAGAACCTACTATTTGTCAAGCACCGTTCTGTGTTCAGGAACCATAACTCTAAACAAACCATACAAGTTCTCTGCCCTCATGCAGTTTATATTCTGATGGAAGAGGCAGAACTAAATAAAAACAAATATTATATAAACTAAATAAATATATAAAATAAGGTCTGTGGAAATTCATGGTATAGTGCCTGAATTGAAAGATAGTAACTGAAAATTTAGTGTTTCCCTTTATTCATTCATTCAATAAATATTTCTTGATACAAAAATCTTACTAGCTTATATTCTGTTGGAATGAGCAGTTAGTAAATAAGTATGTTAGTGATAAGGCTTCAAAGGAAAAATAAATTAGGAAAAGCAGGATAGGAGTATCAAGGGAAAGTTTATCATTTCAGATATGATGGAGATAGAAGACCAGAAAAGGTGACATTGCAGTGAGATATTAAGCCATTGGATGGATGTCTGGGGGAAGAACATTCCAGACCGTGGAATATCTGATTTAGGAGCAAACTGCAGTGTTTAAAGAGCAGCAAGAAGTCAGTATGACTGGACAGTGATTGAGGGGAGAAAGGTAACACTTACAAATCATAAGTCATGGTAAAGACTTTGGCTTTTACTCTGAATGACATGTGAAGATATTACAGGAATCTGAGCAGTGGACTCACATGATCAAGTTTACTTTATGTTGTGATTATACTGTACGAAGGCAGGAGTAGAAGCAGAAAAATCAGTTAGGGGCTATTACAATAATTCAGACAAGGGATAATGGTAGCAAGGATCAGAGTGTTGCAGTAGAAGTGGTAAGAAAATCACATTCCAGAATCTATGTTGGTTTATTTTGAGGCATACATCCTTTGAAGTTAGAGCTGATAATATCAGTTCATGGGGATGTGCCATATGAGAGATAGTGAGGAATCATGTATGCCTTCAAGGCATTGGCATATACAACTAGAAGAATAGCCTTTAAATTAAGTTGCTCACTTTTACTATTAAAACCATAGTTTTAAAAATTATCTTCGCTGTGGTTCTAATGAATTTATTGAGTATTTCAGTTGGCTTAATTTGTCTGAACTGTACCCCTGAAGGCAATGCATAGGCAAAGGTGTTACTGATGCCTGAATGGTGGTGGGAGTCGGGGTAGGGCAATGGATTCAGGGAAACTCTGAAGAAAAGAAAGAACCCCAGTTACTATCTCAAAATATTATTCTGCTACGTGAGGAATGAATGTATCATGCAGACCAAACTCCCTACTGTCATCAGTTGATGAGCAATACTTTTTCAGCACTGATGGTACATGGATATTAAACTTTTCTTCATTCTGTTCAATAAAGAGAAATTCACTACTTTGTGAAAGATAGTTCAGTGACTAATATCTCTGCTGAATGTTCTTTTGTTGAGCTTCTGTGTATCTGTAACAAAAGTAAGCATAATCTAGCCTTTTTCTGCAACTTAGAATGAGTCTCTTTTGTTGTACATCATGCTACTTAAAATTATTGAAGTCCTCTGAATTTCATTTTCTCATCTCCTGAGAACAATCATCTAGTTTCTTAAAGCATTCATATTAAAATATGAATTCTAGATTGCCTAGCCATCCTGGAGAGCAGAGCGTGATATAATAGAAAGAGCCTGGGCTTTAGAAGGAGCAAAATGGAAATTTTATGGTGGATGTCATAGAGACTGCTCTCTGCTCACCAAACCACACATTCTCCTCTTCTTCCAAGCATACAGCCTGACTAGATATCCCATCTTCCCTTTCACTTTAACATGACCCTTTTTCTGAGTTCCAGTCCATACAATATGAATGAAAGATATATGCACCACTTCCATATCTGGCTCATTAAACGTGCCACAGACATTCCTTCATATTCTTTATCCTTTCTGGTTGGTTGAAATGAAGACAGCTTCTGAGGCATTGTTGGAAGCTGTCTGTCAGGAATGTAGAGGCAGCAATATCTGGATACCTGAATCACTTTATGTTAAAGTGCTGCCCCATTGTCTTTTTTAGCCTCTCAATGTTTGTTAGGTGATTAAGAAATAAGCTATTGTTTTTTGAGTTACTATACATTTTTGGATATTTTTGTTATCATACATAGCTTGCCCCAACTAATATAAAGGATATAGGATACACCTTGAGACATAGATAGGGTTCATTGTAAATATGTAAGAGAATGGAATTCTAGGTATAAAAGATAGTGGAAATGAAAGATCCTAGAATTTCATATTACTGGACTAATAAGTTATAGTAAAACTGAACTCTTGTAACAACTGGAAAATACAGGATGAACATGGCTGGAGATACGTGAAGGATTTTAACAGGGAACAAATATATGGTATGTTCTGGATGTGGGAGTTGATAGTAGTTGAAGGGAAAAAAAGATGTCATATATGTCTAATATAGGTAGAATTGCCTGGCCAGGGAATTAGTTTGAAAGTGTGAGAAAGATGAATTTATTGTGGATGGATTACTGGGGAAAAGTTAAAACCTTGAGAGAAACAAATAAGCTAGAAGAAGAATCTGAACATGTTATATATATTACCATTATTTCTCATAAACTGAATAGAGATGGCTGGAACTTGAATCCTTGACCCTATTGCAGATTCAGGAGGGAAGTGTCTATATGTGTCACACCAGAAAGACACACACTGTGTAATTCATTCTAGAGCTTTGTAGAATAGAAGTCTGATCCCTGATGAGTGGAGCTGGATCCATTGTGAACCACAGTGAGCCGATTCTTGTTGAAGGCCTGGACTAAAGAGTTCCCTTTAGACTCTTTTTTCCCTAAGTCTGCAGGTCACTTTGATATCTTCTATAACCAACCCACCTCTCCCCACTCATCACCAGATTATTTGAAATAAATCGCAGATATCATTTCTTTTATAAGTATTTCAGTATGAATTTCTATAGGATGTATTATTTTAAGTACAGTAATTACCAACCTAAAAATTGAAAATTATTTTTAATTATCACCAAATATCAGTATTCAGATTTCTCTACTGTTTTATAAATGTTTGTTTATAGATTTTTCTTGATCAAAATATAAATAAGGTCATTACTTTGCCTTCAGTTTAAATGTTAAGTCTTTTAAGAATACCCTCTCTTTTTTCCTTGCAATTTATTTATTAAGGAAACCAGGTCTTTTGTCCTGCAGATTTCTACTTTCTGTGTTTTGCCAGATGCATTCCCATGGTATCACTTGCATATTTTTTGCTCCCTTGTTTTCTATAAGCTGACAGTGGTTTCTAAAATTTCATGTGTCTTAGGTTTGGTTTTTTATCAAGAATACTTCATAAGTGGTGGTATGTATTACAGTGAGGAGGTACATAATGTCTAGTCGCCTCTCTTTTCGGAATACCAGTGACCATTGATAATCATTGCCTAGATCAATCAATTCTTGTATTAACAGTTTGTAAAATATTGATACTCTACATTCAATTTCTTCATTTATTAACTAAAATATGTCAGTAAAGAGAAACTTAGTTTAATTGACTATTTAGTTACCTTGAGGTACAGTTCGTACTGGAAAGGTAGGTTAAATGCTTGATGCCATTTTACCAATTTTTAGATTAATGAGGTTTCCTAGCATACTTCAGAGGTGACCATAATATGTTCTATCATAATGTACACATGAATTTTTAAAATATATGATGTATTTAATTCCATTGCTGTTTCATTCTTATTGATGCTCAGATTGTCCCTTATTTGGCCAAGTTAGCTTCAAGTTAATCTTTTGTGACACAATTCATTGGTTTTTTAAATTTCCCTTGCTTTTTAATGTGCCATGATGTTTAGGTTCATTTTGTATACACTTTTACCTAGGCCTGGACTCAGTCATTGCTCTAAAGATCTTTGATTTCTTTAGTGGGAATATTTAGAGACCAGTCTGGGTTTTAGGAATGCATTAGGATTTTAGGAGTGTTGTTACTACTGGTATGGTCATTGTTTTTAAATTTTTTTCATTATAATGATGAGCTTACAAATACATATTTTTAAGAAAAAAAAAGTACCATGGGTTCACACTGGTATTTTAAAATTAAATTTAGGACTATAGGATTTTTACTTATTTGATTTTATATTTGCATCTCTTTTCTTCTATGGAAAATTCTGGTTCCAATGAATGACATTAACATAATTGTTCTTTTTTTGTTTTCTACTTTTCATTCCCCCTTCTGTGTGTGTGTGTGTCTCTGTGCATCTGTGCCTGTGTTTACATGCACATACATAGTGGAGATAAACAAGGACCATGCAAATGAGAAAAATAAAACAAACTAGGCTATTTATTCAGAGAGTGCTGTAGCAAGGGAGTCAGCCACCATCCATTGCCGTTGGCATAAGCTCAAAGGCAGGGAGGGGAGTAGGAAAAAGAGAGAGAGAGGTCTTCAGATATGGTCTAATTGGAGGTTTTTGGTATGGGGAAGGTAGAAAGCGGGCAGCTGGAAGTGTGGCATATTCTGTGATTGGTTGGGAAGCATATTTGGCTATCTCTGGTTGGTCTGGAGTAAGAAGTGGGATAAAAATAGGGAGACTGACAGTCATTGATTGACCAAGTCTTGACCATTCTTGGCTAATTGTTGCTGAGGTTGTGGTTTAGCTTTCTGGTTGGTTGCTGCAGAGGTTCTGTGTGACTTCTATTGTTATATATAATCTGGCTATTTTCTACAGAAAAATATATTTTCTGTAATAACAATACCAATATTAATACTAACAATATGAATATGAAAACATATTGAAGGTATCTTTTGTAATGAAATTTCTTTTGAGTATATTTCATTAGGAAGATAGTCAAATAAATCTATTTTAAAGTCACTTTAAATAAATTCTGTGTGTTTATGCCTATAGCATGAAACATATTTTTTTATTTCTTCAGGAATTCCTTTTTATTTCATATTTGTTTATTTCATGATTATCTTAAGCATATGCACAATTCCAAAGTCAAATCAAAGAAGGGTATATTCAGAGAAGTCTGGCTTCTGTTGCTGAATCTTCTATCCTATTTTCTGCCTCTATACTTAATAATTTTTAAAATTAATTTTACTAGTTACACTTTTCCTTTTTAAATATTAGCAACCACATATACATATATAAATTTAAATATATATGTTTATATAATTCATATGTTTATTATATATTTATATACAATCTTTCGTAGATAAATTGTAGCATTCAATACACACTTGTTTCTCTCTTGTTTTTTTACACTTAATGTATCCTGGAGCTCATTCCCTAGTACTTATTCTTTAAAAATTACCATGTTCTTGGAGTTATGGGTGGGAAAGCTTTCTCTACTCCAACATTATTGAGGAACCTGAATAGTTTTAATTCTATTATTGTGTGCTTAGTTTATTTTAAAATGAAATTAGTTAATAGTTAGTTATGGGCCAGGATAGTACCTCTCTAATATGGCCATTTGTATATGTTGAAATTTTCCTAAATGTATGTTAGTTTATTTTATACATAATTATTTGAAAATTAGAAAAATTGGTTTTCCTTTATATCTCTTTCTTCTTAGTTTAGAATGGGTCCTGGTGGAATTGTCAGATAATTGATTGGTTGACCTACATGTGCAGTTGAGGGAGTTTTAGAGATTCTTTTCTGCTTACCACAAGGAAAGTCTCCTGAGAACTTTAGACACATGCAGTTGTTTAATTTATCTTACAGTTTTAAGTGTCACATAAAGTTCAAAAAACAGATTATTGAGCCATTAAACTAAGGTCTTAGATGTTTTATCTTCCTAATGGGATAACACAGAGAATCTGGTTTGTAGTTTGATCTATAACCTTGTATAACATGCTTTAAATTTTTGTTTAGGCAGTTTGGAAGGGCTTTCTTTTAAGAAAGAAACTGACAACAGCTTTAGAGGCTATTAAGAATGAAGAATCTGAAGAAGAATATGAAGAAATAAACTTAGAGGATTTTACATTTGATGAAGTAAGTACCAACTACAAAATATAAATATTGGTCTTAAAATTTTTTTAGCATACTACTTTGGAGCTAAATCAATTTCAAGGATTTTTATCCTCTTAACACTATGTTATAGATTTTTTTAAACAACACTTGAAAAAGTATGCTTCTAATTTCTTAATATCTTCTTTATATACTTTACAAGCATGTACAGTAGATAAACATGGTCATAGAATATTTACAAGAGTTTCTGTGTGCTCTTTGACCAGATTGGTTTTTTTTTTTTATCAGTTATCCTTCATTAAATATAACTCTGAGCTTATTTATGCCCTGCTTAACAACATTTTGTAGTTCTTTGTTGCCTAGGAAAATGAAAACACCTTCTATAAATTGTTATTTAAGTATTCCATAGTAAGGTAGCACACTATCCAGACATCTATGCCACTTCTTTCCTGTGGCTTCCATATGCTCCCAACCCATTGAGAACCATTTTATTGTATAAAGCCCTTGCTTTTCACATTCTGGTTTTACTCCCTGTACTTCCTCTTCTCTAGACAGTTACACTACATAAACACTACTCGGATGAAGATATAGAACATATGAACACTCCCAGACTTCCTCATGCCTCTCTAGTATTCATAACTCCATCATCATAGATTAGTTTTCCCTATTTATGAACTTCCTGTATGTGGAATCATATAGTATGTACTCTTCTTTCACGTAATAATATGTCTGTGAGATTTATCTATGTTGTTGAGTGTAGTAAATATACCACTCTTTTGCAAATACCACTTTTTACCTATTATTTGAATATACTACTTTTTAAAAGTCTGTACTACTATTGGAAGATATTTGTTGTTATTTCTAGTATTGCCTATTATGGCCAAATGCTATGAACATTCTTGTGCATGTCTTCTGATGTGCATATTCATACTACTTTTAGGAATAGAATTTCTGAGCCTTAATGTTTACCTGTGTTTAGTAGATAGTGCCTAATGTTATTCTATAGTGATTATATCAGTTTATAGTCCTATCAGCAGAATATGAGAGTTTTAGGGGAGTTCTATCTTTACCAGCACTTTGTATTTTCATGTCTTTTTCTTCCATTCCAGTAAGTTTGTGGTGGTATCTTATGGTTGTTTTAATTGGCATTTCTGTCATAATTAATAATGTTGAATATCTTTTAGCATGCTTTATGACCATTTAGTTACTTTTGTGACATAATCAAGTGTTTGTATATTTTTCCATTGGGTTGTACATCTTTTTTTCTTATTGATTTGTAGAACTTCTTTATATATTCTGAATACTACTCTGTTTTCCCTTGCAAATTTCCTGTCTAACCTCTGGGGCTCACCTTTTCAGTGTCTTTATGGTTAATTTTAATGAACAGAACTTTTCTAATTTCAAATTTAAAAAATTTTTAATTGTTCTGACATATAAGAAATCTTTGCTTACTCTTAGATCATTAAGATATTCTAGAAACCTTATTAATTTTCAGCATTTAAGTCTGGATGCATCTAGAATTAATTTTTGTGTATAGTGTGAGGAAGGGGTCATGTTCCCTTGGGGCAAATGAATCTATAAATCAACTTGGAAGAACTGATATTTTTAGACTATTACTTTTTTAAATCCATGAAAATAGACTGTCCTACCACTTATGTAAACCATTTAAAATTTCTGTCCACATACTCTAGTTTTCTTCATAGTAGTCTTGTATAATTTTGCTTAGACTTATTTCTAGATATTTTATGTTTTCTGATATTGTGTTTATTTTTGTATGTTGACCTTATATTCAGTCACTTTGCTGAAATCACTTATTAATTTTAGTAGGTTGTCTCGCAGGTCTTTTATATTCTGTATATACAATCATGTCATCTGAGAATAATTACAATTTTATTTCTTTTTTTCCACTTCTTATGGCTTTTATTTCTTTTTCTTGCCTTACTATTTCCAGGAAAGTGTTGAATAGTGGTGATATTAGCAGACATCATTTTCTAGTCTGGTCTCTGAGAGAAAGCTTTCAATATTCCACCACTAAATAAGATGTTTAAATAGGTTTCTTGTAGAAACTCTAGATTTAATTAAGGAAGTAACCATCCTTAACATACCTTTACCATTCCAAGAGGTTAATATGATGATGATGATTTTATATATGAGTTGGATTTTATCGAATACTTTTTATGCATATAACATTGATTTTCAAACATTAAATCTCATATTCAAATAAACCAACTTAGCTATAATGTATTATCTTTTTTACATATCTCTGAATTTGGTTTATTAATACTTGTTTAGGATTAGCATTTATATTCAAGAAGAAGTTAGACCTGTAAATTTTCTTTTTTATAAAACTCCTAATCTAGGTTTTGGTGTCAAGGTTATATTGGCTTTATACATTTGATTGGGAAGTGTTTCCTCTGTTTCTGTTTTCTGGAAGAGTTTGATGTGAGATTGATTTATTTGTTTCCTAAAAGTGTGTCTCAGCATATATTCTATTTGGAGAAATGTTCCATGTGCACTTGAAAGGAATGTTAAGTATATTGTTACTAAAATCTCAGTTATTTCAGGTTTATTAATTGTTGTTTTAAAAAAAATTCTTAATCCTTAGTGATTTGGGGCAGAGGAATTCTATCAGTTATTGACAGAAAAATGCTAGAATCTCTTACTATGATTGTGGGTTTTTCTCAATGACCTTTTAGTTCTGTCAAATTTTGCCTCGTACTTAGGGCATACATAGTTAAGACATTGTATCAATGACCCTTTCATCATAATAAAATTCCCTTCTTTGATATAGTTTCCTTCTTTAACTAAATGCCTTAGTGGTTCCTTCTCCAATATTTTCAAACCTACAGCTTTCTTTTGGCTAGTAATTTTATAGTAGTATATATTTTTCTAACCATTCCCATTCAACATTTCTCTGTTTTATATTTAAAGTGTGACTCTTATAAGAGTATATAATTGGGTTTTGCTTATTTTTATATTCTACTCTGACATTTTTTTCATTAACATATTCAGACTATTTTAATTTATTTTAATAAGAGTATAATTAGGTTTGTAAATACCATCTTTGTATTTGTTTTTTGCTTGTCCTATGTGTTCCTTATTTCCTTTTAGTTTTTTATCGACTTCTCTTGCATGAATCAAGTTTTTTGTTTGTTTGTTTTTCCTTTTTCCCCCTTCATTAGCTTGTTAGTTTGTGGTTGTTTTTCCATGTATTTCATTTCTCCCTACATTAACATGATTCCATCTGGATTCATTTTCCTTTCCCTGAAGGATTTTCTTTAGTAATTAGTTAACTTCAGGTGAGTCTTTTTTATTGCTTGAACATTTCTCTTACTTTAAATTTTAAAGGACATCTTCTCTACGTATAGAATTCTAGGTAAAGTTTTGGTGTTTAAAGATGCTATTTCATTGGCTTCTGACTTTCATGAACTCTGTTGAAAAGTTAGTAATAAGTCTTATTTTTTCTTCTCTAAAGATATTATCCTCACACCCCCATTCCCCAGCCTACTTTTAAGGTTCACTTTCTGTGGTTTTCAGTGATGGTGTGATTTTATTTGTATTTACTCTGCTTGTAGTAAGGAGGCCATATGGCTTCTTGAATCTGTGATTTATGTCTTTCATCAGTTTTGGAAATTTCATAGCCAGTTATTTCAAACATTTAATCTTTTTCATTATTTCTCTTCTTTGAGGGAAAGTGGTTCCAAAAATGTATACGTTAGAATTCTCACCATTTCACATGTGTCTCTTAGACTCTCTTTTGATTTGTTCTCTTTTTTTTGCTTCTGTATTTTATTTTATTTTTTTAAAAAGATTTTATTTATTTATTTGACAGAGAGAGAGACAGCCAGCGAGAGAGGGAACACAAGCAGGGGGAGTGGGAGAGGAAGAAGTAGGCTTCTAGTGGAGAAGCCTGATGTGGGGCTCGATCCCAGAACACCGGGATCACGCCCTGAGCTGAAGGCGGACACTTAACGACTGCGCCACCCAGGTGCCCCTGCTTCTGTATTTTAATATGGATGTTTCCTACTGACCTATCTTGTAGTTTACTAATCATCTCTCTTGAGATACCTAATCATTTTTAGCCTATATTTTGAATTCTTAATTTTAGTTATTCTATTTTTTAGTTCTAGAATTTTTACTTGATTATTTATTGTAAATCCCAGTTACATTGAAGTTTTCTATCACTTCCTATATTTTCTTGAACATACCAAGTATGATATTTTCAAAGCTTTCTTAGTTAATTGCAACACCTGGATCACTTGTAGGTTTATTTCTATTGACTGTATATCTCTTGCATTTTGAGTCAGTCAATTCTCTTTTTTAGCATTTAACCTTTGATTAAGTATCAGACATATATGGGAGAAAAGTGTAAAGACCCTACAAGATGTTTTCTTTCTCTGAATAGGATTGAATTTTAATCTTGCAAGCAGATAGCATATGGGCAGAGATTCTTTTGAGGCTTGTTTTCAAGCTTTATTGTGGCTGTTGTATTTCTGGTTTCTCTTACAGGCTGAGCTAATATGGTTTCTCAACTAAAAGTGGCATGTTTACCAGGTTACCCTCACCTTGTTTGTCCCTCGATTCTAATCCCTTTCTCCATGGCATCAAGTGACTGATGAAGTTTCTTCTTAGCTTTATAGCACTCCAGGTGTTTCTATTGTCCTTTGATTCTAGGTATCTCTCCTACACATATTCTACATGGAATTAGAAAACACCTGAAGGAAAATACATGATTTTGAGTTCACATTTTAAAACATCAGAGGGTAGAGATACTCAAACTAAATCCTGTCCCCATCCCATCGGTCCTCCAACAGGTGTCAAATTACTAGAATTTATCACACTAACACTTCTCTACCTGCAACTCTTCCCCTATGGGGATAAGCCCCTCTGGCACTTATGGGGTGAAAAGTAAAACATGTAATACATCAATTTCTACTTTACAATTCAGATATAGAAGCAATAACAACAGTACATTGAATTAGCCTAAAAGCCCTACTCAGGGGCGCCTGGGTGGCTCAGTCGTTGAGCGTCTGCCTTCAGCTCAGGGCGTGATCCCGGCGTTCTGGGATCGAGCCCCACATCAGGTTCTCTGCTGGGAGCCTGCTTCTTCCTCTCCCACTCCCCCTGCTTGTGTTCCCTCTCTCGCTGGCTCTCTCTCTGTGTCAAATAAATAAATAAATAATAAAAAAATAAAAAAAAAAAAATAAAAGCCCTACTCACAAGATAACTTTAGCTCCTTCCTCCACTGTGAACCATGTCCAAACCCTATCAGTTGAACCAACATGGCTCATACCACATGAGTCCTGGGTAACACAGTGCCCTCTAACACGGGGGAAAACACTATATCTTCCCAGGGTGTTAGCTATATCAAGATCCTTGAAAAGATAGTCTGGAAAGAAAGCTGTCACAAGACATGCAGAAATAGAGACCCATGGAGAATTGCCTCCCAGCATTAAGCACCTATTATATATTGCTCATAATGAACCTTGAAAACAGTGATGAATAAGACATTTTATTGGGCTTTGAGTTCACAGTGCAAGGTGAATAACCTTTTTTTTTTAATTATGATATATTAGTCTTCATACAGTGAATAACCTTTTTGAAAGAATTATTTTAGCAGAAGTTTTAATAAACTTAGGTCTCAATCTTTTTTAGGGGGGATTTTTGCCACCTTGCCATAAAATATCTGTAATAACAAATAAATATCTAAATAAGAGGTATGTTAAGTCTAATGTGGCATAGTGATCTACAGTTGCACTTTTATTTTGCACCTTTTAAATTATAAAGTAATTTTAGTTGATACTTTTATTTGTTGACTTGATTTAATAAGGTTTATTTTCTCTGTTACTTAATACTGTGTAGAGGCCAATATATAAAAAACCAATAAAGTTATCTTTAAATTTAAACATTACAAGTCCTCTTATGGTTCCCTAAACCTAGAGAAGATGAGAAAAGCTAATATAACATAACTATAGGAAACCACAACAGTCAAATTTGGATTTGTTTTTTGTCTCAGACCAAAGTAAAATTCAGTAAGTTTTCAGGAATAATTTTTGAGAAGAAGACAAATGTGTCAAGCTGGGCAACTTTCAATTTTGGAGTTCATGTTTGATCCCTATCTCAAATTAACTTTACAGAGTATTACATATTCCAGTACATTATGGGAAAATAAACAAATGCAATCTAAATTATAGGCAAAGAAAAAGACTAAAGTGACATTTTGTTGTTGAAAAGAGGTATGCATGGCATATAACAATGGCATGTAACATATAGCATATATCAACAATATAAGCCACCATGTTTTGCATTGAGGATGGAGGAGAGGGTTTATTTATTTATTTATTAAGATTTTATTTATTTATTTGAGAGAGAGAGCACAGCCAGGGGAGGGGCAGAGGGAGAGGGAATCTCTAGACTCCCTGCTGAGCACAGATCCCCACATGGAGCTCCATCCCAGCACCCTGGGATCATGACCTGAGCTGAAGTCAGACACTTAACCGACTGAACCACCCACGCACCCCAGAGGAGAGTGTTTAGAAAGTGAGATTTGAGATTCAAAATGGGCCAAGTTTTCAAACTGTAAGGATTCTAAGATGCTCCTAAAGTTATCAGGAAGCATTAGAAAGAATTATTTTGGGGATAGTAAGAGGCAACTTGGGCAGAAGAGGAGGAAAGTGTTGGGACAGGGGAGGAGATAGCAAAGGGAGGGAGAAAAACATCAAATCCTGGCTTTTAGCATTTCTAGGACTTGTTCAATTCTCACTGACTTGTGACTTTGGGCAAGTCTGATCCCAGTTTCATGCATCAAATGAAAAGATTACAAATGGCCTGAAAAATTTTGCATATACACACCCAAATAAACAAGAGTGTTATTTGTAGCTCTTCTTCCTGATGGCCTTATATTCTAGACTCTCAAAGTTGAATTGTAAAATAATGATTTCTTCTCTGGTCAAAAGCCAAATACATGTGTATCTGATCAAACATTTGGTTGTGAACACAAAGTTACAGATCTATCCAAGTTCAAGTTCATTTTTAATATGTAAGTAAATTTGCTAGTAGTCTTCTAATAACCAGAAAGCTTTCCAGATCCTCAGTTGTAAGTTAAAGAATATCTGAACAGAAGGTTTTCTTAAGCCGTAACTAAAATTTGTATAAATTTCCAGTGATAAGCATGATATATTAATATACATTTTTAAAACAGTAGTATATTTATAATCTTGGCCAATTCCTCTTGACATTTTGAGATTTTTTTCAACATTCAAAGTACTGCCAAATATACTAGATATTAATAAGCTTGAACTCACATAAATCAGTAGTTGTGGTAACATTTTTTGTTTGTGATTATATAATTACTAAAGTATCTTTAGTATTTTATACTAAGCCTTCTCTTCATGCTTCTAGAAATTTCTGAGATAGTGATTAAAGAATTGTTCTGGAATCTTCTAAAAATTTGTGACCTTGCATTAAAAACCAAGAAAAACTATTTTCAAAGTCTTCTGCACTTTAAGATATCAATTTAAAGACTAAATTTTCCCCCAGACTTTGTATAGCTTAAGAAAGAGATTTCATCAACATCCATGTGATATGGCAAAGAAGTCACTCTTTGTGAGTTTTTGTCCTACTGGAGGAAGAAAACAGCTGGAGTCCCAGAGAATATAAAATAGGAGGTGGTTGGCAGGTATTTAAAAGAAAAAATGTTGTGTGTATGTGTATACACAACAGTGTATATAAATAAAGCTCCTTGCCTGGCGATACTGGTCCTTTCCACAGTTAGTTCTCAAGTGGCACATTACTTTTAAAATTTTTCTTCCAATTTTAAAAATTTCGGTAAGATACACATAAAACAAAATTTACCACCTTAATTTTTAAGTGTACATTCAATGGTATTAAATACATTCATAAAGTTATTTTACCATCACCACCATTTAATCCATATCCAGAACTCTCTTCATCCTGTAAAACTGAAACTATATAGGTATTAAACAATAACTCCTCAATCCCCCTTAATATTCTAAAGTTATAACACTGCAGTTTGAATTTATACCCTCTTAACTTCTGTAGCATCCCCAAACTTGCTCCTTTACAGCTCCATCTCCACCCCTTTCTGTTGATATCGTTTATGTACATAAACCAAAATTCATTTAAATGCATTAGTGTTTTAAGTTATGTAGGAAACTAAATGTAGAGTTATAAACTAAAGTTACAATAATACTAGCTTTTGAACTACTAATTGTTTTTTTATGTATTAGTCTCCTTAAATCATGTAGAAAACAAAAAGTAGGGTTACAAACTGTTGTTACAATAATATTGGCTTTTATAATTTCCCATGTATTTATCTTTACTGAGATCTTTGGTTTTTTTCATATGACTTCCTATTGCTGCTTGTGTCTTCATTTCAACCTGCAGGACTCCCTTTAGCATTTCTTTCAGGGCAGATCTAAAGGTAATAAACTTCTCAGCATTTGTTTATCTGGGACTATCTTAATTTCTCTCTTGATTTTGAAACAGTTTTGACAATATAGGAATTTTGGTTGACAGGTTTTTTTTGTTTTTTGTTTTTGTTTAACTTTTAGCACTTTGAATATATCAGCTCACTGCCTTCAGGACTTCAAAGTTTCTGATAAGAAATCTGCTAGCTGTCTTATTGAGGATTCCTTGTATGTGACAGTTATTTCTCATTGGCTTCTTTCAAGATTCTGTCTTTGACTTTTTGAAAGTTTGATTATGTGTCTTGGTGTGAGTCTCTGAGTTCATTGTATTTCAAGTTCTTAGAGTTTCTTGGATGTTTATATTCAGGTCTGTCATTGAATATGGGAAAATTTTGGCTATTAGTTCTTCAAATATGCATTCTGTTTCTTTCTTTCTCTACCCCTTCTATGACTTCCATGATATATATGTTGGTCTGCTTGATGGTATCTCACAGATTCCTTAGGTTCTATTCATTTTTCTTCAATCTTTTTTTTTCCTATTTCTCAAACTTGTTAATTTCCATTGTCCATCTTCAAGTTCACTAATTCTTTTATCTGCCTACTCAGAGACAGATCTCTCTAATGAATTCCACTAGGGAATATTTCATTTCAGCTACTGTACTTTTCAGCTCCAAAATTTTTTCTTGATTTCTCTTTAGATTTCTTATCTCTTTATTGATATTTCCATTTTGTTTATACATCATTTTCTCTCCTTTTGGTTCTTTGGCTATCTTCAAAACAATTATTTTAAAATCTTTGTCTAGTAAATTTGCCCTGAGGTCTTTTTTTAGGGATAGTTTTGGTTGATTTATTTATTTTTCCTTTGAATGGGCCATAAACTTTTCTGTTTCTTTGAATGGTTTGTGACTTTTTAATTTACAATTGGACATTGAATGTAATAATTATGGTAATTCTAGAAATTAGATTCTCTTCCCCACGGTTTGCTGGGGTTTTGTTTTTGCTTTTATTATGTTTGTTTTTGTATTATTGTAGGCTGTTTCTGGGCTGAGGATCAGCCTGAGTTATAAATTTAAGGTCTTCTCAGGTCTTTTCTGAGTCTGTGCCTTTCCTTGGATATGTATGTTGACCTTCTAATTTCCCACATATATGCAAATGCTTTAGAATATTCTAGCCTTTTAAAAAAAAATGAGCATCCTAGTCTTTGATATCTGGCTCCAAAAGATGAAAAAGAGAAAAATGAAAGGGTGGGGAAGGACACCAGCCCATTAAATTCCCTGGAAATCACTTAGCTGGTAGGGCAGGGGCTTGCAACAAGAGGGGAAGTACACCTCTTTGCACCTCTGTGATCAGAAGTAATCAATGATCAGTGCACAGATCACCATATTTGGAGGACAGGGTCCTCATTGTCCACCCTGGCTCTACAAGCTATGTGCAAGCTAATCCTGGAACACATGAATAGCTGACTAACTCAGGGCCTGGGGGTAGAGTTAGGTAGCTGTGCTAAAAGCTGACTATTGTGCTAAGAGCTGAAACTGACTAAAATTAACCACAATTTACCATCCAAGTTTTCCCCTGGAAGTTATATGCCTTCAATAGACTCCAGAGTTCCAAAATAGTTATATCAGATAGATTCTGTAAGTGCAATCATTTTCTAGGTTGGGAGACAGGGTCCCAGTTCTTCCTACTCCACCATCTTCCAAGAATCCTCTGGTACATTGCCTTTTATCATATTGTCTCCACATCTTCACATTCTCTCTTCACTTTAGTAGTTTTCACCAGAGTAAGAATACGAATTTGATAATAGCTGCTATTCCATGGACCTTGATCTTTCATGGGATAGAACTGGCTTTTTCTTTATTTGCCATACAAAAGAAGGAATTAAAAAATCTGAGCCTTGAATCCTGTTTGCATCAGATAGCACTTTTAAGCCAGATATGTATTCTTAAAACATGTATAACTGATATATAACTATGATGTATGTCTGCCTGGAAAAAATTGGACAGTGTACCTGTCAGACAACTGAGTGGAGGTGCCCTATTTACATACGTATTTAAATAACATGAATTTAAATAGGTATTCTAAGACTAAGTTCTATAAGTAAAAGTCTGTCATTGCACTGCTAGCCCGTAGTCAGGATGTCTTAGTCTTTCCTTCCCAATGGCCTTTCAAGATATAGTCAAGAAACACTGAAATTGTATAAATGGAAAATTGCGTTTAGTTCTCCTCAGAATATAGTTCTAGTTTTTAAATCATAAATGTTTGATTATTGGGGTACCTGGGTGGCACAGTCAGATAAGCGTCCAACTCTTGGTTTTGGCTCAGGTCATGATCTTAGGGTCATGAGATTGAGCCCCATGTAGGGCTCCTGCTCAGTGTGGAGTCAGCTTGAGATTCTCTCTCCTTCGCCCCCCTCCCCACCGCCACTCGTGCTTTCCGTCTCTCTAAAATATATAAATACATCTTTAAAAAGGGGCACCTGGGTGGCTTAGTCTGAGCCTTTGGCTTAGGTCATGATCCCAGGGTTGTGAGATCAAGCCCCACATAGGGCTCTGTGCTCACTGGGGAGTCGGCTTCCCCTCTCTCTCTGCCCCTCCCCCTGCTTATGCTTGCTATCTCTTTCTCAAATAAATAAATAAAATCTAAATAAATTAATTAAATTTAAAAAATAAATCTTTAAAAATAAAAATAACAAATGTCTTATTTTTTTAGAACCTTTTAAAAAACAAGTTCATGGGCATTCTGATCTTTTTTGTAAAGATTCGAAAAACATTATAGAACCACAGAAGTTTATTCTAAACCATATTAGCTAATCCAGGTAAAAAAATTTAGATAATTATATCCTAAATGATGTAACATTTAGTATAGTTCCATTGTCAAAAGATAAGATAAATTTGGTAATTAGATAAATGGAGTAAAGATGTTTTAAGATAAATAGTGGAGGGAGCTATAATAGTATTTCAAAGTTTAAATTTATATATATATATATTTTTTTTAAAGATTTTATTTATTTATTTGACAGAGATAGAGACAGCCAGCGAGAGAGGGAACACAAGCAGGGGGAGTGGGAGAGGAAGAAGCAGGCTCATAGCGGAGGAGCCTGATGTGGGGCTCGATCCCAGAACGCCGGGATCACGCCCTGAGCCGAAGGCAGACGCTTAACCGCTGTGCCACCCAGGCGCCCCTAAATTTATATTTTTTATCATTCACACACTTCAGAAAATTTGTGAAATTTTTGAAAAAATTAAGTAAAAGCTATCTTATAGACAGTGTTTATGGAAAAACTGATACTAATGTGTTAAAATACCATAAATTTTCAATAGTGAGGTTTGGTGGAAAATATTAAAATTTGCATTATAAAAAGATAAAGAATTATTTCCCTCAGTTACATCTGGAGTTGGCTCAGAATCATGGTTATCAAACAGTTAAATACACTGAACAATTTGCACCTCGTATTTTTTGGAACACTTGAGTACTCAAATTCTCACTTTATCCCACTTAGGGATGAAAAGTCTTTTTTTTTTTTTTTTTTTACAATGTTTGCATTAAACAGAAGTATAACATCTCACAATAGCAAGTAGCACATTTTCCTGTAAATAAAAATTCCGATATATTCTCTTAACATTTGTAGTATAAAAGACAATGTAAAAGACTCTTTGTAAAAGTTATACAAACTGAATTATGTACATTAATGTTTATTATTTGTGCAGGCTGCCTTAGAGAAAGAATGGCTAACTTTAGATTCCACCCGCTTCCCTTCACAAACACTGCTTCTCCCAAACCAGCTGCACTGGCCAAAGGTAACATGTCATGGAAATTTCTTAGTGCTCCATTTTTGCTCATTTTTTAAGGTTATGCTGTGCTGCAGTGATTAATAATGCAATTTATTGACTTGAAAAACACAATTACTTTTAGAAGCCTCTGACTTCCTCCTCATCCCCAGATGTAATTTTTCATATAGCTTTTCTTTCATTTGCTTCTCTTTTTTTCTTTATTTTGGATTTCTTTCAACACTTTATTTCACAGTAGCAAAAAAAAAAAATGATATACTTCAGCTGCATATTTGGCAGTAGACTAAAATCACTAGTTGACAGCACTTTAAAAATACAAAAATATGCATTAAGAGGGCAACAGCTGAAGATTCTCAGTCAGAGGTCAATGGACTGCAATATCTGTTATTTATTTGATAATCTTTGAAGTTTTTGTTTTCTGATATTTTTAAGATCTTTGCAATTAATCATTCTGTATATACAAACAATACCAAAAAACATATCCCTCACCACTACAATAAAGGACATTTATATGTGTATTACATAAATTTAATTTTATTATAATTTTCAATTTTTATATGTGTTTCCCTTGGGAAGCTACTCAGCAGTATGCATGTAAAGTAATAGGATATAAATGCTAGAATTTTTCAATGTATTTTATACTTAATATACATTATTTTCCTGATAAGTTCTCTGGAACCTTAAAATATGACGATACTTCACTGAATTTACCAAGTCATCCAGCTCAAGCATGGCTATGTAATGAGAAAGACGATTTGTTTTCGTCAGAACATGCGCAGTTTCGTAGCAGGTAAGCTAAATTACTCTGTTAGAGGATCAGCCCATGTGGAGAGTATTACACTTACTACAAAAGTGATAAAATGATGAAAATTATGTACAAATTTACTTGTTTAGAAGATGGAAAAGCATTTAATGTTAAAAGTGTAATCATTTTATGGGGTTTTCAGTAAAAAAAAATGTGTGAAGTCGCTTCATTAAAGTAACAACAAAAGTGAAGTGTCAGTGAAATAATGTCATTAATTGTTGTAAACAAGTGAACTTTTAAATACTATTATATAGGTAGAGATAAGGATTAAAATAAAAGTTCCAGTGCTGCATTTCTTTCGACAAAAGGATTGAAATATGCTTCAAGTAATTGAAATGTAAACATTTTAAATTAATGGCAGACTTTTATTACTTTTCAAGATAAAGTTTTTCTGTAATTTAAATGGATTTTATTTCCAAGTTTGAGACAACATAAACAGCTTGTAGTTTTAAAAAGTGCTGATATACTTGTGTTGATTCAGTTAGTGTAGTTTTTTTCTATTGCCAGATCAGAAAATAGGACTTTATCCTGGACACCTGAATCAAAGACCAGCAGAAAGAGTTTGCTAAAAACTGAAAAAGAAGAAAAAATTTCAAAAGAATGGTATGTGGTGTATTTTACACTAAAATATGAAGAAATTGAGAGACTTTTAAATGTTCAGTGTAGATATTTTTCAAGGCTTTAGGAATTAATTCGTTTTTAAGAAACTGTGTATCTGTTAAATTACAGATTCTTAAATGGGAATCTAAATTTGTTTTAGTATAATATAGTTCAGATATGTATGTTTATATGCATTTGCATATATTAATATGGTCTGGATATTTGTTTTGCCTTTATTAAATTTAATCTTTTAATAGGGGCTTCAAGGATATTGCTACTGCTCAGCAAATGTTGAAGAGAGCACAGAAGATGAAATCAAAGAAATTAAAGAAAAAATTAGGTGCGTGATGAATGCTCTTTGAGTAATAATTGTGTGTCTGATATTAAAGATAAATTCTTTTAAAATAATATTTACCAAATCATATTTAATAATAATAAGAACAGAAATGAAATGCACAGATATGAGTATGTCTAGGATAATAATTCCAAAAACTCAAGGAAACTTAGCGAAAATTATGTTATTACATTAAATGATTTGTTATATAGTAAATGCTATTTTCATTTTCCCCGTTTCTTACTTCGTTATTATTATATCTATTGTACACTGAGAATTACGCTGTAATTATTTTCTAATTTGGTTCACTTTGACAAATGTTGATTCTAAAGAGTCTCTGCTTCATGTGCTTATTCCTTTGTGTGTTTTTAAAATTGCTTGATTATTCGATAAATTATTTCAATAAATTTGTTAGTTTCATGAATAGTAGCTATGAGGGCTTCACAGCTTGACACTTTGGAAAAGAAATACAATGTATATCTTCAGGATTATGCAGAATTTAGGAAATGTTCAGAGGCATCCTTTCTTCTATCCCATTTGATTCTCCAAATCATTTCTTTCTTTGGATACCTCTAATCATTTTAGTATTATTATTTAATAGTGGAGTAGTTTATAGTGTCAGGGCAAGAAATAGCAGGTCATTATGATTTTATATCTATAATGTAAACTACTTAAAATTTTTGCATGTTGTGTATAACTTAGCATTTACTTATAACTTTATAAATATTTACTCATGGACTCTAAGGGTTAATATAAGTAATGTGACCTCTTTTTAAAAGCTGTTTTGAGTTTTCCTTGTTCACAGCTTCTTTTACAATGATTTGAATGTCAGCAAAATGTTTTCATAAAAGTACCATTAGTCCTGAGAAAAACAGAGACTCTATATTTATCTTATAGTTCTAGATTGCATAAGTATACAAAGAAGCATTCAGAAGATTAATTTTTCTTTATTAATTTTCCAACTTATTATTTTTAATTATTAATTCCATAGAATTAAAAAAAGTATATATATATTTTCTAAAAAACAAAAATAAAAATAACCAAAATATCATTGGCTTCTAAGAAATAGCCGATATTTCTTGGCACAGCACTTTATTGATAAATTTCTGATGGTTTATTTTTATATTCACAAATGTTCTGCTTTCCTTTTTTAGTGTTAAATTAGTGACACCTTTAATCTTTTTGAGATAACTGTAGTATTTTTTGTTGCATACTAAAAGTTTGTCAGGTTTGAAAGATTGAAAGTTTAAACATTTTTAAAGAAAATGTAAGTATGTGCTCCATTCAACTTGCTTTGTGCATCCCATACTTCTGTGATGTAAACTCGTATTAAGTTCATCAGACCTCAGTGAACTGAGTACTATCTGGCAGTTCCCAAGGAAATAGTAACTCCAAAGTCTTAACAATAATGAGACTTTCTTTCAGTCCTGGGGAAATAGAATCCAGTACAGTAAGTTAGGGTAGTTTGATAAACTTTTTTATTGCTTCGATGTATATTTTTATTCATCTTCATTAGTATCAACGAACATTCTTTAAATAGCTGTTTTGAGAACAATGATAGTTTCTGAAACTCCTGTGGTAAGTTCAAATATCAGAAGTGGCTTAAGTACTGATTCAGCCAAAGTTCAACAAATAATTATTATTTATGTTCAAGATCTATTTCTTTAAAGATATTTACAATGTTTGCAATAGTTTCTGATAGTGAAGGTAAAGAAAGTTTATTTTGTTAGAATCTGTCTCTGGAAATATATAGGTCTTTCTTGCTAATTCTTACAACTAAGGGATTTTTGTTGTTGTTAAGTTCATTTTTAATAAATCAGCACAGTAAATAATAGGTTTTAGCAAAAGTTTAAAAAAGGAATCTATGCTCATAAATAAAAATGAGTGTTTTAATGGACAAAAATTAGACATAATCATTGTCAGGCAAAAAATAAGCCCATTTTTATCTGTCACAAGGTGGCATGGTAGAGTAACAAATGTAAAAGGACAACCAGACATGCAAGTTAACAACCACATCTTAAATTTAACATTTTGACAGTGGTCATTAAGCGTAATCTGTTAGGTAAAAATCCAAAATGGCAATGATATAATTTTTTATGGGGATCATTACTCTAATTACAGGATTGTAAACCAAATTGCATTCTTACTACTGTGGGAGGTATTATATCTCTGTTAAGCTTTTGTTTTGCTTTTGTTTGATCAAAATATTAGATTGATGAAATAAAAGCAAATTTTTCTTTGAGATTTGAATTCTGAAAATGTTAATGATGACCTTTAAATTCTCCTCCTTCTTTTTCTCTACTGCCCCCTCACAACATACATTCAGAATAGAAATATTCAAGGTAAGGTTAAGGATGAAGTCATGAAAAAGAAAATCAGTGGGATCCTCTCCAATTATGATACTTTGGTCTCCCACTAGATTAATAATGTAGCTCATATGTCACTTTGTATCTGTGAATGAATCATTTAAGACTCTGTACCTCTGGTTTTCTTCTTACAGAAAAATAACTTTCTAGTACCTTTCCAGTTTACAATTCAAACGATCTGTGATATGCTACTAATTTAAATCTACCTAAAATAATGGCCATAATTTTAAACTTTTACTTACTAATAAATTAAAATGGTATTTTATATACTTAAATTCTGTTAAATGCTTAAAAATTTACTAGTAATTTTCAAATTTACGTGGAGATCGATCGATCGATCGATCGATCTGTATCTTATATGGATAACCTTCAACTTGAAAATCTTAAGCCACCAGAGGGCAACATTGTCCATAAAACTGCTGGAGACTAGCCATCTCTGGGGTAGGGAGGGTGGGTGGTAGGTGGAGCGTCAGAGAATAGAAACTTTTAATTAAATGGAATCAGTTACATCCTCCAATCTAAGAGAGCAGTAATCCTCATGGGGGTGGGGCATAAATACACAGAAGCTTTAATTCACATTTCTACCATGAAAAACCTTAGCACAAGTTGCTTAGTTGCAAACACATAATACTTACTGTTTGTATCTTATACATATATTTATATTATATATTTATATATATTATATTTATATTTATATATTTATTAGCCAAGGGATATGAGTCCACATCACAATATTTGATTTAAGATGAGAGTGAAAATAGAACAAAAGGCAGGGGGTCAATTATTTAAAGAAAGTTGCAGATAGAGAAAGAATACCACTGAGTTTGCTGATTAGTAAAGAAGAAAGGGGCTAAGGAGATGTACAGTGTAGGCAACCATCAGGGGAGAGTCAGTATTGATGATTTCTATTGGGATAAATGAGGCCATCTGCTTTAAACAGAAAAAACAGGAGGAGGAGGGGAAGTGGGAAGAGGAATTGAATGGAAGCCATAGGATGAAATCTAAAATTGTGAGGAGTTATATTTATTCAGTTTGACTTTGGGTGCTGATTGTTGTTATTCGTATTACTTAATAAATATTATGGACATAAGCACTAACAGGTAATGACTGGTCTTGTTTTTATGGGGTTTTAATTTGTTTGTCTTTTGTTTTTACTGTTGCCTCATGCACAGAATTAATTTAGAACCTGGTGATCTGTGTTGGATTTAGCAGATACCTAGGGAAGTTTAGGGTTTATAACTACAGTGGAGAGCATCATGCATCATGTGCAAGATGAGAGTTGCTGGTTTATTGAAAATGTGAGTCAATAACCTAAAAGTAGTGAGCATAACTGGTAGCAAGATTGAGAGGAGCAGGATGGGGGAAGAGAATAAGTGCTTGGGGTTCATGTGGAACACTCCTTAGAGAGGATGAATTCTGAGTATAGGGGTTTGGATGGAGAGCAAATGATAAGAAGTTTAAGGGCTAAGAATATAAGGACAAAAACATAATGTGGTTTTCCAGCATTTATCATTACTTATGCATGTCACATTTCAGATTTCATACAGTGAAGAAAGGGTAGGATGAAACAAACAAAGTTAATTTAGTTATAAATGTAGGACCACAACTAGGGTTAAGAATTATCTTGCAGCTGTTTGTAATACCTAACACACTGTCAAGTACGTATTAAGCATTCAGTAAAAACTTGCTTATTTTATTTCAGTGATGACAATAGCTTGAGAATGGGACGTGAATATTTAGTTATAGTCAAGAATGAAGCCAGGTAGAAAATAAGTTAGGGTAACTTTTTAATATGAATTGAGCACTTCATGGGCCAAAGCAAAGAGATCAGGTTGCAAAATGATAAGGTAACTAAGGAGTGAATGTTAAGGATCAAAAGGGAACAGTATAGACAAAACTGTGGCAAAATAAAGTTTGTTGATAATTTACTTTGTTTACTTCAGTGATTTCCAAAAAGAATCTATAAGAATTTTGATCAAATATTACTTTGTTGTGTGCTTTCAACAAAACAATAATAAAGTCCATTTAAATAGTAAGACTGGAGGGCCAAGACTCTCCCTTTTCCCCACTGAATTCCCAGAACGTGATATCATGCCTGGCATATGGTAGATGTTCAATAAATAACTATTAACTGAGTCAGCAGTAAATTAGATAAAAGTCACTAAATACATTTGACTGCGTGTATGTGTATGATTGGGTATGTATATTACAGTCATTTAAATATATGTTTCTATTTCGGAAGGCAAATTTAAATTAGTAAATAATACTCCTTATAAAAATGGAATACAGGGGTGTGTAGATGGTTCAGTTGGTTAAGTGTCCAACTCCTGATTTCAGCTCAGGTCATGATCTCAGGGTTGTGAGATCGAGTCCTGCATTGGGCTCCACACTGGGCATGGAGCCTGCTTAAGATTCCCTCTTCCCCTCTCCCTCTGGCTCTCCCCCTCCTAAAACTAAATTAAACAAACAAACAAACAAATAAAATGATGAAGTACCGCTAGTCATTCAGCACTGTTGTACGTACTTGTACATACAAAATGGATAATAAGCAGGTTTTTATGTATGAAGCTTACACAAATAAGATCAACCAGTGAGCTAAGATTAGGACTATAGAAACTGAAAAGGGATTAAATGGGGCATAAAATAATTTTAAGGATATTCTAATGCCTAAATAAAGTTATGTTACTTAAATGAGATTTAATAGAAACTCAGCTTCCTTATGGGGTTCTTCAAATATTTTATAAAAATGTATTTAAAACCTATTTCCCAGACATTGGGCAAGTCATACTGGGAGATAAAAGATTTTAAAAACAGCAACGTAGACCTGCCATTGATGATCTTAAAGGAGTAAATTTAAATGTATAAAACTGATTTCATAATGCAAGAAAAAGCTATCACAAGCTGTACTCTTTACAATAAATTGTTCCTTGACTTTCCTGCTTGACTTTGTACTTTTTGAGGTAAGAGTAGTATCTTCACAGTAATATTTCCAGGGACTATCAAAATCAAGTGATTTTTTTTTCCCACCTAGAATTACTATGTTTCTTGCTTCTTATCATTATCCCTTTGCAACTTGCATTATTGTAAGTTATAAATTTAAGGTTGCAATCACAATGTTTTAGAATGGAAGGATATTGAAAATGTAATGCTTTTAATGTGCCTCTGGTGAATAAAATTATCTTTTTGAGTAAACTGAGCTAGACAACTCTCCTAAATATTTTATGTGTATTATTTAATCTTGATAATAATATGAGGAAAGTGCTATTGTTTTCTCTGTTTTACATATTGAGAAATCATGTCATGAAGAGAATATTTGCCCAAGGGAATACCAAAGAATTTATAAAAGATCCATAGCTATTAAGATCCATGTCCTATATAAATAAAACAAATAAGATGAAGCCAATTATGGATCCATCAATTAATATCCTATATACCCCACCTTATTCTGTGCAGGATTTAAGATCTTTCCCAAAAATAAAATTTCCAGTGGGATATATTATTGTTATTTCTGTTGTGATTGTGTATTTCCTAACTGCCATTTGTTGAGCTCCTGTACTTATGTAGACATGAGTCTTGATGCTTTACACACATTATTTCATTATTTCTCACTATAGTATTTCAAAGTCAATATTATTGCTCTTGAACAGAGAGGGGAATGGCAGAAGGTAACAGCAATTTGTCCAGAGTCATACATCTAGTAAAAGTTGGGGTCACCCAGGTCTGTCGAATTGTAATGTCTTTGCTTAGGAAATACATAGATCAAATAGAAAAGCAAGAAGAGCAGGAGAATGTGTAGGAAGATCAGTTGGTTATAAGATATAATACAGAATAAGACCTTAGGTCACATACAATTATGAGGTATGCCCAAATATTAACTAATATTTTCCCTAATCTTGAGAAATATAATCTCTGTGAACCATGTAAATCATGCTTAATAATGATAAATTATTGCTAGACTAATGGAAATCTTCAGTTTCCACATGCTTGAAAAATAACTCTGCAACTACTATTCTGTTTTTCTAATTAACATTCTAAAAAATACACTACCTTAGCATTTAATTAAAATATGTAATTTGGGCTTTATACTATTTAAATCCTACTTTTCCATTGAGCATATTCAATTATATATTGCATTAGATATGAATTAAGCAAAGATTCTTAAGGTCTCCTTTTGCAAGATGATTTAAGAAATTAAGAAAATGTATGCTGCCTTAACTTGTGGTTTTAAGTTAACCTACTTTAAATGCATAATTTTCCACTCTTTCTTCTACCGCCTCTTACATCAGTATTTTCTTTTCTTACAGTTCTTCGACAAGCAAAAACTGCAGCTGTACCAATCCCCCATAACCAATAAATTATAGGGCTCTGTGTTTACAATCATCCTATTTATTTCATAAAATTAATAGATTTAAAATGCTCTTGGCTATAAAATGTATATAGAATTTTTGCAACTTCTTTGTTATGTAAATATAATACATTAAGACAAAAGAGAAACTGTTAATTTATCTGTAAAATTAATGAAATGATCTTTTTTTTCTGTTTCTCATCCTATCCGTTGTCTTGCTTACATCTCCTATATCCCAGCTTCTCATATGCAGAGGAGAGAAAGTAGGGTATATGGTTTTTCCTGTAATAATGCCTTTTGCCTACTTTGCATTTATGGAAATTTTACTGTATTCCAGCAGAAATATCAGGAATTTAAGAAAGGAGCTATAATAATAAATAGTAAAGCAATTCCTCAAATAAAAAGATGATGCCATAACTAGAAAATTTTATTGTAATTTTTTCACATTACTAGTATTTCTGTGCTTTGTGTTAAGTATTGGCTATATACTTAATCAGATAACCAAGAATATATGAATGGTTTGTTACTATGTTTACTATCATAAAAACTATAGCCTCTTCAGAGAAGGAATAAGCCAGAGCTGAACTTTTGTCTTATCTTGCTTTTTGTTTAGATCCCATGGTTTGCCTAGCATTATTCAAAAACAATGAAAATAAAGTTTCTGCTACAAAATCACCAAAGATGGCACAGCCCAGAAGAGATGGTTACTTTGAAGGTATGGTTTAATCATAGATATGTAGAAAGGTAAAAAAGATAAAAATGGAGTATGGAATTGTATCATTATATCGTACACCTGAAACTAGTATAACACTGTATTTTAACTAACTGGAATTAAAACAAAAAGCTTAAAAAAATAAATAAAGGAATTTATAGGAAAAAAAGATAAAGATGGATAATTGTATTTAAAATAAAATTTTTAAATCCTCAGTAGTCCTGAAGTACACATGTAAAAAATTATATATAAAATATAATTAAATAAAAGTCAAAATGCAGTTCTTGGAGCTAAAATACTAATTTAGTGTATTAATTCATTAGCATAGGAGTTTAGTATTTGTATCAGTGCTTATATAATTTTAAATTTCTTACATTTTTATGTGAAAGTCTTATAAAGCTGTTTCATCAGTATAACTAATTTTATTTAAATTTTACACGATAATTTAGCCTAGATCAGTGGAAGTGAACCCATGTGGAAATGATATTCTAATATATTTATTTTACTGCCAATATACACAAATTGCATTATATATTATAAATTAAACTCTGGAATTTTAAATATTTAACTATATTTGAAGCTTGCCATACTAACTTTTGGGGCAAAGGATTTACACATCTAAAAGGCAGATTATATTTCTGATTTCAGCATTTAGAAGAATTACAGACTTACGTTATCAAACAGAAATTTTTAAATATGTTAGAAATAAACATGACTTATAATAAGTTTGCCATTGCTTTCTCTTTAAAATTAAAATGTTTAATTTTATCTATATATCTATATATACTTAGTATATATACTTTATATATACTAATGGGAAAAATATATTTGAATGGAAGTGGACCACTTAGAATTTTTAATACTTTGTCTTCTGTACATTTTAAATCTTAAAATTTCTGCATTATTATAGCATGATTGCAAATAGACACTAACATTTCTATTCAGTAATGTCTCAAACTAAAGAAAAATTTGATTAACACCAATTTTATACTTTTCTAGAGGTGTCTATTAAATATGTAGCAATGGGAGTCTAGAATTTTCTTCAAAGTATGTAGCAATAAATATATACATAAGAAGATAGGTAAAACAAGTGTAGCAAAGTATTGAAATTGTCGGGTCAATAGATAATGGTTATGGAGGTTTGTTCTACCATTCTATTTTTTTAATATTAAAATTTTCTTTGGAAAACATTTTAAAAATTTGGTGGACATTGAAGGTGTCAAAAACCAGTATTTCAAAAAAATACTTATCAATTAGTATTTTAATACAATTAAAATATATTTTCAATATAAAATAAGGGTTGGGTTTTAAACAATTATCTTATTACAATCTTAATTTCACCATTTCACTATAAAAGAAAGAGTAGAAAGTCTATAAAATCAATAACAATTGCACAGATATTACTTATTAAATGGAAGCATTTTTACCTTAGAAAGGCAGTGCCTAGTAAGAAAGATAATTGGGGCATTTTTTGCCCTTTAAATTAGCATGCATCTCAGAATCAGAAGGGAGAAATATATCCCAGAGTGTTCTACTGCATTATCTCTTTTTCTGTGAAATGTGAAGACATGTTATCATCTAGAAGAGTATATATGAATGTATGGTATGTTTACGGATTTGTGTACTTATATAAAATACACTAGGAATAGTTCAAATAGCAATAGAAAGAAAGCGGCCTATAGAACATGGAACATTTCTACCTATGCTTCCTGATACGAAGTTATATGTTTTTGTTTACTTTCCCCCATATGAAATGTGTTTAGTTTAGTTTACTTTTTTTTTTTACAACCTCAAGTACATTGGGCATTACATTAATTTCACTTAATGGTCATATGGTCATTATGTGTATATCAGATATTCTAGTGGCTGATAGTTATTTTCAGGATTGTTGTTGTTTTGAAGGAATGGGCTTGGCAAAAACAGTTGTACATGTAAGAACTTTTTTCCTTCAACCAGTATGTTTATTTCTGCCTTCTCTTTTTTTAAGAGGAAAAAGTGAGGCAAAGGTAATTTGATCATTGATGGCAAGGTTGAATCCCCTGGTATCTTCACCTGCTGCTCTGGCATCACAAGCCTCTTAGACTCACACTGTTTCATAACTGGCCAGGAAGGCCAGTTGGCTTCCACATTAGTAGCCTGACTCACCCCAGTTTCCCAGTAGAGGGCACATTTTAAAATCAAGTCTTTTGAGATATAATATCAATTATATAAAATACACCAGATTCAAGAGTACAATTAAATCAATTTGAATATATTTGTAGTTCTGTAGCTATCACCACAATCTCATTTTAGAGTATTGGAGGGACTTTTCCCTTAAAATATTCAAATAAAATTAATAGTTGGGGATCTTCCCCACCCCCTAAAAGTGAGGGAGAGTAGAATTAAACTTCATTGTAGGTTTAGATTGAATGATTCTATGTGGAACAGTATCTCAGGACAATGGCATGACTGCACTGCCATATTATTACCTTTTGTTTTGTGAAATTAGATGTTAGTATTATTTAACTATTTCTCTCTATAATTCCCATTTATTTTATAATAACATTATCTGATTTTTTAAAAGCTGAATTTAAAAATACTTTCTTCTCTACTTTGCAATATTGATCTATGGGGGTTTCCATGATTTCTCTTGTAAATTGTACTAAAGTTCTTTGATTATTATTGCTGCTTTTTTCTGAATGTCACTAGCAGGACAGAGAGGATGGTGCATATCCTCTATTAGGAAAAAAAAATGCACTTAAATTTAAGGAATACTTAATGAAATATCAAATTATATTAAATGACGTAAGGTAAAGAACCACTCCCTTTTAATAGACCTTTTTTTTTTTTTTTACAAAATATCCTTTTTTTGTTTCAAGTTTTTATTTTAATTCTAGTTAATTAACATATAGTGTCATATTGGTTTCAGGAGTAAAATGTAGTGATTCATCACTTACATGTAAAACCCAGTGCTCATCACAAGTGCCCTCCTTAATACTCCTCACTCATTTAGCATATCACCCTGCCCACCTCCCCTCCAGTAACCCTCAGTTTGTTCTCTATAGTTAAGAATCTCTTATGGTTTGCTTCCCTCTCTTTTTCCCCTTTTCCCCTATGTTCATCTGTTTTATTTCTTAAATTTCACATATGAGTGAAATCATATGCTATTTGTCTTTCTCTGACTGACTTGTTTTGCTTAGCATAATATAATCTAGCTCCATCCACTTCATTGCAATTGGCAAGGATGCATTCTTTCTGATGACTGAATAATATTCCATTGTGTGTGTGTGTGTGTGTGTGTGTGTGTGTGTGTGTGTGTGTGTGTGTATCACATCTTCTTTATCCATTCATCAGTCCATGGACATTTGGGTTCTTTCCTAATTCGGCTATTGTTGATAATGCTCCTATAGACATTGGGGTGCATGTGTCCCTTCGAATCAGTATTTTTGTATTCTTTGGATAAATACCTAGTAATGCCATTACTGGGGAGGTTCCTTTTTGAGGAACCTCCATACTGTTTTCCCCAGTGGGTGGAATCCCAGTTTGCAATCCCACCAACAGTGTAAAAGGGATCCCCTTTCTCTCCATCCTCACCAACATCTGTTGTTTCCTGCATTGTTTATTTTTAGCCATTCTCACAGATGTGAGGTGGTATCTCATCGTGGTTTTGATTTCTATTTCCCTGATGATGAGTAATGTTGAGCATCTTTTTGTGTGTCTGTTGGCCATCTGTATGTCTTCTCTGGAAAAATGTCTATTCATGTCTTCTTTCCATTTCTTAACTGGATTATGTTGTTTAGGTGTTGAGTTTGATAAGGTTCTTTGTAGATTTGGGTTCTTTTTTTTTTTTTTTAAAGATTTTATTTGAGAGTGAGAGAGCGAGAGCTCATGCACGGGCCTGGTGGAGAGAGGGACAGATGGAGAGGGAGAAGCAAACTCCCTGCTGAGCTGGGAGCCCAATGCGGGGCTCCACTCGGGGCTGGATCCCAGGACCCCGGGATTATGACCTGTCTGAAGGCAGATGCTTAACCGACTAGGCCACCCAGGTGCCCCATATAGATTTTGGATACTAACCCTTTATCAGATATGTCATTTGCAAGTATCTTCTCCCATTCCATAGGCTGCCTTTTAGTTTTGTTTGTTGTTTCCTTCACTGTGCAGAAGCTTGTTATTTTGATGAAGTTCCAGTAGTTTATTTTTGCTTTTGTTTCCCTTGTCTAGTAAGAGGTTGCTATGGCCAATGTCAAAGAGGTTGCTGCCTGTGTTCTCCTCTAGGATTTTGATGGTTTCCCATCTTGCATTTAGGTCTTTCATCCATTGTGAATTTATTTTTGTATATGGTGTGAGAAAGTGGTCCAGTTTCATTCTTCTGCATGTTGCTGTCCAGGTTTCCTAACACCATTTGTTGAAGAGGCTATCTTTTTTTCCACTGGATATTCTTTCCTGCCTTGCCGAAGATTAGTTGACTGTATAGTTGTGGGTCCATTTCTGGGTTTTCTTTTCTGTTCCATTGATCAACGTGTCTGTTCTGTTTTCATGCCAGTACCATACTGTCCTGATGACTACAGCTTTGTAATATAGCTCCAAGTCCAGAATTGTGATGCCTCCAGCTTTGCTTTGTTTTTTCAAGATTGTTTTGGCTTTTGAGGTCTTTTATGGTGTCATACACATTTTAGGATTGTTTGTTCTAGCTCTGTGAATATCTATTTTACAACATTCATGAAATACTGACAATTTTTGTCTAGCTCCCAAATTTAGAGCTTTTACTTAACGAAGGCTGGGAACCTTTGACCACACGTGCTCCCCAGGTAACCTCATACATATGCTGTGTGTTAGGTATCAGTCAGTTATTCCTGTGAGACATGACTAAGAGCCTGAGGACTTTACAGGCTCAGCATTGGTTCACTTGATTTATTTGTTTGTTTATTTATAATTTATTTAATGTTGGATAACTGTTTTGGTTTACACTGTATCACCCATAATCCCTGCTTAGGTTTCAATATCTGATCATGCCTTAGAATTTGAAACACTTCCTGATTATTACCTTAAAGATCTCCCACCAAGTTTCCTTTTTTTATGTTAAAATGCTTAGTTTAGAACCTGACATCATTCTTCTATAGCTATCACTGGTATAAAAAGAAGCCTAGCTTAATGGATGTAAGTCTAGATTCCTGAGTTAGTCTAACACAGCCTTAATCTTGGTTCCACCATTTATTGGCTTTGTGGTGTTGGGGACATTATTTAACTTCCCTGTTTAGAATTATTTTTCACATATGAAATTGGATACTAATAGTACCTAGTTGTTGGGGATTACATGAGTTCCTACTTGTGAAATACTTGAAATCCACAGTATAAATACATAGTTAATCCTCAAAATTTATCATCGGCAACAGTCATTTTCAAAGTATAGCTTTATTTTTTTTCTCTTGTTTGCAACTTGTAGTATTTATTGTATTTCTTGCTAGGTACTGTGCTAAGAGTTTTAGTTAAATTCTCTGATTCAATTTTCTCAAAAACTCTGAAGATTTTATTATAACTGTCAATATGAGAGTTTGAAAAGTGATTTGCCCAAGGTCACACAGAGAGTAAGTGGCTGAAGGAGAATGGAGGTAATTTCTTTATCAAAACAACGCTAGCAAAAATCAAATAAGATGCAGACACTGAAAGGTGAAGGTTCTTGGATAACTCTGAAATGTATATACAAACTTAGAATCAAAATATTTAGGAAAAAATAAAGACTAATTATTAAATTAGGTAAAACTCTGGGAATCTAATAATCGATTTTGTTCTTTAATACTTTCTCATAGCTTGCATTAGTATAAATTAAGAAACAGTTTAGTACCAACATGGTGATAAATATCTGATTTGTGCCTTGTAATTAGCTCCTACCTTACCTAATATTATTTTAATGTTATTATGATAACCTAACATTGTTAAGGACCAAACCTGTTAGACTCTAAGGGTGATCATACTTTCAATCACCTATTTTAATTTTCAGACGGATGAGAACATCTCCACACAGCCCAAAAGTAAACACTATATTTTGATTCATTTCCTCTTATTATTTATATATAAGTTAAATGACTTTCTAGCCCTAATCTGCTGAAATTTTAAAATTTGCTACTTCTAAACCAATGCCAAATTCAGGCTTTTGGCTTTAGCCAAGGAAGGAAGCTAGACAAGCCAGGAAAAAAATTGGATCTGGCCCAAAAACCTTCTCAGAGAGGCAAGTTTTGTTGTAGCTCCTTCATTCCCTGGGACATTTTACTTGATTCTAATGTCAGGTTTTCTTAATTCCCCGTCTGGTGCTGTCATCACTAGCATGCTTTCTATTTCTCCTCTTATAAAACTGAAGATTTACACATACCATATGTCCTTTTACATCATAGATGTTCAAGTATTTTTGTATTAAATTTTTGAGCATTGAAGACATTAAAAGACCTTTAACTTCTACAATTTTTACTTCAGAGCATTTCTAATCAAACCGTCTTCCTTTGTGGTATTTTTTATTGTATGATTACAAGCATTTTTTTTCTCCAGCTTTCTTCCTTTTAATACCAGCTTAGGGCACAGAGTCACATGATGTAGATTGTTTTAAAGTTGGTCTTGTATTTCCATCCCTGTATAGAGTACTTGCTAATAGTGCCAATGTGATTAAACATTAAGAACTGGTAGAATAAATGCCAGCAACCAAAGAATACCTGAAAGTCATGCTCTAAAGAAGAGATGCTTGCACTCTTATTTCTACTGAACAAGACTCAATGTTAGTCAAAGTAGACAATGGTATGAATATTCATAAAATCTGATCTGTCCATGAGTATCTCAGTTTGCAAAATGACTGTTCTTTGAATTACCATTTTCCTACTAAATTTTAAGCTCGTTAGTGTTCATGGCCCTTAGGATAACACCTAATGCATAACTGATGCTTTATAAACTTCTTTGGTGAATAAAAACACAAAAGACCTTTAAATAGCTTCAAATATAGATGGAGCTGCAAGATGTTTATATAATGTCTTTGAATATGCTGCTTTCTTTGATGAACTAGATACACTGGCCTATGCATTGCAATAAATCTCTTCACTTGGCTAATTCTTGTCATCTCAGACATTAATCTTCTAAGAAAACTTTTTTGAGGGGCGCCCGGGTGGTTCAATCGTTAAGCGTCTGCCTTTGGCTCAGGGCGTGATCCCAGCGTTCTGGGATTGAGCCCCACATCAGGCTCCTCTGCTGGGAGCCTGCTTCTTCCTCTCCCACTCCCTCTGCTTGTGTTCCCTCTCTCGCTGGCTGTCTCTCTCTCTGTCAAATAAATAAATAAAATCTTTAAAAAAAAAAAAAAAGAAAACTTTTTTGATTCTGGCTTAGAACACCACTCACTGTGTTCCCACAGTATCCTGAATAAAATTTTGTCTATCATATATAATATATATGTAATATAATATAATGTAATATGATATAACAGCCTCTTTACTCTTGCTTGTCACTGACCACTTGTATGAGGCATTATTCTATGTGCTTTATCTATAACAAGTAATGAAACCTCACAACAACATTTTGAGGTAGGAAACAAAACTTTATTCTTATTGGAAAAGTGAAAATCTGCCTGCGCTTACAGAGAATTAAAGATCAACTAGCAAAATCTTGTCTAATTTTTATATGAACTTTTTTTTTTTTATTTCTTAAGATGACTAATAGAAGAGGATTTGGGGAAAGTCAATAACAAAAAAGGAATAAAGTTGAAAAGTAAGTGGGAGGCCCAACTTAGAGACAATTGTAGATCAAGAGCTATATATTTTTTTTTATAATGATTTTTTATTATATTATGTTAGTCACCATACAGTACATCCCCGGTTTTCGATGTAAGGCTTGATGATTCATTAGTTGCGTATAACACCCAGTGCACCATGCAATATGTGCCCTCCTTACTACCCATCACCGGCCTATCCCATTCCCCCACCCCCGTCCCCTCTGTAGCCCTCAGTTTGTTTCTCATAGTCCATAGTCTCTCATGTTTCATTCCCCCTTCTGATTACCCCCCCTTTCATATTTTAACCTCCTTTTAAAAAATTAATATGGTAACTTTTCATATAACTAAGTATCTAAAATCTTTCCATGACTTCTCATTGCTCTTAGAACAAAAGCTATCCTCCATATCATGGCCCGCCTGGCTGTATATGTCAGACCCCTTTTCAGTTCTTCAAATATGATAAATTTTTTTTTACTTTGAGGCTTATGTACTTCATTATTTTGCCTGGAAACTCTGCCCTCCACACTTTGCACAAATGACTCTCTCCTTGTTTAGTTTGTGTTTCCACTCTCATGAGAGGGCTTTCTCTTACAACACTGCCTAAGTAGCCTTTTCCTCTCTACCCAGTTACTCTCTCACATAGCACCTGCTCTATTAATGGCATTTATCTGCTATTGTCCTATTTATTAATTTAAACTGTTACTTATGGGGTGCCTGGGTGTCTCAGTTGGTTAAGCGTCTGCCTTCAGCTCAGGTCATGATCTCAGGGTCCTGGGATCAAGTCCCACATCAGGCTCTCTGCTTCTCCCTCTCCCTGCCACCTCAAATAAATAAATAAAATCTTTTAAAAAACCAACACAACAACAACCTGTTACATATATTGTTTTTCCACAAATAGAATGTAAGTTCCATGAAGGGAGAACCATGTCAGGCAGACCTTATACACTTATATCCTCAGCACTTAGAATAGAGCCAGGTACATATTTGGGACTTAATAAATATTTGAATAAGAAAGAAAATATGTGTATGTGATTATAATTAAAACTCCCTAAATGTATTCTAGACACTATCGTGCTATTGTTTAATATAAGGTTCAGAATTATTTTAATTTTCTACAGAAAAAAAAACTTGATTAGGAATTCAGTCCAATAAAGCATGAAAAAAAGCGTAATTTTTAAAAAATTATCTTCGGATAAGGTAGATTCAGGAAATGGTAATCCAGGGTCAGAGAGAAGCTGATTGAACTCTTCTTTATCCAATTAGTTATAGTTTGTATGTTCTGCTTCCCCCCCAAATTCAGCCAAAAGAGAATATTTATTATATATTCTACAGTGTGTGTGTGGGTTGGTGTGTGTGTGTATATATATATATTGGTAGATAGATAGATAGATAGATAGATAGATAGATAGATAGATAGATAGATAGATCTTATGTATATATGATTTACATATACATATACACTTTATATATGTTCAGGTGTGTATATATATGTATATATGGTGCGTGGGAGAGGTGCCTGGGTGGCTCAGTCGATTAAGCCTTGGATTTTTGATTTTTGCTCAGGTCATGATCTCAGGGTCCAGAGATAGAGCCCCATGTCCTGCTTAGGCTCAGTGGGGAGTCTGCTTGTCACTTCTTCCTCCCCAATCCTGCTTGCAAGCATTCACACTCTGTCTAAAATCAATCAATCAATCAATCAATCAATCTTTAAGAAAATAAAAAATGGGAAGGGATTTCAGAGCCCTTAGAGTTCCTTGAAATGAATCATGATATGTAAGCTATGAGATGTTACTATTTTCCATTCAAAAAATACAAGAGGACTTCCACTTCCAGTAATAGGAGACTATGTAATTCAAACCGATCCTGCTGCAGAGAACAACTTTGAAGGCTGGAAAAAATATTTTTAAAGAATCTAATTGAAGTCATTGGAGAACTAACAAGAAAGTAAAGAATTATAAGTCAGGAAGGAAATACAAAAAGCTGAGAAGCTGAGCAAAGCTTTGATAATGTCACCAGTATAAGTGAATTACAAATAGACTTTCTACTAGCCTCTTGCCAGAAACAAACATTAGCCATCTCCAAAAATAGATAACATCAACCCACGCTTCAAGTATCTCTGCATTTCTTCCTATGCAATATTTGGCACACAATGAAAAAATAGGAATAGAAGAATATGAGACAATATCATTGAATAACATGAGAAACAATAGGCAAAAATAGAGCCAACAAGATTTCAGATAATGGAGATTTTTAAAGGAATATACATAATAACTTTAGGGATATAGAAGAAATTGAGAATTTCAATAGATACTAAACCTGTGAAAATATCCAAAAGGAAAGTCTATACCTTAAAAGCACAACAACTGAAATTAAGAACTCACTGGTTAAATTTAACTACAGATTAATCAAAACTGAGGAGAACTACCAGATGGGAGAATAGCTCTGCAAGAAATGCCTAAATTGAGGCATGAGATGAAAGAGAATGGAAAATACGGAAAAGAGAAGAGACGTGAGATACAGCAAAAATGTCTCACACACATGTAATTACAGTCCAAGAAGAAGTGAGAGAGAATAGTGTAGAAGTAATATCTGAAAAGTTAATGGTTGAGAATTTACTGAAAGTGATGAAAAACTTCAAGTTGTGGATTTAAGAAACTCCATGAACCACAAAACATATATATATATACACATACAAAGAAAACCACACTGCAGCACATCATAGTAACATTACTAAAAAAAAAAAAAAAAAAGGTGGGGGAGAGAGAGAGAACATTTTTTTAAAGAGCCAGAGAAAAATGTTTATTGTTATTCAAAGGAGAAATAATAATGAATAATGAAACTGGCTTCTAAATAGAAATGATGAAATCCAGAAGACAGTTATGTGTTGTTCCCCTCCCCAAATGCACAGGTTGAAAGACCTAAACCTCTGATTATATTTGGAGATCAGGCTTTTAAGGAGATAATTAAGAAGGTCTGATGAGTGAGTCCCTAATCTAATAGGACTGGTATATTTGTCAGAAGAGGAAGAGACATCAAATGTGTATGCTCACAGAGAAAAGGCTACCTACGGACACAGTGAGAAGGCCAAGGAAAGGCATCTGAGAGACTAAACTTCCTAGCACTTTGATCTCAGACTTCTAGCCTCCAGAATTGTGAGAAAACAAATTTCGTTGTTTAAGCATCCAATCTGTGGTATTTTGTTATGGCAGCCCAATCTGACTAATACACAGTGTAAAGATATTTTCAAAGTACTGAAAGAAAGTAAGTTCCATCATGAAAGTCTATACCCAGCAAAACTTTTGTCTTCAAAAATGAAAGCAAGGCACTCATGCCATCCGGTTACCCACCTGCTGCTTCTCTGTATAGCCACAAGGAAGAAGGAGAAAAACACCTGGATTCCTGAACTACTTCACAAAGAGGAACACTTGGTGGCTTAGTCAGTTAAGTGTATGCCTTTGGCTCAGGTCATGATCCCAGAATCCTGGGATCGAGTCCCACATCGGGCTCCTTGCTCAGCGGGGAGGCTGCTTCTCCCTCTGCTTGTGTGCTCTCTCTCTCTGACAAATAAATAAATAAAAGCTTTAAAAAATAAATAAAAAATTAAAAAAAAGTAAACTTCACAAAGAAAGTGGGGAATGATAATGGTTCTGGGAGAAGAGGAAGCCCATGACAACTTTTTTTTTTTTTTTAATCTGTGTAGTCCCTGGCTCCAGGAAAAAAAAAAAAAATCTCTGCCCACCTGTATTAGATGCCCACTTACTTGCTACATAGAAAAATTTCTATAATATGGAGATAGACAATAATCCTATCAAGGTTTCAGAGAATTATTACAATACCTTAGAAAGTTTACCATCAAGAACATCCGTCTTCTGTCTACAGAAGGCTACATGAGATAACATTAACAATGGATTTGGACCGAGAAGTCAGGTTTGAATTGTGTGTAGATACTCACTAGCTGTATGATTCATATCTTTGTTTTCTCATCTGTAACTGGAAACACCAATCTTTACTTCTCATGATATTTTGAGAATTAAATGACAATAAAAGGCCTCCTAGCTAAAGATGATGGATCTGAAAACCCTCACTAAAACTTTGACAAAGATATTTTTTAAGAGGCATACTAACAAATATAGGAATATAAGGAAGGGGAAACAGCAATATATTTTTTAGACTAGAACATAAATATATGAGTAATAGATAACAAAACTTAAACCAGCAATGAAATACGAGAACTATTTTAAGCTCAAAGTTTCAGGAATTGATGGTATAAGGCCCAATGAAAGTAGTGTGAAGAGATCTGGGTTACCTGTGCAAAAGTCTTGAACTTAAATTTTTTAGATAGGATAAAACAGAATCTGTGACTCAGTAACACCCTTGATACCTTTCTAAAACTAAGAAGAGAAAGTGTAGGTATACGTATTAAGTGCTAAAGTCCCAACCCTTTTTCCTGCTCAGCTCTCAAAATTCTGATAATCATGTTTTTTAGTCAATTCAAGTGGCCATAACAAAATACCATACACTGGGTGGACTGAAAAACAGAAGTTTATTTCCCACAGTTCTGGAGGCTGGGAAGTCCAAAATCAAGATACCAGCTGATATAGTTCCTAGTGAGAGCTCTCTTTCTGGCTTACATGTGGCCACTTTCTTATTATGTTACACACATGGCTTTCCCTTGGTTCATGAATGTGGAGAATGTGGAGAGAAGAGATTTTTTTCTTCCTCTTCTTATAGGGCCACTAATCCCATTGTGAAGGCCCCATCCTCATGACTTAATCTTACCCAAATTATCTACCAAAGACCCTACTCCAAATACCATCGCATTGGGAATTGGGGTTTCAACATAGGCATTTTGGGGAGACACAAGCATTCATTCCATAGCACCGTGGCTTTACCTCCAGGAAGGATATTACAAGAGTGTTTCTGGAGATTCTTATCAGTCCAAGAGGAAACATCTAAATATTGACATCAGGTATTTCCAATATAAGACTCAGGTAAGTCATCTTAAAGTGAAACTTTCAGAAGAGGCCTCATTCACTGGTGCAGAGTTCCCTATTAACTTTACAGACCCCCACTTTAAAGTATAAGCACACAAATGAGGATCTGAAGCAAATTTATTTATTTATTTTTAAAGATTTTATTTATTTATTTGACAGAGATAGAGGCAGCCAGCGAGAGAGGGAACACAAGCAGGGGGAGTGGGAGAGGAAGAAGCAGGCTCATAGTGGAGGAGCCTGATGTGAGGCTCGATCCCATAACGCCAGGATCATGCCCTGAGCTGAAGGCAGACGCTTAACCACTGTGCCACCCAGGCACCCCCTGAAGCAAATTTAAAGCATGAAAGAGAGAAAAAACTAACAAATGTAATAATCAACTTGAACAGACACTGTACCAGGTGAAAAAATTCTTCAAATATACCATGAATATTGTCATTGATATAAAAAAAGATTACATGCATGAAATAAGAAAGAGATGCTATAATTAGAGAGGTTAAAGAACCAAAAATATCTTTTTGAAAATAAAAACATAATATCAGAAATGAAAACTTGGCAGAAGATTAGAAGGTAGTGTTAGAAGATAGTGTTAAAGAAATTTCCCAGAAACTGGAGCAAAAATACAAAGTGATGTGAAACATGAGAGAAAATGTAGAGAAGAGACTTATTCCAGGAGGTCCAATCCTTGATAAATAATAGGAGATCCAAAAAGAGAGAACATTCAACAACAAATAGATTGAAAGAAATGATCAGAGAAATCATTCCAAAAAATTCCCCAAACTAAAGGATACCAGTTTCTAGATCAAGAGAGCCCAGTGAATGTTAGGAAAATGAATGAAAATAAGCCCATCTTTTTGGAATGTATTTGAAAAATGTCATAAAACTGGGGACAAAGGTAAGAGCCTAAAAGTCCTCCAGAAAGAAAAACCAGTCACATGCGATGAATCAGTTATCTAAAAGGCATTGGATTCCCAAAGTTAACCTCAGAATCCAGAAGATAATGGAACAGTATGTTCAACATTCTTAGAAAAAGTTATTTCCAACCTAGAATTCTGTAAACATACAAACTATTAATAAAATTTAAAAATATAAAACATGCCAAGTCTTAATTTATCTCCCTTGCAAACTTGCTCAGTAAGTACTGGAGGAATTACTCCACAAAAATGAAGAGGTCAACCATGAAAAATCATGAGATCATTGATCTCATCATCATGAGATCTAGCAAGGAAAGAGACAAAGGAATACTTACAGTGATGGGGAGGAGAGATTCCAGGATGACAGCTTACACAGGTTTAGAGAACAAATACTACAAGATGAAAGGAAACATCATGAACCATCTCTCTGAGGAAAAAAAAAATTCTTTCTGATTGTCTTATGTGCTCACACATATTTGAAAGGAGATATACAGTTCAGGAAGAGAGTTTTGGAGTGCCTTTCGGATATGTGTATAGAATACTAATGCATGAAAGTATAGTAGATGTAGCCTTCTAATAGAGAATTTGGAAATGATAGTACATACATAGAAAACTAACTAAATGTAAAAAAATGAGATAACTAAATGTGAGAAGCAAAAAAAAAATTGTACAAGACATGAAATGTTATCTGTAACTGTTGTGCCACTTTTTTCTATGAGAAGCTGTTTGTTTTGAGTTCAAGTGAACACTTAAATTCATGAAACACAATAGGCTTCTTATAACACTAAATTTACTAAGGTTTAAGGAAGGACAAAGGAGAGGAAACCACAAAGCATGCTTAGTGTAGAGAGGACATTGTGACACCCGGGAAGAGCATCTAGTGTCTTAGTCCTTCTTCTCTTAGGAAACACATGGGAATGAAAGATGAGGCTGTAAGTGTTAGGACAACTTCAGTTAAATCAGCTCTGGGGATCCCCACAGCTTTTATAATCAGTCATGTAGTCTTCTCAACTAGTAGGCTAGTTCACTTAAGGGTATATAGCTAGCTCCCAATTCTCTAGTTCAGTTGCATTTCATTCGTGTACTACTTGCTTATTGCTCAATAAACAATCTCTACAGTGAGGTAAAAGGTCTTGGTCTGATACAGCTGAATTCTCATTGATCTTCCATGTTGCATAGATTAAATTCTAACAATTTCTTGACATGAGGATCAAATCCTCATACCTACCTGTATCTAGAGGAAAACCACAGAACAAGCTATTAACCCTTCTTTTCTAGTACCCTGTATGGCTGAGTTGTAAATGATATTTACATGTCATAAAAAGATAACACTGAATCATGGTTTAACCAAAAATTATGGGTTTTTTTGTTTTTGTTTTTTTTAGGAAATGGGAAGAAGAGGTATATATGTGTATGGTAGAGATGTTGTGAAAGTACTTAATCTTTATCTTTCCTATTGTGAGGTCAATAGGTAATATGAAAATACAAAAATAAGGACATCAAAATACGTGCAGGCCAATAGTGAAAGAAATGACAAAGATGGTTGCGTAAGTTTGCCTTTAAGAGTGTAAACCAGGGATGGAGAGGGGCAGAACTAGGGATAACCATTTTTCATTCTTAAAAACATGTCATATATAACCTTGATGTTTTTACTTAATGATTAAGTGAGATGTTTTAGGGTCTGGTTTTTAATGAAAAGCTAATAAATGCAAACATATTAAGGTAAAATAAGAAATTTTAAAGAGGCAAAGCAGAATTCTTCACTAATACACCAATTCTGAAATATATATTAAAGGGTATTCTTCAGGCAATAGGAAAAGGATTCCAGATGAAATCTTGGAGATAAAAGAAATAATGAAGAGAGAAGAAGGATGAATATGTAGGTAAATCTAAATGAACATTGACTTAGACCAGGAGGTCTAGCAATGATAGTAATTTCTGGTGAGTTTAAAATATTTATAGATGGGTCACAATAACATTTATGCTTTGTTTTTTATAACTGTGTATCAAATCATTTGCCTAGTTTTGTTTGTTTTATGCGTCTTACATTCATTTGTTTCTATTTCTGCTTTCTCCATCCCAGCAGAAACACATACACTAGCTTGAAATTGGGTAGAACTGAGTTTAGATCCCAGCCCAAACCTATGTAATTTTGGTTAAGATATTAACCTTTCTATACTGAATTTTCTCATTAATTAATTGGAGCAAATAATATATACCACATAAGTCATTGGATACATTTAATAAAAATCCTTAGAAGATACTAGAATGACCTAGCTTTTAGAATGTGGGGACTAAGACTTAATTCCTTACATTCTCTATTTAATCTACCAATACATATTTACTGAATATCACCATGAGCTTGGCATTGTGCAAAGAGATGAAGATACAGTGGTGAATGAAATAAACACAGACCATGGGTAATAGAGTTCACTATCTGGCAGAGATGGGAGTAGGGATTATTTATAAATATCCATGTACGTATATAATGACACAACTGAATAAAGTTCTATGGAGGAAAAGTAAGGGGTGCTCTTTATGAATCTAGCTCAATCAGTTAAGGGAAGAAGTTCAAGTAGGAGCAACTAGGCAAAGGGAGAAGTTGTATATAACAAGTCGTCCAGGCCAAGGTGCGAGCCTGCTGAAAGCCTTTGAAGACAAGAATAGCCTATGCCATTCAGGGAACTGAAAGAAGGCTGGTAAGGCCAGAGAACATGGAGTTGGATGAAGTTGTCAAGGCATGGATGAAGTTGTCAAGGCATGGAGCAATTTTACTGTGTCCCTTCTGGTCCATGTTGAGGATTTGGCTTTCCATATTCCAAGAACAACAGTCAATGTAAGCAAAAGATGGAATGGTCAGATTTGTTCTTCAAGTCATGGACCATGTGTTGTGGAGAACAGATAGAAAGGAAGTAAGAGTGAACATGATAAGACCAGTTAAAAGGTCACTGCAGTAGTCCAGCATGGAGATGATAGCTTAGACTGGAGTAAACACAGTGGACATGGAGAGGTAAGGAGAAAAAGCAAGGAAATAGTGGCCACAAGGTATGGGTATGTTTAACTTGCTTCTCATCTATTGAATGAGAAGAATAACACCTATCCCATAGAGTAGTTGTGAGGAGTGAAGTCACTGCTTAGCACAGTGCTCAGTATGTGGCAGCTCATTGTTTTTATTTCCATTAGCAATTTCAAACTTCACTGTAACTCGCTCTCTCTCTCTCATTAAGTTTCCCACATCTTTTCCAAGGCTAAAATTTTCATCCTTGCTTTGGATGTTATTCTGCCTAATCCCATGATATTCTGCATGTTTAGTTATCTCCTGTCTTTTGTTTCTTAGATTTCTGTCCACTACATCCACTAACTTCTTAAAATCAGCGTATGAACAAGCTGCATGCCTGCCACTGAAAATGTGATTCTATCTCCTTTTCAAGCTACTACCCCACCCATCTCTCTTTTTTACTAAGCAACCTCTGTAGGCAGTGTATTCAGGGACATTATTCCCCACCTTGTTATCATTCTGCATTTTTCATTTCTTCAATAAGCATCTTTGAGCTTCTACTTTCTTCCATTGTACCTGAGACTGGAGGCACAAGTAAAAATCAGTTCCTGCTTCAGAAGCCCAGTCTAGTGAGAGACAAACTAATAAATTGAAATGTATCATCTCATGTACCATACTTTTAAAAAGTTATGCAGAGTACATCTCCATCATTCCCCTCAAACTACATTCCGTACAGTAATCAATGTTTACCTCTTAATTGCTAACCTCAGGAACCTCTTTCCTGCCCTCATTTTACTTGCCTGTTCTTCAGGAATTTCACTCCCTGAAACTTCTCTTCTCCCCTTTCATCTTCATCCCCACTCTCTCCTGGATCTCCTGTTAATTTGGCCTCTCCTTTTTAGTTGTCTTCTCTGCCTATTCCTCTTCCTTAAATATCAGTATCCCATGGAATTTTGTCTCTGACCTTACCATGTATTCAAGCCACATATTTATTTACTTCCATAGCCAATGTTTACTTTGTCAGAAATTACACTCACATAAATATGAAAAAGCAAGCATCATCAAAGTACAAATCAGACCTATTCCAGTGGCATGATGAAACAATCAATATATAATACCTAATCCTCTCATATACCTTATGTTTAGCGGCAATGACAACTAAATGTCTATTTTTATCCTTCCCCCTTTTGATTTCTCTAGGTACTTCAAACCCAGCAGGTCTAGTATGAAGTGTGTTGTATTCATTCCATTCTCTACACCTGTTTGATTCTTTTTATTCCATCTCTGTTAATAGCTATTCACTCACTTAACCTAGAAAAATCAGAATCATTCTTAATTCTGTTATCCTTCTTATTTGTTGAATATAAAATACCACCCCACATCAGCTACTGCCTTCAATATCTCTTGCCTTGAAATATTGTGATAGCCTGCTTTCTAATATCTGCTCATCTTTCAGTATTGTAAATGCTGTCATCTGTGTTTGTACTACAATGTCTTTCTAAACTCTGATTCTGTTATAGCATACCTCTGTTTAAAATCTTGTAATGCCTTTCTGTTTCCTCTAGAACAAATTCCAAAATCCTAAGCATACAATGCCCTTTATATACAGTTTCTAGCCTACCTTCCCAGAACTACCTTGTGTCATCTTCCCACTCCCTAAAATATTCTCTAACCATATTGAACTGTTTCTGTACTATATCTATACTATATATCTCGAATGTTTTTTCTTACCTTTGCAGCTTCAGACTTATTTTTCATGACTCAGATAAATGTCATTTCATCTGTACATCATTCTGAATGCCACCTTCTATAGGCCTTTGCCTATGTTTCTTTAATACCGTCCTATAACTATATGTTTTTATCTGTTTCCTCCCCTGGCTATAAATCTCTCCAAGGTCATGATCCAGTCTTAGTCATATTTCTGTTTCCTCCTATCCCCAAAATGTAGCAGCAGTATTAGATTCATCTATACTAGGCACTCAATATGTATTTGTTGAATTAATAAACAGTTCTGACTTAAAAAAAATATCTTTGGATTCTGAGAAACACTCTTCCTGCCAATTGCTATTACTCAAAGTCAGATATTGGCCTGTTCCCAACTTAAACTTACCACTCATTCAGTGTTCACATTCAAGCTTTAGGTCCCACTGTCTCAGCCACCCTTTGGGTCTATTTAGCAAACTTTGGAATTCATTTAATCATTTCCTACTTAAGCTTCACCAGCTGTGAGGTTTTGGATCTTGAGTAATTTCATCATTATAAACAGTATCCCTTCATTTTAAAGCTTCGTAGTTTTTAAAACATTTTCTGGAAGGATAGAGATGAGTAATATATTAAAGTCAAGGTATGTTTTTATGTTTCTAGAAAACGAAATAATTCTATTTTCCATCAAGATTTTATAGTAGTTTAATAGAATTGTGGGTTCCCATGGGTTTTCCCCAAAGCTTCACTATCTTCTGCAAGATTTTTAAAAATCATTACTTTAATAATAAAATGATACTCAACCTAATGGTTAAGAGAATGGAGCTGGACTGTCTGGCTTTAAACCCCAACTCCACTCCTTGCTAGAGGTATGACCTTGTCATACACTTAAACTTTCTGTGTCTCTTTCCTCATTTATGAAATTGGCATAATGATGTAAAATAATGCATAGCTCTAAGAGTTGAACAAATTAATCAGTACATGTAAAATGCTGGGAATAGTACCTAATGCATAGTAAGCTCAATACATTTTAACTGCTGCTATTATCAGGAACAGTAGCCATTTATAATTAAATCTGTACAAGTTAGAATTTGATTATAGTAACTAGATACATTTTGAAACGTTATATTTTAAAATATGGTGTGTGTGTATAGGGGAAATGTATTATTCTGCTTTGCTGATCATTTTTGCCTGGAAAGGGATTTTCCAGGTGAAGGTAAATGCATATACTTAAGTGAATAGACAAGGTACAGATTCTGGTCGATGATTCATTTTACTCGAAATTTTAGCTAGAAAAATTTGATAGGCAGCTTTAATCCAGATTTTTAAAGTGATGTCAATCAATCAATCAGTCACACTTCTAGCATTAACCTCCCACCCCCAGTGTATATGCTATCTCTTGTCATTTCTTTTCTTCACTCTGTATAAGGTCTTGAACTTAGGTAGCCCATTGAAGCATGAATTAAAGAAGAAACTGATATCTTTAAACATTCCAGTAATAAATCTAATTATAAAAATTAACTTAGTTTTTATCCCCCACTTGGAGATAAAATATTTTTTGGAGATAAAATATTTTGATTTAGATATTAATATATATTTTGTAAAGATAAAATTTGTTTTGCAATTTTATTCAAGAAGAACGGAAGAAACTAACACTTACAGAATTGCTGAGCTGAAACAGTGAATTGATTTTCTGTAATTCTTGTGATTGTAAGATTTATAATTTTTAACAAATTTGAGGTGCTATCAATATTATATAGAAATACAATTATCCCTTGAAGTTTTCTAAACTATATGCTGTAATTCTTTGCATCAGTGACCTTAAGTTGTATATGAGAATTTCCTATTTAAAGGGAAAATATCAAGTACTATTTGCAAATTAATTAGATGAATTACTATCATAAGTAATATTTAGACTTAATGTTAGAAATTAAAACTTATTTACCATGGAGCCAACATTTTATCACCACCCAAATGCTAAACTCAAAGTTTTTATCAAGCTCAAAGTTGCAGATCTCTCAGAATTGCCACTTATGAATGACATACTTATGTTTAAATGGAATTATTTGTGTTTGTGCTGGTGTATGCTTTGAAGCCTTCCAATTTCATGTTGTTTCCATTCTCATATATTTGTACATGTACATATATACAGATTTCCATCTGATAAAATGAGTTCTTATTTTTGGCATGCGATGTTAAATTGGAATTTATACATTTTTCCTTAAATTGTTTGTCTTAACAGATACTATATCCCTTAAACTTAACTTTTTATGTTTTTTCTTTAATATTTCTATTAATTTTAGGAGAGTAACTGTTTAAATATATTATTGAGTAAGCTTTTCTATTGCTATGTGTGTATGTTAATAATTTATACATTTGAATATTTGAATATTTAACATATTTTAATTTTAATTTTAATGGTCATAACGCCATTGCATTTGGAACCTAAGGTCCTAAGAGATTTACATGTGTTCCCCAAAAATAATCTATAAAAATCTTACCCTTTTGCACTGTTTCTTCAAAGAAGAAAAAAATGTTCCTGTTTAAAAAATACTAATAGTCGTCTCTAAAAATGTCATCCAGTTACCTCTGAGTTTGAAATATTTTCCTGTGAGAAGTATGTAAAAACACCTGAATTATTTTCCTACAACTCATCTCACCCATAGTAATAAGAAAATGTAAAATAGAAACAATGACAGGGGTTGGTATATAAGAAGAATAGACCCTTTTATATATTTTTATTTGACTATTAACTAAAATTGTGTGTGCCAAGATTTAGGTTAGTCGAAACCCCCTACAAACGGGCTTATGGAAACAGTAACTGATCCTTCTAACATTATGTTTTTTAATACACCACGAGAATGCATTTCCCAAAAAGTCTAAGATCCCTATCTTGGGATGTGATGAAATGCTTTTAAAAATTCTATAGTAGAGGAGAAACACCTTTCTTAAAATTTTAAATCATGTATTTAATGTGAGTTCTCACAATAGAGCCCAGCTCGCTGAAGTATTTTCTCATTTTTTAAGGGAATTAATGGCTCTCCACCAGCCCTTTAACATGTAAAATGAGTAAGTTGCTTGTGTCCAGTACATCCAAAAAAGAGCCAGGATAAAATAAACATAAGGGGTTGGATATCTTGGAAAAAATCTGTCATGGGTTTGGGTTAATCATCTCCAGAAGAAATTCAACTTGATGCCTGAAATGTAAGACTTCTTGGAGAAAGCAGAAAGGCCTGAGGCAGTGTTGATCTGAAGGAGTGCTCTCCATGGGTCAGAGCTGCTCTGCTGGCAGAGTGCAAACCCAGTTCACAACCGAGGCCTCTGAAAAGTTGTAAAAGACTGCAGGGGCCTTCCAGTGCACGCACTCCAGCTTTGGTTACATAGTTTTAATAGCCCAGTTTCTTATTATAAAATAAAACTTAAAAATAAAATCTGTGCCTAATTTTCCAACGTTCTGTCAGTGATAGGATTGCTTCCTTTAACATTTGTGGAAGAAAACATCGACATCTTTAGTTTTAGTGATCATGTATAAAAGTTATGTAAATATGGAATACCTTTATTTCATGCAGTTTTCATAATGTCCTATTCTTAGGCTTCTGAACATTAGAAAGTGAGTTTTTCAAGCAATACTTTGGCTCCATTTTAAAAATATATGTTTTTTCCAGCCACAAGCTTCTCTTTGCCTAAAATCCCTAATGCTAAAGGCCTTGGAAACTGTGCAAAATGATAATTTTGATTTCCAGTAATGATCATTGACTCTAGGGAAACTGATCTAGTGCTAAATGACTCAAATCCAATATTTACTCATTTTGCACCAACCTCCTCCTATTTTGTCTATTTCCAACATCAGAGATAGATTGTATTCATTTGAAATAATATCAGGTGAATATAAAAACAGAAAATCTATCTTGGGCTTGGGTTAATCATTAATACATAGGAATAATTATATGATTTTATCCTGTATGATATTAAATGTGCTACAAACTTGGGTGGCAAGTTTTAAGTGTGCTTTAGAAGAAAAATAACATAGAGGAATGAATTTTATGTTCCCTTTGCTTTTACCCCCAGTTTTATAGCACCCTACTGCCAAGGGAGTTATATTAGCCCTGTACTCAGATTAATTGTTAAGTAAAATATCTGTGTGTATCTTAAAAACTATTCCTTTTTTGTAGATGTATAAGGCTGTTCGTGTACACTCTTATGCTCTTATAATCTTTCTGTTTATACTCTGCAGCTTTTTTCCTTAAAATTGCTGTAATCATATAGGCATAAGCTGACTAATTCCAGTAAAGAAACTTCAACCTTTAAACAACATAGGAGTCAATCATTTCAATGAATAGGGTCCTAAGTGCTGAAGCATTTCAAATCCTTTTTCATTTGACCACTCAGTGACCTGATAACTATTTCCTGTCCCTAAATAAGGTTGTGACCCAGGTCTTAGAGTGAGAAACTCAGATAATTTTAGAAACAAGTCAAATGCCATAGAATTAAAAGAGTAGAAGACAGTTTGACTAAAATTCTTCCTTTTAAAGTGGAATTATGTATCTTAAATATGAAAGAATCAAAATGAAATGTATTACCTTCTATTTGTTCATCATGTTTAAAATTATGAAAACCATTGATTTTATTGCTCATTAGGTTGGAAAATCATGAGCTGTCTCTAAAAGATTATAGTATAGTTTCATTTTCTATTCCTTTAAGGTATTCAGATTATAAAATAAGTAATTAAGTAAATAAAATGCAAGTAATATTATTTCATTACCTGACCAGGATAGTTTGAGAGGGGTGATGTTAAAAATTAACTCCAATTAGATGTGTATGTGTGTGTGTGTGTGTGTGTGTGTGTGTGTGTGTATGAATGTAATCTTCTGTTTTTATTAGGTTTTAAAGCTACAGAAAGGAGAAAATCATAAAAGAATAACAACAACAAAAACTAAGTGCATTTCAGAAAGTATGGCAGGAATGTTTCTACTCACCTATCTGAGCTGCTAAAATGCCTTTGGCAATTGGATTAGGAGAAGGAAGACTCTTACAACTGCATTTTGCTGATCTGAAAATGTAATGGACTATAGTTTGTTTTGATAATTTTTTTTTTGCTTTTCCATAAGTTGGATGTGAAATATAATGTTATGAAACGTTAATTATTTTAATGAGGTCAAGAAGTGTTTCCTTAAAATAACAGTTTTAATGTTTAACATACATTTGATACTTTCTCCCCTTGTACAGTTAATAAACTTATGAATTAAAAATATATTAGAACTAAACTTAAAAATATAATTTTTAAAAAGTAAATATTGAGAAAAGCCTCTGAACTGACACTTAGTCTGAGCTATTTAAGCTGAGATTTATGCTTCTCACAGGGATCATACAATTTATCAGATAATATGAATTTTCAGTTTTGATCTCGCACATTCTAAAGAATCATTATAAATTAAGCAACTAAATGCTATAGGGTTGATTAAACAGTGAAAAAAGTATTATCTCAGATCTTGTTTTAGAATGTGATGTGTAATATTATCCTTAAGGAGTACACTTTTCTATTATTAATATACTAATTATACAGTCATGAAAAAACTGAGTTTCACTTATTCAGTAGAATGTTGAACTATTGCCAGTTTTAATCTTTCAGTTTTATAATTTGGTTTATTGTATGTTTTATTTGGGAACATGTCATGGAATTGTGTGTATGTGTGTGCATGTTGTGTGTGTGTATTTATAATTTGAATATTAAACATAAGAATTTTCAAGAGTGAAATATAAATTAACATAAAATAAAACCAATCATCAAGTCCTTGATTTTCTTATTTCTTGGAATTTATATGAACAAAAGAGAGCCCTAGAATGTATGATTTTTCAAGCATGATTTGTGGAAAATATGGAAAGAAGTAAAACAGTAAAATATTCTCTAAAGGATTTTTATTTAAATTAAGCAATAACTAAAATGATTGCATGACTAAAGATGTTTTAAACATTATTAAATTAGAAACATTGACTAAAATTAAAAATAAATTTGCAAATGTGATTTGATTTTTCTTAAGATGTGGTAGTAATAATTCATAATCTCCAAATTCCTGAAAAATATGAACTAATATTGGACACCATGTATCTCATATAAACCTGAATACAATTCTATGCAATATATATTTTATTTTCCATATTTGATTTAAATGCATATTTTAGCTACTTATTTACAAATATACCTTTTGTTATATATTAATTACTATTTGTAAATTTTGCATCTTTTATCCAAAATTACTATTCTGAATTTACTTGCTTTTGTGTAAGGTACATGAAATGACAGATAAATGGTAATTAGCTGAAAAAATTTGAGATTATTTAATTTGAATGTGAGATTATTTTCCTTTTTATTTAAATGTAATGGACTTTATACATTAACAATATGAAATTTAAATTTATTATCATTATAGTCAAAATTTGAAAATTGCATTTGAGAGCAAATAATAAAATGAATTAAATGACAAATGCATGCATTTAAATGAAGGGTTGTTGTTGTTAAGGTCAGAAAACAAAAAATTACTAAGCATTTACTTGATCTAAAGAAAATTACAGTTGTAAATTTAAAAACTGTAAGGGATTAAGCCTAGAAAGTAAGCTCTAAGTACCAGGAAAAAGAACTCAGATTTAACCTACAGATGACCTGGACTTGTTTGTTCAGATGACAATTCTAAAAGTGTGCAGGGAATATTCCTGTTTAATACAATTATTTGCCGCAAGCCTTGACCTCAGTGACTGTCAAGGAGCAGATCTGAATTGGCCCATTCTCTGATATGGTGACATTGCTTCTGTTGCCTCGATTGTGACCTCTGATTGCATGGTACTCTTGAGAGTTCTATGTAACAAGCGTAACTCCTGGTTCTTAGCCAGGAAGGTTGATCTGCCTGCTTGTCAGTCCCTTATTCAGAGTTACATATGCTGTCTATCCATCCATGCTGTATAACTATTATTTTGTGTATATATATCTGAGTACTTTAATAAGAGTGTTTCACAACTAGTGAAATATGCAAAATGAAAAACATTTTTTCAAATAAGAAGTCCGCGTGATGTGTTAGTTTTTAGAACAAGTGCTCATTTATTTTCAAGCGGGTTTATTGTTTTAGTTTTACGTCTATACCTTTGCCCAGCTCAGAGAAGTACAGACTGCTTCTCATCCCCCATCTCCCTACTCTCACCATATCTGGGGTAGAGAAAACTGATGTAGAGAAGTAGCATGGTATAGTGTAGTGAGAATAAGGGTTAGAAAAGACAGACCACCGACTTTAAGTTATAGTTTCACTGTTGTCACCATGGGCAAACTACTTAATTCTTTGAACCTCCTTTTTTTTCACTTGAAAATGGGGGGCATCACTCAAGAGTTTTATAGGGACTAAATGAAAATTAATGTACTGTGAAGGGCATGTCACAACTCTCAGCACATATTGTAATCATTATTATTATGGTGATATTCTTTTTTTATATGTCTCCCAAAGGAGAGAAAAACATGGCTATCCCTACACATAATGGATACAGGCTAGTTTCAGAATTCTTGTAATCACAGCATGGGATGAAGCCTGTTCCATGCACAGCAGCCCAAATAGAATAATCTGCATAGTTTTCTTCACAGTTTAAATGAAAGCTAGGATCAGAATCACTTGGAATCATTTGTTTGTCAGTCATGTGTTTAGACGTGGTTTGGTTATTTGAAGTCAAATTATAAATGGGCAGTAGAGTTGGAAATTTAATTTAAACATTTTCATGCTGAGATTAGTACTTTGTCCACCAGATCAATGGTTTTCAAACTTTATATTTTAGCAGAAAACCTCTTTCTTCAAATGAAATATTACTCCAAATTCAATATAGTGTGTAAAACAGCTAAGAGTACATCTGCTCTGGTTTAGGAAGTGGGTCTGATCTCTTGGCTACTTCCCATAGCAGCCACTGAGATGCATTTGAAAAGCCTAAGAGGCTTTTCAAAGCACAATATAAAGAAATGTACCCGATTAGCTTATACCAAAGAATAATCCCCTTCCCATTGAACCTAGGACTGACTGACTTGTTAGTGCTTATCACATGTGGAAGCATATATTTAATAACTATAATTAAAATGTCTTCATACTGTATGCTGAAGTTCGAGACTATTGGTTCACTGCTAGATCCTCAGCTCTTAGAATAATGCCTGGCAATAGTAGGCAATAAAACATTAAGGAATTCACATAAAATGTACAAGTTTATGTTACAGTAAGTAATCAGAAAACCATGTAGCATAATTCTTGTTCTGGGTAGGATAATTTAATGATCCAATATTGACTGTTATGGAAAATTACATTTCATATTATAGAATACAGTATTCTAATAAAAATATTAATAATTTATTCAGTATTTCATTGATTCCAACATATCCATTTTTTTTTGCATTTTAAAGTCTCTGAACTTAGAATGCATCTCATAATAAACAGAAGTTTAAAAGTTGCTGTCAGCCAGGTGTCGGCTGACACATGATGTGAATACCATTAATTGTAATTTTCCAGCAAGACCAAGATCAAAGCATCATACATATGATGAAATAATATAGTGTTCTAAAATTTGGAGAGCATTTTAGTAGCTGACATAATATAAGACTGACATATGCAGATATGACTGAAACAGTTGTTAAAATACTGAAATACGTTCTTATCTGATTGGTAAATAGCTACTTGAGCCTCTTCTCACTACTGCCACACCACCCACTACTGCTTTAGCTTCTTCCCTGGAAATCCTCTCCCAAGCCTATGATATTTAGTAAGTATAGGATTAATGGCCTGCATCGTAGGGACTCTCCAGTACTCTGCTCCAACTCAAAGCCAGTGTCCTTTCTGATTATCAGCAACCATGGCATAAAGCTTAAAAGTTGTTACTGTCATACCAATTATGCATCATTTAAAAAAAATAAGATTCAACCCCGAGAGGGAAAGAAATTGTTGTGATCCCCAAGTTTTATATATGGAGAAATAAGGCTCAGCACAGCAAACCTTATTTGGAGCTGATGCCGTAAGTAATAGAGACAGAACAAGGTGGATAATCTCCAATCCAAGCAAGCACAGGCACAAAATTTGTGAGCTGGAAAGATCAAGTTAAAATAGGCAAAATCTCAGTAAAGGATAAACAGACAACTAATTCAAAGGCATTCCCTCAGCCACGGAATGCCAGTGTGTACTTCCTGCTAGTGAAGTAGCTCATACCTAAAAATAGTTAGCGTGGGTCCTACAAATGAAGCTAAGAAAAAGCAAATGGCTAGATTCAGTAGTAGTGAGGGGACACGCCAAATGTCAGCACTCTCCTGATGGTTCTGACATTTGCTCTAGGAAAGGAATGACCCCACCAAGAAGTGCTTTTATAGGCTGTACCTCAGCTCCTTTCACTGTTGCCAGATATGTTGTCTGTATTCTGGCCATAATATGAACACTGAGGAAAATACAGAAGAGAATAGAGACAACTGAAGTAAAGGTGGGGAGAAGATGAAGTAGGAAGTAATTAAAGAATGAAGAAAAATACTGCAAAGCAAAACAACACAATTATGTGGCTTATGATTTCAAGTGTAAAAGTATGTCTTTCCAATACTATGTAGCCTCAGAAAGACAGCATAAAATGTGGAAACAAACAAAAAAAAATCTGTATTTTTACATGTATCCATCATTATGGTATCCTACAGGATAGTTTCACTGCTCTAAAGATTCTCTGTGCTCCACCTGTTTGTCCCTCCGCCTTAACTTCAGGCAACTACTGATCTTTTTACTTTATAGTTTTGGCTTTTCCAGAATGTCACATAGTTGGAAACAAACAGAATGCATGCCGTTCACCTACTAAAGAGCATCTTGGTTGCTTCCAAGTTTGGGCAATTATCAGTAAAGCTGCTGTAAACATCCATGTGCAGGTTTTTGTAGAGACATGAGCTTTCAACTTTTGGAGTAAATGCCAAGGAGAGTGATTGCTGGATCATGTGGTAGGAGTGTCTTTAGTTTTGTAAGAAAAAGACAGTTTTGCCAAACTGTCCTCCAAAGTGTCTGCCATTTTACATTCTTGTCAAGCAATGAATAAGAGTTCTGTTGCCCCACATTCTCACCAGCATTTGGTGTTGTCAGGGTTCTGGGTTTTGGCAATTCTAATAGGAATTTGGTGGTATCTCAATGGTTTAAATTCATACCCATTTTTAAAATCAGGTTTTTTTCTTACTGAGTTTTAGGAGTTCTTTTTATATTTCAGGGAAAAGTTCTTTATCAGATGTGTCTTTTGCAAATATCTTCTCCCAGTCTGCAGCTTGTCTTCTCATGCTTTTGACAGTGTCTTTCACAAAGCAGGAGTTTTTAATTATTTATTTTCTGCATTATTTTGTATCTGAACAGTCATCACCCAAACCAAACCCAAGATCACCTAGACTTTCTACTCTGTTATCTCCTAGAATTTTTAAAATTTTGAGTTTTGCATTTAGATCTATGATTCATTTTGAGTTAATTTTTGTGAAGGCGTACGATCTGTGTTAAGATTTTCTGTCTCCGTCTCTCTTCCCATCCCCCCTTCATGTGGATGTCCAGTTGTTCTAGCACAAATAGTTGAAAAGACTTATTTTTTTTCTCCATTGTATTGCCTTTGCTCCTTTATCAAAGACGAGTTAAGTGTGTTGTGTGGGGTCTGTTTTGGGGCTGTCTGTTCTGTTCCATTGATCTATTTGTCTGTCCTTTTACCAATACCACACTGTCTTGATTACTACATGGTAGCTTTATAGTAAGTCTTGAAGTTAGGTAGCATCAGTTCTCCAAAAAGTATTTTGAAATAAAGTTTAAGCTTTGGCAGAAATGGCAAGAAAACGTGAATATAAGGATGAATAAGTCTAGATATCTAATGTACAGCACAATAACTATAGTTAATAATGTGCTATTGAATACTGAAAAGTTGCTAAGAGAGTAGATTTCAGATGCTTTCATCGCACACACACATCACACACACAAAATGATAACTATGTGAGGATATGACATGTTAATTGTAGTAATCATTTCACTTCATATATGTATATCATATCATCAGGTTATACACCTTAATCATATATAAATAATTTTTATTAAAGATAAAATAAAAATGTTAAAAGTTATAAAAATTATAAAGAGAAAGAAAACACAAATATATTATTGTAGCAAGTAATTGCTTAAGAGTTATCTCTCCAGGGTAATGGAGAATATACCCTCTAGAAACTGGCAGAAGCAGTCAGGAATCTTTCTGTGTTGGATAGTTTAAACTCTTACCTCTAAAAATTTTCATTAATATAGATCCAAAGAACATAAACTAAAACAATAACAAAATCACTAAACACCTTGGAAAACAAGTTACTAGAGTGAAAATCAACAGAAAAAGCAAACTCCAAATTAGTCTGTTGGACCATGCAGGTAGTAAATTTATCAGATATAGAATATCAATAAAAAGAGTCATCTTTAATTTGATGCAATACAGAAAATATTTAGTATTTCTGTACCTAAAAATGGATTTGAAAGTATAATGAATCAACAAAAGATTGGTACAATTAGGAAGCTTTGAAAAAACTGGATAGGAATTCTAGATGAAATATGACTGAAAAAATCATAAAAATTAACTATAATTGATGTAAATGTAATAGGTGGATTAAGCATAAAATTAGATTAACTGAAGAAAAAAAATATTGAACCTGGTGTACTGTTGTTATGCATCATCTATACAATTAACTATTAAATTCCAAAGACAAGGGATGCTTGGGTGGCTCAGTTGGTTAAGCAGCTGCCATCAGCCTGGGTCCTGATCCCAGGGTCCTGGGATTGAGCCCTGCATCAGGCTCCCTGCTCAGCAGGGAGTCTGCGTCTCCCTCTGCCCCTCCCCGCTGCTCATGTGCGCACTCCCTGCTCTCTCTGTCTCTCAAATAAATAAATAAAATCATTTAAAAATTTTTCAAAGACGGCACACTCTATTTTGTTTTTGTTTGTTTGTTTTTAGAGATGGAGAGAGAGAAAGTTGGGGGAGGAGCAAAGAGAGAGGGAGAGAGAGAATCTTAAGCAGACTCCATGCCCAATGCAGAGCCCGACTAGAGACTCCATCTCAGGATCCTGAGATCATGACCTGAGCTGAAATCAAGAGTCAGATGCTTAACTGACTGCGACACCCAGGCACCTCTATTTTGGATTGTTACCTAATGTTATAAACTGAGATTTACTCGACTCACATGACCTAAAGTACCTGCATTTTTCTGTAGAGACTTAAGGAATTCTTTCTGTCTCCTGGCTCTACAACTCAAAAGAATATATTAATGAGTGTTCTTGACCTCTGTGAACATGGAACACACACAGCTGTGGTCTCAAACAACTTGAAACTCACCAATTGCCTTAGTATTCACAATACAAGGACAAGGGCACAAGTATAAGACTTAGAAGAAGGTTCCTGATTTGTCACTAACTAGCTGTTGCATCCTGGGTAAATCACTTAACTTTTCTGAATCTTAGTTTTCTTATTTGAAAGGAAGTGATTGTTTTCTCTTTATTATGAAAGAAATACATTTTCATTTGTGAGTTTATCTTTGAGTATAGTTAGGTAAATACATAAAGACTAATTTCCTATGCTTAGGTTAGTAATTGGACAATATGATAAGGAGTTCTAGTAAATATCTATACCAAGGAATTAATGTGTAAGTTTTAGTTTTCATTTTTGAGATAGCTGCTTCAGGAGAAAGGAGAATAGAATGCTATTTGTTGAACGACCAGAATACTCTCTAGGGAATTTATGTATCTCATTGTATGTTCACAACATCCTTGTAAGAAAAACTCAATTATCCCCATTTTTTTTTTTTTGAGAATGAAGCTAAGGTTTTGAGCTCATGTAGAAATAGTTCGAATTTGAACCTACATTTGGCTGAATCCAAAACCCACAGTGTTTCCACTTTATCAGGAAGCCATATTTTCCCACGAAATACTTCTTAATGTCATATTTCTGAATATGGAAATGAATGACATTTTAAAATGTTCTTAATATACCAGCTGTAATAAATAACACAGAATTTCTTTTTCTCTTGTGGATAACTTCTGGAAAATAAGGAATAATTTTGAAATAAAGTTTTCCATATTTGGTCTCAGAGGGATTTGTAAATTTCTACTAAACCTATTCAGATATTAAATTATGGAAAAGCACAATGAGCATGCTAGCCATAAAAATTATGTAGGAATTGGTCAGAAACCACAGTATTCCATAAGGCTGTACTTTTATTATGGGAAATGCTTTCTGAATAATAGCTTTTTCACTCATTTGGAGAATAAGTAAATTTGTGATTACTTAAAGCATACTTCTTATCTATGCTTACTGAAAAACTCAAATAATTTATAGCTACTTATGTTTCTATTCTCCAAAAAAAGTTATTAAACAACTTATATTTACCTGAAGATAGTAGAACTTGTTGATTTTTTTCTTTTCCTTTTTTGTTTTCTCCTTTTAAGCTTAAATGTAAATGGTTTGGCTTAGTTATTTGTTTTTCAAATTAGGAAACAATTTTATAAAGAAAAATTTTACAAATTGAACACTCAAAATCATAGATATTAATAAGACATAATATATTTGGTTAGATTAACTATTTCTATGGGCTTACTTTAGTTTGAATTCTACTAGAAGGAAAAGAGAGGTTTTACTGGCTTCACATTCAAAATTGACCAGTGGTAGCGTCATTAGACAATTCTCCGGATTTTCTAAATGTTCTGGAAGTGTGGCACTAACTACACTTTTGTTCCAGACTATCTTTTCAAAAATGTTTATAGACCAAACAGCCTTACAAGGTAAAGATGTTATCTCCTCTGAAGCAAAAGGCTGATTTGCTTGCTGTCCAATATAACAGAGGTAATGTTTTCTATCAGTACAAAAAGCAGCTAATTTGTAACCCATTATAAGATACTTGAGCTCCCTCAACTTAGGATGTCTCAGCTGTGACACCAACCTACTGTGAGCTTAGTAGCCACCTGGACTTCCTTCATTTCACGCTTGTGGAAATTAAGGGGCAAAGGGAACCACCACGAATATGCCGATACTCATGTTGCTTGCTATGCTCTGAATAATAAAGCCCTTTGTCCTTGACTCAGGAGTCTTGTATCTGCTGCCAACATTCATAAAACAGTGTCAGGCTAGACTTCTACCTGAAAGTATGATCAAATCTCAAAACCCTCAGAGTTCTTGACATAGAAAAACTTTAATTTCTCAATTTAAGAAAGAAATGAATTGCGAACTTTATCCCATCTTCTTGATTGATTTGTGTTGCGGAACGCTGTCAGTAACCATGAGTGTGTACTTACTGCATTCCAACTATAGAGTAGTTTTAAAAAACATTAACTTAAAATATTTGAGGACTGTAACAGTGAGTCAAGTTTGCCTGGTTGTGGCTATGATTTTAAGAGATGTGTTATGTAAATTGGCACAAACAAACCTTATCCCAGGAAACATGTAATTTTCTATTACAGAGAGAGAAAGTCTTGAAATCATGCAGACCTTGGCTCAAAAATCAAAATTGTCATTTCTAAGGATTGTATCCACCAGAAACAAGAAAATGATAGTAGTTTCTTATTTATAGTACATAAATGATTTCGTAAGTTTGCCTCACAGATTGGCAAGATGTGTTATTTCCACTTTACAATTGATGAAACTAAGATTTGAAGTGATTTGTACTTTGTAATTCAATTCTCTCACCACCACACCAAGCTATATTAAATGTGCATCATTAAAAAAAGATAAGCAGTGTTTTAGTAATCTATTTTTCCAACTTAGTGAAATACATTGAAAGCCAACTATGGTTAGTATTTCTTGGCTATAGACTGAGAATCCTTCAGTTGTATACGATGCCTTGACTTTAGGAAAGGTGCTTACAGCAAGTACATAGAAACAAAAGATAAAAATTGTTAAAACTTAAAGTGCAGAAACATTTTGAGCAAGGAAGCATTATATGAGTTTTACGATATTGGAATAGAGGAATAAATTTGGGTGGAGAAAGTAAAAGAATTAGAGGGCTAACAAATGGTATAGACCTTCCATGTAGGGAAATAAAGAGGGATAGATATATTGTTTTCTGAAGCAAGCATAAATTCAGAATATAATTTAAGAACAATCTTTCATGTGACTTTATTATAACACGATCCCAATATGTTAGTACCTCTACATAGCTGACAGAATTGAAATCATATCATCTCTGGAAAAATATTTTTTATTTATAATAAAATAACACACTATGAATCAAACCTATTTGAAAAATAGACATCACAAAAAACATACAATTTATATTAATTTTTATTAGACACTGATTATGAGATAAATATGCTTACTTTAAGCGATAGAAGCTATCTTGGAAATATCTGCAAGGGAGAGCAGATTTGAGAAAACAATATAAATTTTAGAAATGAAAAATAAAATAATTGAAATTAAGATCTATCGTATGGGTTTACCTGCAGATCAGACAATAATGAACAAATATGTGAGAAAACATTATCTAGAATCTAAGGCAGAGAATACAATAGATGAAAAAATTAGAAAATAAAAATATAGAGAGAAAGTTAGAGAAGGTTTAATTATGTCTAAATAGAATTCCAGAGGATAGGCAAGATAGAATGAGGCAATGGCCATATCCAGTAAGATAATGACAGAAAAGTTTTCTAAACTGGGTAACAAACATCATCAATAGATTTAAGAAATAGAAGCAGGATCTTTTTTTTTTTAATCCAGAGCTATTCATCAGAGTAAAACTTTATACAACAGAAAACAAAAAATCTTATTGAGAAAAAGGGGACACGCATTATCAATGAAGTTGCAGTTAGACCGACAGCTGATGTCTTAAAACCAACAAGAGAAGGCAGAAGAGAGTAGGATATTTTCAATGATCTGAAAGTTATATGAATGAAAGTTACTGTCAAACTGAAATTCACCAGAAAAAGAACAAAATAGATGTTTTCTTTTTTTTTTGAAGCATAAGTTTAAATATTTATTTTTTTGTTTTTTTGTTTTCAAATCATGACTATCTTTTTACTTATTTTTCATTTTTTTTCATTATAAGTATATTCTTCAGTCCCCATCTCCTATTTTCCCTTATCCCCCCCACCAACCTCCCCTCTGGTAACCATCAGTTTGTTCTCTATAGTTAAGAGTCTGTTTCTTGGTTTCTCTCTCTCTCTCTCTCTTTTTTTCCCTTTGCTCATTTATTTTGTTTCTTAAATTACATATATGAGTGAGATCAGATGGTATCTGTCTTTCTCTGACTGGCTTATTTCATTTAGTATTATCCTCTCTAGGTCTGTCCATGTTGTTGCAAATGGCAAGATTTCATTCTTTTTTATAGCTGAATAATATTCCATTGTATGTATATACAACCTGTTTCCTATCCCAGATTAGGGAAATTTTCAGCTATTATTTCCTCAAATAAGTTTTCTACTCTCTTATCTCTCTCTTCTTCTGCTGGGATCCCAACAATGTGGATTTATTACATTCAATGGAGTCACTGCGTTCCCTAAATCTGTTCTCAATTTGCATAATTCTCTTTCCTCTCCTTTGTTCAGCTTTCTTTCTTTCCATTACTTGTCTTCCAGGTCATTAATTCATTCCTCTGTTTCATCTAGCCTGCTATTTATTTCATCAAGTGTATTTTTAATTTCATGTATCATGCTTTTTATCTCTGATTTGTTCTCTCTCTCTCTTTTTTGTGTGTGTCTCTGTGTTAAGGGTCTCATTGATGTCCTCCACTTTTCTCTCTAGTCCAGTGAGTATCTTTATGATCATTACTTTAAATTCTCTATCAGGCATACTATTTATTATCTGTTTTGCTTTGGTCTCTTGCTATGATTTGGTGCTGTTCTTTCATTTGGGAGATATTTCCCTGTCTCCTCATTTTGTCTGACTTTCTGTGTCTGTTTCTATGTGTTAGGAAAGTCAGCTACTTCTCTTGCTCTTATTCATAATACTCTTATGATAAAGAGATCCCTCAGTGCCCTGCAGTGCAGTGTTCCCTCTTCCCCAGGGCCTGATGCTGCAGGGAGTGTCTCCTTTGTGTGTTATATGTGCTCTGCTGCTGAGTCTTGGACTCTTTTTCCTTCAAGTCAGTGGTCTACAGAGGCTCTTTTTGCCTCTTATGCCCAGCAAAGTGTACAGTGGTCTGCACATGAGAGATCTGCCCCTGCCATCTCTGGAACTGAGGTCCTGCACAACATGTGGGTCAGGATATGTGGTGTGGGTTTTTTTGTTTTGTTTTGTTTTTTGTAGTCATTATTCTTTATTGCAGAACAAGAAATTTTGAAGTAACATGTCTAAAGTAACACAGCTGAAGAGCCACAGAGCAAAGATTTAGAGCTAGCTGTTTGACAGCCTGTGCTTTGAATCTCCACACTTTGTTGACTTTTAAGGGTATGTGGTGTTAACAGAGTTTGCACTGGTCTTCTGAGGATGGGACCTGCATTGCTGGGAGTGAGGGGAGCATGACTGGGAAGGCAGATCCACTTAAGCACAGGGGGCAGGGCTTGGTGCAAACAAGTTACTACATGTTGAGGGTTGGCACCATGCTGGTTTCCACAGGTGACTGTTCTTTATGCTGGAGGGGAGGGGAGGGAAATGGCACCTGCCAGCTCCTTTGTTCCTGGAGAGGTCTCTCCATGATCCCTCTCTTTCTGGGCCACACTTTGAGATGAGCAAATCACCCCCCTTCCCATCTACCCTGTGTTTTTCAAATGCTGGGTCTACACTGTAACTGCATAGGCTGTTTGTCATGATATCTTTTTAAGTGTGGGGCTCCACTTCCTAAGACTGTCTGCACTCTCCCAGAGGCAAGCCCAATGATTTTTAGAATTTCAGGCTTTAAGTCCCACTGGTTTTAAGAACTCTCAAAATTCAGCCCCTTTCACTTTCAAAGGCAAGTATTATGGAGGTTTGTCCTCCCTGTTTGTGGGCTCCCTGCTGTGAGAATCTATTTTCTATCCTTCTCTGTGCCACCAGCTCCCTCCCAAATGGGGACATCCACAGTCTATTTCATTCTCACTGTGTCTTCACTCTTCCCTCCTTCTTTGATGTGGCCTCATCCCTGCCTTTAGTTTTGGAGTTTGTTCTGCCAGTCTTTGGGTCATTTTCTGGGTTATTGCTGCTGATCATGGGTGTTATCTAGTTGTATCCATGGGAGGAGGTGAGCTTAGGGTCGTCCTACTCTGCCATCTTCCCAGCAGACCTCACCATAGACATTTTCATATTAACAAAAACTGAGTTTGCTATTAGTAGACACTTATTAAATAAAGGGGCAGTCCTTTTCTCGAGAAAATCCCAGATGAAAAGTCCACGTGGCAAGAAGATAGTAAACAATAAGAAATAGGAAATATGTTGGTAAAATCAAACATAAATTGATAGTATTAATGGCAATAATCACATCTTGTGAAATTAAATGTCATAAGTGAAATTAAATGTCACAAGTCAAATCAGAAATATTTACATATAAGTCAAAATGTAGCTAACTTGAGTTAAAGTATTCTATGATTCTTATATAGAATCATATATAGAATCTTATATAGAATCATATAAAGGAAGGGGAAATTGTTTAATTTTAGATTATGTTAACCATATATATTATGATTTCCAGGATAAAAACTAAAATGAATATATACAAACAATGTTATTTCCACACTAGTAAGGAAAAAACAAAACAGAACAATAAAAAGGAAAGAAGCACTCAATCCAAAACGAAGCCAAGAAAGTAAAGAAAAAGAACATAGTGTAGTCAGGAGTGCCTGGATAGCTCAGTTGGTTAGTGTCTGAATCTTGATTTTTTGGCTCACGTCATGATCTCAGGGTCATGAGATCAAGCCCCACATCAGGTTCCACTCTGGCCATGGAGCCTGCTTAAGATTCTTTCTCTCTCTCTCCCTCTGCCCTTCCCCCACATCTCTTCCTCTCAAAAAGAAAAAAAAAAGAGAGAGAGAGAGACACAAAGAAAAAAAGAACATAGTATATTCAAGTAAATAGAAAGTACAAAATAAGACACACACACACACATACACACGTATATCTTATATATATATATACATACTTAAATGTGTATATATGTGTGTGTGTGCGCATATACAAATTCAAATATACTGGTACTTACATTACATGTAAATAATTTAGTTAGCAGATTACAATTGCTTTTAGATTTTTTAAATTCAAAAGCCAAACTTAAATTCTAAAAGTGCAATAAGTTTGAAAGCAAAATGATAGGAAAAATAGACCACAAAAACACTAACCAAAAGAAAGCTAGCGTCCTTATATTAATGTAAGAAACAACAGTCTTTAGGGAGAAATGAAAGCATTAATAAACTAAGAAAAATTAAAAAAATATTTTTAACTTAATGGAAATTTTGAATTCAGTGAAAATGAAAATACCACTTATAAAATATGTGGAATGCAGCAAAAACAGTTCTTAGAGGGAAATTTATAGCAAAGAATGCATACATTAGAAAAGAAAAAAAATGTAAAATCCATCATCTAAGTTTCTGCCTTTGGAAATTTGGAAAAGAAGAGTAAATTAAATCAAAAGTAAGCAGAAGAAAAAAAACTAGAGAAGAAATCAATAAAATTGTAAATAGGAATTCAGTAGAGGGTATCAATGAAACCAAAAACTGGTCCTTTGAAAAGATCGATAAGATTAATAAGCCTCTGGCCAGGCTAAATAAGAAAAAAAAAAAAGAGGACACATATTATTAATATCAGAAATGAAAGAGGGGACATCACTACTGATTATATGGACAGTAAAATAATAATAAAGATATACTATGAATAACTCTATGCCCATAAATATAACTAGATGAAATGGACCAATTCTTTGGGACACAATTTGCTAAAACTTGCATAAGAAAAAGACAAGCTGAACAGGCCTGTATCTATTAAATAAAATTGAATAAAAAATTAATCACCTTCCAAAAGGGAAAGTATCAGGCCTAGAAGTGTTCCTGGTGAATTCTATCAAACATTTAGGAAAGAAATTATACAAATTCCCTATAATTTCTTTCAAAGGATAGAAGCAGAAGGGATACTTTCTAATTCATTCTATGAGGCCAGAATTAACCTGATACTAAAGACAAAGACTTTACAAGAAAAGAAAACTACAGACTTTCAATAACATGATACAGAAAATCCTCAACAAAATATTAACAAATCAAATCCAACAATTTATAGAGAATTATACACATTATACATTTCTAATGACCAATTGGGATTTATCCCATGTATAAAGCTGGTTAAACATTCAAAAATCATGGGGCACCTGGGTGGCTTAGTCAGTTAAGTATCTGCCTTTGGCTCAAGTCATGATCTTGGGGTCCTACGATCAAGCCCCACATTGTGCTCACTGCTCAGTGGAGAGTCTGCTTCTCCATCTGCCCCTCTTCCTCCTGCTCATACTCTCTCAAATAAATGAAGAATCTTAAAAAAAAAAAATCAAAAATCAGTGTGCCTATCTCATCAACAGGCTAAAAAAGAAAAATCACATGATATCTATAGAAGCACAAAAACATTTCACAAAACCCACCCATTCATGATAAAAATTCAATAAACCAGGAATAGAGGGGAACTTCATCAACGTGATAAACAATTTTTAGTTACAGTTAACATCACACTTAATGGTAAGAAATACAAAGTTTTCCCACTAAGATCAGGTACAAGACAAGGATACTGATTCTGACCACTTCTTTTCAACCTTGTACTGGAAATCCTAACTAATGCAATACACAAGAAAAGGAAATAAAAGGTATACAGAATAGGAAGAAAGAAATGAATTTTTTTTCAGATGACATGATCATCTATATAGAAAATTTTAAAGAACCAACAAGAAAACTTCTGAAACTGATAATCAATTATCGCAAAGTTTCAGGATGTAGGGTTAATATATAAGAGCCAATCACTTTTCTAAATACTAGTAACGAACAAATGAAGTTTGAAGTTAAAAATGCAAAACAATTTACATTGCCACCCCCAACTTAAATGCTTAGGTATAAATCTAACAAAATATGTATAAATTCTGTATGAGAAAAGTTATAAAACTTTGATGAAACCAAGAACTCAATAAATTGATAAATATGCTGTGTTCATGGATAGTAAAACTCAATATCAGCAAGATTTCAGTGCTGCTTAACTTGATTTATAGATTAAATAAATCCCAGCAAGTCATTTTGTGGATATTAACAAACTGATTCTAAAATTTATATAAAGAGGCAAAATGCCCAGGAGAGCCAACACAATATTGAAGGAAAAGAACAAATTTAGAGGACTGACAATACTTGACTTCAAGATTTGCTATAAACCTACAATAACCAAGATAGTGTGGTATTGGCAAAAAAATAAACAAATAGGTCAATGGAACGGAATATAGACAGCCCAGAAATAGACCCACACAAATATGGTCAACTGATCTTTGACAAGGGGGGAGCAAAGATAATACAACAGAATAAAGACTGTCTTTTCAACAAATGGTGCTGGAAGAAAGTAGATATCCTCATATTTAAAAAAAAAAACACAAAACTCTAAGACTCCTAGAATATAACATAGAAGAAAATCTAGATCTAGGTCACCTTGGGCATAGCTATGACTTTTTAGATACAATACCAGTGGCACGGTGCATGAAAGACGTAATTGATAAGTTGGATTATTTGTGTTCTGCTGAAGACAATGTCAAAAGAATGAGAAGACAAGCCATAGACTGGGAAAAAATATTTGCAAAACATTTGTCTAATTAATGGTTACTATCAAAAATATGCAAAGAACTCTTAAATCTCAACAAGGAGAAAATAAATAACCCAGTTATATAAATGGGCCAATGACCTTATCAGACACTTCACCAAAGATAATATATAGATGGCAAATAAACATATGAAAAAATGTACCACATCATATGTCCTCAAGGAAATGCAAATTACAACAACAAGCTATCACTACACACCTATTAGAATGGCCAAAATCCAGAATGATACCACCAAATTCAGACAAGGATATGGAGAAATAGAACTCTCATTCATTGCTGATAGGAGTGCAAAATATTCAGCCACTTTGGAAGACAGTTTGGAACTTTCTTATAAAACTAGAAATATTTTTACTAAATGATCCAGCAATCTCATTCTTTGGTATTTATTCAAATGAATTGAAAGCTTATGTCCACACAGAAATCTGTACACAAATATTTATAGCAGCTTTATTCATAATTGACAAAATTTGAGAACAACCAAGACATCCTTCAGTAGATAAATGAATAAACTGTAGCACATCAGACAATGGAATATTATTCAACAATGAAAGCAGATGAGGTACCAAGCCATGAAAAGACATGGAAGAACATTAAATGCATATTACTAAGTGAAAGAAGCTAACCTGAAAAGGCTATTATATGTATGATTCCAACTATGTGACATTCCGGAAAAGGCAAAACTATGGGGATAGTAAAAAGATCGGTATTGCCAGGGTCCAGGGTTGGGGGGAAGGGGTCAAGAGGCAGAGCACAGAGGATTTTTAGAGCAGTGAAAACTACTCTGTATGATACCATAATGATGGTTACATGTCATTATACATTTGTCCAAACTCACAGAAAGTATAACATTAAGAGTGAACCCTAATGTAAACAATGGACTTTGGATGATTATGATGTTTAAGTGTATGTTCACAGATTATAATAAATGTATCACTATTGTGGGGAGTGGAATTATGTTGATAATGGGAGAAGACTTTGAATATGTAAGGGAAAGGAGTATGTAGAGAAATGTCTATACCTTCAAATTTTGTTTTAAACCTAAAACTGCTCCAAAAAAATGAATGTTATTATTCTTTTTTAAATAATATAAATCAAAGATTAAAGAAGTACCAAAGAGAAGTCAAAAATTCCAAACTATATTGACAGTTTTATTATATCTTTCTTAGTAATTTATAGAACAAGCACTCAAAAAATCAGTAAGGACATGGTTTGATAAACCAATTTAATAACATTTGCTTGAAGAACATGTATAAAACACTCAACAACTGGAGGAAGCACATTACCTCAAGCACACACAGGACTTATGCTGGCCTTAAATCAGTTCTTAAAAATTACTTACGGATTGAAATCATGTGCAGTACGTTTTCTGAATATAATGCTAATAAACTATAAAGGAACAATACCAAAAATACTAATAATGATAGTACTAGTAATGATTCTAATAAACTAGAAATGAATGATAAATGAAGATAACTAGATAATCTTTACTATCTTGGAAATTAAGAAACATCTGAAAAATTCATAAGTCAAAAAATCATAAATATTTTTAAAAATAACTGAATAATAAAATACTATATCATAGTATAAAAACAGTAGCCAATGAAAATTTTTTAAGTAAAACAATTCATCAATAAAGCTAAATTTTTTGAAAGAAATTTGATGAATTCCTGATAAGTCTGATTACAAAAATGAAAGAGAAAGCACAAATAACCAGTATCAGGAATGAAAATGAGGCAGGATGACAAATGATACAGACTAAAACTATAGTAGAGGAATATTGTGAACAACCCTATGCAGTACGTTTGAAAATTTGGAGAAAATGATCAGTTCCTAGAAAAATATGACACCAAAACTAGCCTTAACTCTAATCTTAAACCTAACATTATAGGCAAGCAACCAGGAACGGAAAAAATTTCAACCTGTGACAGTATTTTTTTTAATTTTTAATTTTGTTAGTTAACATATAGTGCAATATTGGTTTCTGGGGTAGAATTCAGTGATTCATCACTTACATACAACATCCAGTGCTCATCACAACAAGTGCTCTCTTGAATACCTATGCACCACTCACCTCTCTTCATCCACCCTCAGTTTGTTCTCTATCATTAAAAGTCACTTAAGGCTTGTTTCCCTCTCTCCCAAATGTCCATCGACCGATGAATGGATAAAGAAGATGTGATAGTATTTTTAAAATCATGTACCAAAGAATGTGTCTCACAAAAAAATGTGGAAGACCTTATCAGGAAAATTGTAAAACTCTATCAAGAGTGTTAAAGAAAAACTAAATAAATCTATGAATTGAAAGACTAAATTTCAAAGATTTAAATTGTTCCAAAATTAACAGTGGATGCTATGCAATCTTAATTAAGTTACAAGAGGTTTTTATGGGCATTGACAAGCAGAATCTATAATTTGTATAGAAAGTCAAAATCTGCAAATAGCCAAGATACACTCAACAGGGTGAATAAATTGGGAGAACTCGTAAAACACCATAATTTATTATTAATAAACTCTTATTATTGAGCTGATGCAAATAAGACTGAATATATTGTGGTGTGGTATGGTATTGTATGGTATGGATGGTATGGTATAGCTGGGATGAGATGAGATAGGGTGGGGTGGTAGTAATTCTAAGATAGGGTAGGGTAGGTAAAGTAAAATAGTAGAGAAAATGACAACTAATAAAGGCATATATGCTTAATTGATATTAAAGACAGATTGTATTCTAAATCCGTGGGCAATAGGTAGACTTTTTAATAAATCTTACCTAAACAATCATCTGTACTAAAAAATTAATTATGTCCACATTAAAAACCTAAATATAAGAAGCAAAAATATAAGAGGATATGGAAGAATATAACATTGGATATGGAATTATTTCTTTAAAAATACTGGTCTCCTTGATAAATATATTTACATTAAAATTAAAAATCTCTATAAATCCAAAAATGTCTTAATAGTAGTGAAACAACAACCCATAGAGATGGAGAAGGTATTTGTCACACATATAACCAAAAAGGATCTCAGATCCTAATAAATAATTCCTAAAAATCATTAAAATACAAATAACTTAATAGAAAAAATAGACAAGAAGCTCTAAATATGTTAGAGGGTTTTTTAGAGGGAGAGAGAGAGAGACCCTCTAATTTTACACATGGTGGACTTGAAGATATGCATTTCATATGATCCTTCAATTACATTCCTAAATGCTTGCCCTATAGAAACTTGTACAAGGATAGACAAAGCAGTGTTTTTCTTAATAGTCCAAAACTGGAAACTGCCCATGTGTCTGACAACAATGGAATGGATAAACTCTTAATACATCCATACAGTGGAATATATTATGGTGCTGAAAAATAATGAACTGCATCTATACACAGCAACATAGATGAATCTCACAAACAATATTGAACAAATGAACCAAGAGATACCTACAGAATTGTAGCAAGCAAAGTTTGCTTACTACATAGGTAGGAGAAATTATAAAGGAAATCAAGAAAGTCAAGGTTATAAAATTTAGCATAGTGGTTATCCCTAAAAGAAGAGACTTTTGAGGAGGACTTCTCATGTGCAAGCTGTGTTCTATTTTTTTTAATGATCAGAGGTCACATGGAATATGTGTTTATATTTGTATTTATATAATAATTTCAAACAATTTATGCATAATTTATATAATATATAATCTTTACATATATTTATAATTACTAATAAATCTTGAAATTGTAAACACCTGCTATATGCGATATTCTGTATACATTTACATATCACAACAAAATAAAAATGATAAAAAGAGCTTTTTGTGCTCACTTGGCAACACATATACTAAAATTGGAATGATATAGAGAAACTTATCATGGCCCTGCACAATGACGAAATGCAGATTATGTCATAAAGTGTCCCCTATTTTGCTTTCCTTTCTAATGTTGATGAATGACAAAACTATGTCTTTGATAAGCAAAGTGACTTGACCAATTGAAGTCCCTTTCAGCTCAAACCTCACCCCCAGTTTCCTCTCAAAAAAAAAAAATCTTCCCCAAATCAATATTTATGTGAGTAGTTTAAAGCCAAAAATTAATTTTGTAGGGAAGACTGGTAATGCCTATCTTGACTTTTCCTCACTAGAGTATAAATAGATCAATAATACTTTTACCTATCTTTTCAAATAAAAATGAAATCAATGAATGGAGGCCCTGATTCATTTACAAATGAACTTCCGCTACATAAAATAAAAATCTATCTTTCTAGACAAAATATAATGAAAGATAAAAATTCTGAACTAATAAAGTATACACTTAGAAAACTCTAAAATATTCAGTCTATGGAGATACTTGTCTAAGTGATTACCTATGGAAAACAGTAAGTTTGGGACCAGGATTATTAGTCTCTAATACGTTTGTCATTCAAGTTGTGAAAGAGGGGCACCTGAGTGGCTCAGTCCCTTAAGTGTTCAACTCTTGATTTCAGCTCAGGTCATGATCTCAGGGTTGTGAGACTGAGCCTGGAGTTGGGCTCCATGCTGGTTGTGGAACCTGCTTAAGATTTTCTCTCTCTCTCTCTCCCCCCCCCCCGCCCCTCCCTACACTCTCTCTCTCTTTCAACCTCTCTCTCTCTCTCTTTCTCTAAAAAACAATTGTGAAAGAAAATTATTTTTACTTATATTTACTAGTTTTTTATAATGCAAGCAATATTTTAATATATATTCAATATTTTATGTGATGTTAGCTCTGTCTCTAACAGAAGTATATCTTTATTCTTATTTGATAGGTAGAGAAATCATCAGAGGCAGAAATTAATAGTCAATGAGAAATGCATTATGAATGAATAAACATATGTAAGATAGGTATTTCTGTTTTATAGCTATAAAAAAACAATGACTACAATGATACAAAAAATGTTTAATTGGATCCATCAAGCCTCTATCATTAGTGTATCAATATAATACCACTTACTGACTTCTTTTGAAATAAAACTAGTAAAGGAAATCAGCATATATTTGGCCCACAATTAATACATATACATAAATAAGTAGAATTAATGATGTCTTTTTACCAGAGCAGAAGCTTTTATATGTGGCAAGAACCTGAAGTCCAACTATATAAACAAACAAACAAACAAACAAACAAAAAACAGGTGGCAGTAATATTTATATGGCCACTATGACTATGTTATTTTGAAAGCCAACCTACTTACATCATCAGCCTCTCCATTATTCTATTGGGTGGGCCCTAGTTTGGATGACCTACTATATTAACACTCCCGGAGGGAGTCTCAGTTGGATAGGGGAATATTTTCCAAGAGTAATTAAATTGGGAGAGTGAAACAGGAGAGAATCATGTCAGTGGAACCTCTTTCATGGTTATTACTGAGCAATTGCTAAAAATTATGTGAAATAACTTGAAATCAATTAGGACTGTGTATCCTTGTTATCTTTTGGAAATTAACTTTTCTTTATTAAAGACACACTAAAATCCTCATATATTATGAAATAAAATACATTTTTAAAAAATACCTGTTATAGATTTAGAATTCTTTGAACAAAGACTTCCTGGACTCCCCCAGAAAATTGTTCTGTCTAGTTTTGTGGTTAATCCTGGAATCCTTCCAGTGACCCCCTGGAACCTTGATTTAGAGACTCTTACAGATAGCCCTACCTCCAGGATAGCTAAGTCTTGGCCCGTGGCAACTGAGATAGCATTAAGGCTATGCATAATAGAGTTCATTTAACTTAAAAAAATAGCAAAATGGCTAGAGTTATTAAATCCTTAATATATGTTAGCCATTATATGTGTTCTGTTACTTTATATTACTATATACATTTTAGGAGGAAAAAAACTGAGGCAAATAGAAGGTAGATGATTTGCCTAATATTACACAGTTGGTAAGTGAAAAAACCAACTTATTACGTGCAAGATAGATGCTAGGCAGATAGATGACTAAGGTGTACACTCTCCAATACAGACTGAATTAATTTATCCTAGAATTAATTTATCATATGTCACAATTCCAGAGCCTCTTCCAGGGAAAAATTAAGTGGTGTGCCAGATTCATCGGAAATGTAGAAAGCAATCTTAGACAATGGCTCCCGGGTAGTTCTAAAAATAATATCCTGTTAACACTTATTATAACTTAGAAATGGGTAAATCTGCCAATGCCATGACAGTGAAGGATCAGTATTACTGGATTTTCCTTTTACCTCAGTTTCCAATACAGCTTGGCATAGCACTGTTACTGATCCTGTCATTTAAAACTTTTACATTTTGTTTATCCTGGATTTTTGCATTAGTTTTTATTTTAAAATATTACATTAAAATATTATTTACCTTGATTACTGAGATTTTGGTCACCACCTTAAATTTTGTGCCTAAAGTAAAATATTTCATTTGCCCCACTTGACTTACCCTAGTCCCGGCCCTGGTTAACAGCAAACATGGAGACACATTATACATTAATATGACTATACGTATGACTATATGACTTTAACAACCTGCAATTTTCTTGACTTATGTGGCTCTCACAGAAGAATCTAAAGAACCCACTCTTTATGTAGTATTTGGTGCTCCCCTACAAAGATAGTAAGGGGATTAAATTCAACGGACCAATACGAATGGCAAAACATATCCTTTCAAGTAGAATTATATATAATTTGAGTACAGAAGACTTGTTATAATTGATTAATAAGCACAACTACATTGACTTTGTGAAAGAATGTTTCTGTTATTCCAGAGGGATTCACTTAAATATACCAATTCTATAATATTGAAAATTGTATCTGCAAAATCTGTAGATTTTAAAAGACAATTTAGTAACTAACTTCTCCTTTGCTTTCCTGAGGGTCATTCATATACTTTATGTATCACCCAACCCCCAAATTTTGAGAATTAATTTAAATGTCAGAAACGAGCAAGTATTTTTCATTCTAGTGCTTTTTTTTTTTTTAGCCTCCCTACCATAAAATATAGTAAAATATGTAAAGGAGTGATTAGCGCTGCAGTTAGCATTTGACCCTTACATACAGCTTTGGCTCTATTCCCAAAATTTCTGTTTTTAAAGTTTTGCAACAACAATCCTCTTCTTTATTCATAAAGTCATTTTCCTTAGTGATCAATTACATATATATTTAAATATATTTTAAAAGAATAGGAATGTTGCTTGTCACACACAAATGGATCTTAGAGAGTTATTGGTTTCATGCCAATGCCATCAACTTACCAGCAACAGATTGGATTGGTTAAGGAAGAAGCCATAAACACCCTATCAACAAGTATTTATACAGATGTTAATGAATTTAAAATTCTGTTAGTGTAACATTTATGCCAAACTCCAATTTTATTTGTGCTTTATTTGTGAGGTATAATGCAATAACTTCTTTTAATAAACATGTACAGACCACTTATACTTTAAAATGGAAACATATTTTTAGTGTTTCCAGCATGAGATACATAGAATCAGCCATTCATCAAGGTTACCAAAACTATTTCCATTGAACATAGCATTTTGCTCGTCACACAGCTATGTCTTCCAAAAGCTTTTGGTAAAGAGATGAACTCATCTCTATCCGTGAAACCAAGAATACGTTTTTATTACATTACTAAGAAAGGCCATTAAGGGAAAAGAAAATAGTCATGGGAAAGTTGCCATATGTATTTAAAATATAAATAATTAGCTTTTTGTGTGTGTCCCAAATGATAATTGAATCTTAATCTCCCTCTGTGTAGGACATTTATGCTACACTGAAAATTTAGAAAACATTTATGTGAAGCATATGGGTTTAATGAACACTTATTTTATTTTTCATGAAGAAAAGAATAATATTTCCACTAATTTCAAAAGAGACCTCATCTCTTTCAGTGAACTTCTTAAAGCCTAACTGCTTTCCTCTAGGATTGTGTACACTGTGGACATTTTAAAAGTAGCATTATATGATGGAATAGTCATTATATTGGTTGTCAATTTTATTCCAAGCTAGTTATGACTTTCAGAGCTAAAGTTTCTATTATAATGATTAAGTTAATTATGTATAAGAATGTATTACATTACACTGACCGACCATTAATCAACTATGGCAATTATTCCATTATTTCACAAATGTTTTTTGAGCACCATCCTACTGTGTACCCCTTAAAGAGCTTATATATAGTAGGCAACACTGACACATGAATAGGAAAATAAAATATAATATAATAAATGTTACCATGGAATCTCTGTAGGAACCTTTAGAGGGCATCTCCAAATTAATTTGAGTAAGGAATGCAGTGTTGGAAAATCAAGGACTTACCCCAAAGAATGTAATTTCTAAACTGTCATGTTATGAAGACATGAAGCAAAAAACACTGTTGGGTAATCTGAAGCATAGGCCTATAGGCAAAAGAGACCATTTTGGATAATTCTAATATATCTGAGTGACTGAGGCAAGAACCTAACAGACATGTCTAAAGGTACATGCATGGCTTATATGCCATGCCAAAAAAAAAAAATAATGAACATTATCCAAAAGCTACGGAGAACCAAGAGTTTAACCTATGAAGCAGTATAATTAGATTTGTATTTTAGCAAGGCCGTTTGCACTATGGAGGTATGTACATGGAAGTAAGACGAAAGGAAAAAAAACAAAACAAAAACAACAACAAACAGACCAAAACAAAACAAAAAACCCAAAAAACAGTGAGAGGGCTCTTACAGTAATTCAGAAAAAATGATGGTAGCCTGACATTAAATAGTGGCAACAGGAATCCAGAAAATTTGAGATTGAGAAGAATTTAGGAGGTAAAATATGCCATTGAAGGGTGAGGATGAATACTGGTTCAGTATAAGACTCTGGTTTCTGACTTATACATTGACAATGGTGGTAGCATTATGGGACCTTGGAAACGTAGGATAATACCTGAGTTCAGCTTTTTTACATACTGAGTTTAAATTATCTGTGGGATGTCTAAGTGGCAAAGCTTTGGATGGATACATGTTTCAAAAGAACATAATGAAGAACTTGAATGAATATCCTATACAGGAAAAGTATAGCCTAAGGGTAAATGGGGCCAGGATCGAACCCTAGAAAAGAATCCTGAGATTAGAAGAGATGGCAAGGAAAGAGGAGCCCTTGAAGGCAACTGGGGTTTAGACAAAAGGTCAGAGAAAAAACAAGGAAAGTGTAATGAAACAAAATCCAAAGGAAATAAGACTTTAAGAAGGAAGGAGTGGATAACAATATATAATAATATTATAGAGGAGTTAGTAAGGTGATAACTTTGAAAAGTCCCCCAAATTTAGCAATATTAGTGATCTTGGTGTGAACAGTTCCAGTGAAATGGTGTGAAGAAGGCATCTTGCAGTGAGCTGAAACATGAATTGTAATAAATGGTCTTGTTTACCATTTCAAGAAGTTTATCTGATTAGGAAAGGAGAGAGAAGAGTAGCTTCTAGAAGGGAAGGTAAAAGCCATTTTTGACAGGTACTGGAACTACAGAAGAAAAGAAAATACTGATGGATAAGAGATCCTAGATTATATGAAAGGGTTGGGATCCAGAGCAGAGTTGAAAGCACTGTGCTTAGGAGAAGGGGTGCCTCTTCCACCGTGATAGGTCAGAAAGGTACCTTTGCACTTACATCACCACATACAAGCCTGCTCACTCCTGTTCAAAATGGAGCCTGAAGTAAAATGGGTAGTGAGATAAAAAGGAGGAACCAGTTATTAGTGACATACCCAGCAGGGAGACTAGATCTAGTTTCTGATTACATGTTGGTACTGTAAGGCATGAGCAGCCAAGACTGACTCCAGAGTACCTGATCTGGATGACTTGGGAATTCAGGAGGCAAAACAGACTTAGTAGGATGATGATGGTAAAAATAAGTAGGGATTCTGAAGTTCAGCTGGATATGAGAACAGGAATAAAATAGAGGCTGGCAATACTTAGTCCTCTAGGCTGCCAGTTCCATGAGGTAATACACAATGTCTATCTGGTTGACTATCATCAGAAGACAGCACAGTGCCAGGCAAAGAGTGGGGCTGGGGTGGGGGTCCTAGATACTTGTAGAATGAGGAACGCATCTAAAGGAATCTGTAAAGAAGCATGAAACGGAGCACTCGAAGTCTGGTGTTTCAATGTCCTGCCGAAAAGAGAGTTTTAAGACAAAAGAAATGGCCTGTGTAGTTGAATTCAGCAGGGAGGTCAATTAAGATGAAATAAATGTGTTTGTTAGATTAAGACAGTTATTAGTAAGGACAATTTCAATTGCAATAAATTAAGGTGGGAATGGAAAGTGAAGAAATAGAAACAAGAAGTAGACTTCTCTTAAAAGAATTTTGTTACCCAGTATCTTTTTGTGTGAAAGGGAAAATACTAAAAGAGTATAGAATTTGTCCCTGAAAACTTATATCTTATTTTATATGAGTTTATTGAATTGGGAGATGTGAACCTATAAATTATGAGGGGAAAATGACTTGTAGTTTAGAAGATATTTAGCAAATAAATTTCTATGCCTAGAGAGAAAGTTGCTCCTTTTGGAAGTAGAATAGAAACTAAAATCAAGCAATAGGCAAGAGAAAATATTTGCACCAGTGATAATGGATAAACAATTATGAATGGTCAATTAAAAACAGAAAGGGAAATACTAGGATCCAGCAGAACTGGGGAGAACAAGAAAGTATTTTACACTATTTGATTTATAATTAATAAGTAATCATGGAATAACATTCATTCTCACTAGCAGTAAAAATGTATAAATTAAGGCCACATTAGACAATATTTTTGTCATATTATCAAGAACTTTAAAATATTTAATATCCCAGTGTTGCCCAAGGACTCAGTGAAATGAAAAATCTCATATATTCTATGGTAAATTGGTGAAAGCTTTTACAACTATTTGATAATATAGATTATATCGAGTTTCTCAAAATATTTATAGTTTTAGAGATGTTATCTTTAATTCCACCTGAAAAACAGATCAATTAAATAGATAATTAGAAACCTATCATGTAACAAGTTGGTACATCATAGTGTATAACCATCAATATTGTGTTTAGGATGAGATATCCATTACATAGACTGCATTTGTTATAGTACTAACAGAAAAGTAGGATGTATAGAATACACACAATTTTATGTAAACAAAAAACGAAAAAAATCTATTAAAAAAAGAACTACAAGGAAATGCCTTAAAAATATTATCCAGTGGTTATCTTTGGATAGTGGGATTTTTGTGGATTTTCTTTCCTTTTTTTCTTTTTGACTTTGTACTTTTCTATATTTTCTAAATTTTCTATAATAAGAATATTCCTTTTATAATAAAAAAATTAACAATTTGTTTAAATAAAATTACTCAAAGTTGTGTTTTGAAGAAAAGAAGCATACATAGGCAGCAGTAACTAGGGGATAGCAGGAAAGACCTTTTTTCCTTAGGTTATGATTCCAGAAATTCATGAAACAAGACCCAGAAAAATAGGAAAGGACAGTAAGTAAAGCATTTTGAGTTCTGCAGGTAGAATGGTGCCTCTTCTACAACTGAAAGATTTTATAGACAGCCTGACTAATGACAAGCATCCATTAAGTAATGCAAATCACCATTATTCTTTCTCTGTGAGATGCTAAGAACAGAACTTCTACAAGTTGAAAAGAGTTAATCTTATTTTCCTCTTCTCAGTGGCAGTAGGAATCCTGAAATAGTTTAGCCAAAACAACCAATTTCTTCAGTATGTAAATTGCAGTATCTTCAAGTACATCCAGCCAACTTCACCAATATGCTTGTTCTGTTTATTACACTGAGCACACGCCAATCTACCAATCTATGCCTTAGGGTTAAAATGGCTAATATGAACTGGACCCTTATAGTGAAATCTCTCATCTTTAGTCAGGAATTATTGTTTAGAACCTTAGCTGAATTCTGATGTAAAACCACTTAAGGTTTATGGAGTGTTATTGTAGAGTTGAGGAAAACTTTCCAAAATGAGTACCGTAAAAAGTGACTATTGCAAGTATTTGTCTTTATTTTAAAAAACAGAAAGACACAGATAATTTTTATTTTTAGCTAAAAGTATCGTTGTTACAAAAGGATTCTGTACATATCAAGAGTAGATAAGTTTCTAACTATGGGCTCAGTTGGTTATCAGTGGTCACTGAGTCCTCACTTTTTTCTGTCACTGCACTTATGGGTCCAACATCTGGTCTGGTCAACCAAGAAAGGTGGATAAAATGCTGGGACCCTGCTAGAGAAAAAACGTAATGCTGTGCAGTAACTGGAAGTGGCAACGCCAAAGGTTCCCTTTGTTTGAGTTTCTCTTACAGTTTCTGTAACCTCTTCAGCCACTTACCAGAGCGGTGTCTGCTCATGGATTCAATGGTCAGCCCTTGCATGTGAAGTAATTGTTCCTCCAATATAGCAAATATGGAGGGGTTGGCTTAAGCTCAGGATGCAAAAGATGTGGCCATTTTCGAAACATAAGGTGGCATGAGAAGCAACAGCAAGTTAAATTTGCTAAGTAACATGGAGTCTAGAGAAATAAACATGCTGATTTTTAGCTTTTCTAAGAACTGGCTACAGTATCTCTGAACTAGAGTCATTTTACTAATTTCAGCAGGAACTTTTAAGGAAAAAAAGACACGGTAGATGTATCAACCCCAACATACTCACAATGACAAATGCTAAGCTTGTATGTACATGTATGACTGTGTGTGGCACATGCACTAAGCGTGCGAAGCGTGCCTTGCACCATGCTTCATTTGTTTTCCAAACAACTTGCAAATACACGGTGACTTTTCTGTGTACAAAGACCTATAGTGAAAGAATTAATAAATTAACATATAAAATATTAGGTTTTAAATTATAGGATTCTTGTTAGTTTGATTACCATGAGTTAGTTTTCAAGAGGTACCTTTCTCTGGTGTACTGTCAGTCAATCCTACAAAGCTAGTAAGTCCCTAAACACGATAATGGCTCCAAAAAAGATCTAGTCCATGGAGAAAGGCTCTATAACAACAGATCTTTGGTATAATTCTGAAATGCTGTTATAGTAGTAACATCTACAGAGTTTTTTAAAAAACACACAAATGTATAAATTTTACATTTAAATATAAGGGTTGGATTTTTAATTTTCTTTTTTCTTTTTCTTTACTCTTTTCTTTTTGTTACCTTGTATTCTTACCTTGTATAATTTCTCCCCTTGCATATTTCCCATATCCATTTATATTATGCTTCCTCACCTCCTTTTTTGAAATAACTACTCTGGCGTTAGCACAGTTTCCCTAAACCTTATACAATTATATTCCTAGCTTAAAATATTGTATTAACTAACACAGACCAAGCTTAGTTTTATATACAAAATTAAAGCTCTGTTTCGAATACCCTCAATATAATTTATGAATTCTATGTATGTATAAGGTGTGTAAGAACAATCGGACTTTAAAATAAGCCTGAAAAGACATCATAGTGGACAGATATTCTTTTTATACTAGAATTCTACTACCTACCAAAAATAATTCTTTGAATTTTTAATTTAAAAACTAAAAAAGCAAGTCCTATAAGATGTTGGCTGCATTGAAACATTTTCTTTATTTTTCAAAATAGATGAGTTTAAAACTAAAGCAGGAAAATTACTTAATCTGTAAGTAGCTGACATTTTTCTTACAGGTGATTGAGCTCCCATGAATTAGTCTTTTTTTTTCCTTTCTTTTGATAAAATTGTTTGCCTAGACTGAACTACTTGGCCAAAATTTGATCTCTTTAAATAACAAGTAAAATTTCTATATTTTTCATCAGGTAAGGAAGAAAAACTTATCTACAAGGATGCCACTGCAAATGAAAAATTAGAAAGGAGTAAAGAATACACATACCAATGGCTTCACACACAGGTTGGGATTCATGAAACAACTAATTCCAGAAATATGAAATGGTGAGGTCATTTCCTTTAAATTAGATTTTTGTATTGTAAACACATCTTGAAAAGTGAAACCTAGATTAATTGTGCTAAAACAAACATGACTTTATAGCCAAAGGCCAATACACCCGTTGCCAGGTTATAAAAGACCTCTTCTATAGAATAGATTTAATCACTCTTTATATTTTTTAACTTAAAACGTTTGAGAAGTCTATTTCTGTAATGCTTAAAACCAACAGATGAACCACACAAATGATTCTACTTTTTAAAGTAAAATAAATGGTATCCATTAGTTGTTTGTAAATATCATATGTATTATGGAGGTTATATTTTATTTTGTGTCGTTGCAATCATTTATGTTTGGCAGTTAAAATTATAATTCAACACTGTGCTGCCGCTTTACCAGTCATGTAACTAATTTCAAACGATGTCTCCATGCTTCAGTTTCCTCTCCTTTATAGTGAGATGATAATATCTTATCTATCTATCTCACAAGATAGAGGTGTTTGCTATGGCCACCATAACCAAATACCATAGACTGTGTGGCTTTAACAGCAGAAATTTATTTTCTCACAGTTCTGGAGGCTACAAGTTCAAGATCAAGGAGTTAGCACGTTTGGTTTCTTTGGAGGTCTGTCTTCATGGTTTGCAGAGGGCCACCTTCTCACTGTGCCCTCACACAATCATCCTTCCACCTCTGCTGTCTGTGTTTCAATCTCCTGTTCTTATAAGGACACTGGTTATATTGGATTAGAGCCCACCCATATGACCTTGTTTTACTTTAATTACCTCTTTTAAGGCTCTATCTCCAAATACATCACATTATGAGGTGTTTAGAGTTAGGACTTCAACATATCAATTCGGATGAAACAAAATTCAGCCCGTAGCAATGTGGTATAAAGCTTATATATATGCATAACCACTGAACCAAAGTTTTAGAGAAATAGAAGTCTAGAAATAATATTTTTGACATAAATTTTCAGGACTTTCATTTTAGCTACATTTATCCACAAAATAATAAAAAATAAAAATAAGAAAATAATTTAAAAATGCTGTTATAAACACTTACTAAATAGGTAAATAAATATTGAATTCTTAATGTAGATGATGCTTTGGAGCTGTTTCCAGGCATTCTATAAAATATAACCTCCAATACATATGATATAATGTAATAACTATTTAAATGACTAGCAAATAATATCCTACAATTATGAAGGTTAAAACTTAATTTAGAAGCAAGTTAAAATATGTAAAAAATGAACTCTCTTTTTATAATATATATAAACTGAAACTTTCCTATGTGGTCAATTCTATCCATGTAATTCCTTTAAAAATATGGAAAAGGAAGTGAAGAATGAAATTGAAATTAAGACAATATTTTATAATCTGGATTATTTTGTCCTATTTCATTGTGAGCAAAGAAAATAGGAAGAAAGCAATCAGCATTTGGGAACTTTTTTATTTTACTAAGTATTCTAATTAATACAAGCACCATGTCTTTTACGTTGGTATCAATCAATTTAGTGTAATTCATAGGATGACATCCTTAGAACTATAAACAAATATAATGCAACCCATAGTTTACCATTTATCTTAACCAGACATAAGAGGTCTTGTTCAGAGATTTAAAAGTATTAGGATAGATAATGTGAAAAATATAAGCAAATTGCTTCAGGATGTATTCTAGATATACTTAAACCTTTAATAATATCCCTTACTCCTAAATAAGTTATAAGTAAACATATGGCACAACAGGCAATTCTTCATGCACTTTCTCTTTTGAAAAACATATAAAGGAATAAGTAGTGATATTTCAAGAAAAATTATTTTCAAGAACAGAAGTTCTGGAAAAGCCAAATGTCAGTATTTTAGTTTTAAACAGAAATTAATGGTGAGCATTAGTATAATGCTTTAACACACTATAGATATTTTAAAAATAGAAAGCTTTGCTTTTCTCATAAGACAGTAAGATATCTAAGTAAACGTAAATAAAATATTTATATGTTCTGTAATTTATTAACTATCATTGATACTTTCAAATTTTTGCTCTTTATATATTTCTGTTTAGCAAAGAAGAGTGGCATTAAAATGTTATTTAGAAATTTAAATTTTATGTCAAGGTGAATTTTCAAATGACTGTGGAAACATGTAGATTTGTATATATCTTGCCTATACTCTAATTTAATAAAACTATTATTTCCATTCTGTTGATTGCTAATTTCTCCCAAATTTTTCACTGCACATTTCTTTCATAGTCTTCCTCTATATTTATATAATAATATAATTTTTGTTTTTGTCACTATGCAGCAATCACTTCTTGCCTGAGTTAGATCAAGATGTACTTAATGGTGGAAGAGTTCAGCTTGTGGTAAGAAATGTGTTTAAAGTTACAGAAAAATGTTGTACATCCTCAGTAAATGGCACTTTAAAATATGTCCATAATTAGTATAAATTATAAAAATATCACAACTCTATCTACTAGGGGTAATATCAAAATACTATATATTAAAATAATAACCTGTAATAGTAACATGTTTTCTTCACTTGTAATATAACTTTAAAATCTGATATTACTTTAAAATATTGATTCTATATGGTACATTTAAAAATATTAACATGCTACCATATTTAAAATAACATGACTCTGCACAGGAATTGCATAATGAACTTATTTACTTGAATATTTTAAAAGAGTATTTTAAGGATATTTAAGTATTTAAGTATTAAATTATTAAGTATTATATTATATTAAGTATTAAGTATTTATCCTTTTAAATATTTAAAAGGATACAGAGGGAAATATACTCTCACAAGTTAGAAAATCAAAGCAGATAAAAATTAACAAGCAACTGTGAACTCAACCACTCTAAGTAATAAAGTGTAAATTATTGGAGCACTGTATGTGCATTGCTAAAGTCATTGTACTATATGCTATTAGAAGGAAGACTATGTTAACAGAAGGAGAATGGCCAATGTGGAATCTAGAGAAATGGAGCCCACAAAACAAGAAATTTTCAGTGTGTTTCCAGAAATTTCCAGAGAATAGGGTACCCTAACCAACGACAGAAGTGTGTGGCCTCCTTGGCAGGTGAAAATGGACGCCTCAAGTGACCCTAACTTTATGACACCTTCCATTTATATCAACCAATTAAACTCCTTGCTCAGATTCTACATTCACCAAGAAAACATTATAATTTAGCTTGCCAAGTAGAATTTAGCATAAAAAGATAATGCACTTTCTAATGCATCTAGTATGATGGTATCCAGAGCAATTATATTCATGATTCTCATGAACAATTCATTCAAGGAGTTTCCCCGAAAAGGAGCAAAATAGGGGCAATAGCTAAAATTAGCGTGTTTATGAAAATATTTATAGAATCTATGCATAGGTTTGAAATAATCATTAAGCAATTATTTCCTTGCATTTTAATACAAACTCATCTGGCAGAGTGGCATGTAGATTGCCCTAGGAAAATTGATACTTCAAGGTATTAACACCATGCATATTACTAACAATTGCACACAGAGTGTTGAGTTGCCACTTTGAAGCAAGAACGGGGAATATAAAAGTCCCAAGGAATGCCAGGATAAAGAAACTGATATTAACATCGAATGATTATACTTCCAAAAATGAATGAAAACAAACTGGGCAGATTTCAGATTGAAATGGTTCTATATGAGGGGCACCTGGGTGACTCAGTCGTTTAAGCATCTGACTCTTGATCTCAGGGTCATGAGTTCAAACCCCACACTGGGCTTTATGTTGTGCATGGAGCCTACTTAAAGAAAAAAAAGTTCTATGAAATTAATGCTCTGACATTAATCATCTTCTTCTGTATCCCACTATATTATACTATATTCAAATATATGACAAATGCATAGCAATGATAAATGCTTTTTTGATATCGAAGAGGTACAGGTGAATACAAAAACAAAGTAAATGGTAGTAGAACAGAAATACATTTTTTTGTTTTTTTGTAAATGGAGATAGGAGAAGGGATTAAGGACTTATGTCAAAAAGATACTGGACTAATTGAATGTTCAGAGTAGAAATCTTCCAGAGTCTTGAGAACGTGTTGGGAAACTAGAGGCAGATAATTGCATAACTGGGACCAGGCCATAACTGAAAGTAAAATTAAAAAAAAAAAAAAAAACCTTCAACTGCTGTCACTTTTCCTCCAAGACATAAGGAAAACACCCATAATAAAAGGATAGAAAATTATGAAACAGAAATGATCAAATTTTAATTAGAACCATTATGACTATGCAAATAAGCCTACCACAAATTCTGTCTATATAAAATATTACCATTGAAATAAACTATGGACTGAACACCATAAAAAAGAGACATAGTGAATTGAAGGATTATCTACAAAGGAATAATAATTATATTGGCAGCTGACATTATAGCAGAAACAATGCATACCAAAAGAGAGTGGAATTACTTCTTCATAATATAGATATAAATATTATCCAGAATACTCTTCACTAACCTTCAAGAATAAGAATAAGATATAATAAAACATTCGAATTCTGGGTTTTGAAGAAGCTAATAGATAACATCTCTGTCTTCCAAATAAGATTGAAGTATTCTGTGTGGCAGACAAGAATGAGAAAAACGAAAATAAGACATCATTTTACTTATTTCTAAATATATATCAGAAGACATGCCATAGATCCAGACAATTATATTGCGAATTAAATTTATCCCCCAAAACTCCAGGATTTTTCTGCAGAGAACAACCCTAGTTCAGGTTCTCCAGGAAACATGTTCTGAGATTCTTATATTTGAGTGCAGGACATTTGTTGGAGAAGGCTTTCATAAACAACTCCTTTGAGGGGTGAAAGAAGCATAATTGAGCAGAGGGAAAAGGTAAAATGTAATAGAGTTGCAGCAGAGGAAGTGAGCTTCAGTGGTGTGAAGGCCCTTCCAAGTTGTCCCAGCTTGAGGCAAGAGGGGCAGGCTCTTATGCTCCTGCATCTCCACAGAAGGGGGTGTGGTGGACAAGGCAGCCATCTTCAGCTAAGGACAGTTTCTGAAGAGGTATTCAGCTAAGAGCCGCACTTTCTCAGCAGCTGGGAGAATCTGACTCAGTTGTTAAAAGTGATCTGAGTGGCATATGGTAATATGCACTATACTCAGTAAGTTTATTGTTCATAGGTGCAACAATTTAGCATGTAAAATGTGTCATCCGTCTCCAAATAAATCTATAAAGTAAAACCAATTCCAACCAAAATTATAGCTGCTTTTTTAGGAACCTGAAAAATCTCATTCTAGAATGTGTATTGATGAATAAGAACCCAATATTATATAAGTCAGCTTTGAAAAAGAAGAGCCAACTTGCATCATAAGATACAAAGTCTTAGTATAAAACTAAACTTTGTGGTGCAGACAGATAGACCAATGGATATGAATAGTTTGTTCGGAAATAGACCTGTGACTATATTGGAATATGATATATAACAAAGATGGGAAAGATCAAATTGTTTGGTAAATAGAATTCAGTAAACTAGCATTGAAAAGCAGAGCTGTATATAACCCATACACACTGTAATAATCAAATGGAATTTAGAAAGTTTAAAGACTCAAATGTGAAATGCAAAGTTATAAAATTGATCAAATAAAATAATTGAGAATATATTTGCAACTTAACAGTAAAGAAATACTCTCTTAAAAGATACAAATAATACAAACTACATGGCAAAAAAATTTTTTATTGACTTGACTGTTTTAAATTAAATATTACTTCCTATGAAGGATTTTATAGAAAAGGTTAACAGACAGATTACAAACATAACAATAGCTTAATATCAGAATATAAAAAGAACTTCTGCAAATAAATAATATAAGGTCAGGTAACGTAATGAAAAAGAAATATAAATACAATAGAAAAAAAACATACATAGGCAGTTTACGGGGATTATGACTAATGCATAAGTGCATATAAAGAGATGCTCATTTACATAAAATAGAGAAATAAAAATTAAAACTAAGAAGTTGCATGACTCTCCTCATCAGAATGGAAAAAAATTAGAAAATTGGATAATCCAAAGTGCTATCAATAATGTGGAAACACTGATGTACGGCTGATGAAAGTAAAAGCTAGTACAGTCATTCTGGAAAGAAATCTGTCAGAATTTATTAAAGTAGGTCTTTGTATGCCTTATCATGTATTAGCAACAAACTTTAATTAAAAATATTCTACTCACCACAATGTAAAAAAAGAAACATATTTAAGGGTAATGTTAACATTAAGATGTGCAAGGCTCCTATAATGATAACTATCAAATACTGATTTAAAAAAATCAAGAGATATATCATACTCATGAGTAGAAAGGCTCAAATTGTAAGATGTCAATTCTCAATGATCTATAAATTCGATAGACCCATAGAAAGCTTTGTAGTAGAAATGGACAAATTTTAAAATGCATATGGAAATGCAAAAGATCTAGAATAGTCAATACAATCCTGAAAAAAGGACTCACACTACCTGATCTCAGGAATTGCTATAAAGCCCCAGTAAATATGACTACATGTTATGTGCAGAAAGATAGAAAAATCAATTAATGGAAAATAATACAGAGTACAGAGAATACTACACTTATAAGGTTAGTTGATTTTCCTTAAAGTTTCTAAAACAATTAAAAGAGGAAAAGAATAATTTTTTTCTCAAGTAGTGCTGGACTACTGTATACAGGGAAAAAAGTGAATCTTGATTCCTACTTTACATCTTAAAAATGAATTTGAGATGAATTATGAGACTAAATGTAACTGCTAAAATTACAAAATTTTTCAAAGAAAGAAGCAAGACAATTTCAAAAACCTGGAGAAGGCAAAGATTTTTTTAGATAGAACACAAAAAGCATAAACCATGAAATATAAATTGTATGTCAAATTTATTTTTTTTATTTTTTATTTTTTAAAGATTTTATTTATTTATTTGACAGAGATAGAGACAGCCAGCGAGAGAGGGAACACACGCAGGGGGAGTGGGAGACGAAGAAGCAGGCTCATAGCGGAGCCTGATGTGGGGCTCGATCCCAGAACGCTGGGATCACGCCCTGAGCCGAAGGCAGACGCTTTAACCGCTGTGCCACCCAGGCGCCCCTGTATGTCAAATTTAAAGCATTTGTACTTAGACATAATTCAGAAAATAAAAAGAAATGAAAAGTAAAATCACATCCTGGGAGAAAAATTTGTATTGTCTTTTTGTCTTTCTCTCCCCCTCCTTCTCCTTCTTTCTCCGTCCCACCTCCCACTCTCTGCCCTCCACAGTCCTCTGCATGCAAACAACCCCTCCCCCGCATATACATATCTTTTTTTTAATAAAAATTTTTTATTATGTTATGTCAGTCACCATACAGTACATCCCAAGTTTTTGATGTAAAGTTCCATGATTCATTACTTGCGTATAACACCCAATGCACTATGCAATACGTATCACATATACATATCTAATAAAGTCTTTTAGCCAGAATATATAGAAAAAAACTCCCACAATCAATAATATAAAGACAAATACCTCAAGTTATTTAAAAATGGTGAAGTTTTGAGAGACTTCACAAAGGAAAATATTTGAATGGTTAATATGCACACTAATTTAAATTAAAACAACAATGAAACAAGTAGAACAACGAGATATGGAACTAGATATGGAACAACTAGAACTCTCATGTATTACTGGTATAGTGAAAATGATAAAACCATTTAGGAAAATAGGCACTTTATAAAGTTATAGGTACTCCTACTCTATGACCCATTAATTCTACTCCTATATGTTTACTGAAAGGAAATGGAAACACATGTCTTCATAAAAACCTGTATGAAAATTACATAGCAGTTCTATTGATAAAAACCAAAAACAAACAAAAAAGCAAACGACATAAATGTTTATCAACAGCAGAATGGATAAACTGTGGTATATCCTTACAATGGCATGCCTATTCAGAAATGAAAAGAAATGAGCTCCTGATACATACAGCAACATAAGTGAATTCCAAAAACAATAGAGTGAGTGAAAATACTGTATGATTGTATTTATATTAAGTTCAAGAGCAGAGAAAACTAACTTCTCCATGGTGAAAGAAATCAGAACAGTTGTTGCTTCTGAGGATAAATTACTGGAAAGAGGTACAAGGGAGCCATTTGCTAGTTATATTTGTCAGGGGGCACTAGAGAAACAGAATCAGTAGGAGACCCGTAGCTGTATTTATCTATATCTAATATATAAAATATTATATAAAATCTCTTTATATTGATATATAGAACCTAGAATAGCCAGTGCAATCTTTTTTTTTTTTTTTAAGCTTTTATTTATTTATTTGACAGAGATAGAGACAGCCAGCGAGAGAGGGAACACAAGCAGGGGGAGTGGGAGAGGAAGAAGCAGGCTCATAGTGGAGGAGCCTGACATGGGGCTCGATCCCATAACGCCAGGATCACGCCCTGAGCCGAAGGCAGACGCCTAACCGCTGTGCCACCCAGGCGCCCCAGCCAGTGCAATCTTGAAAAACAATAGTAAGAAGAGTCATACTACCTGATTTCAAGACTTTAAGGTTTGGCCTGAAACCTACACCATTGGCCCTCTGGTCTATTTATCTATCCATAGAATAGAGAGAGGTGTGTGTGTGTGTGTGTGTGTGTGTGTGTGTGTGTGTGTGTGTATAAAGAGATTTTATAGATAGATTTATTATAAGAAATTGTGTATTATTTATTATGAGGAATTGGCTCATTTGATTATGGAGGCTAAGAAGTCCAACAATCTGCAAGCTGGAGACCCAGGAGACCCTGGAGACCCTGGTGGTGTAGTTCCAGTCTGACTCTGAAACTCTGAGAACCAGGAGAACCAATGGTATAGGTTCTAGTCTAAGGCTAAATGCCTGATAGCCAAGACAGCTAACAGTGTAAGATCCAGTCCAAGCCTGAAGGCCTGAGAACTGGAAGTGCCGATTGTGTAAGTTTCAGTCTTAAGACAGGAGAAGACCTATGTTCCAGCTTCATCTGTCAAGCAGAGAGCATGAATTCTCCCTTCTTCCACCTTTTTGTTCTATTTAGGCCCTCAGAGAGGGCAATCTGGTATAATTAGTCTGCCGATTCACATGCTAATCTCACCAGAAACACCCCCAAAGACACACCCAGAAATAATGTTTAACCAAATATCTCAGTACCCTGTGGCCCAATCAAGTCAACACATACAATGAACCATCACAGTAGTCATCTGTAAAAAATAACTAAATTGGACACTGTAATTAGCAAATGAACAAAGGGCTTGAGTAGATACTTCACCTAAGAGACTATCCAGATAGAAATAAGCACATGAAAAGATGTTAAACATTATTAATCACTAGGAAAATTGTTAAAGCCACCATATAATATCACTATGCACCTATTAGAGTGATTAAAATAAAATACTGACAATACTAAGTGCTGACAAATATGTGGCACAACTGGATTTCTCATACATTTGCTGAGAATGTACAGCCACTTGAAAAAAACCATTGATTTCTTATAAAGTTGAATACACACTTATATGACTCAACAATTCTGCTCCTGGGCATTTTTCTTAGAGAAATAAACTTATGTTCATTCACAAACCTATACACAAATGCTCACAGTAGTTTTATTTGTAATAACCAGAAGTTGGAAACAAGTCCAATCTTATTCAGTGATCGAAAGGATAAACAAACAGTGGCACATATGAATGGACATATAATAAAAAGGAATAAAAAGCAACAAACTAGAACAAACCCCTGATATCTATAAAGATTTTGATGGATCTTAAGAACATTATACTGAGTAAAAGAAGACAATCTGAAAAGGTTACATACTATCTGATTTCATTTACATAACATTCATACAATATAATTATAGTGATGGAGAACATGAGTGGTTGTCAGTGATTAGATTAGGAAGAGGGATATGACTAAAATGAGAGAAGGGGAGTTTATTTGGGAAAATGGAATAGTTCTATATCCTGGTTGTGGTGATATTACATGAATTTATATGTATGATAAAATGCCATAGAAGTATAAACAAACCAAAAACATAGTGCATGTGAAAACTAGTGAAGTCTTAATCAGATCTGTGGCTTACTGATGGTACTGCACCAACGTAAATTTCCTGGTTTTATGAATCACACTTTGATTATATATCACTGGGCAAGTGGGCTGGAAGTTATACAGGGAACTCTCAGTACCAGTTTTTGCGACTTCTATAGAAATTTTAAGTTACTTCAAAATAAAAATGTTGAAAATGATTGAATTTCATGCTTAAGTTTTATGCATTTCATTGATGTAAATTATAGCTCTATAAAACATTTAAAGTGCCTTCCATGCTCACATATGTTATATAATGGGGCCTCTGCCTTATTATATTATATTATATTATATTATATTATATTATATTATGCAATGATGATAACATATTATAAACTGAGGGGCAAAATGAATGAATTAAATCTAGATCTCCCAAATATAATGCACAGTGAAAATAGCAAGTTGTGGAAAAGAGGCAGCACTTATATTAATTTTGAAAATAATATTTTAACATTTTTTGAATACTCTTACAAAATAGCTTATAAATGAACTTTGCTTTATAAATTTTATTTCTCTTTTAAAAAACCTAGATAATAACGAAATAGGTTTTTATTTTTATGTGTGCTATTTAGGATGGCTTAACTTCTGAAATTTTATAAATAAAGTGTTTAATAAAATCTTATTTATGAAAAAAGCAGAAGAGGAATTCCCTGTTCTTTATTAAATGACAGAGATTCTGTATTTTTAATTAGTTTGCATGGGTTGGAGGTGAATCAGGATCCAGATGCTTAGAAGTCATGTTCAAAAATTCATGCTCCTCATTTCACTATGAAAATATGGGGGAATCATTGAACACTACATCAAAAACTAATGATGTACTATATGTTGGCTAATTGAACATAATTTAAAAAAAAAATATGGGGAGGGAAATATTACAAACTTTGCAGGTGGGATCCACAAATGTGACCAGTTCAGAAAACAAAGATATATGAAAATTTTGCAAAATTACTATTTAATAAATATTTGCTATTAAATTGCACGTAAGAATATTCTTATCTAACATTGTCTCAAAACTGCTCACTGTGGTATAACCATACAAAATGTTTAATATCACAATGCTTTAGAATTAAACATACATTTTTTACAAAGATTTTATTTATTTATTGACAGAGAGAGAGAGAGCACAAGCAGGTGGAGGGGCAGGCAGAGGGAGTTGGAGAAGTAGGCTCCCCGCTGAGCAGGGAGCCTGATGCGGGACTCAATCCCAGGACCCTGGGATCATGACCTGAGCCAAAGGCAGATGCTTAACCAGCTGAGCCTCCCAGATGCCCCTAAACATACATTTTTTTTGTAGAATAGTGTTAAAAGTATGGTCAGTCATATTCAGTTTTTAAATATATCCATTTTGCACGATATAGAAAAAAAACAAAGAGAAATCATAAAGAAAATTCATCTTAGCAGTAAAAGGAAGAATAGTATTCAATTTGAAAGCCAGTGCTTTCAGAAATAGTGGTGGAGTACTAGTGCATATGTGGCTGTGTCAGATCCCCTACTGACCTATAACTAACCCCTTTATAAAACGTCTAGATTTGCATTTAAGCTGCCAGGTGGCACCATTGTGAAATTGTTTATTCCTGTTAAGTTTCACTTCTAAATTTGATTCCCTGTAATAATCTGGCCTACTTAGTAACTGATATTAATTACTTTCTACTTCAGAAGAAACAACCTTTTGGGTGTCAATGGTTAGATGATAATGAAATTTTTGGAAGGCATGCTTCACAAATATTTTCTTGACGTGTAGGTATCATCATATTTGGAAGAGACCAGGATTTCTACTTTTAAGTAGATGTAATGAAATTGTATCCTCAAACTGAAGCAAATAAAACCTGATTTTAAGATCTTGAGTCTTGTAGATAAAGCCTCTTTAGCTAGCAGGAGGGTCCCTGTGTTGTTAACATGTTTTTCCTTGTTTTGTAACTGATCTCACCAACACTGTAGTATTTCTTTGGTATTTCCCCCTTATTCTTGACTGGTTCTTCTTAAGTCTTAGGATTGATGGAGCTATTCTAATGAAGATAATAGATATGTGTTTTTGTACACTAATTGAAATAAAGTTCGGAAAGAATGTATAACTTTTTTCATACGAATTACAAGTATAAATTGGAAGCCAATTGTTATTTATTTCACTTTTAAACTGTTTTCTACTGAGGTCTTTTGACAATACAATTGTATCACTTAGCTAGGTACATCAAAAAGTGACTGACATAGAATGGTTTCTATTTTGAATTCAGCAATAGCAAACTTGCTTACTTAACAATGAGAAGTTCATGCCTGTGACAGTGGGAAGAATTTGGGAAGGGGAATGTAAAGGAGAAGGGTAAAGATCTGAACTTGGAAGAGAATGATCTTTAGATTCTGTTTTCGTGAGATTTTGTAGCCCATCATGTAGGGATAGCTTTTTAAGCACAGTGAAGGTCTTATGGCTTTATTTTGCTCTACTTAAATTTTTCTCACATCGAACATTAGGACAGTGCTTTCTCACAGGAGTTCAAGCATCCTGTGGTTTGGGTTAAATCCCAGTTATTTTGAGGCTGCTTTGCTTTCCTTCATGGCATTTACCCTTACTTCAGGGTTGAATCCTGATAAATTGGTACTTAATGATATAAAGCATTATGTAAAATAATATATTGTAAGCAAGAAGTGATTCTTTCAACTGTTAAGTTCAGTCCAAGGTAGTAATAAAAGTTCAGATGGTAATTTTAGATGTGATAAATTATTTAATCCTATGTCCTTAAAATAATATATCTTGAAATTTCTATATATTTACCATCACCCTTAAATTAGACTTAATGTATAATATCTTTATATTAAAATGGTTTTAATGAGAAGGTAGAGATCTTTTGTGACTTGGTAGTATACAAATGCGGGATGAAAGACACTTTGAGGAACATTGTTGAGAAGCCTAATACTTATAGCTGGTAAAATATAAATATTGCAGAAAATAATCCAATATGACATTTCTAACATTCAATTAAGAATTAAATAATATACTTGGTAAATAAGTGATGTTAAGCTATTTAAAGTTTCATCAGTTGCCTTTAAGATTGATTTTCATCAAAATTACTGTACTAAAATGTTTTCTTTTGTTGTACAGACTCAAATAGCAAACCTCAATTTTAAAATCGGCTCTTATTTGCAAAAAATGCTTTGACATAGTGCATTTGTTCTGCCTGGGCAGCAGTAAAGGATTGTGGTATCATTTTGAAGAAGGTTGTTTGACAGAGCCTGTTTGTTTATTTGGGGTAATGTGAGCTGCATTCAGAAAATGCCATATTTTGTTTCATGATTGTATACATTCTCTCCCATTGCTCCCAGGCAAGACTTGTAAGCAGAGAAGACACGGATTTAGACCTTTTTTCCATGACCAGTGGAAGTGCTTTGTCTGTGAAGAAAGAAAAAAAAAATCAGGCACACAGACACTCAGCGGGATCTTCAAGTAAGTTGTGGTTTCCTTCAGAATTAATTTAGAAATCGCAAACGAATTGATGGAACATAAGGCCAACAAGCATTCTTTTATAGATAAGGGGTAGGATGCCAGCAACCAGAACTGCCTGAAGTGTGTATTTGAATTTTTTCTTTCTTTAAATGTCTTCTTTTGATATAAACCAAATTAAATTATTTACAAAATTAACAGCAACAATTTTTATTTTAATTATATTCTGTGACTCAATGCTCTACTCCCCCACCAGCCATGAATTATATTGAATTATATGATCATTCTAAAGGAACTTTTTTGGCTAATTGTAAAAAGTTGGATTTATATATCAAAGTAGTGTATTTTGGCCTCTTGTCATCAACTTAATTGATGTTGTAGGTAACCTTAACCTTTAAAAGAAACTTTTTAAAATAGCAGATTTTAGATAATAATACTATACTGTCAAGACCCTGCTTTAAAAACTATTTCTGCTGAATAGATGACAGTTTATATTTATTATGACTTTTTACACTTATAAACTTGTCACACACATCTATTATCTTTAATATGATTTTAACAAGAATTGCATTGTGGTTATAAACCCTGAAAAAAATAAACATTTAAAAATATTTGTATCTTGTGGTAATACAGTCTAATTTTTTCAAACTCTTCATATACCCTAGAGGTTTTGAAATATCTTCTAAAATGTTTTGGTATATTAGTATAAAAGATGTTTTATTTGGTATCATATTTTGTTAATTTCCCCAAAGTATAGCGAACCTCAAAAGTCCACATATTAACTTTATTACAAGTATTGAGTTTTTTTGAAAAAATTTTATTATTCATTGATATTATAGTTTTATACATACAAAGTCAATACTTTTTTTAAAATGATTTTATTTATTTATTTATTTGACAGAGAGAGATAGAGCTCAAGCAGGGGGAGTGGTAGGGAGAAGGGGAGGGAGAAGCAGGCTCCCCACTGAGCAGGGAGCCTGACGTGGGGCTCAATCCCAGGACCCTGGGATCATGACCCAAGCCAAAGTCAGACACTTACCCAATTGAACCACCCAGGCACCCCATAAAGTCAATACTTGATTCAATGTGAAAAATTCAAATTATCCAAATTGGTGCTCTACAGATAAATGAAAACTTAGAAATGATTCTCTTTTTATCCAGGCATGTGTCATTATTAGTCTAGTCATTTAAATCCAGTAATATATGCAAGTTCATTTTGATAAATTTTAATTTGGTCTTGAAATAATGATTTTGATATATCTAATTCAAAAATATTTCCAGGCTTTAAGTTCTTAGAATGCTTGAATTTTCTTTACTCGATTATAGAAACTGATCACAAAAGGTTGCTCTCGTCAATATGGTTAAGAAAGAAACATTTTATATTTTAGGTATATTCATTAAGTAAAATTATCAATCTAATATAAAATTTTTGCATTATTAACATAATTCGTTAATTACATCAGCTTTCAAAATATACATTATATTCAGAAGTAATCAAGCTGCGTCACACATAATAACGAATAATGCTATCTCCATTTTAAGCATTGCATATTATGAACTCATATCACTTTGGAGCAGTGTACAAAACAAACAAATTGCTTTGTCACATTACAGAATATCAAAGTTTCTATTTATAATGTATCATCTGACTATGAAAACATAAATAAGTCAATAAATCAGCAACTATTCTAAAATGCACAAGCTTTATCCTTCACTTACGTGACATGAAATCATAGATTTTAGAGAATATAAGATCATTATATAGTTAATTTTTTAATAGTCTTTTTTTTATTTTAATTTCAGTATAGTTACATACTGTGTTATTATTAGTTTCAGACATACACCATTGTGATTCAACAACACATTCTCGAAGGCACTGTAATATGGCTCCCCTCACTAATTCCGATTGGTTGTCAGGAAATGACATTTTAACAAACACTACTAAATCATTAAATCTGTTCACTAAGTGACAATTTAAGACAAGCCATGTTAGAAAAATATAGTTTTTATCCAATAACAGAATGATTGTGAATAAAATACCATGTATTGAATTATTGTAGTTACTAGTTTAGTACATCTGTATAATATAATGCCTCCCGGCATCAGTGTGCCTGAATTTGTATCATGACAATTTCCTCATCCTTAAAATAGGAATGCTAAGACAAGTACTGTACCTACTTTGAGTTGTTATTAGGATAAAATGTGGAGCATTTGAAACAATATCTGGCACAAAACAGGTACTTAATAAATAGTCTTTATAATTGCCACCTATACATAACCGTAAGAAGAATCATTTGAAGTAAGCTATTAAAGTCGCTGGTACCTAAGCAAATGAGCTAACTAGCTCAGCTTATAAGAAACCTACTCTTAATAGTTTCTTAACTAAAAAACCTGGGGTAGCCTAATATCCATAGAAAACTTTAACCACCAACAACCTTGGGTCTTAGGCCTCCATGGCCCTGGGCCAACCACGTACAGCTTTGGTATTTTGAAAGCCCCTTTTCCTCCAGCTTTTTCTCTCTCTTAAAAAACTTGTCACCTTATTAAAACTGAAGTATTTCTTTTAGCTTTGCAAGCCAAATCTAGAGAGTAGTTTACGGGCTGCAGCTATAAAACTCATTCAGCCTTTGAACTTTTCTAGATATTTCTCTTTCTCTATGGCTATAATATTTGTAACATGTATTCTGTAGAATCAGATAAAGTCAGGTTTAAAATCCCAGTTCCACTATCACACATAAGTTGTGTGACCTTAACTCTAAGAACAAGTTAACTCTCTGGAAAATGGGAATAATAATGTCTATCTCATAGAGTTTTGGTGAGGAAGAAATGAGTAAAAATATAGGTAAATCATGTGATACATTGCCGAGCATATAGTAAGTACCTGGTTATACTGTTTTTGTTTAATGTTTTATGTTGCTGTTGCATAATTTTAAACAACTGCAAAGTAGAATTGTCTTCTTCTCTGTGTGTCAGATAATACCAGAACAGCGTACTTTCAGCATCATGCCAGTCATCTCAAGCAATACTGTCTTAGAGAATTTCCTAAGTTCTCTTCCCTTTCCTTTTAGGTCTTTCTGCTTTCTTTTAAAAGGCCAAGATAGTCTTCTGCTACATGGCCTTCTAATCTAAAAGATGAAAGAGGACACATTCTTATTTTTAAAATGTCGTTTACAAAATGAGTATGCAAATAAATTCCTCATTTAGACAATATTTAGACAAAATATTTGATTTCCTTGAATGATTTGGTATTCTCAATTAATTTTTCCATTTGATACTTAAAATAAAGGATGCATTATAATAATAATTTTATTATAACAATTTATAGCTTTACACATTTAATTATCTTTTCTTATTTATACTAATTTTTTTCCTTTGGCAGCTAAGCTAATATAAATAAGACTCAGAGTTTATTTACTTTGCCTCTGGCCCAAAAAATTTAGCAAGGAAAAGCAGCAACTTGAATCTATCTTTTCTTATTCCAGTGCTATCTTGCTTCTGTGCACTAACATATAATAGCTTAACTGCAAGAATAGAACATAATTAATGTAGTTCTTATTCATTTACTAAATGATCACTGCTCACTAGATACCTAGTTTAGTTTCGCAGTTGCTCCCTCCTAATAATTTCTGCACGTTCTAGAACATACTCCATTTTCAGAGTTAGCTAGGGATTGAGAATCCACAGTACCCCTGTAATAGTGCATAATCAGCCTGAATTCAATTTCTTCTTGAAGTATATCTACATTTTCTTGAAATATAAGCCCTTTTAATATGGTACTGAATTTTCTGAATATGGAAAAATGTATTTATTTTACAAGTGAATCAGCTAAAGTAGTTAAAGTGCGTGAGAAAGGCTTCTCAGAGGCAAAGTATTTGATTTGTACCTGGAATGACATTTGGGATGTAAGTAACGAAAGAAGTGGAAGAAAGCCATCTTAACAAAAGCAAAGGATAAAATATGAATATATGTTTGTTGAACATTGAACAGTATGTCTGGACCAGAGCTTGCACCTACTAAAGTAAAGTAATGCAAAATAAGACTGAATTAGAAATGAAGCCTAGTTTCAGGTAGTTTGAAAGTAAAGTAGAATTTTGAAGGGCTTGGTCTCTAGCAGGGAGGAAAATCTCTCTCAGTAGTACTAATCATTCTTCCTTTCAGATTTTGTTGGCCACAACAGTGTCCTACTGATTCTTTTATGTTTTTTGTTTATTCTTTTTCTCCCCTGCTAGCATGTATGTTCCAGGAGGTCAGCGAATTTAATGTAGTATCCTAGGTACCTAGAACAGCTCCCTGGCATGCAGGCCCTGTAATATCTATGTAATGAGTGAATGAATGGATGACTGGCTGGCTGAATGAATGAATGAATGAATATGCTCCACTATGGAGCAGGAAATGTCAGATAAGAACTAGGAAAAGAGTATTTGACATTTTACTGCTCCATAGTGGGAGGCAGGATATTCTGACAAAGAAGGGGGGTAAAACCTTAACTGTTTGATAGACCTTCAACAGTATCTGCCAGAGCTTCTAAGAGCACCTGATCTGTCCAGAATCCTGATATATACAATCTATCCAAACAGTAAGCGTTTTCTTCCAGGTAAGTCTTTCAAACAACTAATCATGAGATTCAGATGCCCATGGATCCAACCTAGTTAAAGCAAATCCTGTCATTTGTTCAATCAAAAATATTTATGGGGTGCTCTTGAAGGCTCAGTGCATCACACAGGTGAGAGAGTGCTGAGCAACACCGGTATATCTCTGGCCTTCATGGAGTTTATAATTTATATAAATATATGCTGTAACAGTCTGGGTCCAATCAGAAGACAGCTATCATACAGTAGGTTAAACAAGGAAAGTTTAAGTATTATTATCTATACTAAAATATTATCCATATCAGCTATGAAATATAAAGAAACTCTACATGGTACCCTAGGGCTGCGGGAGAGCACCCAAGGAAGGACAAACTTGGAAGAGGTTCAAACCTCATTGGAGAAGGTGTGGTTTAGCCACCAGAGAGCAGACAGGTTCCCTGGTTTGGCCAGACCAGAGTTGGTCTGGAGTTACTGGGCAAACAATAGGCAATTATCTGGAGTGCAGGGAGGGGAGCAAGTAATGAGCAATTGGTAGCAGAGGCATGCAGTGAGAATGGGTACTGATAAGGCTTAAGGTGGTTTCCCTGTTTTTCGTATGGAGAGGATAGCACACAGATTATTGCTAGGCTGAAGCTGCGGGGGTGCAGACGAATCCTGTTCTGGGACTGTGGCTCAGGCAGGCTGCATCAGAGGTCCTGAACCCACAAGGCCACCTGTGCCAGAAATTGCAAAACCTCTTCTTCTAACAGTGTCCCTTCAGCACCCTCTATTGAGAAAGCTTAACATTTTTCTCACTTTAAAGGAGAAATGCTTAAAGAAATTCTTTTATCACAAAACATATAATGAAGGGTGTATTCGTTGCTTGTAAATTGATAATTGACATATATGCATGCACTAAATTACTACTCTCTGAATATAATAACTTATATATGTGTATGAATTATGTATATTTTAAGAATTATATAAATTATATGTTTCATATATAAATATTTATTTATATATACAAATATAGATAAATATTTATATGTATAAATATATATAATTATGTGAAATATATATGTGTGTATATATATATATATACACATATATATATAAAACATCTTTACAAAAGTAAATTGAACTCACTGTTCTTCTCTTTTAAAGAGTTACAGCTTGGCCCAAATTAAGGCCTAGTATTATTTTACACACAGCCTCTTAGGCTAGGAGATATGCTTGGGTGAGGAAAATTGCAAAAAAAATTTCGCAATTGAGAAGAATTGAGGAAAAGCATAAGAAGACCTCAAATTGTTAAGAGAATGTCATTCCATCATTCTTTTTCTCTTTCTTCTAAGTTTTAGAGGCTACTTCCAGCCTATAAAACTATGTCATTAACTAAGGAAAATAATTAACTAAGGAATGACTATTTTTTTTAAAGATTTATTTATTTGTGTGTGTGAGAGAGAGAGAGACTGTGGGGGGAGGGACGGGGAGAGAATCTTCAAGCAGACTCCCTGCTGAGTGCAGAGCCCAGCATGGCTCTTGATCTCACCACCCGTGAGATCATGTCCTGAATAGAAACCAAGAGTCTGACACTTAACCAGTGGAGCCACCCAGGTGCCCCAGGAATGATTTTAATAAAGTGTAGCATAGCTCTCACTAAACTGGAATTATGGAGTCCAGAGGTGAGAAATGATTAATATGCCAGTTGCATTTTTAAACACAGTGAGAGACAGTGTGGCATTGGTAAGAGTATGTGTTAAGAGACTGGGAAACAGATTTCTAATCCTAGCGTGGCTCCTCACCAGCTTGTGACCTTAGTTAAGTCCTTTACAACTCCTTTGTAAATCTAGTAGGTAGAAGGCAGCCTGGAATAAAGGAAAGAAATTTGGGGTAGGCCAGATTGAATCTGAATCCCATTTCTTACACTTGTATTTTTGTGAGCTTGGATGAGATATTTCAGGTTTGGTTTGTCCATTTAGAAGATATCATGGAAAATTAGATAAATATATAAATATGTATTTTTGCCCTCATGTGAAAAAAGATGGAAAAAGAAAAAACAAACATAAAGGAGACCCAAGAGTCCTGATAGCTTTAGAATTCCGTAATCCTGGAAATAGAATGATAAAACTTTGTATGTGACAATTTCCTAATTAAAAAGCAATGGAAGCTATTATTTCTGATATTTTATAGTATGACAATCATGTTTGTAACTGAAAATTTTCTCCACACCATAATACTTCTGACTCTGATTTCAAATGTTTTCAAATTGTCTCTAATTACTTTAGCTAATTATAGTCAACTGAGATGGGAAAAAAAATAAACCTTTCTTTCAAATGTTTTCCAAGTAAAGATCAGAAGAACCCCATCATCGATGAGAAATGACAGCTATTTCATAAAATCAAGTTGAATTTCAAAAAGCTAGAAGTGATCCTGAAACTCAACATGCCTATTATAAAAATTTGGCTTAAAGATATTCTACTATAAATACTAAGTAGTGGGTATCTTGATGTCCTAATATATTTTTTTAACTTGAGAAAAGACAAACAAACAAAATTTCCTAGTAAGAACCCAGTCAACATTTCATAGGGTGTACTTGGAAATGATCTTTAGCTTAATCCTTAGCTAGATATTTACTTTTTAGAAAGAAATTGTTTGTAAATTTAATATTGAAGACACTAAAGAGGAAACTAGGTATAGACATACAGCTACAAGGTAATTTAATGAATAGGTTATCCTGAAAGTAATTAGTAAAATCTATGATGTTACAAATGTAAAATGTTATGATGGGAAAAATGAAGGAATAACATGTTAGGCAACTGTCCTCTTTAAGACAAATTTCAGTTTTTCAATTTGTAAGACTTTGTGAAAGGTGACCTTGCTTTTAAATCTGATTATTCTCATGCAGGGCTATAGTCCCTTCAGAAGTATGTTTTAAAGAGAACTCTAGTATATTATGGGCCAAAACTAGAAGGAAAGAGAGACAATCTCTCTTTTTTCTTAAGGGTTCTGTTTTTGAAGATGAGGTTAATATTAATAATATTTTATATTCACTTTGAATGAATTGTACCTTGGAAGTTATTTGTGGTGGTTTTATTCAGTGAGCATTTATTGAGCACTTAATATATATTAGGTATGATTATACTTACAGGGATAATTTCAAATTCAGTTCAGTTCAAATTCAATTAAATATCAAAATTCTAAACTTTTTAAAAATGCAGGTCAGCCTCTGTACCTTATAATTATACTTAATATAACAAATGTTTTAGAAAGTAGAGGTTAAATTCCACATATGAATAAAATCATATGGTATTTGTCTTTCTCCAACTAACTTATTTCACTTAACATAATACTCTCTAGCTCCATCCACATCATTGCAAATGGCAAGATTTCATTCTTTTTGATGGCTGACTAATATTCCATTGTATGTCTATACCACATCTTCTTCTCTAATTAGCATTTTGACCTCTTTGGTAGTTCTGCTACCTCCTACTGACCCCTTACATTGTGTACCTTAAATTGTCAAATCAGTAGATTTTCTCATTGGAGGTCTAGAAATGTTTTACATGTAACTTATTTTCTGCCACAGAGTGGTCAAAGATGAGTAAAAGTTACATTTAATCATGTACCTATTTGCATATTTTTCAGCATAAACTGAAACTATACATAAAAAGAATAAGTTGAGTTTTTGTTCAATTGCCCACTGCATATCGGTTTTACTTGTACCTGGCCTTTAAAAAAATCTACATTAGTTACATCATTCTGATATATTTTCTTCATATACTATCTGGAAGAAACATGTAGTCTCTAGTATTCCATATCAAATTTTGCAAAGTTCAAAGGAGACACTACTTATTAATATTACTTTATTAACATATGTGTTCATGTAATACAGCCAAAATCAACTCAAATACAGGAGTATTCTTTGAACAACTTCAAAAATTCTGGTAACAACTCATCTACAAAGACCTTGAGGAGTAAGCAGAGAGAGAGTGGTATACGTAAACAATAAGAAAGTCTGAAAAAAACTTTTGGTAATTCTTAAATTTAAAAAATCGTATTAGGGTTTATGAAATCATATAAAAATATAGATGGGCATAGATGCGGATACACGTATAGAAATATCTTTCTCTTATATTTCCTCACTTACAGAAATTGAAGATTGTATTGTTTTTCATTAATACCTTTTATTCAGTTTTAATTTCATAGGCCTTATTTCCAGGTAGTGGACAGTTCTTTCCATTCCAAGGCATGCAAAAACAGATATGCATCTCACATTGGCTACCTAATGATTTTCTTTATGGTACTATTATGTCAGAGGCATACTTTATTTCTCTTAAACACGATACTATCTTCTTTACAATAAATCTTCGTCATTTGAAGCTGAGTTTCAACTCAGTTACTATCACCTTTGGGCAGATAGTTTAACGGCATTACCTCCGTTTCCCCATCTTTAACATGAGGGTGATGTGTGTCTTGTGGAGTTGTAATGAGGATTGGAAGAGTTGGTGAAAATAAAGTACTGAGCAAGGGGCTGGGATGTAGTGAACTCTTACATCCCCGCAACGTCACATTTTCAGGCAAGTTATGAGTGAACTGACAATGACAGAGATTTGAAGAGGACGTGGGCAATGAGAAAATATGAGCCCTAACTTGTAATACTCATAATAGTTCTGGGAGTAAAAAGTAATATAACTGTGCTCAAGCAAAAAATCTTGTGGATGTTGAATGCATAATGAAGAGGTGTTAACTATGTGCACTTTTAATTAACTGCCATATAAATGGCATAAGTGATGTCCACCTACAAAATCTTCTAATAAAATAATTCCACGATACCATTGTCTATGCCGATTGTTGCAAAAACGCATTGTACAAGAACTAAAAATTGACTGTCTATTTCCCATTTAAATGATTGAAACTTCCATCCAATATAGATGTTATATTTTTGTCCAGATAAAAAAGGGTAAAGATAAAACTTTATAAACAATTACGATCAAGTTGAACTTTTTTTGTTCTTTATATGAAATCTGGCTTTGCTTATCATTTTTTTTATCTGAAGTGTTTGATTTATAGTAAAATGTCAATAAAAAAGCTAGAGCAACATCACGTAGAATTTTTTAAAATTTTTGTTCAGCAAGAGTTGGTCTCTAACAATGTAAAGTTGTAAATTTTAAGGCTCTTTTTATTATTGCTTAAACCATTAACTTGGACTCTTCTTGGTCTCAATTTTTTTGGCAGAAGCTTTAAAAATACGAATTTGTTAGGTCTTTTATTTTGTTCCTGAACTTTGACAATTAATCAAACAAACACATTAACATTAACACTTTAACCCTTAAAATATTCCCACAACCAGAACTAGATAATCAAAATTAATTATACCAAGAGCATGTTGACATGCTTGGTGGAGTCATCTAATACATATGTATTACAATTCTAGTACAAAGTAGGCACATAATAAATAGCTGTTGATTTAATGTCTTTTAACAACTTGATACTGCCTATTTCCAAGATCTAAGACAATTTAATGAAACAAGAATGATTCCAGACATAGTTAAATGTAACAGTTATTAGTAATCACAGAACAGTGTTTACAGATCTAAACAGTAGTTTCACCAGCAGCTGACATTATCCAGAGAATGACAAATTTCAACTGTACTTGTGTGAGAAAACTAGTTGTACATATGGCAACTACATTTATTCTTTGTTAAAAAAAAAAACAGACATTTTTAATATTTTTGAGGACAGGATTCACGTATGCTCTATTGATATTAGATTAAAGCATCATGTTTCTAACGGTAGTATTCTAGTTCTTATGCCTTTCCTTCATGTTCATTTCCTTTTTTAAAACAAACGGCTATACTCTGAATTTGGGGGGGGTTGTCATTGCTTTCAAACCAATTTCTTACACTAGCTAATGTGGTGAGTAAATAAATGGGTATGGTCAAATGTGAAATGCATTTGTCAAATGAATGAAACTGAAGTGCAATAATATAATAAATCCTCAGGCTAGTCATGTTTATTGTTGCCAAATGTCTCCCTGCTAAGAACTAATAGGCATGAAAAGGGATAATGAAAGTTTCCATGAAAAGTTTTTGGGAAATCTATCCACAAGTCTTCACTATCTGGGAATGTGGAAATAAGTATTTGTTTTATACAAGTTCCATATGAGGACTGTAAAGATGGAATTATTAGAATAGAGTAAAATGGAAAGCAACTACAGTGTGATAGTTACTAACATTACTTGGCACATGGAAGAAAATTGACAGGGAAGGTCCACTGTAAGCCAGAATAGAACAGTGCCTGTTATAAAATAGGCACTAAATAAATACATGTTGAATGAATATGTAAATAAAAGGATGATTTTAAGATTTATTTATTTATTTTAGAGAGAGAGAGAGCTGGGGGGGACAGGGTGGAGGGAGAGAATCCAAGCAGACTCCCCAGTGAGTGCCAAGCCCTAGGTGGGCCTCGAACTCACAACCCTGATATCATGACCTGAGCCAAAATCAAGAGTCCGATGCTTAACCATCTGAGCCACTCAGGCACTCCTAAAAGGAAGATTTTATTTTCTTTTATTTTTTATTTTTATTTATTTATTTGACAGAGACAGCGAGAGAGGGAACACAAGCAAGGGGAGTATGAGAGGGAGTAGCAGTCTTCCCGCCGAGCAGGGAGCCCGATGCAGGGCTCGATGCAGGGCTTGATCCCAGGACCTTGGGATCACGCCCTGAGCCGAAAGCAGACGCTTAACCGCTGAGCCACCCAGGGCGCCCCTAAAAGGAAAATTTTAAATTAAAGCTTTCAAAGACCCCAAGTGATCTCGAAAATCTAATTTGTGTTTTAAATGTTTAAATTCCAAAGGATAACTGCTTAATGATACACATTTGAAGATTTACTTAAAATGCATGTTTTTGCTAAAGTTTACCTTGGCTAAATTAATTAACATGGGAAAGTGAGAGGTAAGACAAGATTATTAGAAATTAAAATAGTGTTATATAAGAACTAGGTTATTTCAAAGGAATATACATATCAATTAAGGGTAGAAGATACTCTCAATTATTAGCATCATTTATACCATTGTTCTTTAATTACAAACAATTATGGACACTTGGTTGTAAATATAACAAAATTGAATAGAGTTCTGAAGAGCACAATAAAAAAAATGATTAAAGGAGTTGGGAATAGACCTTACCTGAGGTGATAAGAGTAAAGGGACATATGATCTGATTTTTAGAAGTGACAGTGTTCAGTAGAAAATGGATAGCTTGGGTAGCTTTAGAAAATGGATAGCTGGGTAGCTTTTAGATTGTTAACTTCTCAATGAGTTACAATTTTTATTTCCTAGTCAATTTAGAAACTTAAACACTCAATAAGTATCTAATAGTATAGTGGGAATCCAGAAAATTGCAATAATCAAAGTAATATAGAATAGTTAACAATGGAAAGAAGAGTTTTAGTTAATCTAAGGGCCATATGATAGAAAGCAAGCCTAGTTCTGAAAAAAGATCACACAACCTATTTGTATTTTACAACCAAAATAAATCACTCAAAAACATTCCCCTAGAAAAACAAATAATAATATTGAACAATATTAGTATGAGAACCACAGAATTTATAGAAATAAGACAATATTTTTAGCACCACGTTTTAGCCATCTTTGTGCAGAGACAGCCACAAGGTATTTTCAAGAAGAAATCAACACAATAATGTGTTACAGATAGTAAAACCTGGCAAACTGTGTACAATAAGGGGGCCTTAAAACTTCCAGATCAAATTTGAAGTGTAGCTATTATAAAAGATGAAGAAATAGGCAAAATACAAAAGTAAAAATCTTTACAATATCTATCAAAATAAGATTCCTCACTCTATTTGATATGTATTAGCTTTTATGCTCATTAGGAATTGTTTTTCAGATAAATATATGTAGCCAAGGCAAATTATATGTGTCTGATTTAGAAATAATAGACATCATGATTTTTACCAACAATAACAAATACTGAGGATATTTTCTATCAAATGTAGCAAACCTAACTGATTTTTCTTAGTCATACGTCTCTTAAATATTGGGTAAGATGAATAATTGTAAATGTCATTGTCCAATTGAAATATTGAGAAACAGAAATTTTATTAATATTTTTATAAGCTATAGAGAAAACTTCTAGTCACTGGAAAAGCTTGAAAACAATTTCAGAAACAAGCAAAATCACCATGATTTATTGAGGAAATCTGAATATGATATAGACAACCTGTTATCTGTCTTGTTTTCATTCTCAGTGTTCGATTTTAAACTACCTAACCGAAGTTCACTGTAAATGATCATTATAATTCAAGGTTGCACATAGCAATGACCTTAAAAAGCAACTGTTATTTGAACACTGTAATAACTACCTCAACCTCAAGCTTACCCAGTGTAACTCATTCATAGCACTTAAATTGATGTAAACGCTTTGCTGCTAAAAATTTGTTCTGGTCACTTTCATTAAAATGTTGAATTTTTTTTTCTCCATGCTTTACTTGTGCTGTATCTGGTGTTAAGCAATACAATATGGGAAGGACTTTGAAAGGATTTCTCTATCCAGACACATAGTGTTGGGTGTATCGATGAAAATCCAATGACGTATTACCATACATCATGAAATTTCTATTTTGACCGGTTTAACGAAGTTTTTTTTATACATACCAGGAGAGTCATTCAAAGCATTTTACATATTAAATTACTTATCAAAACACAGCATATATAGACCTTGACATTTGTTAAAGAACCAAGGATTTAACCAAAAAAAATTTTTAAAGGACCAGAACAAATCTTTAGCAGAACACAGATTATGTGGCAAAGAAGTGACTTAATGGAAGATAGAGCATACTTATCAAGACATACTTTCAGCATATATGTAAGAAAAGGATTGGTTAATATGTATGATCACCTGAAATTATGCAGCAGACTGTTGTTAAAGAAACATAAAATCTATAACAATAATGTCGCAGGAAAGAGACAAAAACTGTTCAAGGTCCTTTAGTCATAATTTTTTTTATTACAGGAGCCCATCAGTAGGTCTAGCTCTAATTTTTTGAGGCAAGATTCTCTCGCTATTGTATTTTCATGGGGGTAAGTAATTTTAGAATGATTATACATCGACTGTATTAAATTGCTTCTTTATTTTCTTTTTTTCCATTTCTAGAGTAGTTACAGGATGAAGTAATAGCTTTACGATAAATGCCAATATGTGGTTCCTTTATAGTTGTGTTGTTTTACTCCCTGATTTATGTTCCATGTATCTGGTGGTTCAAGAATTTGACAACAAAAAGACTCTCACTAAATGCAATGAGAGAATAAGCTATATTGATTACTGCCCAAATTATTTATTTACAAGTATCAAAACAATAAAATGCAAGCTTTTAATCACATCAAAAATGTATTTTTAAAAACTATATGTATACATAAGTATGTATGTAATTTTAAAGACTAATTCCTACAGCATTTCCATTGCACCAAAAATATACTTTAAAATTATTATAAAGGTGTTTAAAAATATCACACAATATGTGTGTGATAAATTATTTGCTGAAGGGGGTACACTAAACAATGAAAAATTTACAAACTGCCCTCTAAATATAGGATTACATTGTGGGTGAGTACAAAAAGACTTGAAGATTCATCAACAGCTTCAACATAACAAAGACAACAGAACAATATTAGGGAGAAAAATTGTACCATACAGTAAATTTGTAGTCAATAGAAAAATCCTTTAAAATACAGAAACACTGTTAAGAATGAATTTTGGGCTAAAGAAAAGCCATGTTTTAATGCAGTTCAATTTATTTCATTTTGAAATAATTATTTTAGAAGTCTATGAAATTATAAATATTTCAGTACTTTGTACAGAAAGTGTCTCCCTCCCTACATATTATTTGTCAACTTTGATAAAAAGCTTATATTAAGAGTAAAGGCACTAAGTAATACATCTTTATACCATTAAGATACTGTCATAGACAGTATTAACCAATAATGAACTATATTATTGGATTATATTTTAAAATACATACTTACTTGTACATATTACCTTGATTAGTGCTTGCAAGGAACTTGATTTAGCTTTCTCTGTTGGAAGAAAACATTTGTCAGCCATTTATGGAAATCTGCTTACTCTTTTTAAAATTAATCTCTGTGTTCGTCTTAAATATATCTGAATTCTAAATGTGTCCCAGTAGCTCTTCAGTTCTCAGACCTCTCTGCTCCCCCACCCCTTCAGCCCCAGCTTTCTCCCCAAATTATGTGTTCTCCTAAATACATACTTGCTATTCAGGAAAGAGTTTATTCATTAAAGAATTTTTACTGCTGGGGCAAGGTGAGGGTTTGCTGTTACTGTTGTTGTTTTCCAAAATAGACCAAGAAGATTTTCTGTTCTGTTATTTGGGGAAAAAATGTATTTTCAATATGTAACTAGCAAGTAGAAAGATGGTAAGTTTTAAGGATACTTTCTTACATTTTTTAGGCCACTATTTTATCATTAGGAAATTCTTTTAAAAAAATGGAAATTCTTGCTTTTCTGCATTAGTAATATTCCTGTTGCTTGAGAGAGTTCATGCAGTTTTGCAAAGGACTACTGACTGATTTAGGGAAGTAGCTTCATGCAGGCGAACTCTGGCCGGCGCTTGGAAGCCAGCTTTACCTGGCATAGTTTTCTCCCCTCTTTCTGCCTTTGAGTGCCAGCTGTGAAGGTCTCTAAACTCCTGAGCCATGTTCTGTCTCTAACTCCATTACACACTTGAGCCTGTATCTATAGATATTACTCTCTCTGTCTAGCATACCCCCTCTTAAATCAATAGCCTTTTTTCCTGCCTTTCACTAATATTCTTTTTGTAGACTAAAAGTAAAATATGCTACCTTTATAGAGGTTCATTAACTACTTTGAATTTGTTTTCCTAATCACAGTTTTAGTATAAAAATCCAAAAAGCAGTACTGTTTTAAAAGAGCTTTTAAATATAAAATGGGTTTTACAATCAATATTAACCATCATGCTGCACCATGTTTGAAATTAAGTCAAATTTCCACAAACGGTCTAATGTTTCCTAACCTTTCTATTTAGACATATTTTTTAAATATTTTAAGTTTTAGTTGGAGAAGCATTAATTTTTTATGTAAAAAATTAGATATTTCCCCTCCTAAACTTATTTGAAGCACAATAGCATCACAATGGAGAGTCATGTGGTTTGAACCTTTGCCTCAAGCCAGTACTAAAGGAGCTCTGGAATTCCTCACTCTGCTGCTTTTCAGACCCTTTCCCCACAGATCCAGCCCTGTGCTTGCTTAATCCTCAGGAGATTTAAAGCAGATGATCATAATTCTTTAATAGTATTTTTGATATGGCATCTTGGGATCTTGCTGAGTAAAACATTCCTAATCCACCATCCCATTCTTTCAACTACTATTTATTTTTAGCCTCTAACAATTTTTGGTACTTTTTTTCTGGATAAGTTCTAAATTGTTGACCATAATAATTTCTTCCATTTTATAGCACCTGTTTACAAAGCACTCTCATAGGTGTTACCACCATTGCAATATAATCAGAAAAGCAGTCCCCTTCACAATAACCCTGCAATGCACAGATTGTTTCCCTCGTTTATAAAACTAAGGCTTAGAAAGGTGGTAACCTGTCCGGAGTCACAAAGCTGGGTTTTATGCAGCCAGACTAGAACCCGTGAATATCTTTAGATTCTAGATCTAATATGTTTTCTGTTTTGCCAGGAAATCTTTTTTCTGGAGAAGTCCCTAATTCAGAAGAACTATTTCTAAAACTAATCATAACATACTCATTTATGAAAAGACAGTGATAAAAATTTAAACTATGAAAATATAAACAAATTTAGATATCTAAAAAGTAGGAAGATATATAATCTCAGTCTTGAGATACCAGTCTTGATTTGTAGATAGAAGAAAACATATCTATTTAATTTTTTCAATCATTTCCTTTTATTTGAACAAAATGTACTTTATACCAAACTTTGATTATTTTGCAAACGAAAAGGTAATTCAATATGCTTTTTTATAAATTCAAAGATCATATAGTTCTAGAATGTGTGTTGTTGACAAATATATTTCTTACTTTACAATATGATTCTACTTTGATCAAGTTAAGTGATGGGTCCTTTTAATATCACTGTCTAGGTTTTTCAATTAAGGGAATATTTGCACCAATGATAGCAAATACAGGACCATCTAAGAAAGAACGTATATCATTCCGTGACAATCCTGTACAACTCAGTGGTGGATGGGGAAGTGGCAAAAAGAAGGTGAAAACTTCAAACTAATTCTTCAAGCTTCAGCATTCAAAACATATGGCACACGGTTTTCTCAAGAAATCTATGGATATCTGGTCATGTTACCAATTGAATACAAGGTTTTAGAGTACTGTATTTAATTTGTATTATTATACATATTCCACAATTTTGTTTGCTGATGGGGTTATCTGATTTCCCCTCTGTAAAATACAGTTTTGCTATTGTTCCTTTGTTTATGAGGAATGGCCTCCAGAATTAATTCTTAAAATATTTGAATGGAATTTGCATATCCAATTTCTTCTTTTGTTTAAAGATTTTATGACATGTGTGTTAAAGATGGTTTTTGTTACCAGTAATAAGTTGTAATACCATACATATACTGTAAGAGAATATAACTATAATTTATTGACACTGTTCATAGTATTAATGAATAATTAACACATTGATGAATTATATTTGACCAGATTATTAACATTAGATATTTCAAAGATAAATTGATACACAAAATACTTAGACAATGAAAATGGCCTTCATTTTTTTTTACGTTGGAGTTAAGAAAATATCCTTTCTGTTTAAACTAAAATGAAATATCAGTTTAAATATTTATATCGTTATATATTCTATCATTTGAATTTTAGTTACAGCACCTCAAAATTGACTTAAAAAATCTTTTCAAAGCTCCATCTTAAAATTTTGTAATAGTAATCTATTTTCTAAAGTTACAGACCAGTTTTATTAAATTCTTATTATTTTGTGATTAATATTCTGTGATGTCTTAGTAAATACAATGTGCAAAATACTGTATTTACCTCTCCTGCCCCTTAGGATTTACTTTCCTGAGTCTGGAGCTTTTTTCTCCAAGCTTAAGTTCTCCAGTGACTTCCCAGTGTGTTGCTGTGTAATAGGACCCACTGAACTTTAAGTTTTTTCCCTTTGTTTTTCCTGCCCTCTATTGAAGTATTTCGTCTAAAAATGACTAAGCAGATTTAGAGATGCATTTATTTAGTTCGTGCCCCCTATCGACTTTTAGAGCTCTATTGCATTTCAAACCTATAAATCTCTTTTAACTTGATTGAGATAGAAATGTTAATGAACCTTGAGCTGGCAGTCAAAGAAAACAGAGATTCATATGTTGTGGCCTGGAAATTGAGCTTCGGAACATAAGCTCCATGTGTAGTTGCTTTATGAACATGCTGTTATGTCATCCTTTTACTAAGAGCATCCACAGACCAGCATAATGTAATGATGGAAAATATTTTATCTCAACTTATTGTGAACCCTGCAAGAGAAGACCACATCAGAGCTGAAACTGATGGGGTTTCATGGTTCATATGCTCAAATCAATGAAATGGAAAGGTTAGTATGAGAAGTGAGATGTTTATGATTAAACTGTTTTAGTGCCTAAAAATAATTTAGTCTATAGTTCCCTTATTCTGTGATTTGTGTAATTGTTTCATAATATTAATTCTGAGGCAGATGATGGGTGCTGATGCTTCTTAAATTTGTAGGTGATAATTGATGAAGATATCAATAAAATAGCGTCCTAATTATGGTGTTAACTTGGAAATTCTTTGTAGTGTTGTTTATTGTGTCTGGCCTTAAAATGTTCATTTACAAAATCAGAGTTCAAACATCATTTTTAACATTAGTTTATTTGCATTTTTGAACATAGAAAGGGTAAATTTTAAAATTGAATAAATTTTTTAAAATAATTTAAAATTGTTTTTAATTTTAAAAGTTGAATAAAACCTGAAATAAATCAAACCAAGAGATACTTTTTCTCCTGCTGCCTTGAGGGGAGACATTAAGGCAAATATTTGTCTTTAAGATTTGGGAAGGCAAAAATATGAGCCCTATATTGTCACTTAGTTGACTGAATTTTAGATTGATAGTGATGGACCCAGGCAATGTTACTATTCAAATGCACAACCCCAAATGACATTTTGTCTTTCCTGAACCCTTCCCAACTCTGTTCTTGCCTTCCTACCTGTCTCTCACCCCAGTGCTATCACAATCACCAAGCATTTCCAGTGAGAATGACAAAGTGAATCCCTGATCACAAAAAGGCTAGTGGAAGTGTTGGGCAGTGTTTGGAGATTCCAGAATGTCTTGATATGAGAGTTAACTATATTGGTTTGTGGAGGTATCATCTTACCAAGGTCCAGTTTGCCAATAGCATCTTTGTGCACATCGTGCATTAAGAGAGCTTATTAGGTATTTTAAGAAGCATTCCAAAGCCTAATTTCTTATTGTGCTCATAAATTAATTAAAGGTACAACCACCACATTAAAAACCAGAAAAGTCAGAATAGTATAACAAAAGCCAAAGCACTGTTAAAGGCAACACTCTGCCTTAAAGGCAAAAGGGAGACTACACCAAGATTCCTGGGAATTAGTTTTGAGTCTTGCTTTTTGGAGAGAACAAGGGATAATGCATTTTAACCAGAAAGAATAAGTTGGAAGGCACAGCCAGGGATTAAAAGGTTTTCACATTAAAATTGCAAATGAACAATAAATAGCAGTGTTTTAAGAGATCTCTGTCTAATTTTAAATCCTCACATCATTAGCATAAGCAGCGTTCGATGTTCCGTGTTTTGATTATGCTGTTATTGAACTGATTTTCTCTTGGTTGCTTGTAATTTACTCATATTCTTTCATTTTTCTCAAAATCTGGGTAACATTGAGCCGAAGTTCAGACTAATAAAATTAAACATGCAGGGTATATTTTGACAGTATTTTACTGGTAGTGTGCTATTATCAAAGTAACTATAACTTTCTTAGAAAAGAGAAACCGTTTTGCTTATTCTTTTGAAAAAAAAATAAGTTGCTACGGTCTCCCCTTATTATTTCCTTTATTATCCTATTTTCTACCAAATGCAGCTTCTATCATCTTTAAGATCCAGAAAATAATTCGCTATCGAATTTATGGTTTTCATGACTCTACTGGGAGAAAGTGAGTTATCCAGTGAATATTCTTTAACTTAGGGGAAGAAGACCCCTACTCATTCTTTGGAAAAATGGTTGTCAGGGCTAATTTCTAACTCATCACTAATGAGAGAGGTAATTCTGTCTTTTTCCATACAGAATGAAATCCATTATCTACCATGACATCTTTGCTTACCTGAATGCAGCTGTTTTTGTCATTGATGGTTGTGAGATTAAGAGAAAGTCTCTTTCCAGAAGCTAAAGAACTGTAATCTAGGCCTATGGTGTCTAGAACATTAGCCACAGCCACTAGCCACATGTAGCTACCTAGTACTTTTAATGCGGTTAGTCTGAATTGAGAGATGATGTAAATATAAAATGCAGATTTCATGCATTTAATATGAAAAGAGAATGCAAAATTGCCCAATAATTTTATATTGATTGTGTTAAAATAACAGTATTTTGGCTTAAATTAAATGTATTATTGAAATAATTTCTTTTTTTATTTTTTAAGATGTAAGTACTAGAAAAATTTGAAATTACATATGTATTAAACATTGTATTTCTATTGGATAGAACTGATCTGAAGGCTAGTCTCTGAGATAACTTAGGTAGGGTGTTATTGAGGCAGAAAATAATTGGTGAGATAGTAGATAAAAGATAGTGACCCCAGAAAACAGGGCACAAAAATTCTAGTTTGTAAGAAAAGGAAACTTTGATTCTGCTAAACATAGTGAATATTATGAAATAAAAAGGAAAAATACCCTCACTTGTGGTTCTAGACTTTAAGATAGTAAAATTGAATTTAATTCCATTATAATTCACGTATATGTGATATATAGTTCATTTTGTTTTTATTTGTTTTTAATAAGAGACCATCTTATAAAATCAAGTCAAAGTCTTTTATGTTACAGGGGGCAAGAAACAGAATTAGCACTCACCTTGCAGTCTATGTTATCTCAGGCTTTACATATGTATAGCTGTTAATTTTCAAAGGCATGATTTGAACTGTGACATTAATAGGGTCTTTAATGGGAACAGTATTATATTTGGCATCTTACTGTATTATAAATCCAGTTTTAATCTAATACAGAAAACATGAAAACCACTAACAGTTGCATAAATGAATATGATACATTTGAAAACAGGACATAGAGTGTTTCTAACTTCTAAAAAGCATATAATCAACATGTGCTTTATGTGGTCCTGCCTGACCACCATTTTTCCTTCCCCTCCAAATATTATGCCGTTCACCTACTGTTCCTAGGAGCCAGAATCTTACCCAAGTCAAAACTGAAGTGAAACATTTCACATGACTTTTCATTTATGACATACCCCTACCAGCACTTTAGAGCGAGAGCCCCCTCTAGGAGATCTGGAACAGCCACCTGCAGAAGGGATCACGAGGACTGTCAAGCTCAGGGAACATGGAGCAGCAGGAAAGAATGCCACAACTGGTCAGGTCTGCTCTACACTGGGAGCTTGGAGTAAGGGCTTCTCTGGTCCTTGTCTGTCATCGCTGCCTTCAGACAGTAGCTAGCCAAGGTGCTACAGGAAATCCTTTCTGGGGAACTTTTGAGAAAAGTGAACTAATTCAATTATATTACAATCAGTAAAGTTTTCCTTTTTATTTCAAGGTTTATTTTTACCATGACTGAGTGTAATCTTCATAGCATCCTTACATTTTCGGTATTGGTATAACCCCTTTTCCAATGCAAAGGCAAAGGTGAGAAACTACTTCAAGTCTGTATGTGTCTATCAGGGGTAACCAGGTGAGTAAATGTAAAACTTTTTTTTTTAATGTCATTGGGATTTCCTAAAAAAATAATTTTCTCTTGCAAAAGCAGTAATAGAAACTTCAAACTTGTTTTATGACCCTCATAGAATTGTTCTAGATCAACATTGTACAGTACAAATATAATGTGAGCCACATATGTAATTTCAAATTTTCTGGCAGCCACATTATAAATGTAAAAAAAATTTTGATAAAATTAATGTATTTTATTTAACCCAATATCTCCAATACATTTCTTTTATCAAATAGAATTATAAGGACATTATCTTACAGGGAAAAAAAAAACTTCAGCTATCTTAGCCCCTGAAATTACATGTTTTGGGAAAAATAAAATGATATAAAAATAAGATGATTTCTGACTGATGTGTATCATAGACATAGTAAGGGTAGATGTATTTCTCATCTCTCTCTGAATCATTCAGATTTTGTGTAGCCATGATGGACTTTCTATTAACTTTGGAATGAGTCCAATGCATAGGATAACTCAATATAATACATAGAAGAAAGTAAGAAATCACAGCAATTTTGTTCTGCTCAGTGCATGTTTTGGAATGAGGCATATGGAAGAAAGTGAAGAGAACATATATTTTTGTAATCTGTCCTATGTTCTTTTTTTTTTTAAGATTTTATTTATTTTTTTGAGACAGAAATTGAACCAGAGAGAGCATAAGCCTGGGGAGGAGCAAAGAGAGAGATAGGGGCAGACTCCCCGCTGAGCAGGGAGACCTATTTGGACTGGATCCCAGGACACTGGGATCATGACCTGAGCCGAATCTGTCCTATGTTCTAATCCTCACTCTGATATGTCATCTTAGACAAGTAGCAAACTCTATGAGCCTCCTTGCTTCCCATTAGATTAGGCTTATAACTCCTAGGATGCTATGAGGTCAGGTGACAAAGTATATGAGAAGCCCCTGGCTCAGTACCTTGGCTATCATAAGTACTCAATAAATGATGACTTGGCAAAGAAAATCTTTCCAGACCCATCTTCCAAAATTAGGCCAAAAATTGGATCGATTCTGCATACCTTATTTAGCAAGTATTTCTATGAAATGATGGAAAATATTTTTAAAAGATCTTTAAAACTGGCTTCTCTAAATTTGCCTCAAAATGGCAGTAGAATTCAATGTTTCAATTACATATTGAAAAAAAACCACATACATATTGAACATTCTCCTTTGAAAGTAAACAGAATACTTTGGAAATATAAAAGGCATACATTTCTAATAGCATGCAGTTTACTTTTCACATGGACAAGTAAAACATATATTTCTAGAAGATTGGCTAAAATGCCAGCACCAGAACTCTGTAGGCAGTGCTCTCTACTCCAAAATGGACCCATAAAATGTTTCCAATATCAGGTCCCACCGTGGATGCCAGGTCATTGGCTAGACTGCTGCACGTGCTCCATTCTTTCACATTTCTCCACTTCTCATCCCCTCCCCTTCAAAGGGAAATATTGGCTCATTGTCTCTCTAGGGAGACAAAGAAAAGCATAACCATCCCTTGATTTTATTTCTTTCTTAATCCTTATTCATTTTTTAACAAGAAACTTTTTTTTTAATCTTCATAAATATAAACTAACTTTAAAAGATGAGTGTTAGCCTAGATGCAATAAACAACACTATAGGGAACTTCTGTTTTAGCATCCCAAAGAGGACAACCAATGTTTGGGGTATGGGAAGTATTAGTTTCAAATGAGAATGGACAGGGAAAGGGTGTTTTCACATTCCATTTAACTGACCTCAGAAAATGAATTAATATTGAGGAAAGCATTTTAGGCAAAGGATACAGCCTGAATAAATACCTGGAGAGAGCTAACAGTGACATGTCCAGGGAATGGAAAGAACAGTCCAGAGACTGGAGTATTGAGCAGAATGGAGAAAGCCTGGTGAGACAGACAGGGAATTAGTGGGAAGTGTCATTGGGAAGTAGGATTGGATAAAGTACCCTGAGATCTGTCCTATAGATTTTAGGTGGAAAACTGCTATGTGATGGTTTTCAAAAATAGGAAGGCCATGTTACTATTACCAATAATTACTGGGATAATCTCAAAAAAAATAGACATGATCAGGGGTAAATTTAATTTGATTCAAATATGTCACGATAACAATAGAGTTACTCTCACCAAAGGCTGTTGGGAGTTGGTTTTACATATGCTGATATAGTTGAATCTAAGTGAGGCTGCTTCCAAGTGTAGACATGGGCTGCACTCTCTGTAAACGCTCCCCTCACAAGGATATGGACACAGAGAGTGCTATCCCAAACAAGCTGCTCTACTCCCGGGAAACTGTTCCATCAAGCCTTCAGGAACATGATGCTGAGTCTTCTCAGTCTAATAATGGCTAAAAAAAAGCTAGAATTTCTACTATTTACTCAACATATTAGAATCAAAGAATTGTTGAGGCCTCTGTCCTAGTTGGCTTGGGTTGCTGTAACAGAATACCCTAGAGTGGGTGGCTTAAACAGCAAACATTTATTTCTCACAGTTCTGGAGTCTTCAATTCTGAGATCAGGGTGCCACCATGGACAGGGGACCTCTTCCTGGTTTACAGGTGGCCATCTTCTTGCCATATTTTCTCATGGCAGGGAGTGAGACTTCCCATCTCTTCATCCCTTTGTAAGAGCATTAATCTCCTCATGAGGGCTCCACTCTCATGACCAAAAATATGATCCTAAACACCTCCCAAAGGCCCCACTTCTAAATACTATCACAATGGGATTTAAGGTTTCAACATATGAATTTTGAGGGGACACAAACAGTCCATAGCAGCCTCCTATTTTATTTAATTGATAAGAATTGTATAGTTTTTTTTTAAATACATGACTTATAATGGAAAGATTTTAACAAGAGAAGCTGAGACTTTAATAGGTAACTATTAAAGGCCAGAGAGATTGATGGTTAGTAATAGATCCGGGAATAGGTTCCCAGTCTCCCGAGTCACAAAAATCTTGGAAAATTTGTTAGAGGTAATACATATGTTTACAACCTGATTGAATTGTAGTTTGCAGCAAACACGGTTACTTCAAACTAGTACACACATGCCAAGACATAGAGTCCTCATGGAGATATTTTTCTCATGTGCGATCCTCTCTCCTTCTCTTTCTTAAATAATCATAATTATAGATTTCATTTTCTTGATTTATATAGTTGAATTTTCTTTTTTAAAATCACTTTTCATTCCATAACACCACTTGCTTATTTTTACTATGTCCATAATTTTTATTAAGTGCTTTCCCATTCTGAATTTTAAGTCAAAACAGTAAACACATAGTGCTTATGATATGGTCAGGCACTGTCCCCAAATATTCTAGATACATTAATCCTTTTTATATTTATTATCATCTGTTGAGGTAGGTACTAGTCTTAGCCCCCTTTACAGAAGATGATACTGAATTATAAATGGTTACGTAACTTCTCGGCATCACACAACCAGCAGGAGGTAGAGGTTGACCCAAACCATGTGAGTCCAAATCTAGTCTGTATTTTCCTACATGAAATAAATATGCACACAGACATTACCACAGACACTGTGTGTAACCAGCTAGCCAAAGCTGCCATCAATGGGTAATTGAAAAAGTTATCTAAATAATAAAAACATAGGCAGGCCAGAATGACACTATGGTAATCCGATAGAAAACATTTGCTTTCAAAATGTAGTCTTTAATTTCAGCTCATAATTAAAAGAAAATATGGAAAAAGTTATTTTTTCCTTAGAGAAAATTAATCCTAATTTGGAAATTAATAGTACAGTAATTTTTTGGTGAAGGAAACTTCAGAGAGGTAATGCTATGGTAAGCATGAAGGACGCCATCTGGAAGCTTTGATTTGCCAGAGACTTGAGTAACACAGACTTACCTCTGTCCAGTCTCTTACCCAGAGCATGCAGCTTTGAGAATCAGTTCACTTTAGTCACAGAGAACTTTCATTGTTTTTTACATTTAAAAACCTGTTTTCTAACTGGAGCCCATCCATCTAGTTCCACCACTGGGGCCACACTGAATAAACAAACATAATCAGTCTTTTGCATATCTTTGCTTAGCTAAAAATCGCTAACTCCTTTAACTAAATTCTTTGCATGACAGCTTTTCCAAATCCTCTTTGACTCACCAACTGTATGCCAGAAAAGCTCAAAATTATTAATTTCTCTTGGTAAAAGTCGTTTCCAAGCACTTCTCAGCTCCCTAGATTTCTGCATAACACAGGGTATAGTGAGGAGTAATCTTTCTGGATGCGTGATGCTTCACTTCTGCTAATGTAACGTAAGCAAGGTTTGTTTTAACTACCTTAGCAACTAAATCATGCTCTGGACTCCAAATATCCTCAGATCTTTATTGTATGAACCCTTATAAGCTTTGCTTCCCCTCTTCTATATTTATTTTTTTAACCTTAATTTGGAACTTTATATTTGTCTCCCTTGGTTTAACTCCATTATTCCACCTTCTCCAAAAATATTTGCCTACAAATTTTTCTTGTATTCTAAATCTTTATCACACCTAAGAATACCTACTATATAAAACTTTGTAAGTTCAATGTCTGTATTTGAGCTTTTGGAGAAAATACTGAATAGAATTAAGGTCCACCTTTAAAAAATAATACTTGAAGGAAATTTTTAAAAATGATTAATAGGATTGTAGTGATCACTGCTGGAACTAAAAAGTTGCACGAGATACTTCAGAGAAGAGCTGCCATCCTATACCCTTTGCCTCAACTTTGATCCTGCAGTTAGAGATTCCCAAAGAAGCTTGTATAGCTTAAATGAGACATTGCTCATAGGTCTATTTTATTTCATGAAAAACAGAAAGTACTTTGATAAAGTTTCTTTTATTCATTTTGTCAAGACATATTACTTTTTGAACTCTAAGACAGTATTCAAAGTCGTATGAACATTAGAAAGAATGCAGATTTAAAGGACATTCTTAAAACAGAATAATCAATTACTTAGATTTTGCTTCATTCAAGTATTAAGCAACTCTTAATGTAGCATAAGAATGACTGTAAACTCCTCTCCCCAAAAGTAGCACATGTGAATCAAATACAGCATAGAAGAAATAATTTCATTAATGTTAATCAGAAATGAGCTTTATTAGAAATATTTGGATTCCCTGAAAGTAACTACATTAAAGAGATTACCCCCAAACAAGTTCCTTTTAAAATTAAAATCTTCCTTGAGAACTGAGCTTGTTTTTATATATATATATATATATATATATATAATATTATATATTTATGTATAAAACAAGCTCAGTTCTCAAGGAAGATTTTATATATATTGCATGTGTATATTATATGTGTCTATATACTGCACGAGTGGTTGAAATCTTACAAAGAATCTAAATGAACTGTTTAAAGCCATTTTTCTTTCTTTTTGGTAATGTGAAAACATGCTTCCTTAAGTATTTGAAAGAATAGCAGTAAATTTTAATTGCCTGTTATACTTGAACTTTATTAATAAGTTGTGCGTTCATGAGGTTTTGTGATCTCAGCAAACTGTGAAGGTAAGAAAGTGTTTAATTGCTCTGACTTTATAACAAAGGTCCATGTGATGCTGGGAACTGAAAAATGACGTAATCCGCTGAGCTCCGGGGATTCCTTTCTTAGCAGCCGGCTTCCCGTGCATTGGGCGATACCCTGCTCTAGAGGTAGTGCGTCAGCTTTGTTCCGGTAAAGGTTAAGGAATGTTTACTGTAAAACAAGATCTTAAAAGAGACTAGACTGTTGCCTGTTATTTAACGTATTCACTAGGAACCTCTTGCAGGTAGGCTGAACCCTGGCTTTCCCCAACCAGGGGAGTGGCTCACCCTCTGTGGAAGACAGGTAGAGGAGTGATGTGTGCGTTACTTTACACACGCACGCACGCTGTCAAAAAGAGTTAGTTACAGGTCTTCTGCTTTATCCCCTAAATCTGCAGCAATTTGTGATATGGATTAATTCTGATCGCCAACAAGTAAAACAAAAAGGGCACTGTCCTTACCAGGGGACGGCTGGATGATCTATTTGCCAATATCAATATTTGGATGGAAAGCTTAAAATATGTTGTTTTTCCAAGAGTTAGACTTTAAAGGAGGGAAAGCACCACTGGTGAAATATTAGCAGCAAATCGGTTAACCACTAACTTCTTTCTGTAGTCGTGGAGGCTCTTTTAAGTTTACGGGAGAAGCGAAACTTCATTCTCTTTGCTCCGAATAGAGACCCCCCATACTTGCACTCTGAACCGCAGCGTCCTCCCCGGGCGCAGGTAACTTTGCGTACAGCCCTGAGGTCAAAACAGGCGCCGTTTGGAGACTCAGCCTTCACCCCCAGAAGCCTGCCAGGGCGGTCCCTTGCGGCTCCCCCGCGGCCAGCAGCCCAGACGGTGGTCCTACGCCGACGTGCGCACCAGGTGGCGGGCCACTGGTGCACGGGGATGCCTGGACTTGCCTCCGGGAGTTTGCTGCACTCGCAGCCTAGGCACAAGCTCCCGACAGGAAAGCTTCGGCGTGAGGTCGTGCTGCGGCAGCTATTGGGCGAGGGCACCGGACCTGGGATGCGGGTCTGCGCCGCAGGGGCGCCGCTCGCGGCCCCTGGTCGTGCCTGCATCCCAAGGAGGGGGCGGCCCGCGAGCTCGGCTTTCCTGCTGCGAGCCACAGAGAGCATTTTGTTCGTAAAATCTGCTTAGGATACTTGGCAAATTAAAATTCACATCAAAATTCATATCAGGAATCCACGTTGCTGGGGGCGGGCAGGACAGGTTGGAAGGGAGAAGTGACTGAATATTGGTCTTTACCTTTCTCTATAGTTCTGTAATGATTTTTTCGAATAAAGGAGTGGGCGCTGTCTCCACTCTCTCTAAATAATCCAGGGTGTAATGAACATGTCTGTGTTTTTCGTCTTTCTGTGGAATTTATAAAGCACCGCTGCAAAGAGGTTGAACTAGATTGCGAACGGTTTCAGCAGCTTACAATGAGGTACATTCTAAGCGCACCGCTTTGGCTTTGTGCAAAGCCTGTCCTCTAACCCTGTCCCGAGGTAAAGGGTATTCGTGGGCGCGGGAGAGGCACAGTAGGTGAGGGTCTAGCCCACGGAGAGTCTGCTGCTTTCTGTTTGAACCTGCCTTGATTACGTCTATTAATCGTATTAATCGTACCCTGGAGGAGTTTGCTTAATGATCATGGACTTTTACACTTATATTGTATGATTCCAGTCCAAAGGAGAAACATCCGTCATGTTATTTTGCCTCTGTCTATACTGAGATGTTCTTTAAGTCTTTACCTGAAACGTGAATACTTAATGCGCGTGCACAATATCTTGAAGAGAAGCAGCTCTGTCTTTAAGACTTATCTACAGAGTCAGCAGAGAAAAAAACGTATCTAAAATGCAATGGATAGAACTTTAAACAACTATCTCAAATATAATAGTGGAAGATGTGTTAGAGGTAAATGATTAATTGCTAGTAAAATCTGTGTTTATGAATTGACCACAGTTTAGCATAATTATAAACTATTTAAAGGTATATGTGTCATAGAAGAGATCTTACTTTAATGATCCTTTATTTTACCGTATTCAGAATTTCCTGGAGCAATGACGACAGCCATAGCGAGTAACAATGGTGACTAGATTATCGCGGTTGAATTATGTTTTTATATTTGCAAAATGCATTTCTATGGGAAATGTAAACAATGTCATAGTAAATGTAAACCATCACATATGTTAGATAAGTCAAAATATTTCCTCGTGGGGGAAAATACTCAGATTTTTAGATTTAATTTGGATCCTTTAGGAGAACAGAAGTCAAATTCGTTTCTCTATTTAAGAAAAGGGCAACTATGTGAAAAACTATTGTTGAAACAAGTTGAAATTCAAAAACAAGCATAGCTCTTTGAAAAATTATGTGAGTTTCTGAAATAATATTACTATTGAAATTGCAGGTAATTTTTACCTATTATAGTTGAGAGCTTTGTAATAGGACACTTGACAGACTAGCAGGACTGATTAAAATTCAAGTAATTGTTTTTTAAATTGAAATGCAGAAGCTTCAAAAACGTGACAAAGTTATACATTAGTCTATAGGTGTGTTTTTTGGAGTAGATGATGATGGATTTGGACATGTATTTAAAAGAAACGCTTAAATAGGCCTTCGTGTGTGTATATATTTTTATTTTGAGGGAAACCTCTTGAGCTGCTTCGGTGCTAAGTGTATTTCTGTATCTGTTATGTCTTTGGAGCTGTGGGAAGACTGAAGATGAAGCCAGGGAAGGGAAACAGCAGCGGAGCACACACAAACACGAGGCCACCTGGCTTCTTGCCATCATACATGACATTCAATTATTTGAGTACTTTTTCATGAGAGTTTCCCCTCCACCCAGCTTTCCCTCCCCTCTCCAGACCCTTGCTTTTCTACATTTGGCATAGTTCATCTGATTCAGCACGCATTTTTCTTCGCTGTACTTAGTAAGATGTCTCAAACCCTCGCCTCGAAAAGAAAGTGCTTAGACTAAAGTTCTTGCAATACTATCATGACATTCCCACTATTACTCTATAAGTGTGACGTTTCTTTCAATAAGCTGAGAAGGAAAGGAACTAGAGTGGTCTACACATCGCTTCAACTGCTGCTTTGATGTATGTACTCAAAATATTTTTCATTTCCCAGAATATATCCTCATGGGGGAGGAGAACATTAAATGCAGCTTTTAGGCCGTGAGAATTTTTTAAAATATAAAATAAGTCAAGCTGACAGACAGCCAATCTCTTATCTGAACTTGACTTACCTGAATTTATGTGTGTGTGTCCCTGTCTGGAGGAGTCAAATAGTCATTTCAGTGGGCTTCTCAACTAGTTTTAATTTATTCAATTACTTTAACTCTAGGCTCTATCGAGAGCTAAATAAAGAAAATTTTAAAAAAGGAGCCCACCCCAAATTGCTGTGTTTGGGGAGTTAGCACCTAACAACAACAGCAACAACCACAAACTGATTGCAGGAATGTTAGATGTAACTTCAAATTAGAGCATCGGAGTCACTTGATAAAATAGCCTTTCCCCTGTTAGCAACTGATGGTGCCAGAGGAATGAGGAGAAACCTGTGTTTTCAAAGACACTGAGACTTGAATCTACAGTAGGTCTGTTAACACTCATCCTTTTGCTTTCTGGACTAGAGTACATTACTTATTGACACTCCCCCCTCATCCCCCCGCCGCAGGCGCTGCACCTCAACCCCCCATCAAAGCGATGTGAAGAAACATCAATGTCTTCACGACACCCAGAGACTTGAAGGTGCTGGGATCCTAAGATGTCCTAAATTTTGTTAGGCTTTAAAAGAAATTGATGGTTCCCCATCTCTGTCCTTTCCCTACCCCTCTCACCGCACTCCCACCACCTCCAACAAGCGCTGGTGCCCACAGAGAAAGTTCAGATTTGAAGGAAGCAGAGGAAAGGAGGCACAGAACTTAATTCCTGGTAGATTTCTTGACTGACAAGAAAGATGGGGAGCAGAATCCTGAGTTTAGGACCCAAGCTCAGTGTAGAAAGAGATCGACAACACCCTCAAAGACAAAATAGAAAGGTGGAGCAAAGAAGGGAATGGTAGCCTGGGGGTGATGGACTGTGCCTGCTGAGATAAAATCCCAATTAGAACCTGACAATAAACTGGGTCTTACTTGCCAGCTAATGGTTCCTCGGAACAGTGACCCCTGGGGCCCTGGCCAAGCTGACTGGTTGGAATTGGAGAGGGCCGGGATAAGGAATGAAGATTAGGGGTGGTTTTAAAAGCCTACTGAGGAGGGAAGAGTTATGCCGGGTTTGGGTAGAAAGTATTTATCGAAGCGCTACGGTCAATTTCCAAGAAGGTTATCCTCAAAGCATCAGGCAGAAAAAGCCCAGGTAGATCTCACAGAAGGAGAGAGAACCTCCAATCTGATTTTGTCTCTCTTCTTGCGACTTCCAGAAAGCATTTAATTATTATTATTTTAATTAGTATTATTTTAAGTGTATTATTAATGCTCCAATGGCTAGAGCTGTGTCATTACCATAAACTCCATCTCAACCTCTCAAAATCTATTTAATGCAGCTTTTGGCAACCAGAGACCCAACTTCTTGCCAAAAACTGCAGATTAAGCATTCGTTATGGGAGTTTGCCATTAGCTGTTCCTTCTGTTATGGGCACAAGTGGTTACATGTCCCCAAACACACAGCATTCCGTGTAATAGATTTGCGTTTGCAGGAGGCTCCAGGGATATTAAGTGTGGTTCGTGACACCTTGCACCGATCCCTCCAACCACTACCATCAAAAATGGGTTTGAGGTGTGGGATAGGAACGGTTTACTAAGCACCTATCCTCCTTGGCTCCCCTGTAGTTTTTCCTCTATGAGCTGGATCTTTATTGGTATACAAGTACTCTGCATCATATGTCTTTCATTTAAAATCCATCGAATGTTTTTCAGGAAATTTAGGATTCTTAAGACGCATATTTATAAACAAGCTGACAGAGCTCTACGACGTAACTAAGTTTATAGCTAGGAGTTGTTTGTGTATTTCCTCAAGTCAGCAAGGCGTTATTCTTGCTGCTGTGAAATTAAAAAAAATATCTATTAAATGACCATTTCTTTTTTCTTCTCCATTTTTTTTTTTTTTTTACAGAAGGTCAGACTTGCAGAATATCTCTAAAGGTTAGGTACAGAGGGGGCTAGGGGAGAATAAAAAAATCATCACCCCACGCAGAAATGCGTGGATAACTGGACACCCAACTTTCTGTCAGGGGCAGCTGGGAAACTAGCTAGAGTGCCCAGGAAGCACATGGCTGCTACTCGGCCTTAAGCGTGGTCGGGACGCCTGGACTACCCTCCCGCCAGCGTTTCTTTTGTTGTTGTTGTTGGTTGGTTGGGTGGGTGGGTTTTTGGTTTTTCCCCCTCCAGCCGCTGATGCCAGGGTTGTTCCCGCGTCTCGATTCAGTCCGGCTATCTCCCGGAGCGCTGTCCCGGGCAAGTTTTTCTTTGACCGCGCCCCCTTGAGATTTAACAGTTCGCTGTTGGTGCCGGCTGCAGGGCTCGGGAGATAGTAGTAAGAAGACAGCAAAAGCTATGTAATGCCAGGAATAGCGTCAGCTCTCGAGAACCGGACAGCGCGCTCCAGGCCACGCTGAGCGCGGCGCCACGTGAACTGAGCTGGTGCCCCCAGCCCCCTCTCGGGAGAAAGATCCTGGGCGCACAGAGGCTGCTACTCCGGGCCGCCCGGGCTCCGTTCGCCCGGATCTGGTGTTCCCGGCCGGCCTGCTTCTAGGGCAGTGCTAACCAAGGAGCCCCTCAGAGGTGCGCAGAGCTCCACGGTTGTTCCTCCGAGGCTGCGGGCCTGTCCTGGCCTCCAAGAGGGTCTACCAGGGGGCGGGAGCCAGCCAAGGCCGCAAGAGGCTGGAAATTCCCAAACCCACCCGGATGCCTGCCGGAGTTAGGCCTGGCCTCACCACTCTCAGAGTCGGGGCTGCGCAGCGTGCGCAAAGCCGTGGCGACGTTGCCAGGCTGGCCTGGGGAAGCGCGACGGGCGCTGCGAAGGCCTGTGCGAGAAAGGCGGTCAGGACCCTCGAACGGAGTCCTTCCGGGGAAGGTGCAGTCCATAGTCCTCAAATTGTGGGAGCTTTTCACCAAATTTGCCAGCTCAAGAGCCTGTTGCAAATGGCTGCCTTTTCGTGCCCAGGGCACTGTACACACTTCCCCTAGACGCCGCGGGCTTCTCGAAAGCCAGAGTCCATCCCAAAGCCACTCAAAGGGGATTTCAACCCCGCAGCGCTGCCCTGCCCTCAGGGAGCAACCAGCTCCCCGCCCATCCTAGCATCCCCCCCCCACCCCGCCCTTCCCCGGGCCCAAACCCAGGCCCAGGCCTTGCCGGCGCCCGAAACGCCGCTTCGCTCCCGGCACGCGCTGTTCACGGTAACTCCACCGCCACTCTTTAAAAATAATTGTTTTAAAAACCACGCTGAAAGCCTTCCTCTTTCGTAAGCCTTTTGTGTAACGAGCCTCCCTCTGGCCTATACTAAGGGCCCTTTGTAGGAGGCACTTTTCCTAACAGGTTTTCCTAAAATAATCTGGATCGAAAGATTAAATAGTGGACCAAAGGGAGCGTTGGGAGGAGAGTGAGGAAATAGATGGGTATTGGCATAATGCTTTCAATGCCTCTTGTTCAGCTTCCCTCTCCCACCCATCACAAGCATGTCCACACGCCGCGGCATTCCAGAAAGAAAGGAAAGGCCAAGGGCTCATAAGCGCCGAGAGCGCCAGGACGCCGAGCTCCTCCGGGTTGGAAGAAGAAGCGGCCCCTCCACCGCGGCCGACCCACTAAAGAACTGCCAATGTATCTGGCTTCTTGGGATTCGGGTTAATGTGGATCTTCCACATAAACGATTTACGGATGAAATAAAAGCCCTTTAGAGTAATACTTCCTTTCAAGGTCTTAAGACGCCTCTAAATCTTTCTGGTAGTGAGTGGCCGGCGTGGGGGCGGGGTGGGGACCGGGTGTCGGCCGCGCGGCCCGGAAGGGCGCAGAGAGCGGGGAGTGGAGGGTTAAGTGCTTTGCGATCTCACCAAGCTCTGCCGAAATGCCAGTCCACTGTCGCGGCGACAATGTTTCTGGGTGTCGGGGCCTCGTCCCTCCTGGCATTTGTCTGAAATGGAGCTGTCTGTCTAACCTAGGCCTGGACGCGCCCTACCCGGGTAAGTGGGGGAAGGTGGGGGTGGGGTGGGGGCGGAGGGGGACCCGGGGTGGAGTTAGTCGCCTGCCTATTTTCATATTCATTAGAACTGGGAGGATGCCCGAAGAGCCCAGCTGAGTTTCAAGATATAAAAGCAACTTCGGGTGCCCCCTTTCCAGCCGGGACGTATTATAGGGCTCGGAGCCGGGCAGCTCCCGGCGCCGCAGCGCTCGCTTCCCCTTCCCTCCTCCGCCCTCCCTTCTCCCGCCCACTTGCTCCCTCCCCCCAGCGCTCTCCAGCCTCCGTGCCCCAGGAGCTCCGCAACAGCCTTCCAGGATTATGGAGTTTCTGAGCGAGAAGTTTGCCCTCAAGAGCCCGCCGAGTAAAAACAGTGACTTCTACATGGGCGCAGGAGGCGCATTGGAGCACGTTATGGAGACGCTGGACAATGAGTCCTTTTACAGCAAAGCGTCGGCGGGCAAATGCGTGCAGGCCTTCGGGCCCCTGCCCCGCGCGGAGCATCACGTGCGCCTGGAGAGAGCCTCGCCCTGTCAGGAGAGCAGCGGTGAGTCGCCTGCCCGAGGCTCGGCCACCCTTCCGCAAACCCTAAGTGCGGGGACGTGTCGGGACAGGCAGGCGGGGAGGAAGGAAGGAAGAAAGGAAGGAAAGGGGGAGCGAGAGAGCCCGGAGGGCGGAGGAAGGCAATGGAACAGTGAGCGTTTTAAGGAGCGGTGTTTTGGCTGCAGCCGACTTTGAGGGGCAAAGGAAGGACTAGGCACCGGATTGCCTCCGCGCGGTTCTCTTTAAGCGGTCGAATGCAGTCGCTCCTGGGTCCCGGACTCCCGCTATCTAGGACCCAGGCGTAAACTGATAGGGCGGTAAATAGAGTGTAATTGAGTCAAGACAGCGCGCTTCCTCTGTGAGCCCGACGCGCTGCCCCCGGAGAAGGAGCTGAAATCGATCATAGCTCGTTAGAGGACGTCACTGTCGTCACGAATAAGAAAACTTTGAGTTCCTTTAGGTGAAAAACCTTTTAAAGAAAGTTTTCTAAGACGTAGCGGAATTTTGTGAAGTTGGAAGATTGCTAGATTAGCTTGTGCGAAGTTGTGATTTCGGATTCTTTGGGTTTGCAATACAGCACACATAAATTTTTGCTAAACACCAAATCATTTTCAATAGCTTCGGGTAAAGAATCCCAATAGCAGCACTCACTCCCGAACTCTGTACTGTCTATTTCTCTGACTCCACATTAAAAGTCACCTAAGGACCCTTTCTCGGAATGCTTCTGGGTGAAATCTTCAACTTTGAAAGGCCAAGTATCTCAAAGTCAAAATGTTATCAAAACAAACCATCTATCTTTTCTATCTTGTAACCCAATACAAACCTATTTTTTTAGATCGCGACAGCTAAAGCAAGTTTACAATTCCAAGAGGACTTTTCCTTATCATTGTATATATTCCACAGTTAAGCTGTAAGGAGCGGGTTGCTTTAAAATAACAAACGAATTAAGTGTGAAATATTTACAACAAGCTTCCCGCCCCCTGTTTTAATGGAGGGTCAAAATCTGGCAAGATACTGACTCATAGGGGCTCATTTTCTAAATACTTTGTACACAGTTAAGTTTTTTAAAAAACCATCTCGTATATTTTACTTACTCAGCATTGCAAATTACTTTTGACTTGCAAGGTTGAGCCAAAAATATAGGTGGGAACGACAGAGAAAATCAGTTAAATCGTTTTCAGTCATTGATGTAGAAAGACACACGCAATTAATTTTTATTTTTAATATGCTCAATTTTTGGCTTTCTGGTTGTATTTCAGACTGCAGTATCTTTATTTTTGGAATTCTTGTATACGTAAAGTTACTCGAATGGACAGGATTTTAAAAAAAAAGATTCTCTGATGTCCTGTGTTACTGCTGGATAGGACTACATCCTATTTTAAATTGTCGGGAATCCAAAATAAGAAGAGAAATAGGTGCTTTTTGATATCTTAACAACTTTTTAACGAACATCACATTTTTAGGATGAATTTTAATAGGAAAGTATTAAGTAAGATGAATGTAGGCAGCAGTTCGCTAAATTTAGGAAAGCTCCTGTCTTTCTGCCGAGATGCCCTTAGCCTCACGGCTGCTTCCCCTCCCCCATCCCTAATTACCGAAGTTCCCCATTTAACTCTGCCCAAGACAAAACCGTATTGTTAACCAGTCATGGCTCTTCTTTATATCTAGTTTTACATCACATCTTTTGCATAAAAGATATTAGGCATTTAAGTTATTGTAGGTCTTAAAGTTCAAAACGTTGCTGTAATGACTAGAGCAGTTGCTAAAATACGTTATGAGAGAATTTAAAAACAGATAAAAACAAAAAAAGGATGGCAGTTCATTGGAAATTATTGTTCTGGTGGGTTCACTTTACTTTTTCAAAAACTCTTTCCAATTTCATTATATGCATCCATTGCATTTGTGTGTGTGTGTGTGTGTGTGTGTGTGGCCCCATATGATAGATTTTGTTTTATATCATATTGCAAACATGCCATCAGATCTGGAGGAAATCACTGAAAGTAAAACACCCCTAAACAGAATGGAAGATGACATCTTTTGTAATCTTTTGATGGATGTTTTAATATCTCTGCTTTAGGGAAAAATAAAGCTTTCTGTCTTAAAACATATTACATGAGTTAAACATAAATACAACCTATTTAGGAAGAACTGCAAGTGAGTTTTTACACTAAAGAAGCCTATGTAAATCTTATTCTGTTCTATAAGAAGCACTTCCAGAAACTGATATGAAAGTCATTAATTTAGTAGATCACTTTTTGGAAAAAAAAAAAAGATTAAAAAGCAGACATGAATATACAGTCTAAATATTCAAAATATAGTAGAAATAAAACCATATCTTAAACCTGTAGTCCATACATTTTGCGTGGAGCAGGAAGATAACTTTTAGGAAGAGTTTGGATTTGGGTTTACAGATATTTTTAAAATTGAAATTTTTCAGTTTTTAAAATTGAAATGTCTTTCTTGAGCCATGTAAGTAGCTCGATTTTGTCTGCTGTGAATAAAGACATACATCATTTACCTTAAATTTGGTTCATTTTTTCAAAAATTAGGCTCAATTTTTTAAAAATCTAGAGCATCTTTTAATTTGATCATCTTGATTATAAATTATGTGCGTAAGCATTACATTAGCCCTGTATAAATAAATCTGGCAAATTATGTGAGTTCCATGTGCACATTTTAAAATGGCCTTAAGCCTTCCCAAAGTGGACTAATAATAGTACACGATGTGGTGTTTGAATTAATACTGGCACAATAAATCATTCGCAGACCGCTTTCCTGATGCTCTACATTACCTCAACTTAATTTCTTCATTGAAATGTTTCTCAGTCCTGAGAACTGTTGTTTTCCCCCCTCTGGGTACAGTGAACTATGGGATCACTAAAGTAGAAGGACAGCCTCTTCACACCGAACTAAATAGAGCTATGGACAACTGTAACAGTCTCCGGATGTCTCCCGTGAAAGGGATGCCAGAAAAGGGAGAACTGGATGAACTTGGGGATAAATGTGACAGCAACGTCTCCAGCAGTAAGAAGCGGAGACACCGAACCACCTTCACCAGCCTGCAGCTGGAGGAGCTGGAGAAGGTCTTTCAGAAAACCCATTACCCGGATGTATACGTCAGAGAACAGCTTGCTCTGAGGACAGAGCTCACGGAGGCCAGGGTGCAGGTAGGAGCCAAATGAAGGCCTTGGGTGTGTGTTGGGAAGGGGAGATACTGGTAGAATAATTCAATGGTTGCATTTTGCCACAACAGAAAAAACCGATTCTCCAACTAAAGATCCAGCACTAGGTATTATATGCATGTGGGTTACTAAAATTTCTTTTTCCTTGCAAATGATTTAATCACACAAAAACATAAAAGAACACTTCACTTATTACATAGGCATACAAATTAATGATTATTTAAAGAAAGAGAATATCATAAATATCTCTAATTTAAAAATTAATTTTTGAAGGGCAAAAACAGAATCATAGCTATCTATTTACTAATACATTCATTTTATTTTTTTTCTATTTTATCAGCTATTAAGGTTCTTTTTAGGTTACATACCAGGTATTGGTAAGTTATTTGTGTGATGGCCCATAGATCTATAATTTTCTTGAGATTGGGGTTATAATAAAACGAAGAAAAAAAATGAAACAATCTCACAAATCCCCAATTGTTCTATATACCATAACTTATTTTTACTGTGTATGAAGAAAGATCGTATAGCTCACTTATAATTTTTCTAGCTCTAATAGTTGCCTGGCCATTCCATTTTAACTTTTAAATGTAGATAGCTATGCCTCTTTGCAGAGGCAATAGAAATAATTATCTTGAAGTAATTTTAAAAGATATACTCAATTATATTTATAAGTCATATTCAAATTATCAAATTGGATGGCACAATATACTGAATTTTTAAAAATCATTTGAAAAAATTATATTAGGTAAAATTCTATCTCTTAGGAATATTTTATTTTTACTAGAGTTGCTATTCTAAAACTACATTTTATTAGTTTTCAAGTAACAATCTCAGGGTATAGCCTGTTTCTTTGTGTGTTTTTACCACGCTAAACAGGAGAATATTGAAGTTTGCAATTCCCATACAGTAGGAAAATAGAGAAATGAATAAGATAGTGAAGAATTTTGTCCTGAGAGTAATATTTCTTCTGAAGATTAAGCCATTGTAAGGCCGTTTCATCATTAAAGGCAACATTTGGTGGCGTGGGAATACCAAGCAGCAGGATTTTTCTTTAGCTTCTGGAGGCGAATAGTTACTTTATTTTAATTCAGGAAGTAAATATACAGAAAGTTGATGCTAGTGAAGAATTTTAGAATTGTCAAGTGTTAACATCAGCCCCGTGTGTCTGTTGTTTTATTTTTATTTTTTGCCTTGTGTTCATATATTTGAATTAGTTATACTTGTAACCATAGAAAATATGTTTACACATAGAATGATCAGCTGCGCACAATGGATGTTTTCGCCTTAACGTGTCATCAACTCCTGATTAATTTTTGTCTAAAAACATGCACGAGAGCCAACCTGAACCTAATTTACTCAGGTTTTCTCTTTCTGGCTTTTCATATCAGAGTGGTAATTCATACCTATTTTAAGGAGATTATAAAGCTCTTTTTTCTCTATAAAAAAAAACACAAGAAAACCTCATTACTAAATTTCCTTACTATGCTCCTAGTGCCTGTGAAGATAGGAAGAAAATCTGTTTTGGTTTGTTGTTGATATTGTTTTGGGCCCTGGTCATTATGTGCAATACACCTTTACCAACAGTCTTCTAAGAAACCATACTGACCAGGTAGCTCTCTTTGCCATATTTTAATTGCTGGAAACTCTTTAAAGTGCCTCCTTAAATATGCAGTACGTGCTTGCACATTGAACTGAGGCTTAATATGTATCCGTAAGTGTGATGGTAGAGATAGAGAAGATTACAATTAAATATGAAAGGAGTAAACATTTCAAGTAAGTTTTAACAGTTTTAACAATCTGCACTTCTCTATGTGATTTCTGGCTTCTTTTGTAAGTATTTTGTATTCTGAACAGAGTTCTGTAGGGACTGAAGAGCCTCCTGACAGCTGCTCGTGAAATGTCTACTCAAAAATACCAAATAACACATACTGAATATAATGTTTTGTGTCTCCCTTTAGTTCATTAAAATATTAAAGTGAAGATTCTGGGGAGCTCCAGGTGTGAATTAGTGATTATTTAACCCTCTGAGGAAGATGGCTGTTATGATAAATATTATTAATATAGAAATAAAGAAATCTGGATGGAAGCTTAGGGATTCTGTAGGGCTGAAGTAACTCACAGGCTTACTTGAACTTGGTTATACCTTCCCATTTATCTTATTTATACCTGTAAGTCTGTTATATTGGAGAAATGATTTGGAGATTTCTGAGCATTTCCTATAAGGGAAGATAAGTATTATAAGTGGTGTAATTGATGTAATAAGCACATTTGTGTATTTTAAAACCAGAGTTCGATTTCAGATGGTTCCATTTTACCTAGAGTCTTTATCATGCTCAATATAATAGGTAATCTTAATATTTTCAGTTTCTAAATAATCATGATATTTCTGCCAGTGCCACATGTTTGGATGTAATCTTTGTGTTTAAATTTTTCTAAGATTATCTAAGTATGGGTACAACCCAGCACAGTCTTCACTTTGTGACATGTTCTAAAGATAATTGTTTTTGACAGACCCAGATACTAATTTGGTTATAGTTTGGCTGGGTTAATATTATGTGCATAACCCCAAACTAAAAAGTCATGAATGTCTTCCAGATTTGCAGCATTCTCTGAGAAGAGGATTATCTATGATAATTTGGAGACAAAAGGAGTCTTCAAAATCCTATAATCTAATTCCTTTTTATTTTCCAAAATGAAAAAAAAAAAACAGAGGCTGAGACATATTAAATAATTTTTTAAAGTATTTCCTCCTTTTCTATTAATTTATATTGCCTCATGAACATAGCACTTATCAGGGTGAAATAGAAAGTAAAATTTGTGGATACTTTTGTGACATAAATTTCTTTCTTAGTGATTTTGTTGACCTGGTTTGTTGTTTCTGAGCTGTGTCTTTTAACATCACCATTGCATTTTCACATATTCCTCAGCTAAAATTCTACTTTTTAAAAAAATTAGGTTTGGTTTCAAAATCGAAGGGCCAAGTGGAGAAAAAGGGAACGTTATGGCCAAATACAACAAGCTAAAAGCCATTTCGCTGCCACCTATGATATATCAGTTTTGCCAAGGACTGACAGCTATCCACAGGTATGGTAAACTTCACAGAATACTGACCGTGAAAAATAGATGTGGTTTGTATATTCTTAAAAGGGCTATTATTATTGGCTTTATTATATCTAATACAATAGTAGAGAATGAAAATTTTAACCTCCAGGAGACTTTTTGCATGTTTGTTAGATGTTTATTTTACTAGAATATTTATTTTGTTATTATTTTCTTTTAGAGCCATTTGTTCAAAAATATTTTAGGTCCCTTCCTTGTTACACATTGCAACAGCTAAAGTAGCATCATTCATAGCATAAGCCTTTTAATTAGTCTACATTTTAGCTATTCAGACTTGTTTCCTTTGTTAACTTTTCAAAATAAATAAAGCATTGCTTGGCGTGCTGTCTCTGTGGCTAATGTTTTATGAACTATTCCCTAACCCAGTGTCTGGTGTGGTCTATGAAACCTTCAGTTCCACTTAAAAATCTCCCTTTTCCTATGTTGTCTTTCCAGCTTTGAAGTTACTCATTGTTTTAAGGAGACATTTAGCCCTTGGTTACTTAAAACATACATTGGCTTAGTACTGGAGATCACTGAAACAATTTGTCACATTAAAAAACACATCCACCCCTTTATAATGGGAACTCTCACCTCATTTTAAAGAGCATTTAAAAATTCGTTTTCTTCTCATTTTTTCCTTTTAATTTAGAGGCCTTATTTTTTCTTTCTCACAACTTTGTAATGCATGTAAATAAAATACGTTTTATCTTTTGAATTGGACAGTAATTTTTCCTATTACCGAGTTATAGTATTTGGAACTGTAGTTGGTACATGATAAGGAACAAGACATTTGTTTCATTCCTTACTGTTTAAGGATATGCATTGTTACAGACCATTTTGAAAACAAATATGTAACATATATGCTGGGGGAATAGCTTGACAGTCCAGTAACCAAATCTTCGCCACCCCAAACTTAAGGGTATTCATTTTCTTCAACTCTAAGTTCATACCCTGTGAGCATGAATCCAGTCCTTTCGTTTTGTTCATCCTTATATTCTGATGCCTTTTATGATTCTTAAAAACCTATTTTGAGACCTTCACCCTTCCAGACAAATTCTACAAATTTATTAATGTAACGTTATATGTGAGTAAAAGCCTTAGAGATCACCTAGTTCAGTCCTTTTAAACGTTAGGAAACGAAAGCCGTGGGAGGTAAGGAATTGGCCCGTGATCACAGGAGTGCTTCCTCATGGGCCAGCCTATGGCGGGCTGCCGCAGCTAAGCCTCGCCGCTGTGATCTGCTGGACGGCAGCCCTTTGAATAAATGTCCATACCTGCCATCAGAAGAACCGTGTTTTTTCTTACTCTTAAAAATTGATCTTAAAGTAGTTCCTTTATTTTTTCCTCCAGTTTAAAAGCATGTATATATATATATACTCTGTTATTTACCATCACAGGGCCAATGAGCTTTTATTCAGCGAGTAGTTTTGAGTGTCGTGGTTGAGTTCTGAACATAGTACTCTGAGGAGGTCTCCGTGGTAGGCTCTAGATTCCATGAGAGCAGCTCTGGAGTGGTTTTGTAGTTGTGAACACAGCCATAGCCCTTACTGTATCAGGCAGTGTTCTAAGCAGGTTGCATGTGGTAACTCGTTTCATCCTTCCCATGATCTTATGCAGTAGGTGTTATTAATTAGTTATGCTCATTTCCCATATGAGGAAACTGAAGCACAGAGAGGGGAGATATTTACTTATCTTCACTGGTAGGGATCTCATCACAGGCAGTCTGGCTCCCACGTGCAAGATCTTAACCCATACAATAGACTGTCTCTCCCAACGACTATGTTGAAAAGATCGAATAATTAATAAATGAATAGCAAAGGTAAGGCCTAAGTGGCATTATTCAAGTCTGCGGTTTAGTTCAGGGGAGTGGAAACTATACTCAGAGCCAGTGAAATAACAACGGAAAGGACCAAGATGGCGTATATTGGCGTGGACTTTATATAAGTGTGAACCACTTCACCGTGACGAACTTAGAAATAAAGTTACAAATTAATGAACTCTTTTCAAATGGACTTTATACCATCTTACTACTTACAACATACTGTTTTTGGCACCTTTTTATTTCAGTCTTCGTTGCTTTCCTTGGAAACCCCATTTCCCTTTTCCCTTGGTGTGTGTGTGTGTGTGTGTGTGTGTGTGTGTGTGTGTGTGTTTCCCCCACTTCCCTGTGCCCTGCTGGTGGTTGTCTTATCTCTAACTTCCCTCTCCTCTTCAGTGCAACGTAGAATATTTAGAATAGTGCCTGGCACAAACTAAGCTCTTTATAAGGGCTCAGTGTAACTTAACATACTCTTAGTCATGCTTTTCTCCTGGGATTATCTTGCCATCATGTTATTGTGCCTCCTAGCTTTTGAGATTGTCAGTTAACACACTGGGGTGACCCACTAAGCAGCTCAAGCAGGAAGGGAGATGGTACAATCGAATTATACAGTCAATAGTCTTTTCCACTCCAAAAAAGGACTCATTTACAAATTTCCCCTCACAAATCATGGGAATTTTGCACTAATTCTCCCTGTGGTTTCTCCATAATTTATGTACATTCGTTATACCAACTCTTAATTTAAGTATGGCAACACAGGCATCACATGTTGAAGTTATTGTTTTTGAAGTTATTTTGACAGTATAATTCATCAACAATAATAAAATCAATACTGTAAAATCCATAGTAATTTTTTATATTGGTAAGTCATTAAATGTTTGGTTGCCAAAAATACTGAAACCAAGTGTCTCTCACTCCCCACTGTGGGTATTGGAGAGAGTCAGGAAAATTCCATTTTAACTTAAAAATATGTGGGTGATTTTTTTTTTATTTTGAAGAAATAATTATGCCAAGATCATGTCTCTCAAACTTCAGCCTAAAGGAAACTTTTTCTTAAGCATGTGTCTTGAAAATAGAAATTACAATCAGAAAAATAGGAACCAAAACAGAATCCAGCAACCCAGTACAGTCAGACCCTTGGTTACTGAGCTTGGTTACTGTTACTAATTACAGAAAAAAAATATTAATTACCAAAAAGTTGGAAACTAGAAAACCAGAAACAGGATAGAAATGAAGAATTAACAATTTGGCAGGAAAACAGCAGCATACACAGAAATACATGAAAAACAGGAATGGTTGGGAAAATGATCTCCTCAGGTCTGCTCAATGTGAATAATAATCTTGCCAGCTATAAAAGTATCTCTATATAACATATAAGTTTATTTATGAATAGTAATTAATATTTTCTAAAGTCTTCTAAATACTTTGTTTCCATTGCTCTCATTACCAAATAGTAACAACAGCCCTACTGGTAGAATTAAAACCTACCAGTTGAGGGCTTGTTTTTAAGCCAGGCTTCTTTCTGACAGCCATTAACTCAGTGAATTTAAGTCCAGGTTTTCTGAGTACAGGGGTTCAGAGCTCTTTACGCAGCATCCCTGAGCAATGAAATATTTCAATTTTGACCCTAAAAACACCAAATCACTTTGGAGAGCAAACGTGCTTTCATTTTTTAAATGTATAAAATAATGATATAAAGCATTTAAAAAAATGTAGACACTTTTAGACTGTGTTCGGGTATTCTCTTTTTAAGCTTGTTCATATTTGATAGCAAGCAAACAGTGAGAGGAGAGATGTCAATAGTAATACACTTTAAGGTCGTACATTTTGATGTACTGAAAAATAGTGTCTGTTTTTTAAAAGCCCTTTATTTTGGCTCGCGATGTATCAGTTGTCATCTGGCAGCACCATGATTTAGCTAAATGAAACTAGCCTACCTGATGCTCTCCATGACATGACCTTTCAAACAACAGTCATGCGCTCCATCTAGTCCCTGTGCTGAGCTGAATCTGATCCTCTGTCTTGAATTCCCTCCCGTCCCCTAACCTGTGTTTCCTCCAGGAAACCTTCCCTCAGTTCTCCCTCAATCAGCACATCACTTCCTCACTGACTAGTGGTGGAGCTTACCCAGCGTCTGCCGCCCCGTTTACACTCTAAAGCACTCATGCTTTAGAAAGGATGATTCAGTTCTTAACTTCGTATTACAACAGTATCTAGCAAATTATGTATACACCGAAGAGATGTGGAAAAAAGCCGTTTCACGTCAACATTCTGGAATATGTTAGGAACCCCAAATTAACCAATTTTCAGTTAAAACAGATGATTTCTGAATCTCTGCTGTGAACCGTCTCTGGGGGCCTCAGCAATTAACTTTCTCTCTCTGAGTCTCAGTTTCTTCCTCTGTTGGAAGAAATAGATCACGAAGATTTTGCAGAACGCTTTCGACTTATTTTTTTTTTCCAGAGTTATTTGCATTTTAGTCAACAAATACATGCTAGGTACTGTTTGAGGCACGAGGGTTATGTAAACCATCCAGACAGAATCTCTTGCTTTTTGGTCAGATTTTGAACCAGGTGATATTCGTACCAAATTCTGCAGACACTTCTTGATGCAGCCTACACCCAGCAGACCAAAAAGACCTATATACTTTTGTCTTTGAGTTGAAAAAGCAAGCATCTATCGAGTAGATTCTAATTTATTTCTAATTTATGAAGACCAGAGCATTTCTTTAAATAATTATTCTGTTGAATAAAATATCTTTCAAGGTATAAACATTCTCTGGAGGATTATAGCCAGCCTTTGTTCTTACCAGAAACTCTAGTTTCATGCCCTTAGGTTTGGCTCAGATCACATGTGCATCGACTTTATCGTTTACTTGCTGGGTGATGTTGGGTAAGTCTCCTGACTTCCTTGATCTTCAGATTCTTTCGTTGTAAAATGGAGATATTATTGGTGCTAGAGTGGGTGGTGTGGATCTCATCATCCTAAATGCTTTTTCTGTCATTGAGAGGACTAAATTGATTTCCAAACAGTCTGTGGAGCGAAGTCATGGGACTTGCGGAGGGCTAGGTGTTCATGTTTGACTATGGGCTTCACAGCCAGGGAGTTGTGGGTTCAGATCCTGACTCTGCTACTTAATAGATTGTAGACCTTTGGCGAATGAATTAACTTCTAGGCATATTTCTCCTCATTTGTAAAATGGGTATAAAAGTTCATAGGACGTTTGTGAAGATTAGAAGCAACAGTTTCTGCAAAGTACTTAGGACATTGCTCGGGACATAATGAGTGCTCAGTAAATAGTAACAACCCTGTAATAGCCATTAGTCATTATTGATTCTACAGTAGAGAGGTCGCTAAGTGGTGGGAATGTTCTGTTATTGTAGCATTGAAGCTAATCCAATTTTTGAGTAAATTCACTATTTAAGGGTCTACGGAAAGATCAAATTTAGTTAAATGTACTTTCCTCTTTAAATTGGGACAACCAAATATGGTAATTTAAGGAATGTTTGAGTATATTCTAAATCCACCAAAATTATTTTCTCATGAAGAAAATATTTTCATCAAAAAAATTTAAAAGGTTTGAAGTTTGTTTCCCACCAAAATTTTTCATGGGGTTTTGCTCAGTATATAGTGAGAATCATAACTAAATTTATGTTTACGTAATATACAAGGGGACCCATGCAGTGTCTTGCTTTCTGTTGTTTAATTGATGACTTAATAAATATATGCCATTTGGAGTTTGAACGTACCAAAGGTTGGATTCAAGTTATAAATAATTTGTAGTCATTGGAGTAATTTAAAACACAGATGCAAGCTGTACAACATTTCTAGTTTAACAAATTCTGTTTCAAGCATTGTAATTATACAGTTTTTTTTAAAGGAAATGTTAACATTTCTGTAAGACAGTGATTGTGAAAATATTGTTCTGCCCTTCTTAAGTCTAGCGTCAGTTTCTGTACTAATCTTAAAGTTTACATTTACTTAAGCTAAATAAAGAATATGGAACTTGACTCCTTCAACCACTGTGGTTTAGCAATTTAAAGGCGTCTGAAACAGTAAATAAATAACCAAAAATCTTTTTTAAATGTTAGTAAATGTTGCTATACTTGGTGCATTGTATAATAAATATTCTCATATCTATGAGACAACCAATTTAAATGGTCCCATAGTGATACAGTGAACCTTCTCTTAGGATCAATGGAGGACAAAAATATTAACATCACTGGGTCAACAAATCATATTGATATAAAATTGCTAATTTAGTTAAGTGTATAAAAATATATACAAGTTATATAACGATTTGTATAAGAATATTTCATATATATGTAAAATATTTCATATATATGTAAAGTATATATACATATATATATAAGTTACATGTACCATCAATTAAATGAAGACGCAGCTAGACACAAAGAGGGAATAATTTTTATTTTGTTGAAAATACAAACACTTTACAGAGATTAAAAAAAATATCCTGCAAAAGAAGCAAAGTGCATTCATATCTTAGAATATGAATATAGACATTTTTTTGAAAAATGTGATATTCAAGTTATTTAATATGACTTACTGACTTTACATAGTAATAATAACTTAGCCTTTTTTTTTTTTTTTTTTGCTTTTACTAGGTGATTGCTGTTAAAGCATTGAATGTAACTGAATTGGTCATGAGTATTTTATAGTTTAAGAGGAAAGAATAAATTAATAAATTGAGTAGTTTACCAAAATAAATATATATGTAAAAATAAATGATTGAAGAGTGCTATTGTTGCTTATACACATAAAAACTACCTTACGGGGGATGGAGAAGAACCAGAGGGGCAATTAAGCCTGAGAAGTCTGTGCCAACAGACCTTGGGTTAAGACCTGCAGCACACATTGTTATTGCTAGTGTGAACTTATGATATATTTTAACTCAGAGTTTTTGCTCGCCATATTTATTAAGCCTCTAAATTTAAAAATATCCTGTGCAGATTAAAGTATTTGCATATTGGATTTATATTTTAAGTTATTAATTCACAAGGAAAACTTAATTTATATTTTAACCTTTGTTTCCTATAGTTGTGGATTTTGTTTTAATTGGGGAATTGTGTCATTAGAAATGAATCAAGTGCTGTCAACAATGGCTATCATGCATGTATTCAAATACATGAAAAATAATGTGACAGTTAATTGGAAAAGACTCCATGTTGATCACTGTTGCTGAATAATAAGTAAAATAGCAAATCCTAAGTGCTATTGCTTTATTCCCTCCTTAGGTGAGTTGGTTTGAAAAGTGTCATTTTAAGGCATATAGAGTGAGATTTCCTGTACGTCTTTTTAATGATCATGATTACCATACAGTTTAAGCACACATCCAACACTAAAAGAAGAGAAAAAAATGTCCTTAATGTTTCTTATACTTTTGACTTGGAGCACATATTTCAAAAAGCATTTAAGTGATGCAGAATTTAAACACATTTATGTGATGTCATTCTGAAAATTTCCAGACATTAACATATCTTATGAAGGTTAGTGCTCTTAATTTTTGCACTAAAAAGATACATATAATTATTTTTCTGTAAAGCAGTTTTCTTCTCAGATTTTTAGTCTCATATGATTGTTATATCTTACAGTGATTTTTTAATGGAAGATTCACTCTTGTTCCAAATCTCTGTACATATTTCTAAGATGGAATTTTATTTAAAAAATCAAAGTAGCAACCAATATTTAATATATGACCTTTTCCTGATAAATAATTTCTAATCACTTCAGCTTAATGATACTATATGTTGAAAAGGTATACTTTTGATATTTTTGAAATGTAAATTGATTCCAAAAAATCTTAATAATTATATGTTATCTGAATTATTTATGTGAAAATTATAGCTAATAAGTAGGCACTGATGAAAATGTACCCTTATTTCTGTCTTAGGTAGAACCTAAACATTAACCAAACAGGTTAATCTTTTCACAACGCTATTAACTTAATTGGGACTTTTTTTTTTTCCAGATGGACAAAGTATCAGTGTTTGAAACTTATTCACTTATTCTCTGGTAGCAAGTGAGACTTACTCACTGGTAGCAAATTCACTATTTAGAAAAACATTTATATTCTTTCTCCCTGACAGTAACTTCTTGATGTAGTTAGTAGAAAAGTTAATGGGACCCTAAAATTAGTCAATAACTAAAAATATCTGCAAGTTACTAAGTGTATGATTCTTATTAACATTTTATCACCCTAAATTTTAAAGGGAGGGTTATGCTAGTAAAGAATATAATGGCCTCTTAAAAAATTAAACTGCTTCTGAGGAAAGTCATGTTTGCATTTTTTAAAGAGACCATATAAAAAAATCTAGTAAATTATAGAAGTAATAATGTGGTAATAAATCTACATAGTAAGTATTGAATAATATACAAAGTGGTCAATAAATGTAAACATTCTCTCAAAGAGGAAAAACAAAAATCAACTTTTGGATTTTCTTGCAAAGAAGCTATTGCTAAAACGTTATTACAAATACCTCTTTGTGAATCCCTGATCTGTGTCCTTTTAAAGCAAACTTTACCGCCCGCAGGAAAGTGTGTAGGCATATGGTGTGAGGGTAGTATGAGTGTAGCATGATGTGTGTGTGTGTGTGTGTGTGTGTGTATGTGTGTACATATGGACATTGGTGGCAAGTAAGAGCCATCTATATATAGAAGAGGAATAAGGTTAAATAAACTTGTTTTAGTAGAAAAATATTTAGTTAGTTTTAGAGTTGCTTTAAAATTAAAGAATGATTATTACTCAATGATTTCATGTTATTAAGTGTGTCTCTTAGATCCAGATTAAATTCCATAGGGTGGTGTCTTCTAAATAGCACTAGCATTAGGAAATAGAATATATAATGCTGTCATGGAACTATTTGATGTTTTTATAAATCATGGTACTTTATAGCTAATGGAAAGACTAACAAACTTTCATTTCTTTTAAGAGGCTTTTTAAAAGTACGAAAAGTTGCTTGCTATAATAAAATCAGCAAATATATTAGAAATGTACACTAGGTTTAGTATACTAAAAATTTCTTTGTAGTTTTGATTATACAAAGAATATGTCAAGTTTCTAAGGTGAAGGTAAATGAGATTTATAATTTCTCATTCATTATTTACCATTTTACTTCAACTCATGATGAATATATATCCACAGTGAAGAACTCATGTGTGTGTGTGTGTGTGTATAAAATGCATACATATATTGACCCTTTCTTTCCTGTGTATTACTTTTAATTCCTTGGAAGAAAAATGAGTGTTGAATGAATTTTATTTCTATTTGGAAAGAATCAGACAAAAAAACCAACTTTCCTCCTAAATTCAAAGTCATGGAATAATTAAGTGTTAACTTTTCATTTGATTAGAAAAACATTAAGGGGCAAATGTTCAAAGTAGAGTGTAGTAAGCCAGCTGAACCTCCATTTGTGCTAATGGGATGCAGTTGGCTAAGTTCCCTGGACGATGCTTTGAAAGCACCCCTAGAACTTTTTAAAAATGTTGCGAAGCACATTAAAACATGGAATATTTTTAGATTTTCTACTCCTTTTAAACACAATAAAGAAGAAAAAATGTAAAGGCAGTCTTCTTCTTTTTTTTGGCACACAGGAAAGAAGGACGTGAGTATTATTTAATAATGGTGTTCCTGATTGTGAAGCTCTTTAATAATATACCGTTAGAGGCCCACAAAAAAACCCTAAAATTTATTTGGTGCTGAACTCCACCATTGGAGGTGTTTCTGAAATAGTCCAAAAAAGAAAAGTAGTAATCCTATTTAGGAAAAATAAAATAGATTCTTACATTGCAAAATCTAACAGCAAGTATAATATTTCTTCTAATGAGTGGGTGAGACTTTTGTGTGGCTTCTCTGTTAAGAAATATATGTACAGTTTTAGACAATATGACTTGTAGATTTGAGCACATGTTTTTAAAATGACCACTTGTATAAGAATAGAATTGGTGGAGGGATGGAGGGGCCATAGACTGAGCTCACCTTGACAGCAGGAAGATTTATTCAACCACAAGCTCTAACAGCTTTGTTGTTTGATCAAATAGTGCCTTTGAGGAATGCTTAAGAAAAAAAGACTCGTGTAATAATTGCCTAAGATATTTGAAGATTTTTACATGTAAGAAGGATGCTGCCTGTTCTGCATCATTTTAAAGAACAGAAATAGAAGTGATAGAGGAAGGTAACAGCTCACTTTTTACAGAGCTCTCCAAAAGGCAGTGAAAATTTTTTAAAGAGGTGAGCTTCTTATCACAGGAACTAAATATAATTGAAAGTGTACAAGGGGTTTTTGCATTTGGAAAGAAGTTGGACTTTAATAGTGTTGCCTCATCCCAGGTGATTTTCAGAATTCATGTATTATTGTCATTGTCATTATTTTAATACAGATCCCATAAGCTGCACCCCATACTTAATGAGTCAATCTCCAAGAAGATCTATCTGTGATGAGGAATAAGTACTTGATAGGAAAATAAAACTACCCAGGGAAATACAGTCAACAGTGTCCGGGGATGAAATTTTCATGATAATTATCAAGATTATACAGAATAGTGATTATAGAGCTCAAATTAGGAAACGAAATTTAGATATATTAGCATAAACTGTCCATAAGATTTTGGTTACACCTGCAAGATGGATCAGTTCAAATTTCATATTCTTCGATATTTTTCAGTCATTTAATAAATTTGTATTAAGTGCTTATCAGTATTGTGTCAGGCTGAAGGATGAAGAAAAAAATATGAGCAAACATCGGGGATTTTGCTTTTAGAGAATAGAGCCTGTGAACCCGCACAAGGTGAGGATGACAAATAAGTAAATAACCAATTTCAACTTATAAGACTAGTTTTTATATCATTGTTGCATTTCTTAAGATTTTCTGGATTCAGATTTGACCTCTGCCATTGGAGTTACACATCTTGTGGAAGGTTCTTACGCCCTCTGTTTTATAGTTTTACCTTTTATAAAATGGGGGAACTAAAAGCAAAGAAGCATCTTTTAGAGTATAGAAATGATTAGACATCTTCCCAGTACATCTAATACCATGCACGTGGTAATTCAGTGCTAACCGTTAGCTACCATGAGCACGATTTTGGTTGTTGTCATCAGATGTTTAATCATCCGGAGGGAATGCTTCAGAGGAAGCAAAACCTCAATTCACTGGGGATGTTGTCTTTTATGATTTGCATCTAACTTTCACTATCAAAACCAACTAAAACCCTAAAGTCAGATGAAGACTTGCCAGCAATTTTTAAGTGAAAGAAAGATATGGGCTGGAGGAGAGAGAGATCAGGAAATAGGACATACCAGTAAAAATGTGCCACATTATCACTACCCATGGGACTACATGGGTATCTTCTCACATCCAACTAAAATATTGCTGTAGGAACTTGCTTGACCAGTCTGTTCTGTTCAGAAAACACTTCTTTCTATATGCCAGAAATTCTTTCACCAGAAGTAACACATTTAACTTTTTTGATCACGTCCAGATAAGAAGTTTTGATCAGAATAAAAATATCTGTCCATGCCATGGAAACTGGAGATTTATTTTCAACTTATAGGTAGATTAATGTGAATTATTTTAGGGAGAAAAAACTTTCCTAATTTACACTGATAGATAACTTTCCCCGTCTCTACCATCCTTACTTTCCTTCTTCTTTTGTTTTTTTACCTAGTTATTAAATATATTTCTATGCTTTTGGAATATGAGTAGATGATTTTAGTAATAAATTTCAACAATACTATGTATAAATTGAGGAATCCTTTAACAAACTTAAAATGTAAATAATCTTTCTCTACCGCTATTTTGCCTTTCATTTATTTTTTCAAAAATAAGCAAGCAAGTTCACTTTCATTTCCTGAAAGCCCCTTTGTCAGACATGTGACTGTGGGTTTTGCAGTGTAGCACAATGGTTGATTGAATGTCAGAGGAAAATCACCCAGATCAAGTTAGAAGAGCTAGGTTGACAGAGTAATGACATTAACAGTCCCTCTTGTTGGTTTGAGATACATAACTCAGCCATCAGTGGCACCAATCATTATATTTTGGCTAACGTGGGATACGTTTAGTAGATCAGCCAAAATTAAAACGACATAGCCCAGGATGACTTAAAGATTAATAGAATATGCAAATCATTAAATATATCTATAGCTATGTCTCACAAATTTCATATATTTAAAGCAGCTTATAAATATATTTATATAAATAACTATTTCTAAAATAACACTGAAGTGAGAATTGTGCCAGTCTTTAAGCCCCAACTCACAGATGAAATTAGCTGTTCAGATTTTCCCTTACGTTTGAAACTGGTTAAGCAGTCTTTTCTTGAGTGACAGAGTAACATCTCTACCAGTGCAATGTAGAAGATTCATTAACATGTGATGCTATTAATTGAAAATAAGTTGTCTTAAAAAGGAAGATTTAAGCGTGGGTATTGGGAGACGACACCAGAGGTTATATGCAGTAGACTGGAATCTTTACGTAAAAATAAATATAAGCAAACATTATTCGTGTATGTGTTAAAAACAATGATGATATGATTCTAATTATCATGATTTTAAAAAAGGAAGCCAGATGTGGTAAACATAGGTATTACTGCTCCATTGTGGTTCACATTTTTGTAATAATATTGCAATATTGTAATAATGTTGCAATTTTTAAATTTTGTTTTCTAAGGCTTGAACTCTGTCTCATTTTCCTCAGCTCCTGAAGTTTACATGATTTTTCTCTGTGCTTCTCAGTAATGCATGTGAACACTGGCTTTTTTTTTTTTTCCTTTCTTTGTTTTAATAGTTGGTCTAAGATACCTCCTATTTAAAACTCATATTACACAAATTCTATTTAGTGTCTCCTTTACATGCTAGTAAATTTAGAGAAATTTGTGTTTGTTTTTCCTTAATACTAAGAAATGTGAATTTTCTGGGCACAAGTGACAACCTACTTTTCAGTCTTAATTGTACTTTAATATATATAGTACTTTAATTGTACTCATGATATTTTTGCTAATACTAACATATTTTTCTCAGTTGTGCTTTCATTATTTGGTAATGGTCGTGTTTTAGAATTTTAAATTATTTTACATGTCACAATTCTGTTGCAACCTCAGTATATCATATAAAGCATAGAAAAAATGTTTAAAAAATATATATATAGCTCATATTCACAGAGCTATGTATTTAAGATTATAGGAAATAAAAAGCAATGAAAGGGTAAACATTTCCAATAGTGAGTTTAATTAAAAATATCTACAGAGTAAATATCAGGAATGGTTTCCAACAAAAGCTGCCACACTGAGTCCGACTATAGAACTTCAAAAAAATGCAATTGTGTCATTGAGTTTAGAAGGATGAAAACTATATTTAAACTTAAAACTGTATTTTAAACTGCTTTTGTAAACACATGAATTTATCATGAATCATGACTAAATCTAGATTTCATTTAAAAAATCACGACTATAAAAAGAATACTCAAGAGATTGACATGTTTTGAGAGTATTTTATGTGGTCAAGTATGTGGGTTTTGGTGATCTGTGGCAGTATAACAGATCGGAAGAATCTTTCAAATAATTATTTTTTAGTAATGACTTTCGGTACTCAGAATGTCATTACAAACCACCCAATGGGAGCAAACAATGCATAGCTGACAAAATTGAGTCAACACTGCTTAACAAATGTAAGGGAACAAAAGTGAGAATGCGTAAATGTAATATTTGTTGTTTTATATATTCCAGATTCAGAACAATTTGTGGGCAGGAAATGCGAGTGGTGGTTCTGTGGTTACTTCATGCATGTTACCACGTGACACTTCCTCCTGCATGACACCTTATTCTCACTCGCCTCGGACAGATTCCAGTTACACAGGGTTTTCAAACCACCAGAACCAGTTCAGCCACGTGCCCCTCAACAATTTTTTCACTGACTCTCTTCTTACTGGGGCTACCAATGGACATGCATTTGAAACAAAGCCAGAATTTGAAAGGAGGTCTTCCAGTATCGCAGTTCTTCGAATGAAAGCCAAGGAGCACACTGCCAATATTTCATGGGCCATGTAACATACAGTACTCTTTTATTTTTCTTTTAATGGCAAAGTAAAACATTCTATTTCTCATATTTAAAGGATACCACAATAAGCTGCTGTGTGCGGAATTGCTAAAGGTCAAGATATACAGTGAGACCAGCTTAAATGAATAGTTGTTATTATTTAACATTAAAATCTAAGAATGAACCTCTGAAAAGACTAAATAGATTTACCATCCATCAGTCTCCACAAACTCTGTTTTAGTAGTAAATTTTTTTTCCTATTGTACGAGTCGATGAAATACGATCATGCAACTTCTTAAAAGAATAAATGTATTAAACAAATTCCTCTGTTATAGATTGATTTATGTCAGTTCTGTATAACAAGAAATCCCTTGTAAAATAAGATCTGATAAAGGAGGAAATACACTGGGGAAAATGTCAAGATACCAAAGCTGTCAGGTAAATATTGAAGCAGGGTGTTTCGGGGAGTGGACCCTTATTTCTCCCTCTCTGGCTCCAAGACACAATGGGCATATCCCCTGTTGCTGAGAATTTATCTTCAGGCCTCAAAGATTTTTTTTTTTTTTTAACCTCTCAATGTTTTAGTGAATTTCAACCCCATGAAATAGAACTCTTCTAAAATGGCCAACATTTGCATGAAATATTTGGGCGTAGTTTCCTGAAACCATGTGGCTAAAGGTGATAACTGAAATATTCCGGTGTGATTTAAAATATAGTCGTGAGAATAGTTTCTATAAATGCTATCTTTTAAATGAAAAAGTCAGCACCGATTCAGTGAAAAAGCCAACACCGACTCACAGCACCGAGTTAGTATCACACAGTAGAAAAAAAGTAAGTTACAAAACCTACTGCTGCTTTTAAAAACTAAAGTTGCGTCGATTGAACTGTACACAGAAACATCTAATAAATACGTTAAAAGAAACTTTTTTTGACATGTCCCATTATGCTTGATTATATTATGAAACATTTTCAGTTAAAAGAGCAGCAAACCTGAATTTATCTTCATTTCACGGGTTTATGCAAGTGCACATGTGTGCGTGTTTGTTTTTGATATATAAGCCATAAGCATTTTTTTGCTACTGTGGTTTTGCATAGGGAATTAAAATGTCAGAAGGCTCTCTAAAATTTCTGGTGGAAAAGAAAAGAAAAATACATTGCATCTGGAAAATTGCTAACCCCTTTGATTTACTTCTCCTCCCTTTCTCCTGTCACATTCCAAGCTTTTTCAGATGAGTGAAATGTCAACCTCCTTAAAAGACTCTTAATTCATAAAGGCAAAGTAAATTAATTGAAAGGAAGATGGCTCCCATGGCTTGGATCAGAGCAAGGTCTGCTCTTTGTACTCCCTTAGAATCTTCCTTGTGGTTCCTACAGCCTTTAGGGATATGTTTAGAAGCCCTATAAGCTAAAGGACAGGAATAAATGAATTTTAAAAATTAAATTTCAGAAAAAGTACTTAAATCCAGTGCCTCTTCCTAGTAGGGAAAATATTTACAGCAGTTAGACATCATTGTAATAAAACTTCAAAATCAAGCAGGTGATGGAGGTGAGAGATGTCCTAAACAAACATCCCTGGCTTCATAATAACTCTGTTCTTTATTACTTTTAAGTTCTCTCTTTTTAGTTTTCTTCCCAGGACAAACTTGTTCAACTTTGGCTCTGAGAATTATGCTTACATGCAGGATCTCTCATTAAAGGATTGTTTAGGCAGCCGTTAAATATCCTCCATGTTTTAAAAGAAAATGACTTCTTTTAATATATTCATGTGTCTGGTCAATAGGAAGTTGTGAACTAAAACTTAGAACGAAAACGTAAGATTTTCTTTTTAAAAATTCCCAGATTAGTAGTGCTCACGTTCATTTTCTCCTGCTTTCTTAATTGAACTTTTTTCATGTCCCTTGGCTAATATATGGTATTTTTAAAATGAGGGACAAAAGTAATTTTTGAATCAAGTGCAAATTTCACATCGTCCCTTAGTTTTCCTACTATAAGTTTTTTTCTCATTATAGTCTAATAATTAGTTGGTGCTCCTATAACTCATTTTTTTCCAATTTTAACATCTTTTTAATTGAGGTTCTATATCCGCAATGCTTTGTATAAATTTAATTCAATCAGCACATTTTTTTAAACACATATAGTGTGTGAAGCACTTTTAAGGATAATAAATAATAGAACCATAGGTTTTGTGCCCTGTGAGTTCACAGTCGTCCTGGACAGACGCATCCATAAACTACATCCTCAGCCATGCCTCGTATTTTATGATGGCAATAAGAATCGAATGCAATTTTTTTGTGTGAACATGCCTGACCTTTCTTTTTCATTGGCTGGATTTTATTACATATTTAAATTACTAAGATATATTAAATTGAACTTTTGGTGCAATAGGAAAGATAAAGCTAAGACAAAGAGTGCATAGAATGCACGTCCTGAATTTTCTTTTGCGATTTCTGAACGTAGGTTAAACTCAGTTTCATATACCAGATAGAATCCAGATCGATCACAAAAATGTTGAACTTAGTGGCGCCTGGGAGGCTCAGTTGGTTAAGCACTGGACTCTTGATTTCAGCTCAGGTCATCATCTCAGGGTTGTGGGATGGAGACCTGAGTTGGTCTCTGTGCTCAGCATGGAGCTGCTTGTCCCTTTCCCTCTGCTCCTCCCCCTACTCTCTCTTTCTCTGATAAATAAATAAATAAATAAATAAATAAATAAAATCTCAAAAATAAAAATGTTGAACTTATACACTTAAGAGAGGAAAAACGAAGCAATGTTTTAATTTACTTTTATTTGGGCTCAAATTAACAGTATTGATTCCTAGGAGTTTTGGTCCCTGAAGTAGTTGATCCACTTGGACATTTGTTCCCATGCCATTCTCATCCCCTATTTGTCCCTTCCACACATTTTTCTTGCACAGATGGTTTAAGGGATGATTCTTGTACTCTTTCTCCTGAGCAATTTGGTGAAGATTTGGTCCTCATGATAGGAGATAAATTTATTGGAGAATTAGGTAAGGTTTGCAGTTTCATTCATAAACATAAAATGAAATTTCAGAAAATGGTTTGTGGATTTTTGAAGAGATATAATTTCCTTGAGAATATTAAATAGTGATTATTTTCTTCTTAAATAACTTCTCACGAAATCGGAAAAAGAAAGCCACTGTAATCTTTGCCCTCAGTCTTGACAACGAATCTTCAAAGAATAACAGAGTTACTTAACCTACATAACCTTGAGGAAACTCATGAAATTGAGTATATAAATTACTGCAGTGTATTAGATTCATTGTTTCCATAGGCTGTTGATTTTTTTTTTACCTCCAAGGAAGGGAGGAAGGGGCATACCTCTGCACTTAACAGGGTTCTTACAAAGATGATATGTTACTGTTTCCTTTTAGTACCTTTGCTTTTTTGTCTCAAATGCTAGCTGCTTATTTGACCTCCATCTGCAATTCTTTTATCACCTCCCTATGTCTTATATAATGCTGTTTCCTACACAATGCTGTAGTTTCAGTCTGTCAGCAGTTAAACGATGCCTTGGCTAAAAAAGAAATGGAAAGATCAACTACAGTGTTTGCATAAGATCTTTGAAAAATTTAAATAATTTTCTAAACTTACCAGTAACCCTGGCTTTTGTTTTTCAATATTTAATTCAAGGGGAATTATAAATGATGAATAATTGTTAAATATAATTTTGAATTATTAATTTAGTCATTTTTTAAAATTTGCTGCCAAATATTTTAGGAGAAATCTAGAAATGATCTAATTTTAAAAATCCTAGCTGGGCTCACTTCTTTTTTCTTTGATTGAAATGTAAAGGTGTATGTTTATTCTTTAACGTAAAATTGTTAACTTTCAGCCATCTCTAAACAATTAGGCATCTAAAATTTCAGCAGGCATTATTTCCTTAAAGCTATTCAGATTTTGCATTGAGGAAACTAGGCTTATTGTAAGGGACTCTATTTAATAAAACACTATATTGAATAGTATTTTTGTTCTTAATGTCTAAATCTCATCACATGTATTTTATCAAGCCAGGCAGCAATGTCACTAATGCTCCAAACGAAAACAAAATCCGAAGTGAAGTGCCTAGCAGTGAGCAGAGTCCTCATTTATGGCAGGGATCCTCAAAAGCAGATTCAATGTGATATTGGTTTTCCAGGGTCTAGAAAATGCTCAAACAGGATTTTTATTTATGTTAATAGCTCTCCTTTGTAAAGGAACATATTGCCATTGTTTATCCTAGAAATATATTGGAAAAATTATGAACAAGTCTTCAAGATGAGGGCTGGCCAGTTCTTCAGTTTTACTACATAAAATAGGAGAGACTTGAAAGCCTTTTCTTTCCCTCTCTGCCTTAGAATTGTATACCCTTATGCATTCTCTAAGTTCCAGGGGCAAATAAATGACTTCATGTGAGCATTTCTTGTGCATGACATTATTTTATAGCATGAATGACTTTAGAGACACTACGTACTGAGTTTCTCACGCATCTCCACATAAGGTGCTCTTGCAGTATTTCTTATTTACCTTAACATACACTCTAAAGACTAAAGAGAATAATTCAGAATAATCACCAGCATCGTCAAAACTGACAAGTTTTTAGTAGAAGGCCAAAGGAGCCCCCTACAGGCTATGCATGCTGTCCATAAAAAGATTCAAATGCTTAAAATCTCCCCCAATCACGAGGGCAGCTTCACAACTTAGGTGGGAGAGGAGGTGGAGGAGGGTATATCTCTGGAGAGAAGTCAGAGAGGGTCCACAGACTGAGACGGGAACATCGTCAGACCCTTTGTTTCACTAACCCCTAGAAGAAACTTGGCATTTTCTTTTATTTATGAATATGGACAACAAATCTCAATAGTATTAGCAGCGCGGTGATTTTGTCACCAATAAAAGGAACAGATTTGCATATTACATTAGAGTTAATATAGATATCTTGAAATAATTATAATTCATGGTTTCACTTGATTAGGACGGTTTTCATTAAGGCAAATTTTAGCTCTGTTGCTGGGCTTTGTTATTTAATCTATCAGTAAAGATGCACAGATATTACAAATTAATTTTATAAATATTTGGACAACTGTGTTTTGATATAATTGTTTTCCATCTTAAGCCTATACATTTTATTTACTAAAATACCTTATCTAAGAAAGGGTTCACATGACCACTAAACTGCCAGAGGGGTCTAAGGAGCAGAAGGGATTAAAAAAACCCTTTTTATGTGCCGGCGTCACTTCCCCATAGCCAATAATTTTTTCCAGAGGATGGTCATATGTTATGGAAGGAGTAAAATCAGGTACCTAATAATTTACCAAATTATCTCTTACTAGCATAGGGTAGGATTGAAAGAAAATGGGGCTTTCTAAAGCAGGCAGCCCCACAGCATTCATTGTTGAATGAATGAATGAGGCATTTGAATGAGGATCACTGAGAAGCCAGGATGCACTAGCTATAACCGAAGCTTTTTTTTTTTTTTAAGATTTATTTTTTAGAGACAGAGAGACAGAAGAGAGCACGTGAGCAGGGGGAGGGGGCAGAGGGAGAGAGTCTATTGGACTCCCCACTGAGTGCAGAGCCCTAGGTGGGGCTAGATCCCAGCACCCTGAGAGCATGCCCTGAGCTGAAATCAAGAGTCTGATGCTTAATGACTGAGCCACCCAGACAAGTTGGAATTAGGCTTTTGAAGAAACAGAGAAGTGTTTGGGTGGTATCATGGAAGGATTATGGCCTAAAAGTATACCACTTTTTAGCTTTAAAGCTTTAGACAGTCATTCAATTCCTCTGAGCCTTCGTTTTCTCATTGGTAAGTGAAAAACTCACATAAAGCTTTTAGTTAACAAGGCGATTTCACATTTATTTTCTCCTTTGACTTTCACAGTTTTGTGACAATGGGCCTTATTATCATCTGCATTTCACGGGTGAGGTAATTTATAGTCAGAGAATATAAGAAATTTCTAGATGCAAAGCCTATCCTTCTGCTTTCTTACCCTACAGACTTTCCTTAAAAGCTATGAAGAAAAAAGAATTGAAATATGCATTTAAAAATAATTTATTGTAATCTGTGAGATGCTTAAATGACATACTTTTTTTAAAAAAAAAGACTCCAATTTTTCCTCCTATTAAGTCCGTTAATTTTTTTCTTCCTTCATTTTTTTTAATCTTTAAATTCAGTTTTATTCAATTAACAAAATTATTGAGAATCCCCTTTGTGCCAAGACCATAGAGAAACTAACATGCTGGCTGGAGAGGTGAACAGGTACAAAAAAGAGCTGTAACATGACACAGACGTGGCTCCTGCAAAATACTATTGGTAAACAGTTAAGTGAGCAATCAATTCAACCCTTTATAGATCACGGAAAGCTGCAGAGAAGAGGTGTCTTGAGTCAGACACTGAAAGATGAATGGGGTTGGGGGCGCCTGGCTAGCTCAGTCAGTAAAGCATGGAACTCTTGATCTCAGGGTGTGAGTTTGAATCCCACGCTGGGAGTAGAGATTACTTAAAAAATAAAATCTTAGGGGCACCTGCGTGGCTCAGTCAGTTAAGTGTCTGCCTTCGGCTCAGGTCATGATCTCAGGGTTGTGGGATCGAGCCCTGCATTGGGCTCACTGCTCAGCAGGGAGTCTGCTTCTCCCTCTCCCTCGGTGTGCGCTGTCTCACAAATAAATAAATAAAATCTTAAAAAAAAAAATTAAAAAAATGAATGTTAAAAAAAAGATGAATAGGAACTTACAATAATATGTCATTTTACCTCTTTTTCTCTGAAAGAAAACCCAAATCAGTTTTAAAAAGCTATGTTCATGCTAGTTAAAATATTTGCAATTTTTTGTTTCCATCATAACATATTTCTTCTCTAATTTTAAATATTTATTTTCCTTATTTTATTAGTATTATTTTATTAATTGAACCAAAGTTCTCAGATGCATCAGAAAAAAAATTTGTTTTATTCAAGAAGGTTTTACAAGTTTCTACTCTCAAGTAATACAATGAATGGATGCCAAACTCATCACATTACTAAGTGGAGGTTGTGACTAAATGCAAGCCATGGCCTTTTGTGTTCAGGGGATGTTCCGTTCAGTTGGGTGGATGACATTTGCTGAAATTTGCCTCTCATGAAAATAGAGCATACATATTTTAATAAGCTTTCTCTATAAATACATAACAGAAAAAATGGGAAAAAATCTAAGTACAGCTTCAAAATACACATCTGCAAAAAGTTGATAGAAAAGTTCAATAAGAAGAAGGTTTCACCCTGGTATACCCCTTGATCTCTGACCAAGAAAAAGACAGAAGATTCTGAGGTCACTGCAGGAAAAATACTCCCCACTCCACGAAAGGGAAAAGGAAAAGAAAGGGCAGCTGGGTGTTGCTTTTGTGTCTTTAATTTAACTCTTTGTCTGCCTCAGTATGGTCAAAGTTTGTCTCACTTTACACAAAACTCTTGCCTAAATTCTATAAACAGAGGTTTAACGGAGGAATTGCTCTCTTATCTTGATCCCTCTTTTCCTAGCTGTGAAATTGATCGATGTTTTTAAAGCCCTAAGACAGCTCCCCTTGTAGATACGTTTTCTGGTTCAAAGGGGGGAAAAGGCCGAAAAAAATTATTCTGAGAAATACCTTCGAAGAAAATTTTAATGACCTAGGAAGAGAGCTATGTAGCTAGATGTTAGTCAGGCAAACCCTTAAATTAGTTAAGGTATTAAGAGTGAAAATATGTGACAAGAGAGAATTTGTCAGGCTCTTGTACTTATTTGACTCAGATTAACTTTGTGTAACAATGCACAAATTTCTTAGATTTAAAATTGTGTCAGATTTCGATCGGCTTTGGCTGAGATCACCAACAACTTAGCAGAAGAGAATCAAGAGTCTGATCCCAGATGTGTCACTGAGGACCAGTGCCACCTCACCTCTCAGTTCTCAGAGTTCAATTCAATTCAGCAAATATTTATTGAGTGCTTATGGCTGCCGACTTTTGTAAGTCAGAGAAAAATAATGAGATGTGAGGAAAATGTGACAGGTCTCAAGTAAGACAGCAGTACTTATAGAAAGCCATTATCATCGTGGGCGTTTTAAACAGAAGTTTGATTTAATTGCATTAATAACACCAACGATGTACATTCCTTTGTGGTACAGTAATTTCCACACTGGATTTTGATTTTTATCTGCATACTGGATACAAATCGTAGTCCCCAAGGCTTGACTTATAAGTAAAAGAACACCACCCCCCATCCAGCATCAGTTATGCACATCCCTAATAGCTCAGCTGAAGGACAGCATTAGCCATTATATAAACTAATTGGGTTAATTCTGCTCTGGAATTTAGGCAAATAATGTAACTGAGATAAACAGAGGGCCACTTATGCGTCTGCTTGTACACATTTATCTACACTTCTTATTTATACTACTAAATGCTTAAAACAACACTAGGCTATAAATTTGCCTTTTCTTTCTGATTCTCTTGGCAGGGTTTCTTACGTGCTTCAATTTTAAAGAGTGGAGTTCGGTCTCCTCTCAAATAAATAAGAGAGCCGTGGAAGGAAAAAACTGCAGCTACAAAGTAGTTCTAACCCATTAAACACAGATGGCTCACAGGGGGTTTAATCATCGGGAGCGAACACACATCACGCTGAAATATAGAGCTGTTTTCTATCACTTGTTACCATTTGAATGTCTGTCTCAGGAAAGTGAATTCCATATATCTTCCTGGCCATCAGTTGCCCTTTGAATACTCCTGTCTCTGATGTAGCTAGATTTCGCTTCAGAACTTACTGAGATGAATGAGCTCTTGCCACACGTAGAAGTGAAAGAAAACATTTCTTTCTCTGCCAGAACAGATGAGATTCGTCATTAGGAGAATGGATTTGACCTTGTAAAGTAGACCAAAGCAATTAACAAACAAACCCCTTTGGGGCAGATTGCCTTTATCCTAGTTCTCCAACAGGAACTTTTTTTATTTAATGCCTTCACAGCTATGTTGCAAAGACCTCAGAATCTGATCACCTGAAAAGAAGCTAAACCGTGGGATAAGAAATCATCTCTAATTTAAGCCTTCCCTTGCAAAGAGAATTTCATGGACGCTTAAAAAAATCACATGGATTTAACCTCAGCTATCATGCGTCAATTACCAATTATCAATAGGTCGTCTTGATCAGAAATCGTTGAAGAGCTCCATAAAACCAATTTGATGGCAGCGTATAAACCAAAACTAGAGATAAGCATTAGAACCTATATAAAATAATGGAAGACTCCGTTTGAGGACAATTTATAATATCTAAGGAAAAGATTCATTGCGCTTTGCATCTCTCTCCTCAACTCACTAATCTATTCATTTCCTAATTCATGATCTCTTTTCTGTAGTTTCCTTCCCCTACTCCTTATCTTTCTCTTTTTCTTCTTTTATCTATTTTCCTCCTTCCCAGAGCCCATCCCAGCTAAAACCCACTCTTCAAGTCTAAATTCTTAGGTGATATTCAGGGAAAGAGCTGCTACCAATCGCTGGGACAACAGCAATTGTAAAAAGGGCCTTCCTGGCTTTCCCCGGAGTGCATGTTCAGCATGCTATTAAAGTGATTGACAGAATCTTGAGTAAACCCAGCTGATAAGCCACAGAAAGGCTGCTCATCCACGGCGGACCTGCAACACTCTGGTCTGCTATTTCATTTGTCTTTCTGACCGGGTTTGTAAACCACTCAGCAATTCAGACACTTAGATACCGATTAAAAGTTATTGTTCCACCCTGCAAATGATGTTTAGGAAGTCATTCCTTCTAAAAATTTTGTGCATGTATTTTGCTCATTTTATATTTGTCAGAATCTACCTTTGGAAAAACAAACAAAATATAGGTAAGAGGGAAGGATATCAGACTAGCAAAAGACCTGAGATCTCAATGCATTTTTAAAAATTCAGAAACTTCACAAAATTTATTATGGAGGGAAATATTAAATTCACATTCTAATATTATTGTTATAATTTTGTGTATTATTATTATTATTATTATTATTATTATTATTATTTACCAGTAGATGGCACTGCACAGGTGTCGAAGGTGTCTACAATGTGATTTGGGGGAAGAGCGGATCATCCATGATGCTCACTGGTGGGAAATGCCCTCCGCTAGAGTTCTCTTCCATAGGGAGAGTATTATATCCAGGAGTCCCAACAGGTGGATGTGAGGGAAGAACATGAATTCATTAACACTCATTTTATTTATCAAACACTTAATCAGGGCTTACTATGTGACAAATAAGTAGGTTCTCTTATTTCCATTTTCAGGTAGGAAAACTGAAGCAGAGAGAGATGAAGATTCCCTAATGTCACACAGCTAGTAAATGGTAGGATAAGGACTGGCCCTGATAGTTGATCTAGTTGTGCTCTCTCTGCTTTGCCCTCTCTCAATTTACTAACATGAATTACTTATTCAGCTAGTCAACATTTTTAAGGCAACAGACTTGAAAATCCAAGGTATAGAAACGGATAGGCTCCAATCAGAAAACTACAGAATCTTAGGGGCTTGGGGGTACTGTTGAGGAAAGCAAAGAGGTCCTCGGGAGGGAGGGGATATGTTGGTCTATGAAGAAGAACCACCAACAAAGCAGAGGAGAGGATGCCATACATAAAATTCACCAATTCACCACCTTGCTTGGCAGCAGGATGCCGCGTATTTTTGAAACAAAAATATATTCTGAACGTTGTCCGACTCTATTTTATTTCTGGCTGATGTAGAAAATACTCGAAGTACTTCAGAAACTTTAGTAAGCAGATTATAACTTGTTCAGGTCCTGCAGCAGTACCTGCAGTAACTCTTGCCTCCCGCTTACTTGGGCATCTATGTCCCTACGACAGCTCAGAGCTCAAGCTTACCCAGAATTGTGCCATCGTGGACGTCTGGAGGCCCAGCTTCTCATCCTCTGGCCGTCCCCTACACCAGTCGAACATTTTAACTTAGTTTCTTCAACGTGCCTATTATCTGGCTTCATCAAGTCCTCCGTCCCTCGATCTTCGCCCCTTTTCTCTGACATTCTTCCATATCTACTTCTTTTCTTATCCTTCTTACCCCTCACAGCCCATCCTTTCAGCTACTCTGTAGCCAATACCGTCAAAGGCCTGCTATTTTCCTTTTATCACACCTGCCTCCACCTGGGCTAATGAACTCGCTAAAAAGGAATGTGTGCAGATTAGCTCCATTAAAAGAATGCGTATTATCTCCACTAAAAATGTGTGTCTTTGGTCCTGAAAGGAGCTTTGCATGGCTGAGTACAGTCATTCCTGCTTCCTCTTTTCCACCATACACATTTCGAAGCTTGTCTACCCTTCAAATCCTTAATTTAATTTAATGCTCTCCCACCTCACTGCACCTTCTTCACAAAAGGGGAAAAAAAGCCGTCTTAAGGGAACTGTCAATGTCTTGCCACGATAGCTACAACTATACCTGTATTAATAAGTGTTGCTTCCTTCTGATTTATTTTAGGGGAAGAGATATTCCCTTCTAATTCTAATCCTCATTCTCTATTGTATCCCTTCCAATCTTGTCATAGTTTTTCTGCCATCTTCTGTCTGTTTAAACTCCTTTCAGCCATTTACAACCAATCTCATTTGTTAAAAAATGGTAATAATAAAAGTTGGCAAAAAATCTTCATGCCTCTTCACTGCTTCCAGATTTTCTCCGAGATGTTCTATGAAGGTATATCTGCGCTCAATATCTTTATTTTTTCATTTGCCCCTCACTGAATATTCAAACCTCTGCAACACAATTTTGAGGTCTACCAATTCATGAAAATTACTTTTTTCAAGATCACCAATCTAAATCCAATGTTTGCTTTTCAATTCTTTTGACCAATTCTGTCTTTGGTTGAATTGTGTCCTCCTAAAAGTCCTAACCCTCAATGCCCATGAATGTGGTCTTATTTGGACATAGGGTCTTTACCGACTTAATCAAGTTAAGAAAAGTTCATCCTGAGTTAGGATGGATCTTTTTTTTTTTATGAGTTTATTTGTTTATTGGACAAAGAGAGACACAGCAAGAGAGGGAACACCAGCAAGGGGAGTGGGAGAGGGAGAAGCAGGCTTCCCGCTGAGCAGGGAGCTGGATGCTCGGCTTGATCCCAGGACCATGGGATCATGACCTGAGCCGAAGGCAGACGCTTAACGACTGAGCCACCCAGGCGCCCCAATCAGGATGGGTCTTAATCCAATGACTGCTGTTCTTAAGAGAGAAATTTGGATATAGACAGATAGGGAGAGAATATCATGGGATGATGAAGGCAAAGTTTGGGGCGGTGCATCGACAAGCCAGGCAACACCAAGGATTGCCAATAACCACCCAAACCAGGAGAGAGGTGTGGAGCACACTCCCCCTCAGAGGCCCCAAAACTGCAATGCCCATCAACACCTCAATTTCAGACTCAACACGTTGCAGCTGTTTTAAACCTCCCAGCGTGCTTTGTTACAGGAGCTCCAGGAAATGAATACAAAGTCTCAGATTCCTTTGGCACTTCCGATTCTGACTACTCCTTCCTTCCCCGTCAGTCATCCTCTTCCTTCTCCCTCGTTGCCCCCAGCCTACTCTTCCTCTATGCCTAAATGCGATTCTGGGTGTTCTACTCTGGCCTCTTCTCACTATCAATATTCTGTGCAGATATTTTTACTGCAATAACTGTACCCGTGATCACATTCTAGATCTCCTTTCTGAGGAGCAGAGCTATGTATCCAATCACCTACTGGCACGCTCCAGGCACAAGGGACAGAGAGAAGCTCAAATTGAACATAAAATCCCAACCCACTTCTACTTTCATATATATATCTATATATATATCATACATCATATATCATATCTATCTATATAGATATATAATAGATAAATATATAATATTATATTTAATATATGTAATCATGTATATAATTAATATAATTTATTTTTTAAAGATTTTATTTATTTGAGAGAGAGAACACGCAGAGGGAGGGGCAGCAAGAGAGGGAGAGACACCGACTCCCCACTGAGTGGAACTCAATCCCAGGAACCGGAGATCACGACCTGAGCCAAAGTCAGATGCTTAACCGACTGAGCCACCCAGACATCCTGATATAATTTATTTTTTAAAGCACTTTTAGGTTCACAGAAAAATTGAGAGGAAAGTACAGTGTTCTTGTGTACCCCTTCCTATTATTCATATCATCTTGCATTAGTGTGGTACATGGGTTACAACTGATAGGTCAATTTTGATACATTATTATTAACTAAAGTCCATAGTAAGTTTCACTCTTCGTGTTGTACATTCTATGAATTTTTGCAAATATATCTGCCATTACAATAGGATAGTTCAGCTGCCTTAATATCCGTCTGTGCTCAACCTATTTATTCCTCCCTCCATCTTAACTACTGGCAATCACTGATCTTTTTAGTGTCTCCATAGTTTTGCCTTCTCTAGAATGTCAGATAGATCATTCTACAGTATGTAGCCTTCTCTGATTGGTTTCTTTCATTTAGCAATGTGCATCTGAGTTTCCTCCAAGGTGTGTGTGTGTGTGTGTGTGTGTGTGTGTGTGTGTGTGGCTTGATGGCTCATTTCTTTTTGTTAAATAATCTTGAATGGATGACACACTGTTTATCCACTCACCTGGTAAAGGACATCTCGATTGCTTCTAAGTTTTGGCAATTATGAATAAAGCTGCTGCAAGCATTCATGTGAAGATTTTTACGTGGACATAAGTATTCAAATCATTTGGGCAAACACCAAGGAGCATGATTGCTGGATTGTATGGTAAGAGCATGTTCAGTTTTGTAAGAAATTGCCGAACTATCTTTCAAAATGACCGTTACTTTGCATTCCCACCAGCAATGAGCAGAAATTCCTATTGGTCCACATTCTCACAGCATTTGATATCGTCAATGTTCGGGATTTGGGCCATTCTCATAGGTGTGTCGTGGTATCCACCGTTTTAATTTGTGATTCACTAATGACATTTGAGGTTGAGCGTCTTTTCATATGCTTATTTGCCATCTGTATATCTTCTTTGGCGAGATGTCTGTTCAGATCTTTTCCCCATTTTTGAATTTTTTTTTTACTTGTTGAATTTTAAGAGTTCTTTGTATATTTTAGATACAAATCCCTTATCATGCATGTGTTTTGTAAAGATTTTTTTTCTCCTATTTTATGGCTTGTCTTTTCATTCTCTTGATAGCGTCTTTCACCGAGAGAAATTTTAAGTTCAATGAAGTCTAACTTATCAGTTTTTTCTTTTATGACTCAAGCTTCTGGTATATCTAAAATGTCATAGCCATACCTATGACTACCTAGATTTTCTCCTGTGTTATCTCCCAGGAGTTTTAGAGTTTTGTAGTCTACCTTTGGGTCTTTGGTCCATTTTGAGTTAATTTTTACAAAAAGTATAAGGTCTATGTCTGAATTCACTTTTTTGCACATTGATGTCCACTTGTCCCAGCACCACTTGTTGAAAAGACTATCCTTTTCCCTTGAATCACCTTTGCTCCTTTGCCAAAGGTCAGTTGACTACATTTGTGTGTGTCTATTTCTGGGCTACTTCTGATTTTCATCTTTTATTATTCTAACTTCCCCACTAGAAGCCTGAGGTTCATTCTTTATTCCCTTCTCTCTCATAATCCTGTGCTAAGCACTTCACATGTATTATTTAATGTAACACTACCATAGTCCTGTTCTATTATTAGGACCATATTAATAGTGAGAACCTGAGTTCAGAGACAACTCTACTTATATAAATAGACTGAAACATCTTTATTCTTTTTTTTTTTTTTAAGATTTTATTTATTTATTTGACATAGATAGAGACAGCCAGAGAGAGAGGGAACACAAGCAGGGGGAGTGGGAGAGGAAGAAGCAGGCGCCCAGCAGAGGAGCCTGATGTGGGGCTTGATCCCAGAACGCTGGGATCACGCTCTGAGCTGAAGGCAGACGCTTAACCGCTGTGCCACCCAGGTGCCCCTGGAACATCTTTATTTTTAACTCCCATGATGTATTACTACATTGAGCTCATAAGAAGCAGGGCAACTGGACTTCAGGATATGAACCCTCAACCATTACACTAATTTCTACATATATTTTGAAATCACAATGTCTCTTCATCCTTATGGCCATCATATTAAATCAAACACCATCACTTTTCAGAAAATTTACTAACAGTACTCTCTTAATGGGTTTCTTGCATCCAGTCTGGCTCTATTCCAGATTTTATTTCTTAAGCACAAATCTGATAACACTAAACATATACCATCTCATGGCTCCCCATCACCGCTAAAGAAAGCAGACATTCCAAAATATGTTTACAACACCCCACTCCATCCAAATCTCAAATTCTGCCATAATGATCTGTTTGTACTTTTCCACGGCACTGCTTGTGCTTAAATCTGCACCTTTCTGCATGTGGGTCCATTTGCCCCTGATGATCTTTTCTCTTTCTTTATCTGACTCTTTTCCTTCGGATTGTAACTTAAAGATCATGTCTTAGTCGAGTTGCCGGAGTTAGCAAATAAAAATACAGGACACCTAGTTAAAATTTTGTGTGACCATACTTATATTAAGCAATTATTCATTTTTATCAAAAATTCAAATGTAACTGTGCATCCTCTATTTTATCTGGCAACCCTATGTCCTGGGCAAGACTTGCCTGCAACCCCATCACCTAAGATTGGGCTAATTGCTCCTCTGATCTGCTCCCATAGCCTGTTCTGTGCACCCCATCACAGTACTCACTTCCTGTCTATTATTCATGTAATATAGCCATCTCTGCCACCATCCTTAAGGACAGGAATTTTATCTTTTCTAGCAGCATGTTTCCACCATCTAGACATCCAATGCTTGGTGCTCAACAAATGTTTATTAAGTGTTTTTAAATAAATGGATTCAACACATTTAATTCTAACCCTTTGTCATTCCAGTTGCTATTAGCTGCATGTACTATTCAGATATATTTCACACCTAATTTTGATATATCTAGTAGAAGTTGCTTTTTTATATTTAGCTTTGAAGTTCTTGGTTTGGAATTTTGTGAAATTATACACATTATCTTCAAGTAATTCCTGGCCTGCCTCCTAAGACCTCCAGGTCTTCTAACCATAAAGACAAAAGTATGCACAGTGCAATGGTTGACTGTCATCAAGACAGCAGCAAGTTGGTGGGCTCCTCTCCTTTCCAGAAGCTGGAAGTGACAGCTGAGATGCCAAATATTGCCCATTTACCTTATCTAAGGGGGAAAAATCATTATTTTCAATATTAGTCATTTATATGGATATTTGTTCTCCACAGTGTTTCAAAGAACACTAATTCCCCATGTTGATTGTAGGTGTTCTTCAAACGCAGCCATATGGTTAGGTTTGCTTTTCAGCTGGGTAGCACAGAATAGATTTCTGTCCCCGAGGAATTTTCAGAACTTTTAACATGTAAATAGGGAACCTTCAGGAGATGATATATAATACAGGGGATTTTGCTAGTTTAGCTAATCACAGAGTCTTTGTTAGTTATCACCTAATTTGGAAATACTAATGTAGATTTTGACGCTCTCCTCAGGGTAAATGAGGGTATTAACCAGATTTTATTGTTCAAAACAGGCTTTTTGGAATGCCTGACTCAGAGATGTGATTGTATAATTTATCTAATAGACCCAGCTTTATTAGGTCACATTCATCTGTTTTGAACTAGAGCTCCAAAAAGTTTCCAAAATAAATGTCTTCAGGATTTAATGTATATAAAATAAAGTTTGTATTTGACACAGAGATTGGTAAGCCCATAAGGAGCTATGGAAAATCCTAGAGCAGTTATATATAATTCAGATTGCTGAATATTTAGTATTATTGGATTTTAAAACAAGAACTTCAAAGGCAAGATACACTTCTCACTAATGAAAAGCACATGTGATATGGCTCAAGCCCCTCCACCCCCCATAGGCAATAGGGCAAAGCTGGTGTGTGATCAGAGTCCTCAGCCACCTGGGAGCTGCAGTTTGAGGACTCTACCTTCCCCATCATACTTACCTCCGTTATTTGAATGAGGTTGAGTGTTACCAGAGGTTAATATATATCGTGTTGCATCTGAAAGGTGGCATATCACCTACTAACCCAGAAGTAAGTAAGTTTGTTCCTACTATTGTTAAATACCATAGCGCTAATATTTAATAATAATTTCCATTTGTTTAACAGCGTATGCCAAGTACTAGGCCAGTTGCTTTATGTGATGACAGTGACAGCAGCTAATACTTTTGAACACTCGCTGTGCTATGCACAAGGCTGAATTTTCTATTTGTATTATTTCCTTTAATTGCTTCAATAACTCTTTGAAGTCGATCTCACTATCTATATCCATTTTACGGATGATGAAAATTCAAGCGGCTTACTCAGAAGGTATAGTAAGTAGCTCTGAGATGGGCTTTGAAATGCCCTCTATCTGGGACACCTGGGTGGCTCATTGGGTTAGGCAGTGATTCTTGATTTCAGCTCAGGTCACAATCTCAGGGTCACGGGATCAAGCCCTGCAAGGGAGCCCTGCTGTCAAGTCCCTCATGGGACTCCATCCTGGGTGTGGAGCCTGTTTGGGATTCTCTCTCTTCCTCTCCCTCTGCCCTTTTCCTATCACTGTCCCTAAATTAAAAAAAAAAAAAAAAAAAGAAAAAGAAAAAGAAAAAGAAAGAAAAGAAAAGAAAAGAAAGAAAAAGAAAAGAAATGATCTCTGTCTGGCCTGTGAGCCTACGTTCTTAAGCAGCATTATGCTATTATAATGTCCCAGTTTGGATAGATCTCAGAACATGAAATAGGTATCCTTAATACCTTTTCATGTGGAAGAAACTGAGGCTGAGAAAAGATATCTACTTTGCCCAGGATGTTGAGGGACTATGTAGTGGGAAAACGAAGGTAAAAATCATGCGAAATTACAAAAGTGGGGCGCCTGGGTGGCTCAGTCGTTAAGCGTCTGCCTTCGGCTCAGGGCGTGATCCCGGCGTTATGGGATCGAGCCCCACATCGGGCTCCTCCGCTGGGAGCCTGCTTCTTCCTCTCCCACTCCCCCTGTTTGTGTTCCCTCTCTCCCTGGCTGTCTGTCTCTCAAATAAATAAATAAATAAATAAAATCTTAAAAAAAAAAAAGAAATTACAAAAGTAAGCAGAAGCATCAAAGGTAAGGTCGAGGGCAGTGAGGACATACCGTTTTTGGCTGTGTGTGGAGAAGTGAGCAGAAGTAGAACCAAAAACAGAGTCGGATGAATCCCAAAGGGCAAAATGTTCTTCCTAACAATTCTGTTTCAGATTTTAAGGAAAATCTCCAGCACTTTAAACTTGATGATACTTTCTATCTAATTTACAAATAAATAGGAAAATAGGTTTGATGTACTATGATTTTTTTTTTTTTTTCTGCTAAAAACATTAGGAAATAGACCACTTGAGGTCAGGGTAACACCAAGAAGAATTTCCCAGCACTAAAATGAACCACATTGCAAACTTTTTCTAAGTGCTTAGCAACGTCCTGAAATGGCTCCATTTACATGAGGCTTGAAAAACCAAAGGGGCCTCTTGTGAACTTTTCAACCACAGAGAGGAGTGTGCTTTAAGAAAATATATCCAAAGTGATATAACAAGTGCTGCATATAAGTTGGTGAGTCTCCTTACTTAAAAACAAGTGTCAATAAAAGATATTCTTCCTGTTGAAAACCCAAATAGTTCAATCTTCAGACAGTAAGCTTCTGAAAACCGTAATAATGAAATATTATATGTTTAATGTTCTCTACTTTCTGTAATTGGTTTTTAATTTCTTCCATTATTTTTTCATATATGTGCTATGTCATTAAAGATCTCATGATTTCTTTTACACAATGTCCATTTGAATGACTGGGTAATATATTTGGATATTAATAAAAATGGACCCTTAGTGATCTCATACTTTCTGCTAAGAGGCTTTGGAAAATAGAAACTAAAAATCTGTCATGGTTGTTGCTTGCTTTCAAACAACCTCCCTTTCAAGCAAACTTCCCTTGGACAAAATGTGGTTCCAGCTCCCACAGGCCAGGTGCAGGTGAGATTATTAATAACAGTTGATATATCACAAAGGTCAATATAGCAAATTATTATTCTGCTAAGCACTTCATCACCAACTTTCAAAATCACTCCCACAAGGCAGCTATCATTATTATACCCAGTTTATAGATGAGGAAACTGAGGTTTAGAGAGATTAAGTAATTTACCCAATGAAACACAGCTAGTCAGTGGCAGAGGCAGGATTCAAACTCTGGCAACCTGACTCCACAAACCAACACATGTAACCGTTATGGTCTATATGGTCTTCCATGGAAAGAGCATTATTGGGAAACCAGTTCTGACATGACTGTGACCTTAATTTCTGTCTTCGATTCCTCAGCCATAAAATGAGGGGATAATCTAGCTGACCCCTAAGATCCACTGAAAATCTAATGTTCTATGATTCTCCCTAATTGTTTTAGCAAAACCTTAGAGAAATGACTCCTTGTGCAATGTCCAAAATGGATTATATTATAAATGGAAAAAATATAGAGAATGAATGGTGATTTATGAAAGGGGAAGTTAAAATCATACATATTAATAACGTATGAAGTACAGTGAACTCATTTAATGTTCCCTGTACATATGAAAAAATTGCTTTTACAGATGCCTTTGGCAACTGCATACCTAGACGGTGGAACTTAAACCTGGAAAACATTTCCTTTTTTTAGTTTTGTTTTCTGTACTTGAATTCAGACAGCTAATACGGAGTGCCCCTTTTCTCAGTGATATTCATAACTAATGGTAAATTAGAAAAATTTTGCCAGAGAGAGGTTAACCCCCGATTTCTAAAATGTGCTTGTCTGATTTCTTGGGTGTGACCAAAGGACTTCAGTCTTTGTTTGGGTTTTCAAGCGAACTTTTCCTCTTTGTAACTTCATCTTCCATTTTTATTAACCAGTCAAGCATGTTTTACTTTACACTGTGATAAGGGGATCAGAAACAGCTTCCCACATCTAAGACGATCTTAATCAATTGCAAGGAACACATGAGTGGCATGGTGTGGAAGCTTCCTGCCTTGAGGAGGAAGAGATCTCCCCTGGATTATTACTTTTGATTTCATTGATAGAGGGAGAAAATTAGGTAACCTTGAAAACAAGGTACTTTTGATTGTGAACCATTTTGAGAGGACATAAGGTGAATTGTCACCCCCCCTTTGACCTTTAACTAACCTTTCACTTTTAACATATGTTTTGAAGTGCCAGCCATGTTGATTTCCATGGCTGTTTGGCTACAAGTTTCAGAGAAACTTACCGCCTCCATGTCTTTAATCACTTTCTTGAACTTTGAATATAAGCATTTAAGATATTCCGAGGACTCACAGGAGACTGGCTAAGTGGCACTGACTATAAAAACTTCCCGCAAGATGTGTTAAGCTGTCCCTCATTCAGCAAACTATGAGGTCTTATTAGCCAGGATACAAAATAAGCAGCGTGGGCTCACTATGCATGTGTGGTGAAGTGGTGATTGAATCATGGAATCTATTGCATATCTAGAATTCCTCTTTGTGGCACAGCTACAGGTAGACCCACTTGTTTCTGGGGCATTCTCCAGGTCATCGCGGTGTGAATCAAGTTATTGTGTGCTGATAATGAGAGATGAAAAAATAAATGCATAGTTAATGTGATAGGAAACTGACACAGCAAAAATGAAAGCAAAGTATCAAGGGTTCCTTTTCTTGCTCTTTCACTGTGGAGTAATCTAACAGTGCAAATGCGCAATTGATCAGAAGCCTGCATAACACGGCCCTCGAAAGAAGAGACTAGTAAGTGTTAAGCACATTGGATTCTCTTGCTTTCTCTTTCGGCTCCTGTTAAATGACTCTAATTCTTTTTTTTTCCTATTGTCTTTGCCACCAATGCTCCCACCTCTGAAAAACCTGCCACTATTTTTTTTTTTTTTTTGAGAAGGAAGGTCACAAGAATGGAATGAAAATCAAGTCTCACTAAGGTCCAGGGCAAGGGCTGGCAACCTTCCAGAAATGCTTTTCCAAAATACTGTTCTCAAGTTTTCATTGTCGAGGGGGAAAGGAGAGAGGAGATTTTGGAACACTGAGAACCTCTGGGGATTATCCCTTGCTCAGACACCTCATTACAGAACTTTCACAGCAGTAGAGCCCTGGAGGCCAGAGAGATGGTGAAGAAGGACTTCATGAAAGCAGGAGTGTAGAAAGAAAGAAAGGAAGAAAGAGAAAGAGGGAAAGTAAGAAAGAAAGAAAGAAAGAAAGAAAGAAAGAAAGAAAGAAAGAAAGAAAGAAAGAAGAAAGAAAGAAAGAAAGAAAGAAAGAAAGAAAGAAAGAAAGAGAAGGAAAGTTTTCATTTGTGATATTAATGGTATTAGCTTCCAATCTATGTGCCACCAAAAATTACCTGCATCCAGATACTATTGTATTGGCATCTAGATACTAATTTCTAAAGAAATAATCAGTATCATTATGTCAATTAAATATAGTGATAGGATTTACAAACAGCATATAAAAATGTGTATTCCTTTGCTCTTCTGTGAGTTTCTAATGGGCAGCAATACATGAACCATGAGTGGCGCACAGGAAGTGCTCAATAAAAATTGTTGAATTAATTTAAATTACATGTCATGCATGGGCAATATAGGTAGTCATCAAATCTGAACACGTACTTTCTGGCAAGCAGTTTGCTAAGTCTCGTGGAGGATATAGAGGAACACATCCTCAGACATAGATTCTGGCCTCGGGGGGCTTACAGTTTAGCTATGATCATAATACAAGTTTAAAAGAAAGTTTTGTGTAATGTCAATTGCATTAAATTGATCTTGAGTGAATGAGAAAATCACGCCACTTTAAAAGCATTTAAGTAGACTTTCAGTTGTCAGGGATAGACAAACTTAAGCCTTTAAAGAAACTCATGTATTTACAAAGAAATTGAAGTTTCATTATTATGCAAATACATGTGTGTCAGTACCTTACAGCAGAATTCTCTCGTATAAAGACCCCAATCCCTTTACTATAACTGCACCAATTTATAGGTAGACCTCAGTGCGACACAGGTGTGCCTGTGTGTGTGAATGTGTACGTGTGTGGTTGTATGCGTATGGGTTAAGAACATGGGAGAGAAGGAGATTAAAAGAGAAAGATGTTCTAATGGCCTTAATGAACATATTTTTCATGAGTTAATGACTAAGTTTAGTTTGAAGAAAACGCTGTTCCTAAATATTCCACGTAAAGTGAGATAGAAAAAGGGAAATTTCTCCACCTTGGAATAAACGTTTAATCTATTCACCAGGTCTACGTGGATTACTGCATCTCTGCGTCTAGTCTTATCTATCAAGACCCATAGCTCATCTCTCATGCTACAATAGAGTGTGAAACTCACATCTGATCAAGTCACTTCCCTGCTTGAAACTCATCAGTGTCTTCAAGAGCCTCCGTTAACATTGTTGGCAAGGCCTCCTGGGACCGGGTATCCGCTGACATCTCTAGCCTTCCTCACTTGATATTCTAGCCCATGGCCGATTGTTGTGCAATCCTTGGATGCACTCTAAGCTCTTTTTGATCTTTTGGTTTTCCCATACACTACCTTTGTCTGTTTTCTTTCTCTCCTCTGTGTCTCATGATCTTCCTACCCTCTGAATTCAGACTTAAAAGTCACATATCAGGAGCTCTTTGCTGACCCTTTGCTGACACTGCCTTACGTGATTCTGCTCGAAGTTTCCCTAGCATCTTCTACTTTCCTGGTTATAGCAATTGTCCAACCTTGTTAAAGCGGTTCCTGTAATAATTCCTCACTACACTGTAACTTTCCACGAACATAGGGATAATGTCCATTTTGTTCACAGTATCTGGAACATAGTGGAAATACAATATTTATAGAATTCATTCATCCAACAAATACGTGTTCATTGGTACTAAGCGGTGTTCTAGGTGCTTGGTATTGCAGCAGTGAGCAAAATGGACAAAATTCTCTGTCCTCATGGAGATTCTCTTATAAAGGAATACGTTAAAACAAAGGAGGTTAACAATGATGAGTGCTAAGTCAAAAAGCGAAGAAGGAAAGAGGGATACAAAGTTGCTGGGGTGGAAGAGAGTTGTAATGGAGATGTTAAAAAAAAAAAGAAACCTCATGGAGGGGCACCTGACTGGCATGGTCAGTGGAGCGTGGACTCTTGATTTCAGGGTTGTAAGCTTGAGCTCCACATTGGGTGTAGACATGACTTAAAAAAAACAAAATCTAAAAAAAAAAAAAAAAGCCTCATGGAGAAAATTACTTGGATCCAGAGGAGAGGTCAAGGGGATATTGGGAGGCAGGGTGCTGGCACAGAGCAGGTAACTGTCAGGCACCGATTGTCCCCATGGTGTGTGAAGAATATCATAAGACCTAAGATCAGACATGTCACGGGGCCAGATTATTAAGGTTTTCCCAGCCCTAGTAAGAACTTTGACCTTTGGTCTACTTTTTATTTGGAAATAATGTTGGATTAGTAGAAGAGTTGCAAAGATGGTACCTGGAATTCTCTCATACCCTTGACCTACCTTCCTCTAACCTTAACATCTGTCATAACCATAGTACATTTACCAAATGGGTATATTAACATTGGTACAATATGGTTAACTAAACTGCTCAGATTTCATCAGATTCCCCACCGATGCCCACTTTTTCTGCTCTGGTTTTCCACCCAGGATGCTGCATTGTTCTTCCTCATGTCTCCTTAGTCTTTTCTCTTTTTTGTTTTCATAGTATGTAACACTTTTTTAAAAATTTAAATTCAATTAGCCAACATATCATTAGTTTTTGATGTAGTGTTCAATGATTCATTAGTTGCATATAACACCCAGTGCTCCTCACATCACGTGCCCCCCTTAATGCCCATCACCCAGTTACCCCATCCCCCCCACCTCCCTTTCCGCAACCCTCAGTTTGTTTCCCAGAGCCAAGAGTCTCTCATGGTTTGTCTCTCTCTCCTTAGTCTTCTCTTATCTGTGACAATTTCTTAGTCTTCTTGTGGTTTTTACATTCTTGAAATTTGTGAGGAGTACCAGTCAAGTACTTTGTGGAATATCCCTCAATTTGAGTTTGTCTGGTTTTTTTTTTTTTTCCTTTTCTTCTTATGATGAGGGTGGGGTTATGGATTTCTGGAAAGAATGCCTGCAGAGGTCAATGCTGTTCTCATCATATCGTGTCGGGGGTGCAACATATCAATATGGTTCACTGCTGGTGATATTAGCCTTCGTCACTTGCCTAAGATGCTACCTACTTTCTCCGCTGTGAAGTTACAATTTTTTCCCCATTCCATACTTTATTTGGAAGGGGAATTCAGCTCCACTTTCTGGAGGGCAGAGTAACAAATAATTTGTGGAATACGTCAAAACTGCCACAGAATTAGTGGGTCTTTGGGGGAAATACTTTGAGGCTATGCAAATATCCCATTTTTCCTTAAAGTTTTACCTACTCATTATAGTATTCACTAGTGGGTCTTGCCTGCAGTAATTATCCCGGTGGTGTTCTAATGGTAATTTTCTATTTCCCTCATTTCTTCTGTATTTGTTATTTGAAATTCTCCCATAAAGCAGTTGAGCTATATATATGATACATATAGGTATGTTGTATATATGTGATATATCTATTTAACTACGTGTATTTAAACTCTATGTATCTTTTCACAATAATTCCATTTCTACTTTTTAAGGGAAATGGGGTTTGCACATTTTAAAGAGAACGAAGTTGTAAAAAAAGTGGTTACTATTCCGCATCTCTAACTCCTCACTTGGCGAGCCCTGTGTGCCGACTTGAGTCTGACTGGAGACCTGCACTACTTGCGATTAGTGTGTCTGCTAAATACCAGCCGAAATGACATAACTCTTGCTCTCTGAAGAGTGCTTCAAGAGTTGGAAAGCTTGACATTTTACCTGATTATGTAGTAGGATCGCTCATAAAGTAAAAAAGAGTCCTTGGAGATAATAACATGTATTATAATTTAGTGTATATTATGTCAAATGTATTTTTATATCAAAATAACAAAGAAGACACCAAAAGTTTCTGAAGCTCAGTTGTGGACATTGGTAGAATGCTCGGGGATGCCATGCTGAGCAAATAGCAGTAATAAAGAAGCTCCCGGGACTGCAACTGCTTGGTAAATACTAGTCATCAGCTTGTTAGCATGACAGTTATCTTTCATTGTTTATCATCATAAGCCAAAAGAAAACACACTTACGGTAAAAGAGCTTCCTTCAAATTATTTTAATAAATATCTTTGTTTCATTTTTATTTAAGATCCACGTGCACATCTTCAGCACCCCATTACGACAGGAATTTTCAGATGGTTAAAGTAGAGCCTGGGTCACCAAGGGCTTCTTAGACACACGTAAATAAACTGAGATTTTCCTGCATACGCACATTCAAAGGAAACATTTTAGTGTGAGTCTTGTTGTCTAGGTGCCTAAATTCAACTGTCCTGTTAACCTCCCCACAAACAGGACCCACGGATGTTCCATTTTCATGTTTGTGGGAAAGTGATCCATACACAGGTTTTCCCCTCCCTCTTCTTCCTTCTTTCCTTCCTTCCTTCCATTTTGTCAAATCTTGCTTTCCTTTCAGCTTCTGACCCGCTACCTCTGTACCCTACCCCATATAATTCCTCCCTGTATTTTCTTAGCACTGATAATTCTATTTCTTCATTCGCTTTCCTCTTTTCTTCAGTCATTGCAGGGGAAAGAGGACCACCTGATCATAAAATACATTTCGCACAGTCACCTCGATCACCCATATGTTTTTTTTTGCTTGCACGGCACATACACATATGCACACTGGTTCTTTCCAGGCACAGACAAGTGTGATTGTTTTTTCTGTACCGGTCACATCAATCACAGGGTACACCCTTCTTTTTTTTCTCCTGACCTGACTGATTAAGTCAGTCAAAACATCAAACTGGTTTATAGGACTAGACAGCATCACTCTGTGTCTTGTTTGTTATGACATGCCATGGTTCCCTGACATTTTTGTAAATTTCAAGTTATGACATTTTCTTTGAAATCTGCTGCTACTATTTCTTAAGAAAGGTATCTGTGAAGTGTCCAGCTTTCAACTGCCCAGTTGGAAATCATCACTGTCTCCCGAATACTTCCGCTGTACTTTGATCAGCCCTCCATTAGTTCATGTGTGTAGTTGGCTGAACATGCAAATGTTTCCTCTGCTAGATTATACATTCTTCAGAGAGTAATTTCAAACAACAATTTTAATATTTCAGAGTTCTTTATATTCGGTAGGTGCCTAGGTATACATATTCTATGAATGGGTGATTGCTGGCATTCTAATTTTCAAAATTAAAATTTTGAGTTAATGCAAGCCAAAATAAAAAAAGACTATAAACAAATGGCAGCAGGAAATATGATACCTGATTTCAAAGAAAAAGAGTCACTATGGAACTGTTAGGTCTTATAGAAGATCATATGTAGCCCAAACTGGGAAGAGTTCATTTTTCCTATTCCTCTCCCTGGCTATATAGATCGATAGGAACAAAATTAAATATAGAGGAATTCTTGTGCTTATTTATGGAAAGAATTTTTTAATTTTTTTCATTGAATTAAAGGCAATGTAGGTTGTGGGCCAACACGCTTTGAAGCTTTTACTTAGATTGAAGTTTATGTAACTCCTAATTGGTAACATGTGCTCTGTGCATGTCTATGTATATAAGTGTACATACAGTGTACCTATGGGTATAGATATACAAGAGGATACAAATCCTCCTTATCTGTTTATATGCTTCCCCTTTGCTGCTTCTACAATTTACTATATCCGTCTAAGTACTGTCGTACTTTGACAAATAAAAACCATTTAAAAATGTATTTATGCACTTGTCTCTCTATATCACAAAAGCACATTTGCAGGCAGAGGAAAGAATAGAACAAAAAGAAAGAAGCGGAAAAGAGGAAAGAAATATGTATGTGAATGCATGCATTTGTGGAGTAGCTTGTTTCAGTTTGTGCCTCTGACAGGGGCTCCGTGAGCACTGGATCATATGAACAACTACACCTACACCTTTGTGTCTCATTCTCCACGTCTTATCTGGTAACTGAAAATGTCTTTTTGCTTGGGGCGCCTGGGTAATTCAGTCAGTTGGGCGTCCCACTTTGGCTCAGGTCCTGATCTTAAGGTCCTGGCATCCAGCCCACCTTGGGTTCCATGCTCAGCAGGGCGTCTGCTTGAGGATTCGCTCTCTCGTCCTCTCCCTCTGCCCCTCCCCTAGCCCTGCCCCTGCTCTGTCTCTCTCAAATAAATAAATAAAACTTAAAAATATATCTTCATGCTTATGCATACGTTCTAATTTTATAAATGAGCATACTCTATGCTACCAAAAATAACAACTATTAAAAATTAGAATAATAATCATGCTACCAATTACGTAGATAATGCAAAGCCTAAGTCTCAATTTTTCAAGTGTGGCTGTTTAACCAAAATGTAAATACAAGCTTCTGCCACTGCTAGTGAATTTTAAAAATTACAAAGCTTTTGCTTTCTCAAACAGAGTAAGATATCAAGAATAATTATGTAATTCATTTGATCAAGCCAGTTTTTTATTCTTCAGAGAGATTGTGCAATATGCCTGTGTTACTTAAAGTGAATAAATAGCCAGAAACTTTAAAAATTTTGTTACATAAAACATTTGTTCACTGTGATTATTATTTTTCCAATAATCCGATTTTACATTACATGTCAAAGCAACAACCATGTATATGATTTGCAAAGCATAAAAACCAAACATTTTCCCCCAAACAGGATAGCTAAAAGTTAAAAATACCATAGATTATTTAGTAAAATAGCATATTCAAGAAGCGGTCCCGATCTTCCTTTTTAATTCTTCATTCTAAATAAGTCTTTCCTTTTCTCAGAAGTTCCATGTTGTATATAATTATAAGAAACATCACTGAAATCTCTTGGTAACCTGGCTAACTTGAAAAGTTGTGAGTCCTCAATATATATAATCGAACAGCAAAATATTTGTTTCTGTGCCCATGGAAGCATAAATGATTTATTGATAATATAAATATGGACATTTCAGTTTCAGTAAATTAACTGGAAGTTGTCAGCCTTGAGTATGGTATAAGGAAAGCTTTTATTGAAAAGCACATAGAAGAAAGAATATCTATTTAAATGAGAATACTTAACCATGAGTCTGAAACAGATTCATTGCTATAATTTTTATTCTGATAGCATTTACAGTATGTGAAATAGTAGATGTCATGAAAATAAATAATGGCCTATTTGTTTTCTGGGATTTTATTTTAGGATCCAAAAAGAAAATCTTAATTAGTCATAGCGTCATAGTAACGAATGTATTTCAGCATTTTTCAAAAAAGAAAGCAGTTTTTTAAAAGTTTAGGCACATAAATGTCTCTGATAATCAGACAATAAACAAGGTTATTAGCCTTTTTTTTTTTTTTTTTACTGAATTCAATAATCTTCAAAACTTGTGTGTCAGAATTGGGCTGGATTTAATTATAAAAAAAAGTTCACAAGCCGTGTCTATAATATCTATGGATTAACCATGTATTAGGTTTAGTGAGTCTAATTTTTTCAGTCTAGTTGTTCACTGTAGACTCATTGTTTCTTCTTCACGATTTACATACATAAACACATACACAAACACACACTCATTTTATTAAACGGGCAAAAGAGTGAGGGGAAACTCAAACCTTTATTTCAACTTTTTAGTTTTTCTTCTGGGCTCTGAAAAGGGCTCTGAAGAAGAGACTGAAACTCTGCATTCGCTACACATTGGACTTGGGAGATTTTTTAAAAATTATCTTCTTTGAAAATTTGATCAGATAACACCCCTCGCAGTTGAGGACTGAGGCCCTAATGAGCCCACAAAGATACGCAGTTGTTCGCTGCCTGGATGACACCTGTGTGTCATTCCCATGCTTCCTCACTCTGATCCTCGCATCCTTTTCTCACTGCCTTGTGGTCCTCATGGAGTTTCTCCCTTCTATCCTCTCTCTCCATCTACCATCACCCTCTTCCTTCTCTTTTACGAAAGAAGTTCAGAAAAGGATGATTTAGATAAAATGAGGGAGGTGCAGAAATGTAAAAGGCAAAAATGAGAAGGAGAAGGGACAGCAGGAGAGGAAGTGGCCTTAAGATACTGATGGATAAGGGTGTGCAGGGCAAGACGTACGTTCTGCACGTTTTTTCTTTCATTTCCTCCGTGATCTCTTCCTGTCTTGAAGATCACTCGAGTATATGTAGATAAGAAGTATAGGAAGAAACACAGATTGTTTCAAAGCAAACATCTAATTCAGATATTTATCCATGAAGAGGCAATTCAGTATCTAAGGAATTCTTAAAGAAAGAAATCTGCACTTCAGAAGAATGTGACACTGGTCCTTATTGCAAATAAAGATGTGAATTCTTAAAAAAACAAAAAAAGAATGTGATGCTGATTTTATATAATCATCTAATCAATTATCATTTCCAAATGATTAATCTATGTTGTTCCTAATTCTAAATGTCTCAATTGTGAATATAGTACAATCCGTTTCAACTGCTGTGGCGGGTACAGTGATGGCATTTGGTTTGAGGCTTCCAACTTCATCTAAGTAAACTACAATTTCCGAAAGCATCATGTCTTAAAAATGCCTTCCCTGTTTGGTTGATTGGAACTTAACATACCTTTCATTTTCTCCAACAGTAAACAATGTTAAAAATGATGGCTAAGATCTCAGGATAATTCACAAAGACACACTTTGCCTGACACTACAGCCTGGATTACCCCTGAACACATATAAGAAACATTCCCCAAGAAGGAAAGATGTGCCTAACTTTACAATGTCCCCAGCAGAGGTGAGGCAGTCAGGTTCTCCTGGCTTCTACAAGGTGTTTTCCTCACATCATCTTTATTCCTTCTCTTTCTCCCCAAATCACAGTTGTGGGACATCAGAGCACATGAAGAACTTCTCATCCATACGGTGAAGTCCATTTTTATCTGCCTGATTTCATGAGGCAGGGAGTACTTGCCCAAAGCACAGGGATGGAAAAGAACTGAACACTTGCCTTGTTTTACAAATGCCAGATTTTATTTAATGATGAGGATTTTCATTTTTCCTTGGATTTTCTCAGGCAGCTAGTTGCCATCCTGTGTGTTATGTCAGACGGAAAGGATTCTGACTGTATCTGGCTGTGCAGACGCGGACATTTATTACATGGTCATGACAAAGCGCGGTCTGAGGCTGCACGTCTGACGAGTACACACACTGTGTGTATTTATGGCTTTGCACATTAGTGGAAGACTGGATTGCAAACAACCATTTTTAGATTTTTTTTAAAAGGCAAATTCTAAAACCAGAAACATTTCATCCTCTCCTGATGTGTTTTATAATTCCTTTATGGGAATGATGCTCTGCTTCATGTCTGTAAATTTCACTCGATTGCACCCTCAATTTAGGTCTGGATGCAGTCTGTGTGTATTTAATATTCCATCTCCAGACCTGGTCAAGGCTTTCCCTTAAACCTAAAGGAAATAGCGAAAGGAAAAACCCAGAATATAATATCTTAGGAAGACTCAGACTTGGTCTGGCTATGTTTAGATTTCTTCCAAATTTTGGCTCAGTTTTAAGCTTTATTGGCAGACTCATTCAGAACTGTGGCTTTATCCTCTCTCTCTCTCTCTCTCTCTCTTTTCATTTGGCTAATATGATTTGTTAAAACATTCTCTGTTTATTTCTTCTTGCTTAACATTTTTCCACACAGCAGGCATAATGAATTTTTGTTTATGATGGGCCGTGCTGCCTGAATTATGGTATGGAATCTGGATTTGGTTTCCTTGGAAAGGTATTTTATTGCTCTTTTAGCGGATTTATGCTGCTTCTGGTGTTCTCCTAGACATGAGTGTTTCTGAAGTCGATTGCTTAAGAGGAGTTATTTTTAAGGAAAACTAGGCAGTATCTGGTAATAAATAACTACCAAGAGATTTCTTGGTATAGGTGTAAACATATTCCCTACAAACTATCTTTGCATCTCAATTGTGAAATGTATGGTTAAAAAAAATATATATGCACCTTTTAACTGAAGTTCATCAAAGCTCTTTGAAGTGCCACGTGCACTGGGACTGGTTGATGCTGATAGACCACAGAGAACACATATTGAAAAAATACCCTCCCTAAAAGAGCTAAGGAGATCATATTTCTTTGTACAAGGAATATCGATATGGGCTACACTTTGAAATGAAAAGTTCCTGGTTTGTAACTGAAGAAATGAGTATACCTCTTTGAGATAGCCCATTGTAGATTTAAATTTTATAAAACAAACTGCTAAAGAGACCAAACTACAGTTTCTGGGGTTATGTGTCACCGTAACACATAAATTGACTTAACTTGTTAGAGCTTTCCATGAGAAGAATATTCATTAATTTGTTCGTTTTTGAAATGCATCCTAAAACAGAACGCATTTTCTTTTTACATCAATTGTTATGGTATTGTATCTTTGGGATACAAAGATAAATAAATAAATAAAAGCCAAACCCCTCCAAACCCATGTGGAATTATTTTTAGTTTATTTACTTGGGAAGTGGCCATCCGCATATCTGATGTCTTACAGAGTACAGAGCACAGCTTTGAAGATAGGCTGATCTCATTTGGAGTTCCAGTTCTACCTCTGAGTAAATTACTAACTCTATGCTGAGTATCAGTTTCCTCATCTGTAAAATAAAATTAGGAATGCAAAACTTGAAAGATTGTTGTAAGGACTAAGTGATGTAATGAGTACAAAATGACTATTACATCTGGCAAATATTATATGTTCAATAAATGGTAGCTAGTAGTACTTTTATTATTAAGCGTTCAGTGGTAATTACTGGATCTTGACAGACATTTTGAAATAGAAAGATGGGCATCTATGACATGTTTTCTGAAAATATATGCTTGTATTTAATGGCTGGCAAAATACAGATCAGTAATATAAAAATGGTATTTTAAGACAATGCTAATGTAATATTGTAGCATAAAGTAATTTTCCTCTGATAGTGTTCTTATTAAAGACGTTGCATTCAACCACTTAGGATCAAAGAACTTGAATAGAATTTCAGTGATTAAATATGATTAAAGTAGTGAAAAAATAAGACCAGGGATAAATGGAGCAAAAGAAGTATTTGTGGGTGTTTTCTGTTTCCTTCAGTTGAGAGTTGTATCATTTCCGTAGCATAGTTGTTAAGAGCACGGGTTCTGAGGTCAGACTGCCTGGATATGATCTACTTACTAATTTTGTGATCTTAGGTTGGTTTCCTTTTTGCTTCTATTTCCTTGCCTAATATTATAAAATTGGCCTAATAATAATACTCCAGAAACTAATTTTCATGCTTCCGTATGTTAATACATGTAAAGTTTTAAAAATAGTACTTCCTATGGGGAGTAGGAGATACAGGCTCTTAGCTATGGAATGAGTAAGTCACAGGGATAAAAGGTACAGTGTAGGGAATATAGTCAATGGCATTAGAATAGTGTAGTACGGTGACAGATGGTGACTTGTATGGACTTGTCTAATCACTACGTTGTACACCCGAAACTAACGTAACATTGTGTGTCAACGATACTTAAATAAATAAATAAACAAACAAACAAATAAGTACATTAGTAAAATAGGAAGTACTCAAGAAATTTAATAAAATTACATAGAGAGAAGGACAACGATTTCTATTTTCATCTTACTTATATATACAAAAGTCGGAAAAGTGTGGGAAATTTTCCTCACGTGAATGACATTCCTTTGTTACATATGAATCTAATGGTTTTTCTTTATATTATTTTCCAGAGAAGAAAAGCACAAAAATAAAACCAAAAAATTACTATTAGCGGACCTACCTTATTTTATTTTTCTTAGCATTTTCATGTAAAATTTTTATAAAAGAATCATATAAAATATCAAAAAGTATATGCCCCTGTGTTTTTATTTTTGTCCCTCCCTTTTAATGTTTTCAGAGATTTCCTCCTTCCTTTTAATATTTTCTGCTATATGGCCTGTTATTAATGTGATAGATACTGGCTTATAGTTCCTTTTTCATAATTCTAAAATTATGAACCCTGAAAACGGAAAGTTTTTATAACTTATTTGGTAGACAAACTCAATATAACCAAATAAATCATTTGATTATAAAACATGACCTGAAATAATCTATAGTCATTTTTTTTGTCCAATAACTGTGAATACTTATGTGTCTATCTGTCAGGAAGAACTAGTTATGCTGTGGTAATAAACCACCTCCAAATATAGTAGCTTGAAACAACATGTCCACTATGGTTTGACTATAGTCACTTGAGAACCTGGACTGAGAGAACACCTGCCATCCCAATACTGTTGGCTGTCATGCCAGGAGGGTAGAGAGCTGGAGAGGATCTCTGGTTAATTAATTAATACTTGACCTTAGAAATGACACATACCACTTCCACTCACAAACAGAACTAGCCACGTGGCTCCTCCCAACCACAGAAAGTATACTGATACTCTACCTCTGGTAGGGAAGAGACTTGGAAATATTTTTGGTAAACAGCACTAATGGTTGCCACATTATGTTTTACTGCAGAAACATGATTATGGTGATAATAGGTGATTACAGGGTGCAGTCCCCAGTACCTGACTGTGATCTTATAGATGACACATTGTAAGGACCCTATGCTTTTTCTAAAATCTAAGAGATTTTTCGATTGCACCAAGAAAAAATTTCAGATATGGAATTAAGAGTTAGTACTGTGTTGATCTCTAGGGATCTGAAGAATAAGACTAATCTCCACTTACATAGGACTCACAGTCCAACGAGACATGTAGAAGCCACGAACTTTCAATGCAACACATAATGCATTACATTAGAGATTTGATGAGAGTGTGATTGCAGTGGGAAGAGGAGTGAGTCAGTAGGCCTGCACTAAATAGGATGGCTTTAGATAGGGGTTGTGTTTAAGCTGGGGTTTGAAGCATGGCCAATAGGTAGATAAGCATTGAAAGGGATGATAAGCGTCTCTGATAGATTTTAATAAAAAAGGTTTTTGTTGGTGGTGCTGGGTCTATGCTTCGCTCATACACACATAATTTGTATGTGCATAATTTCATTGTACATACAACGCTTGTGGCATATTAAATATGATGGTGGTTCCACCATGGGGAAAGGATAAGAGATAAGTCTGAACTAAAAATTCATGCCCGATCATGAAGAGATGCGGTAGTAATGCAGTTTTAGTATTATTCTGTGGGTAGCAAAGGTGCTCAACCAAGTTTTTTGAAAAACTTGGGGCGTGAAATGTTCTATTCTCTGAAAAGATCCTCCTGAACGTTCACAAAGGATGGGATGTAGGAACGTCAACACATTGCAAACAGTGATTTATGAAAAGAGAAGTGCATCTTTTGTTCTTGTATTTAGTCCTTTTTAATATCATCTTTCCAACATAGAGCTTATATTCAATATTAAACATACAAACTAAAATCTTAAACATTTCTTACTTATTTGAGCAAAATAACATGTGGAGATACTCTTCATGTTTATGTTTAGATTTGGTTGACGTCGACATGTCCTTATGTGTGTTGCATTTCTGGAGTCCCGTCTGGTGTCAAATTCATTTGCCACTGTCATTCTAGATTTTAATTCTGGAAATATGTGTGTAGAGAATGACAGATGACCTCTGTACAAGAAATGATGTAAACACCTCTTAAAAACCACAGCTGCACTTGCATCAGTCCTTGAAGTGAAATTGCAGGAAAATCTCGGAAAATGAGGAAAACATGAAAAAATGGAGCAGTTTACACTTATGGAGGAAACACTTCATTGAGAAAGAGATATGGTATTTTGAGAAATATTGAAGTCAGAGATCCATCATTATATTTTGCACATTTTCTATAATTATGGAATTTACAAAGTGTATAGTCCAGTAGGATCATATGCTACTAACTTATGGGGAATATTTTGAAGTATGTTCCAGCATATTTTTTTCAATAGTACATAAAGTTTAAAATGTTTTTCCATATATTAAGTTCAGTTACTAACTGCTAAACTTATTGAGGTAGTAAAAGTGAAAACTATGTCGTATCTTCATCAAGGAGACAGCACTTGAGAAACACACTGTACTTAACTAATTAAATAAAACTAAGCCATAATAAAAATACTATGATATGACTTTTTGTTATAGAACAAAAATTATGGAAGACCTTCTTCTTATTGAAAAAATATCACTTTACAAGAGACTGATTAATAATTGCTTATGAAATATAATTCCCTTCTTTTTACCTCATCCTATAGACCAACATAGAATGGAACAGTGACATGAACTGGAATTTTTATTGAAATGGTTATGGATTGAAATCCAGTTTGTCACTTATTAGCCCTGGTCCTCAGCAAGTTGGTTCAATACTCACATGTAAATTGAAGACTGGGACATCAATATGTTAAAAAACAGAATTCAACTGAGTAAGCTTTAAAGATCTTATTAGCTTTATTTAGTGATTCGTGAATTGAGCAGTATCCATCTAGCAGATAAAATGGAGCTTGGAAGAGTTGAACAAAATGGGAGACTTTTGGGTGCCTGGGTGGCTCAGTTGGTTAGGCGTCCGCCTCTTGATTTCGGTCCAGATCATGAACTCGGGGACGTGGATTGAGCCTCACGTCAGGCTTTGTATTCAGCGCAGTCTGCTTGAGATGGTCTCTCCCTCTCTCTCTGCCCCTCCCCCTGCTTGCATGCTTTCTCTCTCTAAAATATACAGAGAAAATCTTCAAAAATAAAAGGGGGAGCTTTAATAGGCAGAAGTGAGCAGGGGCAGGGAAAGATGGATTACCTCATCTTTCTCTGGAGGAGAGTGGGGGTCAATCAGGTAGATTACCTCACTAGTACTGACCAGATTTCGGGTTTAAGATTACATTCCTGGGAGAAGTTGAAACTACAATTAAGTTAGGTAATGTGGATTTAGCCCAGCTGACTCCATTTTGGGTCTGTTGTCTCTCTTTTTTTTAACATAACATAAAGAGTTGTGCATGTGAAAGAAATGTAAAGTCAGTTCAGTGAGTAAGTTACACTGATGGACAAAGAGAACTATCATACCGTTCTGATTTCAGTTAATGGCCTGGCACCTCCTCCCACAGAAATCCCATCTTGATGTTTGCCGTCCTTCAAACGAACAAACTGTTATTTCCCAAGAAGTTTGGAAGAAAACTATTCCAAAGAGGAATCATATTGCATTCTTTTAATAAGAAGAATCAATTGGTGTATCCATGGAATAAGTTGTACTACAAAGAGAAAGTTAAGGATATCAGTAAAAAACAACAGAATGCCATGGAGATGTGGCAGGATAGGAGTACTAAAAATCAATTTGAATTTGGTATCTGTGGTATTGTGATTTATTAATAAGAAATATATGTTACGTCTTCAACCCAGTTCCTGAAACTCCTAAAACTCTTGGAATTTCCGGTGATAAGAGTAGTAAGGGTGTCTTTTGTTGTGTTAGTGAGGTGACTTTTGAAAAGCCCTGAGGTGCCCTGAGGATGGGGACTGGTTGCCAGGGGAACCAAACTCCTGATTAGAGGGTTGGAACTTTCACACCACCTCTCCATCCCATCTCCAACCTCCACGGAGGGGAGAAGGACTAGAGGTTGAATTGATTGCCAGTGGCCAATGATTTATTCAATCATAGCTAAGTAATGGAGCTTTTACAAAACCCCAAAAGGACAGTGTTCAGAGAGCTTCGTCTTGGTGAACACAGGGGGATGCCAGAAGAGTGGTATGCCTGGATTGGGCATGAACGCTCTGTGCCCTTTCCCCTATGCCTCTCTTCCCTCTGGCTGTTCCTGAGTTATAGCTTTCATAACACACTGGTAGTCTCGTAAGAAAAACGTTTCTTTGAGTTTCGTGAGCCACCACAGCAAACTAATAGAACCTGAGGAGGGGATTTTGGGAACCTCTAATTTATAGCAGGTCTGTCATCAGTACAGGTAACAACCTGGGTTTGTGGCTGGCATCTGAGGTTGGGGGCAGGTAGCAGTCTTGTGGGACTGAACCCCTAACCTGTGGAATCTGATGCTATCTCTGGGTAGATAATGTAGGATTGAGTTGAATTTTAGGACTCTCAACTGGTGTCCATAACATTGCTTGACAGTGCGGGCAACCACATCACCCCAACAGTCAGTGCAATTGGGTCCAGAACACAATTTAGGATCAAACTTCACATTAGACGAGACCCATAACATCATTAGTGTTTCGAAATACAAATGCCCCAAGATGAAATGCTCTCTTCCATTTCCAATATCTTTTCTGGCCTAATACCTCTTACTTTCCCATTCAAATAATTGATGTTCATTAAATTATAAAAACCTTCATCCTGCATTTGAATCTACTGATAACTTATTTCCATTCTGATTCTGTTTACAACCTTGAGTTCTAACCTCAATGCTGTAGTTTCCTGATGCTGCCATGCTCATTTATTCCTGTTCAATCCTCTTAAGTATTTTTCCTCTGATTGTTTTTTGAATCTTTATAATTCCAAAGATGCTATCCTCTACATTTTCCTCACACTTTCTAAGTGTGTATCTAGCGGGATGGTTTGAACTCTCACCTACCTACATATTTATTCCTAGAAAATGAGTAAGTTCTTTATCATGAAATAAAATGTTCTCTGTGAAGGGACTGTTTCTTTCTCTCTCATTGAACCTTATTCTGCAGCAATAACAGACTTCATACATGATGGCAGACACACCATGTATTCGGGAAAACAAGTTCTTTCCTTTCTGTGTAAAAAGATGGAATATACTTCCCAAACTCCCTTGCAGATAGGCGTGGTCGTGCCACAGTGTTATAGGTAAATGGAAGTGAGGTCAACTATTCCAGGACTGGTGCATGAAAACTCCCCATAGGCTCTCTTCTCCTTCTTTCAGGTTGCTGCCAAAAAGCTTGGAGACCTTGCCACCCATTGATGGTGGTAGAGATTTAATATGGAAGGATCCTGGGCCCCTGAATCATCACTTTATGAGGAATATCTTTGATGTCAGGAGGACTTGCTTTGATAGCACAAGGATGAGAAAAATTACCTTCGATTAGGTTTGAGTCAATATACATTTTTGGGTTTGTTGTTTTAACAGTTAGCAGGATTTTGGCTAGTACACATGCCTTACAGAATCAGAACTCTGGGACTTTGTCCTTGCAATCCTCTCTGTCTCGAAAATCAGTTTCGCCATTGTCGTTATTCAAGATTCAGCATGGGCGTTACCACTGCCAGAAAAAACCTCCTTGGGACCCATGTTTTTTGGTAGAAGCTTCTTGTTCCCACAGAATGTAAGCTTAGTCCTATTAGTGTGGTTCAACATTAAATTGCAATTACGTCCACTGATCTTCTTACCAACCTCCTCAACCAAGATCGAAATTTCATAAAGGGTAGAAAGCAATCATTTCGTATCTTCAGCCAAGCTTGGCATTGTGTTCCTGGCTGAAGATACAAAATGACTGCAATAAGTTTGCAATAAATTCTTGCTGGACTGACCTCAATGCAATTTCCTCACCTATAAAAATAACAATAATTCGGACCCCATATGGTTACTATGATGATTAAGTGAGGCAATCTATGCAAAGCACCTGGCACATAGCAGGTGCTTACTAAGTGCTCCTTTTCAGTCCTTCACAGAGCCTTCCTTAACGACTTGGTTGCAGAGTTTCATCTTTTTATCTTAATTCTCTCCAGTCAGGATAGAATTTGTCTCTTAGTTTTTTGATAATTATTTTACGCGTGTATTAATTTTCTCTCCTCATCCAAACTGTAAATCACTTCCTGAGACAGCTATGTTTTATCCTTCTTTCTAGCCTCATTGCACCTTGGACAGAGGAGGTGTTCAATATACACTTTTTAAGTTGGCTGAGATCTCTCTGTATGTATTCTATTATGTTGCATTAAAAACAGCTCCAAAGCCTGGTCTTCATGACAGAAAACAAATCTTTGGCCAAGAAATAAGCCAATGCATAAAACATGCTGTCAACTTGGCTTTCATACTAACCTATGCAGGTGTGTCTATGTTTAGGGAGTAGAATATTATGGAATATCAGTGCCAATTTAGGGGGGAGAGGAGTGCCGAGGGGTGTGTGTGTGTGTGTGTGTGTATGTGTGTGTGTATGTGTGTGTGTTACAGATAATCTGTAAAACACAAAAATTTCTAGTGCTTGGAAACCATTTACTGGATTTAATATCTGTACTTCAGGTTCTGACTCTAGAACCATATGAAGTTTTGTCAGGACTTAACCTTATATAGTCAAGGATCTCCTTATTTTATATCTTCTAAATTCCTCCAGGAATATATCCTCTCTTAAACCGAGCCTTCCATAGCAACAATACTCTGCATTTATCAGTTCGGTTTGCACAGGTTGTCAGAGTCAGGGGTAGTGAAAGGATGGGTGTTCAGGGTTGAAGCGGAGATGAGCTAAAGGTAATCTCTGAATTACAGCACAGGGAGGAAGAGCACAGTCCGGAATCAGACTACTGGGTTTCAGCCCTGGTACTGCCCTTGCTCTAGGAGGCAAGTTGCTTCAAGTGTGTTAAAACATCTGAGAAGTACTTACGAAGTACCTAAAATGTGCCTGCACTGTGTTAGGTGCTCAGCAAAAAGCAATGAACAACACAGACAAAAATTCCTCTTGCTATGGAGCTTACATTCTAGTGGGAGAAGGCGGGCAATAGACAACAATAACAAAAACATGTAGAATGCTAGTAAAACTTTCTGAGGAGAAATGAGAAGGAAATAGGGAAGACAGAGAAGGAGTGTTGGGGTAAATGGGTATGATTTTGTAACAAGAACATCAGGAAGGATCTCACTGAAGATATAACATTTGAGAAAATCTGCTTAAAAGGAGAGGAAGAAAATTCCACAAATACAGGGGAAAGACCTTTCTAAGAAGGAAATAGCATGTCCAAAAATTCCCAGCAACAGAAGAGGAGAGGAAGGTGGAGAAGTTATGGGCCCCTTAGGGCCTTCTGGGTCATTTCTGGGACTCTGGTTTTATTCGACTGGGTTGGGAAGCAATGAAAATGTTTTGAACAGAATTGTGACCTTATGTTTTTACAGGATCACTCTGGTTGTTGTGTTAAGAATAGATTGAAATGGGGTGAGGTCAGAATCATGAGACCAATCAGGAGGATATTGCAAAAATTTAGCCAAGAGTTTAAGAAGAGGCTTTGACCATATGGTAGCAAGGATGATACAGTAAGAGGTTAGTCCTGGAAATATATTTTTGAAAATAGAGTGAGTAGGTTTTGTGAGTGGATTGCAGAATGAGGGCAATGAGAGAAGACAGTCATGGATAACTCAACAATTTTTGGCCTGATTAAGCAGAAGGGTGGTCAACATTTACTAATAGAGGAAGGCTGTGGAGCATATTTTGTTGAATCTATCTTGATTCTATCTTGAAGCTATTCATTTTGCTAGGTTTGAAAAACCTATTATACATCCTAGGCAGAAAGATTCATGAATGTTAAATTTAGATTGAAAGATCTTAACTGGAGATAAAAATAAGGAAGTCAGTTCAGCATATAGATAGTATTTAAAGGAATAAGATTAGATAACATTAGTATGTGAGTATGTGTAGATAGAAAAGTTTAGGACCTACAAAGTGTACACAATGATGGGACCTGCCTCAATGGATCATTGTGAGGATTAAATAAGTTATACATGTAAAATGCTGATGGCATTGTCTGCTACATAGTAAGTCTTCAATGAATAGTAAATGTGGTTGTTTTACTTTAAACAATGTAGATCGAGACAGGCTCATTCAGATATCCTGAACCCCAGATTATGTTGTTAAATGAAGACTCTATATTATTTGATACAACAACCTTCTCATATGTAGTCTTCTCTCAAACGTATTTTCTTACAATTATCTAATAAAATAAAAGAAAATAATTGATATTTAATATTAGAATTGGAATTGAGCAATGGTTTTATTTATTCTGATCTTTTTTTCCAAAAGGAAGTGGACTTGTTCAGTATCTCTGTTCTATTTTTCCATGATATTCTGTTGCATATCTCTCATTTCATTTACCTCTATGTATCATAATCCATGTGTGCATTTTACCCACTAGATTATGAAATTCTTGAGGATACAGATGTGTCTTATTTATCTGTGTAGTCCTAGTGCACAATTTATGCAGGATCCCAAACGCTGCTCAATAAATACTCAGTGAATGGATGGTAAGGATGGGTGGATATCAACTGTGTGTTAGGCATTACACTAGGGCTTTTGATGGGATGGATGATTTACTTAATCCATAAAAGACCCTGGGCTAGGTTGGCATTATTAACTCCATTTAAAATATGGAAAAAATTATGCACAGAAGCTAATTGATATGCTTGAGACTAACCATCTAACTAGTTGTAATGTTTGTATTAAACCACAGGAATAATCTAACGCCCTCCTGTTCCCTTCTTTATCCAAAAACCTCTTGTTAATACATGTTTCTTTTAAAATAATTATGATGATGAAAGATAGTCATTGATCCTTGACTGAAAAACTTTCAAACATGTTAAGTTCACTAATAAGAAATAAATCTATGCTATTAGATAACCTTAATCAATAGCAGCCCTTATGCATCTTAAGCCCAAAGATAAATTATATTAATATGGTAATTAAATACTATGTATATTATCTGAGTGATCACAAACCTACCAAAAAAATTGAAAGTACACAGCATGTAGAATGTTTTTTCCTGAAATATTTAAGTGCATAGTGTCAAGATGATGCCCCAACATCCTCAAATACTTTGGTGTGTATCCATTACCAATGTTATGCTGTATGACCACAATACGACCATCACACTTAGGAAATTAACACCGACACGTTATTACCATTTAATCCTCAGACCCCATTCAAATTTCACTGGTTGTCTCAACAATGTTCATGAGCACAAGAATCCAGTTCAGAATCATGTGTTATATTTGGTTGCAATTTCACTTTAGTCTTTTTGAATATGGGACAGTTCCTCAGCTCTTACGATCATGACATTTTGGAAGGTTACGAGTCATTTATTTTGTTGAAGTGACTCTCAAATTGGGCCTATCTAATATTTCCCAATAATTAGATTCAGGTTATGCATCGTTGACATCACCACATTCTTATTATTCCATCCTGTTATATAGTGTATGATTTCAACTAGTTCCATGCTGATGAAACTCATTTGATCACTTGGTTAAGGTAGACTTCACTGCAAAGTTCATCTTTTGCCTTTTATAGTTAATAAGTATTTTTGTATATACCATGTCAATATCTTATTCCTCAACAAGCTTTCAAATAATTCATCTTTTTATTTATAACAACATGGTTTCAGAGTTTCTTTTATTTTTCAATGTGGTGTAATCTCTTTTTATCAACAATTTTGATGCTCATATCGTCACCGATTTGGCCCATGGTAACCCCATTCAAGCCGGCTTCTGTATTCTTTTGGCATGTCCTCAATCATTTACGAAGCACCTCCTGGCTTCTTGATATATGAAAATGTTCCATGCTCATTTTACATTTTCCCAGCCCCAGTCTGGATTAAAAAAAGAAAAGAAAAATGCACCAGCAAGTGATACTTTTAAAAGTCAAAATATACATGCTTATTTCCAATTTATCATTTTAAAATTTCTTATGAAACATTTTTCTTCATTTGTGTTATTATATACTTCAGATTTTCGGTTCAAGTTTCTAGCAAATAATAGGCACAGAACCAGTTTACAGAGGTTTTTTTTCAACTCACAGTTGCTAGTTTGCTTGTATTATTTCACCATGTATCTAAACATAAGAAGCAAAGAATTTTGGGGTCGAACAAGATCCTAGGGGCTGCACCATCCCAGCCCACTCCCATTGCAGAAATCTCTTTATAGATTCTTGACTGACTGCCACCCAGTTTCTCGAACCATTATAGAGACAACTTCACTGCTTTTTGAGACTGCCTTTTCTATATTAGATAATTCTAATCTTTCAAATTGAATCAAAATGCCTATTTCTCTGACTTCTACCCATTAATACTAACTCCACATATTCGTGCAAGACAGAAAGGACATACAACATTTTCTATGTAATGGCCATTCAAATACTGAAGAAGCTTTGACGCCAGCCTTCCCAGCCTTCTGGTCTTCCTTGATCCTGGTGAAATAGCTCATTTCCTTATTCTTCACAATACATGTTTTCCCAATCCCTCATTTTCTTCCACTATAAAAGTATATTAATCTACTAAGAAGATAGAAAATACCTCCAAGACTACGGTCTCTCTATTTAAATCTAATAATACAAAATTGTTATTTTACATTTGAGGTGTCTAAGAAACCATCTCTCTGCTTTATTTCAATGAGAATGAATCTCAGAATTGGGATCCACCTTGCTACAAATTCAGAAATTTCTTGGGCTGTGACTAATAACACACTGGAAAGTCTACATTCTAATATCTCTATACAGATACATTGCAACATAGTCATTTTAAAATATTTTAATAATGTATTGCATTTTTCAAATTCTATATTTCCAATAGTTTTGTGTCTTTGGTATAAGTGTAATTAATTTTCAAATATGATATTGAAGAATTTCCTTGAAATACATTTTAAATTTTAAATTAATTCCCAGAAGTAGATTAAAGAAGAAAAACTGAGAACGTTTCAGACCAGTAGAAGAACCTTAATTAAATTCCAGACCCATGAGCCCTCTGTTGAGAAGAGCTTACTCCTGATCCCTAATTTGAAGCCTTGGGATTTTAGAAAAAGCGTGATTCAGTTCCACTGCCATGGAGGTCCAGCGGGAGACTGGAAGCTATGGTGAGAAAGAAATTGGGAGGCCATATCAAAATGTCATGAAATAATTCTCTGCATAAGGGCACCTAACTGGGTGTCTAAAACGCTGAAAAGAGAATGCCTTTAGGAGAACTTCATGATATTGGCTTATGACCTTCTCTAAACCAGAAAGAACTTTAAGTAATTATGAGAAACCAGTGAATCTTACATTAAGCTCTCATTTGATAAATTACTTTTTAAACTTTGATTGAGAAATAATTGTGCACGTCCGGATTTCTTTGACCAGAACGTAATGCATATTAGTGAGACTGTGCCACAATTTTTTACCTATTTTACCATAGTAAATTTAATCATGATGTTCATTGCAGAGGAAATGGAAGGAGAATAAAATAATAGCATTTTGGGGGGAAAATGAATAAAAAGCAAAGAAGATAGAAAATAAAAGTGATAAAAACACACCAATGGTAGTGCTACTTTAAACCATTCGTGTTTGCATATTCATTCTGATAAAAAAGGGGGGAAGGAACATGCATTACTTTAATTCCCTGCAGAGGTAGCTCTTTATGACAGATATGGAATCAATTAGTTCATTCTTTCAAGAAAAAAAATGCAAACTCTAATCATTTCACGTGGGCAAGCAAAACATTAACTTTTAAATATATAACTTCTTAAAATTTTGCAACATATTTTGATGCATTTTTTTCTCTTCAAATGAAACTTTTTAATGACAAAGTAAATCATCTCCTAAAGGAAAGAAGCCTTTCTCAAAGGAATAAACCTATTTGTCAATTGAGAGAGTATGGCAGTCAGATACTGGTTATTTCATTTTACATTTCTCAACAATATAGCTTGATTTTATAGTTTTGACTGGTGTGATTAAAAGTTTTGATACTTTAAAAAAATTGATCCTATGTAGGAATAAAGGATTTATTTATGCATATTTTTTCCCTACTTTCTGTTAAGATTATTTAAATTTGGCAACGGAAATAACAGAGTATTTCTTAGAATGTTTCATAGCAAACATTAGTATCTTTCTAACTAAAGAATAGTCTTTCTATTGTTCTTATAAGGCTAAACCATAACAATAATAAAGAAATTTTAGCATCATGACTAAATAGGGAACAGTATTTAGTGGTTTGCTTTAAGAGTGATTCTTCTTTTTTTTTTTTAAAGATTTTATTTATTTGACAAAGATAGAGAGATAGAGACAGCCAGTGAGAGAGGGAACACAAGCAGGGGGAGTGGGAGAGGAAGAAGCAGGCTCCCAGCAGAAGAGCCTGACATGGGGCTCAATCCCAGAACTCCAGGATCATGCCCTGAGCCTAAGGCAGACGCTTAATGACTGAGCCACCTAGGTGCCCCCGCTTAAAGAGTGATTCTTAAACTAGTCTATTACAAAATGGTGCAAAAACGTTTTTCCTAATTATGTCTTATTGAGACAACCATATGTTCAGGTATCAAAGGATATCACAAGATACATTTTTTTGAAATATAAAATTTTACCTCTTCCTACATTTGCAGATTTCTGCCTTCACTAAAAGTAGATTTTAATATAAAGGATTTCAAAAGCTTAAATAAATGTAATGCCATATTAAATATCAGAGAAGAGTGAAATTTAAATATCCCCCAAATCGATTTAAGGTGGCCATTGTGAAGAAGGAACAGGTTCACTGGTATAAGTCTTTTCCTTAACAACAGTTCACTCATCGTTATTAATAGCTCAAAAGTTTCAATTCCAAAATGTATCAGATAATAAAAAATAACCCAAGTGATTTTAAACCTTTGATACAGTAACTTTTGTTCTGAGTTATTGGAAATTTACTGAAAAGGACTTTTAAAATTTCATGGATTTAAAGTTTCGTGTGGTTTTAAGTAATGCCCAGTTCTGCTGTATGTCTCCTGCCATTTGTGTCCTGGAGACATTCTGCTTTCCTTCCCTAATGAAGTGCATTAGTCAAGAGCTCAGTGACCTCTGACAAGGCTCAGGATGGGATTATAGCCTGACAGGAGGCAGCTGGAAGGAATAGTTGACAATTCACACTTAGAGTAATCCCTGAAAATTGCAGGGCAGTTATGAGGAAGTAACAGTTTGGCTCCCTTGTGAAAAAGACTAATAAAAGACATTTCAAGTAGAGTTTGGGACACTAACTATAGTTTCTAAATTAAAACTAAATCATCAAGTTCCCTAAGCACCAGTCAATAGGGAACACGTTTTCATGAATAGATTCAATCTACAGCCCTATTTGAAGCAGCTACCACTTTAGTTCGTTGATAGAAAGCTCATTTAGCCAATAGATTACCTATAATTGACTATACTCTTTAATAAAGCTTTAACACATCGCACATGTAAAAACATTTCAGCAAGGGCTCACGGAGAATAATAGTTGTAATCAGAAATACAAAATGGTCATTTTCGGTAAAAATTATCACAAGAGATCAATAATACACATTTTGTTGGCTTGTATTTTTCTAACATGCTGTTTAATCCAAACTGTGCATTTTTTCAAATAATAACTGCTCTGCTATAATTTTGCTTAAAATCCCATTGTCCACCTAATAGCAAAAATATTTTGTGAAAATAACTTTCAAAGATTAAATATATTAAATAATTTTAAATCCTCATACATATTACATCATAATATTTTATATAATATATAATGAATAATATACATGTTTTAAAAATACAGATACCTTAATTTCTCTAGTAACCTCTTCCTGTAAGTCTCAGACTATCAGAGCTTTCTTCATGTTATCTGCTATGATTTTCTTGCAGTTGTGACTGAAACTCATCCCATAATAGAAAAATGAAAACATCAGAACGCAATTTCCTTGGAAAATTCACTATTTTTATTCTAACTTTGAATTTCCACCAGGTATAGTCTATGTTGATTGATTTATACCTAGGGGGCACCAATAAATGTGTGATGGATAAAATTCAAATAATTCGTAGCATTGTTCTCCTAATTGTGCAAAGTACAGGGAAATAGTTTTCCGAGTCCTATAACAAATAGTATCTGACATCCACTGTGTGACACTCTGTGAAATGCTGAATTCTGTTTTGCTAAATGTCTTTAAAATTTTTTTCGCTCTGCAGTAAATTCATGGTTTAGCCTCTCCCCTTACTTTGTATAAGTCTACAATGTGTTTTAAGAAAACATGGTTAATAAACCCATTTTTAATCCTATTTGGCACTTTGTAGCACTTTTTGTGCACAGGTGGAATAACCTTCCTCCCAAACAAACAAAAATACCGATTTCCTGATTTTCTACCTAAGAATAATAGTTTTTTTTTGATCTGCAAACCTAGTGTCTATGTGTCTTTTAAAAATATTTGTTCTCTCAAAGATGATCAGAAAACTTGCTCAAGTATGACCCTAATGAACTATCAGCATTAAGCCTGAACGTCCACAATTAGGTTTGCTCATTTCGATGATCTGAGGATGGCTAAAGGAAAGGAAGGCGACGGGATATCTGCTCAAACACCATTGATGGGCGAACCGCTGGTTTCTTTCACAAGATTTTGAGGTGGGCTAACCTCTCGCCTGTAGGGGGACGTCGTGGCTCCGCAGTAACCGACTGACTCCAGACTGGGGAGGAGCTGGAGCGGTCGTAGGTAACATGGTAGGCTGACGGTCTCCTGGGTCTCCCTCTGGCATGTGCACCAGAGCTACTGATTGACACCGAGTGTCTCCCAGGTGAGAGAGCTGCTTGTTCGATGACCAAATTCAGTCGTTTTCTTCAGTTTGATGTTACTCGGGAGCATGGCAAAATCTTGCTAAGTTTAGTTTTTTGCTTCCCCATTCTTAATTTACATTTTTAAAGAGAATGTTAGCTAGAAAGAGCTATTCTTCCCTTACTGATGTGCATGTACTGAGATGGAATGAGAGCAATAGGGCGCTTACGTAAGGCTTACAGGATGACACGCAGCGTACCGTGTTCTCCGTTCTTGCAAATTACTTTAGGTGATTTGTTCTCACCTCACAGGTTGCTCATTTTGACTTTTTTTCCTTTCCTATAAAGACTGATATTTTTCCCATTCTTGATGAGATTCTCAGACACTCTGCTAGGTAGGTTAAAAGTCCGACTTTACACAGTAAGACCCAAACTCTGACACTTTGAAGATCCCTGGTCCTGAGTTACTTGTTCAGTTGCTTCAAGGTTTGCCTACTTTTCTCATCGGTAGAATTGAGATTAAAGTCCCATAATTCATAAGATTGTGATAGTTAAATGAGTGAACATAACTGCACATGTTTTGTAAATTTGAAGTCCTCCTAATCGTTTAAAAGATTAAGCTATGCTTTACTCGTTTCTTCCTTTAATCTACTTATTTGTTGCTAATGTATGTAATACAACCGAAACTAGATTATATTTAAGGTGAGTTTTTTTTTTTTCAGAAAAGCTTAGATATAATACTATCTAAAAGATGTTTTCTATGATTTTGAAAAAAATTAACTCTGGGAGGTTAGTTTTTTGGATTTTATGGCTACACACTCACTCATCTAGTATTTCTTTTATGGCGGTTGATGGACAGAAAATAATGATGAGAAACATGAATTTTTTCCTGTTCTGAGCATATTCAATATGCTATAAGAGGCTTTGTGTTGTTTGTAACTTTTAGGAAATGACAAACACAAAATGAGACTTTCAGAAATTTCGAGTTGTATTTAATACAAAGTCAATGGCCATCTAAAAACTGCTTACCAAGAATGCCACATGTTTTTTAGCTACTGTTTCACTGTTTTTTAGCTACTGTTTCACTGTTTTTTATTCCTTTTCTAACCTCACTTTTAAACTGTTTAGGCACATCTGATTGTTTTGTTATGCAAAGTATCAATAAAAATGTGAAGTCTAGCATAAAAAACTATATATTTCAAACTTCAGTTTCAGTGAATACGTGTTTCCTCTCAGATGTAGTAAAAAGTTCCGTGGTTCAATTGCTCAGCGGTGAATCCATTTCTTCCAAAATATGCTCAGCATTTTAGGGGTGAGGATATGTCTTTTAAAATGAGTCTAGAGAATACCGCAGCACTGCTGCGGCTCAGACTTAACGCAGTTACCTTCACCTGAAACCAGCCAACGTTTCCTTCTGCCCAGTGAATTGGTTTTTTCAGACCTCATGACCTTCCATGCAGCAAACTCATAATGAGTAGCTCGTGTATATGACTAAGGTTGATTATTTCATGCCATGTATATGACTAAGGTTGATTATTTCATGCCATGATTATTTCATGCCATGCAAAATAAAACTTACTTGATGTTTACCGTTAGGTTCTTTTATGTGGCTAGCATTTCTGTGACGTCCTTTTGGCTTTTCAAACTCATCTAGGTCATCGGAATTGATACTGCTGTTGGAGCTCAGGCTGCACGTAGCGCCAGCCTGTCTCCTTGAAACTCAGGTTTAGCACGCATGTCTGTGTGTGACGAATAAATCATTCACTTGAGCATCTCCTGGGGGACTAGACATAAAGATGCTATAATTCTCCAGATAAAGAAACCTCAAGATCAGAGACCATTTTTATAATTAGGTGTATGCTAATGACTAGTATAATGCCTAACATGCATACGACATGTTTGCGGAAGGTTTCAGTATGAAACAGGAAGCTAGAGGTTGTTGAGCGATGATGACTTATAAGAATTGTGTGGTCTTTATCTCTAGCTTTTCATAATCTCCTACGTGACTGTTTTGCTCAGGTTATTATCTTCTGACCCTTACTGCTCCTTGGATGTTCTTTTTTGACTTTAGGGAATGTGCATATCATTTCATGGAATGCCCAACTGCCTGATACAACGTGGGCCTAGATAGAGACTATTATATCAACTGTGTTTAAGGCATGTCCAACCTGATAACATTCCCTATTTGTTCAAAGTTCATTGAAAACCATTTCATCTGGGTTCTATATATAGGCAATAAAGTGCAGAGCAAGATTTTTCTATCTCAGGGGAAGGAGGAAGAGCACCTCATATTTACACAGTATTTTCCCATTCAACTCCTTTAACTCATTTTCATTCACTAAAAAAGAATAAGCAGAACAGATTCCATGAAATTCTATGTAAAATTGTGTATGCAGGTATAAATTTATCTGACAAAGTGTTCAGGATCTTTTTTTAATCCGATTTTCAAACGATTTTCTGACCTCCTCTTTCCCCCAATTTAGACTCTTTGATGTTGGAATTTTCTGAATAAGGCGGCAGAGGAAGCGGAGCCTCACTTGGAGTGGTCGGGGCATGGGGCACAATGGAGCATACCTGAAGACGAGGCCAAGAGGCATTTGTCAGATGTGAGAAGCCTTCCGGCTTGGACTCATGAATTTAAGCTGCATCCTATGACTCATAAGAGGAGATTACAAATTTCAAAGCAGGGAATAACAGTGGATTTCTTTCTTTTTCTTTAAGAAAGGTTAAGTATGGAAAGTGTACTGGGGTAGAAGTAACTAGGGCAAGGAGCAGTAGGAAGGATATTATAATAATTTAAAAGACGATGATCTTTTTAAAGTGGCTCAGTTGGTCAAATGTCTGCCTTTGGCTCAGGTCATGATCTCAGGATCCTGAGATCGAGCCCCATGTGGGGCTCCCTGCCCAGTGGGGAGTCTGCTTCTCTTTCTCCCCCTGCCCCTCCCCCCTGCTCCTGCTTGCTCTCTCTCTGGTGCTCTCTGTCTCTCTCTCTCAAATAAATAAATAACATCTTTTAAAAAAAAGATGATAATCAGCTTAAATAAGGGACAGTCATAATGTATCCAATAGGAAGAGTCAAAGACAAGGAACGATCCTTGGTGGAAACAAGAGAGCACATGGAGCTTAAAGAAGAAAGGGAGAAGGGTAGGAGAAGTGGAAGAACTGTGTGAGAGACGTATGTTGATCTAGGGAGGCATTTTCACATTTTCCGACACGTACAAAACATTCAGTAATGCTTAAGCAAATTATAGAATGTTCTCTTTAGGAGTATCACATATCCAGAGAGGTCAAATTGTTTAAGGATTTACACTAACTAAAGACCGTTACAAGGTTACTGGCGACCTCTCTGAAAGCAAATACAACAGATTTGTGGGCACGGAAGTCATAGTTTAGAATAATGAAGAGTAAATTCGACCTGAGGAAGCTTTCACGGTGAGGAGAAACTGCTCTTATAAGTTTTGCCAAAAAGAGAATAACTCAATTCAAGAAATACTTATTGATTAATATTTTGCATCAGGTTCTGTGCTTATCACTATGTTCCCCAGTGGAGTTTAGTGCCTGGTGGAGAAAACAGGGATTTAACGAGTAAGCTGAGTGTTAAGAAAACGTAAGCAAAAGATGCCAGGGACTAATATAACAAAGGATCTGACCTACTTTAGATCAAGGAAGACCTCCCTGGGAAAGACACAACTAAGCTGAGAAGGGGAAGGTGAGTGGAGGTAACCAGCAAACTCTGGGGGTGGAGGGTGGGGAGTGGGCACAAAAAAAGGGAAAGAATATTACTGGCTGAGAAATATGTAAAATGATAGAAACAAAAGAGATGATAAGAGTTTTTAAATTGTAAGGTAAATCATACTTTATGTATAACTTTCATGATAAATCATAAATCAAGTTTAGATATAACTTTCATGGATTTACCACTTCATGTAAGAAAGAGAGCAGCACTAATTATATGAAAGCACTCTGTGTTCCTATTCCAAACTTTTTGTGTATCCTTTCCTCTTTCTTCAGTATGCCGAAGTAGGAATATATATCTTACATAGTCAATATATAGTTACTGTGAATGTAGTGTATGTTACTTGTTTTGCTTTATATTATTAACAAATGTGTATATGTCTAATTCCTATATCGTTAAATTTTGTTAGTTTCAGAATTGTATGTAAACTGAATCTTATTACATATACTATTTTATGATTTTCTTTTTTTCATTCAACATGATGTTTTGAGAGCCATCCATGCTTACTCTGGTAGTGGAGGTAAATTCACTTTCATTGCTGTATAGTTGTTCAGTGTAAAAGATATCAAAATTTATGTGCCCATCTATTAGGCAGTTTTTCTTACTGTTTTCAGAATTTTGCTTCACCAACAATACAGCTCTACAAATTCTTGTATATCACCTGTTGCCCAAGTCTGAAAATCTCCTGGGGCATTTACCTAGGAATAGAATTCTGGGTTATTGGACGTGAAGACGCTTAGCAATACCTCGCAAAACCAAAATGTTTTTGGCACAAAAGAGTCTTTGAAGAACTGAAAGAATTTGAGGTTGTCGAAATAGAGACAGGATGGTAGGTTATGAGGAGATAAGATCAAGGAAAAGTTTGTCAGCGTGTTGTGTGTGTGTGTGTGTGTGGTTTGTATGTTTTCAGCAACGGAAACATAAGCATATTTATGAGAGCACATGGGAGGAAACCAGTCGAAGGAAAGATTCTGACGATAAAAGTGAGAAACTGCATGATTAATGGTACAAGTTCCCAAAGGAGGCAGGAGAATATGAGTTCAAGATCGTAAATGAGAGGGAAGAAACTGAAGCTCTGAGGCGTCAAGTAAACAAAGATCTAAAGGCTAGAGTGCAAAGCAGAGAATAAGAAGAACCTTCAGTTACACTCTTGGTATTGTTTTTCACCGGTTAAAACTGGCAAAACGAATAAACACACACACACACACACACACACGCACACACTAGCAGTGAGGTGTAAAAGTAAATACGGTATTCCTTTATAATTCAAAACAAATAATGTTGCAAATAGTGAGAAGGTGTATGGGTTATAGATTTTCCCGTGGACTGACTCAAGTTAGCGGGGGACGAGTGTGAATTAAGTCCATAAGCACAGTGTAAATATTTGAAAGCTGCTCTCTTGGAGTTATCCCTTGAAAACTATCTCTTGCAATTATGCTAGTCACCATTTTCCATAAGCATTAAGATGGCTCAACTACGTTTTTAAAGTAACTGAGCTATGTTCTTCAAAATGATACGTATAGGGTTGAATATTCTTTTTCATACACTATCGCTTTTATTACAATAATCAAGGGAACTATATTTGACCATTACATTGAGCATTACCAACACAAGGACCAAGCTGGGAAAATTGAAACATTTGACATATATCTATGAACAGCTACTTGAGTCAGTTGGAATGACTGTATCTATTAATCAACTGCTCATGAAGAAGTGTGTATGATGGCTTTTAAATTTTTTTGCAAAATCCATATGTGTGTATGTGTATATGTGTGTGTACGTACATAACATTCTGGATATATAATCATATATATATTTCATATATACATTTATATGTAAAATAATTGTATCATCTTTTAAAAACTATTGTTAATTCTTTTAAATGGTTAGACTTTTTGGGAAAGCTAATTTTTCTGAAGTTAGAATATGTGTTTCAGGAGTCAAACTTTTGCCTCAAGAAATGGCTTTAGAAGGGTCTTTTTAAAAATGTGCTGATAGGTAAAAATTAATCAAAGGAAGGATAAATGCTTCCAGACTTTCGCTACTGCTTGTATCTAGGCTAGACAAGCCTATCTCGGCTCATTGTTATTCCAGTCGCCTTATTTTCTTTTCATTGAATGACTCTGCTACCAGTGTCTGCTTTATGTTTTGCAAATACTTAATCATCTACTTGTTTTGTCCCAGAGGAACTTTTTGTTTATAGATGCAGCTTAAATATATATGTGCTGCTTCCTCCCTCTTTGATACCTTTAAGGATCATTTCACTAAAAAACCCTTCCTGTTCCCTCCCCCTTCAAGTCAATATTCGTGCCTCATTTTTGTTGCTATTGGAGGTCAAAACAGCAAAAATCCCCTAGCCATGCTGGCGTTAGCTTTAGTGAGAAACTGGCAGCTATAAGTTTGAAAAAGTCCACATAATTTATATGGTGTGGGCAATATCTTTAGCAGTCTGCATGAGAAAGATTTCCAGGGGAGGCTTGCTGCTCTCCCACTCTAATGAACACCTCTGTATCTCACATGAGGTCACCAGCATCACATATGCATTTATTCCTTTGGAAAAACTACCATGTGAGGAACATATTAAATTTGACATGATTTTTCCATTGCTGCCAGCTCTAAGGTCACAAACAACTCTAACCTCAGCTGGAAAGATAACACTTTATTTCTTAGGGTCTTTTAAGAGGGAGCGTTTCCATTTTCGTTATAACCCAGGTCACCTTAGAAAAGATTTGTGATTACTATTTGTAAGAGAGTGTTTTAGCTTCTGGCTAAAACTCCTGCTTTTTTTTTTTTTTATACCGGTCTGGTTTCAGCATCTGTTCTGTCCTTTGCTCCTGGTGGGGTACAAAGGGCCACAATCCATTAAAAAATGATACTTTTATCTCCACTTCCCCCCTCCATAGATATGTTGAAAATAGAAGCTATATAAAAAAAAAAGTTATATAAAATTCATGTGTCCAGATTTATAGTGGAATTTTGAAAAGATCCTATTGTAAACTGAAAAGTTATAAGCTGGCCTCCCCAAGCTCGTTGCTGATAACCTCCTTCATCTGTCTTATGTCTGGGAGCTAAGCTTCACTCAGAGACTAGACAACCTTTCCAACTCTGAAGTCAACATGAGAAGAAACAGTGATGGTGTAGGTAGGAGATGATTTATATACCTCCAACTCCTCTTACCTTCCTCAGACACCCATGGAAATATTTCAGTGACTTTTGTACCTTATTTATGCCCAGAATAGTTTGACTTTTTTTTTTTTTTTGCTTCAAGTAGATTAGTAACTTTATTGACTCTAGGGCTCATTTAATGAGTTCATTTAAAAAAAGAGATCATACGGGCAATTTTCAAAATATGTTCTCAGTCATTATCTCATTTAGCTACATTAGATAATTTTAAATGAAACAGATGAAACAAAATTACCCTGTTTTCCTACCCTATTGAAAAAACTGAGGCTAAAAGTATTTAAAATAAGTTTGTCAAGGTCACATGATTAATAAATTACAGAGTGGAATTCTAGATTCCTGACTCTTAATCCAGTACTTTTTATTATGTTGAAATATGAAAAATTTTTCTCCATTCACATTCGGAATCTTACCCTGACATTTCATGTTAAATGTCTTTCCTGGTTAGAATCATGCTTAGACAAATTTGCTTTAGCCGATTCTCAGCTGCACAAAAGCTCCTTTATCTGTGGTAGCATAAATCAATTAACCTCTTTTACGTTCTGCTGAAAGTTCTAAACTTCAAATGAATTGGCCATTAACTTGGACTGTGTGCCCAGTGTACTAACAACAATAAAAACAAACATCTATATGATGTGCTGAATGTGCTGTTAACATCAAGTCAGTTTTCTTAAGCATTCCTAGAAGGGGGCCATGGGGAGTGGGCCCTGATATATTGTACAGTGGCAAGTTTGGCTGATAGGGAAGCTGTTATGAGCGACTCTACTGCAAGAATGGCTATGATCATTTCAGCTGGCTCTCCCCCGCTGCCCAGGTCTCGTTTAGATCCCAGCTGGTTAACATACAGGCCAATCAAGTAGTTTTTAACTAGTCTCCTTCTAACAGGCATGGGGCAAGAATTCCAGCATTCTGTGCAAGACACAAGTGCATACTCGGAGTGAAATTCTCACAAGTACACGTCGGGAAAATGGCCAGAGATGCATTGACTCAGCACTTTGCATGTAATGTATTAAGCTTCATTGTTTTTGGTTTTGTTTTTTTCCTGTGAGGTATAATAAAAATAGTCCATTTATTTCACTGAACAAGAGGCCATCAAAAGCTGTTTGAAACATAACTAAAATCATGCACATGGCAAAGAAGTTGGCTGGAGTTCCAAAGAAGGGATGCTAGAAGTTTTCCTTCTTCCCTTCCCACCTTCTCTCCCTTCCTCTCCCCTCCCTCCCTCTTTCCCCCTTCCTTCCTTCCTCCCTCCCTCCCTTCCTTCCTTCCTTCCTTCCTTCCTTCCTTCCTATCTTTCTTTTTTTCTTCTTTCTTTCTTTCTTTCTTTCTTTCTTTCTTTCTTTCTTTCTTTCTTTTTCTTTTCTTTCTTCCTCCTTTCCTTTCCTTTCCTTTCCTTTCCTTTCCTTTCCTTTCCTTCTGAAAGAAACGCTTAATCCCCAATGCAACCTGTCACTGTCTTGTAAAGTTCAGAGCATATAATATCAATAAATAACTGCATACATGTTCTCCATTTTTTATTCCCATTTGGGTAACCGTTGACTACCTACCCTAACATATCACGTGGTGTGTAACATAGGCCATACCTATGCCTGATTTCTAACTCTTAACACAGGCAACTCATTACATGGGCTCCACAGAACCTGAGCTGGCCTACACCCTGTTTATTCAAGGAGGCAAATCTCCAGATCCAATGTTTGAATGTCTTGGGACTAACAAATGCTATCGAAAGTGTCTACATGCTTATCCTTAACTTCTGAACTTCTCTCTTCAAGGTTTGTAACAACCAGTTCATTAACCAAACCATGGTGCCTTCTTGCCTGGCTAGTGCCAGTAAGTAGCTTTCCATTTCGATTTATCTCTTCTACTAAAGTTTCCACGCAGAAGCCAGGCCGATCTTTTTAAAAATGTAAGCAATTGAGTCATTCTTTGCTTGCGATCCATCATGGGTTGCCCTTTGCACTTCACAGTAGACACACTTAGTTGACAAGAGGACCTTATAAGAACTGGCCCCTGACTATCTCTCCTACTTAATGTCTTTCTGTGCTCCCACTTGCCATTATGGTTCTGCCACTTGGCTTTGTTTTTATTTTAGAACTTCTGTGCTTGTTCATCCCTCTGCCTGGAAAGCTTTTCCCCTGCCTCTTCCTAAGGCTGAATTCTGCTTATCTCTAGGTCAAGGATGGACAAAGTTCTGTAAAAGACCAGATAATAAGTGTATTTACCTTTTGGGTCAAGCAGTCTCTATCACAACTATTCAACTCACCATTGGAGAGGGAAAGCTCTAAATGAATGAGAATGATTATCTTCCAATAAAATTTTATTTATGGACATTAAACTTTGAATTTTACATAATTTTCATGTGCTATTCTTCTTCCTTTAAAAACAATTTTTATTTTTATTTTTTATTATTTTTATTTTTTAAAGATTTTATTTATTTATTTGACAGAGATAGAGACAGCCAGCGAGAGAGGGAACACAAGCAGGGGGAGTGGGAGAGGAAGAAGCAGGCTCATAGCGGAAGAGCCTGATGTGGGGCTCGATCCCATAACGCCGGGATCACGCCCTGAGCCAAAGGCAGATGCTTAACCACTGTGCCACCCAGGCGCCCCTAAAAACAATTTTTAATGTAAAAAAAACCCCATTCTTAGTTCAGGGGCACAAAAACAGGTGGCATGGCTTGCAAGCCTCTTTGTTTCACCTTTAGCTTAAATGTCATTTGGTAAAGACTTTCCCTAACTTTTTTATCTGATTAAGTCTATTCCTTATTTCAGCGCTGTTATTTTAATTTACATCACCTTTTCGTTTCTTTCCTTTCGGTAAATATTTTCTGGGTTTTTTTTTTTTTTTTATTTATTTATTCTGTCTTCATTTAGTTACACGTTCCTTGATCTTGTCTATTCCATTAGTCTCTGTGTATCTGCAATTGAAGTAATGCCTGGTACGTGGTAAGTGCTCAGTATTTGTTGACTAAATTAATTCTGTTAACTCATTTCACTATAACTCAAGTGCTTTAAAAACCAAGCTATGCCAAACTGTTTTGTGTGTTTTAAGACACAGAATGGAACTTGACACAAACATCCTGTTATCTCTCTCATTGTGTCCTGTCTTCAAGCTAAATTTGAGAGACTGTTTACTCTTATTTGCTCCATCCACGAAGAACAGTGCATAACAGTGCAAAACCCCCCTACCTTTTACACATTCACACTGTGTACCATATTTTGTTTACAAAAAGGTCATAAAAAGAGACAATGCACTATTCTAGTCTTAAGAAGACTTATTCGACATTCAAATTACAGTCATTATCACAAAAATGGATTCCTGTGGTATCTTTTGAAAGTCTCATGACATGTCTTTGAAGACTCATCTGGGTAAAGAACCAGAAAGCAGCAATAGTTTTGGCAGTCATTGTTGATGCCCATCTGGTACCCTGCTCTTCCCGCCCAGGACAGCAGACCCCTCTTTTAGCCTCAGAGTGAATGTTGATGGGTCTTCGCCAATCTTGACAATTTCATCCTCTCTGCTAATGGAATCACCAGTCAGGGGACAACGACACCGAAAGAGGTTAATTAGAGGCTTTTGTGAAAGGTTTTCCTCCCTGTCAAAAAAGAGACACCAAAAGAGAAACTGCCCTTCCTGTCTTTGAACAAAGTTATGCGAAGACATGATGTCTGGAGCCGTGGCAGCCTTTTTTGGAATATGAGTGGAAAGCTAAGAAAAATACAGAGATACCGCCTGGGACACTGGAAACTACCTTCCATTTCTGTGAAACAATGAAATATTCCCTGGATTAGGCTAGTGATTCTCCAACTGTAATGTGCCTCTGAATCACTTAGAAATCTTGTTAAATTTAAGATTATAATTCAGTAAATCTGTAGGCTTCCAAGTGAGGTTGATGCTATAGGCCTAGGGTCTATACTTTCAGTAGCAAGGAGGTAGGCCTCTGTCAGTTTTGTCCTTGGAGCTGAAAGCAACTTACCTGATACATTATGCAGACCTAATCTGCATAAAGAATGAGAAGCTGATTTAGAATGAGAAGCTGATTTCTCTTTGTCTCCATTTACACAGTCAGACTAATAAATATAGCTTATATAACTTTATGTTGCTTTAATCAGGAAAAAAACCATGTTATTCTGTCTTAACAATGACTCTGCTTTTCTGTGAAAAAAAGGAATCAAGCCGCTAGAGGCTGTCTCCTGTGATAGTTATGAGTTATATGAAAACGAAGCTTTTGTTGGAACTTTAGCATTGTGTTTTCACTTGATAGTGATATAATTTTTATCACAATTTTTCAAAAATGATAAATGTTGGAAACAGATCATGTGCACTTTCAAAGATACATTTACTAGTAGATACATTCATTTGGAAATTCAATGAATTAAAAAGAGAGTTTGCTCTTTGTTGGCTAATTGAACATAATAAAAAATTTTAGAAACTTTAAAAAAGTTTTAAAATGTTAAAAAAAACTAATGATGTACTATATGCTGGCTAACTGAACATAATGAAAAAAAATAAAAAAAATAAAAAAGTTTGCTCAACTAAACTTTTGGACAGCCATGCAAACCACCATTTTTGTTGTTGTTACATTAAATTTTTTTCAAATGTGTTTTTGGAGTTATGTCAACATAGACTGAAATGAATCAGAGCAGAGACCAAAAAATCAAGGTAGTAAAAAATTGAAGATACGTCTAAACACTAAGAAAAGTCCCATTTTCTAGTTTAGGCCTTTTATTTTGGTATGTTAAGGCATAGCTTGCCCGGAACAATGCAAAGGTGACAGGATGCTGTTGTGAAATGATAAACAATGAACAAAATTGCGTCAGTACAGAAACTGACCTGGGAAAATAGAAATGACAGCTTGAGGATGAAAACTGTTGGCCTCTCGTGGTAAACGCAGGATGACTTCCTCTGAGGATCGCTTGTTGCTTATGGGAAATGACACTGTATTTATTGCGATTATTGCTTCAGTGCAATATCATTTATCCAATGGACTAAAAACGTGTTTTGCGTAATGAAAGTAACTGTTGCAAAGAAATCGAATTTCATCACACTCCCTTTTTCATATTTTCCAAATTAAAATAAAGGTTATGTCAAAATCCAAAGTTCATTCTTTTCTGAGAATGAGCAGCGACTCGGTTAGCAGCCAATCGCAGCGCGGACCCCACTGATAGGTCACGAAATCAATTCAGCATTCCAGGACCACAATGCTAATTTTGGCCAGTCTCTGGGAATCTTTGTCCAAATAATCAGGGTGGGGCTGACTACAGTTTTGTTTTTTTTTTTTTTCTGCCAGCAGGATGCTTCCAATAAAATTTTCTTCTGTAAATCTCCTTCCTACAAGTGCTTATTCTCTGATGAAATACTAAGAGAAAACTTTTCGAAATTTCGTAAATTTTCCTAGGCACTTAATCAGATACATTTCTACAAAAAACCCAGGATCTGGTCTAAAAGAGATAAGGAAATGAGATGGTTATCTAGACCCCAGGTTTTTAGGCAAATTGTTACTGAGGACAGATTTATGTTTTGCTGATTGGATAGAATCCATGACCGCTCACACCTCTCCGAATCAGAGTATTTCCAGTCACTAACTATATGCTGACTTCGAGTGCTATAGATTTATAAACAGTAATACCTATTGCTGTGTTCAGTGTTGGATGATTCCTATGCTCTCTGCTTTTGCGATGTATGGCTTGTTTATGTGTTTTATATACACAGCTCATATTACATACTTTTAATATTCTATTACAGATATTAAATTATAAATTGAATGATCTTAGATTAAAAATTATAGAGGCGCCTGTGTGGCTCAGTCGTTAAGCGTCTGCCTTCGGCTCAGGGAGTGATCCCGGCGTTGCGGGATCGAGCCCTACATCGGGCTCCTCCGCTGGAAGCCTGCTTCTTCCTCTCCCACTCCCCCTGCTTGTGTTCCCTCTCTCGCTGGCTGTCTCTATCTCTGTCAAATGAATAAATAAAAATTTTTTAAAAAAATTATAGATCAACATAGAAATATCCCTTAATTCTTTAATAATTGTGGTCATTTATGCTCACAAAGGAATAATGTTTAATAAAAAATTAAACTTGGCCAAATGTTTTATAAATATTGTTACATAAGAAGTTTAATAAGATGTTCATGGAGGAGTCTACATCATCACGAATGCTGTGGATTCCTGTTACCAACATACTTGATTGGATGCCACAATAATAAATATGTGAAAACAGGTCATTTTCACTTAAAACTTGTTTGGATGCATTACATAAAACCCATGTGCTCAGATTCAGCCACCTGGAGCAGACGAAGTTTCCTAAACCAAGTTATACATGTTGGGTCCTATTGCATAATCTCATGCTGGACTTACTCTTGTTTCTTTATTGCAAAAATTTTTTTAAAAAGTGGCTGTGTTTGGGAGCAATGCAGTTAGAATACCAGAATCAAAGATGTTACTATTCCATTTAGATACAAAGATTCCATATAATTCCATAAATTTTTCAAATTTCCTATTGCACTTATAACTCTAGGTTTGCTTTCTCCAAAAAATATTCAATGTTCTGTTATAAATTATTTTTAATATGGCTAAAGAAGGTCTGGCAATTTAACATTATACAGTTAGAAAATATAGAAAGAATTGATAATATCTGCATGTGTTCAGCTAAGTCTTATCTTCAGAATCTTCAGATGAAATTTACTTACAGTTAGATTTTTTGTTTTCTACAGTAAAAGAGCAAGTGAAAAATCAATAGATCTTTCTTTAAGTTTAAAAAGATGCCGTGGGCCATTGTTAAACTCTAGTTTACTATGGCTATTGCAGAAAATTAAAATTATATGATGCTGTCTTCTTTTTAAAAAATCAATAAAAAGCCATTTTCTTTGAGCTGTGATTTTCAAAATTATAGCCTACTGGTTTGGATTCACTGTACAACCAATTCAATGATGAACACCATATGATCATTAGAAGAGCTTTAGCAGAACAAGCTGTTATAAGAAAAATGAGTTTAGACATCACAGATAGCCTACATATATTTGGTTTCCTATATTTGAAGATCCACAAGTAAACATAATAATAAAAAAACCTACTCTGAAACTCATTTTGTGTAATAGCATTTTCTAGTATAAAAGACTATAATACCACATATCGAGGTAGAGGTGGTCCTCACTGCACACTGAGTACTCACTGTGGGCCAGGTGCTGTGCCAAGCACCCGATATGGATCTCTCGATTCTTCATGCCACAGGCCCTGAAAGGGAGACATTCTTTTTCTCTCTCTTTTAAAGACCTGCAAACTGGGGCGCCTGGGTGGCACAGTCGTTAAGCGTCTGCCTTGGGCTCAGGGCGTGATCCCTGCGTTCTGGGATCGAGCCCCACATCAGGCTCCTCTGCTATGAGCCTGCTTCTTCCTCTCCCACTCCCCCTGCTTGTGTTCCCTCTCTCGCTGGCTGTCTCTGTCAAATAAATAAAATAAAATCTTTAAAAAAAACACAAACAAACCTGCAAACTGAGGCTTAACATGGTTGAATAACTCGCTTCATGTCAAATCTTTAGCAAGTGTTGTAGCCAGATTTGAATCTAAGCAGTCTGACTCCAGGGTGTAATATAGTTGTTCTTAAATTGTTGTCTTGACCCCAGTTTTGAGGCCCCTAACTAGAGGCTGGTTAGTCACCTTCTTAATTAAATGCTGATGAAGTCCACATATCAACCACTTTGCTTTTCGAGCTTGCAGACTCAGGACCTTGGTGTGCCAGCCCTAATCACCCTAGAGCTACGTACTAAACAACGGGGACAAAAGCCTTTTGGTGGAGCAGGTGAAATTATTCGAATTAGCCAATCCTCAGGGAGCCTGGGAAGCCTAACCTCACCCCACTTGCCTTACTGCCTCTTTACAGCTCCAAATTGCCATTCCCCTGCCCCCGGGTGCAACCCAGTGTGACCCACCAACACTTGGGGTCTATAAGTAGCAGAGTTCTGCCTTCCATCTGTTCCAGTGTCATGTGGTGTCCCACCATCAAAAGAATCTTTAAATCCTATAAACACAAGATCTACTTCCTCAACCCCTATACTGCTTTCCACCTGAGTGATGTACAGTGAAGGTACTTAAGCAGTTATTCATCAGTTTAGATCTATAACTACTATGAAAACTCTAGACCAGGATTGTAAATAACAACCCTGTTAACTCTCTTTTTCACGTACACTTCATTGGTCTAGATTCATATTAGCTAGAATTCGTTACAAGCATTCCACCTAGTACTTTGCTCACATGTACCAATGAAGGCATATTTAAGGTAAAATTGAATTTAATAGGACAAAAGAGAGGTTACCAACTTTAAGAACAAGAATAGGCCTATACTTTCTGGTAGGTTTATGAATAGGAAATTGATAAGCAAATTAATCAGAACAGGAAAAGAATTATAATATTTGAACAACTCAACACAGTAAAAACATGAAATGACTTAAATGAATAATTATTTCAAATAGGCCCCCTACACGTAGATACTTAGAGGCGAAAGCCTTAGTGTTGATTTCCTTTCTTGGGTGTGGGAAAGATGTGGTTGCATTGTGTAACCTGCTATATGAATTACTTTAATAGTCTAATACAGAGTTTGGAAAACATTGTTTTTAGAGAATCATACAGTAGGGGTGCCTGGGTGCCTCAGTGAGTTGAACATCTGACACTTGGTTTCGGCTCAGGTCATGATCTCTGGGTTGGGAGATCAAGCCCTGAGTCTGGCTCCATGATCAGTGGGGAGTCTGCTTCCCTTTCTCCCTCCTTCTGCCCCTCCCCCCCTTGTGTGTGCTCTCTCTCTCTGAAATAAATAAAGAAATCTTGGGGAAAAAAAAAAAGTCAGTTGGCTTTGAGGGCCATAAGATCTTTGTCCCAAACACTCCACTCTGCCTCTGTAGTATGAAAGCAGCCATTAAATTAGTGGGTATGTCTGTTCCAATAAAACTATTTACAAAATCGGACAATGGGTTGAATTTTGCCCATGGGTCATAGTTTGCTAACCACCGGTCTAATACTCAGAGTTACGATTCTAGCTTCCTTTCTTTTCCATGATTGACACATTTTTATATAAGGGGATATCAGTTTAGGAAGTATGAAGTCCACATGCTAGGGACAAAGTAAGTCTAGAATGAACAGCCCAAGACATCTCTTTGCAATTCTAGTTGAATTATAATCATAGTTCAACTAGACTTTTTAGGACGGTTGGTGTAGATCACATAGAGAAAGAGAGAGCTTTACTGTGATACCGGGAGCTTTAGAAGACCACCAATATTCACAGTAAAGTTTATCTGACCTGTTGCTCTGCATTGGCTAATTTCTAAAAAAAATAATGTGTCCCACTAAAACACTCACCGCTTCGGTGCAATGAACTATTAGTTGGGACTAGAAATGAAAGATTATCTTTTGTATGTGTGAGTAACCGTAACAGTAATAATAGTAACAATAATAGGTGCTAGTTATAGAATATTTACTGTGTGAGATTCTGCCTTATTCTTTAAGACTCAGGCCTGTTCTGTCCAGGAAACCTTCCCTGACGTCATGGATTGGGTTTTATATCCTTTTACTCCTCACGTCTCATCACACCCTGATTTTCTCATATCACAGCACTTACTACACATGAAGGGCTTACTATTAACTCCTTCCTACGTTGGTAATAAGCGGCTGGGAGTCAGGAATCCCCTAGAGTCTAGCACAGTGCCGGGCTCCTAACAGGCTCCCGTACCATGAGTGTTTTCAAAAGAAATGAATGAGCCGATACCTCAAGCCAGGGTACAGCAGACTCGCTTTGGAGGCCTCGAGAAACTGAAAGGAAAGGCTGAATCCGGGGTAACATCAAGGCTCGGCTGCATGAAAAAAGGCCCATCACTCTGAATCATTCTAGCACAAATTATAGGTTTTAAAAATGGTTTGTGAATGTTACATTTTTGAGTTTCCTGTGCTGTAAGATATCTTAAATTTCACTTTCTTCTCTGGGCAGCCCTCATTCTGATTGTATGTGGGTTAGTTCACTCAAGCAGAGGAGAAAGCCAGTTGGAAAACGAACCACGAATCAGATTGCTTTTCCACTCTGATTCCCCCTTTGTGTTTATTACAGTACCAGAACTAGGATGCCTTTGGAGATGTGTGCAGATAGGCTACCAGGAATGAAATTTCAATTCTAGTTTGGCACTAAGTGAGCCGCTCTCCCAAATGTCTTTTACAATGTGCTGACTGGAATGCTTTGACCATAAACCACTGGTAATAGCAAGAAATTAGGCTCTGGTCAGAAACCTATCACTGCCTTGCCAAATCCTTCTGTGGAATTCAACTACTACACATTTTTAGGTTAAAGAAAACTAGATCTCTGCACTTCAGCCAGATCTGACTTCGGTTTCAAATTACCTCAGAGAAAAATTCTTAGCTGATAATTCATTTGATATGGTTTGCTTCACATGGAGACATATTTACAGTGTCTGTGGTAATTAAACATTTTTTTTCTATTAAAAAGTTGATACTTACTAACTAGAAGTTCCCAATGGAAGATACCGGTTATTTTCTGGGGGTGGGGAGAGAAGAAGTGGATAGGAATTAATGGTATCTTAGGTCACTTGAAATGGAGAAGTAGGGGTTCGAGAAAAGCAAAAAAGACCATGAGAGAAACAAACGAACAACAATAGCAAAAATAAGTCTGAGGACTCTAGGGAAATATCTGGATACGTCTAGGACCTTATTTTAGGGAACATTCTTGTTAGGTGAGTCCCAAGATCTCTAATTCTCATGGGGCTTGTTTGGTCGTTTACATATATCACAGAGATGTGCCTCTATGCACTGATGTTTTTCATTTCTCTTGATCTCTCCTGGTTCCCTTATCTTGAAAACATGTTGACAAAAGAGACATCGTGGAAAATCTCCCCTTAACTCAGTTGGGTAAGATGTCAGCATGAAGTAGGCCTGCATTTGTCCAGTAACTTGTCATCTTCGGCCTTGTTTAAAGGAGCATATCAGGAACACCAATGCCCCAGAGAAACAGCTTACTAGAATTTCTAAAGGAAGAAACAAAACATTTCTAGGGCAACAGTTTGTGCCAAGGAGAGTTCACTAATCATTTACTTATTCAGCAGACATTTACTGAGAGCTTGTTATATGGAAATAGGTGAAGCAGCAATAAAAAAAAGACGTTATATGTCGTAGTCCCTTCTCTAGAGGAGCTTATTTTGTAGTAAAAATTTCCAATTTGACATTTTAAAATTATGGGATCCCTGAGAGATTCTAACTCCCAAATTCCGTGATAGATTCTTGTTTGTCATAAGCCTCAGCTGTGACCTTTGTAAGTATTACCTACTTGGTCATTTGTATAATTGATCTGAATTTGGAATTTCTTATTTTTGAGATCCCTCCCCAGTCATTCCTGACAATTTTACTACCTGCTAAATCTAATCCTCCAAAGTGATTTGTGTCTGTATGCTCTATGCTTATTGTCAATCTCAGAGATTTTAACGAGCAACACGGACTCTAGTCTCAGCAAAAAAAAAGTTCCATTTTCTTGACCTACATAAAATACTGCTAGAATGTTTGTCCATAGTTTTTTTTTTTAATTTCAAAGATTTCTCTTGCATTTAAAGAATGAAAAACGTTCCAATTTTAATTCATGTTTTATTACAATCACAAAACTTTGGTCATAGCAATTACAATGGTTTCTGCTTATTCCTGTTTTAAAAAGGAAGCTTTTAATTGAACTAGAATATATATACAGATAAATGTACAAAACAAAAATACCTGCTTCGTTCTCTGGACAAATTAGCATAGTCCTATATAGTCATAGGCTGCATTATACTTGTAAGGCAATATCACTTTTTCAAAAACCTAAATATATAAATTTTGGATTCAATCCTCTGATTTCCTTTCTTAGAAAGCAAAGGTTAGAATAAAATACCACAGTTTCCCTAAATTTAAGTCATGCTCTCCCCTTTTTAAAGAGAACTTACAAGTCCTCAGACAACACATTCTGAAGGATTGTAACATCTACACATTGGAGTATTTACATTGGCAAGGAGAAAGAAAATTCCCATCCTTCTGAGCGTTATTCCTTGGCAGCTTTTCCTCAGCTGTTGGTGGAGGATAATCACAACACCAAAATGTCAAGAAACTAATGATAACTGATACTGATGATTTATCTTTTTGCACACACTCCTTGGAAATAGACATTCTCTTTGAAAGTTAATCTTTCCATAGTTAACAGATGCTTTACCTACTAGATACAAGAATAATAATGAAAGAGTTGCAAGCTGTTTAGTAATATGTCCAGTCATACACACACAAACTTCAATTTCTTTCTCAATCTCTGTATAAATACTTAATGTAATTGATTCTTTCAGGTATATAAGGGTTTTCGGGCACAAGTACAAATTATTTAGACTATAAAGTTTGTAAGGACACAGTACAGTGTAGCCCAAAGAACACTGAAGTTGCAGTCGGGGGACGTGTTCTGATATACATTCTATCACTGTTAGCTGTGTGACTTTTGGCACATTATTTTAACTCCAAAGGCCTTGGTTTTCTTATCTCCTCAATTTCCACCCATTTCTAACATTCGGTGATTCTTTATGGCTCAGAGCCTTTATAGAGACAAATGATCTGATTTGAACGAATTCAGTGCTTTTAAAGATTACCTAACTGGCTTGCTTAACTTTATCCTCGTAGTTTCCTTCATGAGTTTAATATTGCTTTTTGTTTTCTTTTTCACAGCAATGTCACTTCTGATTGTTTAACTGCTTTGTATAATTGGACATAGGTGCTTGATTACTTAACATTTTGATTCAGGACAGGTACAGAGTTCTGACAGAAGTAGCAAAGCTGAGCATAGAAATCCATGAACAAGACCGGCTACTTGAAGTCGAGCACTGAAAAGATCATTTAACTTTCTATATTCATTTTTTAACCTCTTTATCACCATGTAAAGCAATTGGCCTGTTACCTGTGCCATTTTAAGCATTTGGTTACTTATCTAGATCCTTAGAATTACTATTTAGGCAACTAAAGTCTGAATTTTCTCATCTTTTACCCGCAATTGTGCTTTCAACTTCTTAAATACCTTATTGCATCATTACTTTTCATTTCTTATTCTACTTGACCTGTGCTTGATATTTACACTCCATGGAAACCCCCCCTCCCCCAGACATTTGAAGTCTCTTTGTTTTTTCTCTTCTCTGCCTGGTTTAATTCAGAATTCTTTGCTGGCTCACCTTCCCCTGCCTGCACATCCAATATTGATTACTCCATGGCTGCATTCAGGGATATCCTCTGATTTGACTCGCTCTTAGTTGATTTTATGACTTCAGTACAATGCCCTCCAAATACCTATCTCTAATTTTCTTTGTTTTCCCCAAAGATTTTTCATTTAATCATTTGAGAGAGAGATTGAGAGTGGGGGCTAGAGCAACAGCAGGGGGGAGGGTCAGAAGGAGAGGGAGGTGCAGACTCCCCGCTGAGCAGGGAAGCCCCATGCGGGGCTCCATCCCAGGACCCCGGGATCATGACCTGAGCTGAAGGCAGCTTCTTAACCGACTGAGCCACCCAGGCACCCCCCCATCTCTAATATTCTACCCAGTTCCAGATCCTTATTTCTAACAGCAGCCTGCTCCATGTAGATCTCCTACGAGACCCTCAAATTCAACATGAACACAAGTAAAAATTACCCACCCCCCACCATCAAAGCTCGTTCTCCTCTCGTGTTTATTTTTAATACTAGCATGACAGCTGTGCGGTCATCCAAGAGAGAAATCTGGTACCCATGTTACTCTTTATTCCCCATGGTTTCCTAGTTATAAAAGCAGACTCTGGAGTCCTTGTCTGAGTTTGAATTCCAGCTCAACAGGTCCTCTCTTTACTATCGGTGTGACCTTGGGGGAGACACTTGATGGCTCAGTGCCTTAGTTTCTTCATCATTAAAATGGGGGTAATCCTTGAATGGATGCCTGGGGGTTGCTCTGAGCATTGAATGGGTTATGTGTAATAGCCTCAGAATGTGATCTGGCGAAGCGTGTGTGCTGCGTAAGTGTGAGCTGTGAGCACTAGCATCGTTCCTTTCAGGACGTATCAGCTGGCTTACCACTAGTGCCTTCTTCCAGGATTCATCATCTCCCCCTGGACTGTGGGGCTCTCGAATCCTCAGTGTTCTCTTGGCTGCTGTCACGGCCCGTCTCAATGTATGCTTCGCTTTGCCACTTGAGTGATGCTACCGAGTTTTTAAAATCTGCTTTTATTTTGCTCTACTTGACTGATATTTGTAAGGGGCACAATAATACCTTATGCATTTTTATATTTCTTGTGCTTGGCACAGAGCTAAATCTTTGTTAAACAAAATGAGTGATTGTTAGTTTATTTAGAACTATGATGTAATACCAGGTGTAAATCACATTATGTTTACTAAATAGAGTCCTGAACGGCCAAAAAAAAAAAAAAAAAAAAGTAGATGGTGCTATTACTCTGTGTGTATTTAAAACATAGAATTAGTAAAACTTCTGGTGAGCTGTAATATCTAAAATAATCTCTGTTAATTTTAAACTCCACAGTCTATTTAGAAGAATCTTACACAGATTATTGCAGGAAGTTGCTAAGTCTAATTTGACACTTTTCTGTCAAAATACACCCCCTCTGGTTAATCTTTTACCATTGCATGAGGCTAATTAGAAGCCACTTTTTAATGTTTTTCTAGAGAATTAAGAATCCATGATAGGCTGTCTCTAACTAAGCCTGCTAGGGAATTCAAGAAGAACTTTAGTGACTGTGGAGCCCAGAATTAGGCCACAGACAAATATTTCACACCTCCCTCTTTGCCAGAGAACCCAGGACAACACAGCAGGCTCCCTCATTAGATAAGGTACAAGTTAAAACCTCCAATCCAAGCTTTATTCGGGTTAGTGGGCATCTAACTAACTGCTGATCTTCCAAGAAAACAGAAATGGTGGAACCTTTGCAGCTACGACTAGCTATTTTGAGAAGACTGGGACTCAAGAATAATAATTTCTTCTGAGTTTGTTTGGAGATATTCTGGCTGTGCCAAGGGATTCATTAATTCGGTCAGTGTAAGCATCAAATCCAAATCATTCTTGAGAAAACTGTCGGTGTGCTCAATAACAATTTATTTCACTTCGAATTTGGACATGACTATAAAATTGTACTCAGAGCAACAATCCTGAAAATTGACTAAATGATGGGTTTGATTGGGCTTGACAATTAATTAGGCCTTTCTGCAAGCAGAATTGTATATTTTTCTTTGGTGGTCAATTACTGCCTGAGATTGAAAAGTCAATTTTCCATGGATTTAGATGCCAAGGACATTTATTTCTAAATGAATTCCAAGGACATTTACTTCTAAGTGAATAAAGATTTATGTGTAACTACCTTAATTATAAATACTAATTTGAGATTATAATACTCATTCTGTATGGGAATAATCCTGTATGAGAAATTATGATGTCTTCTGAAATCATTTCAAGTTCTGTTCTCCTTCAGTTCCTGTATTAGACTTTAAGTTTACTCTTGTTTATGCTTTGGTTCTTTACTAAATTATATGCTTCTGAATTGAGAAACTGCCTCCCGTATGTCTTTGTATTATCTTTCCACAGTGCTTTTAACATATTGGACACATACCAAAAAACCCCAAACTTCCGTTTATACCTTTAATCCTCAAAGCAACCTTCTGGGATAAGTACTATTTCGCATATTTTATATTTTGCAAATCAGAGGTTCAGAGAGTTTAAAGAACCCTTCACCCAGTTCCACCTGGGTAGAAAGTGCAGAGGGCGAGAGTGACCTAGGACTCTTTCCACAACGCCATCCTGTATCAGGTACTGGCTGTGACTGAAGGCTGCACTTAAAAAAAGAGTATAGAAGTCCCAGAAAAATCTTTGGCTAAAATTACTCAGCTGAATAATTGAAAAAAATTTCACGGAGTTTGATAACATTTTTGTGGTAGAGTAAATGCCCCAAATCAGCTGGGAGACTTCTAAGGAAAACCGGGAAATGAGGACTGGCCATGGCCAGTGTTGAACTTCGTATGAAGCTGTAGTAAATGGGACAGTGTGGCACTGGCTCGAGGAAAGAAAAAAATGACAAGCAGAATTCTTTTTTAAGATTTAATTTATTTATTTGAGAGAGAGAGTGCTGGGGCGGGTGGAGATGGGGATGGGAAGGCAAGGGAGAGGGAGAAGCAGACTCCCCACTGACACAGGGGGGGCTGGATCCCAGGACCCCAGGATCATGAGGAGAGCCGAAGGCAGATGTTTAACCGACTGAGCCGCCCAGGCGCCCCAGACAAGCAGATCCCAGAAAGCGACCCTTTCTGTGACTGTGCACGGTGTCACCTTAGCTAAGTCAGAATCGTGCCTCTCAGAGTTTTGCTGGGAATGACATTTTCAAAACCTTCACTCATTATACTGGTTCAAGGGCTGATTCTCATTCCCTCCGATAACCTTTCCCTGATCACTTTGGCCAAAAGTGGACCCCATCCTCCTCTCCAGCTCTGTCATTCCTCCTTACCTATTCTTCAAAAGAGCAGACCTGCTGTAGGAGGTTAAGCATGATGCCTTATTTCTAGGAAGTAATAACAGGGGAAAAAATCCAAACATAATGTAGAAAGCAACTTATTCCTAGACTAGGGCTTGAAAAGTGACCCATTATTTTTATTGGACAGATTATAAAGCTCTACCAAGGACATGCTGAAGGAATACCACAATATTTAACCTTCAATTTAAGTAAATAACCACAAAAATTTATCATTCCAAGGTTGCTGCCTGGTTGGACATTTTATTAACATGACATTTTAATATATAGAATAGAATTTCTCAGGCTTTGTTCCTTAAGATATTAATAGATATTTTTAGAAAGAAAGAGAGGAAAATAAAGTAAGTTAATTTGAATACATTTGGCAAATACTGTCAAATATTAACTAACTATTGGCTATTAACAATGATAACTATCATACAAAATTCTCTAAACAACCTAGATGTAAAGAAACCCTATGTTTGTTTAAGCAAGTCTTTTCCATACTTATTTGTATACAAAACACATTTTTCTTACAAAATTCTTTTTTTTAAAGATTGCATTTATTTATTTGAGAGAGATAGTGAGACAGAACAGGAGCAGGGAGGAGAGGGAGAAGCAGGCTCCCTGCAAGCAGGCAGCCCAATGGGGGGCTCGATCCCAGGACCCTGAGATCATGACCTGAGCCAAAGGCAGACATTTAACAGACTGAGCCACCCAGGAATCCCATAAAATTCTTAAATTTCATAGCATTTAGAATGGAAAATTCTTACGGTGTTATCTCTCAGTCCTCATAAAATTTAGTTTAGTAAATTTGTTAAATAATTTAAATGATAAGTAATTAAATTTAATATTAAATAATTAAATAATTTAACAATTAATAAATAATTCACATGCTTCAAAAATCAGAAAAATGCAAAGGCATTACTTTTAGATTTTTTTCTTCAATCTCTTTCTTGTCCACTACTCTGATTAGCCACTTTCTTAGATTCTTGTGTGGGCTTCCAGTGTTTCTTTCTTCAAAAACAAGGAAATTAAAATGCATATATATTTTATTTATCCCCTTTTCTTATACAAAACATAGCACAGTAGGGGTGCCTGGGTGGCTCAGTAGGTTAAGCTTCTGCCTTTGGCTCAGGTCAGGATCCCAGGGTCTTGGGATCAGCTGCTGCGTGTGGGGCTCCCTGCTCAGCAGGGAGTGTGCCTCTCCTTCTCCCTCCCCCCCCCCCAACCCTCACCCCCACTGCTGGTGCACTCACTCACTCTCTGTCTCTCAAAAAAATAAATAAAATCTTTAAAAAAAACCATAACACAATATATACACTGTTCTATGCTTTATTTTTTTAAACTTAAAAATATATCATGTCTTTCTTTCCACATTAGTATGTAAGGGGCAACTTTACTCTTTCCTAAAGCTGTGTCATGTTCCATTGAGTGTATATACCGCATGGCTTGTTCCATCCATTCCCTAAATTTGGATAAATATATTGTTTTAAAACTTTTGCTACTACAAAAAAACGCCACAACGAATAAGCTTGTATGTGTGTCATTTCATAGGTGTGCTAGCTTATTTGTAAGATAAATTCCGAATATTGGTAAGTCAAGGTGTGAACACAGCAGTTCCCTTAGACACGACCAACTCGCTCTCCGCAGGGATCACATGCTCTGCTACCGCAGCCTAGCTCGCTGTAGCTTTGACAACAGAATATGTTTTCGAGACTGGAATTTTGCTAACATTATAGTTAGAAAATGATAATTTAATTTTTATTTTCTCTTACTACAATTGAGGTGGGGCATCATTTAATATGTTTAAGGTTCATTTGTAGTTTTTTTGGGGGGAATATGAATTCACATCCTTTGTCTATTTTCTTTCACAGATTGAGGCCTTGTGTGTGATATGAGTTCCAATTATTCTCTCTGTTTTCCACGTATCTTCTGACTTTACTTCCTATAATTATTTTTTCACCAGGCAGAAATCTTGGTATGGGCGCCTGGGTGGCTCAGTCAGTTTAAACGTCTGCTTTCAGCTCTGGTCATGATCCCGGGGTTCTGGGAACGAGCCCTGCATTGGGCTCCCTGCTCAGCGAGAAGCCTCCTTCTCCCTCTCCTTCTGCTGTTCCCCCTGCTGGTGCTCTCTCTCTCAGTTAAATAAATAAATATATACATACATACTTACATACATAAATACGTAAATAAATCTAAAAAAAAGTCATCTTGATATTTGTGTATTCAAAAATATTTAATTTTTTGGGTTTTTTGTTTGTTTGTTTTGTTTTGTTTTTGATGGCTGTTTGTTTCTAAATTTTGGTTCTGGAGAATTGCATTTTCCAAATGAGTACATGATCTTCTATTCCACATACTCTTCATTACAAAGTGACTGAATTAGTTTGCTATGACTGCCAAACAAAGTACCACAGGCTTGGAGGATTAAACAACAGAAATGTATTGGCTCACAATCCTGGAGGCCGGAAGTATCAGATGGAGGTGTTGGCCCGTGAGGCGGGGCTGGATCCCAGGACCCTGGGATCGCTACGGGAGCCAAAATCAAGTCAGCCGCTCAACCGACTGAGCCACCCAGGCGCCCCAGGGTTGATTTCTTGGAAGGCTTCTCTCCTTGGCTTGTAGATGGCTATCTTCCTCTGCCTTCATATGGTCTTTGTCCTAATTTCCTCTTTTTAATAAGGAGACCATTTATATTGCTTTAGGGCCTCCCCCAATGATGTCATTTAATCCTGATTATCTCTTTGAAGGCCCTTTCTCCAAATACAGTCATATTCTGAGGTCCTGGTGATTAGCGAATTTTGGTGGAATTTGGTTTAGTCTGTGACAGTGACTTTGACATTCCTGGCACAGAGAAGTGGAATCTGTTTCCTCCCTTTAAATCTTGATGGGTCCTCCATACTACTGCTTATGTTCCATGTAAGTGAAACCATATGATAATTGTTTTTCTCTGACTGACTTACTTCACTTCGCTTAATCCCCTCCAGTTCCATCCATGTTGATAAAAATGGTGGGCGTTCATCCTTTCTGATGGTTGAGTAATATTCCACTGTATATATGGACCACATCTTTATTCATCTGTTGAGGGGCACCTCGGCTCCTTCCACAGTTTGGCTATTGTGGACATTGCTACTATGAACATCAGGGTGTATGTGCCCCTACGGAGGACCATAGGGGAAGGGAGGGAAATCTGAAAGGGGGAGAAATCAGAGAGGAAGACAAACCATGAGAGACTATGGATCCCGGGAAACAGACTGGGGGTTTTGGAGGGGAGGTGGGTGGGGAGGGGGTAACAGGGTGATTGGTATTAAGGAGGGCACGTGTTGTGTTGAGCACTGGGTGTTATACGTAACTAACGAATCATTGAGCACTACAACAAAAACTAATAATGTACTACACAGTGGCTAACTGAACATAATAATAAAAAAAAATCTTGACGGGTCTTTTGACTGCTTCAATCCATAGAATATGGCAGAAGTGATACTATGTGACCCCCAATGGTAGGTCCTCAGAAGATAGAGCTCCCAGGTGAACCAGTCTTTTTGGAATGTCAGGCCCAAAACCATTTGCTTTTAGTCTTTACCTGAGGGAGAGTTTGAGGGAATGTTGAGTGGAAGTCTGCTGCCAGGTTTATCTTCTTTCTCATGTATGTGACATGATCATTTTTGCCTGGCTTTTAAACTTAGAAGTCCAATAACTTTACAAAGAGATGTCTCATTGCTCTAAATAAGGTTTCCTTGGCATACAGTGTCTTTCGATGTATAGAAGCAACATGGTTCTTCCATTTCGGAACCATTTCTTTAGTCATATATTGAACTTCCTGTTTGGTTTCATAGTTTCATTTCCTTCTTCAGGAATTTCGATTATATGCACAATAAATTACCTTTTCTTGTCTTTTATGTTTATCATTTTGGCTATTGTATATGTGTATACATGGCTTCTTTAGTATCTACTCTCTTTCCTTATTTCTATAATTTGAGCCTTTATTTCTGAAGATTTTTCACTATTTTACTTCTATTTCCTTCCGTCTGCCAGTTTCCGCTTCTTCTCTCCTGTTATTTGCTCATCACCTCCTGCATCCTGTACAACTATTCTGAGTTCTTGTATTTCTGGTCTTCCGTTATATCGGCAATTGCGGTGGTGTTGCTGTTGTAATGTTGGGTTTTATTTTCCAAATGCTTTGTGACAACTTTTCATTCTAGTTAAGTTTATTATAGGGAGTTTTTTCTTCATATTTAGGGCAGTTTTGTAATGCCTTAATTTTTTCTTTTAATGTATGAATTTTTAAAAATTTCAATAAAATATTTATATTTAAGAGGGATGGATTTATTTGGACAAACTATTAGCAGATGATTTCTATGTGTGTATGTGCAGGGGGGATAGTGGGCAAGGAGGGCAAGGATAAGGTTAGGCAGGATAACTTCTAAATTTACCATCCTGGCTCCTTATCCCTCTAGACATGTAGGATTCTCTAACTTATTTAAATTCTCTGGTCTTTGCATAATTGTGCTTATTTCGCTGGTTTACTGTGAAGAAAAAGTTGAGCACATTTCTGGTTATATAATGAGCATGCAGTATATGGAAATTTTTGATCTAGCTTTTCTCTGACCTGATTTGACTGTGCTATAAAAGTTAGAAACTGGTTGGCTTCTACTGTAGCATACATTTAAACACAGAAAGCAAATAAATGTTGAAGTATGAGTAGCCAAAACCTTGCCTCAATAATTCTGTACTTTCTGGCATCCACCTCATTGTGTTAGACAGAAAGCAGATACCAACTCTGGCCTGCTCCATAGGGAAACTCTTTGATACTTGTTAATCATCTTAGTGAATGGAAATTTACAGATGCTGGAAGAGGGATGAATGACTAGCATCTTAAAAATATCAATCCTCATCACAGATAGCACAAACGAGATCCTTGGCTTTAAATACTGAATGATTCCTTGACTTTGAGTGCTCTTTCAGGGCATATGTATTGATCATCTGTTGCATTTTTTTATGACAGTCCAGTAGAAAATATTAGAACAGTTACCATGAGAATAAAAATGGCAAGTTTTTGACTGATGTATGAAAAAATTAATCATTCAAATGTAACCCTTCATTAAAAACATATGTGTAGACATATAGTAAATAAAAGAAGGTATTTCTTAATATTTGATGTTAGAATGGCTTCATTAAAACAAAAAAAATAAAGAAGATATTTAAATTTTCAAAATACATGCAAAAAGCTAACATGTATGCTGCAGTGGAAAAGCTATTATTTATCCTTTATTCAAAAGTAAATTTCTGGGGTTCCTCCGTGGTTCAGCCAGTTAAGCATCCGACTCTTGATTTCGGCTCAGGTCATGATCTCAGGGTTGTGAGATCAAGCCCCACTTTGGGCTCTGGACTGGGCATGGAGCCTGCTTGAGATTTTCTCTCTCCCTCCACCCTCCTCCCTTCCTCTCTAAAAGAAGAAACAAAACAAAACAAACAAAAGTAGATTTCTGTTAAAAAATGTATCTATGTTCATTGTAGTTCACATGTATGACTATGTGAAATTGTTTTATGTACCTGTATACTTCTTTATGGAGACTTCTGTCATCTTGATACATTAAAAAACAAGATACTTATTAATAAATCTTAATAAAAATCTATACATGCTTCAGAATATTTTAGGAAGTATCTTCCAGTGCATGCTTGAGAAAACATAGATAATTTATGTAATTGGACTGGCAGCTCAAAAAAGAGAGAAAGCCAATATTTATGTGCTTTGGCTCCTGTGTATAAATAACTTGCTTATGAAACAGCTATTACATTTAAATAATTTTTTAAAGGGCAAAACTTATAAAAACTTAAAATTTGTTGTCATTTATTGGGAATTGAAATAGTCATAGTGTTTATCCAAACATAAATGGATTTTCTCCCCCTCTCTGGAACTGAGGCTAAAAGTTTGGTGAAAATGAACTTCCTCTTCAAAGATTTACAATTCTCCAGGTTTTTTTTTTTTCCATGGGAACGAAATGCTGAAATATCATTTTCCCTTTAAGAGTAAAGTATTTGTGTTTCAGAGCCAAACCAAACTAAAGCCATCTGGGAACTTGCCATTCCTCACCTTTCAATTTATTCACTGAGTAGAAATGATGACCCACAGCTCTTAAGGTTTGGCACTTAAGTTCACCTCAACAACGGTTGAGTAAATGAATTCATTGGCCCACGTGATTTTTATCTCTTTACTATTTTCAGTTTGTTTCCTATAAGTCTATTACTTGACCCAACATACTGTAAGTTCTTAATAATGTATAATTCTTTTGTGATTATTATTAATTTCCATTCTTAGTATGGTGCCAGTCACAAGTTATACATTAATAGTTATCTCTGAATTCAATAGGAAACGGTGACCTATGAGACTTAAAAGATTTCAGCTTCCAAGTGTAATAAACATTCTTTTTTTTATTATTATGTTCAATTAGCCAACCTACAGTACATCATTCGTTTTTACGTAGTGTTCAATGATTCATTGGTTGTGATCTGTTTTCAAATTCTTATTGCACAGAGCTGAAACTACACATTATTACAAAGGTCTCCTGTGTTCTTGCGATACATGTTTCCTCCTCTTTGTGTTTGGTCAGTTCTAGACCCCCAAGAGACCATGGTCAGTGAGAAAGAGAGTGCCTTTTCCCTCATGGAGGTCCAGCCACTTAGAAATGATGGAGTTGAAAAAAGTACTCAAATGAAGAGGTAAAAGTTGTGATATGTGCTATTCGGAAATATACTGGGTACTGAGATAGGAAGTAACAGAGAGACCTACTGTTGACTGGGTAATCAAGGAATTCGCTGAGGAGGGGACTTGGAAGTGAGAGTTGAAGATTGAGGAGCCAGTCATGTGAATAGTTTGACTCACTCTGAAGTCACTGTCAGTATTAAGATTTCTTTACAATATGGTACTATGTAGCTTTCCTCCCTGCTTCTCTATTCTTTATGTTTTTGAAGTGTCTTTCTTTCACCTTTTCCATCAGTGTTCGATTTTGCTACTAAAACTTATTAACCTTGTTAGGAACAAACTTTTAGTTCTACTTTGACCTCCCTTTCAAACTTTTTTCTCAGCAGCCTTCATATATCTCTTATGAACTCTCTACCCAGCCCGTAAATCCTTTAATTTTTAATATTCTGTTCTTTTTCTATTGCATGGCTGTTTATTTTATAACTTCTGTGTCAGGAATGCTGCTTCAGGAGCTGGCACCACCCTAGAAAGATATGTTGAACTACGTGTTGCAAGAACTGTCACGCCATTCAACACTTATTTCTTAAAATAGTCAGTCCCACAGGTGCTATTCATGTCCTCTTTCTTTTTTTTAAATTCAAAGCTGTCATTTTTATCATTTACGTTCCCACTCAGGATGTTCACACTTGGTATTCCCTTTGGAATTCTATTTCCTTGATTTTTTTCTTTTTTCTTTTTTGTTATTTTTTAAATTAATTCTTCAATTTTAGTTCCAGCGTAGTTAATATACAGTGTTATATTAGCTTCAGGTGTACAATACAGTGACTCAGCACTTCCATACATTGCTCAGTGCTCGTCATGATCAGTGTCCTCTTTAATCCCCTTCACCTATTTCACTCATCCTCCTTACCCCCTCCCCTCTGGTAGCCATCAGTTTGTTCTCTATAGTTAAGAGTCTGTATCTTGGTTTCTCTCTCTCTCTCTTTTTTTTCCTTTGCTCATTTGTTTTGTTTCTTAAATCCACATGTGAGTGAGACCATATGGTATGTGTGTTTCTGTCTCACTTATTTCGCTTAGCATTATGCTCTCTAGCTCTATCCATGTTGTTGCGAATGGCAAGATTTCATTCTTTCTTCATGGCTGAATAATAGTCCGTTGTATATATACCACCTCTTCTTTATCCATCATCTGTGGGATTGACCTTTGGGCTGCTTCCATAGTTTGGCTATTGTAAATAATGCTGCAATAAACATAAGGGTACATATATCCCTTTGAATTTGTGTTTTTGTATTTTGAGGGGTAAATACCCAACAGTGGGATTCCTGGATCTAGGCTAGTTCCATTTTTAACTTTTTTTTTTTTTTTTTAAGATTTTTTTTTTTTTTTTTTGACAGAGACAGCCAGCGAGAGAGGGAACATAGCAGGGGGAGTGGGAGAGGAAGAAGCAGGCTCCCAGCAGAGGAGCCCGATGTGGGACTCGATCCCGGAACGCCGGGATCACGCCCTGAGCCGAAGGCAGACGCTTTAACGACTGCGCTACCCAGGCGCCCCCCATTTTTAACTTTTTGAGGAAACTCCGTACTGTTTTCCACAATGGCTGCACCAGTTTGCATTCCCACCAGCAGCGCAAGAAGTTTCCTTTTTCTCTACCTCCTTGCCAACATTCTTGGCTCTTGTGTTTTTGAAGTTAGCCATTCTGATAGGTGTGAGATGATCTCTCATCATAATTGGATTTGCATTTCTCTGATGATGAGTGATGTTGAGCATCTTTTCGCACATCTGTTGGCCATTTGTATGTCTTCTTTTGAGAAAAGTCTGTTCATATCTTCATCCATTTTTATTTGGATTTTTTGTTCCTTTGGCATTGAACTGTTTCAGTTCCTTATGTATTTTGAATACTAACTCTTTATCAGATATGTCATTTGTAAATATCTTCTCTAGAGATATAAGAAATATCTCTATTTCTTTTCTTTCATTAGTGATTTTGTTTATTTGGGTCCTCTCTCTCTTTTATGAGTCTGGCTAGAGGTTTATCAATTCTGTTGGTCAGAGGTTTATCATTCTGTAGGTCACCTTTTAGTTTTGTTGATTGTTTCCTTCACTGTGCAGAGAAATTTTTATTTTGATGTAGTCCCAATAGTTTATATTTTCTTTTGTTTCTCTTGCCTCAGGAGACATATCTAGAAAAATGTTGCTATGGTTGATGTCAGAGAAATTACTGCCTATGATCTCTTCAGGGATTTTTATGGTTTCAAGGTTTCACATTTAGGTCTTTAATCCATTTTTAGTTTATTTTTGTGGATAGTGAAAGAAAGTGGTCCAGTTTCAATCTTTTGCATGTGGCTGTCCAGTTTTCCCAACACCATTTGTTGAAGAGACTCTTTTTCCCATTGTAAATTCTTTTCTTCTTTGTCAAAGATTGACCATACAATTGTGGGTTTATTTCTGGGTTTTCTATTCTATTCTATTGATCTATGTGTCTATTTTCATGCCAGTACCATACTGTTTTAATTACTACTCCTTTGTAATGTAACTTTAAGTCTGGAATTGTGATACCTTTAATTTTGTTTTTCTATTTCAAGATTGCTTTGGTCATTCAAGGTCTTTCGTGGTTCCATACACATTTTAGGATTGTTTCTTCTAGTGGGGAAAATGCTGTTGGTATTTTGTAAGGGATTGCACTAAATGTGTAGATTGCTTTTGGTAGTATAGATATTTTAACAATACTTGTTCTTTCAATGCACAAGCATGGAATGTCTCCTATTTGTTTGCCGCATCTTGAATTTCTTTCATCAGTGTTTTATAGTTTTCAGAGACCAGGTCTTTCACCTCTTTCATTAAATTTACTCCTAGATATTTTATTTTTGGTGTGTGTGCAATTGTCAATGGGATTGTCTCCTTAATTTCACTTTCTGCTATTTCATTATTAGTGTATGGGAATGCAATGGATTTCTGTACATTGATTTTGTATCTTGAGACTTTACTGAATTCATTTATCTGTTCTAGTAGTTTTTATTTAGTGGTCTTTCATGTTTTCTATATATAGTATCACGTCATCTGCAAATGGTGAGAGTTTTACTTCTTACCAATTTGGATGCCTTTTATGTCTTTACGTTGTCTAATTACAGTGGCTAGGACCTCCAGTACTATGTTGAATAAAGGTGTTGAGAGTAAACATCCTTGTCTTGTTCCTGACCTTCGGGGAAAGGCTCTCAGTTTTTCACTGTTGAGTATGACGTTGACTGTGGGTTTTTCGTATAAGGCCTTTATTATGTTAAAGTATGTTCCCTTCAGACCTACTTTGCAGAAGGTTTTTATCATGAATGGATGTTGTACTTTATCAAATGTTTTTTCTGCATCTACTGAAATGATCATGGTTTTTATCCTTTCTCTTATTGATGTGACTTATCACATTGATTATTTTGTGAATATTGAACCATCCCTGCATCTGAGGAATAAATCCCACTTGATCTTGGTGTATGATTTTTTTTAATGTATTGTTGGATTCAGTTTGCTAATATTTTGTTGAGGATTTTTGCATCTATATTCATGAGAGATATTAGCCTGTAGTTATCTTTTCTTGTGGTGTCTTTATCTGGTTTTGGTATTGGGGTGACACCACCACACAGAATAAATTTGGAAGGTTTCCTGCCTCTTGTATTTTTTGGAATAGTTTGAGAAGAATGGGTATTAACTCTTCTTTAAATGCATTGTAGAATTTGCCCATGAAGCCATCTGGTCCTGGACTTTTGTTTTTGGGGAGTTTTTTGATTATTGATTCAATTTCTTTGCTGGTAATTAGTCTGTTCAAAATGTTCTATTTCTCCTGCTTTAGTTTTGGTAAGTTACATGTTTCTAGGAATTTATCTTTTTCTTCTAGGTTGCCCAATTTGTTGGCATATAAGTTTTCATAATATTCTGTTACAATTGTTCATATTTCTGTGGTGTTAGTTGTTATTTCTTTTCTTTCATTAGTGATTTTGTTTATTTGGGTCCTCTCTCTCTCTCTTTTATGAGTCTGGCTAGAGGTTTATCAATTCTGTTCGTCTTTTCAAAGAACAGCTCCTGATTTTATCGATCTGTTCTATTGGGTTTTTTGTTTTGTTCTGTTTTGTTTTTGTTTTTTTTTTGTTGTTGTTGTTTAGTTTCTATATCACTTATTTTTGTTGTACCCTTTATTATTTTCTTTCTTTTGCTGGATTTGGGTTTTGTTTGTTCTTCTTTTTTCTAGATCCTCTCAGGGTAAGGTTAGGCTGTTAATTTGAGATTTTTCTTGCTTCTTGAGGTAGGCCTGTAAACTTCCCACTTAGAACCATTTTTACTGCATCCCAAAGATTTTGGACCATTGAGTTTTCATTTTCATTTGTTTCCATGAAATTTTTATCTCATCTTTGATTTTTTTGGTTGATCCATTCATTGTTTAGTAGCATGTTATTTAACTTCCATGGATTTCTACTCTTTCCAGATTTTTTTTTTTTTTTTGGTTGATTTCTAGTTTCATAGCATTGTGGTTGGAAAAGATGCATGGTATGACTTCGATTTTTCTGAATTTGTTGAGACTTGTTTTGTGGCCTGATATATGATCTATTCTGGAGAATGTTCCTTGTGCACTTGAAAAGAATGTGTATTCTGTTGTTTTAGGATGAAATGTTCTGAATATGTCTGTTAAATCCATCTGGTCCAGTGTATCATTCAGAGCCACTCTTTCCTTGTTGATTTTCTGTTTGAATGATCTGTCCATCGATGTAAGTGGGAGAAGGCATAGTTCTTGAGTATTCCATTTGTATTTAAATTTATTTCTATTAATAAAAATATTAATTTATAACATTTTATTGGTGACTTACTTTCTGCCAAGCACTGTTCTAGGTGTTTTATTTGAATAGTCACATTTCAAATTCATAACCTATTGGTGATATTATACTACTACAATCTTTATTTACAATTTGAGAAACCTATAGCCCAGAAAGATTAAGTAACATGCTCATTAAATTTATCTCAGTTAGTTACTTCATGATGGGGTACCAATAATCAAAATTTTTGATCATCAAACATGCTAGAAAGTAATCTGTTTTTCTTTATATAAAAGGAATTTATATAATTTTTATAAAAAGAATTTTTACATGATAAAAAATCTTGGAATTAAAGTCATCTTTAACTGCCTTCTCCTCTAGATTCAAGCAATAGCCAAGGTGTAGCAGTTCTATTTCCTTGTCCTTGTATACCTTAGTCTGTTACTTTTTATTTCTACTGTCTCCGCTATAGGTTACTTTCTCATTGTATCCTTGAAACAACTCTAAGAATTTCCCAACTGGTGTCTTACTCTTCACTTTGTCGCCAGTTTTATTTATCTTTCACACTGCTTCCTGATAAATCTTCATTAAAGCATGGGCATAATCATGTGATTCACAATTTTAAAGCTCTTCTTAGACTATCTTTCCTGGTGAATTACATTTCTGTCTCTTGAGTTTGACATTCAAGACCCTCCATAAAGTATACTACCTATTTTCTAGCCAATGGAGATAGTTTATACCAGCTCCCAAGAGTGAATGTTAAGTTTTCAGAAATTTTGTGAGCAAATTATCAAACACAGCCATTATAAAAAATCACATTTTATAAGCCTCTAACTAAAAGTTGTATTAAAAACAAAGGCAATGAAAACAAAAACAAAAGGCAATAAATACTCAAGACTCATCACTTTTCAATCATTTTAATATATTTTACAATTATGCTTTTGAGGTTATTTACATATATTGTAACTGATGGTGGAGACACTCTATAATGGTATGCTACTTTGTGTCCCTTATTAATCACATTCGGAATGTGACCTTGGAAAATTGAAATCTTCATTATGGGAATATTTACGCCATGGAAATTGGAAAACATTGTCAGTCAGGTATTAAAATGTATCATTTTGTTGAGTATTTGGAGCCAGGGTCAGTAAACTATAAACTGTGGGCCAACTGTCTGTTTTTGTATTGGAATTCAGCCAGGCTCTTTCCTTTATGGATTGCCTGAGTGCTTTTGCCCTGCAGTGGACAGTAGAGTAGTTTTTTGTTTGTTTATTTATTTGTTTTATCACCTAGACTACTTATTTGTTTATTTATTTGTTCACATATACTTGATATGGGGACAATTTTGACAGAGATAGTTGGCTCCCAATATTTGCTCTCTGGCCCTTTAGGGAAACATTTGTGGACCAGGGGTTGCCATTTTAGCAGAAAAGGAACTAAAGATAACAGGGAAACATATGGTAGGGGTTGTATGCCTGGTTATTTACAAAAACACATGGTAGATCAGATTTGGCCCATGGACTGTACTCTGATGACTCTTGGTCTAAGACTGGTCTCTTACTTAAGGAAGTCATAGAAAAAAATGATAATAATGCAGTTCAAACTTAAACATGTGTCATGTCTGTAGCCCTCAAGTTGTGAATATCATAAAAAATTGAAAAAATATTATTTCAGTATTCAAAAGCTATTATCTGATTCAACAAAAAAGTTGCTCATGTCATTGATGAATGAATGGAAGTTTGCATACTTTTTTTTGTTTTACTTTCATCTCACTAAGTAATATAAGTGAAAACATTAACCAGTATTCATGTTGGAATTACACTGGATTATCAATTGCAGCTATAGTTTGCCTTTGGATACAAGAATGCTGCAAAAACTGATGAAAACTCTCCTATATTTTATTTGTATTTATAAAATTGTGAGTTACATATCCTTTGCATCGGTAAAATTTATTATAAATTCAGGTATATTAATATATATGTATGGGGCACCTGGGTGGCTCAGTTGGTTAAGCACCTGACTCTTGATTTCGGCACAGGTCATGATCTCAGGGAAGTGAGATCAAGCCCCGTTGGAGTTCTGTGCTCAGCATGGAGTCTGCTTGAGATTCTTTCTCTCCCTTTCCACTGCCCCTCCCCCTGCTTGCACTCTCTCTCTTTCTCAAATAAACAAACAAATAAAATCTTTCAATATATGTATTAATATATACATGCATACAGTTTTTTAGGGAGCTGATCATTAAACATTTGTCAGCAGACTGTATATAACTATTTTTAGCCCCTCTCCTTCACGTACATACATTGAAATTAAAGCGAATATGTACTGTTTCATGGTGCACCTTTCATTTTTCCCTACTCCCTATGCCCAGGTTGCTCTTTTCTCATGGAATGACTTCATGATCTAATTCTGCTCTTCAGTACTCTACGTGCTCTCCAAGACTTTGCTCACATAGCACCATTATTGAGAGTTCTGGTACCTCTCAAGTCGTATATGGCTTGTTTCTGCCCTACATGCTTATAGCACTGTTCTTATATTTCTTTCCAACATTTGTCAGAGTTCTTTGTGTATCTTCCCAATGCCTGATTAAAAGTTCCATGAGAAGGTATGCTTTATCTCTTCCATTTTCCCCTCCTATGGAATCCAGTGTTTAATGCACTTTGCATAGTGTTTAATGTACTTTGTCGAACTGAGTTGAGGAGACACTGTACAAATAAAATTGCTGGTATATTTTTGTCAGCCTAACTTCTTTCACATAACTCCCCTTAGTAAAACTGATCTATTCACTTTCTCCTAAAACACATCTTTTCCATGCATGCCTCTTGCCTGTGTTATTTCCCTAACACATAGGTTCATTGTTTTGGTTTTTTTGGGCTGCGGAAATACCTGACTGGGTAGCTTATAAGAAACAGAAGTTTATTTCTCACAGTTCTAGAGGCTGGGAAATCCAAGATCAAGTCACCAGCATGGTTGTGTTCTGGCGAAGACCCTCCTTCTGCTCATTGTCTTCACAGGGTGGAAGGGGCCTGCAAACTCTCCAGGGTGTCTTTGATAAAGGCGCTAATCCTAATCCTGAGTGTGCAGTCCTCAAGACCCAATCAGTTCCCACAGGTCTCACATAATTCTATCACCTTGAATGCTAAGATTTCACATAATTTTTTTTTTTTGGGGGGGGGGAACACAAACATTCAGACCATAGCATTCATCTATTTTTCTCTTCTTATCTGAATCCCACCCTGAAAACCAAAATTTGTTCCCATCTCAAGTGGGAAATATTCCCTGAAAATAAGAGCCAAGGGAGAGTTTCTTTGTCTAAACTTCAGTATGTTTCATTTACTCAACATTCTTCCTAAATTTAATGTGTAAAAATTTATGTGTAAAAAAAATCAAAACAACAAAAACCTCCCTAACTGGATATAGGTTTCTTGAAGAAAGGAATGATACCTTCCTCATCCTCACAGAGCACGGAGCACTTCCAAAGCACTCAGGATAGAGCCTGGCACACAGACGCCACGTGTGTTTCACGAATGAATGAATTTCTCAGAAGTCACTGTATTCCCTATAGTGTTTAATGTGCTGAACATGTTGTAGTCACTCAATAAATAGTGGTTCATTGATTGATATATTAATGAAACATAAAAACTGAAAGTAATTGAAAATTAGACTTATAATTTATTGAAATGCAATAAAACTATCTTCGGTTTCTAAGTACTTTAATACTTTCAACTGTTATTTCATCTTTACATCATGGACAAATTTTTATGCAATGTCATGAGGCTGTTGTCTGCTCGAATTTATAAGACACTTAAAAATGCTCAGGCCCCGTAGCCATGCCAGGATCTAGGAAATCTGCAGTCATTTATGATTAATGATGCTCTGTGTTTTGTGAGGGATTATTAAAAACAGGAGCCTATGACTTCACTGTTCTGACAATAACTTTGAACACAGGGTCAGTCCTTCAATTTTAACATGTCTTTGTGAGATTAAAAGAAAGTAAAACATTGCATTGGAAGTTTCACCCAGATGTGACAAAATAGGAGACACAAGTTTTCAATCTGTTCTTTCCAATGAAACGTCACCTCATTCATAGAATATTGATGATGAGCAAATGTCACTGAAGGGCCAATCTAGTCATCAGAAAAACATAGAGTTCAGGACACTCTCAGGCATCACATGGTCAATTCACAGACGATGTTAACCAAAAGAGTGAAAAGCAAGTTAAGAGCTGACTCATAACAAATGCAGTTTAATATTTGCCTTTCCCTCCAGATGAATAACTGGAATGAGAGTTATCAGGCTTAAAAAAAAAATCAAAGTATTCAAAGCTCTATCGAAAATATAAGAAACTACTGGATGTTTCCTGCAAAAAAAAAAAAAAGGCTGTGTAACACAACAGCCACTTTTATTCAATTATTTAAAAATAATAATCATGTGCTCCAGCAAATTAAAAAAATAGGAACAAAGTGATAGTTTGCTTTTAATGGACACTTCAGATTCAAGAATTAACAGAGGGAGAACTGTGTGTATTCTTGCCTATAATTATTTTTAATAATTTATTTGATTGCAATTATTGATGTTTTAAAAGGAATATAGGCTTTTGCAAAAATTTATTCGAACTCTTCAACTCTGCTTACTGGCCACACTTTACAAAATGCAAGCTGACTTTTTATAAGCATTGATACAGACCTCAAAATACAACATCCACGAATTCCATCTCTGCTAGGATCTTGAAAGCACTCTCTCCACTGACAGGTAGTGCTGCCGTGATATGCAGAATTGCTGCGCGGTGTGGAACTTACTCCGTGTTCTAGGCAGCTCGCTGGTTGCTAGTGCACAGTCTGACCTTAAATTTGTATGAAAAATTAAGTGGAAGACCAACGATTGAGTTGTGGTTTTTCTCAGTTTAATATGATTGCCCCAGAGTCTGGCAAGGGAAGAAAAAACCAGCTGCTTGATGCGGATTGTCACTTTCCCGTCCTTCAGTGAAACAGTCCTAGAAAGGATTTAGTTGGAGCCAGCTTTCAGCCAATTCTTCTTCCTGAGAATGTGATGATGTGAGGATAGACAGGCCAAAAGGACAGAATAATTCAAAAAATTTCTTCCTCACTTTATTACTACAAGTTAACTTCTATTTTTTTAAAGAGCTCCACTTACTCCTTGTTTCAAAGCAGTGAAACGGCGTGTCAAAGCTATACAGTTAAATTAAACAGTCCTGTGCTGTAAGAACGGAGATCCTATCATGTCCCGTTTTCAGTGGTTACAGTAACCCCAATTTAAGATAATCAAACAAGAGATATCTGAAGAAAGAACACCCATTCATAACCATGCAGTTCAAAACCGTCTTTTCTATTAAACCGAACAGGATTTGTGAATTAGAGGGTGTTGTACGCATGTGCTGAAATAAAGCTCTTTGCCGTTAATGTCACAAAGGAAGTGAGTTATGGGTTTTTTAATAAGACACATTTCTTTTTAAGTAATACGACTTACGGTGTTGCTTTCCACCAATAAAATAGCCCTCAGTTTATGGACTTTTGTGGTTGTTGTTTATTTTAACTGTTTGATCTATCTTCGTATCCATCCCTTCCGTATTGGACTAATCATTTAAAAAATACTGTACATTGTAAATAGATCCAAATGTCCTGGGTGTGGTTATCTAAAAATGTTGGTTAAGTTTCAAGAACTAGAAAATTCAAATAATTGGCTCAGGAAGATTGTTGTTAGTATTCCCTTTATACTTGGTGGACCGAACAAGCTAGAAACGAAAAAGAGAAATGTAAAATACCTTGCTGTGTTTTAAAACCCCCCCTAGACACATAAAGTGAATCAGCAACATACTTTGTACCCCTCCTCGGCACCAAGGAGTTCAGTCAGAAAAAAGTTCCTAGGCACTGGTGGCTTCTGTGCGTTCATGTCCTCCTACAACGAATATTTATTGAGCGCTTAAGCTAGTGCTTACGAAGCATTAGGCTGGGTCCTGCGAGAGCAGCAATAAAGAAGGTGGGCATAAGCCCATTCCCATGAAGCACAGTACTGAGTGATGTGGAATGGATCATAAATAAGGACCTTGAAAATAATAAAATATTATTTAGGCATGTTTAGAAGTGTGTTGGAGGAACTGAAATACAGGTGCCCGCGCCGAGAGTCCAGGGCGACGCGGCCGAAGCGGTAGGAAGAGAGATCAGAGATGGAGGCGAGGCCGGCTCGCAGACCACCTCACCGGGTGGGGCAAGGAGGTTGGCTTTTCTTTAGCTGTGATGGAATGCCATTGAAAGATCTTAAGGAGAGGATAATACAATTCGATTTATGTTTTCATAAAGATCCCTCTCTCTGCTCTGCAGAGAACAGATGATAAGGGAATAGTAGTTGAGGCACGTTCTTCGTCACTCTCTTATTGCTGCAGGGCAGACGATGCACGACAACCCGCAATAGGTCAGTGGCTCGCGTGTGTCCTGGAATGCTGATAAAGTCCTCCTGGTTTTGTATCCGTCTTTCATGTGTGCCGTGAACATCGCCTTGCCTCTGTTCCCTGAGTTGCTGTTTTCCCTCTACTTCCCAGTCTGTCATATCCACAAGCTGTATCTCCATCACGAAATCTTCTTCGATCATTATAGAGTAAATTTTTATTTCCATAAACACATATTCAATAACAAATCATAACTTATAATAATATGTAATAATAATTGCTATGATAGCTATAATAATCATATAATAATTGGGCCTGATTCCTCTTATCCTAACAACTGAAGCATAAGATATTGTTCTCATTTACAAATAATAAAGACTCAGAGGAGTCAATATATTGACCACCTGCCAAGTAGGGGAGCCAGGGTCTGAACCATGGGTTTTCCAACAGAAAAGCTCCTATTTGTTTCACTACGTTAAGCTTGTCCTTTTAATCAAGAATTTGTTCTTTTTTGCTAATTAACCGGGATCTTGGCAGACATTAACATCAAAGAAAAGAATGCTTCCATATACTCTTGCAAGTGTAGGGTATCAGAGGGTAGAAGTTATTGTTTTAACATTCTCACTCTTACAAAACATGCAATAAACTATGAATATGAAAGAACCTTCTTTCAAGGGACCAGGAAAGAAAGGAACACAGAGTGATGATTAATACCATATAGTTGTGTTAGTGCCTTTTCAAACAACCAGAGTCTATCCAGTTTGTGAAGACAGAGGTGCCGTAAAACTGCCCTGGTCGTCACTACCTCCTTATTTTAGAGGAAACGCTAGCCATGGAATTACACAATTGCCAAAACAAAACGGATCAGAGAACAAACTGTCAGTTTCCCCCTTTCATCACCTCATCCCTCCATGGCCACATAAGGTAGCAAGAATATAAGAATGATGCACGTACATTTTCTGATCTGCACACACTCCCTGAAGTGTTCTTGAATCCACAGTGGGGGATTTCTCGTATTGAACTATGCCAGGAACCTCTTTCAGGCCAAAGAGAGTAGATGATGGTACATTATTTTCTTCTTGGCTGTTGGATTTTGATTATACTCCTAGCCCATTGAGGTAAACAGAGATTGCTTCTGAATCAATAACTGGAAATTGATTTTCATAGGAAGATTAGAGGGAATGTTAGTCAGTCCATTTGTAAAATCAAATTGCCTACTAACTTTGATTTTGTATTAGCACATAATGGAAGAATTAATTCAAACGATGCCCAATTTCAAAATAGATTTCACTTTAAACAGAGAAAGGTTGAAGAATATAACCACTCCAGACAGTTTAAAATGAAAATTAAAAATATTCTACTTCATGTAGAATGTATGTAACAAAAGTGGATGTATAGTGTAATTAACTTTTAAAAGGATGGGGAAAAGTGGGTGAAAAAGTATGCTCTATTTTGATTTGGAGAATGTAATTTTTATTTCCTTAATGTTCCTTTTCTATGGGTTACTTTTGCTACTGAAAAGGTGCATAATTTGGATTCATTTAAATAACTTCTATTCAGTTTTCAGAAACACTTATCTGATGTATAAAAACCTTATGAGTATTTTGAAACATGTCATGTAAAATCCCAAAGCTATGTTTTTTTCACCAGTATAAAACTGGATTCAACAGTTGAAAAAATGAGTTGGCTATTCTATAAGAATTGACAAATCTTTATTATATATGATTACTCACAGTCTGTCCTAATTTGATTACATTTAATATAATAATTTCAATGTTGATCATAGCCACTTTGCATTATATAACAGCTCATATTCATTTAATACTTTGATTTACTGTTATTGAGCTGCTATGGAATTTTAGAAGATACATTAAATAAATGCTGCATATTTTTAAAACAATAATGTGAAAGATTATATTTCAAAAGAGAACCTACTGCATGAGAACATTCTACTAGTGCATTGCCATATGAAAAATGGAATACCAGTCATCAAATTGTTCGGACTATATAACATTAGATACCAAGATATTAAGGAGCATTGAAATGTTATAAAGTATCAACATGATGAAGTTTTTATTTTACTCTTTACTTAGATTTTGGTTATCATTTAGAAATAGTATTGGATTTAAATTTAAACAGTTTTTTAAAATTATTTTGTATTCCTTATGCTGGGTCTTTTATTCCCTGTTTTTTGAAACACCATTATTTACAGCGAAAAGCACAGCTGTCTCTTCATGTTTGAAAGGAGCAATGATTCCTAATGCGGGTTGCTTTTGTCCCCACAGTGACATTTGGTAATGTCTGGAGACATCTTTGGTAGTTGTCAATAGTGCCAAGTTCGAGAAACACTGATGCAGAGAGGTATTAAAAAAACTTAATGCTAAAGAATGCAATAAAGATGAGCCAATAATAATGCAAGATGTTAGGACCTGGCTCTGTTTGGTTAACAACTTGTCTTGTACATTGTAGAAACTCAATTGTTCCCTGAAGTTTTGTTCAGTTTTTGTATTTAAAAGAACACAAGTAATTATGCTTTTGTATAATTATTCTATTATTCTTTTCTAACTTATTCCCAAATAAGTTAGTAACCATTGCTGTAGAGCAACCTATGCTAGTTAATGTATGGGAAGCATTTTTAGAATTATATTTATGACACACTTCAGAATGCATGTGAATGAAGAGTTGAAATATGTTTCAGCTTGCTCTAGAATAAGGGCCATATTAAGATCAATTTGGAAATACATACATGTAGCCTTTTTATTATACTGTGAAATTACTGCTCATTCTTATGGAAAAATAAAATTTGTGGAAAGGTCCTTTTTGCAATTTTTAGCCATAAATGATAGAATTTTCATATACCCCAGGCACTAATATTGCTTATAAATTTATACCATACACCACTTTAACTTAAACTTTTTTTTTTTATTATTAAGGGGAGTGATCAGAGTCAAAACCATATGCTGTGGCTTTTGCCCTATGGAACTCTCAAATATACTGCAAGAATAATTATTCCTACTTAATGGAGTTACCGAAGAGAATGTGGTCCTGGCTGGTAAGACATATGTAATCTAATGAAAACCCTCTGTAAAACCTCTAAAGGCTTGTGTTAAGAGTTTTGAGTTTTGTGGGTTTTCTCTTATTAAAAGACTAAATAGCAGTTGAAAACTCTAAGAGAATAAATGGATGCTAAGGATTCAAAACTCTCCCTCTCAAGGGAATCCCATCATAAGTGTGTAATAGTTTGGTCCTTTGGGAAATCAGTGTCTTTGTGAACAGGAAGAGAAACACACACGCACACACACACAGAGGGGGAGGGAAAATGTTATTATATGTCTCAAAAATATATCACGTTGAAGTTTTGTTTATTTGGAAACTAAAACATAAATTTAGATGTTCACCACTTTCTTTGATTGCATCCTAAGTGTCTTTCTATTCACAGTCTCTTCTCTAGCCCGTTTTTCAGAGCTTTGTCTGTTGTTCATTTGTTTGTTTTGTTTTCAAAAGCACAGATCTGGAGATGCCTGTCCCCAGCCTGAAAATATTTGACCCCCTTAGCATGGCAGGAACATTCTTCTAAAATCTGCTCCCTACCCTTTTTTGCCAATTATGTTCCCACCGCTCACTCACGCACTATCCGCACGTATCTCCCGATGTCTATAAATGCCTTAATCCTTTATGCTTTTCTTTCCTGCCTTTCTAGTTGGATAATGTGAAGGTCTTTCAAATGGCAAATCTATAAAAGTCTTCTCTAATCTTTCTTTGACTTCACTTCCCTATATTGTTAAAAGAATTTCTAGGCGTGCCTGGGTGGCTCAGTCGGTTGAGCGTCTGATTCTTGGTTTCAGCTCAGATCATGATTTCAGGGTTGTGGGATTGAGCCCTGCATTGGCTCTGTGTACAGTGAGGAGTCTGTTTTTCCCTCTTCCTCCTCCTCGCCCCTCGCTCCTGTGCTCTCCCTCTCTCTCAAATAGATAAACAAAATCTTAAAAAAGAATTTCTATTCACCTATATTAAACTTACCACACTCCACTAAAATTACATATTTGAGTATATATTTTCTCATCAACTGCTACATCTGTGAAGAAAGGGCATATGTTGTTAAACTGTATTTCTACTGCTATTGCCTGGTACGTAAGTGTTTTAAAATTCAAAGGTGAATCACCTATAAGAATGGTTAGAATTACAAAGACTAACCAAACCAAGTCAGTCAAGGCAAGGATGTGGAAGAACTAGAACCTCCCATACACTGCTGATAGAAAAGGAAAATCGTACAAAACGTTTGGAAGAAAGTCTGGCAATTTCTTAAACAGTTAACCGTATGCTGTAAATAACCTGGCCATTCCCCCCCTGGATAGTTACTCAAGCATATGTCCATACAAAAACTTCTACCTGAGTGTTTAGAATAGCTTTATTTTAATAACCCCAAAGAAGAAACAACCCAAAGGTCTATCAACAGGTAAATGGATAAACGAACTGTGGTGTACCCAACAGGATGGGATATTTACTTGCAGCAATACCAAAGAATGAACTAGGAGGAGATGCAATAATGTAAATTAATCTCAAAATAATTATGTTAAGTGAAAGCAGCCAGACAAAACCTAGTACTTGCCATATGGATCAATTTTAATTTGATATTAAGATACACTAAAAGCTCTTAAAATGCAAACTTCTATGGTGACAGAAAGTAGCCTTCTGTGTGGCTGCTTGGTCGGGCTGAGTTGAGTACTGGAGAGTTGAGGAAAGGAATAGAGAAAAGGATTGCAAAGGAGATTTGAGGAAAGTCTCAGGGTGCTAGATATATTCATGATTTTAACTTTGGTGATGGTTCCATGTGAGTAAATATATGTAAATACTTATCAAATGGCATATTTTAAATATGTGCAGTTTGTTCTGAGTTAGTTGTACCTCAATAAAATTTTTTTAAAAAGAAACAAAATTAGAAGGTGAAATCATGATGAAAACACATATTGCAAGTAATTTACAGAGTAGATGCGACCGCGTTTCTTACAGTGGAACTGGGTAAGTATTTATATTTGTTGACATAATTTGACCATATGTACTCTCCTTTTTCCAGAACTCACAGAATTATTGATTTTGGATATTATAAAGTTGAACACTACTCCATGAAGTAATATATATTCTTCCTGTTAAACATATGATTATTTTATACCTATATTTAATGTGGTGTGCTGTAATGCGCAGAAAAATTAAACTGAGCAAAAGTCTTATATTTCTACCATGGTCACTATGTAGCCCATGAGCAGATTTGGGCATAACCTTGTTGGGCATTAGCTCTTCATTTGGTAAAATAAGGTTGTTGGTGTGGAGTGAAAACAGTTCAACAAATATGAGGTAATTTTTTTACAAAAGCACTTGGGAAAGATGTTAGGGGTGGAAGCATTAAAATTTAAACTGAAAGACATTGAGATTTTTAAGCGTATTTGTGCAAACATCGATTTGAATCAGGCAGCACCAAACCCAAGGTAGGTGAGGGCACGCTGTTTGGGCAGGAGGGAGGGGAAAGGCTTTTGTAGCGCAGTGTTGGTTCACAAACTTAGGAGCTTCCTGGGTGAAATCTGAGACTGGCCGTTTGCATGAAGGGCAAGGAGAGACTGCAGAGGAAGGCAGACCACTGAAGGTTGGGGGGCAGCAGGTTTAATAAGCAAAGGAACTAAAACACGAGGCTGATCTCCAGGAGCCGCAAGACGAGTAGATCTCCACCCCCGCCTGCCACAGTCTTAAAAGTTTATACAGAGGCCCTAATGGGGTTTAGTCCTGTACATGGTCCAGGTAATCTCAACAACACATCACTCTCTCAAGGTTGCATATTTGAAAACAGCTCCCACGGACTTCCTAATGTTGACCGGAGTAGTCTATTCTTAAAAACAAGTAGGAATAGGGGGTGATCTGGAAAAGGTGCAAATCACCAAAGGCCTTGAATGCCATCATGAAGAGGTTTAGATTTGTGTTAACAGAATCATGTTTCAGAAAGCAAGTTCTTAACACTCTGCACTTAAGCAAAACCACAGAGTAATCATGAAAAATCTTTTACTCTACCTAGTCTGGAGAACATTGATCCTCGAGACCAAGGTAAAGCACCCAGCTGGATCATCTGGTTTACAGGAAAGGTGATTAAACTCTGTACACGTATGGATTTGAGGTACTAGTGGAATGATTGGATACAAAAGACCATTGGGCAATTGATACTAAGAATTGTATGTATATATGTATATATTTGATACTAAGAATTTTAGGCTAAGTCTAAAGCTGGAGGGGTTTGCTATGAATAAAAGATATACTGTTTATTGATGGTTTATGATATACAATTGTTAAAAAATGCCTAACAATTTTATATACTCATCAGCTCATGTAAATTCTCACCATATTCCCCTGAGACACTTTTCAGTCTCCTTGATTGGTTTTAACTCACGTCCCTGACCTTGAAAGGTGAGAGTGAGCCAAGGCTCAGTCTTTGACCCTCTTTTCTCTTCCAACTATATTCATTCCCTAAGGATTCTTGCATCCATTCTTGCCTTGAAGCACAACCTTTATGTTGAAGACACCAACATAAATGGACTGCGCTGGACTTCCCCAGAACTTTCATGCCCCAGTAGATATCTCGACTTAACATAGGCAAAGGAAAATCTTGATTTGACTTTCCTCACCCACATTTCCTTCTGTTCTTTCATGTCTCAGAAAAGGACAACTCCATCCATTCAGTTACTGAGGCAAAGCAAAACAAAACAAAACAAAACAAAGAAGCTATCTTATGCTTCTTTTCCTCTCTCACACTTCCTATCCAATCCACAAGTAAATGCAGTAAGCTCTACCTTCAGAATAGATCCAGAATTCATCCATTTCTCACCACCTTTACTACTACTAGCCCGCTAAAGAGCAACATTGTGGCTCACTTAGGTTAATACATTGTTCCTCAAATAGTCTCCTTTCACTCTTGCCCCGTTTTCAGCCTATAATCCACATAACAGAGTTGTTCCTTTAAAACATATGTCAGATCATGCCGCTGCTCTGCTAATAATCCTCAGAATAAAAAAGCCAAAATCTTTACCAAAATACCTAATGATCTCTCTAGCCCCATCGAACTTCTCTACCCCTTAGTCTAACCTGGGATATATTTCTTGCTATTTCTGGAACTCACTAAACAGGCTTCACCTTTGGGGCATTTACCCTTGGCTGTTTCTTTGACCTGGAATGCTCTTCTGTCTCACATTTCCAAAATTCACCCCTTCTCTATCTCTAGGTCACTGCTCAATTGTCACCTGATCAAAGGATCTTTACTTAACCATCTTTTATAAAAAGAAATCAAACAAAACAACAAAAAATAAGCCTCTCAATTCTATCATTGACACACAGTAGGTGTTCAAAAGTACTTGCGTGGAGACTCAATATTTCAAAGAGTAGTCTGTATATTGAAAATGAGGACCATGTGGCCTAAATGAAGTTTCTAAGTTTCATATATGATAAATGATAGGCCTGGAATTTGAATCCAATTCTTCCTGACTCCAAAACTTTAGTTATTTTATAGGGATTTAAATCTTAGTGTTGACTTGAAAATCTTCAAAGAGAATATTTGAAACTGTAGGAGGAGATGGGATTACACAATGGCTAAACCATATAGATGGACGGGGATAGACACTGGAGTAAGGATTCTTAATCTTTTTCAGGTCATGGATTCCTCTGAAAATCGAACAAAAACTCTTTGGCCCTCATTCCCCAAAGCACATGGAAGCATGTACCATAATTTTGCATAATACTGCATGCAATTTATAGACTCTATATCACGCTCTAGCTGAAAAGGACAGAAGACAGCAGAAGATGGTGGGATTGCAGATAGTTTGTGCAAGACTAGTGTTTGGGAATTTTGAGAACAAATGTAAAGGGATGGCCTTCCCAGTCTAAAGGTTTTGATTCTGACTTCTCTGTTCATGCCTAAGTTATTGAAACATGATGTTCCCGTCGAGTCAAGATAGAAGGGACAAAAGAGATCATCTATCCCCTTCATTTTGCACACAAACTAGCAGGGGCCAGATGGCCCCCATTGTGTGCTTGTGTACCTCCAACTGGCTAGTTGCAGGGCAGAGATTAGAGTTCACATGTCATGAGTCAAGGCCCCTGTTCCTTTTACCATATCGTGCTGCCTCAGAAGAACGGGGCTGTCCTCCTGGGCTTCTCCACTGTTCTCCAGGTGCTTCAGTATATGTTACTGGTGTTTTTCTTCATCAAAATATATATTGAATATAGATGATGGACAATACTTTGCACTGGAATTGTTCTTTTGTATTGCTGAAACAGGATGAAAAGTCATTTTGTAACTAACTCATGGTTAGTTTGAGAAATTGACTGGTTAGTGATTGTGGATGAAAAAATATTTGATGGTCAAGTGAGAGCTTAAAAATCTACACAAGGATTAAAATACTAATGCAAGAATTTCACTCCATTTTCTAACTCACTTTAATCTGCAGTTGGGTTTTCATTGTGCAGATGGCTGACATAGTGCAAGATCGTGACATTGTGGTCAATTGAGCAATTATGAGGAATGTTACACATTCCAGATCTTTGTAGCAAAATGTCAGTGTATGTTCATTGATTTGGAGAAACTTCACTAATATTGAAAATCTCCAAGCTCTGATGGTAATACTGAGGCACAATTAAATGAAATAACTAATTCGTGTATTTTTCTATTTGACTCTCCATGTATCCATTCACCCACTGATTTAAAAAGGGTTTTGAGAATAAAGTGGAAATCCTCATACACTATTGATGAGGTCTCTTAGCGTGACTGACAAGACTACCCAGAGTGCTGATGTACTCTCTGCTCTAGCTTATCAGTTAACTAGTGAAATTTAACACGGATGGTGTCAGCTTTATATTTAGAGTGTAACTGTATAAACAAAAGAAGCCACTGGGAGAACCTTGTTTTAGAGTTTTCACCTCATTTAAATTCTTAATTTGTCCCTTCAGTTTAGAAAAGGCGATTGCAATGTGGTCCTGCTTCCAATTAATGAGCTTCAGAACAGGATTAGGTCTGCCTCACTCAGTCTTTCCAAAATACACGAACCTTGAATCACACAAACTCCAAGAAAAGGTAAATACTCTGTTCTGATTCAAATTAACTTCCACAGAGAAGACAATGCTACGTTGTTCGTTTTATTATAGCCGGAGCTAAGAGTCCTAAAAGTTAAAGTTGATGAACAGATATTTTTTTTTGAAAGTTCAAAAAAGAAAAAAATTAGTTTGGCATACTTTTACTTTTATTCGTTTTCCCCCCTCTTATCTAATGTTTTCTGTTTCTAGTTATCCAATAAAATTGTAGCAGTAACTAATAGCTTGTATCACTCTCGTAAGATTGAAAATACTTGGGTGATTTTGTTATTTGGTTTAAATCAATCCTTAGGAGCAAGTTATAAAAAAGCCCCAAATATATTAAATATCTTAAGCAACAGAATCAAAAGGAACAGAATTGTGTATATATTTGTAAGCTCTTTAAGGATAGCCATTCCTCTATAATCACTTTTTGGGGATTTCATAGAAATCAGGACATCTGAAAGTATCACAGTCTAGTTTCCTTTTTCACGAGGGTAGTCATCCCTCTCCGCTATAAGCCATCCCCACATTCACATCCAAAATAAAAACTACATGGGGGGAATGAAGATGGCATCAACTTCTATCTTAGTCCATTTTGGCAATATTTTTAATGTACTTCCACCTGAGTCTAATTTATTTATTCCTGAATTCTTTGACTTCAAAAATAATTCTGATCATGCTGACAAGCACATGTACATTCTAGTCCCTTCCAAAGATAAAATTAAACTCATACCTTATTTATATAAGAGATGAATGCAATACATCTGTTGGTGTTTAATTACTAAACAGATTTTTTTTTTTTAGTAGCAAATAAGCAACAAGGAAATTCATTGATTCAGGTCAAATTATTCACGTCATGTTGTTAAAAAGCATTGATTTTAAAGTTTTGTTTCACATTAGTTACTCAGCCTGGGTTAGGACAATCAACACAGTTGTAAATGAAAATATGTTTGAATTAAAACAATTAGGCTTGATTTTCTCGTGTCTTGCATCTCACAGCAGGTATTCAAGCACAGCCAAAACTGGGATGTGCTGACACCTATAATCAACACAAAGGGTCTCTTTCAAACTAACAAATCATCCCTCCCAGTGGAAGTGTAAACAAAACCCTAATTGGAGATTTTGCTAACTCTTCTCCCCTGCTGTGAACACTAGTTAGTGTCTAGTGTTTAAGCAGTAACTTCACCTATAATTTATAATTGCCAAAAGATAAGAGCTAATTCTCTTGATTCAGTCAATGTTCCTATGTGTGCTTAAATTGAGCCTCTACCGTTCAATGATCAATTACCAGCTAGTATCAAACATCTTGAAACTATTTTTTAATTAGGAGATGAATAATAATTAACACATGTAGTGCTGATAAAGTGCCATACTGTCCTAAGCACTTTTACATATATTAGTTCACTTGATCTTCACTAAATACATTTGAGGTGATACTAATATTATTCCCAACTTACAGATAAGGAAATTGAGGCTATGTAGTGATTTGTTTTAAGCCTCACAGCTACTAAGCAGCGTAGGTAAGATTTGAATCCAGGTTATCTATGTTCAGGGTTGATGCCTTGCCTTCGACCCTAAAAATAAAGATGTAAATAAATAAAAATTAGCTCCTATCCCATTTTAGACAATTGAATTGAACACATATGCTGGTGAGATCCTTCATGCGAGCTTCTCAGATCACCCAGGGAAGGGCTTCATGGATTCTGAGATCCACAGTTTGCAAGCAAGGCATATCTTTGATTAAAACAATTGATTGCTGGAAATCTAAGTGCACAATGAATTAGCATGAACAAGAAGCAAAAGTGGTACTAACTCAGTAATCAAGATATGCTTCATCTCATTTCAGGGACTATTCCTACACCACAAAGAATGTAACTTTTCCCTCTATTTCTTAATGTGGTTATCAATATGCCTCAAGAGCAACATTCTTCTGTTCCTTAAAGTATTCTTGGGCTACAAATTAAGAACCTTTGAAATTTTTATTAAGTCTTTCAGGTATTATGCTGGTGTAATCAATTTAAATAGTGCTACAATCTTATCCAATGCCTCGTTTACTTGTTTAAAGTCTTGCTACTCCCTGTGGCTATCAACCAGCATCAGTAACACTTGGGAGCTTGTTAGAGATGCAGAATCTCAGGCTGCAAAACACAGACCTATTGGATCAAAATCCTCACTTTTTTTTAACAGGATAACCCAGGTGATTTGTGTGCAAATACGGTTCAAAAAAAAAGTGGTTTAAGCCACTCTATTTAAAGAGGGGGAAAAAAAGCTGAGGTTTCAATTACCATTAGGTTAAGTTTTTAAGAATTGGATATATTCCTCTCTTGTCCTTGTACAATAGAAAAAGAGTAAATAAATCTTAGCAGAAAATGTATATGACTATATAGGTTACTGCATTAATTAATGAGAATCGTATTTTGTCTTTTACTTTTATTTTATTATTATTTTCAGAAATGTTAGGGGAATAAGCTAATGAAGTTTGGCGTGTTCATTATGTGGATCTGTGGTTTTAATGTCCCGATATAATTTTTATTTCCTGAAACCCATTCCATCTCCATTTGTTGTCTTTGTGGTTCAGTAGGACTAAAATCTAAGGGTGGGTCTTAGACCCTGGCTTAGCCAATAAGAGCCTATAATGATTGGTCCAGGGGTAGCATGTGACCCCACATTGACCAATGAGAGCATTTCTTAGGGCTTTTCCTATCTCCCTTTGCGGTACCTGGAAGGCTGCTCCAGTTTGTTGAGATGGTGAACGCTAAAGGCCGAAGACCCTGGAGTTTCCACGGTTCATCATTGCCACGCTAATGGTGGTGGACGCTGCCTGAGAATGAAACCTACAGAGAAAAAAGCAAACCCAAGAGGCAGATTCAGACACCTGGATCCAGTTACAGGTTTGGATCCATCACATGGACCTTCCAGGTATGTCAGACAAGTCCATTTTTTAAATTGAGATATAGTTGACATATAAGATAATATTGGTTTCGGGTGTACAGCATAATGATTTGGTATTTGTGTGTAGTGAAGTGACTGCTACAGTAAGTCTAGTTAACATCTGTCACCATATATAGTTATAATTTTTCTTCTGATAAGAAATTTAAGATGGGCTTTCCTAGCAACTTTCAAATATGTAATGCAGTATTATTAACTACAGTCACCATATTGTACATTACATCCCCAAGACTTATTTATTTTATAACTGGAATTTTGTACCTTTTGTCCCCCTGCATCTATCTCCCCTCAGCCACCAATTTGCTCTTTGTATCTTTGAACTTGGTTTTTTGTTTGTTTATATTGCACATATAAGTGAGATTATATGGTATTTGTCTTTTTCTGACTTATTTCACTTAGCATGGTGCCCTCAAGGTCCATTCATGTCGTGGCAAATGGCAAGATTCCTTCATTTTTACAACTGAATAATATTCCCGTGTGTGTGTGTGTGTGTGTGTGCGCGCGCACACACACACACCTTTATCCATTCATCTGCTGATGAACACTTAGGTTGTTTTGTATCTTGGCTATTGTAAATAATGCTGCAGTGAACCTGGGGGATGCATATATCTTTTTGTTAAGTATTTATGTTTTCTTCAGGTGAATAGTCAGAAATAGAATTACTGGGTCGTATGATAGTTCTATTTTAACTTTTTGAGGAACCTCCATACTGTTTTCCTTTGGGGCTGTACCAATTTACATTGCTACTAACAGCGCACACGTGTTTCCTTTTCTCTGCGTCCTCGTCAATACTTGTTAAATTTCTCGTTTTAGCCATTAAGTGGTGGTTGATTTGGATTTCCCTAATGATTGGTGATGTTGAGCACTTTTTCATGTGTCCATTGGCCATCTGTTTGTCTTCTTTGAAAAAATGTCTAATCGGATCCTTTGCCTATGTTTTAATTGGACTGTGTTTGTTTTCGCTATTGAATTGTATGAATTCTTCATATATTTTAGAGTTACCTCTTATCAGATGTATGATTTGCAAGTATTTCCTCCCATTTGGTAGGTTGCCTTTTCCCTTTGTTGATGGCTTCCCTGTAGATTCTCATTTTAAAATGTAGCTATTTTCTAGCTTCTAAAAAAATTTCCCATTTTAAAATCTATTTATTTAGTAATGTGTTTGTGTCTTAGCTTACTCCCAAAAGATTTTAAGGTGACTTACTAAGACACAAGCATAGCCTTTGTGAGCTTTTTTTTTTTTTAAGAGTTTATTTATTTATGAGAGAGAGAGAGCACAAGCAGGGGGAGCAGCAGGGAGAGGAAGATGGAGAAGCAGACTACCCGCGGAGCAAGAAGCCTCATGCGGGATTTGACCCCAGGACCCTGGGATCATGACCTGAGCCAAAGGCAGGAGCTTAACCGACTGAGCCACCCAGACTCCTCCCTTGGTGAACTTCAGATATGAAGGCACACTGCCTGTATTTGCAGTGTTGCCTGTCTTTAGCTGTGGGAACTTGATCACAGGACTCCTCTTTCCTGTTTCCTTGTTTGTACGATATGGATACTACCATCATCCTATATACCTCTTAGGGTAATTCAGAGTCACTGATTCATATTTTAACTGCTTAGTACAGTCCTAGCATATGATAAGTGCAAGGAGCTTTAGGTACTACCCGTACGCAACAACAGAGTTGTATAAAATTAATTCAAAATAAACTAGGAACATGGGAGAAAGTAAAATAAGGATTAAAAATGAGAATATGCCATATTCTCATTAAATTTAAATATGCCACTTAAAACCATAAAACATGTGTCACGAAATCCTGCACCTACAAGAAGCAAGCCCAGATTTTGGCTCTCAGCATCTTCGTTGCCAAAGTGGATGCCAAAGTGGAGACCATCAGTTACTTGATTCATAACCCAAAATGAAAATTAAATTGTTTTATATTTATATCATACCAAATATTCTTATAAACAATAAATAAAATTGCCAGAGAATATTTAAACAAATTATGTGCCATAATTTACCTCATATATGCCTTTTACTTTACATGTAGTTTGTTTCCAATTTTTACATAACCAAATTTATAACTGAGATATTTTTGTGTATAACTTTTTATTTTTATTTTTATTTTAAGATTGTATTTATTTGACAGAGAGAGCGAGAGAATGTGCATAAGCAGGCAGAGCAGCAGACAGAGGGAGAGGGAGAGGAAGGGAGCCTGATGTGGGGTTCCATCCCAGGACCCTGGGATCATGACCTGAGCTGAAGGCAGAAACTTAACTGACTGAGCCACCAGGGACCCCTTTGTATAACTTTTGAATGTGTTTAGTATATTTTGTTTTGGTATAATGTGTTTAGTATAATGTGTTTAGTATAATTTGTTTTGGATCACCAAAATTGAAATTGAGGTTGGAGGGTTTAAGCATTTTAAGATTTTTTTTTAATAATATTTTTTATTATGTTAGTCACCATACAGTACATCCCTAGTTTTTGATGTAATGTTCCATGATTCATTACTTGCGTATAACACCCAGTGCATCATGCAATATGTGCCCTCCTTAATGCCCATCACCAGCCTATCCCAGTCCCCCACCCCCCTCCCCTCTGAAGCCCTCAGTTTATTTCCCAAAGTCCACAGTGTCTCATGGTTCATTCCCCCTTCTGTTTATCCCCCCTTTCTTTTTTTTTTCTTTTAAGATTTTATTTATTTATTTGACAGAGATAGAGACAGCCAGCGAGAGAGGGAACACAAGCAGAGAGAGTGGGAGAGGAAGAAGCAGGCTCATAGCGGAGGAGCCTGATGTGGGGCCCGATCACATACGCCAGGATCACGCCCTGAGCCGAAGGCAGACGCTTAACCGCTGTGACACCCAGGCGCCCCATCCCCCCTTTCTAAAAATAGTGTATTTGTAAATAATGCAAAGAGTCCACTAGATACAGAAATATTTTCTCCAGTCAACTCATCAATACATTTTGGCTTTCAGGTAATTAGCTATGAATATACTTGTTAACACCGAAAGTAGTTTTCATTTGTAATCTTTGTAGTTCAAGACCTTGTGTTGCCAGATCTATACTATCACCAGGAAAACTATTCAAGACAGATATCTTACCAGTGGCAGTCCAACAATTAATTTTCTACATGAAGTATTTTCCTTTAACACATACTAAAATAACATTTACTGGATATCCTACTTTTCCTAGGAGAGTTTAAATATGTAGCATTTCTTTTTTCTTTTTTTTATTGCATTAGTAAATGTTTAGAAAGAAACACAAAACAAAGTACAAAAGGTTACTAGCTTAGCACAATACAAATTTATATTTCACTAGCCTACCAATCCAATGTAGGTATTTCGGATTGGGACTGAGGAGGACCTCTGTTCCATTCAGTATATTCAAGGACCCAGGTTGATGGAGGCTCCACCATCTTTGACAATGGCTTCCACAGTCACTCTGAATATCAACATTCAAGTGGTGAGTTGGTGCAAGAGAGGGTAGGGAAAACATACCCTTTTTGTTCTTGTCCCCAAAGTGATAAATCACTTTTACCACCATTCTGCTTGCAAAAACTAGTCATATAGCCTTTCCTAAGCCTGGTTTGTATAACCTCGGGAATATTATTTAACCTTTCTAAGTTTCGGTTTTCCCATATGTGAAATGGGGATAACAATAGTAATCTGCTCCCTGGCAATTGTGAAATTTAATGCTATGTATATAGCGCCTAGCTCAGTGTCTCATTCATGCTAAGGGCTCAATTAATGATAGCACTCTTATTATTATCAGTTTTAGTATTAGATAGGACATACAACCTAGACATATACTATAAAAACATTTTTTAATTATATGATTGCATTGAATAATTATTAAAAGAACCCCAAGAAATGGGAAAAAATGTTATCTACCAAAAAAAAAAAAAAAAACCTGTGGTCTCAGACCTCTCTGCAGTACTAAATACCAGGAAGGGAAAAAGGAAAATAAATGTTGTGACCAACAATTTGAACACTGGACTAATGTATAAGGCAGTAGGAAGATATGTTTGTATGTGTAGTTACCTGGAAAATATAGTATATGCTTCGTTTAGGAGAAGGCATGAAAATACATTCTAAAATGCTGAACTTAGGAATGAACAAGACATTGTTAGATAAAAGGGATGGTGATAAATTCTAACATTTTAAATTAAGTTTAGAGATTATTACAAACATTATCCAAAATAACTAAAGATTAAGAATAGTTATGAAAGAAAATATGTGTTGTGAAATTAACGAAGTAAATTTGAAGCATGCAACTCTTTAAATAAAGGAGAAATGTGAGGAAAGGTCCAGGAAAGGCTGCTCTGCTGAGAACAAGGGACGAGGAGTGGCATGGAATGAGGCTGGGGAGCAAGCAGGGACCAAAGCAGGAAAAGCCTCTTTCTGTGTATTGGAAGTAGGCATAGATTAGAAGCTAATACAAGATGAAATCTGAGCTTTCAAAAAATCACTCTAGATGCATTTTGGCAAATGGATTGGAGAAATCTAAGAGTGGATGCGGTGAGTCTGTTAAAGAAGTTGAAGTAGAAATGCCGGTAGTTCACACAAGGTGTTTGGCGTTAGAGTAGAGAGCAATTGAGGTGATGGAGAATATTTAGGCCATAGAAGCAGTAGAACTTAGTAATAGGCTGAGTATGTGGATGAGAGCGATGTGAAGGATGATTCTGGGTGTGTGGTTTGTGACCCTACGGTAGTGGGTGGTGAGGCCACTCACTAAGATTGGGGTTGAAGACTCATAGGAGAGAAATTGAGATCAATTTGTGACAAGTTGAGTTTGAGTGACTCATGCATGTGGAGATGGCCATGCAAATGGAGAGACTATATAGACATTTGGATGTTTAGATCACAAAGATTCAAAGGAAATATTTGTAGTAAAAATGTTGACGCATAGTCAATGAGTAGCTTAAACTGGAGTTTCTCAACCTCGGCACTGTTGACATTTTAGGCCAATAATTCTTTGTTATGCAGGGTCTACTGTGCATTGTAAGATGTTCAGACCTCCCCTAGCCTCTACCCACTAGATGTTGGTAGCAGCCCCCTAGTCATGACAATGCAAAACGTCTCCAGACATTGTAAATTGTCTCCGGAGGGGCAAAATTGTCCCATTGAGAAACACTGGCTTAAATGATGGCAACTAACAGGACAGTATAGAGTAATAAGAAAACCCTATAACCCTATGGAGACCAGTAATTCGGTTCTAAAAAAATATGGCTCAGGCAATTTTCCTTAATTCAAAAAACTGTTGTGGTTACAAGAATGGATAACAGGAAGAGGAACACAATTTATTTGTATGTGCTATTGTAAAACGAGTTAAAGTAGGATCTGAGGTAGATAGAGAAATAGAGCCAGAAGGACTAGAGATTTCAAAATGGTTGATGATGGAATTTACTGTCATAGAGAATAAAAAAGTATATGATAATTTATAAATTCTAAATTGAAATTGGCCTATCCTCTTTATGTAGTCGGTTAATCCTGCACATCCATGAATAGGCTTACCTGAGAGAATATGTTCTTGCTGATCGCATTTTCAGAACAAGCAGGGCTGAACTGCATCTCTACAGTCACTTGGGCATGAAAGATGAGAATCTTTCTCATTTGAGTTTTTGGTCCTGTTATTGACAATGCATACTGATGGCTTCACGGAGAATCTTAGTGTCTTTGGAGATTGATAGAATATTAGAAAATTGTTGAAATCTGTAGACTAACATTATTTGTTACATGGTACTATTAATAATATTTCCAATATGTAATTTTTATTGATTTGCATAAATTTAGATTATGTCTGTTACAAATATTTGAATTATTCTGATTGTTTGTTGGTAAATATTTCCTTTGTCCCCTGAAAAGTATGCAAATACGTAATCATTTTACAAACGGAAACTAGTATAACCTGAAGTACAGTTAAATTATGCAACATTTGCTCCTTTTTTAAATTAAAGTCATTGTCTTCATGTACGAATATTCAGTTGTGAATAGTGTTTTCAAAAGTACTTGCATTTAACTTTCACTTGACTGTACTCAGGAATGCTCTTGATATGAGACATTTCTCTGCTGCTTAGCTTTGGTTTGGAATACTCAGTATGGTGAGTTGTAATTTGCCTATAACTGCCAACTCCTTTGAAAGTAAGAGTGAAAAAAATAGAAATCTCTTTTAAAATTTAAAGATCTCTTTTTTTCCTTAATGACCAGAAATTCCTAAATCCTGGTTTCTAAAAACCGTGCCATTTTGAAATTTATCTGGCGGATAGCACTGCTCTGCTGCATTACATGTGGTCGATGTTAGTCACATCCTTGATGTAACATAACACGAGCTGGCTAAGGTAATGCGATGTGACATATGACAGCATTTTGAGCCAGTCTGGGATATTTGAAAAGATGCCATCTTTCAAAGACCATGGACAGATAGCATGGTGAGCCAAGATTATGAACTCTGCAGCTTTCATTTTGAACAACCACAAAGGCAAGGCTTTGTGATCATTAAACCGTGCATTCCAACATGGTAGACTCTAACACATAATCACAGAAGTGCAACTTTTTTTAATGGTGAGTTTATACTTGAAACCACCGAAGTGAAATCATTAAGAAAAAATAGCAACTAAAGAGATGCGATGCTGCATTATTACAAGCATGTGAAAAGGTAATGCAGAAACCAGCTAACAATATCTGGTAACAAAGGTACAGAGGTGACCAGTGGGCATCTGGTTATTTACCATTTGTTAAAAGTGGTCAGGTCAAGTCAAGTATCATTTTAGTAGTGTTAGAGGAAAAACAATCTAGAAACATGAGCACCCAGGAAAACATCTATATTTTCTACACATGTTGTTGCGTTTCTCTGTGAAAAGTCTCTCTGTACTCAGCCTAATTTATTGTGCAGGCTGTGGAGAATTTGAAAACCACGTTTCTTCTAGGATTACTTCAAGATCAGCTCCTTTGGTTTTAAATTTGTTTCACATTTGTTGGAGCAGAAAATACTAGCACTAATAATACCTGATAAATAGTGATGAGTTACAGAAATGAAAATAACCTGGACACTGAATTAGATAGAGGACGGAAAAGGAAATTGAACATAATATGTACATCTTCGAATGCAAAGGTAAAATTGAACTACATGTAAAGGGTCAGCAAAACTGTTCTTTTTGTGAGATTTACAACTGAAAGTTGTAATATGTGATTGCCTTACTCAATTATATTTTAAAATCTCTTCTTTCATAAAAAGCTCTTTTTATCTTTCCAGGTAGGTTAAAATCATTAAGTAATTCTGGTGCCAATCTATTGATAATATGATTTAAATAAATGTGGAAAAAAATTCACTTTCTTGCAAATGAAAACCCCATAGTTTAAAAAACGTACTTCGTGCATATATAAATATATATGTAAATACATTTTAATTATTTGCAAATATATTTAAAAAATATTAAATTGAGATTTCCTGAACTGCCTAAGATGACATTATAACATAGGAAGAAAATGCGGGTTTGTTTTTTTTTTATTACTTTAGGTACAGTAGCAAAAATTTCCAATACTTTAATATCACTCTTACAACTTATAGTAATGTTTTTCTAGTGCTTTCTCCTTTGAAACTCAAAGGTACGTGTATATCACAAAGATAAATTGTTTTATCCATTTATCAGAAAGGAAAATTAAAACTTAACATTCTAGTAATTGATAGGATCTGAATTTTAATTCAGGTTTTGAACTTGAAGTCTACTACCCTTTTTTATGGTGCTTATAAAATTAGGATTTTGTTGGTGTGGCCCAAGACCTAGTGACTGATAGCAAAATTTAATGTAAAGATAAACAATTTAACATTAAGTGGAGACTGGATCAGTCACCCTGCTGTTATACTTTAACAATGCTGAAAGTGGACAAAATAATTACCTGTCAAATTCTGGTTGATAATGAAAGGAATGCTGTAGTTAAAAACATTGTAGTATTTTGTACTTAGGGCTGTAGCAGGTGTTGGAATAAAAACACTAATGCCCAATGAATCTAATATAGAAGATCTGATATTTTTGCTTTAATAGAAACAAAAAATATTTCCAAATTTACTGTTATAAAATAACCTAGAAAAGCCCATTAAAAGAACAAAACAAAATAAAAATCCTTTTGTCTTTTTGGAGGAAACTAAAGGTTAAAAGGTGTAAGCTGAGGAAAACCAAGGTCAAGCAAATTATTGTATTTGCTGGGTTGGTTTCGAACACATTACAAATCCATGTATCAGTGACCCTTTGCTAGCTGTTCTAGACGGGAGTTGCCTAACCAGAAGGAGAGACAGGATACTAGAAACAGGATTTAATGTTTGTTATGTGCCTACTGTACCTACATTTTTTAAGTAGATAATTCTCTCAGAAAGCTTGTGAAAATAATTTTCCCATTATATACACCAAGGGTTGCAGCTCAGAGATAAGTGACTTGTTCAAGGCAATATCCCTAATGTGGCTGCTGAGGGCTTTGAACCCAGTTATAGAGTTGAGATTTGAATAATGAAAATATTAAAATGTATTATCTTAGAAGAAATATAAGCAGATGATAAATGACAGAGGATAGATGTGCAAATAAAAGAAAAAGGAGTTTTTTTGTTTTGTTTTTCCAACCCATGGTCTAGCACTGGTAAGAGCCTACCCAGGAATAATTCACGTGATTCAGTTGGGTAACACATCATTCTGTTTGGTCATCTAGTTGAAAGAGGAATTTCCTGGGTAATGAGTTGGCATGCATTTTGACCTTCTAAAGTACTCTGAGGTAGAACATAGGGTATGGAGCTGGGCAACTCTGAATTCATTTCCTTGATGGTTAGTTTACTTTCTGTGTTACTTTGGGTGACATACGTATTAGGCTGATCCTCAGTGCGTTCCTCCGCAGAATGAACGTTAGTGGTACTTGTGTGCCTTCTGTGAAGTTAGACTAAGGTAACAGCATTACCAAGACGCAAATGGCTCACAACAAAGGTTCATTTCTTGCTAGGATTGCAGATCCTTTTCAGGTCGCATGCAGCTCCGCTCCATTTTCTTCCTTTTGGCAGAAGGAGCCTCCCCGTTCAGCATGTGTTTGTGTCAAGGCAGAGGGAAGAGACGCAGAAACCAAAGGATGACTCGAATGGGGTCTGCTTGGATGGTGTGTGCATTGCGCTCACTGACCTTTAAACTTCCCAGGGGAAGTCACATACCCAAGCCTCATGTGACTGAGGCAGAAAGCATTGTCTCATAAGGAAGGCGGTGAATGATTGAGAACAATCCTACAGTCTACCATAACACCCACATTGTTGTGATGATTAAACGAGAAGAAAAAAACAGAGTTCTAAGCAGAGTTCTAGGCACATAGTATATGTTCAAGAAATTTTATTTCACTTCCATCCCATTTGGGATCCAGAGTCAAGTTTAACAAAGACCAAGCTCAGGAAATAGTGCCACTGTATATAACAATTTTCAAGTGTTCATTCTATGACCTTATTATAATTGAGAGAATTACAAATGAGTGAGTTACTATGTTTCTCATTAGACTGGGAATTAAAAGAATTAAAATCCTATTGAAAAATCATAGTAAGTTAGTTAGACCTTAGTCCTCTAATTTAATTCTTAAGAAAGCATTGACAGATTAAGACCTGGCTTTTAAAAGTACATTCTTAATTTCTTAGGAATTCTTAACTTCTTACACACACACATGTGCATACACACACACGCACATGCACACATACACACACACCCCAAAAATATATAAAACAATTAAATGAGCGCTATTAACAAAATGACCAGGCAGTTTCAATTGGAAGCTGGCATGTGGGATAACAGATGAACATAAATTTTGGTGAGAGTTATTTTCCAGTTAAAAAAAAATCTCTCAGAAATTTTGCAAACTTTAGCACGAGAGGAAAATTCCCTATTGAATGTTTCTGAAAAGGTCTCTTTTCTATGTCATGTGGTCAACTCCAGCAAGAGTTTTGTATGAGTAATGGATTTGGTCTTGTGGATTTTTGGATGAATCCTTGAGGAAAAAGCCAACAAGTCTTGCCTTCCCTCTATGAGATCAAAGACACCACTGTATTTTTGGTATGAAAAGGGTTTTACCATGTTGCCAAAAATATGCTGTTTCCCCATCAGCTGTGTAGTGGCCACACAATGATTGACAGAGCGTGAAGTCTCTCCAGGGTGGCTCCATTTCAGCTTAATGGTAGTGTTTAATTTGAAAAGTACTCTGAGTCCCTTTTGGATAAAAATTGTGACAGTACGCAAATAGTTTTTCCCTCAGCTAAGAGTCAGTCGACAAAACCCACTGTGTGAGGTGTTACTCTAGTACGAAGCAGCCTTTCGTGAATTGTGAATAAATTTTTATCTGTGTAAGAGCAAAGTATTCAGCTAATGATTTATCTGCCTCTCTTTTTCATAAATAAATTCAATGGAGAAAAAAAATAATTTCAGATGAAGACTAAATTGTTTAAATGCTCCCAGAGAACAAATCTGAGAATCATTTTTATGGGAAAAAAATATCTAAGAAAGTCATTGGTAGGCCATTCTTCATTATAAACTGTTTAAATCATGGAAACTTGTTATCCCATGATTTTAATATACAATGGACTGAAACACAGTTTCTCATACAGCAAATACTCAACTGGCAGGCAATGGGCAATGACAGGTGGATATTAGTCATGTCTAATCAAGGGGTCCCCCAGTGTGTGAACTTTATTACATATATGAGAAAAAAATTGGAGAATTTGCTTGTCTGTAGTTTAGCATGTTTATTTTTTAAGTTTCAATGTATCCTATGTACTGCAAAGTTAGATAGCAAAAATAGCAAAGTAAATTAGCAAAGGTTAACTAAAAACCCCTATCAGTCACTTGTGGGAGAGAGGAAGGATATACAGATAAATAAGCCTCCTTTTAAAAAGTATACCCTTCGCACTGAGGTTCAATAAAAATGAGCATGGAGAATCCAGTGGAGGGTCCAACAAATCCCAGAAAACGTCCTCCACTAGGAATTGCGTGGTCCTACACTAGTGCCTGCAACCCTCAGATTTGCAGCATTCCTCAGTGAAGTGATGTGGAGAGAAAAAACAAAAACAAAAACACACCAACTTTAAGCCCTTTATGCTCCAAGTCCTGAAGCTGAGGAGACGGTATCTTGAATGATGAGGACAGACTGGCGACTGCATGTAGAGGTCACGTTCTCCAGAAATCTGCCCTACTTTTTGCTTTAGTTCGCAGGAACTGTTTAAGATCAGAGGTAAAAAGGGGTTGCATGTGGTGTTGTGTCAGGAGTATGTTTTCTGCTCACTTTTGATGCTATAAAACCAACTGGAACAGTTTGGAATGCGGACTGAAACAGGAGGGTAGGTAGGTGGGGCAGCCTCCCGGCCTCCGCTAGTTGGTAGAATGCCAGTAAGCACTCATTTGTTCTACCCCCGGTATGGGCGCCTTGTTCCGGTATTTTTGAAAAAAAAGAAATAGAAAAAGGTCTATGTGAAAATGATAAATACTCAGTGAAGTTTTGAAGGTTTTGTTGTCTCAAATATTATGTATTTCATGAATTCTGTTTCATCCCATTTTTCCAAGTTGGTATGTAATGTCTCCACTTCACTTTGTATATACCTTGTCTTAAATAGTCTATAGCCTGCAAGGGACATTTAGGGCTGTAGTCTAGAATGCCTCATTTTAAGTCTATTGTGCACAATGTATGTTTTAATTATTTAACAATATAAGGATTTTAAGTGAAATTCATGAAAACCTTAGAAACCCACCCTAAATCTAAAGTTGACTTGAACAATTTTAATTTTATTGACAAAGTCTGCTACTTTCAATAGTAATATTGGTTTATATGTATAAGTGCATCTTTTCTAAAATGAAAATTGATAGACCTCTTTCTTCGAATTTCTGCTTTGCAAATGTCCGGTTTATACTTGATATCAGAATGATCTGTGACAGGAAAAAAAAAATCCATGCTCTTTGGAGGAAATACAGGCAGTAGGCCTCAATTGTTAGATTTTTTGAAATTCAAAGAAAATAGTTGATTGATGGTTATCTATAGCTCAATCTCTTCTGATGTTGAACTTGCCTTATTACTGCCTCAATCATTGTCAGGAAATGCCTTTTTTAAAGATTTCTCTAAATTGGGAAGCTTTTAATCAGTTTTGTTCCTGTTACAAAGTCCAATTCTACCATTGACAACAATCAGTAAGGATAGAGGCTTTTGCTCTTAACAATGTGTTTATCTTTAGACTAATGCTATTATTTGAGTCAGAGATTAATAACATTTACTAATAAAATATTAATAAAGTAACAAGTTTAAAATATGCTAAAGTGAAACTCAACCCATTTTGTGTTTAAATTCCTGAGGCTTTGATTAAATCCTAATACATATCAGCCAGCTGCATTGAATTCATTTGATGGAAACACTCGATAATTGTTCACCTTATACCCTTATCATTTAGACACATTCTCTAGCACTCTCCACTTACTATTCCTTGATGTAATAAACTCAAACACCAAAGTAAAAACAAAACAAAACTTAAACAGCAGTTCGAACACTGAAGAAAAAAGTAGCATACTCTGAAAATAAAAACAGAAACCTCTAAAATAATGTTTTATTTATCACATATAAACGTGTTTTCCTAAGAATTATTTCCAGTACAGGCCACCATATGGAAGTAGAAAGCCATTATGGGAATGAACTAAGATGGTTTGTATCACCTGCATAACTTGTTTTGTTCTATGCCTTCAGGCTTCAAAATCCACTTCCCATATTTTTTTCCTTTCTTAAAAATAATGTACATCAGTTTAATTTATCCCAGGTCCTGACAGAAGGATCGGATTTTAAGCATTTAATGCTGTGGTTTCAAATCCAATTTCTCAGTGTTCATCGTTTCAAAAGTGGTAGAATTCAGTTTTTGAAAAGGTTCAAGAACTTGGGGAGGATTGGCATACTTTCTAAAGTCTTACATTGATGTTAAAGGCAGCTCTGTACGGAGAGAGCAGTTTGGTCTGAATTTTTCTATAGTGCTCCAGGAAACACTAAACCCTTCGCCTACTCCAACAAGAGTCTCTTCTTAATGGTGTCAACCTAGGAAAATTTTTTAAACTCATAAAGCATATTGAATAAATAACCTATTTACAGATTTTTCTGGGCTAGGACACTGATTGGCTGGTACATTTTCCTAAAAGGAGGGTATCAATGTATCTGCTTAAGGCTTGATTCCACCGCATGTGTTAGGAAACAACTTTCCTTAAGACCAATGGGATTTTTATCCATTCAGACGCTGAGGCACTGGATCCTTGCACAGTAAATTCATTGTAGGCTCTCTTTATTGGTGGTGGGTGAACCTCAAAAGGTCAGGAGTCCAGATTGCTTCAAATAAACATCCAGAATCTCAGATGCTTTTTTGAAACGGGCCCAAGTTTACTTGAACCTCTTTTCTGGTTTGGAAATCAGGCTGAAAATTTTACAGAAACAGATTTTCTTGTGAGATCTCAGAATGTTGTGGTTTAAGTAAAGTAATAAACAAATTTGAAAAATGAAAGGCAAAATTGGCTCAAACTCACCTGGTTTCATTCTATTAAATGCCTGAAACTGAGTGGCATTGTGCAATATTTAAAAAAGGAAAAAAAAAAAAAAACTTTGGCTGTGGTTTCACTTAGAATCATCAGACATTCCTGCTGAGGAGTTTTAAGAGAACTTTCACTCTGTCCTCCTCCATCCTTATGTTTCAATGAGTTTTCATCTCTTTTTTTTGTTTGTTTGTTTGTTTATTTTCACTCTCATGACTTCGGCATTGGTCTTCCATTTTTAAACTGTTAGTGAAGAGTAACTCTTTGACCTTCTGTTGAGGTGGAATAATTTTTATGTATTTATGGATGTGGTCTCCTGGAAGTGCATATCATGGCATTTGCATGGCATATATAACATGGAAATAAAGTAGAATTTTCTAATACTTACTATTAAATACCAGGCATGAGGCGAAACCTTCACATGCACCATATCTCATTGTCCCAGCAAGACTATTAAGCAGGTATTATAATCTCTATTTTGTAAGTGATAAGAAAGCAGTTTATGAAGGGATGGTAACTCGCCCAATTGCGTAGCTATGCTACTTCTAGCGAGGAGGTCAGAGAGGAAGGACTGAAGTGGAGGATGTCTGACTTCAAAGGCCACACACTTTACTACTGCTTTCCGAAGTTTCCTGCATAGTTGCGGAGGTTTGCCCAAGAGCTGTTATTTTTAAGCCCATTTATCCCTTCCTAATAACATTAACCTAACCATTACATATAATGGGTTATATACATTAGATGTTAGTTGGAAAGAGTATTTGTTTTGTAACTCTTAGATGCGAATAGGAAATTTCTATAGTTAAGAAAGTCTGTTATAATCATGCCTTAGATTTGTGAAGCTCTGTCCTGTATACAAAGACCTTTTGTGGGTGTTATCTCCCTCTGATCTCTCCAGCAAACCAGGAGGTAGGCAGATAAGGCATCTTGATCCACTTGTACAAAAGAGGAAAACTGAGGCTCCATGAAATTAAGACATTTTCCCGAAGTCCTGAAACGATGAGACATCCAGAAGAAACTCTAACAAATCTTTCACCTACGTGAGGGGCTCTTTGCAAATCAACATTTTAGAATTCCATTCTGTGGTCTCCCAATACCTAGCTTTATTTTCTCACTCTTGCCCCTTTTCAATTACACTCTTTTCTCCACAGTACTTCTGCATATTTCAGCTCTGAACATATTTTGTGATAGAAAGCGCTCTGCACTAACTGATAAAATCCAAACTACTCTTGCAGAGCCCAAAATAGTCTGGACACATGATACCAAAGCTGTTCTTGTGCTACCCATTTAAGTTATGTATCAAGTCTAAATTTAATCAAGGCCACATTTTATTTATACATTTCATGCATTAAAGTCATTTAAACTTTTAGTCAGATTTCATTAGAAGAAATACTACCGTGCCCATCATGCAGTAGTAAAGCTAATGTACTTCAGGAATTTGAAAGGAGTTAGAGATCGGGGGTCTGATTTCAGAATTTCTCTTTCTTTCTGTCCTCAGTGCTTGCAGCAGGTCTGTGAGCAGCACGCGGTTTGTTTCCTAGGACACTAACACAGTCAGCATGCTCTGTGCAAACGTGTAAACACAGACATTCCGTGTAATCAGGGAGGTTGGTGTCTTAAGGCAAGATTATGTTTTTTTAGGAAATGCAATTTATGTTCAGGATTAAGTTTCACTCGCAGACTGATAACGTCTGAGGTTCAGGGCGATGATAATAAGTATTGTGTCCTTACTCCCTGCCCCGCATCCAAAGCCTCGGCTCCGTCTTCCTGGATGGCTTTCGTTCTCCTGATCCCGAGTACAACTATTTAGGTTCTTCATTTCTTAGAAAGACGAGAAAAGTAAATGATGTGGAAACACAAAACACATTTTAAGAAATGTCAGGCATCCCTAAGCCTTGTTGGTGGGCGCGAGGAAATCTAGAGAGGCATGAGGAGAAACGACGGATGACACCAGAGTTAACATTCTTCGCAAGTCAGGAAATGTAAGTGTATGTTAGGTACTCTGGTATTGAGGCTGAGATGGGGTTGGGTAGCAAATGAGATATGATTCTTAAATTGTAATCATTTTTGTCTGCTCGTGGCATGGCCCTAATGCTAGAACACACGTCAAACATGTGACAGATATTCGCTTTTTTACATGAAAGTTGAAATAAATCCACTCAGAATATCCTATCAACCCTTTCTATAAATCCTTCCATCGAAGAAATGAACTGCTCTTTCTTTTTCAAACCAATAAAAAAAAGTTTTTACAAGTTAAAGAGCAGTTTTCATGCCAAAAACACACATTTTTGAACCTAATACTAAATTCACAGGTTTTCTTTCTTTCCTTTTTAGCCCCAGAGTTAGGGATCTGGGATTCCCCTACCCCTCCCTTTTATACAAATTGTGGGCCATGCAAAAGAGAACTATGGCCTTGATCAGACAGCTGAGTTTTCTCCATCTTTAACCGCCCTTCCCCCCCCCCCCCCCAAATGAATTAAGTATGTCGAACTGGAACTGGAACTTTTGGGGCAGCAAAGAAGACTAAAGTGCTTTTTTTTTTTTTTTTTAATATCATGGTAGCAAGTACTGCGTGGGGACAGGCCTTACCACAGAAACCTCAATCTGCCGAGACCGTGGCTTTGAGAGAGGGAGTGCCACCAGGCAGGTTGGTGGGGGTGGGGGTGTTTGTTCAAACATATTTTCTAAATTACTTGTTTGTGTCAGTTAGGAGGATGGAACTGGAAAATGCAGCTTTGAGCTGGTTTTTACAAAGTCCTTGTGTAGCATCATAATAATCTGATGCTCCTGTGGGCAGGGAGTCAAGTCCGATAGGCCAAGATCAGTTCTATATTGTGATGACTCCCGCTGTTTTCTTCCAAGGCTTTGGAAAGAAAACACATAGTAGTTGAGAAAAAAAAAAAATTCCTTTATCCCCCCCTTCTAAAGTCCCACCTCTTCTAAAAATAGAATTTTATGATGTTCAATCTAATTTATTTTCAAGACCATTTATTTAATAAGAAGAATGTTCTCCTGGACTGAGATGCAATATAACTGAGTACATATATCTTTTTATTTTCGTGGAGTTAATGTTTACGGCAAAGGGCTAAGTGTTGAAAATACGCAGCTGAAATGGAAACTGTGACATCACTTTAGCTGCAATCCCGCTGCCTTCACTGGGGAGAAAAATATTAGCCCTTATCCAGCTTACCTTTTCCATGAGGTGTAAAAGTGCCCTATACAAAGAGAGGCTATGAAACCCAGAGCTCCTCTGATTGCCTGCATGCTGTTCATACACACCCATTGTCTTACACTGGCACTGGGCGAGCCGGCTGATTCTAACCATATGGCCGCATGCAGAAGTGCATTGAGAAGTTTCCTCTGGGGTGCCCACACAGTGTCCTACTGGCTTCCCGGGCTGCAGGAGAAAATAAAAATCTGCGTTCTCCCATTAGGAGATTTAATCCAGATGCTCATGAGGTTATATATTTAAAGAATGGATCTTGGACTTGAAGGAAAAGTAACAACGTTTCCAAGCTTTGAAGGCTCTTTGCTTTTTCCACTGGGTGGCGCCCAAAGGCCATGCTAGTGAAGACAACTCACAGACTGGAAACTGAAAATCTAATTTTTAAAATGTTTTAAGGGTGGATTAATCCAGAACTACCACTCTTCTAATCTGATTACGAGTGCATGGTGTCAAATGTCACTTAGACTGTGCTTGTACTGCCTGCCGAGTGGTCAATAATAATTCCACATCACAGAGAGCATATAGAAACTTTGGAGGTAGGGAAATAGTTTATGCTGGTAAACTAAAAGTTTTTAAGAATAAATATTTTGTACTCAATGTATACTTTGAATGCCCAAATGACCATGATAATTTCTCTGCAATGAAGTTTTTTTCCCCCAACCTTTTTCAGTTTTTAAGGAAGATATTTGCTGTCCTAAATATCTTTCAAAATTCCAGAAAAACACCATTTCACTTAATAGTAGTTTTTGGTCATGGCCCATTATTAACAACTCTCACAAACCCTCCTCATTATTCCTGGGACTGGAAGGTTTGGGCTGTAGGCTACATTCATTTTAGTTTGATGGTAATCGTTACTGCATGCCACATGAGCCATCAACTGTAAATAGGAAATCTTATGTAGAGATTTATGCTTTCTGCATATCGGCTCTGCACATCTTGTTTTCTAGGTCTTTCTTGGCTACAGAACAGGCAGTGTTACCGGTATACGTAGGGTATGCATTAGGGCCGAACTTTTTCGCTGCCTCTAGGACCTAGTTATATGACCCTGGCTTAATCATATGTATTTTGTCACTAACCAGAGCCAGCTATATGCAAAATATTGAAGTAAGTGAGGTTGTCTTTGATAATTATGTTTTCTTTCCCTGGCCTTGTCTGCACATCACATGTAATAGAGCTGATCAAACAAAAACACAGGTATTAAATGGACTCGGGTTAGAATCTTGATGTTTATTGATTACGTGATCTTGGGTTATTTACTTAATATCCCTGCACTTCTATTCCCTACTTTAGAACATGAGAATAGTAGTCTGTATAATCATGACTCAAAAGGGTGCTTTTGAATATTAAGTTGTATCAAATGTATGAGGAACTTCATGGCCTGGCCTGTGCGAACTTCTCAATAGATGATAGCTGTTGTCACCAGGAATAAACATTTAAAAAACCTGACTCTGTCTGTCTCGTAATCAGTCTATTGCAGTGCCATACACACTGCCCTAAGATCCATGCAGCCTAGCTGGGTTAATAATTCATTTGTTCACTCATTTACTCACTCAACAAGTATTTGTTAAATACCTACTACACGACAGGAATGTTTTGATGATGATACTACAGCAATGAGTAAAAGACACATGAACGCTGCCCTCATGGAGCTTAGTTTCTTGGAAGAAACAAACTCTAAACAAAAACTCATTATTCAAACAAATTTTAAATTAAAGTTGTGATAAGTGTCATGAACAAAGTACAGCATAGTGAAAACATTGATGTATCCAGGGTCACCCTTACCTTTGAATTAAAAGGAAATAATCTGAACTTCTTTTATCATTTTTTTTTTCAAAAACTCGTATCTTCTTCATGGCTGTGCAGATTCCTCTAGATTTGTTTTTCTGAGATTCAGCCTTTTCTCTAATTTCAAATTCCTGCTAAAATCTTTATTTCTTTGGGATGTTAACTCCTACAGTGATTTTCTTCTCTCTGCTTCTCATGGACCAAGGTAGATTACTCAGCCTTTCTAATGCTAACAAGGTTTTGACATAAAAAAAAAAAATTGGCCTCTCATTCTGCAATTGATTGATCTGATTGCTATTAACGGCAATGCTGATACAAATAAAGATTTATGGTGAAGATCAATGATGGTGATCCTAGTCTGGTGGAGAGAGATTTTATAACAGAATTCCTTTCTTGTGTAGCTCAAATCACTTCACATAAATTTGTTTACCAAGCTTATTTGCGAATTGGTTTCCACAAACTTGGAACACACGTGCACAGGCGCACGTAAGTGCACACACGCGTGCATGAGAGAATGCACACGCGCGCGCGCGCACACACACACACTCACAGAACTTCTAACCAAAACTTAAAAAAAATTCCACAAGGTTTAATCTTCTACTTAGTTTTTTTCTCCTTACTATTTCATGATGCCTCTCGAAGGAAGTAAGACTTATAAATTTGATGAAAAAATTTCATGAAAAATTTTTTAGCTATCTCAACTATCATATGATAATTAATAAAATTATTAACATCAATAGAACTAAAATAAAAAAATAAAATGAATTAAATCTAACTTACTTCTCATAAGGTGTTTAAGTGTTCCCTTGTATATAAGAAGCCAGGTTTGATGGCCACATTTACTGTGGTATCAAAGAAGAGTGACTTTGGAGTCAGAAGGCCTGGGTTCTAATGATTCAAGCAACTATAAACAAGTCTCTAAAGCTTCTTGAAATGCACTCTCCAGTATGGTAGCCAATAACCACTTGTGTGTTATTTATATTTAAATTTTAAATGATTAAAATTAAAATTTAAAATTTGATTTCTCAGTCATATGAGTCACATGTTAAACGTTCAGTATTCACATAGGTTAATGGCTAGCATATTGGACCGCTCAGTTATAAACATTGCAGAATGTTCTGTTATCTTTTTTTTCAGATTTTATTTATTTATTTATTTATTTATTTATTTATTTATTTAGAGAGGGCCACTGGGGGGAAAGACAGAGGAAGAGGGAGAGAGAGAACCTGAAGCTGACACTGCAGTGAGTGCAGAGCCTGATGGAGGGCTCGATCTCACTGCCCTGAGATCCTGTTGAAATCAAGAGTTGGAAGCTTAATCAACTGAGCCACCCAGGCACCTCCAGAATGTTCTGTATTGTTGTAGAACGACTATCCTGATCTATAGTACTTCTCTTTGTGCCTTGCCTTATTCTTCATCATTTTCTTAATATGTTTTGGGGAACAGAAAAGTTTAATTCCATGTACCTCAACTATTCATTCAACATAACTATGTAGAATTTTCTTATTTGCTTACTTTTTATTGTTTGTCTACACCAACTAGAATGTAAACTCCATTTGAGCTGTTTTCCTGCTAACAATTTACTGATTATGGCCCCCCACCCCCAACTTATCTACATTTGACCCACTTTTTCCTAGCATGAGAAGAAATGCAAACATCCTCAATAGATTCGGTTAAGGCAAAATACAAATTAAATATCACTTATAAGCAAATTTTGTGACCCTATAATTTTGCTGATCTTGTTTCCAGCTCTATCCCTATTATGAAGAATAGTAACTGGCACATGGTAAGACACTCAATAAATACTTCTTGAATGAATAACTATCTTCCCAATTTATTAAATAAGCAAGAGAGGATCATTCTGTGGTCTCAAGGCAGACATGGGATAGACGTACAAATTTGCTGAGCATTCAAGCTTGTAAACTTTCCCTAGGACAATCTGCCTCTGAACTTAATTTCAAATAAGGACTTGGTGGTGAAGTAGAAGTCTCAACTCACATGATATGGTAAATTTCTGTTAAGATTCTGCTAAATTGTACTTCACCACCAAGTCCTTATTATTCAATAAGGGCACCCTTAGAGGATTTCGTGTTTTCTAGGACAAATGAATCACGTTTTGAAGTGTGACTCAGGTCTATAAAAGTTATGAATGAGATATCATGCAAATGTAGGGTTATCCTGAAAGGAAGCCAGAGATAGGGAAATTAACAAAAGGGAGAAGAATTCATGACAATAACTTCAGTGTTACAAATTTGACATCAATGCTTGATAAATTTCTAAAATATTTACTGAAATTATAATTAGTATATCTTCTTTCCTGTTCATTCTCTCAGAGCATTATGGCACATCTCCCCCCTCTGCACAGACTTCCAATGATCTTCGAACTCAGATAAAGATCTTTACTCATATTTAGTTGGAAAATAATACAAGATTAATCAGATTCTAGGAAGACAGCTGTCGCCAGAGATTTGTAATGCCATCGAATACATGGTCAAGAAGGCTGATCTAGGGTTAACAGAAGTTATAGAGACACTGAGTTCCATTTACTGTATGTAAAATCCTGTGCCCAGATGAGTTTGAGTTAGTGAAATACTTGAGGGAGAAGGTAGACAACTATGTTTATGCACTCCTCTGTATGAAAAAGAACCAGATTTGAGTCCCTGTGCTTGCAATCGTCTGGTTAAACCTAGATTTCTAATTCTCAAGTTAGCATAGAGAGCAATTTCTGTATCTTCTAACTAAGTGAATGCTTAGAGAGAAAAACCAGACTCACCAAAAGTGAATAAAAGAAAAATAGTTGATTTACTTCATGCTGCGTACGCTCCAAACTTACCGGAAGGGCTGGAAGAAGAAGATCTGTAGACAGGGTAATATGAAGGGTTTCAGATCTCACATACCAGACCTGCAGAGCGGCGTGGAGGCTAGAGGAGGAAGGCACATTCTGCTGTTCGAGCGTCAGAGGACACAGGTGGTATTCTAGTAACCACACTTCACCTGAGAATTTCTGCTTCAGCTCGTCAGGTCCACAATCCTAGTTAACGGCCTACAATGAAGTTTATGTTAGACTACCTCTGAGTGCTCTAAAAAAATTCCCGAGAATCTTCCAGTGTGGAAGGGACTAGCATTCAGCCTGTGGTTTATCCATGCACAATTCTTTGGCATTTTATTGCTGAAAGCTAATCATAATTCTCATTCGTTCTTGTTTCATTTATTCTTTCAACACGTTTATTGAGTACTTGTCACTGTTCTAAATGCAGAGGATACAGTAATGAAAATTTAAAAAAATAACAAACTTCTGTCTTGAAACTTGCATTCTAATGAAGGAAGACAAATTAAGCAGGTTGAATAAGTACGACATATCATGTGCTATAGAGCACATGAGCTACGGACAAAAATAATGTAGAGAATGGTGTGTGTGTGTGTGTGTGTGTGTGTGTGTGTGTGTTACAAGAAAAAGAGATGTAGGGAGTCACTGAACACACAGGTGTCTGCAGGAAGCATGTCCTGGCAGCAGGCACAGTACAGTCCGACCCCTCGGTCAGGGCTGGCTTCGGGGGTGTACAATCTGTGCTGTTGCACAAGACCCGTGCCATCTTGAAATTCTTAATACATTTTGAACAAGAGGATCTGCAGTTGTATTTTGCACCGGGTTCCACAACATGTGCAGCCAGCCCCATCCTTAAGCCGCTGTAGGGGAATAGTGGTGAGGTCCCCGTGGTTAGAGCAGGCGAGAGAGTCATAGATGTTGAGGCTGTAGTGAGGTCACACTTCTTGTGTGACCTTGAGTGATCCGAATGATGTTTTATCAGTATTATTCCAACCGGTGTGTTGGAAATAGAATGAAGAGATCAAGGGTGGAAATAAGGTGATCAGTTTTGGGAGGATATTTGCAGTGAAATCTCAGCAAGACTTGATGGTGGGATAATAATCTGGCCCTAAATTTAAAATACCATTGGGGGGGGGGTGTAGAGATTACTTAAAATAAATAATAACATTTAACAAATAAAATAAAATACCATTGTATTGTCCTGGTTTTAACTAAGGGCTTATAGGCTTCGGTACATTTAGATGACAGTTGATGGACAATAGGGAGAAAGCCTTGTTATTAAGTGTCATTTGCTTGTCAGATGCAGGCCCAGAAAAAGGATTGTCTTATGTCCATGTACCACTTATGACCAGTACTCTAAAGGTCTCGTGCATACTAAAAAATGCCTTATAAACTATATGAAGTTGTTATGATCATTTTTAGGATTGGGGAGTTTGAACTAGGTGATATATAAATGCTCTTTTCCAATTCTTATTTTCTTTGCTTTGTGCATTCTTTTGCCATTTAACACTATCCTAAATCTGATTTCGTTTCACTTACTCTGGCCCCAGACTGACTGGGTTTCTTTTCTATTTATATTTAATTTTGAGGGTTGTGGAATTGTCACAGGTTTTACATTTTTATGTATAATTATATATCTATGTGTATTTCCTCTATTGGCATCAAATGAGATAATGTATATAAAGTGCTTTAGAAAGTCTAAATAATTCTATAAATGCAAGAGATTAAGTAGTATATTAGGAAGATGGCAGTTTAAGTCTGTTTGAAATAGTTTGAAATCTTGCTTACCTTTTCCAGCAATCTGAGAGAACTATGTACATACCCGTTTCTATAGCTAAAACATAGAACTTGCTTTCATTTTATAAAATTAAATTTTTGGAGAAGGATTAACTAGCAATTTTCTACATAGTGTAAAGATTGTTCTTCTGATATTGGCACTTGTAGGCTGTTTAGAATTTTCCTGCCAAATGCGCAGTTTCTTGACTTTTTTTTTTCAGTTAGTGGGAGAGAATTAATTTTCTGTGCTCATGCTTGTTTCCAACTTTAGACTTCTATTTACAAGCATGAAAATCAACTCCCCCACCCCCCCCTTTAAAAAATGTTAAGTTTGAGTACGCATTCCCTGGATCAAGTTGTTGGCAATTAAAACGTTGCTTACAAATTTATCTGTGTTCTTGTGATCCAGACGGTGATGTCATTTTAGATGTATTTCTTTAGGAAGATGGCCATCTTTGCAAAGGTTAAGTCCTCCATAATTGCTCTTGATCCTGGTCTCAAACATCAAGTATCAGCTCTTACTCAGATATCCCTTTTCAGCCCTCCCTAAATTCCCAGATTAGGTCACACCCCTTTACCGCCCTCTACTCTCTTCTTCCAGGACATTTGTCATGATTAGGTTGATAAACAGAAAAAAAAAAAAAAATCAGCTGTCTCCCCCAGAGATTCTGAACTCGCTTATAGTAGAGACCATGCCTGTTTGTTCTTCCAATTCTATCATATTACTTAACAAATAGGTGGTACTGTGCCTTTGTTCATTGAATAGTTAACACTAAGCTGTCTCCTTTAAGTGGAATTATTGTACTCACAGTGTTTGGAACAAGACGGTATGTGAAAAGTATTAATAGCCAGGAAATGCTTTGCTGGTTTAATTATTCAGTATTGGCTACACTATCCCGCACTAAAATCTGTCTCCCAAATGTTAACACATGTCTTGTGAGATCAGTGGGTCCTTTTTCCAGAAAGTTACTCATGGACCCCAGCTCACTGAAATTCCACTGTGTTGGGACATACCAACTCAAAGCATGGCTTCCAGGGTCACTGCAACAGGGGAAAAGAATAGGCACGGGGAACTCACAGACACTCTTAGAAGCTCTGGACTGGGAATGACAAGTGCCACTTATGCTCACAGCCATTTCGCCAGTACTTGTCACATAGCCTTGCATAAATGCAGGGGTCTTGAGAGTCTTCTTTTATGCAAAGGAAAGAGTGGAAAAGTAGATGTGGTGAGAACTAATAACATCTACCGTTGAGTAAAAGTTTTTATACTAGGAAATGTTTATTTCAGGTGTTAGAATGAGGAGTTGCATATGGGATAATAAGTAAGTAGAGAGCTCATTCCTATAAAGCAAGAGGACTTGATCAGAGAATGTCATCGAAAAGGCAAAATGCCATGAATTAACCTCATTAACTGAGCCCCAGACATCATCTGTCAGTAACATTGCTAAATTTAAGTTTCTTCAATCCTTCTCTCTTTCCATCCTTTCTCTCTCTCTCTTTTGAATAGTAAATTTGAAAGCTTGAGATTTATAAACTAGTGGCTTGGGCTATTAAAGATCAGAAATAAAAGACTCTAGTGTTTTGGGGGGATTTTATATTTCTTTAAAGAACTTTCATGGGTTAAAATGTAAGTAACAAATGTATATAAAAATTATGGACTGATAATATTTGATAAAATCATTCAATCACTCTGTTTTTGTAAATATTTGAAATAGAGCATGGTAACGATTATAGTGAAGGCAGTGCCCATGATTATGGGAACGGAGGGACAGTGTTACAAGCAAAGTTCCATGCTATGGCAGCCTAAGTGTCTATTCATAGAAATGGGAACATAGATTTTCATAAAGAGCCTTGCACTAGTCTACATAATCAGTTTTGACATTTTAACTAATTTTAGAGCTTACTAAGTACTTATTTTTCAATTTAGCCAAATAACCTACTAATAACACTTGTGCTTAGCCAAAGTAGTTAGTAAAACTAAGAAAAATAGTCAAGCTGGTGGAACCTATAGTTTTACTTGAAATCATAACTAAAAGACTATGACAGAAATGAGTGTGACCAGAAGTTGTTTTGGTTTGGAATCCCTGACCCCATTTCGGTGTAAATGTTAGAAATCTGCATATCCTGGATCAACTTCTCACAGGGATGTCTTACTGAATCAGACAAGGACTTTCTACCCACATCTGATTCCACCACAATTGCACATATACAGACCGGGCATAAAAGCCACATTAGAACATTCTCACGTAAACCCAAAAAGTGAAATCAAATATAAAAGCATATATGCATTCATGCGACAGATACATTTATGTTATAGAAACACACATGCTAAGAAACCTGATTTAGTTCAGTGCATTATCCTAATTCCTTCTTCACAGAAGGAAATGTTACATCAAATTATAGCATGTCATGTCAAGTGAGCTTTGGCAAACTTTAGAGATGCCTATTTTGCTTGTTTCATCATTTATCGACAATATGTTTTGTATTATGGGTTGTAAGTAAGATCGATACCAATTATGCAATATAATTGACATCTTTAGTTTTTTCATATTTCTCATAGAAAATTTCTGTAAACTGCAAATCAAATTGGTTTTAATTGAACACTTATTATTAATACTTAGAGTATAATTAGTTCATTCAGGTATTTATTGAGCACCTACTAATTCCACTAGTCCAGACCTCAGGTTTAAATCAATTAAATAAAGACCTCTGCCCTCATGGAGTGGGGAAATAGTTTTTAACAATTGTAAGTAAGTATCTATATAGTGAGCTGGAACGTAAGTGGCATGGAAGTACTGAAATATGGATGGGACAGGTTCGACCTCATCGAGAAGGTGCCATTTGAGCAAAAACTTGAGAATACGGCAGCAGCTAGGTCATGACCGGTGAAACAGCATTCCAAGCAAAGAGAAGAGCTAGAACAGAGGTGCATGACTGGTGCATGTCTCTCATGTCTAGAGAAAGGCAAGGAAGCCAGTGAGGCTGGAGTTGAGTAAGAGAAGAGGGGAATGGTAGGAGTGGAAACTCGAGGGGTCACAGGGAATCGGGGTATTGACTTTTACTCTGAGTGAAATGAGGAGCTTCTGCAGGCTTTGAGCAGAACAGAGACATGATCTAAGTGATTAAAGGAATCATAAGCTGTAGGTCCAGAAAAAACTGTAGGGAAGTAAGGGCGGAGGCAAGCTTAGTTGTGAGGTGATGGTTGCTAAGAATAGGCTAATAGCTGGAGGGATGATAAGTGGCTAGATTTTGGAAATACATTGAAAGTAGAGTCAACAGGATTTCTTGACAGATTGAATGTGAGGGGGGACGGGTTTATAAAAACAGAGGAGCAAATATTCCAAGGTTTTTGGCCCAAGCAACAAGTAAGATGCAGTTGTCTGGGGACATAGGTTTGAGTGAGGGGTATGAAGATCAAGAGTTTAGTTTTGGACATGCTGAGTTTGAGGTAACGTATTTATGTGAAATGTATGAGGCTAAAGCATTAGGAAATAGACTTAAGTTCTAATAAGACTATCTGGGGAAAGCAGACTTTAAGAACAGTTTTAGAGGCATTTATGTGATTTCTGTTCAAATAGGAAACTGTTTTCCCTCTCCTATATACTATGTTTTATGGCTGTATGTATATCCCATAACACTGTTTATAGGCTGCTGGTGGGAAGACAGCACCATCTTGTGGATAATCATATACAAGTTTTTTTTTTAAAGAAAATCTATGTGAAAATACATTTTTCTACATTCTAAAGGAGTTTAATTCTGAAATCATTTACTAATAATTTGAAAACTCACACAGATTTCTGAGTGTATTCATATAAAGTTATGTCTACTGGGTGCCAAAACAGCTGACAGAACCAGTAAGTCAGACAACTGGATGATTCAAATAAATGTCAATTCAATAAATTACCTCACAAAATCTTCTAAGAAGATTAAATAATTAGTTACTTCTAGAATAGGAGATGAGATAATTATATATGCACATACATATAATTTATTAAAGAATATAAATTCTGCCTTTGACAGACTTAGTTCCTGGAAACTCATTAATTCACTTATTCATTCTTTTATTCTTCAAATATCATTAAAAACCATTTTCTGTATATCAGGCCCAGTGAGACACCAGAGAACTTATATAGACCATTATTACTGTCCTGAGGAAACTTACTACCTAGGTAAACTTACTATCTATTAAAATTTAAGAAACAATAAAATCGATAAATTATCGCAATAAAAAAGTAAGTATATAGTAGCTACTTAAGAATCAAAATATCTGCTTAGATTAGTGTTTTTCAAATTGGTTCATTGGAGTTGCTTCAGGAATTCTGCAACATTTTATCAAAAAAATGAGGATATGATTGTGCAAGAAAATTTGCTTTGGTTGTGTAAATGAGCTTATGAAACATATTTAAAATACTGTATTAGGATACAAATTTCATAATTCTTGTCTTTTCCCTTTAATTTACTTTTATTCTTTAAACAAGGCAATTTGAGTATATTTATTTCATTCGATACATCTAATATAATTTTTTAATAAGATGGGTACCTTTTACAAATTAAAACAAATAAACATGTAATTTACTAAGCATCAGGCAACTAATCCTGGCTGTTATTATCTCACAAAAAAGAACTCCAGGCAGGATAAATCAGAAATGAATGAAGTATTTGCCAAGAGAACAGTGGGAGGGAAGGGGAAGATGTAAGACTCCTTTGAATATACCTTTTAATAAAGGTTTGATTTTAAACTATGCAAACATTTTCCACATTACTAAAACTAACTTAAAGGAATAAACAAAGAAATTCCTAAAATTAAAAATCAGGGAATATAACATTGTATCAAACTGATAACCTGTCAGAAGAAAGTAGGTAATTCAGCTAGATTTTGAACAGTATTTTGATTATACACACACAACTTCAAGGAAATATTGAACTTTAGAAGGTTTGTTGTTGGTAGTGCCATTGGTGTAGTGATTCTTTTTTTTTTTTTTTTTTTTTGAGAGAGACAGAGAGAGAGTGAGCAGGGGTGAGGGGTAGAGAGGGACGAAGAGAGAAAATCTTAAGCAGGCTCCATGCCGAGCGCAGAGCCCAATGCAGGGCTTGATCCCAGGACCCTGAGATCATGACCTGAGCCAAAATTAAGAGTTGGACACCCAACCAACTGAGCTACCCAGGAGCCCCTAATGTAGTGATTCTTAAGCAATTTCTGGCGAAGTGTAGGATAAAACAAGTGAATAAATATATGGATGTTGTTGTGAACCAGTATCTCCACTGTGACGAAAGTGAGAAATTTGAAGTGGGGAAAGTTTGAGAAAGAGATCTCTGGTGACAGATTTTAATTGGAGCTGTAAGTATGAGCTCATGTAGGTATATAAAAAATACATATATAACCATAAGTATGAACTCTTTCTATATGTAATCTCCAGCTATCAAGCTCTCTCTACAAAAGGATGTAAAAGCGATGAAATCTAAGTAGAAATGAGCACCTTCTGCCCCCTCATTCACTGATCTTGGTTTCTAAAAACCATGTCCATTCAAAGGAACCAGGAAAGCATGAAGTAATTAATGGTTTCATTTTACTTTTGGAGAAGGAAAGGGATATGGTGAACCTGAAACATACTTTTGTGCCAGAACTAAAGAGCTTAAAGACTGATGGGTGCCAGGCAAAAGATCGAGGTGCCCTTCTGATAGACTCTCACTGTCCAAATGTGGGACAGATGGAAAATCAAAAAGATAATGAAACTAATGAATTACTGAAAAATGTAATATACTAAATTAGGTGGAATGATAGAATTAGAAAGTTACCATTTTGTAGCTATCAATTTAATTACTGATTCAGGTAAAGATCATTAATACATATTAAAATAGTTTGTTTTAGAGTTGTTTGGTAACATGGTCACATGGTCAGAAAGTACCACCACTGATAACATATGAATTAGAAAGGGAAGGAATTACCTTGAGAAGGGAGAAATCTAGTAGACATCCCCTTCACCAAATGATCAAGTTTAACATTCATTAATAATGAGACAAACCTAAATTATATGCCTCATGATATGATGCTGTAGGAATGAAAAAACATCACCTAAACATAATATTGTTGACATAAATATTTAACCTGAATCTAATCATGAAAAAAACAATTAGACCCATCTACAGGGTATTGCATAATACAACTGACCTAGACTCTGTAAAAATATTAATGCCATAAAATATAAAATAAGAGCTGTTCTAGATGAAATGAGCTAAAGAGACAACTAAATGTAATATTTATTTTTTTAGTTGATCTTTGATCAGAGGAGGAAAAAACAGCTTATAAACTATATTGTTGAGCTACTTGGGGAGATTTTTTATGTAAGATGATCATTATTGAATAAGTGGTAAATTTCTTGGGTGTGATGATGATAATGTGTTCTGTGGTTACCTAGGACAATGTCCTTGTTCTTTAGATATAATGGCTAAGTATTGTGCTTAAATAACTAAGGATAAAGTCTGTGTCTCCTATTTACTCTCAGGTTTTTCTGGAAAAAAAGACAAATTTATCTGTATCTATGTCTATATCTGTGTCTACATCTATACTTGTATCGTCCCTACATTTATATCTGTGAAACAATTGTTAACAACTGGCAAATCTAGATTAAAGGCACGTGGGCGTCTTTCAACATTTATAGGTTGGAAAATTTGCAAACTAAGGAAATTAGGGGAAAAGTGCTCATTCTTACTATGCATTTTTTCTAAATTGCCTCATATTTTAAAAATAAAACAGGCTATAAAAATACACTGATAATTGAAACCAATATTAAAAAAATGTTAGCCTACTTACTCACAAAATTAAAATGGGATAAAGATCCAGACTTGACTGTAAATCCTTTGACCTTGCCACATTATGATGTTGTCTTCACAGCATATAATCATAAACTTTGAACTAGCTTGGAGAATACTTATTCTATTTATTTAATCTCCTGATCACAACTCTGATCTGAATTTAACTTTTGCCTTTCACTGACTTTTTGACTTTGTCAATTCTCAGGGCACTTTGAGTCTATAAAATGAAATGTTTGGATTCAGCGAAAGTTCAGGGTCCAGATAGTTCTAAGATTTTAGGTTTTCACAGATTTTAAATATTCTATTTCAGGTACAGAAATATAAGTTCTGACATGTGTATATATGGCCTTTTAAATCTGAAAGACCACAAAATGCTTTCTGAATTAATTATATATACATTTATTATTTAAGGTTTCATATAAAGTTATATTCTGATTATTTGATATTATAATTCAATTATTCAATGCATCTAAATCCTAATCATTCCAGAAATTTCAGCTTTTGCTATGTTTTTTAAATTGGAAATAAAAAAATGAATGACTTCTATCATTGGAGTTATAAATAGATTTCTTAAAAATTTTATGTAAGTAATTCAATAATTTAAAAATTATTTTCAAGTAATTTATCTATGAATGGATTGTTTTCCTCCTTCATGATTCCTAGCCTCTACTTTGTAATGAAAGTCTCATTCACTAGTTGAGGGATTTCTGAAAGCTTTTACTTTGTTTCTCTTGCTAGGATAGCCATTTCCTTTGCATTAATTAAATTCAGCAAACCTGCCTTACATTCCACCTTATTTTAACAGAGAAGGTATTGAGGAATGGTTCAAGGAGGGGAAAAGTAGATATAAACAAGGAAAAGCACTCAAACACAATAAAGAATGGCCACAAATGTTTTGGTGTAATAAATTGAGATCACTCTAATCTGGGTGAGGAAAATTTTGTGGACTCTAGGACACCATGATTTGTAGCACTATGTTGGCTAAGTTCCTAAGCAAAATTCCCAGTATATAAAAATCCAGATCGAATTAAAATTGATAGAGCAAAGATTCAGAAAATAAGAAAGTTGTTGGTTGCTACCAGGGAGTAACTAAAATGATAAACACCTATGTATTAGGATTAATACCTCTAGAGATATTAATATATGTAATATTATATATATTTAATATAATTTAACATGTTCACTTGACATTTATTCAGCATCAGCTGTATACCAAGTATTGTGCTGGACAAGGTTGTATAAAAGGGAAGAGAGAGATTATCAGCTTGTATGGGTTGAGGTCTCACCCTCCCCCGTCCTACAGATTGAGCATCCTCATTTGTCCACCTGCCATGCAAAATTCTCTCTTGAAGCTGCTTGAGAAATGCTGTCTGTGAGAGCAAGCCATTGCTCTTGTGTTGGAGCCATAAAGGAATTGAGACATTGGTTATAATGCCTCTTCTTTCAACAGAGTTTTGTTATTTTCATAATCCATAATTATGTGTGTTTTATTTTTTATTTTTATTTTTTTAAAGATAATTATGTGTGTTTTAATCGTATGTTTGGCTAGAAATTTATTTCAGACTTTTCTTGACGGCAGCCTTGCTCTTAACAATTTTCAGATGTGATCTTTTAACTTAATCCCAATATGGAGAATGTGAAGTGAAAACAATGTTGCTAACAATAATACCATTGCCACTTGAGCCTATGTACTGTTTTTTGTCCTAAAGCAGTCAAGTTAATTATTTAAAGGTATTAATTTTTTATTTGAGAGAGAGAGCAGAGAGAGAGAGAAGCAGACTCCTCTGATGAGCAGAGACACCCCCCCACACACACCCACACACACATACACACAAAGGGCTCAATCCCAGGATCCCGAGATCAAGACCTGAGCCGAAGGCAGATGCTTAATGGACTGAGCCACCCAGGCGCACTAGTCAAATTAATTTTTAAAGAAATAGTAAGATAAATAATACACAGAAAATGGTAGAAAACTTGATGGAGGAGAACCTTTAAGTAAAATGACTTAGATACATTTTTAACAATCCTGGTACCTTCAGTACGACGACACAGCAAGTATATTAAGCAAATCAGGCAAATGGATTTATTCAGAACTTATTTCTGGAAACACAAAATGGTTGCTCTCTTATTTTTCACTTACACAGATGATTTTCATGCATGCTTTTTGAAAGTACATAATTGCTTTATTAAGTCATTATTTCTCTGACCTCTTCTGTGGCATTCCAATTTAATGGATTAAGTTAAAAGATGTCAGATAAGTGTCCTCAAGAGGTTTCAAAATAAACCTCAATGAAGATCCAAAATCGAAGTGCTTTCATTATAAGTTACTATTTGCATTTATTCAGTTTCCAAGAATCTGATTTAAAAGAGAGGTTCAGGTTCTTGTTGCATATTCAATGGCAAATAGTCCAAAAGATAAATAATCTAAGACTTCTTGAATGATACAAGATGAATCTAAAAGCAGTACTTAAAATTAGCTCATTTGTTTTCTCTTTTCTTCAAAGCTACTGTTTCTATACCATCTCCTGATATGGCTTTGCTTTCTGGAAGGAATAAAATTTTTAAAGTATAAGCATTTATATTCCCTATTTTGTCTGCTCCCTACGGAGAGAGGGTGGATCCTGATAAAATAATCTCTTTATTTGTTGTACTGAGTAATAGATGGAGAGGAAAATAATAGAATACTGGAGAAATGCTAGATATCAACATGTGTATCTTGGAGAGATGGAAATTCCAATGGCAGAGAAAGATAAGGTCTAGATTCAACATGAACTGAGAATGTGTGGTGAGAAAACATGGCAGCCTCATCCCAGCCCTTTAGTCTCTTCAGGGCCAGCTGGGACTGAGAGTACATGAATAGTATGAAACTTCTGTTTGTTTGTTGGTCATTTCTATTTCTTCATATGTGTTTATATCTTTTGTCCTGATTATTAAAAATAACATTTAATCTTTTATTTTTTTGACTTGTAGGCATTCTGTTGCCTACTGAATAGCTCTCTCTGGATGTCCTTTAGGCCCCTCCAATTCACTGTGTGCAAGACAGTTCATTATTTTCTGTTCATATATGACCCTCCTCTAATAACTAACACTTGTAAATAGCATCATTCACCCAGTTGTGGAAACTAAGAATTCTAAAGCCTCTTTAGATCTTTCTTCTTCATTCTGCAAGTTGAATTCATGACCGTTCTTCTCAATTCTACCCCCTAAATCTCTCCATCCCGTGGTTACTGTCTGACTTCAGGCCCTCATCTTCTCTTACCTGGACCATTCTACTAGCCTCATGTTTAGTTTCTCCGTTGCAAGTGGGCTGGTTGTCTACATCACTACCACTTATTTTCTTTCTAAGACAAAGATCCCTTTCATGGGAGATGCTACACAATCTATCTGAAATCTAACTTTACCAGTCTTACCTCCAATCTATCTTGACCACTTTTTAGCCAGACTAAACTTAACTAGTCTTTTTCATTATTTTCTCCAATCTGTTCTCAAATATGCCTAAACATGTTCCCACCTCTGGGTCTTTGCACATTTACCCTACTCTCTTTCTTGAATGCGTTTCTTACACATATACTGTCTGCACTCAGACTTCTCACTTCGGGAAACTTCTCAGATGTTACCTTATTAGAGAGGCCTTCCTTAGCCACGCTGTGTAAAATAGCAGCCCTCCCTATGGCACTCTTCAGTTCCTGACCGTTTTGTTTTACTTCTTGTCACTTCATGGCACTTCTCACCAACTAACATGTTATGTTTTTGTTCATTAGTTCATTGTTTGTTTTCCACACTAGAATTTAAGCTCCTTGAGAACAGGGACTTTATTTGCTATATCCCTGTAAGAATAGTGGGAATGAATGCATGAATTAAGTTCTTTCAATGAGTTGAATGTGTTTCTCCCCTCTTTAATGTCTAAATGACTCGTTTTTTCCAAAGGAGTCCAAAATCAAATTCATCTTCCCTAAGCCACCATTTTTTTCTACTGGAGAGACTTAATGAATGGCTTCATCTTCAAAGTTGTTATTACACTTTGTAAATAATTATTTCAAAGCATATTCGTTTTTTCCCAGCATATTATTTATATATGTTTTTTGTATTGAATATGTGTATTTCTCAATGCTGACTAGAATATAAAATATTAGATGTGATGCCTCGTGTACCAGGGGCTCGAAATGGGCCCAAACTCGTAATGAGCTTCAGTTGATAACGCCAGTTGTGTTACAGGGCCAGAAGCCTCTTCACAGTCATTTGGTGAAAGTTTTCCTGCTGACTGCCAAGCATGTTCCCCGCTCTGCTCTTTAAGCCGTTGTTACAATGGTGCCTTATTGTATGCAGAGAATAAGAATCACTCCCATTCAATTACAGTCTTAGATACAAATTTGGGGTAAATCACTGTTTTTTCACGTTCGAATAACAATTAAACAAAAAGTGTTGGTTTCTGCCCTTTCATCTTTGTAACAGAAATTTGCCTCTAGCAATAAACGCTGAGCATATTTTCTCACGTGGAGTATTGAAGGCAGGATCAGTCCCCACGCTCACTGTTCAATAAAAGCTGTTGAATAGGGTTCAAAATTGATTGAATTAATTATTGAATGGTCTATGAACTAAAAGCAAGTACTAGATATAAAGAAACATTAAAATGATTTTCTCCTCTTTGCAATATTCAAAGTACCCCCCCCCCCCCGCAAGGATAGTCAAAATCACATTTACAGCACATACAATTACCATGTTCTGCTGTTAAACATAGAAATACAAAGGGTCTCTGGGCAGCTGGGCTTGGCCCTGACTTGGCATATCAAATTAACTCATTCTAAAGGACATAGGGAGATCAATGTACAAAATCTGCCTTCCTTAAAAGATCTCTATTGCAAATAAAGAAGAATTATACTCTTTCTGGATCTGATTGAAATCTTTTGGAACTTTAACAGTTTAATCTGGGGCTTGAAATTAGGCTTTTCTCCTAAATGGTTAAGTTGTTCAGGAAAGCACCTTCTGAAGTATTTTAATAACATGATTGCCTGACAATTACTTTGAACACACTGAACAATTTTCTTCCACTGAGAAAAAAATGGGTTCTTGGAAGAAAAAAACAAGTGTATCTGTGTGTGTGTGTGTGTGTGTGTGTGTGTGTGTGTGTGTGTGTGTAAGAGGGGAAGGGGGAGGGAAACGGGGAGAAGGAGGGAGGAGAAACAAGGAGGAAGGGAGGAAGGGGAGAGGAGGAGCCCGGAAAGAAGGGGACAGAGGGAGTGGGGGAGGGGCTGGGCTGTAACCTACTGGACTGACTGTCCAAAACAATAGTCAGAATTCCTTTCTTTCTAGCTTGCCTAAAAATCTGAATAAGCCAGAGTTCTCCTGTGGCTAAAATCTTAGAAAAATCTACTTAATTCTCTCTGCGGCTCTATAGGTCACAAAAATGAACCCTAAAGGAATAGAGTCATAAAGAAACAAAGTCTTCTCTAATAACTTTATTCTTTAACTCTCAAATTAGGCATACGCTCACATAGGCCTCTCCTCAATCCCCCATCCCCCACATTCATCTTGGAAATTTTCGAGCTACAGCTGTGCTTTCTGGTGACATCCTCATATTACTTAGATTTTTACTTATTTTCTAAATTTGAAAGTCCACCCAGCCTGTGGGTTGGCTTTGCTGCGATGATTGACATAATGTTTTGCAAGTCTCCTCGTAGTAGCAGTTGGTCCTTATTCTCTGTCTCCCATGTAGTAACCAGCGGCAGTGCTTTATTCATTTGTCACAGGGCCTGGAGCAATGACGCTCATAAATACTTTATTGTGAAAATTTTAATTTTAGAGACAACCACTTTCTTACCTTTATCTGTCTTGTGGAAGTGCAGTCGGACTTCCACCATCGTTAAGAATTGTACGTTTATGATCCAAGTGCTTCTTTCTTGTCCCACTAAAAAAATAAATAAATAAAAATGGTGGTCAGAACTGATTCTGCTTTAGTCTTTCATTTTCCAGTAGGTAAATGGAATGATCTTTAAAACTAGGTCACTCGTTTCCCATTTTGGAAGATTTTTACCTGATATGTATGATGAGTCAAATTTAAAATAAGCTATAGATTTAGAAAACTGCAGTAAATTAGTTGTAGTCCCAAATAAACAGCTTTGTGGCTATTGTCATTGCATGAACTTTAGATTAAATACAAATTATGTTTCTGAGGTCACGCCAATACAGGTCCCGGCAGCAAGAGTTGATGGTACTTATGAGCACACTCACCATTCGTCAACAACTGCGAGACACGCTTTACATGCGTTACCTCAATTTATTTTCACATAGGCCTTATGACTCCTATTTTATAGAAAATCTTGCAATTTATAGAAATCATATAATTTGCGCATGTTCATACATTTAGGAAGTGCTAGATTTTAGTTGAGACTCCATCCCATACTGGGCTTTGTTATATTTAACAAAATGAAATTTACAATAATGTTACGCTAAATTATAATTTCAGATGCATTTAGTTTTTTTGTTTGATTTTTGTTTTTTAAGGATTTTATTTACTTATTTGAGAGAGAGAAACAGAGTGAGAGAGAGAACACGCACGAGCAGGATGAGGGGCAGAGGGAGAAGCAGACTCCCTCTTGAGCAGGAAGCCCGATGCGGGGTTCAATCCTGGGACTCCAGGATCATGACCTGAGCTGAAGGCAGGCGTTTAACCGACTGAGCCACTCAGGTGTCCCAAATTTCGGATGTATTTGAAATAACTATATCATAGATGATCATAAACAAATACAGAAAACGTACTCAAAGGGAGAATGGAGATTGCTTAAGCATTTAATCTAATAAAACTGTGAAATTTCCTTGTAAGCTTTGAAAGTGTCAAAAAACTGATACCTTAATAGAAGTATGGGTTTTTATTATGACTTTATAATAGAAATTATATTGTATTTTATATCAAGACCATAGTAATAATTTCTTTTTGGAATTGTGAAGAATTTTATTGCATGACCGTTTCATTCCTTAATAAACTAGAACAATAGTAGGAGAGATGGTAATCTTTCTTTGTCTTAATATTAAATAATCTTAACTGTTTTAACTCCGTAGTTACTGAAAATCCTATTTAAGGATCAGACAGAGCCAGTACTATGAGATTAATTTTCCTGAAGATAGGAATGAATGATCTGGGTGAAATATTTTATTAGAAGTCATGTGTATATTCAGTACTGAAGATCATAGGACTATAATATATAATTCATCGACCTCGGAGGTTCTTTTGGGCTTTTGCTATTTTCAAAAAAGTAAATGTCATGCTTTGTGTATAGCAGGTGAGAGAAGTTTATTTTTCAGGTTCATCTGTGATAAAGCAGGAAACATGTCCCAGCAGGTCTTGGGGAGAAACTCAAATGTGAATCAAGGTCCAGGATAATTGGTTCTTCTCAGACCACCTCTGTTTTCTTCTCAAAGTAGATTTAGCTATTACTGTTGTAGCTCCTCCCACCTGAGTGTTCCCGCTGTCTTCTGTCCATAGCTCTGCGACGCTCATGACCCTCCCTCAGGACATACTCAGCTGTAGTGGCATTGGCTTTGGGGAACCACGTAATTCTTTGTTAGAAGGAGGCTGTTCTGTTCATGATAGGGACGTCTAGCAGCATCCCTGCCCACTAAATGCCAGAAATACTCCTCAAGTTGTTACAACCAAAATGGTCTCCAGAGGTTGCCGAATGTTCCCTGGAGGGTAAAATTGCCTCTGGTTTCAACCACTTACACTTAAGAATTTATTCTTATGCATCCCATCCCGTATCATATTCTCTCTCTCCCTTTCTTCCTCTGTCCCTCTCTCCCTCTCTCTGGGTCTCTCTCTATCTCCCTGCCTGCCTCTCTCTTCACTCTCTCTCTCCATCCCCTTTCTCCTCTTCCTCTTCTCCCTCTCTCCTGCTGTCTCACTTTCAGAGAGAGAAAGCTTCCCAGATAGTGACAGCATGCCCAGCCAATACCTTGCGTGGTCTTTCCATTAGAGTTAAATAATATCTAGCCTTAAGGGATGTTAAATAAACCCAATCAGTGACACAATTTCCCTTTACTCTGGTACCGTTTATAAGAATTTATTTTTGCAAACTTTTGTGGAAATAATATCTTCAGTTGTGAAGAAAAATTTATTTAAAGGTCAATCATTCCTTCATTTTCAATCTGTTTTTTAAATCCAAGTAAAATAAAACTGACTACTTTTAATTTAAAATATAGTTCTTATGTGATTTAACTTTTTACAGAAGGAATTCTATCCACCACTTCTATCAGTACCTATAGATCTTATATTTTAATGTCTAATTTATCTTCCAGTATGTCTAGCTTCAAACTCAGGTTGATGCTTCCTGGTTGGCTCGCCTTGGAAATTTACGTAACCCAATTATGACTTAGTTTTCTTATTTTTAAATGAGAATAAAATTAATACCAACCTTGTAGGGTTTTAAGAATGATGAAATTATTTAATATTTATTTTAAAAAACCTTTAAAGTGTCTATTAAATGAACAAAGTAATAAACATATCCATTATGCCCCAAAGTGACAGTTCCATGTTTATCTTCATATTTCAAACTCACTCATCATATTGTGTATTTTATTTTATTTTATTTTTTTTATTTTTTATTTATTTTTTTTTTAAAGATTTTATTTATTTATTTGACAGAGATAGAGACAGCCAGCGAGAGAGGGAACACAAGCAGGGGGAGTGGGAGAGGAAGAAGCAGGCTCATAGCAGAGGAGCCTGATGTGGGGCTCGATCCCATAACGCTGGGATCACGCCCTGAGCTGAAGGCAGACGCTTAACCGCTGTGCCACCCAGGCGCCCCCATATTGTGTATTTTAAATAAGGGGAATTTATCGTGTTGATTATATTTCAATAAAGCTGATATAAATATATGTTTACAAATATATATTTATAACAATGTTCACCTAATCATAAAAATGGTTATTTCTAGATAGTGATAATCTGTGTGGTTTGTTTACAGTTCAATTAAAGTTTGATTAAATTTAATTAAACTGTTCTCTGCATTGTTTAGATTTTGTATAGTGAGGAGATCAACACAAGGAGGGGAGATCACTTTCTTAGAGGAAAGCATTTTGAATATAATAATGAAGTCAATATTCATTTCTAATTTTTTACAAGCTGTCACTCTTCCTTAGACTTCTATACAATATTTCTTATCCAAATGTCTGAGCACTATTATCACATCATTTTACATTTGGCAGGTACACATCTCAGAGAAGACTTACTTTACCATCTCTAAATTTATTAGGTAAATTCCCCATGTGTTGTGTTTCTTTCCTGTATTCGGAAACAATGCGTTGAGTAAGTGAACACTTCCTTATGTTTAACTTAATAGCACGAAACAATTTAAGTGTATTGTTGCTTCCTGTCTGCAGAATGCAACTGCTATTAGCCAATTTTGGCTTAGCAATTTTTCACATAGAGGAAGTGCTATATTCTTAAATTTCCTCTTAGCTCCTCTATGTAAGATTAATTTTATTTCCTGTATTGCTTGTTTCTTTTTGTTTCCACAAGCTGTGCACGAACATGACATTTCGCAGAGAACTATCTCTGAGTGGGCCAAACTTTATCAATTTCTACAGCATAATGGCGAGAACATCCTCCTCTCCCTTTCCCCAATACATGCAGAGTGATCCTTTCATACTTGAAGCTACAGGTAATTTGAAGATTTTTAAAATGAGACTATTGATTATGAGACAAAACATTTCACCCATAACGATATGGCTACCAATAGTCTCATATATTTCCACACTTTAAGTAGTGTCTATGTGAAATACTTTTTAAAGTTACTTTTATTTTGTGTTACAATAATGTACGTTAATTGTAAACATTTAGAAAATGCAAATAATTATTTTATTTCATTATCTCCCCCTGATATTGGGAACAGCAGTGGCTGTCCCTATGTCTGCTTCTGTGTGTGACACAGACGGGGGAGGGCAGAGGTGTGCTCCTTGAGTTCTCTCTTGATTTACAAATCAGCAAACACAGAACAGCCTGAAAATTTCCTTTTTTTTTTTTTTTTTTTTTTTTAAGCCTTGGGAACAGCTTAGAACCAGTATATCTCAACTTTGTTTGACCTAATTATATTTTTGTTCACAACCTACTATTTGACCAGCTACTCTTTTTGTCAGTAGCCCTGGTTCATTAAGGTATCATTTTGATTCCCTGTATAATTCTGTTCTATTTCATTCCCATAACTACTTCCTTAACACTTAGTTCTTTCTCTTTTATCCTCTAATTGCATCTTCCCTCTTGTTTTGTTAAAGATGCTTGTGAAAATTCTCACCCTCATTTTCAGACACCTCATGATCTCATCTGGCGGCTGCCTCTGACATGGTCCTTCTGCATGCAGATGACTCGTGTGGAAGTGGACATGCTATGTCATTCATTGTATTCGATTTTTTTGTGTGTGTTAGATTTTTCATGTTTGGATGCCTTCCTTGTCCTCCTTGGACACTTTCTGGAACCTACTTTTGCTGTAAGTCTCATTTCGAGTCTTGTTTCCTCTAAATGTCCTCTGAGAACACATTTGTCTTTGTCCTAGTCTGATTATCTTTAAAATTAAAGTCTAAGAGTTTAGAGGTAGAAGAACTTTTAGAGATCAGGTAGTTCAATCTTTCGGAGAGGTCTGAAGTGTTTAAGTGCATTTGTCAGTGTTAGCGGGCTAGCAACTACAGAACTGAGATTGGAATTTACATTTCCAACTGTTATATCCTATGACCATGATCTTTGTCCAAGCAGCTTGCTTTTTTTTTTTTTTTTAAGATTTTATTTATTTATTTGAGAGAGAGCTCATGAGAGAGCACAAGTGGGGGCAGCACAAGTAGGGGGGCACAAGCAGGGGGAACTGCAGAGGGAGAGAGAGAAGCAGACTCCCCACTGAGCAGGGAGCCCCATGCAGGGCAGTCCCAGGACCCCAGGATCGTGACCTGAGCTGAAGGAAGACGTTTAACCAACTGAGCCACCCAGGCGCCCCAGCAGTTTGGTTTTGATACTTAGTCACACACTACTTTCTGGTATTATTTTATTGTCTCATCATGTGAGTCTTGTTTCCCAGATTGGTAGAGGCTTATTGAAAATTAGGCTCATACTTGGATAGATATTCTCCACGTGTGCAGCCCAGTCTGAGCCCTGGAGCCGTCGTATGTATGCACACCCCCTCTCCTTTCCCTGTGTGTGTGTCGGGGGTACCCTAATACCAACGATAGACTTAGAGATATCTGGGGTTTTTTTTATTATTATTAAAGACTTTATTTTTTAGAGCAGTTTTAGGTTTACAGTAAAACTAAGAAGTCTGGAGACTTCGCATTTACCCTGTGCTCCCACGCATGCATAGCCTCCCCATTATCAACGTCCACCCTGGTGGCACACGTGTCATAGGTGCCGAACCTCTTTTGACACATTACGATCACCCAAAGTTCATAGTTTACATCAGGACATTAGGGTTCACTTTTGATGAAATGTCTGTTTTTAAAGGTTTTTATTATGAAGTCCTTGTATACCCAATATAAACGTTGTTAAAGATTTTGTAATCCTTTTGTTTAGTTTTGACCAAATATTAGATCATATCATTTTTTTTCAATGACTCTCTAACTCTCCTCCACCTTTGACATCCTGAATCCTTATTAATTGGGCCCATTTCCTCTTTTCCTTTAATTTCCTTGGCAGTAGGAAAAGGCAGCCATCTGTATGGGACAAGAACTCTCTCTTCTCCACCAAGACAAATCTTTACAAGAGGCCACAAAGGCCAGAGCTCAGCGTAACAAAGCTTTTTGCATCCTTTAGGATCTGCTTTTTATTTCCCTTGTCCATTACTTAATTCTTATTTAGGTTTGTTTGGCCATAAAATTGTGACAAGCAGTGGTCCCTGGATTCATTAGACAGCACATCTTTGCAGACACGTGTGTAGGAATTTTGCCTCTCTCTTACTAGTCTCACCACAAATACAGAACTAGGTCCATAAAGACAGAAAATGTGTGTGTTTGGTGCATGGGAGGTTGGGAAGCAGCTGCTATTAAGACAGTTGTGTGGAAACCACATGACTGAGTCACAAAATACACTCCACGGTGAGAGAACAGGTTTGAACATAAGGAAGTCGTACAGGGAATTACCCTTTCGCAAGGGAGCAGTCCCTTTGGAACATCAAGTTAGTAATCTAAACTATACTCTACTATTAAAACTACTCATGCTTAAAGTAAGTTGTCTTAGTCATTAATTAAATCATAAAACCACTGAATAAACTAACTGACATCCTTGTAAAATGAGGATTGAATTATAAACTTTCACCTTGGCAATGCTGGACGAAACTTAAAACTATGACTGTAAATGTGTACACTCAATAAAAGGTAACCTTCTCACTTATTAGCAACACTTCCCCCACTTAAGGGGTTTCCTTTCCTGAAGCTTTTGGCACATCTGACCCACTCTCCACTTTATTGGTCCTTAGGATATATATGTACTTTTCAAAATATGGATTCAACATTCAGAAGCCTCTCAAGTGACTTATAACTCAAGACTTATGTTTAATCAGAATTTCAACTTGGAGGAATAAAAGCAATGTTAAGTAGCAGCATGACACATTCCTTCTCACCTGTAATTTAATTTTTTTTTCTTTTTTACTATAAGCTCATGACATTTATTACCTTTAGCAAAAAGGAATTAGAAAAATCTTACTTGCCCGCTGCAACATCCCTTCACACTTAACACTGTGCTGGGAAATGGGTCTTAGAGGCAGTACTTCTGCATTGAGGTGATCTGAGGCCGTAGCACAGGATGCCACCTGCCCTAGTCCGTGCTCAGGCCTTTGGAGATCTTCCACAGCAAGCCGTGAAAGCAATAACTCTACAACACAGCCTATCCTAGGGGCTTGCTGAGATTAGTGAAAATAATAGAACTTGGCTAATACTCCCCAAAGCATATAATGGCTCTTAAAAAATAGATGTTTTTTGAAAAAAATTTTGTTCACATAGATTACCTGTTAGGTGAGAATCGGACAGGATGTCTTCCTCAGCAGTCATGCAGGCTTCCAAGTGGACAGAGGTTCTGTCATCTTCAACAGATATTTTCAAGGTTACCCTGTGAGCCACCATCCTTGTCAGCTTGAAGGGAAAAGTGCATTGAGGAGAATGTGTGGTAGATTTTCGTAGACCAGTCTTGGTAGCAGTGCATGCCGTTTCTGCTTGCCTTCCATTGGTTAATCAGTCACATGGCCATACTTAAGGACAAGTGAGGCAGGAAAACATGCTTCGGCTCTGTGTCTGGGAAAAAGAGATATTCATGGATTTGTGTGAGCAGCCGGTTGTTTCTGCCATACCCATTCAAGTTCATTCGATCTCCATTGGTGCAAAAAAAAGGAATACCTTGAGGTGCCTGGGTGGCTCAGTCATTAAGCATCTGCCTTTGGCTCAGGTCATGATCCCAGCGTTCTGGGATCGAGGCCTGCATCAGGCTCCCTGCTCAGCAGGAAGCCTGCTTCTCCCTCTCCCACTCCCACTGCTTGTGTTCCCTCTCTCGCTGCCTCTCTCTCTCTGTCAAATGAATTTTTTAAAAAATCTTTTTTTTTTTTTTTAAAGGAATACCTTATGCTTGGACAGGTCTTAAGAAAGTTTGGTCTTCTAAAAAAAAAAAGAAAAGAAAGGTTGGCCTTCTACAATGAGATTCATTTAGTCAACTTTGTGGATTTTAATTCAAGAAAGTAGACCTGATTTCTCTCAATGAAATTGAAACCATTGTTATCAAACACATGTAACTTCAAATAGATGCAATTTACAACAGATTTTACAAAAATTATGATCATATTTTCTATGTTTGAATAAAGTCAACCACCTCTATCCCTGTGTAAGCCTGTCTTCTTCTATCATATCCTTTACTGACCATTTTAGAGGTAGGTCAAAAATTCAAGATCTATAGAACTGGCTTGAGTTTCGGGGTCTTAAAACTCACCAGGTTTCCCAACAGGATATTTTTATTCTCTTTCATTCAGGAAGAGTTACACTGTCCTTGGGATGTGAAGGACTGACATGTTGGTGGAACTGAAGGCTTCAGAAGACTTCACACTAAGTTCAGTCTTACGTTATTCAAATTGACATGGCTTTCCTGATAACAAGTTGTGCTAAATTCACTTTTCTCTTTTCTCCTTTCCTTTTCTTGTCAGTTTATTTGCTCAGTTGGGCAATAAGGAATACTAAAGCTTAAAAAAAAGTTTCTTCTAGTAGGACAGATTATCTACTGTCCCAGTGAGGACTCTAATCAATGAGTGCTTCTGGATAACTGCCTCTTCCCTGTTGTTAGCACAAGTAGCTGCTTTAGTGGGGCCTTCGCTATACCTCCTGGTGTAATTCCCAATAGAGATTCCCTAGAACTGGATTTTCCATCCAGATTACTCCAAGAAGCCCACTTGTTCTTTGCTGAGCTTGCTCCTGGATGCTACAACTGTGCATAACTGTTTAAAGAGGGTTTCTTTAGTGGGGTGACCAGTTATCCTGATTTGCTTGGGAATGATGGGTCTTCTGGGGTTCTAAAATTGTGAAAATCCCCAGCAAACTGGGATGAGTTGGTCCTCTTGTAGTCTTAAAGTCCTCTAGAACTGCCAGGTAACGATAGAAGCACAAACTATATACTTTCTTATCCCTCAGCTTCACTTTGCTTACTCTGAGGTGGTAAACTTAGCTCCCTTGGCCCTTGGCTCAGCAGGAAGTAATTCTGAAATTGTGGTCCCACACCACCTGCATCAGAATAGGGGTGATTTTTAAAATAAAAATCCCAGGGTTCTACTCCAGATCAGCCCCCCAAATCTTAACAGATGGGACCTAAAATCTTAAATTCCTAATAAGGATGTTGTTGTGAAATTTGAATGTACCACAATTTGGGCTTTATTTTCTTAAGGAATCCATTTATGGAGTGGCAAGAGATTCCCCTTTTCACACGTGCCTGGATCAAGTTTAGGTAACTATAGTGCTTGGCAAAAGCCTCACACTTATTTTCCAAGGCACTCAACTTTATTTAGGAAATATAGGCAGGTATGTAAATAAAGTTCCAAGTTATAGTTATATACCAGGGGTTTGCCAAACTCCTCCCCCATATAAGAATGTTTGGTGTATACATGGGATTTCAAATATCTTTGTCTCCATGCCTCCCCCCGCCCTCCCTCCCAGGGCAGTTATTGAACTGCCAAGCTCCCATCAGGGCTTTCTTTCTCTTGGACATTCCACAGAAGCCATTATTAAAATGGACTTTACTGCAGTCATCTATACCGCCATCAAATCCTCTTGAGGGAAAGCTGCATTTCCTGCCTATTTTTCTAGCCATTTTTTTTCTCTCACAGTAGTTTCCCCAATAAATGTGCTTTCCCACCCTGGAATATGAGATGTAAGGCCCTTCTCACCAAGTCAGGCATAGTATGTACAACTCTTCTGAGATAACAGGCCTCCTCCCCCTCCTCCTCCTCCTCTTCCTCCATAGCCTCTACGCTGGGGAGTAGGTTTTCTATGAGGGGAGAGAGAAGGCAATGATAATCAGGTTTGAACTTCTTTCCTTAATTACCAGGTATTAGCTAGAACTTTCCTTTGCAGGATAGCACACTTTCCCCAGTTTTCTTTAAGAAAAGTCTGTGGAAGTAAACAGCCTGTTGTGGTCATAGTAGATCCCTCCACTAGATGGCACTCCTGGGCTAGCTTTGTTTTCAGTTTATTTCAGTGCGTCGGGATTTTCACGTTGAAACAAGAACAGAGGCCCATGATTGATATTTCATAATTTCCTTGGCGGATTGCAGGGACTAAAATATTTTATACTGTTTCAGGAATTTAGGCATATTGTACTGTCGAATCTGAGGTATATTGTGATATATTGGGGGATACATTATAATGTATGCAAACCGTAATAAGCAGATGAATGTTATTTGTTGCTGCAGACCAAAGAGCTCAGAAAGGGAGGGCCTCTTTCCACAAAGATGGAGCTTGGGCCTTGCTGTATCTATCCCTGGGACAGCTCTACTTCCACCGGTACCTCTCTTCCAACTCCTAATTAAGCAGCACACCAACCACCCTGTACCTTTCCACTGGACCTTTTTCTTGACCCTCTCTACTTAAACAAACGAAGTTATAATAAGGATGTTGGCTATACTTTGTATTTGTTATTCCAGTTCATGACTACTTAAATAGAAAATAGATCTATTTCCAGAAGAAGAAATGCCTGGCATTTTGGAGGAAGGTGATTTTTTAATTTTAAATGCCCTGTCCAAATTAGTAAAATGACATTGAGTAAGTACCAGTACTTACGGGGAGGAGGAATAGAAGTTAAACAAGAAAAAACTGTGAGTGATAACCATATACAAGTAGAATTCAAAGTATAAAAAGAAGAGATGGTCTTAAGTTGGACCCCCCTCTTAAGAAAGTGATGCCGGCTTGGAAGAAAGCCTGTCTCAAAGTAGGTTCGTAAATGCTTTACTCGTTGTGTTGCTGAGGACTGTGGCCTGGGAGACAGATTCAGATTACTTGGAAGAACCGCTCTGAAGCTTGTTAGCTACAGGGGATCTTCTGTACAAAAGGGAAGGGCTCTACATGCTTGCGAGCAGTAGAGTGGTTTAATATATTAATAAAGTATGGGCTTATTTTTCAACCCCATTTACTAAATTTGTGATAAACTCTTCATTTAGACTTTGATAAAAATAAAATATATACAATAAAAATGTATAAATGATAAAGGCCATTCTAGATTTTCAAGTTGTTAAGTGACTGAATGTCTTGACTCTGTTTCACAATAATGAGGTCTTTGAACATTAATCATCAATCTCAAAGGTACTAAAATTAGACAGGTATTTTTTAAATCAGTTTTCGTTTTTAATTGGAAACATTTTTCTACTTTTTCCTGGACTTGTAAATGTCTATGCATAGTCTGAAGCAGCTTCATAGATTTCTGTCATTTATAGGGAATCATGTCAGAGAATGAATATGAATCAACTGTTGTCTTAATCGTACCCTCCAACAGACTGTTCTTTCAGTTTTAAAACATTTAAACCATCAAAACAACATAAAAAGATTAGAAATTACCAAATACATTTGGACAAATGGCTTGCTATAATGTTTTTCTTTTTTGTCAGAGTGAAGCTTTGATTGGGTTGAAAGGTAAATTTATATTACCACTTCAAAAAAGGCTGCTTGTAGGGCCTCCAAATAACAAACTAAAGTAATACTATGAAGTGTGGACACCTGCAGAGCAGATTTTGCAATGATGTAAACTTCCCTTTACTTCTGACCACTTTTATGTCTTACAATGGCATTTGGAATTCCTGCCACTCCTAAAACAAGGCAAAGCAGGTTGATACTGTCTGTAACTTTATTAATAATTTGTATTCAGTAAGCCAGATCAGGAAAGGAGAGGTCTCTAAACATAGGGCGCAGGACTCCCTTCCATGAGCGTGTGTTCCAAGTTGACAGTAGCCTGTTAATGACAATTTAAGGAAATGAAATTATTTTTATCCAATTTATTTATATGCTAAGTAAAACCACTTACTGGAGTCAAGACAAAAGAACACGAAACTAAGCATAGCTGGAGTTGTAAACTTTGTAAATATTCTGGAGGTCAAAATTCAACAGAATTAGGAAAACGCAGGAAAAAAAATCCCTATAGTTTGTTTTAAATGAGATTTTGCAGAGATATAAAAAATACTGGGATTGTTTAGTATGACTTAAGGGGGTGCTTCTCAAATTTTTAAAATATCCTATTTAAGGCAAATTAAAAGTCATACGTAATAAAGCCGGAAAGAACCTTAGCATTTCATTAATCCAAGAGCTAGCTGTAATTTTTGCTGAGTACAAAATTAGTACCAATGTTTCTTTTCTTCAGGAAACATTGCCAATAGCTACCAGTAATTGCACATTCCTGATAGCTCTGGTCTCAAAGGCTTAACTACTTATAGTAATGATTGATAGTGTGGAGAATTTTCCAATTTTCTTTTCAATTTTAGAGATAACACAAACACCAATCTAGGTATAATTATTAATGAGCAGCACATTTAAATGTAAGCCACAACTTAAATAAAAATTTTAAAGAAATACAAACAACAAAATGTATTTGGTATCTTTCTCCAAATTCTTCCTGTTTACCAATGTCTACAAATGTACCTTTAGTTTTCATTTCAAGTCTGAATTAAATGCCAAATTCAACAAAGTGGGTTGAATGTTCTCTTTTTAATCAAAAGACTTTTAAGATTTTATACTTAGGTTTGGATCTATTGCTTTAGACTTCAGGATGGCATCTGTAGTTCTTATTTATTAATTGTCTTATAGCCGTCTGCTTAGATGTGGAGAAGGAAGTAAAAAAGGAAAGGAGGGAGGAAAGAAGGAAATGAATAAAAGAATTAGAAGAAAAATGAAAGAAAAGAGGGAACAACTGAATGGAAGGAAAAGAAAGAACACATTGACTTCTGCTGTTTCTACCTCTTTCTTCTCCTTCACCTCCTGGAATATGAGTATAGAAAGAGAGCCTCAATTAAGAGTGGACACATTAATTAATAATCAGGTTACTTACTTTACACAGTAGTAAGTCCCTCAACCTTAGGACTCTTTACATAGATGATTCACAAGAATGTTATATAGGTAAATTAGAAATGTAATTAAACCATAAATACATAGATACTGCTGATTTGTATAAATCTTCTAATGAAGTGTTTTTCTTACTCTGCATCAAATAGTTCATGAAAAAGCCTCATAGCTAAGGAATGTGTCTTCTGAGCAATGGCTACTTCAAATCCATTTATAAATAAATTCATGGAGGGAGAGAGGAGCTAAGATGGCAGAATAGTAGGAGGACCCTAGGCTTGCCTCTTTTCTTGAACACAGCTAGATAAACATCGAATCATTCGAATACCCAAGAAATCGATCTGAGGACTGACAGAACAAACAGCACAACTAGACAGAGAGGAGAGGCCACCTCATGGAAGGTAGGAGGACTTAGATGTGATTTGGGGCAGAAAGAGATCACAGATGCTGCAGAGAGAAGGGAGCCCTGGTTGTGGAGAAAGGTGGGGGAAAGAGAGAGAGGAGCTCACAGGGGATTGCACAAGAAAGCACTTCACCAAAGGCATTGACTGGAAAAATGAGATGGCCTGATTTTCATGAGTTTCTACAACCAGTGAGGCCCAAAGACTGGAGTTTTAAAAGGTGTGTGGTGTGACCAGTGTGGAGCCCTGAGGGCACCACAGTCCTCCAGTAGAGGAGGGCAGAGACCTGGGAGCAGACAGTGGAATCTGAGAATCCCCTGGGATGCACTGGGAGGGATAGTTCTCTCTTCTTGGAGCACATCAGGGAGGGTGGCATTGCCTCTCCAGGGACAAAAGAGATGGCAGGTGTCATTACTCTGCCCCACCCCTCACCATCTGCACAGAGATGGTAGGTGGCTAGCCTGGACACTGGCTCTTTGCTGTGCTTTACTCCAAATTCTGTGTTCCTGTGCTTTGGTGTGACTGCCCCTCTGGGACAAACCTGTATCAGTTCTGGCATGGCGAGACCCTCCCCCAGAAGACCAGCATGGTTCTGCACCACACCAGGTCCGTAAAATTTGGAGTCTTAAACTCAGTGGAAGAACACCTGGGACACACAGGGGGAGATTTTTCACTCTTCTGGGAGGACTTCCTGGATAGCAGTAGGCACGAACTCCCCTCTCCAGAACGAGGAAGGGAGCTGGCGCCATTTCTCTCCCCTGCCGCTCAGCATAAACTAACTTCAGTAAGCAGCACAGAATCAATATTGCAGGCCTAAACCACTTACACAAGCCCTGCACCCCTGCACTCTGCAGGTGCTGTTTTCTTCAGCAAGTGTACCCAAGAATCAGCACAGTGGGCACCTTGCCCAGAAAACCAGCACAAACCTACTGCATGCACCATATCTACCGACCCTGCAAAGCTTCAGCTCTAGTGGAAATAGCATCAGGTCTCTCTTAACAAGCAGACCAGAGCACACATAGTTAAAACTCCCCACACTCTGGCCGAGGTCCAAACACCCCAAGGCAAGGAGAACTCTACAGAGGACTGAGCTGAGGAAAGAGCAGCCAAAACACAGCAGCAGAGTGCACTCAGCATATGGCAGAGATACTTCCTGAAGCACCAGGCCTTGGACAGTGTATGACCTCTTCTTCATAAAGCCATTACTCTCAGGAGCGGAAAACATAACAGGCTTTCTTAATATGCAGAAGAAGACAAGAGACCCGACAAAATTCCAAGATGGAGGAATTCATCCCAAAAGAAAGAACAAGAAAAGGTCATGGCCAGGGATCTAATCAAAGGAGTTATAAGTAATATGCTTGATCCAGAATTTAAAGCAACAATCATAAGGACCCTAGCTGGGCTTGAGAAAAGTATAGAAGACAATAAGGAGTCCCTTACTGCAGAGATGAAAGACTTAAAAACTAGTCAGGCCAAAATGAAAAATGCAATAACCAAAATTCAACACTGACTGTAATGGCCACAAGGATGGAAGAAGCTGAGGAACAAATAAGTGACATAGAAGATGAAATTATGGAAAATAATGAGGCAGAAGAGAAGAGGGGAAGAAAAATATTAGATCACAAATGTAGACTTAAGGAACTCAGTGACTCCATAAAGCATAATACTATTCAAATAATAAGAGTCCCAGAAGAAGAAGAAGAAGAGAAAAGGTGGCAGAAGGTTTATTTGAGGAAATTATAGCTGGAAATGGCCCTACCCTGGGGAAGGAAACAGACATCAAAATCCAGGAGTCACAGAGAATTCCCATCAAAATCAACAAAAGCAGGCCAACACCAAGCCATATCATAGTTAAATTTTCAAAATATAGAGATAAAGAAAAAATCCTAAAAGCAGGCAGGACAAAAGAAGTTCCTAACTTACAAGGGAAGACAAATAAGGTTAGCAGCAGATCTCTCCACAGAAACTTGGCAAGTAAGACGAAAGTGGTATGATAGATTCAGTGTGCTGAATGGGAAAAATCTGCAGCCAAAAATACTTTATCCAGCAAGGCCATCAATCAGAATAGAAGGAGTGATAAAGAGTTTCCCAGACAAACAAAAACTGTAAGAGTTCATGACCACTACACCAGCCCTGCAAGAAATAGTAAAGGGGACTCTTTTAGTGGGAAAGAAAGATCAAAAGCAAGAAAGCCTAGAAAGGAACAGAGAAAATCTTCAGAAACAATGACAACACAAGTAATTGTGTGCCAATAATAAAATGGCACTAAATTCATATCTATCAATAATTACTCTGAATGTAAATGGCCTAAGTGCTCCAATCAAAAGACTTAGGGTGTCAGACTGGATTAAAAAATCACACACAAAACAAGAGACTCATTTTAGACCTAAGCATGAGCAGATTGAAAATGAGGGGATGAAGAACCATTTGTCATGCAAATGAACATCAAAAGAAAGCTGGAGTAGCAATACTTGCATCAGACGAATTAGATTTTAAACCAAAGACTGCAACAAGAGATAAGGAAGGGCACTATATCATGATTAAGGGGTCTATCCAACAAGAAGATCTAACAATTGTAAATATTTATGCCCCAATTTGGGAGCACCCAAATATACAAAACAATTAATAACAAACATAAGGAATTCATTGAAAATAATACAAAAGAGTAGGGAACTTTAACATCCCACTTACATTAATGGACAGATAATCTAAATAGAAAATCAACAAGAAAACAGTAGCTTTGAATGATACTCTGAACCAGATGGACTTAACAGATATATTCAGAACATTTCATCCTAAAGCAATAGAATACACATTCTTTTTGAGTGCATATGAGAGATTCTCCAGAATAGATCACATGCTAGGTCACAAATCAGGCCTCAACAAGTACAAAAAGATTGAGATCATACCATGCATATTTTCTGACCACAACACTATGACACTTGAATTTAAACACAAGAAAAAATTTGGAAAGACCACAAATACATGGAGATTAAAGAATATCCCACTAATGAATGACTGGGTTTACCAGGAAATTAAAGAAGGAAATTAAAAAAAATACTGGGAACAAATGATAATGAAAACATAATGGTCCAAACCTTTGGGTTGCACAAAAGCTGTCATTAGAGGGAAATATACAGTGATATACACCTACCTCAAGAAGTAAGAAAAATCTCAAATACGCAACCTAACCTTACACCTGAAGGAGCTAAAAAAAGAACAACAAATTATGCCTAATGCCAGCAGAAGAAGGGAAATAACAAAGATTAGAGCAGAAATAAATGATACAGAAACAACAACCAAAAAAACCCCCAGTAGAATGTATCAAGGAAACCAGAAGCTGTTTCTTTGAAAGAATTTATAAAATTGATAAAGCCCTAGGCAGACCATTCAAAAAGAAAAGAGAAAGGACCCAAATAAATAAAATCATGAATGAGACAGGAGAGATCACAACCAACAGCACAGAAATACAATTAGAATATTATAAAAAATTATATGCTAACAAATTGGGAAATCTGGAAGAAATGGAAAAATTCCTAGAAAGATACAAACTACCAAAGCTGAAACAGGAAGAAACAGAAAATTTGAACAGACCCATAACCGACAAAGAAATTGAATCAGAAATTAAAAATCTCCCAACAAACAAAAGTCCAGAGCCAGATGGCTTCCCAGGGTAATTCTACCAGACATTTAAAGAAGAGTTAATGTCTATTCTTCTCAAAGTGTTCCAAAAAAAAAAATAAATAAATAAATAAATCAAAAAGTAAGGAAAACTTCCAAACTCATTCTATGAGGCCAATATTACCTTGATTCCAAAACCAGACAAAGACCCCAGTAAAAAAGGGAATTACAGGCCAGTGTCCCTGATGAATATGGATGCAAAAATTCTCAACAAAATCTTAGCAAATCAAATCCAACAGTACATTAAAAGAATCATTTGCCATGATCAAGTGGGATTCATTCCTAGGGCTGCAAGGGTGGTTCAATATTCACAAAGTACAGCATCCATTCTTGATAAAAACCCTCAACAAAGTAGGAATAGAAGGAGCATATTTCAACATCATAAAGGCCATATATGAAAGACCTACAGCTAATATCATCCCCAATAGGAAAAAACAGAGCTTTTCCTAATGGTCAGGAATAAGATAGGGATGACCACTCTCCCATTCTTATGTAGCATAGTACTGGAAGTCCTAGCCTCAGCATTCAGACACCAAAAAGAAATAACAGGCATCCAAATCGGCAAGGAAGAAATCAAACTTTCACTATTCTCAGATGACATGATACTCTATGTAGAAAATCCAAAAATTCCTTCAAAAAAAAGCTAGAACTGATACATGAATTCAGTAAAGTTGCAGGATACAAAATCAATGTACAGAAATCTGTTGCATTTCTATAAACCAAGAATGAAGCAGCAGAAATAGAAATTAAGGAATCAATCCCATTTACAATTGCACCAAAACGCATAGGAGACCTAGGAATAAACCTAACGAAAGAGGTAAAAGATCTGTACTCTGAAAACTATAGAACACTGATGAAAGAAATGGAAGAGGACACAAAGAAATGGGAAAAAAAATTCCATTCTCATGTATTGGAAGAACAAATGTTATTAAATTGTTTATACTACCCAAACTATCTACACATTTGATATAATCCCCATCAAAATACCACCAGAATTTTTAACAAAGCTAAAACAATCCTAATATGTGTATGAAACCATAAAATACCCCAAATAGCCAAAGCAATCTTGAAAAAGAAAAGCAAAGCTGGAGGCATCACAATTCCAGATTTCAATCTCTGTTACAAAGCTGTAGTCATTAAGACAGTATGATACTGGTATAGAAATGGACACATAGATCAATGGAACAGAATAGAAAACCCAGAAATGGAGCCACAACTATATGGTCAAACAATCTTTGACAAAGCAGGAAAGAATATCCAAAGGAAAAAAGACAGCCTCTTCAACAAATAGTGTTGGGAAAACCAGACAGCAACATGCAAAAGAATGAAACTGGACCTCTTTCTTACACCATACACAAAAATAAATTCAAAATGGATGAAAGACCTAAATGTGAGAGAGGAAACCATCAAAATCCTAGAGAAGAACACAGGTAGTAACCTCTTTGACAGCAGACACAGCAACTTCTTACTAGGTATGTGTCTGGAGACAAGGGAAACAAAAGCAAAACTGAACTACTGGGACTTGATCACAATGAAAATCATCTGCACAGTGAAGGAAACAATCAACAAGATTAAAAGCAATCTTTGGGATGGAAGAAGATATTTGCAATGGGTTAGTATCCAAATCCATAAAGAACTTATTAAGCTCAACACTCAAAAAACAAACAATCCAGTTAAAAAGGGGGCAGAAGACATTTATAGACTTTTCTCCCCAGGAAAACATACAGATGGCTAACAAAAACCTGAAGAGATGCTCAGTATCACTCATCATCAGAGAAATACAAATCAAAACTACACTGAGACACCACCTCGCACCTATCAGAACGGTTATAGTTAACAACATAGGAAACAATAGGTGTTGATGAGGATGCAGAGAAAGGGGAACACTCTTGCCCTGTTCTTGGGAATGCAAACTGGTGCAGCCACTCTGGAAAACAGTATGGAGGTTCCTCAAAAAGTTAAAAATAGAGCTACACTACGATCCAGCAATTGCACTATTGGGAATTAACCCAAAGGATACAAAAGTACTGATTTGAAGGGATACATGCACCCCAATGTTTATAGCTGCATTATCAACAATAGCCAAATTATGGAAAGAGCTCAAATGTCCATCAACTGATGAATGCATAAAGAAGATGTGTGTGTATATATGTGTGTATACAAATATACACGTACATATAATAGAATAACAGTCATCAAAAAGAACGAAATTTTGCCATTTGCAATGATGTGGATGGAGCTAGAGAGTATTATACTAAGCGAAATAAGTCAGAGAAAGACAAATATCATATGTTTTCACTCATATGTCGAATTTAAGAAATGAAGCAGATGAGTATAGGGGGGTGAAAAGAGAGGCAAACCAGAAAATAGACTGTTAACTATGGAGAACAAACGCAGAGCGTTGCTGGAGGGGAGGGGGGCAGGGGGATGGGTTAAATGGGTGATGGGTATTAAGGAAGGCACAAGTGATGAGCACTGGGTGTTATATGTAAGTGACGAATCACTGAATTCTACTCCTAAAACTACTATTACACTATATGTTAGCAAACTGGCATTTGAATAAAAGTTCGAAACTTAAAAATGAATGAATGAATGAATGAATGAATGAATGAATTCATGTAAATAGTATATATCATGAGTTTTATAGGCAAATGCTCTTAGACAAAAAGATTGATTCAAAGGCCCATCATACCCTCCAGCATCCCTGGCATCATTGTAGAAGAAACAGCTGTCTGGGACCACTGTAGGTATACCGGCGTTCTTGAGTGGTAGCCAAGGTAAACTGTTCTCAATCTTCTAAATATTTATCTCTTTCACTCAGATTTTCAGAAGAAATTTGCCACATTAAGGAGAATATGAGCTAGTAGAAATTGTCATCCCTTTCAGATCCAATTTCTTTTTGTAACAAATACCCTAAAATTAAATTCACTGGTAACATATCTCATCTATAAACATAACTTATAAATCTACATAATGCCCGTTCAAAATAAAAACATGCAATAAAAGGATAGATGATAAAATGATCTATATTTCCATATGTAAATACTCAGGCACAAATGTCCTAGAAAACAATCTAGTTAGATATTTGCACTTAAACACAAAATCATCATAATGCAACAGCTAAACAATGTAAACTAATACAGGGGCTTCGTTTTGGCAAGTAAATTGTAATATCATAAACGATTTTGATCAATGTCATGATTGTCTAAAATGGTGAACAAATCTTAATAAGGCTCCAGAAAAAAAAATAAAAGTACATTTTACCCCTTATTATACAGTACTTCCATTCCTGGAAAAGCCAAGGTGTATTTAAAAATATTTTTTTAAATGTTAGTTTTTATTTGCAAAGTAGAGTTGGGTTCATGTAGGAAAATATGTATCAAAATAATCGCAGCATAAGACCACTAGGTTTCTCAGAGAGGAAAATACCAGCTTTCTGAGTTGGAGAGTTCTCTCCACTTCAGACACTTGGTGATACTGGGAGAAGGGGAGGATAACGGACGTGAGAATGAAGACAAACCAAAGAGTAGCACAGCTGCTGGTTTTCTCATCATCCTGACGGCTCTCAGACCCAAAATTGGTCTCCCTCTTAGTAACACAGGTTGGCTCCTGACACAAGGCAGTGAGAGTGCTTAGGTCAAGTCAGTTGTCCTTGAACAATATTTGTCCTTCCTAAGAGCTGAATACGGCACTACTAGTTAAATAAGTAGTACTGGGTCACTTTTCCAAGATCGGTTGGTGACCCAAATTAGAAATTCCTCAGAGAATAGAGTGGAGAGTGTTGCTAGCCCCAAACTATCTATCACCAATAAAGGGGTGGTTCTGTGTAGTAGCTTAGAATTTAGATAAACTTGTTTTCAAATTTTAACTTTGCAAACTACTGAATAATGTGCAATATTCACTTAATCACTCTGAAATTTCACCTTTACTTCATGGAGCTGTCAGAAGGATTAAACAAAGTGTAATAAGTGGAAGCTAACTTTCTTCATTCTTTCTGTTCTCTCATAAACTATCCCAAGAACAGAAATAGAAGAACTCAGCAGGGATGTGATGATAGGAAACATAAGACAGAGGAAAAGTGAGTATTCCTGGGAGAGAAGAAAGAAAGGAGAAGTGTCAAGTTGGAAAAGAGATGATAAGTTAAGACTCAATTCCACTCTTAAAATTAAGATTTTGTCCTTTTATTTGTCCAAGTCGGAAGTGACTGGAACTATTGTTGCTTATATGAAGGAGACTACAGGGAAGTCATTGTTCTCACCATTTACTGAGTAGATTTCATATGTATTCCTTTTTATTTTATTTTATTTTTTTTAATGAATTGAGAGGAATAAATATTTGGGAATACTCTTTGGTTAGATTAATATCTAACCAAATATTAGATTAATATCTAACCAAATTATCTAACCTAATAATACCATGGATGTGGTAACATCTTATAGTATCTAGTTAATCTGCTTAAATTGCACAATTTAAAATTGACAGTAAGAAAAGGGCATTTTATATAAATAGAAAGAAGTTAAAATTTCATGATATAAAAATAAACATTGACATATATGCTTAGAATTGGGGAAAAAGTGTAAATCATGATTAATTATGCTCTAACAATAATAATTCTGCCCTAAAATAAAATTTGTGATTATTAGAAAGGAAACCCTCCTCAATGCATTTGTTCATTTATTTTACATAATTAATTATTAATTTTCTTTTCAAGTAAAAAATTTAAATTCCTACTCTAGTTTAGGCCCTGTGCTAAGTGTTGGGAATCCAGTTGATAAAGTTACAGTACCAGCTTCAGGGAAGTAACATTCGCTACTAAGTACCCTCTAGAAATGAAACAGTGATGGATTTTTACATGGATTTTACCCACATTCGCATATTTTCCCTGCTTTTCCAGTTTTGCTTTTTGCATTATTTATTATTCAGGTAAGGACTAGGCATAAAATTCCTTTAATTACTAAAACACATTTTAATAAAAATGAAACCTCACAAAATAAAAATAAAGTGGTTTATTTAAAGATCCTACCCCCCAGGGCTAGAAAGTAAAATTGTCAGGTAATTTGCCATGTGCTTCAATCTTCATGATGAATTTGGCCCAGCAGCCTACCTATTTCTTACGGCTCATAGCACGAAATAATTTCTATCCAAAGTTATGAGGAAATTTTAAAGACTGTCAAACATCCTTTTTAGAGATCCCGCTTTTAAGCGTTTGATTATCACGCTGTGATGTTCACACTGTGATGATTTAACGATGAATAAACTCTGAGGTACCTTGGCTGGCCCTTACTCTGATGCTTGGAACTAATAATTCACTCCAGTGTTGTCACTAGAAATTTAAGGCCTTTCAATACAAATGAAGAATGATTCTAGTTCTCACTCAGAATGTACAGTGGGCTCGCTCCCATCCTCAGTCCCAAGCCAGAGCAGGAAGTTAGCTGTGACGTGGTTCCTGAGAGGTCTGAAGTTTTTAGCTGACTGATATTTAAATGGCAGACTTGATTTTACCCTTCACTTGAATCTGAATTTCATATTAAATAACACACGGGGGACTCAAAAGGAAATGTACTGGAAATCATAGATTTGGTCTCAAAATAACTTTTTAGATATTTGTTAAATTCTTTAATTTCATCAAAAACAAGTAGCTCAGGAAATGTCCAAGATAAGATTGGGACTGATATAAAAAATGTTGCTTAAGTTCAAATGGAAATGGTCTACAGTATACACTCGTTTCTAGAAAAGTTACTGTTCATAAATCATTGTCTTCCTCAAAAGAGCCTCTATAAATGACCTCTCATTATAGGTCCTTAAAATACATGATCACATTTCTATTCCATGTAGTTATTCAACTTGACAGTTACTGAAATCTTAACATATAGGGCAGAGTGCTAGGCATTGGAGTCCCCAAAATGACTATATGATCCTTTTTTTTCAATTTGGGCACAGTCTCTCTGGATTTAATAAGGGCCATATCTGTCTCCTGAAATCACATTAAATAAACACTTCCAATCTATAGAGAGTAACAGCTATGAAAAGTCAAGGTAGAGATTCCTCAGGCTCTGTATGAACATTAGATAGACCTAGTCACTAGCATAATGAAAAAAAAATGCATTTTGATTTTCTTTTGGTGGTTGGTACATGCTGCTGTTTTCAAATTACGACTACCTGTTTTCCCAGACTTTCCAGGGAAAGTGCTTAGTTGCACGGTATTCCCACAGCAATGCCTGAGAGCTGGGCAGCACCCATGCTCTAGCCATTGGTCCTCAACTCCAACTGCACAGTAAAATAACTTGAAAATATAAATATGGCTTTAAAAAATAAAACATAAAACAGCTTTAAACAATAGCAAGCCCTAAAACCCACTCTAGATTTAAGTCAAAATCTGTGGGGCTAGAACTAGGGAACCACTCTGTGTTAGTTTATTTCCTATGGTGATTTTAACGTGTAGTAGAAATACCACCATAGACATTTTCTGTATCTTAATCAGATCACTAATTATTTCAGAATTAACTAATTACCGTGTTACAACAGAAAGGCAATATGGGAAGTGGGTGTTTCGTCATATTACGCATTACATAAATCTTACTCCAAATATCTTCCCTTCAAACTATGGAGGACGAGGCTAAGCTCTTTCAATTCAGCTGTATTGCAGGAGGCTTGAGATCCACTCAACACGGTGTACGTATCACAACTGTAGCGTCTACGACCTTTTGCACATTGACAGCTCACTGGTGCGCAAGGCAGCTTATTATATTCATGGGAAGATTTAGCCATCTTAAAACTCTTCTTCCTTATCTCAAACTGAAATACTTATCTCTATAATTTCATGTATTAGTACTGATATCAATCTTAATCTCACTAGTGACCATTGAGATAGTTGAAGACAGTCATCAGAACTTCTGTGTGTCTTCTTTTCTATAGATGAGATATTCTCAGTGCTTTCAACTCTCCCCTTTAGATGTCTGGTGATTTGGAAATGTGGTTACAAATTCTTTCACATTTTTATCCATCCAGAAATGGGGTGTTTATCCAAGTGAATCTGGGTGAGCTTGTGACTGAGGGTGCAATTGCTTTGATCCTCTATGAAGTACAAGGTTAGGTCATTAAAAGCCATGCAGTGGCTTCTTCCTTGTTCTGTTGACTCCCTGATCCAGCACGTGAGAAGTCGATCTCTCGGAGGCTGCCATGCTGATGAAATGGCAAGAAGGAGTTCCAATCAACACTCCTCGCTGAGCTCGCCTTCCCGCCTTCCCGCCCTCCTCACGAAGCCACCCTCTGCACCAGCTAGATCTCACTGAGGGTTTGCAGTCATCGCTATGCAGGACAGAAGAGACCCCAGCTGAGTTCTATTCACATTCTCACAAAGACATGAGATCTAATATGATTGTTTTAAGCTACCTGGTTTGGAAGTAGTTACGCAACAACAGACAGATATAAAATGGTGTGCGTGTGTTATAGGATATAGGCTTTAATGTGTCGTGCATCTTCTTACACACCCATATAAGTACAGATCACCTCAAAAAAGAAAGCGTTCTCCTCTTTGTTCATATGCCAGGATGCAGTTTGACTCACAAGATGTGTTCAGCCAACAAATATAAAGTATATCACTTCAGCTTTGTTGTGACCGTCACGGAGAAGTGTCCATTGTTTATTTTTCTTATATTCTATGGTCTTCTTAATTTATCTTTATCTGATGTTCTGTGTTATGGACTTGGATTTTACCTTGTGAGAACAGAAAGACAAGAAGGACACGGGGTTTAGGACGTTTTTCTGAATATCATTTAGATGCTCTAAACTCACTGTTAAGTATTACCTCACTTAAAAGGAAAATGTGATGTCTCTGGGACTGAAAAAAAATATTCTGATCCCTTGTCTTTAGTCTTGATATATATGCTATATATAAGTGGTCATAAGAAATAAATTAACAATCAGTTAAACAAGTGAATAAGGAGTTTCAAATTTAGCAAATATTTAAATATTTGCTACAGCCATTTTTATAAAATATAGCAAAAATAATGTTATATGGGAAGTTGAATTTTAATTTTTAACTGATGCTTTAATGAATATACATGCAAACAGACACACTCAGATACCCATGCACACACAGAAATTTAGAATATATGAGAAAAAAAGTTATTTGTGCTCATTTTTTTTTTCTCCTAGAAAATACCTGCCTTTCTAACAGACACATGAAAAAATGTTCAAAATCATTAGCCATCAAGGAAATTCAAATCAAAACCACACTGAGATACCACCTTACGCCAGTTAGAATGGCAAAAATAGACAAGGCAAGAAACAACAATTGTTGGAGAGGATGTGGAGAAAGGGGATCCCTCCTACATTGTTGGTGGGAATGCAAGTTGGTACAGCCACTCTGGAAAACCGTGTGGAGGTCCCTTAAAAAGTTAAAAATTGAGCTACCCTATGATCCAGCCATTGCACTACTGGGTGTTTACCCCAAAGATACAGACGTAGTGAAGAGAAGGGCCATATGCACCCCAATGTTCATAGCAGCAATGTCCACAATAGCTAAATCGTGGAAGGAGCCGAGATGCCCTTCAACAGATGACTGGATTAAGAAGTTGTGGTCCATATATACAATGGAATATTACTCAGCAATCAGAAAGAATGAGTTCTCAACATTTGCTACAACATGGACGGCACTGGAGGAGATAATGCTTAGTGAAATAAGTCAAGCAGAGAAAGACAACTATCATATGATTTCTCTCATCTATGGAACATAAGAACTAGAATGATCAGTAGGGGAAGAAAGGGATAAAGAAAGGGGGGGTAATCAGAAGGGGGAATGAAACATGAGAGACTATGGACTATGAGAAACAAACTGAGGGCTACAGAGGGGAGGGGGGTGGGGGAATGGGATAGACCGGTGATGGGTAGTAAGGAGGGCACATATTGCATGGTGCACTGGGTGTTATACACAACTAATGAATCATCGAGCCTTACATCGAAAACCGGGGATGTACTGTATGGTGACTAACATAATATAATAAAAAATCATTATTAATAAAAAAAAAAAAAAAAAAAAAAAAAAAAAAAAAAAAAAAAGAAAATACCTGCCTTTGATACATTTCTAAGTGTACCACTAGATGGAGCTCTTTGTTAGAAAGTTAGCTACCTCTTAATCCAAAGAGCTCTTTGAGGGTGGTGGTGGTGGGGGGGAATCTGTCTATCTATCTATCTATCTATCTATCTCTATCTATCTATCTATCTATCTATCTATCTATCTATCTATAGATCTATAGAGCATGGGGGGATAAATGTATATGTTTATAATATATATATGGCTTTCCTATTATATATTACTCTGAAAGTACTAAAAAATTACTCAACTTTGAGAAAATTTTATTAAATATCTGGTTACCCAAAAGTTGAGTAACCCATAACCCATCTGGGAGTGAGATTACATATGAATATTTGAACACTAACAAATTTCAGAAAAAAATTTCAACTGCCCTTGGATTAATCCTCAGAAATAGTCTGGAAATTTTTTGTTCCACAGCACGCATTTCTTACTAGTTTCACAGACAATACTATTGTTGCGTTCTGAATGTATATATTCTATTCTTGTAAAAATACACTCTAAAAAATTACAAGTTACAATGACAGACTATAAGAAGATGGATGAGGGACTTTTGTGGAGCTTTCTGTAAAAAGCATAAGCAGGTAATCAGCACAACGGGGCACCGTGTTCTCAAGAAGTAAGCGTCTGATAGAGATGTATATGTTGATCTTTGTTCCTAGTAATTTGCATATTCCTACTGTGTTATGTGATCAAGACATATCATAAAAAACATAACTTAATAGAAAGAAGTAGTGGATGAAATTAGATTTTGGTCAAGATACCAGTACTGAGCAAACTTACCCTGATCCAGGAAAATGCCTATAGATCAGAGAGTTACCTTCACGTGCTCAGTCAAGGATGGATTCCAAGCCCAGAACAAGGTTACAGCCCAGCAGGGGGAGAAAAAAAAAGGGGGGTCTTCTCCAGCTAACCATTTATTCATTCGTCCCGGCAATGATATCATTTAGGACCTTACTGGAAGGTACTATGCTAGCTCATCAAAGTGACAAGTACTATTCATTATAAATTCCACATTATAAGTATGGATAAAGTCTGAGGAAGTGGAGGAGGGACTGATAAAAGGTACCCAGATTGGTAGTAAATGAGTTATCAAAAACAGGATATTTGAACAGACTCTGGAAGCATATTTAGAGATATTAGCAAGAAAGGAGGTATGTGGGGGGGGGGGAATTGGGTGGCATCGACTAAAGTATGGGTATAAAGTGAAATGCAATTTAATAAAGTGAGGTTTAAAAATAAAATGTGAAGGTAGCCTGGCCGGCTCAGTTGGTAGAGCATGTCACTCCTGATCTCGGGATCATGAGTTCAAGCCCCATGTTGGCTGATGAGCCTCCTTTTAAAAAAATGTAAAATAAATAAAATAAGTAATGATAATAATAAAATGTGAGACTTAGTAACCATGTTCTCTCTATTGATATCCTAGCCTGGGCATAACTATGTAGGAGAGTCAATGGTGAGAGTGCTTGGGTGGGAGTTCTCCTATTTCTTGTTAACTTAGACTATGTTCTTCATAGTGCTAGAAGCTATCACTTCTAAATCTGAGATGCTCTTTTCATAAAGCCACAAATGTCTAAGTCCTTTATTCTTAACAAATTCCCACATGTTCAGTGATAAGGTAGGAAGAGAGAAAAAAATTTTTGTGTGACAATGCTTTAGGACTACCACTTCATGTCCGGATATGCCCAGTGATACTGTATCTCCCTGTGGATAGAATCGAAGAGAGTGGGGAAGTACAGGTACGTCAGCAGGAAAGTAGGTCTTGCTTTTGGCTCTGGGACCCCAGAGCAGAGAGCACAGAGACAAGGACAGCTCTGCTAGTCTCTTATATAGAACACTGTGCTGATTGAATTAAAAAAAAATAATTGCACCCACCCAGTTAGAAATGTCTGTGTTTTTTGTCTATTGATGGTGCAAATACTGGAATTGGAGGCTCTGGTGACAGCCCTGAACTGAGCCGCAAGCTCCCAAGTGTACTAGGAAGATAACCGTGCTCCTCTGATGCATTTAGAGGAGGCTTTTGACAGAGACATTTGGTTTCTTAATTCCGGGATGATGAGACAAAGTGTAGATGAGATGGATGTTTGAGAAAGGGAGTAGAAAGGAGTATGAGGAAGGGAAATGACCATAAAACACAGGCTTGCAGAACTTGATTTTGTCTATCTTAATGCTTTGCTTAGAGTCCAGTACTAAAGTCTGATAAAATATTTGGTTTGTCTGGCTCCAAACCAATGCTTTTTTCATTATTACACTAAGTACAAGAAGATTACGATTATAGGTAAGGAAGAAAATAAAGTGATGTTTTATGTTTTACATTGGCAGAAAATCCTGTTATGTTAGCACTTTGATTTGGAACAAAAATGATTCAGAACAAAACTCAGGCTTTTCCTTTATTCCACAGATGCCCTCAAAATATTGTCAGGTTGTCCAAAAATAGGGCCTAGGGCCTAATTTTCGTTCATCCGTTCTTATCCAGTATTCACTGAGGCACTGTAATAGACTTCTCAAGGAATCTTGGCTGGCCGTGATTCCCTTGGCTTGAAGGATTTCTGATAATTAGCCGTTTATGTGTTGTCCTAGGAGATCAAAACATAAAGTCTTCCATTATGTCTTTACCTTGTGTTAGTTCCTCAAAACACAGATATTCGCAAGTGGAAGTCACTCATTTCTGACATCTTAAGTCATCTATGTAACCACATTTTTCACTGTATCATTGTGCAATGAAAGAAATGCTCTTGGAATGAATATGTTAGAAAAGCATGTGAAAACATACATTTTCAACCACTTTAATTCTAACTATAATTTTTTTTAACAGAGGAGAAAAAGAAATACAATTTTGAAATGATGGTTGTTTAGATGAATCACACTGTCCTTCCTCTTCCCAAACTTTCCTCTCTGACTATACAATATGAAGTTTGGAAATGACAGTGATTCAGTTCCTACACGATGAGATGAGATGATCAACTTTTAATAAGACAACTGAATTGTCATTCTAGCAAGCATCTGAAGAGTCTAGAATCTCCGATGAAATAAAGAATAAGGATAAAGAAAACGAAGTGTGATGTGGGGCTTATTCAGTGGGATTTACATGTCACGTGTTAAATTTAAAAATCTTGAGTCACTGTTTTGGGGATCTTACAAGTGCTTGTCTCTATAGACAGAAAGTTATCAAATAACCTTTTGTCTTGCTTCTATAATTCACTGTTTCCAAAATAATGAAATTACTGTTTGACACTTTTCACAGTTTTAAAACAACCTGCTTTTCTGATAGATCCGAGTAACGATTAAGCACTGTGTCTCCAACAAGGGATCTAAGATTATTTGATACTGACAAGTACTTTTTATAGTGCAAAGTAAAATTAGTTTGTATTAGGTGGTAGAAAGTCTGGCCTCATTTGGGAAGCCATCATTGTAATAGCTGTTTGACAGCAGAAAGTGCTTATTAGAACTGACCCTATATGGCTCGGATATTAAATTAATAGTGAAACCAATCAGCCATCCAACTAAAGAGAAAAAAAAATTGTAATGTTATTTTCTTTGTCAATATAATTTGAAGCCATCAATTAAATAGACTCTCAGAATTAAAACTCATTACACAAGTGTGTTTAATGGAGACTAAAATATACAGGGGAAGTGAACAAGAACCAAAAAAGCATTTATAATGCAAAACTATTCTAAACTGGCAACAGTGAACTTCTTCTGCATGGAAATTGGGAAGTGACATTGTTTAATGTCAACAAAAGAGATGCCAAATACTTTCTTCACAGAGGCCAAAAAGAAATAATTTGCCATGGAAACCTTACCCGATTCCAGAAAGAGCATGTGTTTCCATTCCATCAGGAAACCTCTGAGACTCTCAATCTTTGTAGACTGTAAGAGAAGTCACATGCCTGTCTTTAATCCTTAATTTTACCAAAAACTTGATTACATATCAAGTGCTAAGCTAGATAATAGAGACACTCTTGACCTGGAATATAATGTTGGATATACACAGATAGGAAAAAGAAAACAGACTGTGTCCCATTTTCCCATGGACATTTCATCAGATGCCATTGTTGTAGGACACACCATTACTTTATACACAACTAGGAAAGAGAAAGTAATGCCAGTTAAAGTATGACAAGCTAAGATTTGTACAGCTCACTGCAGTTTTAGGGGAAATGTCCCTCCTAAACATGTAGAAAAAATGTGAAGTATGGCATGTCTTTCCCACGAGGGAGATTTGAAGGACAAATATATTTGTAGTTCCAAAGCCCAGCACTTTCTGTGGAATGTCCATAAAACAAGTAGCTAGGCAGAATTTGAATAAGTGTATCTAAGAAACAACAACTACATAGACAACAAAATACTCCATGCTCAAAGAAGTTTGGGAAATGATGAGTTAAATAACATTAAACTCTATTGTAGGATTCGTGGAGACTTTAACATTTGACGATCATTGTGAATCTCCAAGGGGTAAATAGGGTATTTTTTGGTTCTCCAAATTACCTGACATAAATAAACCCTCTTTGTTTTGTAGGGCATATTATGGTAGTAGGGCTCACTTGAAAATATTAATGCACTCAGAATTTAATGGCAAACAGTCCAAATTTATTTAAATTGCTTCCCTAATTTTTAGGTTTCTAAGAAATACGCGAAGTTAATATGTAAGTGAAATGCATACTCTGTCTTCCTTGGTAGTATGTATATGCCACATTTCATGCAGCTTTCCTATCTGATTGATATGAGTTGAGCAATCAGGAAAACTCAAAGATCCTTTTTATTTTTGAGGAACACTTGCTAATATTCCTTAATCTCTTGTTTCCTGGGAAGAGATCTCCATTACAATGACACTCCCCCTTTTTGCTTTGCTTCTTCCTCAAGCCTATTTGGCTACACACTTAAGCAATGTACTCCAGCCTAGCTTTTATCTAAAATAACCTTCAGTTTTGATCTCTGACTCTTTCATATCTCTGTTGATTTTAAACTCTGGCATAGAAGAGAGAAGTCTTGCTGCTTAACCCCCAGGATTTTTAAAAAAGATTCATTTATTTACTAGGGAGAGAGCTTACACGAGAGAGCATGTGTTGGGGGGGGGGGGCAGAGGGAGAGAGAGAACCTCAAGCAGACTCCCTACTGGGCCATATTCATACTCCAGGCTTGATCCCATTTCCCCAAGATCATGACCTGAGCTGAAATCAAGAGTTTGGCCACTTAACCAACTGAGCCACCTAGGCTCCCCTAACCCTCAGGATTTTTAATCCCTTTATATTAAAAGTACATAGGACAGTCACACCCAAGCAGTTAACTCTTCGACTGTGTATTCTTGGGAACTTCCTCTGCCCCCTCCCAGCCTTCAAAGAATATATTAAAATAAGGCAAATCTAAATACTACTCCAAAGGTATTAAATTAAGAATTGTGGAGGCCCATGAGTCTGAAAATCCCTACAAAGACTCCTAAGAGAAAAGTTCCCTTTACAAGCTTTCCTAGAATGATCCATTCATTCCTACTGAGGCTTCAAAGAACCCTGCTCATGTCAGGCCCAGGTATAGTGTTGAATGTCCTCCAGTTGTCCCAGTTCTGTGATACATGATGCCACTCAAGCCATTTCTTCTCTGAGAAAATTGAAAGAAGAGGTAATAGGGTATGTGTGTAACCAACTGGTTCCTCACCTGCCTTCCTGGGAAGCCAACATTTTAGGAAAAATAAGGGTACCTTTTCCTATGTTTCTATTTCTCTCCAAACATTTGCATGGTTGTTGGTCCAGAAGAATTCTGAAAGCCCTAAGAAATATAAATGCTTCTCTTGTTGTGATCTTAAGAGAATCCTCAGAGGTAGTTGCCTTGTACCCTTTCCTTTCTCTCTGAAACTTTCAATTCTTTCCCTTCATTTTTTTGTGTGTTGTATGTAAAATCTATGAAGAGTAAGAATTAGTGATTTACAAACATTTCAGCTTTTCCTAATGTGTATAACAATCTAAAATAACTTCTTTTCTCTTAACTCCTCCTTTTCTTTCTCTTTTGAGGGGAAGATTTTTGAAAACTCCAAGTTGGGAAATTTGAGTCATTGCCACAAAACCTCACTGTAAAGCCAGTGGTTACTTTTGAAAGGCAATTGCAAAATAGGAGCCTAACTCTCTAGAAAATATTTAATTTTGACTAAGTCTTCCTAACATTGTGCTGTACTTTGAAGAAAATTATTGGGTTATTGAGGTTCTCAGTATTGAAAAACTACTGAAGAGGAAACAATATAAGCAGTTGACATTTCCTTTTGGGAATTGTGCCCAGGATTTAGAAAAATTACTGAGGCATTGAGAAAGCATTAATAGGCAATGTTAGTACATTATAACTATGCATTATTTCCTCAAATGATGCAACACATTTTAAAGGTGGAGATTATAAAGGACAAAGGTCACTGAAGCATAAAAAAAAGTAAAAGCATGTTATAGAACTCCAAGTAGACTATGGAACTGGAGTGGAATGAGTAATTTTCCTCTCATGAGGGAAGAGTGAACCATTATTGTCAAACAGCTCTGTTTCTGTGTCCCTATTTGGCCTTCTACTCCCTCACCTTCCTTCCTATAAGGGACCTGGAAGGGAATTAGTATCTGGGTCATTAGTTTCCTTGGTAATATAATGGTTTACATAATTTCCTCTAGGGCCAAATCCTTGTTGAAACTCAGGGCAGAGCTGTTTTGCCAGCAACTTCTGAGCCATTGATCATGTCCTTAAATCTGTCCTGCTTCTGTGAGATAACTTTTGAGGATGATGGAACAAGTATACTTCTAAGCATCTTGTGCCTCCTCATCTTCGAACTTGAAAAAAGAAAAGTAGACTCTGTAAATAAAATATAGAACATCTTTTTTTCTTTCCTGTTGGATCCCTGAAAAGTCAGCACTTCATATTTGAAAGGTTTAAAATTGAGGCTGATAACTGTGGCATCAAAATTAAGGTATACTATGCAAACAATAGTTAACACTCAACCAGGTTAATGAAATAACAGATTCTGTTAGGATAATTTTAATCCCTCAGAAACTGTTTATCTTATTTATACCATCATTTTAATTAGAATAAAGACTTTCTTTATATGGTCATTAGTGTAAGTAAGTTATTTTTTTTCTTTCAGGGTTTACATGGATAGTTGCTCTTATCATTCTGAAAAGCCTGGACTACAAGTTAAACAGCTCTCATGTAAAGAATTTTTTTAAGCAAAACCTCTTCCATTTCTCATTTGTATGGACTGAAATACAAATGACTGAAACCCGCTGAAGAGCTGACTCACTCAGCACAATTCAGCATGGCTATCAAGAGAATATCTGAGCATACACTTTAAAAAGAGCTTTAAACCCATAGAAATATTTTTGTTTTCCACAAAAGTCTTGAAAGGAGGAGACTAGTTATTGGACATCATCCTATTATCATTTAGAGAATATGACATAAGATGAAATTTTATTTCATTTAGAGTTTAAATAATGATTCTCTCTTTTCCCCCTTCTTCACAGTTTCTTCTCTTATAAGCCTAGAGTATAACGTTTTATATGGTTTAGCTTACAGAACTGGCCACTTGATGACATGAACTATAAATCACAGAATGAAATAGCTTTTTCTTGGCCAATCAGAGAAAAAAAAAGAGAGAGAGAGAGACAATGGCTGCCTTTATTTCATTTTATTCCAGTCTGGTGAAAATTAGATGGAACAAAGGCTTTAGCTCTAAGTGGACATGATTAGACACAGTCTGCAGTGGAAAGTCAGAGGATAAAATTGATGAAAAGCACATTTTATTATTAGGGCCTTTCCATTCCTAAACACTAATGCATTTAAATAATGATGAACTGTGTAAATACATAAATATCTAATAACTATCATTTAAGAAAATGTTTATTTTTATTTTTTTAAAGATTTTATTTATTTATTTATTTGAGAGAGAGAGAGAGAGAGAGAGAGAGGAGAGGCATAAGCCGGAAGAAGGAGCAGAGGCAGAGGGAGAAGCAGGCTCCCCAAGGAGCAGGGAGCCTGATGCAAGACTTGATCCCAGGACCCTGGGTTCATAACCTGAGCTGAAGGCAGATGCTTAACCAACTGAGCCACCTAGGCACCCCAAGAAAATGTTTAAATTGTGGTGGCTGTGTGGGCATGGAGGGACATCTCCCATGGCAATTATAACCTCCCCACCCCAGTTGACTGTGAGTATGTGCAATAAAAGTGTGTTGTACCTCTGGATTCTATGGACAGCGGATAAAAGATGAGAAACCATTGATCTAGAAAATCACAATGAGATACCCTCTACTTAAAGCCAACTAACTAAATGTAAGGTGTCAGGAAATAGACCTTTGCTTCTCCCCTACCCACCTCACCTATGTAATACAAACAAGCTCAGTGCCTGGGGATTCGAATTTAGTCTATGGTAAGTAACTTAGGTCATAGAAAGTAGAGGGAATAGAGAATATTATCTGAAGCATATAACTTTTTAGGGGGAAAAGCCCTATATATAGTGCAAAATAATGGTCTCCATTTGGGGAGATGGTAACTTGACTTGTGTATTTTGCTAGATTGAATTTTATTGAATTATAGTTTTCAATGTTCATATATTAATAAAGACACCTCATTAGGCAATTTGGTGTGCTTAACATATATTATGACTAATGCTATTATTGCCTTCAAATTAAACATAAACACTAGGAGATACTCATCTAAATTCACTTAATCATAGTTTAATTACTATATACCAAGGCACACCCATTACAAAATTCAGATCCATGTTGGCCAAATAATAGATTACAAATACAGTGTGATCACACAAGACTGGATAATAAATTCATTTCTAAGATGTTTGAGAAAATATTTTAGAAAAGATTCTTAAGCCAGTTGTGATGAAGAGAAGGAATCCATTTTTCAGATTTAAAATCTTAACTTTCCAGACTCCCATTTTTCTAGTCTGATAACCAATTAGTTCAGAACCAAGTGCACTCTCGGCTTTCAGAGTACAAATAGAAACTTGTGACAACATACCCTGATACCTGAAGATTCAGCAGTTGCATATCTAATTGTTCTCCCCCACGACATCAAAATAAACAGAAATGGAACAAATATTTTTACCCTTCAATATTGTAAACAAGGAAACTTCTGGTGAAAAGTGTTCATCCATCATGGGGGAAAAGCTCCTGTAATTCCAAGATCCCATCTCAATCCTTCTCAAGACAGGAAGTGGTTTGAAAGTCACCTTCCTAGTTAGAACAATCAAATTGTGGGATAAGAGGCCTCTCTTGTTAGGATACAGGTTTAAATATTTTCAAATCTGAACTGTTGTAGCAAGAATGATTTTTATTGTGAGTTCAGTAAGAAAGAGTTTTGGGCTAAGCCCATGCTTTCAGTTTAATTGCACAAATGTTTATAGAACACATAGTGTTTCTGAAGCACAGTACTAAAGATTAAAATCAGATCCAGACACTAACCTAGAGACCCACTAACCGGTGATCTTTCAGTCAGAGTGTCCTTCCTTAAACAAAGCTTACTCTGTGAAATCACAGTCCATGGAACCTTAAGCACAGAGGGAATTCCAGCATCAAAGCCAGGGCTTTGATCCAATGTTCGGTACCGCTGTCTGTACACAATCTCAATTTCTTACCTTCAAGTACAAGTTACTCCAGAGCGTCATGTCCCAGTCACCCACATGGCTGCCTTCCATTATCTATCTACTCTTTCCCTCTTTGTCTTCTCCACTGCCTTCAAGAATCTTCCTTAAAACCTCTAATCTGATCATATATTTTCATTACATGGTTCATTTCATTCCAGTTGTTAGCTGCAAAAGTCCTACCTTCCCTTTAAGATCCAGATGAGGTAATACATCCTTTGGAACCTCTTGCTCCTTCAGGGAACATTGTCCCATTCTCTAAATTTCCACTGTTTATTGCGTATAACCCTGCATTTGTATTTACCACATTAGGTTGTAATTCAAAGGTCTGTAATTCTTTCTCTTTAGAGCAAGGATGCAAGGACCCTGTGTTTAAGCTTTATGTCTTTAGCACTTAGTAGAGTATCAAGTATGTATTGTCCAAAAAATATTGAATATTATTGAAGATGAGGTCTTTTTTTTTTTTCTCCCCTCAGGGGAACTCATGCACTAATGGAAACATAAGCATGAAAGCAAACAAACGAACAAGACTATAATACAAGGATAAGAGCTTTTATTAAGCTCTTCCTCTATACTAAAATCTTTTTAGGAATTATCACATTGAAACTTCATGTCCATCTTAGAAGTAGATGTTTATCTTTATGCCTATTTTATATATTCCCCCGAGTACTTCTCACATAATATTGGCATTTCTTTGTTACTTGTCCATCTAACCTACTCTAGACTAGAAGCTCTTTGAGGACATGGACTGTATCTGGCAGTGTTTCATTCACATGTGATATGGTGCCTAATAGATAATCAAAATGTTTGTTGATGCTTTGGTTAAGGAATTCATGCTCTAATCCAAGGATTCTTCTTGTCCAGTGTTGTAAAGATGATTAGAGCATACATTTATACAATGCTTACGTGGTGCCAGATGCTGTTCTAAGTGCTTCACAAATATTCATTCATCAAACCCTCACCACATCCTGTGAACTAGCTTCTCTCACTATAAACTGGGTAGTGTTTTACAGATGAGGCACAGAGCAGTAAAGCAATTTGGCTGAGGCCGTCAGCTAGTTATCTATCTTGGATGCTGCTTTTAAAGACAAACTGAGATAAAAAACCTAGACTATGCTATCAGCCATATATAACCTACTAAAAGAGCAATTTAGGAAAATGATAAACAGTTTTAGGTGCTGTGGTGATCATTTTTCATTTTTCTTACCTGGCGAAGTCCTTAGCTCATCCTGACCATTCTTTTTCATTTTGGTTCAACACCTGCTTACTCTTCTTTATTGATCCAAAGTTAATAAGCTCTTTGAAAAAAAGCATATGCTTACTTCCTGAAACTGCTCCTTAAAAAATAGGATCTTGGTTACAAGTACACAGATTTTAGGGCCTATACTTGAATGGTCTTTTCAGTTTCTGTTCCTAATTACTATCACACAAAGCTGTGTAGAGTGGGAAGTGCAGGAAATGTGATCTTCCAAATGTAAATATGGCTTTTGTGGTAATTAGGCTCCTGGGTTTTGTAGATCTTTGCGGTTTTAAACCGGAGAAAAGTAATCTATGCTGATTTTCTACATTGTTCAAAATTTCTGTCTCTAATATGGTTATTTCCTAATTGTGTCACAAGTATCCCACCTCAAAGAGACTGTCTCCCGTTCGGCTCAGCCAACTGAAAAGTGTATTTTTCTGTTTACTGTCACGCGTCCACTAACACTACACATACATTAATACTCCTGCCCCATATACTATATATCTATTTTGTGGTTACATTTTTCTCTATTGACATGGACCCACTGATTGAACAGCAATGATCATGGATTGATTTAGTATTGACGAAGTTGTTTCCTAATGATTATGAGTAATTTAGTGAGTGATTCCTTGGTGAGTTATAATTGAATCTTAGTTTTCTTACACCAGAAAACACAGAATATAGTTATTTAATGACTCTCAAAGTTATTATGTTATTATAGTATATGTTATTATAGTATAATATGATATTTTAATGAATATTTAAAAACCAGTAAGCTCAAAGTTTCAAAGATGTTGGACATACAAGGACACTACCCAATTTTTGTAACCTTGGAATTAAGTTTGAATCTAAAGAAGTCTGAATGTACTATTGTGACTCCCTAAATAGTCCTTTATTTGTTTTCTGTGGCTGAATAATACATTACCACAAATTTAGAAGCTTAAAACAACACTCATTTCTTTGTTCATGCTTTTCTATGTCAGAAGTCAGCAAGATGGGGCTAGGTTCTCTGCCCGCTCACAGGGTGGAAATAAAGATGTCATCTGGGCTTGGCTCCCTGATGGGAGGAGCTGGAGAAGGATCTGCTTAGAAGTTCATTCAGGTAGTTGGCAGAATACAGCTCCTTGCAGTTGCAGTACTGAAATCCTGGATTTTTGCTCTTAAAGAATTTCTAGAAGCCTCTTTCAGGTTCTTCCTACATGTCCCCCTCCATCTTCAAGCCAACAATCCTGTATCGATCCTCTCCTGTTTCAAATCTCCCATTTCCACTTCTGCAACTAGCCAGAGAAAATATAATATAATGCTTTTAAAGGGCTCATGTGATTAGGTTAGGACCACTTGGTTAATTTTCCATCTTAAGCTCAGTTGTGCCAAATAACATAACTTGATCATGGGAATAAATTCACTGTCTTGAGGGTGATTCAGGGCCTGTACACCAGGGGTTGGGAATCTTGGAGAAAATTTGGAGCTCTGCTTATTACAGTCCCCAAACAGAAAAGGCCATCTCTGAATTTCAAAGCATGCTCTCTTTCTTCCCCATGAGTGACCGAAAATTTTCTCGTATCTTTTCTGATGGTGCCACGTAGTCATATTCTGACAACTTTTGGAGTGCTGACATTTTAGAGCTAGCTAATGATGAATAATATTTCTCTCCGTTTGTGCACATGTTTGTGTTTTTTTAGTACACATACACATGAGCATCTGAAGTGCTGGTGGCACTTTTAATAAACATTAACAGTTAAAATCTGCTGACATCACAGCTACATGAACTGTGAATAACTAGAGATTTAAGAAAAGACTAGATATATATTAGCAAAATCTCTCATTGCTAGAATAACAAAATATTTTAAGATACTGTGTTGGTTTGCTAAGGTTGCCATTAAAAACAAAACAAAACAAAACTGAATGGCTTCAACAAAAGCGGCTCATTTTCTCATAGTTCTGGAGGCTGGAAGTCCAAGATGAAGGTGTAAGCAGGGTTGGTTTTCTCAGAGGCTTCTCTTCTTGGCTTACAGATGGACACCTTTTTGCTCCCTCTTCACACTGTCCTCACTTCTTGCTATTTACACTCCTAGCATCTTCTTGCTGTGTCTTAATCTCCTCTTCTTATAAAGACACCATTCAGATTGGATTATAGCCTACTCTCATTTTAACTTAATCACCTCTTTGAACAATTTGTCTCCAAATACCAGCTACATTCTGAGGTATTGGGAATTACCACCTAACAATGAATCATGGGAGGGGGTCACAATTCAGCCTATAACAGATTCTGAATAAAATGTATTAGAAGTCCTTTCAGTTTTTATAAACATCATAAGGCAGTGAGGTCTGCAGTTCTCAAAATAAGGAGATGATCTATTAGACATGACAAATTTTCTGGCTTACATATGGTTATCAAGATAACAAAGTGAGATCTGGGATGTACATTTCTCAAAAAAGATGACTTTGTTTATATTGAGTCATTTATCTCTCATGCACTTATCAAAGATTCATTCATATATAAATTGCTATAGTTATCAGATAAAACAAAATATGTTTTCTGAAAAATGAATTAGAACAGCCCAAGAAAATTATTTTCTTATAATAGAAAGTTCCTGTGCTAACCTGTGCAACAGTGTAAGCTTGGAAAGAAAGTAAACATTAGAGATTGAAGAATAAACTGCAAGACCAGTAAAATGTAGTCTGTTATTTTCCTTTTTCCATATATATAATATTAAACATTGTCTTTTAGTAATAAACACATTGTAAACTGAGTCTGTTATCTGTCTAAATACCATCAATCAGCACAAAAATGGAGAAATAATTTAAGAAAAATTTCCTTTTGAATATAAATTAGGTCATGTTGCATTTTAACTAGAGTATATTGCTTTTATTTCAAGTTAAACAGGAACAATGAAGAACTTACTGTTATCTTACAAAGTGCTAGGAGAGCCCTTTCCAAAAGTCCCTCTCATGGCCCAAAGTCCAAGGTCAATTAAGTAATTATTAAATAGCTACTATATACTCAGTTTTATTTGTTTGTAATTGACATTGTAACATAGTACCACAAATTTAGAGGCTCAAAATAACAGAAATTTATTCTCCTGTGGCTGTGGGGATTAGAAGTCCAAAATGAGACCAATAAGCTCAAATCAGGGAGTCCGCAAGGTTGCTTTCTTCTGGAAACTCCAGGGGAGAATATTTTCCTTGCCTCTTTTTCTTCTAGTGGCTTCCGGCTTTCCTTGGCTTTTGATCCCATCAAGCTTGAAAAACAAGCCCCACAAATTAGAATCAGTGTGAGAAGCAGAAAGTTTTTGTGGGTTTTTGAGCATGTGGGTTTTTGAGCATGAGGGTTATATGTGTAATTAAACTTTAATTGGTTACGTCCCATTGCTCCAGTTCTGGGGGTACCCTTTCTTTCTCATATTTATGCTCCTCTGCAATAAGAAGGTCTAACCGTACACGCACACTTCTCCTAGGGTCACTTCCTTCTAGTTGTATTTGGAGGAAAGGAAGCAGTCAGGTCATAGGGCACCACACTTTTCCGCTATTTCCTGACACCTATCTGAACGTAAGGCTTCTCTCACAGCACTGCAATTCCATATCTATGACGATTTCTGCAAATCACTACCCCAACCCAAGGCTGTCAGATATAATAGTTGTTTACAGAGAATGTTGGGGAAAATTATAAAACAAGCAAGAAATAACTTCGAAGTCAATGCCAGGCATGTCATTTTATGGAAATTGATGAGGTTTTACTCACTGCACAGTTTTATATGGGTGATTTCCTCCTTTATGCCCCGGCTTAGACCCATCACAGTTCTTCTCCTGTCTGTCTCTGTGTTCCAGATCCTTACTTCCTTCTCTCCCTGGATGGCTTACTGAAAGGCAAAATGTTTGTTTTTTCTATTTTACTGATCAAAGACATGTTCTCTTTGTTTCACCTTTGTCTATCTGTGATACACAGTTTCTAAATTTTATTCAAACAAAAGGTCCACCAGCTCAAATTTGAGTTATATCGTTCCCTTAGAAGGCATATATCATGACACTTGGTTTGCTTTTGTTTTGTTTTTTTATTCCTCCCTGTAACATAATGAAAGTAGTAATTTTTGCAAATTTACTTTGAAGTCATGTGTAAGATACTTTGAAAGGGCAAAGGGTGATGAGTCTTGATTTAGTATAAAAAACATAGATTTATGGTTTGGACTTTTGGTTTAATCTACACTTCCCTCATACTATAATGGGAAGAATTTGGTCATCTTGTTCATCCATAAAATGGGATAATAGCCTTGTTTTAAGGATTTAAAGGTGTGATACTCAGAGTCTAATACATAGTGAGTTTCAACATGTGTTAGCTCTTTTTATTTTAGGACTAGAGAGTTTTGCTAGTCAGCTGCTATGGTCATTCAGGCATGAGGTAACTAGACCCCATACAAGGGGAAAGAACTGGGTGGTGAAAGTGAAGAGAATAAGTAGGAGATGCAGTTTTGGGGGAAAAACAGCAGTAGTTTGTGATTTCTGAGAGAATAATGGGGAAAGTATTACAGTAAGGGAGAATAGCAATATCACTGAAAAGTCAACATAGACTCCATTTGGTCTTTGAAATAAGAGAACGGAGAGATCAGTATAGCTATTGAGTACGTGGTTGTGGAGGAAGTATGGTTTGCATAGTGAAGAAAGAATAAAAATAAAATAAGTTGGAGTAGAGAAATAAAGGCACATTTGAAGTAAATATGCATCAGCATGGGAGTGATAATTGGTAAGGTGAGTGAAGAGAAGTAGTGAGGGTATAAATCCAGCCGGAGTGATGGATTCATACTGTGAATCACAAGATGTTAGGCAGGGAGTAGGACAAACTGGGCAATCATTTGCTATGAGGTCATCAATAACAGAACTTTTATAGGCTTTTGAACTAGTAAGACTATCTGATCAGTCTCCAGAACCTATTACTAGTCCATTTAAAATGTCTCTCAGATTTATCATTTCGTCCCTATTTCCAGAATGTTCGTTGTCATCGCTAAATTCTTTTTTTAAGATTTTATTTACTTATTTATTTATCTGACAGAGAGAGAGATGGGGGAGGGGCAGAGGGAGATGGAGAATTTCAAGCAGACTCCACACATTGAGCCTGGAGCCTGACATGGGCCTCAATCTCACAACGCTGAGATCATGACCTGAGTCAAAATCAAGAGTCAGAGGCCCAACTGACTGAGTCACCCAGGTGCCCTTGTCATCACCAAATTCTATGCATATTATGATAATTCTCTTTTTAATGGTCCTACCCCCGCCCCCATGCCCCAGAAATTTCTCCCTTCTCTAGTCCATGCTGTATACTATGTCAAATAATCATCAAAAAGCTCTGTTGTCGAAAAAAAAAAAAAACCTCTTTACTGTGACGTTTGTTATAGTTAGTTGCATACTGGACTTAAGTGGCAACAGTGAACCAAGGCCAAAAAGCTGAGGAAAACCATGCTAATATCTTAACTCAATAAGCACAGCCTCGGGTGCCTCAAGGCACTTGCTACATGTAAGATTTAGGGGTGACTATTTCTTAAATACTCTTGTCTTTTAAATATCTTGCTCACCGGTGATGGGGCTCTTAAAAATTACCATCCTATTCAGTATCTGCTCATCTTACATGAAGGGTCAATTTAAGAAGTGTGGAAGGCAGAAAGCACAGAGTAGAAATAAGAGCAGTAAGCTATAAATTTTCAACAATAAATATATCACTGCATCTAAGAAAAATAAGAACAAAGATAAAAGTTTTTACATTGATTAGGACCAGCTCAAGAAAGTTATTGCTGTCAACCATTTCTGGAAGGCAATGGTGGGCAAGAGTTGAGAAGGATTTGAAGATTATATATAATATATATGTGTATATATGTATGTACATAATATATGTATATTCTATATTTTAGTATGATGCTGAAAAATAATTAGAACCGTACACATAGCTGTCTAAGGAAGGGTTTGTGTTTCTCTCACCATGTTAAGTATTTCCAGTGTTCATGAAAATGACATGTTTTGTGAAAATAATACGTGGATAGAATGGCCATGAATTTAAAGTTAAGGGTTTTTTTTTCTGTATTTTCCTTTGATAAATCACTCAAAAATGATTTTATGCATTTTCTAAATGATTTAAAACTAATATATTTCCCTCAAGAATATAATACTTTTGCAATGGAATAGTTACTAGACTGGAAATCAAATGCAGGCACCTCACCTTAACTGGTTTTGTTGAATGAAATTTTGTCCCTCATCTGTAAATGTAAACCTGTTGAAATACTTAGGGGTAAATCACTGCTACTGTTGCTTTATGTAATAATATCTTTGGATTTACTAGAAAAAAAATCACTGTTTATAATGTCTATGCCTTTTCGATGAGTATTAGTTTTTTGTGGATGTTTTTCTCTGACGGTCTTTAAACCAAGTGTAAGCAAGTTTTACAGTTAGTTCCAAAAGCTGCTGGACCAAGAACAATTCACTACATTATCTTCAGATAGCTGTTGTCTTGTAATAATAATTGTTCCCCGAAGAACTAGAGCTGAGAATTAACTCAACGTGGAGGTGTTCACTAATGATCTTTTGAATCATCTGCTTCTCCATAATTTTTATTTTTCTACATTAAGAAGCTTAAAACACAATGCTAATTTTTTGCTAATGATTCATGAAATGTAATGAGTTGAATGGGTTTCCAGATTATTATATGAATGGCCTTTAGTCTGATCTTTCACTTTGTACTCCAAACTCATACCTCATAATTGCGTGGAGACAAATTTTTTCTTAATTTTTCAATCTCTCAATTTAATAGCTTACTAAATTACACTATCTGCTGTTGCAATTTGGCTAGTAAATTTCTATCAGCATGTAAGCACTATTCTTTTTAGCTATATATCCCGTAGGTATTAGGGAGAAATAAAATGATCTCTCCACACATCCTAAATATTCTGAAAAAAAGTAAAAGCCATTAAAACAGATTACCTCAAAGCAGGTATATATTTTTTCTCTTTCAATTTATTTCATATTATCTTTTTTTCTAACATATACTTTATTTCCTTTATAGCACTTGTTACACTATGACATTACCTTGTTTGCTTATTGTTTTATTGTCTGCATTCCTCACTGGAATGTAACATCTCTGAGCAAAAGGGACATCTCTATCTTGTTTAGTGCTAGATGATCACTGCATTGAATAGCATAGAATCTGCCATAGAATGTTAGATTTTAAAGCTGTATTTAATCACAACATCTAGTAGTCCTCTTCAAAAAATTATGGGGCTATTTTATTAATAATAAACAGTAAACATATTGACTGAAAATAAAATAAAATAAATAAAATTTTGTATACTTATGAGTATTATGAATGTCCATATTCTAATCATTTCTAACTCATATGGAGAATTAAATAGTAATTTAATTAAGAAACAAAACAGTTCCTAAATCTTATAGAAGATCATACGTTCAACATGAACTTAGGATAAGGCATAAACCTTACTTTAAGAATATGCTCCTGAGAGAAAGGTAAGGTAAAAGAACAGTTAGTTCTAAATCAAAGCAGATTGCAAGGAGTTAGGAAAACATGAAACAAATGTTCAATCAAGAAGTTATCAATTGTCTTTGGGGTGTTAAAAGATAAACTGAGTAATTCCTGATTGGTTTAAGATTCCATTTCTGGGAGAGTCAAAATATAATTAAGTCAAGTCTCAGTTTGGTAATACGGAACTTAGCATGAGTGAGTCCATTTTGGACCTATTGTTTTTAACAATGGAAAAGGTATCTTTAAGGGAATAACTAAATGATTTTGAAGATATATTAGGATGTGTAAGTAATCTCTAAGTAAAGATAAGGGAGTGGAATGTGACAAGAGTCAAGAAATATTGGAAGTTGTTGCATGTGTTGAAGAATTGAGTTTGGTTGGAGTCATGTAGCAGTTAAGGTTGGAAGAAAGGTTTGGGTGCTATTGTACCAAGTCCTCCATTCCATGTTGAGAAATTATACTTGATTTAGTTAGAAACATTCAGTGATTTTTCTGTTTCCTATCATGGGACTGAAATTGTAAGAACTCTCTTTATAAGGATCAGTACAGCCATGATTAGCAGTTTTGACACAAATGACATGTAACCTGAGGTAGGAGAGTAGGTAGTGGGTGAATGAAATTGGTCAGGTGAGGTTATGATGCATTATTGAAATTGAATAGTTTCACTGAGAATTTAAAGAAAGGTTTTTAAGGAGTCTTAAAGTTAGGAGTTTCTAAGACTTAGATATGGAAAAGGTCCTAAACTAATTCTGAACTATGAGCCCTATGGCTAATTTTGATCAGTTCACCAATTGTTCAAGAAAGGAAGTCATTGGAGAATCTCTTACACCTGTCCTGTCTGCGTCCCCTTTTTATAATGCTCCTAAATAAAGGTAGTAACATATAGAAACTAATTTTTGTGCCAACTGTTGCACTTGAAGAAGACCCAAATTGAAATTTTTATTAATATTCTCATTTTGTTACATATATGTGTAAAACCTGAGCATATCAACAACAAATGATCTGTTCCCATATTCTATTATATTTTGCAAGCACACTTCTTTGTAACCTATTGAGAATTTTAGTGATTATGAGAAATATATTTGGTAGCATTGATTGGTGTGATAGGAAACTGGCAGATAGACCTCTTCCTGTAAACTCCAATTTCCAATCTGTCAGGTTGTTTTGTTTTGTTTTGTTTTGTTGTTAATCTTATTATTTATAGTGGCTAAGCCTAAGGTGAACGTCCTCAGGGACCACTACCTCCTGGCACACTGTGCCTCCCCCTTCTCACCATGAAGCCTATGGGATCATAAGTTATGGCTCCATGTCCTACCTTTCCATACTTGGCATAGTGTTTCTTTGCTCATTATTTTTTATTATAATACTTCACTCACTCTAAAACTTTCAGATAGATACTGAAAGATTTTCCTTAAGAGCTGGGAATATACTCTTCTTTCTCTTAGAATCCCCATTTTTTAAGACCTTTCAAGTCTTTTATTCCATAACTCTTTGTAAGATTAAAGTAGCTTTCGGATTCTTTTGTAGAAGTATTATAGCAGAACAATTGGGAGACCCTGGCACCAGGGTAAAACACAAAGTCATTGAAATGCCAGCAGCTTGCTAGGTCATGTCATCTTACACTTGCTCCCAGGTTATCGGGAACTAAGCATTTATCTCTTTGACATGAGAACACTAATCTCCCTGAGGCACATTCTTATCAATTTCAACATGTTGCCATGCACTCTTGGTCTTTTATAATTAGCCCCATTCCTCAGCTGGTTACCCTAGGTTCTGAAATTGAATGAGGCAGAAAAGATTCAGATGAGTTTATTAAAATATAGAATATTAGCAAATCCTTTCATTTTATTGTTTGGGATGAATGGATAATCCAAACTGTATCTAGAGATAATGGTATACATAGTTAAGATTACTTTGCATTTGTATGGGAATAAATATTTGATCCCTTTGTCAAACTCTGTAAAAGTAATTGGCTAACAATTACAAATATATTCAAATGGAAAACTCACTGAATCATTACTAAGCCAAAAGATTATCTACCCATACTTATTCTCTGAGTCTTAATTTATCAGTGCTGTATTTAGATGGAAATTGGGGATAGATCCACGTGTAGATGTACATAAGTGTGTACAATACATTATAAGCGCAGGTGTATATTAGGTGATACAATTATATTCATTTTGCTTTGAGATATTCTATTTATGCTTATTGTTAGGCATAAGTGCTTAATATTGAAAAGAATTTTTCTCATTCCAGTTACTAATCTACCATATCAATTTTAAAGTTTAATTTTCATTTTCAGAGTTATTATATTTATATGTTGATGAATAAGACAAAGAAACAAAACTAAGGATATTTACTTTTTTGAATTATCAGTTATATGTTGAAAATAAGTGAAAATGTATGCATGACTGTGACTTAACAGGAAACTGTTACCTTAGATTTATCATGTGATTGAAAGAAACAAAATAACATCCATTAAATTATGTATGGATACTTAATTTTAGATGAAAAAACATTGCCTTCAGAAATATAATTTTCAACATTTTGAAATACCGGTTTCCTTTACATTATTTAATGCTTCTATTTCATTGAATAAACTGCTTTATAAAAAATCAATTGCAAACATTTTTGGCTTAAAAGCCCAAAGGCTTTTAAGTTAATATAAGTAATCATTTGCATAGTGATTATACCTGAGAGAATCATAAATTTTTCTTTTTTTCCTTTTTCTCTTATTACGGCTCAGCAGTGGATTGAGAGCAACCATGGTAATTGTTCAATCAGTTAAGACCCCCCCAAAAATTCAGGGAATAAAAACCTTTTCGCCTTTTTCTAACCATTGTTCATTTAGCTGAGAACAGTGTGAAGATTTGACTGACAACATATTTACTGTAACAACTCTTAGCATCAGCGATGGTCATGCAGGCAGGCATTATGTGCTTTTTATCGTGGTGCACATTATGGTATACGACATCGCCTAGGCAGAATGCTCTTGTCAAAAAAAATTGAGTCTGAGCCTTTAGATATTGTTTTCCGCTTACAAGAAATAAAGAAGATGGAAGAGCAGGTAAGAGAACTCTTCTGTTAGATGTTGAACATCGTAGGGCATAACAAAATGTGCATCGTTGCATTTGATACTGTTTTGCCTTTTTCTTGTTCCTTGCCAAACATAATGCTATATTTTCAAAAAATCATTGGGGCGCCTGGGTGGCACAGCGGTTAAGCGTCTGCCTTCGGCTCAGGACGTGATCCTGGCGTTATGGGATCGAGCCCCACATCAGGCTCCTCCGCTGGGAGCCTGCTTCTTCCTCTCCCACTCCCCCTGCTTGTGTTCCCTCTCTCGCTGGCTGTCTCTATCTCTGTTAAATAAATTAATAAAATCTTTAAAAAAAAACACTTATAAGAAATTAGGACATCGATTTTTATGGAATTTAAGATTTGCAAATATCATCCCATCTGAAACACACCACACCCTTGGGAGGTAGACATAGCTGTGCTCACTTGAAAGATGAATCTGATTTTGGGAGACTAGCCATGCTCTGTCTCTCCCAAAATATAAAGCCTTTATTAAATGTAACAACACTCCTGAGGAACTGCTCAAGGAGCTGAGGGGGTGAGGGCGAGTTGGAGTGTTAGGGAGCTCAGTGTGCTAGGGGATAGATTCGTAGAACTATTTAGTTGGCATCAGCTATATGAAACTCCACATCACAGGAATTTTTCAACCATTTAGTTGGTTTGGACATCATCTTTAACAAGTCATTTATTCAACGAATATGAGTATCAACTATGTACCAGATAATTTTGAGGTGTAGGGGGAAACCAAGAGTGAATAAAATGTCCCTACCCTCATGGAACTGGCAAATAAGTGTCAAACAAACCTTAAACTATTTCTTGAAAATACATATAGAATTTGTCACATGGTGATATATTTTATAGAGAAAAATAAAGCTGGGTAACTAAGTGAAGGGATTAATGAGGCAGGGGGAAGGGGGCAGTCAGGGAAGAGATAAATAATTCAGGTGATTATGAAAAGCTTCTCTAATAAGAGATTTGAACTGTGTCTGAAACAAGCGAAGAATTAAGCTATGAAGGTCTCTAGAGATAAGTCTTTTCAGGCAGAGGGAACAGTAATTGTAAAGAATTGATGCCGATGTGAGCTTGCCAAGCTGGAGAAAGAGCAAAATATGGAGTGGAATGAACCAAAGGGAAAATAGGAGGAGACAAATTCAAGAAGGCAGCTGAGCACATGATCCTTCAGGGCTTTGGAAGCCATTGTAAGCACTTGGAGTCTGAGTGAGATAGAAAGCCAGTGTCACAGGAGTGGTGTGATTTGTTTCATGTTTGCTGCTTTTCAAAAGCCTTTATTTCTGATTGTGTGGCAGTGATGGTAGTGGTGGCCTGAAGCAGTAAGAGCCTCCGAGAAAGAGAAAAGAATAGAAGAGGGAAGAGGAGGAAGAAGGGAGGAAGGAAGAAATAAAGGAAAGGAAGACAGGAACACCTATACATTTCCTTGGCTGAGTGTTATTTTTCCATCACAACATTATTAGTTCTATGAGAATAAACGGAATACAGTCCGAGTGTGAAAGATTAAGGAGAAACTTGTGAACATGGAAATGCATGGTGATCATTACTAGAAGGGATGTGAAGAATGACAGAAGGACAGCCTGCCTGGAAGACTTCATAAAAAATTGTTTGAGATCGTTCTTAAAAGAAAAATAGGAATTTGTCCAGCAAGAATGGAGAGAGTATAGTTCTTCATTCTGATGGGAAAAAATATCATCAGGGGAGGAAATACAGTAGGATAAAGAGAGTAAAATACAATAAATCAGGATAAATTCAGGAAGGCATCAGTGCAGTGATGGCTTCAACCTTAGGCCTATCAGTGAATGGTCTTCCTCATTTACATGTCTCTACTGGTCTCTTCATATCATACTAGAAAGACACCTTAGCATCAGGATAATAATTATTCAATTCATTAAATTTTATTACTATTTCATGATTGTTTTAGTAAGACTCAGATCCCCATTTTCTCAGATTATGTAAAATAGGCAAAAATTATTCTGAAACAAGCTGTTTATAAATGCCAATTATCACAGACTTTGTTCTTGATCCTGCTTGTCAGATGTATGATCTCTCTCCTCAATGCTTTTTAATTTGAAAGAGTAATGATTTGTATATGCTGCTTTTCTTGTGAACTAAGGTAATTGAAATGCCAACAGAAAGTGGCCATTTCTTTCATAGTCATTGTTGATGTAAGTTTATTAACTATTTGATTATATTCACTTTGAAAGTGCTAACTGGTATTTAAAATTAGAGTAGAGATTCTTAATAATATTTTATATAAACTATACCATCTATTTATTTTCTTTAATTTTTATTTAGAAAAAGACACTACCACCGAATAGGACTTATATAAATTGTCAAGAAATTTACTATTTCTCTATTCATCTAGTTCTTTAGTAAAAGCAACATTCAGAATCATTTTGAAAGCAGCCTTGAAGCTTTCATTTTTGCACTAGGAAAAAAAAACAGGTTTGATTTTTTTTTTATTTTTAGTTCTAGGTAATAGTATAATATTGAAAGAAATGTCAAATAAATGCCACTGCAAAAATTGGGCTTGTCATTCTCCTAATAGTTCAGAAAATAAGACCATCATGATTACTTTCACTACTGTAACAACAGACTTGAAGGAAAAAAATGGGTATAGAAAAAGCTGCAAATCCAATTCTCAAATACACTTTTGAATTCCCAGAAATTTAATTCCATTTTTGACTAAGAAGAATATATCAATGTATAACACGTACATATTCTTTTTACCTAAGGAACAAAAATCAGTAATGTGATTTTTTTTTCTCTAGATACCCAGGCAAAGAGCATCAGCAGAATATGTAACTTTTTTTTTCAAATAAATTATTAAAGTAATTGAATAACATCTATAATAACTACCATTTATTGGAAATACTAAAAATTTAAAACATTTTAGCATTTTGTTAAAAATAATTATAATTTGTAAACTTTACTGTAAGTGAAATGTAGTATGTGTAATTTACATAACAGTTCAGAAAATAACACCTGAAAATATCTCACATCAAATCTAAAAATACATATATGTACCTGTGTGTATGTGCATGTGTAACCAAAACTAGAGGGAGAAAATACCATAGAAAAATTTTAAAGGCCAACCAACTACAAAAACATATGCAAAATATCTGACAGTATTTCAGCTTTATTAATATGGACTCTCGTATGCATCACATATACACAAAAGGTAAGCACCAAAAAACAACTGGGCAAAAAACCTGAGCACAAAATCACATGTCAAAGAAGCATGAGAATACTGTAAATGTTGTTAATGAAGAAAGAAGTATAAAGTAAAATAATGACATATTTTTTAAACCTTCAAATTGTCAAAGATTATTTAAAATGATAAAACAAATATTTGAGTAAGGAAGGCATTGTCAAAAATCATTACTCAAAATTTGGAAAAAGTTAGATCAACTTGAAGTCTTAAAAATGCTTATACTATTTACTTAGTACTCTTACTTAAAGATATTTTATCTTAAGAATATAGTCGATGGTGTGAGTTGTACATAAACGTTATATATAATAATGCTTATTGTGTATTTTATAATAGCAAAAGATAGTAATCACATTGTCTGAAAGGAGGGGATGATTGATTAAAATACAGCAGTACATCTCTACGGTGTAGGAAACCCATAATCCTTCCTACTTTAGGCAGGTGTAAACATATTACATTTTAATGAAATATTTAAATAGCAAAGATAAAAACGGAAAAATAGATAAATCAATAGATCAATAGTAGCCTTTGACTAGCCATCCCTGGATTCTAGAGACAAGGCTCCAGTCCCAGGTCCTCTACCACTAACTGCCTAGCCAAGGGCAAAGCTTCTCTAAGCATTGAGAGATCAAGCCACTAGTGATATATCCAGCAAGTAACTCTCGGAGTCAAGTTCTTTGTAAACCTCACAGCCAAATAAATCTAGTCTGTTTTTCTTAATCAATGATGGTGATGTAGACCACCCTGTTATCTTCTCTTTAATATATAATAATCCCCATACCACCTTGTGATTCTTCAATCCAACCCACTCTCCCACTGCCCCTTCCTTTACAAATTCTTTCCACTTTGTTCTCTCAGTTCCATAGCAAGCACACTTTCTTTTATCACAAGTTTTTTACTGAGTGCTATTTCTGCTTTTGTTAACCTTGGCTCTCCACTGAAGATACTACTTTTCTAGCAGATCTATTTTGGAGTTCGAAGGGAAGTTGTTTCTTTTCCTCCTGGGGCTGCTTCTCAACTATTCTTTATTCTGATGTAAACCCCTTTTTCTCTGGGGGTTTATGAAATTGGGCTGAACTCTCTGTAAGAGCTGTTGACAGCTACTCAAACTCCCAGCCGCTCTTATTCATGAAAAGCTTGTAGATCATGATCATCGTGGGAGACTGAACCGTAGTATGACTACTTCAGTGAACAAGCCCCATTATCAGATTCTTCATCTGGCTAACTCCACTGACCTTCATCTCATTTTAGTTTTCCACTTCTGCCAAAACTATAAAACTTGGCATCAAAGAAGTTCATTTTTGTAATAGTAAGTTTAAACATCCCTCTTTCTGGCTACAGCAGCCTATCCTGGTTGCCTCCTCCTCGTATTCCCATCATACATTTTCTTGGACCTCCTGGAGATCACCAGTCTCTTGACCACTCCCTTTTTTCTTCCCTGGGTGGTTACATCTTGTCTTCATAGTCTTTCCTAATCAGTTTAATTCCAAGCATCACTACAAGAGAGTGTTAGCACTCCCTTTGCCTGGCTGTGCCTTCATCGTCTTCAGCAAAATGTTTAACCAGATGAATCCTACTGACCGCAACCTCCACAGAGCTATGAGGGAAGGAGAGCACCACTCGAGACACTCACATGTATAAGCATCACTACAAATTCATGGTATCCCACTTGCTATGGTGCTCCGGTTCTTCCAGAAAAACTCTAATACTTCCCTAGTTATCTGGCTCCCACTTCTATAGCCCTGATTTCTCTTCGACTTGTAATCTTGCTTGTTGACTGCTCTTTAAATAAAACTGAATTCATTGCATTTCCCCACCTAAGACTAGATGTGCTGCTTCTAGTATATATATTCCACAGAGAATCACACTTCCTTTAACAAATAACACTTTTCCTATATTGATACCGCCTATTTACTTAGCTGTATTGTCGGTAGCATGGCAAATGACAACGAAACAGACAAAGCAATGTGAAGTAAAATCATCCAGTATGATTTCATTTTACTAGTTATAGGAGTTGTGACCTTACCAGGTAGTCAATATGTGGTAAAAAATAGGGGAGAAAAAGACCCCCAAATTTGTAGACTTGTGGACGCTCGAATGAGGGGATGGGAATCAAGAGATTACAAGAAAATGATACAGGGACTCTATGAAATGTCATTAATAAACCCTTATAGATAAAAGAAAAGGTAAAAATGATTTCAGAGAACCAAAGAAATGCAAGTGAAACAGTAGAGGGAGGTAGCAAAAATCTGAGTGGGAGTTCAGACTTTGGGATTAAAACTAAAAGATTAGGAAGAATTAAGTAATGATGTGGCATATGCTAGGGCACAGACTTCTTTAAGGTTTAGAGACTCAGTTTGTGTGACCTGAAGTAATTGATTGGGCTCAGCATGTACCTTTAGGGTCACAGACAAAAAACAAATCCTGTGATGTGAACAGAATTTTTAATGGTTTATATGAAATTTCAATGTTTTGGCATAGAAATTCTAATTTTCACAGGTTGGAATAACAATTGTTTATGTGGTAGACATGCATATTTTAAGACAATATTTAGAATAAACATAGAAATCATAAAGAAAATCATATTCTTAGAACTAATGTGTTTTATATTATAGGCATAGTTTGTGCATATTGGGTATTTTATTTTTAAAATTTTAATTTTTTTGCATATTTGGTATTTTAAATATAATTAATGCTTAAGAGAATTTTGCACATTAGAATAGCTAACAAATTTTTCTTGAGTTTCCAATTTAAAATCTGTAATTTAGTGAATGTTTCTTTATTATAATTTTAATTTGAAAGGCATTACAGTTTTTTTACTAGGCCTGTAATAATAATTGAATTTGTGTTTGTTAGACAATTGAAATGTTGGAAAACTAAAATTTTTTTTAAAAAACTTTAGTTTATTTGAATATGTAAAGCATAGCTCTTGAATCATCTTCTGTAAGCCAAAACCACCCTAAGAATACCAAAGATATTAACTACTAGCTCTTTGAAATCTAGGACATGTGTTTCATACAATGAACTTAGCACTATAGGGCTTACAGTGACCCATTAAACATTTCTAAAATGAATGATTGTTTGAAACTATTAGAATTATCTTAGTATCAGTATTTAATGACATAAGAAATGCTTGTCAAAGACACAGAAAAGGAGAATACTTTTATTTTTAAAGTGACTGACTCTACAAAAATTCCATATACACCTATTTTGAAATATATATTATGTATAAGATGTATGCTCTTAATGGAAATCAAGCCTAATTTTTAATTCTGAGAAAAATGTGCAAAAACTCTTCTTTCTAAGCTTCAAGAAGTCTTTAAGTTTTCTCTCTCTCAAGAATTAGAAGTGTGAATTATTTTTAGAAAAGACTGTTATTTGGGGGAAAAGCTCTTTAAAAATTTCTCTTTATTTTCAGAAATAAAAACAAATATTCATTATTCTTAGGGAAAATGGCAAAATCCTATTTTGTGTGTGTGTTATTACATAAATTGTGTGTATGGTTGGGTCTGGGATGAGTTTCTGCAGACTTTTGCTTTTAATGAAATGAGGAGAATTTTTATTGTGATGGATTAATACAACACTGTGCCGACAAATGTTTGTTTACACTTGTGTAGAGTGAGATTACCCAGAGGTCTAAGTGCAGGATGAAAAAATAGCACAATCTTTGGGAAAGACCCAGTAAAGCTTGGCCTGGCTTTTTCTGCTGCTCAGCCTAGAATTGAAGCATCCTGACCAGGTCTCAAGGTTATGTAAGTCTGAGTAACCTGAATGCACTGGGTTGTGTATTGTGTTTTGATGTTAATTTTGATGAGGGCAGGGCCTAAGATCACAGTCCTGTGGTTTTCCCTGAAGGGTATGGGCATTTCCATTCTCAGTCATCCTGGAGAAGGCAAGCCCTCAAAAAGGACAAACTTTGAACTAGGTGGTAGGTGGTGGAGCTGGGGCCAATGAGCCATTTCTTATGGTGAATCACATTTGGATATTTCTGGGGGTAGTGATGGAGGGAAGGAGTTGTGGAAAATAATTTCGATGGTCTGATTCGGTAAGTATGCCTCCAATGGAGCCCAGAATCTATTTTGAATCCAGTCCTCCTCCCTGTCATCTATCACTCCATGATTCTGATGAAGACAGCCTGTGCACTATACTTCAAGAGTTACAAATCTTAAAGAACAGAAAATATAGGATGTAAAATCAAATACAATTGAACAATAAAAATAGCTTTTAAAAAGGTATTATTTCCTCATGTTTAAAAATGTCTACTGTGTTTCCCATGCCAAAATTGTATGTTAAAACTTGCTAGAGATCGATCTAATCAAAAAATTACTACTGCTCTCTTCCACTTGAAATACCTGCCATGCCATTGCAAAATTGTGGCTAAGGTGGTGAACTCCTTGTTCAAATTCATTCAAGGTCCTCATTATCAGTCTGGCCTTGGGGGAAACAGAGTATGCGGAAATGAAATCTGTCACCATTTGTTCTACTCTTAGGTATAAGAAGTGAAACAAGTCTCTGGACTTTCTCTCAATTAAAAAGTGAACAAGCAATGGCAGTTGTGCCAGGATGAAGAAGGTTGTCCACAGAAATATCGTTTTTCATCTTTACAGTTCCCTACTTCACAATCTGGTTCAAAAATAAGATGTGATGATCCCCCTATGTAATATACAAGGGCAGTCTTCAATTTGACTAGCAATTAATTTTAAAGTTCATTTTCCCTTGATAAATGGCAGCTAGCAATTATGTATTGCTTTATGTTGTCAAATGCATACAAGCAATTTTAAAGTAAAAGAAATGTATCACTTTTTCAACAATGACAAATATCACAATTATTTCTTATCCTTTCTTGCAAATACTTAACCTTTTTGACTATGTATCATAGAAATGGAAATACTCCCAAAGTAATTATTTACTTCAAATTAAAAAAACGACAATGAACTTTTTAGAGAGGAGATCAAACCCTTTGGTTTATCACATTAAAATTTGTACAGTTTCCTGGAAAACAGAGATGGGTCAAAATATATTTTGGAACTCCTACTGCATCCACGTCTTACTTCAATTACTTAAAAACCACCACCACCACCACCACCACCACCCCCACCCCCCCACCCCCCGCTGAGAAGAAACTTCTTATTAAAGGGCAGGTCCAGGGGGTCATTTTTGTATTACATGATACTCCACTTACCCCTGACAGGGGATAATCAGTCCATGATAGGACTATGTCTTAGAGAATAAAGAATGTATTGTATTTTCCCCTTGGGAATTTCAGGAAGAAAATGAGGTTACTCTGTATGTTGTTGCTTGTGGGCTCTAAAGTTGAAAATGTAGAATTGGACTTGAATTTACAGCCAAGGCAAACCCAATTATGGGAAGTAGAGACTATGAGGAAGCAGAATAGACTAGCCATTAGAAAGGTAAGGGAGATGTAGAGAAGAAAAAAAAAAGAAAAGAAAAAAAGAAAGCTAGTGAGCCAGGGAAGGGGGTGGGGCAAGGAGAGAGTGGGGAGGAGGTGGGGAGAGAGTGAGGAGAGGGAGAGAGAAAAAGAGAGAGAGAGTCAGAGAGAACCCAGGGCTGGCTTGCTGGCTTCATGGAAATGAGATCTGTTTAATTGCACAGGACCCCACACAGAAAAGCCCTGACTTGGTTTAATGTTCTGCTCTTACCCGCTTGGAATTGTTCATTGTTTTTGAACAAAGAATCCTGCCTTTTCATTTTGTGCTGTACTTTGCAAATTATGTAACTGATCCTTTGCAGTTTAGCTCTTGATAGAGTAGCCAGGGTAATTTTTTAAGCTATAAGTCAACTCATACATTCCCTTACATGAAACTATTTTCTACGTGCCTTCCCCCCAAACATTTAGAGAAAAATCCATGCTCCTGACTTTTGCCTTGGAGACCCTACATTATTTGGTTCCTGCACCACTGGCCCACCGCCCTGCTGCTCTCCTTTTCACTCTTGCCATCATGGCGTTCTTTATGTTCTTTTTACAAGCTAAACTCCTTTTCTGGGTCTCTGTTCATTCTGATCTTCAGCCTAGAAAACTTTCCTTCAGCTCTCTTCATACCTGACTTTTTAAAATAATTCAGGTCTCCCACATTCTCATAGTCCCTCAGTGAGACATCCATGGAGCAATGCCTTTTAGTGACTACCTACTGTATTTGCCTCATTATGTACATTTATTTGTTATTCTGTTTACTTGTTTTTGGTCACTCTTCTCAGCCAGCCTGCGTACCCCCACACCACCCAGTGTCATCTCCACGAGGGGAGGGATGACATTTGCTGGTTTGCAGTTGTGGCCCCATACCTAGCCCAGTTCGCGGAATATGGTAATTGCTCTATTGCACTATTTCTTGAAAAGTGAATGAAAGGAATTAGAAGTCCTAGAGAGAGGGAAAATAAATTTGACTCACTTCAGTGCCCAGGGTGTTTGTGAGTATTTACCCCAATAAAAGTGCTGTAGAATTTTTCATTTGGTCTAAAGGTTAAGAGAAAAACTAGAAAACAGGGAATAGATACTAATTATCCTATCTAATCTAGTGATACGGTTTATTGATAGACATATATATAGTTAAGAAACTAAAATTCTGATATCATTTATGCAAAATTATCAGAGAAGTTTTATTTATTTTGCTTGATCAGAGACTTTTTTTTTTCCTTTTACTATGTGTGAGTATCTGGGAGCAGTATAAATCAGAGATAGTGCCCAAGTGTTTATGCTTTGGGTATTTCTCATGATGAGTAATCTATTGTTACTTTTATGTACACACTCATGCAATGATAAAATGTGATTCAAAATATAGTAATGTTCCAAGAATGTGTCATGAATAACATACTCTCTCATGTCATCAGCATATTTTCACTGAGCTGGCCACACCTCAAAAAGAGTAGATGTGAAAATGTGTTCTGAAACTGTACGTTCAGCGTTTTCTGTGACAACACATTAAACTAGTGCTTTTCAACTGGGGTGTCACAAAACTCAAATGGACTGCATGAACAGACATACCTCCTGTGCATGTCTCCTCTTTTCCTGCAGTTTGTATTAATCAACAGATGCAAAAGAGGGAGAAGAAAAGCTAATATCAAATAATAGCTAGCCTGGGGCGCCTGGGTGGCTCAGTTGTTAAGCATCTGCCTTCGGCTCAGGTCATGATCTTAGAGTCCTGGAATCGAGCCCCACATCTCAAAGGGGAGCTTGCTACTCCCTTTCCCTCTGTGTTCACTCTCTCTGTCAAGTGAATAAAATCTTTTAGAAAAGCCCAAAATAAAAAACAAATAATAGCTAATGTATATGGAATGCTTACTATGTATTTTACATATATTCAATCTCACACTATCCCAAGGAGTCATTTCTCTGTCTTCATTATATAGAGTGCAATGTGCTAGGGCAGTAAATGTCATATAAATCTTCGCAACTTTATAAAAGAGTTAATATTCTTCCCATAAATAGGAAAAATTAGGTAAAGGATGGTCAAGAATTTTCCAAATATGCATAACTCATTTGTGGAAAGACAAAGATTGTAATCCAAATCTGTGTGATTCCAACACCAAGTTCTGCTTTATCATAATGATTCTTGGAAAGACATTTCAGACCAAGTTTTTCAAATTTAGATATTATCAGTGGGAGTTAATCGTTTCTATTAGTTTTTCCAATACTGTCTATTTTGTGTGTTCTTTATGATTCTCAACATCAGATTCCCTGTTACGGACAATTGCTCATCTGGGTCAAGGCGTCTTCCTTAATATTACCTCCTTCTCTTTCATTATTACTCAGAGCAGTTCCTCCCTTTCCAGGCCAAGTCTATCACTTCCCATATCTATGTAGCTATGATGCCTATCCTTACTTAACCTTTTCTTTTAATCCTTTTCTTGGAGTAGCTGAAAATTTAGTTTCTCTCTGTACCAGTTTCTGGAGCTGCCATAACAAATAATTATAAACAGAATAGCTTAAATGAACAGAACTTTCCTTTCTTACAGGTAAGGAGGCTAGAAATCGAAAATCAAGATATTGCTAGATTTAGTTTCTTTTGGAGGGTCTGCAGGAAAATCTGTTCCATGCATCTTTCAGGTGGCCAACAATCTTTAGTATTCCTAGGTTTGTGGATACATTGCTCCAATCTCTGCCTGTTTCTACATAGTATTGTCTATGTCTCTGTGTGTCCTCTTCTTTTCTTATGAGAACACCAGTCATTAGGTTTGGGGCCTATTCTAATCCAGTATGACTTTATTTTAATTTAACTAATCAAATCTGCAAAGATCTTATCTTCAAATAAGATCTCGTTCTAAGGTTATAGGTGGGTATGAATTTTTGGAGCCAATTACACTCCCTGAGAGCCCAGCAACTCCCAGAAAGGAAGTCCTACTTTTCTCATTTCTTCCTTCAATGAGACAAGATGAGGTTGTCAAATATCTCTTTGATTCAGACTATTGCTGGTAGATCATCATCACTGTGTTACGTGAAGCAAATGGCTTCTCTCTTGATGACACTGACCCTTTTGACACTATCCCTTCTCACTGTAGCCATTTACCAACATCTAAGATACTCTCCCGTCTTCATCAATGGCTTGATACCCTACCCATAATCTTTCTTTCATCCTCAATTTCCATCCTTAACAACAGGATGTTCACATCAGTGTTGATTAACTCTCTGACTCTGAAGTGTTCCATGTCCCCAACATACAGATCTTCATTCCCTTTATGCCTGTGACTTTACTACAGGGTCTGCTTTATGCCTTAATCAGGGCTTCTGTCAGAGTCTTAAACTCAGAAGTCTGTCTAGAGGCTTCAATCTGGCTATCGTTCATGTCTCTTCACTCCTATACCGTGATTTTCATCTGTAGCATGGCCTCTTTCCTCATCCACCACCGACAGGACCTCAGTCCTTCTATTTATTTTTCTGACTTTTTAGCCTCTTTCTTATTCTGGAATCTATGATCAAACATTTGAGGAAAATTTTGTTTTTCCTAGATACAAGAACTGGCTAAGCATTTAACTTATTAAAGAGAACATAAATGTATAAGGATCAAATCATAAGAAATAACCAAAGATCAAAATTAATTAAATGTCAATTTCTTTATCCATTTTGTCTGTCTCTATCTTAAACTCTGGTGAAAGGAAATGATTCTAATTGTTTTTCAGTTTCTCTCTTTCCAAAATAAACATATTTGTGTGAAATTATTTCTATGTCTAGGAAGTAGAAAACTTGTTTCTAAGGATGAAAATGGTGACCTTAGGAGAATACTACCACCAAAATCTTCCAAAAATGTAAATAACAGATACGTATAATTATTAATAAAATGCATGAGTTCTATGAGTTTCTCACAAGTTCTTTCAACATGATTAATATTCTGAGTCCTAATTATGCCTAAAATAGATATCTAGCTTTAATCCTTATAATTCAATAGGCTTTAAATTTTTCATATTAATATTTCCTGAATAATATATAATAAAATACAGTTAAAAAGTTTTAATGTTTAAGTGGATTTTCTTTTTTTTTTTTTATAAAGATTTTATTTATTTATTTGTCAGAGAGAGACAGCCAGCGAGAGAGGGAACACAAGCAGGGGGAATGGGAGAGGAAGAAGCAGGCTCCCAGTGGAGAAACCTGATGTGGGGCTCAATCCCAGAATGCTAGGATCACGCCCTGAGCCGAAGGCAGACGCTTAACGACTGTGCCACCCAGGCGACCCTAAGTGGATTTTCAACCCCTTTAATCCCTATGGTCTATATAGGTTTTCAGAATAAACTGTCTTTTCATTTTATCCCAGTTCATAATTAAAATTAACCTACACAACAATGATGTATGTATTATTTATGACAATAATAATAATAGTAACTAACAAAAACAATGGCAAAATAATGATGATAATAACAATAAAATAATTTATTAATATATCTTTCAGACAGGTACTAAGATTTTTATATATTATTAAATCTGCATGAAAGTCCCCACTCTAGAATGACCACTAATTCCCCAATTATACAAATGTGAAAACTTGTACAAGTAAGTTAATCGCTAAAGATTATGAATAATTTCAGAACTGAGATTTGCACTCTTGTTTGCCTGACTACAGCACCTGGCTCTTAATCATGATACCTCACGACAACCTAAATTTGTACTGAATTTTTTATAAAGTCAATGTTAAAATTAGCTTTGTGTCATTCTTCTATTAGTAAGTCATGTCAATGTGACGGTGTGACCTTCAGGTCAACTCTGAGAGAACCAAAACTCATTCCTCCTTAAAGCAATCTGCATTAAAAAACATGCTTACACATATTCCTATGAAAGTTTTGTTTTTGCCACACATGCATAAAAAAAAGACAAAAACAAATTCTTATTCTTTTATCATTCATCAGACTATTAGGATAATAAGGCTCTGGAGTTATCTTATTCCCACATTTCTTCTTTTTTCTTTTCTTTTTTTAATTTAAACTTAAGCCAGGTATAATATTATAAGTTGTAGCCAACCCCCAAGTCTAACACTGAGAAGATTCTGCCCTGGCCCCTGAGGGGTACCAGGCTTAGTCTCAGCCTGTGAGGCCTGATTCACGGAGATGTAATTACATGCTGCTTCAAAGGAGGAGAAGCACAGCATGGAAACATGAGTGGGGTGGGATCTATCTTGGTTCAAGTCGGAGTTTTTCAGTCAAAACTATGTGATTTTAAGCAAATTAATCTCTCCAAAATAATAATTTTTCTCAATCGCAAAATTTAATCTAGTCGTATACTCTAATCAGAGTTTGTGCAATTAATAGGAACAGAGATAAGGCACCTAACACTTTTCTTTGAAATACATTATAGAATCATAGTTCTCTTTGCAGCCCCTATTTTAGTAATAATAGATGAGTGAGCTTTTTTCCTTGAAAACAAATTTTTCCATTGATACTGCAAACTATTTATTAAAAGACAGTCTATCTTATTTGTCTCTTAAACCTCGAGTCCTGGTACAAAATAAATGTCTGGTAAGTAGAAATGAATTTGTGCAAAACAGGTAAAATAGGATAAAGATCTGATCCCTACTAGTGCAATTCATAAAACACGTATTTATGCAGTGTTTCATTAATTACAGTCCTTTATTGCTCTATTAAACTCCCAAACTCCAAGCAAAACCTGGAGAAGAGACTTCAGTTTGTTGAATAGAAATTTAATTATGTCAGAAAGTGGCCCTTGTAAAGTTAGTGCTTATTAGTCTCATTTTTTTTAGCTTTTAAAAAAAAGGTTTAGGAATAGATATAATTAAAGAAGAAAACTGATTATCTCCAACATTTTGTTTGGATAGTGTGCCTGGTACAAATTAATTGTTAAAAGATTCTTTTTGGTAAATGGAAATTTTAAATCATTGTTTGTCAGATTTTTCTTTTATGAAATTCAATTATGAGAATGTATCCAACTTTTAAAAAGATTTTTAATAAAATATTTCTTTTATGAGAAGCAATTTTTATGTATAATTTAACACCCACTTACCTCTCAAAAAAGAATCAAAAGCATTTAGGACCATCATTGAACTGCTCATCCTCAAATCTGACTAATTAGTTTAACATTATGCTTCAGGTTTTCCTTTAAATGACTCTGGAAAAGACCTTAATCGTGCCTTTCCATCCAAGTGAACTGAAAAAACAATGTAAAACTGTCAGTAGATGTAATAAAATCATTTTGTTGATAATTTGACCTCACTACTGATAAGGGAGAGGAAGTACTTTTCTTTCTTTTCTTTTCTTTTTTTTTTTTTTGCTGTCACCAGAACTACAATTATATTTTTAAAAATAATTTCTTTAGAATGGTACAAGCCTTTTATTGTCTAGTTTTCTGAAAAATAATTTAATTGTGGACTTGGACCCTAAGAAATTATCAGATGCTAAGACCTAAGTTTTTCAGTGAAGGATGAAACCAGGGATCATTCAGCCACTTTTATTCCTTCCCAGAACCAAGGGATGGGTCTTAGAGGCTTTTCTCTAGAGGTGTCCTGTTTAAAAGTAGGTACAAGTTCCCAGAGTCTCTACTCTCCTGTCTAATTGTAACCTGGTAATTATCTATTAATCTCACATTCTCCTAAAAGAATCTATGTTGAGAGTATCCTTTCAGATTAAGGGATGTTCTAGAATTTTACAAATTGCAAACCTATCCTATAGTTATTCTGGTTTCAGAGAAGCTAGCAGACCCTCATACTCACAGCTTTTTCTATCCTGGTCACAGGGCCACACCCTTAAAATACAAAACAGGTGAGAGAGAACTGTGCCAATCTGAAGGGTAGGGGCAAGGTCAGAGTCCTCCTCAGACTTACCCATAGTGCCTGCCAGCTCCCTTGTGGCAGCCGTGGCGTCAAATCCAGGAAGTCCGGGTGCAATGAGTGGCATAGTGTGGAAACCACTGAGTGTGTTCTTCTGCCTTCTATTTCTTGTCTTCTTGAAATTTGTTTCAAAGGCATATAAGAAATCCGTTCTCCCCCAGAGAATATTATTTTAAGAGCAGAGCTTGCAGCTATATAAAAGAGAACAAATTCTAATATCGAATAGATATCAGGCAAATATCATATGATTTTTCTCTTTTTCTAAAATGTCTATACCATGATTGAAATGATTCCTTTATGAGTTCTAGAAATTTTGATTAGATATGTAACACTGGACTTAGGTCTTTATTCTGACCAGATGTTTTGAATAAATAAAAACCCGTGGTGGCATATAAGTTGTCATACTTCATGCATCTGTAGTCAATCTTGTGTCAATCATGTGATTTAAGAACACGTATACACAAACACAGGGAGCTGCCAACTCTATAGGGTAGTAGCTAAGAGAGTGCACTGGAGATGGGTTTCCTACATTTCAAATTTTCTACATCCCAAATCGACATTTGGGAAGTTTATTTAATCTCCTTGTAATCACTCTCCTTATCTATAAAATAGAGACAATAATGCAACCCACTTAAAATTATTAGGCAGATATAGATGAATTACTGCATGTAATTCAGTTAGTACTCTGCTGGGACATAGCAAAGGCTCTATACATACTTGCAAATGGTATTACAAACAATCATGGAAGATATTGAGTGTAATGAAGTCTGAAGAGTGAGAGGCCTTATTTGAGGAAATTTTCTGAAGAAGCAAACATATTCGAGAAAGGAAATTGATGCATTATCGCCAAATATGTAAGAAGTACTCGGCTGCTGTTTACGATCAGCTGTGCTCATTTTTCATCCACGCTTGACCACTGAAAAATAATATTTTATTCTGAGTTAGTGCATAATAGAGAAGGGGAAACAGTCCAACACTATTAAACTCTGAAGATTGAGATTAAACAGAAGCATCTTTTAGTTTCCAGGAATAAAACAAGTTGTATTTTACTTGGCCTTTCATATGGGATATTGATTGCTTAAGTTTAAAGTTTCCTTTAAGTGAAAACACTTTGTTGAATTACTTTTCCCTTCTAAGGTTCCATTAAAGCTAGTATAAGTAGTATGAAATCATTCACTGTCTATTACATCAACGTTTGATATTTCATTACAGCTAGCTTGCCCTCGCATTATCTTTTCTTTATTTCTTATGCCATTACCTTTGAAAAAAGATCAATTGACAATCTAATGCCTTAAAACTTGTCTTAGGTATATGGAGTCTTTCTCTCAACAATCATTTTTAATGTTTTATTCAATTGCTAAAAACTGGATTCTCTTGTTTATTATCCATGGAGAGGAGAGGAACAGTTTGCTGTCCCTGCTGAACTCACAAAACCCCTCTTGTCTACACATTTCTATAACCCCATACTGATCTTACTCACAGAAACCCACGTGATTGTGGTCCAAATCCTGTACTGTTGTGCCTATGGGGCCTATATGTCTCTTTAGGCCCACCTCTACCAAAGTTACCTGTAGTATTGTTGGTAGTATAAAACTCAGGAGCATGTAAAAACTATGCTGCTGTGGTAAGAGACCAAAGTAGGGACCATTTGGGCCTGTCCACCTGCCTCATAGCTAGCTGATAGTGGTGGCGATGCTGCCTCTGGGATCTCATTGGACTCCACCAGCTCTGCTGCCAGCTCTGATGGGCACAGCTCCACCAAATCTTCGGACTGCCATAATGTCAGCACAGGTACCTTCTTTCAAAGCAATGGGACCTAGATTAGTGGGTTGGGTGCTATATAATTCAATGATCTAATTTTTCTAATGCTCAAAATTCAGTTTTCATTGTTCTTTAATAACTGTACTCAAAATTTTGTTTTCCATTTCGGTTCAAGACTTAGCTATGAAATATAGATTTCTATTTTATAAATATTATTCATGGCAGTAGCAAGATATACCTCTGATAGCACCCACATATTTTTTAGTAAATAAGTTCATATCTCTAGAAATTAAGCTAGATCATGTAGTTTTGCTCAATGTATTTGATATATTCACTAACCCAAAGTCTAGTAATGGGAAACTATAACAACTGCATATAGTTTGGGCCAAGAATTCTGTCAAGGCATAGTGGTGATGACTAGCTCCTGTTCTTCAATGTCTTGAATCTTAACCAGGAAGACTTGAATAGCTGAGGGCACTGAGGATATCTGGAATCATTTAGAGGCATTTTTACCCATAATTCTAGTGCCTGGAATAGGATGGCTTAAAAGCTGGGTCCAGCTTGGAGTCTCAACCAGAACCGCTACTTATGGCCTTTCCATGTGGCTTGAGCTCCCTGAGTGTAGTGGCTGGTTTCCAAGGGGTAGTATCACAAGAGGAAGCATCTGGAGAATGAGTATACCAAATGACCCAGGGAGAAGCTGCATGGCCCTTTATAATTTAGCCATGGAAGTAATAGAGCATCATTTCTTTCATATTCTATTGGTCAAATACAACCCTGCATCTATTCAAGGGGAAGGGACCAAGACAGCAGCTCTCAAGGAGAAAAACATCAACTTAATTTGCAGACCTTTTTTAAGTTTCACAACCTGTACTCTGGCTATGAAGTCTTTATATTCTTCTTAAGGGTAAAATACATTAACAGCCTTCAAAGACTCACCAAAAGCCTCATTCCATTTTGGGCTGAGATGACTCAAAGTGAGACTTAGTTGGGGTTGTCAACCAGAGCCTCTTTTTGTGGTCGCTCTATGTGGTTTGGACTTCTCACTGCAAGGTAGTTGGGGTCCATCAAGTAGAAATCCAGAAAATGAATTTTAAGAGAACTGGAAGGAAGCTTCATGCTTTTTTATGACTTACCCTCAAGACTAATATAATATCACTTCCCCCATACTCTATTGGTCAAGAGTTGTAAGTCTACTTGCATTTAAGAGGAGAGGACATAGAGCCCACTGCTGCGTGGAGAAATGTTGAAGGAGTTGGACACTTTAAAAAAAATAAAAGCTTCACCCTACATGGTCTGTCCCTTTTCTTGTCTTACCATTGTCCTCTCTGACATCATCTCCTCCTACTCTCATCATGCTCATTCTATTATACTGAAGTGGCTTTGTCACTTTTCATCATAAACATCAAGTAGGCTCCTGTCTTAAAGTTCCTGCATTTGCAGTTCCCTTTTTCTCTTTACCAAGATAGCAGTACATCTCATCCCCTCACCTCCTTCAGTTCTTTCCTCATGTGTTACTTTTACTAGAATATAAGTTTCAGGAGAATGTTAGATGTTGTTTACTTTTGATCCACTAGTGCTTAGAATACCACCTAATACATAGTAGATGGTAAAGATATTTTGAAGGTACTGCATGAACTGATTTCTATTTCACAAATTGGTAATTTCTGGTTATTATTTTCCTCATTTTTATTCATGAAGACCCATTCATCATGAACTTGAAAGTCTGAATATGAGAAAATGGGAAATCAAGAATAGGTGGCAGGGAATGAGAGACACAAATCAAAGCAAAAGAATTTCAGTAAATTAAAATTTCCTCCTCCAAATCATATTTCTACTTCTGACTTATAGATGTACCTCAGACATTAAACTTTTTTCACATAATAGTCTTAAAACTATAAACTTGATTTATATCTTATATTAAATGACTAAATGTTTGAGGAAATACGGTCGAGTGATTAAAGAAATTTGTTAGTAAAGTTTAAATCTAATCAAAGAAACTCCTTGTTAGAATTTTGAGTTATTATGATACATCATAAAAAATCATGATTAGTCAAGGTTATGCAAATTCACAAATCAAGATAGACAAATGCTCACTTTGGTTTATAAAACATAAGAAAGTATACAATTTATATTTCCTTATTCTTTCACATCTGCCATCCTAAAACTACTGCCATGTACAGAGTATACGTATGCAACCTCTACCAAAGTCTAATGCTCTATTTCCTTGAGGGTACCCTAGTTCTGGAATTGATAAAAAATCATTCTCAGCTATACTTAATTTTGAAGTATTTTAGGTCCCGTGATTCAATTCAAGATTGAATCAATTTGTGATTTATAAGGTGTGTAGAACATCACTAGAAATGCAAAGATTGATGGCTTTTACAGGGAACAGTTTTTCTGGGATATCACTCTAGTGAATTTAACTTTATTTTTGTTGGGATTCCATATAATAATGAAAGAAATAAAACATATGCTTACCTTGGAAGGAATACACAATAGAGCATCCCAATCAACTGTGAATTTTTAAAAATTCCATATCTGTTTTTATTGTTTTTCTTGCTGTATCTTGGAGGTAACAAATTCCATGTAACTAGAAAATAAATATTGATGTCTTTTGACTAATCGTGTAAGTTATTGTAAAAATGCTAAAATTGATTAATTGAATGATTGACCTTAATAGCTTATCACTGAGTCAAAATCACCCTCTATATTTATAAATTAAGCGTGATGGGATTTTATGGTTTAGCAGATGGATAATTAATCTTAAGTATCTTTCTCTGATTCATTATGTATTCAAAATTTGTGCAGTGGGTAATGACCAAAAGTTGCCATTTCATTGATTGATAACTGGAATCGGAGGCATCAGCTGCCATCATCGCAAAAGTTCAGATTTTGTTTATGAGTTGCTTGAATTATAAGTATGTCAGGTGCCTGGGGACTAGGTGATATTTTCAGATTCAGCTCATATTCTCTTAGGGAGGTGAAGGAAGTCGTGTTGCTGGCCACATCTTGCATTTACAGTTTTTACTACTAAAATGTACAATTTTACCTTTTCTAACATTTATTTCCAGAGTTTTTATATTTAAAATGATTATAAAATACCTGATATTTAATAAGAAAAATAAAAAATTTTCTATTTTCTGTTGAAATGAAGACATGAAACTCTGTTCTTAGAGTCTAAATGCTGATTCAGCCACTCACCCTAAAAGATAAGAGTAACTATGCCTCAAGACAGAGAGGCAGCTATTTCAACGAATGGATTTTCTCTCATTTTCTGAACTGCTCTTTGTAACTTTTGAAATCCCTGCTACGAATTTTATCAATTTAATATTATTTGGTTTATCCTTGTGAGTTAATTGTCTCTCCCTGCTTATGGAATTTTAGTTTCTTGAAGACAAAAGCCATTTCTTATTTTTCTTATACCCATTTTTGTGCATGCATAATTCTCTCTCTTTTCACTTACAATAAAATGATAAGGCATTTTGAGAAAATTTTTTATTATAACATATCCATATTATTATTTATATCTTAATTACTCTGATTACTCAAACATTGGACCTATGTATTTCTTTATTTGATTTGTAACAGTGGTTTGTGTTCTGACAGAATGATGAAGAGCACTATGGGATGGAGGAACGGGCAAATTAATCACCGGAGCAGATAGACAATTGCTTGATTAGTGATGATGATTCCTGTTACTTGTATTTAAAAGTTAGGAAGTATATATTGAATGTTGTTCAATTTCATCAGATTATATTTATGCATTTTATTGGTATTTTAAATGTTCAAAAAATTGAAAGGTACATGTTTTTATAGAATCGTAATACTAAAAGGGACCTCAACAATTCACATTTTCCTTTACATTCAAATAGGTTTTATCTAAGCCACCTCAAATAGATATAATATGTAAATATATTTATATGTATGTGTTTTATAAGTATCTATATTTAAAAAACAATAAAATATTTTATGATTTTTTTGTGAGTCTAGTCAAAGTACATTAAGATTTAAGCCTATTCCAATGTAAATTCTATATACATTGTGTATACGCACACACACACACACACACACACACACACATTCATCAGTTGATGCACATTTAGGTTCTTTCCATAATTTGCCTAATGTTGATAATGCTGCTAAAAATGTCAGGGTGCATATGCCCCTTCAAATCAGTATTTTTGTATCCTTTGAGTAAATACCTAGTAGTGCAATTGCATCATAGAGTGGTTCTATTTTTAACTTTTTGAGGAACCTCCATACTGTTCTCCAGATTGGCTGCACCAGTTTGCATTCCCACCAACAGTGTAAGAGGGTTCCCCTTTCTCCATATCCTCGCCAACATCTGTCGTTTCCTGACTTGTTAATTTTAGCCATTCTGCAGGTGTGAGGTGGTATCTCATTGTGGTTTTGATTTGCATTTTTCTGATGATCAGTGATGTTGAGCATTCTTTCATGTGTCTGTTAGCCATTTATATGTCTTTGGAGATATGTCTGTTCATGTCTTCTGTCCATATCTTAACTGGATTATTTATTTTTTGAGTGTTGAGTTTGATAACTTTATAGATTTTGGATACTAGCCCTTTATCAGATATGTCATTTGCAAATATCTTCTCCCATTCTGTAGGTCGATTTAGTTTTGTTGATTGTTACCTTGCTGTGCAGAAGATTTTTATCTTGATGAAGTCCCAATAGTTCATTTTTGCTTTTGTTTCCCTTGCCTCCGCAGACATGTCTAGTAAGAAGTTTCTATGGTCCTGTGTTCTCCACTAGGATTTTGATGGTTTCCTTTTTCACAGTTAGATCCTTCATCTATTTTGAATTTATTTTTGTGTATGGTGTAAGAAAGTGGTCCAGTTTCATTGTTTTGCATGTTGCTGTTGAATTTTCCAACACTATTTGTTGAAGAGACTGTCTTTTTTCCATTGGATATTCTTTCCTACTGTATTAGAGATTAGTTGACCATGTAGTTGTGGGTCCATTTCTGGGTTCTCTGTTCTCTTTCATTCATCTATGTGTGTGTTACAAAAAAAATATTTTTAGAATGCAGACAACAGAACATTTACATATGAAAATATTATTTAATTAGTATATTATTTAATATATTTAGTATTTAATATGCTTTATTCATATTTTAAGATAGTTACTTTTTTGTTAAGATATTCTTGCTGTAACAGAGTTCATTCCTTCGTGACTATTATGTGATCCTGAAAAATGAGGTTGGAGAAGTTTGGTGATGTTGGTTATAAAACATCATTTTTTAAATCTACAAAATGGGAGTAGTAAAGATCCAGTTTATAATTTGTAGTGCTGCTGCCATCTAAGTAATTCCAGTTGTCTTCCACGGCACATGGTGGGGTCGCACTTCTCAGTTCCCTTGCCGTTAGTTGGGACTTGTGTCTTGTTTTGGGCAGTAAGTAGAAATGATGTATGACACTTTGAAAGCTTTAAGGGCTTGTCTATAAATTGCCACACTCAATGTTCCTGTGTCTTCTCCATTAGTCTAGATTTGAATGTCAGAATAACGTGAATAGAGCCTCCAACCAAACAATGGTGAACATGTAGAAGGAGCAAGAAATCATTCTTTGTTGGTTTAAATCACTAAGATTTGGAGGTTGCTAAATAACGTTTTATAATGTACTCAGAGTATGAGACAATATGTGTAAAGTGTAGAACATAGTGTTCAGCTCAGGTATTATTAAAACAATAAAAATAAAACCATAACTCCAGCATCTAGAATAGCCTCTGTTCATATAAATTTGTTGAATGAATGAATGAATGAATTTGACAATTCATGCCAAAATCTTTTTTTTTTTTTTTATCATTTTTAACTTTATATGCCTATTTTTGTTAGTGGAAATTTTATATTATTTAGATTGTTTTTTCTATAGCCCTAACTTTTGCAGATATTAAAAAGGTATCTTCCTTAATTGTGCATATTATTCGTATCTTTACCTAACTGTAAAATCATACCTCTAAATTCTTACCAATGGAAATTGCAGATGTATTTTTGTAGCCCATCTATTCAGGTGACACATTTTCATTATACCTGAAGTCGTTCTTTTCGTATGGGAGCTATAGAAGGTAGTAAGAAAAATGTAGAAAAAACCCATATAACATAGAATTGATTATGATAAAGTCAGCAACTAATTTGGGCAGAGGTATGAGTACAAATAGTTAAAAGAAAAAAAAGTTTTCATCTTTAATTTACAGTATGTCTTTAGTAAGAGTTTGGGAAAATAGAAATATAAATATTAGCATTGGGATGAAAGAAATGTTCTTTTACCTCAGTTGTGAGTAGATGGTAAGTAAACTTGATAAATTAAGAAAAAAATAGGAGTTCATTTTCTGGACTTATGGGTTAACCACCAGAATCTATTAATTAAAATAATAATAATAAAGAGATGGCTAAGAGGTTACTCAAGGAGAAGGAAACAAGAGAATTGAAAATTACTGCTTTTAACCAGGTGCTCTTCTGTTTTTGATTTAATAACACGGGCAAGTGTTGTTTTGACCCAGCTGCCTACTTGACAGCTTCATCTGGATATCTCAAATGCACCTCAAATGAAAAAATACCCAATGTTGAGTTCATTGTCTCTTTTTTCCATTGCCCCCTGTATCAGTTAATGGCACAAATCCATTAATCCAATCATCCTTGACACTTCCCTCTCCTTCGTCCCCCTTGTCTTATTTTTCACTAAGTCCTATCAATCAGTTTGATCTCTTAAATATCCCCTGAATATATAGGTTTCTCTTTTTCTCTATGGTCGCCTGTATGTTCTGCTCTTTTCTACAATAGCGAATTAGCTTTTTAATGGTCTTGCCTAAATTCACTCTGAGCATTCTCATCAGAGCTTCAGTGGTATTTCCTGCTGCAGAAGTGATTGTTTCATACTCTTGCCTAAAACACACCAATGACTTCTAGTGGCTCTTAGAATACAGAACAACTCCTTCTCCTTAACATAATCTGGATGGCTGTGCATGTGAAGCCATGTCACCATCTTATACTTCTTGTAGTCCCGTATGCTTCATTCTTTGTGCTCTGGTGGTCCACTTTAACTTTTTGACACTCACATAGTCTATTCACAGAATCATTGCACATGTTCTTTCTTCTGCCTAGTACTTACCACGAACCCCCTCACTGTGCTCAATCTTAACTGTTCTTCAGATCTCAGCTCAAGGGAAGCCAACTCTCCCACACTAGTCCCAATCATGTTTCTTTGTTATATGTTCTTAAAAAACACATTCATTTGAATTATATTTGTCTAGCTTCTCTGAATACTATGCTGAATAAGAAAGTGACTGCATAGGTTTTTGCTCACTGTTTATATTGCTCCAGCAATTAATACATAATTTTTAGTGATTGACAAATTGTAAGGAATCAAAATTATTTGTTATGAATCAATACAGGACCCACTGGTCACTTATTCAAGCAATAATACAAACTTTGTCGGTCTTCTATCAACATTCCTCCAAGTTATAAGGTTTTTGCTTTCTCAATTTCTTGTTGGACCCTCATTTCTATTCTTCATTGTTATCACACAGTTTTATACAATAGGGAGACAGCAGATTCAGGTAAATGTGCTGTACCCTGGAATGCCTTCCACTGCTTGAGATTTGCTAGATACTTGTGGATTTAAGGAGAAATAGTTTATTCCACTTTTAGTGCTGATTGTAATTTTTCTCTATTCTCAAATGTTCTTATTTTGGTCATTTTCTCTATGTTATATGTCCCTTGAAAAATAAATACTTATATTTATTTTTATTAATTATAGCCAATTTTTAATATTTAAAATTTTCAGGTAATTATATTTAGGCTACTGTGTTTCCATGGAGAACTTTCATATTTACCTGTAGATTGTACTTGGTGTCATTTTCAAGAGTGGTATATTGTGTTCTATGAACCAAGAATCTACTGTTTTGTAAATACTGAAATAAAGCATAAGGCTAAAGACAAAGTAGATGATTGCTTAATGGATGAAAATTATATCTCGTTTGAAAGAGGAAAAATAAATACTGATGCTTCCAGGCTTGTGGTTTTGTTCTGGAACTATCGTGGTGCAGAAAACCCTTGGCATCCTATATAAGAGGTGGGGGGAGGATTTATGAGCTAATACAATGAACCTCTCTATTTTCAGATGGAAAAAAAATCACAGTATAGAGATTTTAAATTACCTAAGACAGTAGTGTGTAATATATATATATATTTAATATTATATTCTTCCTGACTGCCCCATATGGCTGCCCCACATCTAGATTAATTCAGAAACAAACAAATAAAGTCTCAATGTTTCCTGTGTGTTACCAATTAGCAATCAATCTTTCTGATTCTGAGACAAACTTATGGATTAATTTTGATTAGATTAAATTGTTCCCAGGAGCGAACTGTGGAAATAAAACTAAATTATGTTATGTCAAGATTTTCTGTTACATTTCAAATTGAATGAATTACAAAAGAAGTGACAAAGTTTCCTTAGTTAGACAGAAGTGGTATTTTGACATGAACAGAAAAAAGATCAAAGAGACAGAGATAAATTTCCACTTTCTCCTGACTTCTTCATCAAATTGCGGTTGAGTTTGACAAAGCTCTTTTCTTTTGCTAACTCCCACATTCCATAAATTTGACCTGAGAATTCTCAATAAATGTCAAAGAAGATGCAACTTGCTACTTAGTTTTTCTTGCTTGAATGATCCAACGAGGCATTTTCCAAGCTAAAGGAAAATGCTATAATCCAGCTATAAATTAAAAGGCTGTTCCACGATGGAGATAGCTCCGAAGTGACTGCAAGAATCTGTTATCTGTGTTGCTTTAATTCTCTGGAGAGCCCACCACTTACTCTGCAGACAGATTTCATTCTTTGAAATATCATTAAAAGTTACATTTTTATAACAAATGCTCAGTAGTGTTTACGCATATGATGCTTCTTTATTTCTTCTTTCTTTTAGAAAGATGCTAAGATAAAATAATCTAGAGATTAATATGCAACTCTCATATAAAAATCATATTTTTCTGGTGAATAACTGTAGACTAACTTTATGTCTGATCAAATAAAAAATTCTATATTTGGTTTGCTAGTTAAGAACGAAATAAGGAGGGCTGTCTTCGTTCCGTTTGATTGAGCATCTGGTTCTTGATTTCAGCTCAGGTCATGATCTCAGGGTCGTGGGATGGAGCCCAGAGTCAGGCTCCGCGCTCAGCAGGGATTCTGCTTCTCTCTCTCTCTCTTTCCCTCTGCCCCTCTCCCCACTCTCTTTCTCTAAGTGAATAAATAAATCTTTTTTAAAAAAAGAATGAAATAAGGACGTTTTTTAAATTGCTATTGTTCTTGGTTAATGGACTAAATTGTGAGATGAAGTTAAATGAACAGTTAGATGCCTGTTATATTTTCTTTATTTTTTATAGGTTGGATTATAGAAGAACACTTTGATTTATCTTGAAGCATCAACATCTATATAACTAAAAGCAAATTTCCCTAGGAAATTTGAATTGATCTCTCATGTCATTTACCTTTCCTTCACAGGAAGTCCTAAAATTTCATCTAGCAGATACAATTTTAGTTTTTTAAGATCATCAATAAACATTTATTAAGTAAGTACCTACTGTATTGTAGACATTTTGCTAGGCACTGATGGTTCAGAAAGAAAGCATGGTCTCTGATGTTGAAGACTGTATTTCAGAAAAAAAGACCTGTGATACATATTTACTTATGTGGTGGAACATATAAAGAGAGTTCTATTGGAAAATAGAGGGGATACTAATCCTATTCTGCCTGTTGTACATGTGAAAGGCATCATACATAAACAGACATCAGAGTGATGCCATTGCTGGAAGGGAGCTATGAACCAAAGAATATAGGGTACTTACACAATCTGGGAAAGTAAAGGAATGGATTCTTTCCTGGAGCTTCCAGAAGGAACCAGACAGCAATCCCTTGATTTCAGGCTGATTTTGGACTTCTGACCTTCAGAACTGTAAGGTAGTGAATTTAAGGTGTTTTAAGCTGCTAAGTTTATGGTGATTCGTTACAGAAGCAGTAGGAAACTAATATAATTACCAATAAATGGTGTTATACCTTTACAGAGTAGTGTATAAACATCTCCTGGGAAGTAAGCCATAATGTTTAAAAATTAATTCAAATCATTCTTAAATTCCCTCTTAAGGAGGCTTGTTGCTAACCATTCCTCTTCCTCCAATTCTTATGAGAATCATTAGAAAGGGTAAACACAAGGTTGCCGTTTTACAAAGAAACACAGAGAGTATAAGCCTCAAATACAATGCTTTACATATTCATACAGCTGCTTGGAAGTCTTGAGTAACATGGAACATTCTGGGTACTACTAGAGCTTGGAATTATCTTCATTATCACTCTAGCAAATATCATTCTGTAACACTTTGTGACTGCCAGACAAAATTATTCTTAGTTGAAACCTATAGACTTTAAACTTATGATGTAGCAAAGTTTAAATTTAGGTATTTTACTGTGTTTGAAATGTAGAAGTGTGATTAATGGGTTAATTCATGCCTGAGCAACCCAACCTGAATTCATCATCACTGAGGAGAACTAAACTTACAAATACATACACGCTTATGGCTCTCACTCAGGGATAGCGTGAAGCAACAAAATATTTGTCCCCTTATTGGACCAAGAGAATCAATCTTTCTTTCCTTCCTTCTTTCCCTCCTTCCTCTCCTCTCCTCTTTTTTTTTTTCTTCTTTGCTTTGCTTTTCTTGGGTCCTTTTCACCTCCTTGTCCACTGGTAGCTTGGGCTCTATTATGCCTAGAGTACATTGACACCATGGCACTTAACTGCTTCTTTGGCTATGAATCTCTCCCACTAGTTTTTTCCTACTTTGATCTGAAGATAAGAGGTAGCATTAAATATCAGAATTTTCTATAAAAGACTGAGAAAAAACCAATTTCCTTCCAGGTCCACCTCTTAAATAAGAAAAGATTCTTCTAATCACACATATTCAGAATCCAGGGATTTGTTTCCCAGGGTATAACTAGACAATCTTGGAAAATCAAATTATTGAAGTACAGTGATCTGCCTTGATGGGTTGATTCTAGACTTTGGGCTCCATAAAACTCATGTATATACCCTGAAGACAAATTACATAACTGAATACTTGGTCCTCTATGTTGTATTTATAAAAAGGGAGGCAAATTTCATGAATTTCTATCAATCCATTGTGGGAAAACCCTGGGAAAATTCTATTCCATAAGTAGAAGTACCCTTCCCACTGTTAGGAGTTTCTGAGAGAAGTAGAAAAATTTTCTGATTTCCAAGCTAGAAAAGATAAAGACCTGAAAATTTTTCATTTAAAACAAATAACTACAAAAATGGGAATAGGTAATAAAATTAGGATCCTTTTCCATTTACTCTGGATAACAATGACCATGACTTCCATTTTTCATATGTGTGTGCATATATATATACACCGTGTGTGTGTGTATATATAGTGTGTGTGTATCTATACATATATACACACAATTATATATATAACAAATAGCTACACAACCTTATAAACTTAGAAATAAGCCTGAAATACAAATAATAATGATGTAAAGAAAAGACAATGAAAACAGCAAGAGAGAGAAGAGTAACATTATTTTCACAAGATTTTTCACCAGCTGAATTCCATGAAGAAGAAAGAGTCTCACTGTGGCAAAAATCATTAATGTATAAGGCAAAAAACGGTAAAAAAACAAGTTATAAAACCAAGTCATTTTAAAATAGACAAGATTTTAAAGAATAGAATAAGGAGATAGACTGGAATTTGATATATCGACAAACAGAATTTAGACTATCATCCTGGGGATTGGATTGAATGTGAAAGAAGTAAAAGTTGTGCTTGGGTGAGCAAGTTATAGCAACCAGATGGAAGCAACCATAAGCATTCTAAATTTGAAATAACAACTAGAGACTTTTTTATTGTTCAGTGGAAATTGATAATAAGCTGTGCTTCAGTGGATCCTATCAGCCCAGACTGAAAACCACATGTCTCTCAATACCAATGTTGAAACCATATCTGAATCAGGAAGTATTTCTTGTCTTCAGTGACTGTGAACTCAGAGCCCACGGGGAACTTTCCTTAATAATCATTGCTCAGGAAGATGCTGATAATGGGGACTTGTCTGAGACTTTTGTGACACCAGTGCCATCCACTGCATCACAAAACTTGCTGGCAGGTATTTTAAGGAAAACAATACTTTGAATGCAAATGGGATCCAAATTGCATACAGACAGATTATGCATGAGGAATAACACTGAAGTGTTACTCCATTAGCATAAATTGTATTCATTCTTTTCCAGGTCATTTTTAACCTTTCAGTAAAAATAAAGATGCTCTTGGTAATGTAATTTAAGCCACCAGCCTTCTGTGTAGCTCTCCTGACTTTCCCAAACACATTTAATGCTGATATATTTTTCTTAATTATCTTGGTTACTGCAGAAATAGGGTTGCTTTGTCTCTGAGCCTTGAAGCTTTTTTCCTAGCTTTAGTTCACTAAAAATCATCTTGAAGTTATGTAAATCCACTTTAGCCATATGGCCCTGGCTTCTGATCACAGACATGTTTTGAGTAGAGTACATTTTTGTTGTTGTTGTTCTGGGCTTATAGTGCTCTGTTTAATAACTGAATCACTTTTCTGCTTTGGTTCCTTCTTCCTCTCCTTCCCTTGCCTATGATTTGTGCCTCAGCTTAATTCTCTCTTTATAATTTGGTTTCCCATCTTCATCATGTATTCTTCAACATACCCACAATTATCACATAACTTTGGTGGACCCACTTCTTCAACCCATGCCTCCTAATTATGAAAGTAGCCAAGATGAATGTTTGAAAGGGGAAATCAGAATTTTTTCTTTCTTTCTTTCTTTTTTTTTTTTCCCTAGAAGAAGATTATTTTAAGTGTACTTTCAGGGGTGCCTGCATGGCTTAGTCAATTAAGTGTCTACCTTAGGCTTGGGTCATAGTCTCAGGGTCCTGGGATCAAGCCCCGTGTTGGGCTCCCTGCTCATTAGGGAGTCTGCTTCTCCCTTTTCCTCTGTGCACTATTTCTCTCAAATAAATAAATGAAATCTTACCTCAAAAATCGTGCTTTCAGAAACCTTTCAATCAGAAACATGGCAAGAAAAGATACTCAAGGGATTCCTCACAGGATTTAATTTTTAAAAAGAAAAAAAATTATGAGAGAACCTGTGGAAGGTCAAGCTGTCACTGTGGTGTGGGTACTGGACACGGGCTGCGTGTGGGTGAGCAAAGTCTATACTAAGCTAGAGGCGATACTGAGAAGTAATCCTGTAATATCTTTGGTCTTGGGGCAAATTGGAGTTGTGACCAGTTGCAGCTGAAATGGTTGGAACATGTGGGATGTGTGTCTTAGTTCAATGAAAGACTTGAATTGGCAAAGATAAGAGCAGGTACCCAAATTCAGTCTTAAGAAAAAAAAGAGGGTAACCTCCTTGGAGAAAAGAAATTAGAGAAGTGAACCAAAAATAGGTGCACAGAATGCAATGCCACTGAAGAAGGGAACTTTTCTTCACTTAAAAAGGGTGTTCTGTATTATATCGAGCACCTAATATGGAATCTGAAGAGTTCTAGCCAAATAACCAAAACCTATATCGTATCCAAACAATTATAAAAAGAGTTACCACATAGCACAATAAAAAGGCCTGACCATGCCTGATTTTTTTAAATCTTTAACACAAATTACCACTTTATTTTGAGAAAGAATTTGTGATTAGTAAGGACATATCTGTACTATACACACTGAAATTAATTACAAATGTGTACCAGCCAGAATCCTAGTAAGGAAACAGAATTCACTTCAGCAGTTGAAATAAAAAGGACTGAGAAAGGGCTATCTAAATCAGTGTGTTTTGGTTAAGAAAGTAAACAAAGAATGACGAGATGCCCAGAGAATAGCAACAATGGGTAGGTGCTACCATCACCAGAGGCAACTAAAATAACGCAGGCACAGCCGCTGGAAGAGAACCACAGTCAAGGAAGGACAGAGCTATTGTCAGAGATGTGATATCACGCAGGGAAGAAATGTCCCAAGTTTTATTTCTACTGACCTCCCGTCTCCCGCTACTAGTTTCTCTTGGCCATTCTATGAAGCTGGTCAGCAGACAAGCCCAATGCACAATAGATAGTCCTTAGAATTCAGCATCATGAATATTCAGCACAGCATATCAGAGAAGAGTGAATAGCAGGTCTGAGTAGAGGAAACACCTAGAACAATATGTAACTGATTTGACTTAGTAAATTTGTATGATAGAATGAATTACAGGTCCTGATTTTTATATTCCCCTGTAGTTGTCTTGTAAATCCACATTCAAGTTCACTTTCCCACCTTTTGACTTTGAGCTTGGCCATGTGATTTACCTTGGCTAACATTAGCAGATGGGATACAAGCAGATGTGATGCAAACGTTCTTGCACAGTTTGGCTTGGTCTCTTGCACTTTTGTGTTGCCAAGAGAGTACACTTCTATAACCCTTCAACTTGGGTTCCTTTCACCTGCCCCCTCCCCACCACCCCCACAAATGACACATAGAACAGGGTCCCATAACTATCTCACAGCCTTGCAGGCTGAAGCACAGCTTTTTTAGTTGATCCATGCATCTGAAAATAAATAACTGGTTTTGAAAGCCGCTGACTTTTGCACTGGCTTGTTACACAGCAATCCTGTGTAGCTGACTTATAGAGTGTGCTTGGTGCTCATTGCATGTATCAGCCTTTAAAAATTCTGAGTGTTAAAATAGCAATTTAGGTGAATTAAAAGACAGAGCTACCTGAAACTGAGAGAACCAAACTGCTACCGTGATCGTTATCTAGTGCTATCTGGGTGTCTGCTCTTAAGCACCAATTTTAACTCAGTAGATGGGATACTGGGTATTGTAAAATCAGTGCCCTGTTAGAATCTTGTCTTGCATGAATTACTGAAAAAATTCTTCTTCTTCTTCTTCTTCTTCTTCTTCTTCTTCTTCTTCTTCTTCTTTTTTGGCTTATATTCTTATTTTATTTTAATACTATATACATATAAAAAGAATATTTAATATGCATGTAGGGTATATGTATAACAGTGTTATGGATTCCTAGAACTCCCTTCCCAGTGCACACACTAGAACATTTTCAGTATTTAGTGTGTATTGTATTCCTCCCCTATTCTATCCCCCTGCCTTCCTCTTCCTGATTAGTGAAAATAATACTAAACATAGTCTTTAGATGCTTTAAAACAATTTATGTGTCATCTCTATTGTTTCTTGGTGCTGTGCTTTATTTGTCTCTGTTGTTGTATAATATTCAGTTGTGATGATGCAGCATACTTTCTTTGGTAAGTTTCTTGTCAGTGGTTATTCCCAAACTCTACTTTCCTTGCCACAGTGTTGTATGAATGGGGGTAGTCATCTGGTGAGAAGAAAGTATAATAACTTATGGGTTAGTATCATCTGACACAACGTGCAGGATCATGGTAATCACTTCCAGGAAATGTGAATTATTCTAGTAAGAGTTCTTGAGCTCATCTGACGTAGATTTTGAGTACCATTCTCTCCCCAATTACAATAAGCCTAATAAAATTGCCATCAGAAGCAGATAAAAAATACAGCCCTTTAGAGGTTAGGTACATTTACCAAAGGAGATAAACTGGCATTTGTTTAACACTTGCTAGATGTACAGGACATTAAACTTTCTCCTGCTATAGGTGTGATAAAGAACTCTTAACGGGTGCAGAATACGTGTTAATATTTATACAATCAAGAAAGTTATTTTCAGCTAGTACTCCAAGAAAAGAAAGTGATCCTTTCCACAAAGACACCTTTAAAACACCCCAATCATTGCCACGGTGCCTAAAAAACACAATGGAAAGAAAAATATAAATACTTTACAGAAAGCTCGAGCTCAATTTAAAAAGAGAGACTATGAGTCACCACAAAATTGAGACTTTCTATTAACAAGCAACACTGATATTTTGAAGAGCATGGTGGAGGAAGGAAAAACCTCTTATAGAAATCAATTAATCAAAATTCAGAAACAAAGACTTCATGAGATAGTGCATAAAACTTTCTGTGATTAACAAAGAGAGTCCTGAAATAATAAACATATCTTCTAACCATGGTAGTTGGGGGCAGGATAATGTGGCGCCCTCCAAAGAGAATCCTTTTATGTTCATTAATAAGAAAAATGCAAAGTTCACCAAAATAATTATCAATAGTTTTCTATCTGATGGAAGTGACAGTGACATCATAATACCTCTATATATCCTTTATAGTCTGTCATATATATATGTATATATATATACACATATATATTATATTTTTTTAATTCCAAAAATCAAGTTCAGTCACTCAAAAAACACTTTAGTCACCTTCACAGACCCCCAAGATTAAAAAAAAAGAAAGGCTCTAGATATTGAAATATATAGGCAGTGCATGGACAGGGTGAGCACATGCTCATTATTAGAGCTGAAGTTCTTTTTTTTTTTTTTTTTAAGATTTTATTTATTTATTTAACACAGATAGAGACAGCCAGCGAGAGAGGGAACACAAGCAGGGGGAGTGGGAGAGGAAGAAGCAGGTTCACAGCGGAGGAGCCTGATGTGGGGCTCGATCCCAGAATGCCAGGATCACACCCTGAGCCGAAGGCAGACGCTTAACCGCTGTGCCACCCAGGCGCCCCTAGAGCTGAAGTTCTGATGCTCAGTGTGAACTTGTTTAGGTAAGCATGCCCTTCTTATGCAGTACCTTGCAGCGTAGGGCTCTCCGGTATGCTACAAGTAACATTGTCCTGTAGCTGGTCAGAATCAGAAGCTACAGAGCTTCAGATCATTAGTTTAGTTCTTTTTCTTCCACATCTTGCTGCCTCAGCACCTTTCCTAATTGTTAATATCTACTAAAAAGAAAATGTTGAGACCCTTTGCTCCTAAAGCTATATGTGTCTTTTACTTAGGTAGCTTGAAAGGCCACATGCTAATTAAGATAAAGTCACTTCTAGGGATCGCCTGGGTGACTCAGTCAGTTAAGCATCTGACTTTTGATTTCAGCTCAGGTCATGATCTCAGGTTCGTGGGATCAAGCCCTGCATAGGGCTCCGTGCTCAGTATGTCGTCTGCTTGAGATTCTCTCTCCCTCTCCCTCTACCCCTTCCCCCACTTGCATGCGCTTGTGTTCTCTCTCTCTCTCTCTCTCTAAATAAATCAATAAACAAAATCTTAAAAAAAAAAAAAAGATGAAAGTCATTTCCAAAGAGAAAGACTGTACTTTAACCCCAGTTAGCTATCTCTAAACTTTATGCCACTGGTCATAACATAGATGGAGTGAGATTATGAATGGATGGAAGCACATCCACAACCATTAAAGGAAAACCAACTCTTATACATGCTATATACTACTGTTAGACAAGCTGTACCATCTTTTCATCCATTACATTATATGACATTCTTTGCCAAAGACAATTAAAAGTCCTAAATATATAAGGGGCTATTATACCAAGGATGTGTTAAGCTGCCAGCCATCTGGAGAGGAGTTTAAATTTTAGCTAATGGGATTAGGGATGCTCATAATCATTGCTGTTAATATTGATGAAACATTCCTGGACTATAGATTGGTAGACAAGAAATGTTTGACCATATACTGATGTGAGATTAGGAGCGATCTAATAGGTTTCCAGGGAAGACTTACGTCTTCTCCTGGAAGTTGTTGATAGACGCCTTGCAGTCTGGTGTGGTAAAAAATCTGTCCTCCCCTCCATCAGAACAGATGATCTCATGTCTACAGGATCATTCCAAGCCTATGTCAGAGAACTAACAAGACAATACAAAGAACAGAACAAGTAAAATTTCATATCCTTTTTGAAGCCTATTACCTGCAACAACAGATTAATCTGAGCACCTGTTATAGGAATAACACAAATCATCTCACAATTAACGAGAGTGTATATTACATGCAGTTAACCTCACAGTTATTATCTTTATCATTTAATCATAATTCAAACTAGAATAAAAAAGAAGAAAAACAGACCTGGTAGTAAAACTCTTGTTATGATTGCAACATCTTTCTGTGGGGTATTGTGGATGATGGTGATAATTTTACAAGATAAAATACTATATTCGGGGAGTTCTTGGCACATGTGAGAGTGACTCCTACAATAAAGCTAATAAAGCTTTCCCTTCCCTATTTTTGATTAAATACAGGGATCTGGCTTTACTCTGTTTTGATATCACGTTTCACACACTATAAAACCTTTAACAGCAGCCCTTTTAAAGACATATTCTTACCCCCAAGCTTCTTTGCTCTCCCACTGCTTCCACATCAACTCAGATCTTTCATTGTTTCTTTTTCTTTTCCCTTTCTTTCTTTCTTTCTTTCTTTCTTTCTTTCTTTCTTTCTTTCTTTCTTTCTTTTTTTACCACTTTGGTTCAATGGCAGTTTCATCCCCTTGAAAGCACATTATATCGTTTAGAAAAACAGGTACCACGCTGGCTTCACTTCTGCAGAAATATGCTGTATTGCACTAGGCCATAAGCTCTTCAACATGACACAACGCTATGAAGTTACCTTCACTCTCACAGTTTCAAACAAACCTTTGCAACCACAGATCAAGACTTTTAAAAGTTCACTTCCTGATTTGCAGCAGCTCCCTGAATGTTTCGCAGCTTCAGACATGCTGTTGCAAAGGAACGGTGAAGCTTCTAATGTTTGAAAAGCAGCAGGGATTCAGTTCTTTAATGGAGATCATTCAAATTTGCAGTCCCAAGCTGGCAGTGCGGGGGCGTCACATTTCCCACAATCTGTTGTGAGGCCCGCAGGTGTAACAAACACTGCCACATGGCTAAATGCACACAACCGCTCCTTCTATCTGCTGCAGAGTTGAGGGTTTAATCTCCCCCTGGTTCGACTTGCTTTCTACAAATCATTTCCAGAAACGCAGTTAGAAAAATGCAGTAATAATCGAACACTCCTGCTGCTGCTTCTTCTTCTTTTTTTTTTAAATTGTGGATCTCCTGATATAGCTGACCATTTACAGGTAAACCAAGTATCATTCTCATGCATTTGGTGAGACTGTATCACATTAAACACAGACTAGAGGTCAAATCTCAGCTTCAAAAGAACACTGCAGATACACTTTCTTTTGATTCACTCTGATCTCATCTTTCCCCTCTCCTCTAAGCTCCCACAGGAGATACAAAGGCAAGGGTAGCACAGAGGCACAGACAGGATATTTAGATTCAGAAGACCAAGAACAGTAATAGCTTGGTCAGCTGCTTGCTGTGTTGTCCTGTCTTGGCCTCCTAACTTGCCAAAGCTTCTGTGTTCTTATCTGTCAAATAAGGGGGAGAGTGGGTTAGTGTAAGAAATAAATGAGATTATGTCATCTATCGATCCCAGTGAGACTGAGCCAACACTTCTTGAAGACCAATTCACTTTATGGATCAGATTAAGAGGTACAATAATAAATAAGACAGAATACTGATCCACAGTGAAAAGGACTATGTTAATCATAAGACATTATACTTCTATGAGATGTGTCTGTTGCAGCCTAAGGTGGGAGTTCAGAACTAGCTAAGTCGTCAAGAAGCAGTATTGATAATAGTATCATTTGTAATCACAGTCAATAAACCTGTAGTGGTGGAGGCACTAAAATACGAAATTTAGAGAAATTGTCTTTTGTAGTAGAGATTCTGGAAGAAAATCAGATGTGAAAAAAATATTTTCTTCTTGTTTCTATTCTGGAAGATATAAAAAACAGTTTGTGTGAGTCAAATGATCATTTCTAATGGCAGAAAATAGTTACAAAGTTATACTGTTGCTTTATTTCCAAAGCTGTTGCATACATACAAAACTGCCTAAATTTATCAAATCAATGGACAGAAATATGTCTTCAATCATAACTATCACAAGAGAATTTAAAATAATTCCATTTTTTTTCTTTCACGGTGAAGCTGTGGCTCATAAAAATTGAGGCAAAGTTATTGAATAGCATTTGGGCCCAACCCTGCGCTAGGCTTTAGAAAGAGGTGTTAAAAGTAAGTTGAAGCACAAAGTTTATTTTTAGGTAGCTTCAAATCCCCTTGAGAGAAATAAGCTTGACATCTATGAAGCAACTAAAATACTATGTTGCATAATAGGGTAACACACAGACGTGCCTGGATCGCAGGCTACAAATACTTACACAATAAAAGAATGAACATTGTAACAGAAATTCCAAAGAAGACTTCTCTGAAGGATAAATTCTATAAACAGTTCACAAACAGGGCTGATGTTTTCATCTTCTTTGTGTCTCCCTAGCACTTAGAAAAGAATCAGATCCATATACGTACTCAGTAAATGTTGAGTGGAATGAATTGTCACTCATTCAACACTTGTCAATGGAAATCATTTGCTACGAATCAGGTTAGGAAAATACCAAAACAAAGAAGTTGCAGTCCGGATGGGAAGAAAGACGCAAACAAACAATTGTGGCAAACCTCTGTCATCCTTTCAGAGTAGTGTCATGTAGGAGGCATAGCAATGGCAGGAAGGTGAGAGCAAGCACTTCTTTCCTGCGTAGTCTCTCCAAGGAGATCTGATGACATACTGTGATTTCTTCTGGAATGCAATGAGCAGAGCACTAAGGAAAAAGAAAAAAAGAAAGAAAGATAAAAGAAAAGAAAAAAGAAAAGAAAAGAAAAGAAAAGTAAAGAAAAGAAAAAAGGCGGCCCAAAAATGTGAAAAAGTAATTTTACGTTTGGGGATATAAGAAACTCAGCATGGCTGGAATATTGAACAAATTTACTATATTTCAGATAAGCTCAAATGTTTCAGTGTTCAGCAAAGTTTTCAACTTAAAAGGACAGGTAAATAAGTCAAACAAGTAAGAAAAACTTTCATGGAATAATATGGAGAAAGCATTTGAGTAGCCATGATGGGGCGCGCGAGTAGGGTGGGAGAGTGAGGTAGGTAGCAGGAAAGACCAGGCACTACCATGGCCAAGATCAGAGATTCTTTAACTCTAGGGTGTATCAGAATCACCTAGTTTAAAATGACATTGTTGGGGGGCGCCTGGGTGGCTCAGTCTTTAAGTGTCTGCCTTCAGCTCAGGGTGTGATCACCGCGTTCTGGCATCAAGTCCCTCATCAGTCTCCTCCCTTGGGAACCTGCTTCTTCCTCTCCCACTCCCCCTGCTTGTGTTCCCTCTCTTTCTGGCTGTCTCTCTGTGTCAAATAAATACATAAAATCTTAATAAAATAAAATAAAATAAAATAAAATAAAATAAAATAAAATAAAATAAAATAAAATGACATTGTTGGGCTCTCAGCCCCAGAGTTTCTGGTTCAGTAGGCCAGGGATAGGGTCCTATCATTTGCATTTCTGAGAAGTTTCCAGGTGATGCTAGTACTGTTTGTCAGGAACCACACACTGAGAACCACTGGTTTAGAAAAATAAAATTGTGTAAGCAGTGTAGGACTCGCTGATGAAAAGTTCTAAATCTTGAGATCAAGAGTGTGGCTGAGCTTATCAATATAAGTATGTCATAATGCCTTCTTAAACTCCATAGTTCTCAGATTTAAAATGTGTAAATATAAAGCAAGAATTAGTTTACATTTCAGAAACAATTGTCAAAAATATGAAAGTCCACAACTTCGAATTTTAGGGTCAATGTGGAAAACAGAAACATTTATACACTGTGAGTAGAAGAATAATCTGGGGACGCCTGGCAGGCTCAGTCAGTAGAGCATGCAACTCTTGCTCTTGGGATCATGAGTTTGAGCCCCACGTTGGGTGTAAAGATTACTTCAAAAAAATTTTTTAAAGCATAAGCTCGTTTAATGCTTTGGTGAGAGATTTGGCCATGCCTAGGAAATTTAAATATGCTCATATATTAAGATCAGAAATTCTATTCCAAGGCATAGTCCCCGAAGGAACTCTCACAATTGTGCCATTCAAGACCTGTATAAGAAAATTCATTATACTGATGTGATCATATCTATCTACCTAGATGTAACTATCATATATTATATATATTACCAAGAAAATGAAAAAAAAAACTAATTGCATATGGGACTCCACTGAATAAATTTTTAGTTAAAATGAATTAAATATGTAAACAGTAGCATGGATCAACCTCAAAACCAAAATATTAAAGAATATATATACTATGGCTTCTTATAACATGTCAAATGTGTAAAGAAATTCTGTATATTAATTGTGGATACATACACATATAGTCAGTATATAAAATTACATAGAATGGTGTATGCCAAATAGAAGAGTGATTGTGTCTGTTATCGATAGGGAATGAAATTGGAGACAAATATACAGAAGGGCTTATATTTTGTCAGTAATTATTTCTCTCCAGCTTGGTTGTAGATAAGTGTTGGATTTTTTAAAAATATTGCTATCTACATTTATATGCAAGTTAGTTTATAATTCCAAAAATAAGAAGGCCATAATGAGAATGATGCTTTAAAAATAATGATATAACAATTTGAACCTATTACACATGATGGATTGAGTGGGAGCGACAGGTTAAGTGACAGGCAATAAAGATGCCTATTGAGATTTCCTTTAGAGCCACTGGATTTCGTACTTCTATGATGTTTCTAAACAATAGTCAGCGCAGCACTCCACTTGAAGTTAACTGTCAGAGTGTTTTCTTCAACAGCTTATATGAAGTAAAGTTTATTGACCTTATTATTGATAATTAACCCCATTCAGTTAAAATTGTGTTTGCTCACGTAATAAAACTGGCAGTGCTTAATATCTTAATCAGAATGGAGAGGCAGGAGTGGTATGCAGGAGAAACTCAATCACACTTGATTCTATAAAGTTAATTGCAGTAACAAATTAAATACTATCTTTAAGCATTCAGTAATTTTCTTCCGCATAGACATGTCTGGCCAACATTGTCAAGAACTAGCTCCACTTGTACAATTAATTTTATCTTTAACTTGGGGGTTATATTAATATTCTGATAGGTGTCTTTGATGAAATAAACAATATAGGTAAGAGTCTCAAGGAAAAATAAAAAAATGTTTCAATCAAATAATTCCTCAGGTGTCGTTTTTCAGGTGTTACTGCTCTTATGTCATATTAGTCTTATTGTTTCTACTTCTTAATGGCTTTTGTGTATTTCTAGTCACATGAAGATTGGTGAGTATTATGTAACGAATGATCACAATTCAGTGATTTAAGCCTGGACAGCCATTAGTGAAGAATGAAATCAAACAGAGGCAACATTCTTGAGTAATTCTTGGTTTGTATTCTGGATTATGTCACTGAGACTCTCACCCACATCACCTTTTCCATGTTAAGCCTACTTCCACATTAGAGAAAACAACTTTCTCTTCTTATTAGCTATTGCTGAGGTGGAGAGTGGTGTAATTTTTATTTCAAGCTTATTGAATAGAGCACTGGAAAAAGCAAATTTTGTGTTACATAATGTCCTGTAATGCACTTAACATCTAACATAAGTTACCTGGGAAGCATAGCTCTTTGAGAGTGATTGCAGAGTTGCTTCCCTATTTGAATTTCCTGTATGTTTTCCCAGAAAAACAAACAAACAAACACCAAAACTCTAATGTGGTGGTAATACATACCAAAGAAATTTTGTGGTGACTGACAGCTAGTGAATGCTTGAAAACTCTTCTTTAATGTGACCAAGTGAAGTACACTTAAGATGTTATGAAAAAATTATGATGATGACAACGGCAATGGTTTGAATGGTAGCATGAATCACTAGCCTTGATAACTGGGTCTCTTGGCCAAATTAAAGGCAGATTGAAGTACAGACTTTAACTCCACCAATTGTTTAATTATCTATATTTTGAAAAACAAATAATTTAAATAGCTGTAGATGAATAATGAGAAGCAAATCGTCATATGAGGCAGCATAATATGGAGGTAAAGAGCATGGACATGGGGACCAAACCCCTTGGGTTCAAACCCTGGTTCTGCCACTTAGGCTGGTGACCTCACGTGTGTGACATAGCCTTCTCATGCCTCAGGATCCTCACATGGAGATACGAGAATAATTATAGCACCTACCAAATAGGTTGGATTTAAGGACTAAATGATGCAATGTCTGAAACTACATTGAAATAGCGTTGATAGTAATAACCAAATAGTTATTTGTTAAATAAGTAAGTTAACAGTTAATATAAACAGCCAGTGTGGCTAAAACCACTGTTGAGATTATGAGTCCTGTTGTTGAGCTGGTTCTTGAAGTCTCCATATTTGTTTGTCATTTCCTTTCATGACTCCCTTCTATTTCCCACTTCTCCAAATTTGGATGTAAACTCTACAGATTAATAATAGAGGGAATTAGAAGGTAAATACAATATAGCTGACTATTTCTTTCCTGACAATTATTCCAACACTAATTTATAGGAAGTATAATAAATAAGCTACGGTTCTTAATCATAAAATATGTAATCGGTCGGTATATAAACATTTCTTATTATGAGGGATCACTAGTCACTCACTTATTTTTTTTAAACAAATGAGTCATTAAAATTGTACTCTTTACCAAAGTTATCCCTTCTGTCCATAAAAGTTTATCAGATTGTTAATTCTATACACCTCCTTATCCTTGGGATAGTAAGGGGAATTGTACAGTCTATCACATAGAATGGCCCGTATGCTGCTGAGTTTATGCTCAGCATAAACGTTCCCATGACATCATGGATACCTCACTGTAAACTAGGTCTTGACTCTTAGAATTTGCAAAAATGGCATCTGATAGTTTCTCCCATGATTTCTTCAGCTTCCCCACGGACACATTATAAGAACTAATAGGGATTCAGCTACACTTGTGTGTTAATTACTGTCCAAAGTATTTCATATATATTAAACAATGTTTATCTTCACAAAAACCTTTTGAAATTCTATTATTATTCTAACTTTACTGATGAGAGAATCGTGACAAAGAACAAGTCAAGCAACTTGGTCAAAATCATGAAGAAAGTGGCAGACCTGGTGTTTTAACCCAGGCAGTTCAACTTCAGAAAGCGTGCTTTTCACCATTACAATATACAGTCTCTCCCACATCTCATGCATAGCATGTAAGATGCAAACAACAGCAGTTAGCTTCTGAAGTGATTGCACCAAAGTCCATCTTTGGGAGCTGGTATGGGAGGTGTTGGGTGAAGGTAGGTGTATACAATTATTAATACCACTAACATCGTAATGATACAGGAATTCAAATTTGTAAACGATGTATTTTGTTTTTAATGTAAAATAGTAAATCAGGCTTGGAAAAAAGTAGGTAAACGTACTTAGATGTTATTTTCATTCAGTATCTTTTAAATCTCGTATTATTGATCTCTAAGATATGCCCACTTTTAACAGCCTAATTTTATTACTTTAAAGACCTGAAGATATACACTTTATTGCATTACCAATCAATATTAAAAGCCATAAAAGTGTTTTCTTTAAATTAGTAAATTAGGCAGATAACTATAATATAAAACATCTGTTTGACAGAATGTGGTTCATGAGCTTTTTTTTTAACTTTTTAGAAATATCTTTATTACAAGTTTTCTTTTTCTTTTTTTTTTTTTTAAAGATTTTATTTATTTATTTGACAGAGATAGTGACAGCCAGCGAGAGAGGAACACAAGCAGGGGAAGTGGGAGAGGAAGAAGCAGGCTCATAGCGGAGGAGCCTGATGTGGGGCTCGATCCCATAACGCTGGGATCACGCCCTGAGCCGAAGGCAGACGCCCAACCGCTGTGCCACCCAGGCGCCCTATTACAAGTTTTCTTAAACACTTCACTGCCTGCATTAGAGAGTGGGTATCACCTATAAGCTTCCATTACCAAGTAGCTGCCAATATGTCTTTTCTTCTAGGCTTTGCTCTTTCTTCAGTCTTGACTCATGTCTAAGTATTTCATAGCAAAATTATGAAGATTTCTTATAATAACTTACCCTTGTTCTTATGAAGAACTTTGTTATATGAACAAAATATATTACTATTTTGAAATACTCCAAATATATTTCATACAAAGTTTTAAGAAACATTACCATTTTCCTTTTTTCTTTTTTTGTGAGATGTGATTTTAAAGCTATCTGATTTTAAAATTGGGAATGACCACAATTACTTAATCCAATCCCCTTACTTTTTAAATTCAGCAAACTGAGTTCCAAATGGATTATTTTTCATTGCTGTTATCTTGGTTTGTGATACAAATGAAAGACTTGACAGAAGGATGTCTTTTTATGTTCACAACTGGCTGAGTTTTCTACTCTGGTATTTGAAAAGAAATCATGAGTCTATCCCATAATGAAATATATAATTGTATAATCTCTAAAAGTTAAAATAAAAGCATGCTTTGGAATAAGATGAAAACAATTTGGACTAATCGAAGTTGTCCCGGTAGTCTTGGGAATAGCTCAGAGAATTTAATCTTGAATTATCTCAGGGCAGATACTGCTCTGTGGTAGTAAACACTGTTCTTGTATACTGCAAAACAGTATCTATTGAATATTTCTCATATGAAATATACAACCAGAGGGTGAATCATTCATGTTACTGAAAACACGTAAACATGTTATTTCATTTGATATTTTGAGATACTGCTTTTTTAATTTTTTAAAAAGTCCTTTTTGTTTATGAAAATAAAACATATCATTAAGAACTTTTTAAAAACAAGCTTTTAACATGTGTTCTGTTTTTATGGAATTTAAACTGCTATTGAGGAAATATCCAGAATAAATAAGGTTCCATAATAATATATCTCCTATGTCTGCACTTAGGCATTCTGGAAAATATTTAAAGAGAGATTACAATGACAATTTTTTATTTTTGGCTTTGTAGGATATGTAACTTACAGTGAAGTCATATAAAAATATGAAGAAGATATTTTATTTGAACACCACCAATTAAGTAAAAGTAAAACAAAATATTTTAGTAGGATTGTACCTTGTTTTTTACTAATGTTTTTAATAGACACTTCAAATCTTTGAGTTCTTAACTAAAAAATATGGTAGATATCATGTTTTTTTTTAATTTTTATTTTGTTATATTAATCACCATACAGTACAACCCCAGTTGTTGATGCAATGTTCCATGATTCATTATTTGCATATAACACCAAGTGCATCATGCAATATGTGCCCTCCTAATACCCATCACCGGCCTATCCCAGTCCCCCACCCCCCTCCCCTCTGAAGCCCTCAGTTTGTTTCCCAGAGTCCACAGTCTCTCATGGTTCATTCCCCCTTCTGATTACCACCCTCCTTCATTTTTCTCTTCCTTCTCCTACTGATCTCCCTGCTATTCCTTATGTTCCACAAATGAGTGAAACCATATGATAATTGTCTTTCTCTGCTTGACTTATTTCACTTAGCATAATCTCCTCCAGTCCCGTCCATGTTGCTGCAAATGTTGGGTAATCATTCTTTCTGATGGCTGAGTATAATCCGTTGTATATATGGACCACATCTTCTTTATCCATTCTTCTATTGAAGGGCATCTCAGTTCCTTCCACAGTTTGGCTATTGTTGATAATGCTGCTCTGAACATTGGGGTGCATATGGCCCTTCTCTTCACTATGTCTGTACCTTTCGGGTAAATTCCCAGTAGTGCAATTGCTGGGTCATAGGGTAGCCCTATTTTTAACTTTTTGAGGGAACGCCACACTGTTTTCCAAAGTGACTGTACCAACTTGCATTCCCACCAACAGTGTAAGAGCGTTTCCCTTTCTCCACATCCTCTCCAACATTTGTTGTTTCTTACCTTGTCAATTTTAGACAGTGAATCTATTATGTAGAAAGTAACCACAGTAAAAATGAAATGACCTGTTTCTTATCTTTTATCAGCTAAATGGTATTATATGTGCAATCTCTATGTGGTAAAGTGTTATGCCTTATAAGGATAATTCAATTTCCTTTATTATAGAAGCTAAATGAACATAAAATGTTAAACTGAATTTTTTTCATTCCTGGAGATGAAAGATCATTAGATACTATGTTTGTTTATTTTTTAAGATTATATTTATTTATTTGAGAGAGAGAGCACGTGGGGGATGCAGCATAGGGAAGGGAGAGAATCTCAAGCAGACTCCCTGCTGAGCATGGAGCTCGACTTGGAGCTCAATCTCAGGACCCTGCGATTATGACCTGAGCCAGAATCAAGGGTGGGATGCTTAACTAACTGAGCCACTCACCCTCCCCTATGCTTGTTTATTTTTCCAGTAAATATGGCTTGAGTGACTAGAAAGACTATAACATGCTTGTTACTTACATAAATATTTTAAAGGGGTACCTTTTCCTAATAAGGAAACATACTTTTGTACAAGAGACAGTCTTGTGAAATCTCTGCAAGAAGAGAGTGCAAGATTTCGGGTCGTTTATCTGGGAAACATCAATAATGATGAAAAAACCTCAGTTGCAGGTGTGTATGAATTCTTTAGAAATTTTTAAAGTATACACTTCAAGAACTTAGCACACTTGGATTGGGGATGTAAAACCTGAAGTATTCAAATATGTAATATCCAGTTGGTGAGAAGCTCAAATAATTGTCGTGATGGCCGCAATGATCTCAGAATGTAGTCGTGATCACTTCATTCGGAGAGGAACATAGATTTTTCAGGAAGTTTAAGCTTAATGGCTGATAGGACAGTTACTTCATGTGAGATGTGTCACACTTAGCCCGGAGAACAGGAAGCACTCATAGAATGAATGAAAAGAGAAATATTAGGTGAGTAATACAGGGACTGTTAATGCCCATTTCTTTGTAAATGTTTTTCCTTCCTACGTTTCTCACTAGTGGGTATGGCTCATCCCTCATCATACCATTAATGTGCCGCATTAGCCTCTCTATCACAAAAATGTTTGGGATTTGGAGAATTTCACATTTAAAATCTAGCCAGTATGTTTATCATCATACACTAAGTCACAATCCAGTCCTTGTCTTTTTTAGTTATTGTGAAAGCTCCGATGAATAGAATAATGGTTTTATCTTCTCTTATTAAACTGGCAGGCGGGTATATTATACTCAGTGTACACTATGAATAATGCCATTTATCGTTTCACTTTCAACAATAATGTTGAAACCAAGTGCATTAATTCATGAGAATTGAGTAAGACAATTATGACTGAATTGTTTTTCAATATGATAGAAGGAACATGTCCTAGAACAGGCAGCTTTAGTCTAAATTCCAGGTATTTTCATGTAAAATGATCTTCTGATTCCCGTTTTTTTTTTTTTCTATTGTAGGATATAGCCTGTCATTTTGTTTTTTTAATCTAGTAGTAACACTACTCCTGTTCTAGTAATAGAACACTAATTCTGCTTTACATGCGGTGTTGTTGGGAATATCTTCTCCAAGACTGTATATCTGATTGGCACTGCCAAACAGAGATCACTTTCCCTAGCCAAGGTGTGGTCGAGTTATCTCTCTTGGGAATATGAACTTTGAGCCAAATGTAGACGCAAGAACGATCATGTTGTTCCAATGAGCTTATCCAGTGGCTCCTGCTGCTAAGATCTCAAGAGCCATTGTAGCTCCTATCCTCTCCAAAACCTAGTTCTTCAACTTTTTCTTTTATTTTGTGACATAATCTATTTCCTTCCAGTAATTTCCTTTTTGCTGAATTTAGCCAGAGTCGATTTACTTTGCTTTCAAACAACAAAATTTAACTTTCATCACTATTACACTCATTCATTACCACCCCCATTTGTTATTCTTTCATTAATTCACTCATTCATCTAATAAATATACATTGTGGAGCCAATGTCTGAAATGCAATTAGGAAAACATACTTTCTCCCTTAAGGAATTTGACATCTGATGAGACAGTCTAGACCAGATAGTAAATTTTTTAGGCTTTGTGGGCCATATTATCTCTGTTGCAGCTACTCTGAAAGTGTAGTATACAAGCAGTAATAGACAATATGTAAATGAAATGGAGTGGATGTGTTATAATAAAACTTTATTTAAAGACACTGAAATGACATGCATATTTCATAAAATTTTTATATTCTTGAAATATTTTTAAAATTTTTTAACTAAAAAAATTAAACATTCTTAGCTTGTGAGACATACAGGAAAAGACGGTGTACTGCATTTTGCTGATTCCTGAGATGCACAGAAAGAGAAAACAGTTACTTGTAAGCAGTAGAGTTAAGTAATTGAGTAAGGAGGACTGTTTTAGTAGTAAATATGAGGTAGCATGGAGTAGTAGAGGTATGACTATAACCAGCATTTGAAGGAAGAAAAAAATGGGGGAAGCCTTCTAAAGGAATTGCATTAAGCTATGCCTTGAGAGTAGAGTAAGAATAAGCTCACAAAAGAGGAAACAATAGAGTGTTCAAATCAGGGGGAGCAGCAATTATGAACGCTCACAGGAAAGGCAAAGAATTGCAACCTAACATGCTGGGCAAATGTCCTGGAGAGTGTGAGATAAGGAAGTAGTTGGACGAGAGGGCTGGAAAGTAAAGCTAGAGTCTTAAGAATGACCTTGCACTCAGCTTTCCTGTAGAGCTCCTGAGCATGTACTTATGGCATAAGCAAAAAGAGGTAATTCCAGAGTGACTGGTAGGGGAAGACAACCTTTGAAGGACAGCTATTAAGAATTAGTCATTATAGGGGCACCTAGGTGGCTCAGAAATCAAGAAACCAACTCTTGATTTCAGCTCAGGTCATGATCTTAGGGTCTTGAGATCAAGCCCTGTGTAGGAGTCTGCACTCAGCAGGGAATATGCTGGAGATTCTCTCTTTCTCTCTTCCACTCCCAGCCTGCTTGTGCATACTCACTCTTTTTCTAAAATAAATAAATAAATCTTAAAAAAATAAAAAAGGATTAGTCATTGTAAGGTCAAAGGCATGTTGTTATATTTCCTTACATTTTATGTTTTCATTTTGTGGGCTATTTATTTTAAATTCTTATAGGAAAGGACGTAAAACAATTTTCAGTTGCTCCAAAATTTTAATTTGGACCACTTTGTAACTACTTTAAATGTTTTGGATTTCAATTTAAGAGCAATGGGGAATCACTGTAAGAAAGCCTTTAAGCAGGAAAAACATGATATGATCTTTATTTTTGAAACACAACTCTGGTTTTCATATGGATACGACTTAAGGGACTGTGACCTTCCAGTAGAGAGATCATGATGGTCGAAACTAAAGGAGTGACGATGGAAACGGAGAGAAATGGATCCATATCTGGTGTATTAAATAGAGATTAGAAAACACGTAGGAACTCGCTGATAAGAAGAGTGATTGTGAGGATAGAGGCAGGAATGACTGCTGGGTTTCTGACCGGCACGAACTCTGTGGACATCTTCACTACGTAGTGAATGTAAGAGGAAGGAAAGCAGATTTTGCAGGGAAAAGAGTTTGGATTTGACATATTGAGGCTCGTGTGCTTTTAGACTTCCAGAGAAAGATAACAAGTAGGTTGTTGGATGTACCCGAAAAGAGATCTGGATTACTGCATTTGCTGTATAACACGGTGTTTTGGAAATTTACTATAATTAAATTTGCTAAACTCATAAAATGTGTCAGGCATTTTGCTGAAATCTTTGCATGGATTTTTCATTAATCTTCACAAAATTTACAGACTTACGATTCTTATTACTGTTATTATTACTACTACTTTATTAGTGAGAAACTGAAGGTATTATAGGTTATGTAACTTGCAAAAATTATTGAAGTTAGAAGTAGATGGCAAAGGTGTGATTTGGGCATTGGATTTGTTAGTTTCAAGAAGCAACACTCTTAGTTACTATGCTGATTCAAACAAGTGTAATGGGAGAAATGGTTTCTTTCCAGGTTGAAGTAAGTAATTCAAGGAAGAGAAGTCAGGCAAGATCTTCTTATTTCAGGAAGACAATTAGAAAAATAATCGTGATTCAGTTTGCCAAGTGTTTTAAACATTTCCAGTAAGTGATACAAATAGTAGAATGATTGATTATAAATGTTATTCCTGTAAATCTACCTAAAGTTTATCAATTTAGATTCTGTGAAATTTCAATGTACTTGTGGGTCCTTTTACACGTTGTTCAGGAATTTGCCCAAATTAGCTGGTATTACCTAATAGACTTTCTCAACAGAAATCATGACTGGTAATAGTTCTTTTGATCATTATGGGCACCTAATTCAACACCAGTAGTTAATACTAAGTGTAGCAAGTATATGACATAATGATGATGCAGTACATATAATGATTATGTTCTCTTGGGTTAGCATGGCAGATCAGCTTAGACCGAGATTTTCCTACAGAAACAAGAACATGTATTTAAACATAGCAAGAGGAAAATAACCATCTCTCTTTTTTTGCCATCAAAATTGAAATAGAATGTGTTGGATGTTAAGAACTACGTTAATGTATAAATTATTCAGAATACACTCATCTCCCCTTTCTGCCCACTCATATAAGTTATAATGCAGTAATAGCCATCATTTATTAGAGATGTGATGCCCATAAAAGCTCCCCGTCCTCTTCTCTCTGTAGACACTTTAGAATGATCCATGCCATTAGGTAATGGGTAGCTTTCTTTGTTGTATAGGTTTTACACAGTGAATCATATGACTAAGTAGAGAACTGCACACCTCAATTTGGACTAATGTATAAAGTAGCTATTGGAACTAAAAATCAAATGTGAGGTTCCTTCTCCATCAAAGAAAAAAAAAATACCAATTTAACAAATGAAGAGAATCATAACTTCCTTCTATGTCAGGGTTTCTCAATTTTGAAATATTTTGGGCTGAGCAATTCTTTGTTACGGAAGACTCTAACAAGATTAAATAGCATCTCTGGACTCCACTCACTAGATTCCAGTAGCCCCTGCTCCATGTGGCCATCAAAAAATGTCTCCAGACATTGCCAAACATCCCCCATGGGGCAAAATTGTTCCTGGCTAAGAATGCCTGCTTGATATAAAATGTCCTAAATCATTAGAGTGCCTGTAATGTACTTACTTTATACTTGTGCCTCATTTATTAACATTATCTAATGAAATCAAAAGAACACATAGAATATTTATGGGACATATTTTGTAGGTGAATAGGACGGAATTAGTGAGTATAAGATATAACAACTCTATCAGGCTAGATTGAGATACTGGGAATTCTGTCACATGAAATTTTGATAGGTGCATTTGGCTTAATACCATTACTTTTGGGAATTTTTTTATTCTGCAGGAAAATTAATCTTCAAGTGTATAAGGTGAGAGGATACATGTATGAGCGGTGAGGGAACAATAAAAGTAAAGGAACAGAAATTTAACAGAAGTTTCAAAGAATTACAGTGCAAAGGAAAAAGGAAAATAATTGGAAGTTGGAGAATGCAATTCTCAGAGCTCTTTTCTCAAGAAACAATGGTCTCTGAGCTCATGTCAGAGAAAGTTTAAGTCACGTGGTGGAACTGAATGTTTCGGTTTTGCACACATTGATTGTTCTATTCTTTACCAGACAGGAAAATTACGCAATCTTGTTGAACAATTAGAATACTCTGAATGAAGCAGTAAAACTTTACTTAAATAAGACAAATTGCCTAACATGGGAGACAATTTTAATTCAAAATGTAAAAAACTCTCTGCAAAAACTATGTACCACGAAAACCACCTCAAATTCTGCATAGATTGGTGTGTTTTTGTGTGTGTGTGATTTAAGAGAGGAGTTGAAATAATGTAATCATGATTTTTATCAGACTGGAAATAAAACTGATATCACAGTTTTAAATCCTCAAATGAATGTCTGCATTTCAAGGAACTCAAATGCAGTGGATATAGGAGATCATTGTGTTGAATTATTTATTAAAGGCATATTAATTTCAAACATGCTTTTACTTGTGCCCCAAAGTTTTCCATGATGGTTTTGGAACAACTGAAAAGAACTTTTACCAGAGTGTGATTTAATCTTCATTATTAAAAGCCACTCACAAAGGCACTTTTGTAGATTGCAGTAAATTCAGTTCTAAAATTGGAGATAGACAACATCCCGTGAGCAAGGAATAAGCCAGACACATTCATTACTTCACTTGTACCTTCATAAAATGTCTATTACTTTTTAATTGTATCTTTGTATATTATTTTGATTTTACTTTAAAGATTGTATATGAAAAGATAAAGTTAATAAATAATAGCCTACCATTTTAGTATTATATACTCATAATTATGGCATAAAGAACACTTTTATATGTCATCTGCTGTAACTCTCCTCAGTTACCTTACCAGACTAGCAGCAAAAAAATTTGTTGCAATTTTGAAGATGCAAAATGTTAGGCTTAGCTGTATGGAATGGTCACTTTGAGTTCATAATAAGAAGAATTTGAGGCTAGAATCCAAAGCAAGTAAGCAATGTCTTGAAAGTACACAGAAATTTACAGATAAAGTTACACAAAGGTTAGTGTAGCTCTACTTTGGCCTTAGCAAGCTTTACAAAGCCTGTTTCAGGTAAGTTTCATGATACTATATGCCTGCCGTGTTTAAACTTCTGTCTATGCTTTCCAGCACACTTTTGCTTTTATATAAAATGTCTGCTGTCCTCGCTGACCTTATTTGTCTACTCACCTTTCCAGACATACATAGATTTCAGGATCACTATAAACATTTTTGAATAATAGTTTAGAAATATCTTTCCACTCACTTCCTAGAGCTTCTAGAGTCATTACATTTGATATGCACCTAATTACATTGTATACTGTGTTCTTTTCTGTCAGTTTAAGTCTGTTTTTCTTATCTCTTCAACTGTATTGTAATTTACTTATTTATTTTTAAATAACTGTATTGTAATTTGTTTGGAAAGGGGATACATATGTCCATCATAATTCTATGTCTCAGAGTGAGTTGAATCTTATATATATATGATATATATATATATTAATTTTATACTGGTTTTTAGTTCTATATTAATATTTTGATGATAAAATTCTATGTTCATCAGTTATTTATTGACATAAATTATTTTAAGCCTTGTGGGCTGGCTACTTTTGCTACTCCTATTAACCTCATTTTGGTGATAGCTTATATATATGCATACACTTACTCTCTTGTCTCTTTTTCTTTCTTCCTCTCTCTCTCTGTCACACACACACACACACACACACACACACACATGCACACACACAGAAATATCATGCCCCAAGTCCCTGTCCTCAGGAACTTGTTTTCTTGTCATTGGCCATAGGATCACTATTCTTTCGTCTTAATTAATAAGTTACATTTCAATGGAAATCATGCCTTGAGCATGTTTATGAAATATGTGTCTTAGGAGGATTTAAAAATTATGATAATGAAAATAATTTTGGATATTTCAGAAGTAAGATGCAGAAACTATTTTTGTCTGGCAAGTCTTTGCTTACCACCAAACTGTACTACATTATTGTTTCAACTTCAGTGTCTAGAACACACTTTCTGGGTTAAAGTTGGAATATATATGTGTATGCGTATATGTATGTATATATATGTATATATATATTTTTTTCAATATACCCCAACAAAATTCTGAAGAAAATATAGGGATCTTTTTCTGATTTTCAAAGCACAAGATTATATATGCTCATAAATAATGCACAAGTTAATTTCTAACTACCTAGATAATGATATATATGACACTTGGGGTTTTATTCAGAAGATTGCCTGTCACTTTCCAGAAATGATAATTACTATTACTACTAATAAAATAATACATTCTCATTTATTGTGTCCTTTCAGGGGATATAACACTATTTGTAGAAAGAAGCAAATTAAAGACGATCTTGTTCTACTTTATATTATAAACAGCTTTCCTAATAAAATAATATGTAAATAATATTTAAATGAACATAAATAAAAGATTCATTTTTTAAAAAATTTATTGACTTTTACCTTGGTCTCTAACTTATATATAACTTTTTAACCATAAGTCGTTCTATTTATGGAAATGAAAAAACATATTTCAAATTTTATATGAATGATTTCTTTTTGAATTGCTACAGTAACATATACTCATAAAATAACTAGATGCAAATACACATTCATATAAATAAACTACTGTTTAGATGAATAAATGGGGATAAGGAACAAATTTTCCTTAAAGAACAGTCCCAAATTTTATACTTATATACTTATAGACTTATACTTATTTTATACTCATATACTTATATATATGCATATATATATATATATATGTATATGTATATACTCATCTATAATAGAACCCAGACATAGATCCATATAAATATAGTCAACTGATCATTGACAAAGGAGCAAAGGCAATACGATGGAGAAAAAATAATCTTTTCAACAAATGATGCTGGAACAACTGGACATCCACATGCAAAAAAATAATAATTTTATACTTGGAGTTACAAACCAGTAGTTCTTTGCTTATCGTGTTGCTAAAATTATCCCAGTTTTGGTTGTTGAGAGCTTTTACAAATTGACTGCTATGCTGTTCAACATACCCCCATACATTTTTTTAGCTGTTTTGTTTTTTCTCTTTTGTTTGTTTGTTTGTTTGTTTTTACTTTCTGGCACTACCTGCATGATGTGCCTTAGTGTTAGAACCAACCATTTCTTCAAGGAGACCCAATTTCTTTCATTGGAAAATGGTACCTCTTGCCTTTTGAACATTGGTAAAAATTATTTTTATTTTTTTTAAGATTTTATATTTAAGTAATCTCTATACCCAACATGTGGCTTGAACTCACAACCCAAGATCAAGAGTTGTGTGCTTTACCAACTAAGCCAGCCAGGTGTCTCTGAACATTAATAAAAATTATTAAATTATTACAAAATTAAAATTATTTCAGAATTCCAGTATTATAGAACAAACCTAAAATTATTACAGAATTTTTTATTTTAAATCAACAGGCTACCTGTACTTGGAAGTTAGACAAATGAGATTAGTTGTGCTAGGTGCTGTTCTACCAGTCCCAGACATCACTGATTATTCAGATATATTCTTGAGAAGTGAGTAAGCACTCAGAGACTAGACATTGTCTTTTGAGGCCCAAATCTTAGCTTTGTGACTTATTTTGGCAAATTATTTAACTTCTCTTTTCCTCAGCTCCTCATCTGCAAAATGGAGATAATGTCTCTATTATAGGGTTACTGTGAGAATTAATTGAGACAGACCAAGAACAGTGCTTAGTACAGAGTAAATGTCTCACAAATGTCATTATTGTTGTTACTGAATCTTTACAAATAAATGTTATTTCTCCTGTGCCTGACACCCATTATATTTTTTATTTATTTGGGAAAGAAACAATACTTTTCAAACCTAATACTCTCTCCAGTTGTATCTTGTGATTATGTTTAGTTTTTTAAATAGTATTTATGCTTCGAATGAGTTCCCCATTCAGCAAGCAGCACTATGAGTTTCCTGCAAAGTCATAAAATCAGTGGTGTCTTATTTTCACAGGGCTCCTGATTAGGCTTACTTTACCTGCAGGGAATCATGGCTCTCCCAGTGCATTGGCTTCTCTTTGTTGAGTCAACTGACTGCCAGAGCCTTCTGTCGCAGTTCAGAGCAGTTGAGGAGCTCAAAATGGCAGATTTAGCATTCTGGTCCCTTGTATTTGATGATTTTTTTTATTTCTATAATTATGGCCTTTCCCCCCTGATAATTTATTCTCTATTGATACCAATTACAAGAAATTTTTGTTTTCTTATAGATTTAATTCATTTACATCAGAAATTTTCTATCAACAGCCCACCTGCTATTCACATAAAATTGTAGTGTTACATCTCATCTTGAATTAATGCCATGTGGTCTATGATAGAATGGGCAGCATGCTGATAGAGTCATGTTTTTAAAATGGGCAAGTGCCTACAAGCTGTGATACTTCCAAATTCCAGGATATGCCTGACATGGAGCCAAGCTATGTTGGGTTCTGTAATTTAACAACTGTTATGTGAATGCAGTGAATTTTTCATTTTAGGGCTTCTCAAGTACACAGATATATGTATACAAGTGTGTGTTTATATTTCTATAAACATTGTAAGCAACTGAAAATGAACATTTAACCTTTTAAGTTTTAAGTTCTATATAAAAGCTGTGGGAAATAGTATTTTTATAATGACCTCATCACAATTATGTTTTAATGACCATGGTATTACTTTTCTATTGCTGCATAACAAATTACTTCAAATAATGCTTAAGACATACATTTATTATCATGCAGTTTGCATGAGTCAGGAGTCTGGGCATCTTAGCTGGGTTCTCTTCTCAAATGTTGCAAGGATGAATGAACGTGTTGGCCAGTGGTTACATCCTCATTTGAAACTTGGGGTCTTCTTCTAATCTTATTCAAGTTACTGGCACAGTCGATTCCTTGTATTTGTAGGACTGATGCCCTCAGCTTCTAGAAGCTGTCTTCTATACTGGCGGTTAAAAAAGTGCCTTTTGCTTCTTCAAGCAACATCTCTGTTGCTTCAGTTCTCTTATAAAATGCCCGGGTTCTCTTTTAAAGAGCTCACGTGGTTAGGTCATATGCACCCAGGATAATCTTCTTTCGATTAGAGACCTTAATTATATTTTTAAAAATATCTTTACTTTCTGTCATATTCTACTGGTTAAAATAAGGAAAAGATAGAGAATATCTACCAAAAATCTACAGCTAACACCATACTTACTGGTGACAAATTCAAAGCTTTCCTGCTCAGATCGGATACAAGACGAGGATGTCCCCTCTCACCACTACTTTTCAATATTGTACTGGAAGTTCTAGCTAAAGCAATAAGATGATAAAGGAAAAAGATACAGATTGGGAAAGCTGAAACAAAACTCCTTTTGTTTGCAGATGACATGATCATCTATGTAGAGCTGAAAGAATTGACAAAAGAAATTCTGGGAATTAATAAGTGATTATAGTAAGGTTGCAATACACAAGGTTAATATGCAAAAGTCAATCACTTTCCTATATACCAGGAATGAACACATGGAATTTGAAATTAAAAATACAATACTATTTATATTAGCAACCAAAAACCTCAAAATACTTAGGTATAAATCCAACAACATACATATGTGATCTATATGAGGAAAACTATCATACTCTGATGAACAAAATCAAAGAACTAAATGGATGTAGAGATGTTCCATATTCATAGATAGAAAGACTCAATATTGTCAAGATGTCAGTTATTCCCAAATTGATTTATAGATTCAAAGCAATCCCAATCAAAATGCCAGCAAGTTTTTTTTGTGTGGATATTGACTAAATGATTATAAGGTTTATATGAGAAAAAAAAAAGATCTCGGATAGCTAACACAATTGTAGAAGAACACGACTGGAAGACTGACTATCTCAATTCAGGACTTAAAATAAAGCTATGAAAATCAAGACAGTATGGTATTAGTGAAAGAATAGACAGAACAATGTAAGAGAATAGAGAGCCCAGATACAGACCCACATAAAGTAGCCAACTGATCTTTGACAAAGCAAACAGGGCAATAAAAGGGAACAAAGTCTTTTAACAAATGGTCCTGGAACAAGTGAATATCCACATGCAAAAAATGAATCTAGACACAGACTTTATACACAAACACCAACTCAAAGTCAATCATAGACCTAGATACAAAACTCTAAAACTCCTAGAAGATAACAGGAGAAAACCTAGATAACCTTGGGGTGTGGCTATGACTATTCAGATATAGCACCACAGGCAAGGTCCATGAAAGAAAGAATTAATAAGCTGGACTTCATTAAAATGAAAAAAGTCTACTCTGTGAAAGACGATGTTAAGAGAATGAGAAGTCAAGCCACAAAGTAGGAGAAAATATCTGCCAAAGACATATCTGATAAAGGAAGGACTGTTATCCAAACTGCACAAAGAATTTTTAAACCTCAATAATAAGAAAACAAACAACACAGATAAAAAATGGGCAAGAGACCTAAATAGACACCTCCAAAGAAGACATACAGAGGGCAAATAAGCATATATGAAAAGATGCTCCACATCATATGTCATTAGGGAAATGCGAACGAAAACAGCAGTGAGATACCAATACACACCTATCAGAACGACCAAAATCCAGAACACTGACAACACGAAATGCTGTAAAGATGTGGAACAAAAGGAACCCTCATTCATTGCCGATAGGAATACAAAGTGGTACAGCCCCTTTGGAAGACAGTTTGGCAGTTTTCTTATAAAACTAAACATACTTTTACCATATGATCCAGCGATCACAGTCCTTGGTTAGTTTATCCAAAGGGGATGAAAGCTTACATCCACACAACCCCGGTAAACAGATGTTTATAGCAGCTTTATTCATAATTGCCAAACCTTGGAAGCAACCAAGATGACCTTCAGTGGGTGAATGGATAAATAAACTCTGTTACATCCAGACAATGGAATATTATTCAACACTAAAAAAAGTAACCTATCAAGCATGAAAAGAAATGGAAGAAACTGAAATACCTATTACTAAGTGAAGTAAACCAGTGTGAAAAGGGTATATACTGTAGGTTTCCAACCATAATACAGTCTGGAAAAGGCAAAGCTACAGAAACAGAAAGAAGGTCAGTAGTTGTCAGAGGTTGGGGTTGAGATCAGAGGCATGAATTGGTGGAACACAGAGGACGTTTTAGGGTAGTGAAAATAGTCTTCTAGTTATCATTATACATTTGTTTAACCAACACAGTGAATCCTATGCAAAATATGGACTTTTTGTGATAATGATATGTCATCGGTTTTAACAAATGTATCACTCTAGTGAGGGATGTTGTTAATGGGGGCTGTTATATATGTGTGAAAGCACAGGGTAGATGATAAATCTCTGCAATTTTTCCTCAATTTTTCTGTGAACCTGAAACTCCAAAAAAAATAAAATCTTAGTGAAAAAACAAAGCAAAATGTTTGTCTGCATTCAAGTAGGGATTACACGAAGGTGTTCCAGGGACAAAAATCATGAGTCGTGGAACAAGTGATCTTGGATTCTGCCTACTTGTACAAATTCATACAACCTAACGGACCTCCCTTTTTGTGCCTTACTTTATCTACCTGTCATGCAAAACCACCCTGTTCACTCTGCGGATCTACTTTCTATAGTGGGGCAGGACAAAACCAGCTGAAAACTAGTTTCTCCTAAAAAGAAATACAAGCTCTGAGTACTCAATATTTTTTTCCAGTCTAAATTTTCTATTCCCATCACAGAATTCATTGAAGTCAAATATATATAATGATACTATATCCAAAATATTCTATAATGATGATTGAATAAATATCCACATTCACTTTTCATAATCTAAATGTTACTTGCCAGTTTCTTCACACAATGAGCTAAGAAATACAAAGAAAAAAATGTGCCTTATTTGGCATTTTAAAAAAATTAATAATATATAAATTGGTTTGTTAAAACAGATTTTGATCCTAGTAATATATGTTCTTAGAAAGCAAAGTAGTTAACCTTCTTAACTTGAGAGTATCAAGATACTATGGAAAGTCATCTTTTAAAAGTGCAGGAACTCTGAAACTTTTCTTCTAAATATACAGAGCAGAAACAAAAGCTGTACTGAAGAACGATCTTCTGGGGCATGGGGAACATGTTCAACACAAATCTTTACCTTTACAAGATTTTCTTCCATGGACTTACAACATTCCACCCTTGAATGCATAGTTTGAGTCATTGGGTAAGCCATAATGTTTCTTTTTATGTACAAATAAATAATTCCTTGTACCTATTAACAATTCTTCTGAAAGCCTCTAGAAAGCATATTGCAATGCAAGCACAACTGAAAATACATAAGATATTAAGGTCATAGATAAAGTTCACCATTACTTGTACAAATTTATGTAATTTACTGGAGATTCCTTTCTGTGCCTGACTTTATACAGCTGAACACTTTGGCTAATCTCAAATTAACTCTCAGCTCAAAAAAGTGGCTGATTTAAAAAAAGAAGTGGCTGATTTAAAGATATTATGAAAATAAGTTATCCTTTTCTCTACTTTGATTCTCAGGGGGAAAAAAAAGAAAATAAAAATCTTCTTTACATGGAACATGGCATTTAAGATTGTTATCCCCGTATATAAAAGTATGGTAGGCCAACCTTTAATTTCTAGGAACTCCTTTCATCAGATGAGTGCTTATTTTTAAGATATAGCTGTTCTTGAATATTTCTTGTTCCTCAAATTCTATCTTGTTTACTGCCAATTTTTTTTAATGACATCTTTTTTCTCTCTAGTCCAGTATATTTTGGCTATATATATATATATATATATATATTCTAATTTTCTGTGTTGCTCTTTTCTTCACCTATGGCAATGCTTTGCAATGAAATTTGAGTTTTCATTTATTTTCTTTTAAAGGAAATGCCGTTGTTAACAAAATGCTAAATTTTACTGATGTTAGCAATAGTAAATAATAAACAGAATCTTGAAAAACAAAATTTAACTTAACAGAATCAGAACCTAAAGACTGAAACTTGTCTCAGTATCTAAGGACATTGAGAAACATATTCATCAGGATTCTATATAATCAAAGATAATATTTTTTTGAAAAATTTAGAAAATACTGCATTTTCATTTCTGTTTCTTCATCTCATTTGGTCCTGCTATAGGCAAAAGTAAAAACATGCTGTGAAAGCACTTTAAAGCATATAGTACAGTGATTGGTTGAATTTTGTCCCCCAAAATTTGTGTGTTGAAGTCCTAACTCCCTGGGTCTCTTACAATGTGAGCTTATTTGGAAACTGGTCTTTACAGAGGTAATCAAGCGAAAATGAAGTCATTAGAGTGGGCCCTAATCCAATTTCCTTTGAAAGGGAAATTTGGACAAAGAGAAATGCATAGAGGAAATATGATGTGAAGAGACAGCACACTTCACAGCAAAAAGATGGCCATCTACAAGCCAAGGACAGAGGCCTGGAACAGAGTCTCCCTCGCAGGCCTCAGAGGCAACCACACTCCCAATGCCTTGCTCTCAGTCTCCTAGTCTCCAGGGCCATGAGACAATATATTTCTGTTGTTTAATCCACTCACTTTGGGGTGTTTTGTTGTGGCAGCCTAGGAAGCTAATACAAGTACTTTAGAACGGTATTGTCTTGTGCTTATTGGTATTGTCTTGTGGTTATTAGTAATAGTAGTAGCTTCTGAAAAGGGGTAGTCTTCCCTTTTACTTTTATTATCATTTATTGATCATGTCCTACATTCCATCAGCTATCATGAGTTTTGATGCCTTCATGCAGAAATAGCGTGCTAGCCTAGTGGTTTAACTCATATCTGGAGTTAGACCCCCTGAGTCCATGAAATTAAATTCTGATCCCATTGTGTGCTAGCTGTGTGTTTTTATGTGATTTACTTTATCTGTATTCATATCTGCCTGCAGAACTTGTGGGGCCTTGTGCAAAAGGATAATGTGGGTCACCTTCTGAAATAGGCTGGAAAAAAGTATTGTTAAAAATACTAAAATAGAAAACTTTATTTTAAAAAATATTTTATGGGCACCTGGGTGGCTCAGTTGGTTAAGTGGCTGCCTTTGGCTCAGGTCAGGATCCCAGGGTTCTGGGGTCAGTCCTGCATCAGACTCCCTGCTCAGCGAGCAGCCTGCTTCTCCCTCTCCCTCCGCCTGAAGCTCCCCTGGCTTGTGCTTTCTCTCTGTCAAATAAATAAATAAAATCTTTAAAAAAATTTATAACATATAAAATGTAGCGGGGGTAATAGTGATACGTGGATAACAACATGAAGTTACAAACTGTAAAAAAAGGTCTTATTTTACATATTCCATCAAACAATATTTCACTGTGGTATTCTGCTTGGTCATAAGATTAGTCTGACTCACTTTTCTGAAAATTCATTTAAGTTATTATTTAATAAAAATTTTAGGTTGGCAAGAACTTAATTTTTCAATAATTTACTTGAAAATGACATTAGTTACTATTAGCAAATGTAAGATCACAAATAATTTTTGGTAATTTTTCATCTTGAGAAAAAACCTGCTGATGTAACTAATAGAGCAGTTAGGGTTTTTTGTAGACTGTGTTAACATTGGGATCTGGTAAATTATTTAGAAATCCAATTGTTAGTGGATCTAGAGCTCTTGATTCTCATGGAACAATTATTCTAAAAATGTTTAACTCAATGCAAATCTGTTTTGCATAACTCTAAATTTAATTTTAAATTTAAGTAGACACAATGATATTCTAATGTTTCCTTCCACAGTTTTTGTAATTTGTAGAGTCAATTTAAGAAACCAAAAGTGGATTCATGATGTATGTATAATTCCAAATGCCCATTAATGCAGTATTTTATCTCTGACTCCTCAATCAGGAGGAAAAATTAATTTTATAATTGTTTTCCTCATTAATAATTAATTTATTTAAAGCTTCATATGGAAATCAGGCTCTTTTCTGTCTAAAATGATGGTCTTTAAGCTTAATTCCTATTTTTAATGCTGTGGATATCTACTTTTGAATATTACCTCAGTTTTCAAAACTAGATATTCTAAACTCTGAAGAATTCTAATCATTTCCTGATAAGTTTTTTTTTTTAAAGATTTATTTATTGAGAGAAAGAGAGAGACCATGTGAACAGGGGGAGGGGCAGACAAAAAGGGAGAGAATCTCAGGCAGACTCCTTAGTGAGCATAGAACTCAGAGCAGGGCTCCATTCCATGACCCTGAGATCGTGACCTGAGCTGAAATCAAGACTTGGACACCTAACCAATTCCAACACCCAGGCACCCCCACCACCAATAAGCTTTATTAAAATGCCCATATGTACCCTTTTATTTTGTAATAATATACTACCATCATATACGGCCTGGGCACCAGCAGTTCTTGTCAGAAGGTTAATATCTGTGCACCTGCCATGGAGATGGAGTCAAGACAACCTCCCAACACAGGACCCAGTGCTGCTCATAGATGGGGCATCTCCTCTCTTGTAGCTATGGCTATATTTCAAGTGGTGACATCAGAGCTGTAAACCAAGTGTAAGGCTCTTCTGAGAGCAAGGCCCTATGCTTGCCTTGTCTGTGTTTGCTTACTAAACTAAAAGATTAGAATAATACCTACTTTGTAGGGTTGGTGATGATACTAAATTAGTTAATATATGTGACGAACTTATAAAAGGGTCTGATTCATAGCAAGCACTCCATAGATATTAGTCCCTATATTTTAATGACATATAAGACTCAGTCACTGTTTCAAAAGTCTTTCATAGTCTAGTTAGAGAGAAAGGCATGTGAACGACTTATTACATAAATACAATAACAAATACCACTAGGCGCTGAGAATATAAAAATCTCCTGTCTACAAGGGATTTATAGACGTGAAACTAATGTACACATATAGTTCAATATAATTAGTACAGCTTGAACTTCCACTGCAAATGCAGAAAATCTCAAAAGAACGTTATTTCTACTTTAACGTTGAAAGGAGAAAAAAAAGATAATCCATAAAATCGTAACTTTTCTGAAACCCATCAGAAAGCTAACTAGGTGAACTAAATTCCAAAGGGTGACAAGTTTCTCCAAAAAGACACTGAACAAGGGTGCCTGGGTGGCATCAGTTAAGCGTCTTACTCTTGGTTTCAGCTCAGGTCATGATCTCAGGGTCATGATCTCAAGGTTGTGAGATCAAGCCCTCTCTCAGGCTCGAGCTCAGTGTGGAGTCTAAGACTCTTTCTCCCTCTGCCCCTCCTCCCTGCTCTCTCTCTCAAATAAATAAATAAAATCTTAAAAAAAAAAAAAAGACACTGAACAAGCAAACTATTTTGCCTTTAGCAGAATATGGGAAGAAATAGTGACAGAAACGTGTAAGAAGGAAACAACGGAAATTTTCATGACTTTTGAAAGATGAAGTGTCAGTTAGCAAAAGAATTAAGAATCCCTAGAAACCCCAGACACAAAGGTCATCTATATTTTCTCATCATCTTTTTAACACAAGCCTCCATCCTATGCATACAAGAAAGCTTGGGATCGTGAAAGGGGATCTGAAGAATCAGTTGCTGGAGGATAAACAAATATGAAATCCAGACTCTTCTTTCATGGGAGCAAAATCTTTCCACTGTTGTGGCAGAGGCAAGACCATGGCCAGAATTTTGTACTTTTGTCATGACTCAAAGCAAAGCTGCTGGAGGAGGGCAAGATAGTCACTTGCCCAAGGCCTCCAAATTGTTAAAAGATAGTGGGAGATGGAAGGAAAGCTGAGAAAATCGCCCTCTGAAGCTGAGAGGCAGGGCTTACCTAAGAAGGAGGTTGCAACAGAACCGAGAAACCTCTATGCCTCGCACGAGGTTTGCACCAAATAATAAACAACAGCAGTCAACTGCTGGTGTAGCTTCGGAAGCAGAGACCCTCTCTTCTGTCACCCCCCATGTGAGGCCTGCTCAAAACTGATGGGGGAGGGACCAAGCGCTCCAGCACGCTAGGCTTCACCTCGAGCTTGAGGGAGCCACGGTTCCTCCCCTTAGGGACCCAGAATCCTCTCCACCATGGCTGGCCATAGCAGAAAACTGCCATTAGATGGCACCAAATCTCAACCAAGCCCCAGACAGTTCTGGATTACGCGGCTGTACGCATTTTACCCGGCTTCATCTTGCTGGATGTGCAGCCTAGCCCTAGCCATTTCATTATTTTTTGTCATATTACAACTTAATACTGATTTTTTTCTTAATTGCCACTTGCCATTGTGACACTGGGTACCCTCCCCCCCCTTCTCTGTTTACTAAAACAGTGTATTCCAGCTAGGTATGTGACTGCTTGGGAGGAGGAGATCACACACACACACATACACACACACACACACACACACACACACACACACACACAGAATTCTAAGATTAAATAAATGTTCCTGCTCAATTTATCAAGAATAAAAATGTTTCTGAAGTACAGCAGCACACAGGAAGAGAAGACATAACACATGTTTTAATGTGGTTCTCATGATCTTCAGGGATCCTGATGGAACATAGAGCCACCATTGACAACACATGCATGGTAAATGTTTGCCAGATCTGGAAAATTCAATTCTTGCTATATGACAGCTGCCAGGCATATTAAACATAAAAGTACTTTTTTCCTTCTCTTTGCAGCAACTTTTTACCTTTAGCAGGCAGGGATGATCTTGCCTAAACCAGTTATTACATCGAAGATTTTAAATGGTGATTTGCTACTTGTATATTTAGGCCTTTTTATTTCCTCTCATTTTATTTTGGTTCCAAGGGAGAAAAAAATACAAACATGAATCATCAGCCCCCTGGTTTAGCCTGACATCAGACCAGTTTAGAAGGCCTTAGGAGAGGGAACGAAGAGATATTTGAGTTGAGAGATTTAAAAAAAAAGTGGAAAGAAAAAAGTCATAGTCACTTGCTTAGTTCCTGGGCCTGAGCCAATTTTCAGATCCATATGTATTGATGGAAGAGGTAGCCAGGACTCTAGAAGGAAGAACCCTGCAACATACCCTGTAATGATTCCCCACTTAAAAAAAATTTAATTTAAAAAAAAAAATTAAAACTTTTCCCATTGTATATTTGATGAGTTTCCAACAGGCAAGAGTTTACATTTCTTGTTCTCTTCATCATTTAGCTGGGAGTTGGGTGTTTAAACCTCAACAGGCATACATTTTACTTATTACATTTCTTATCCTGACCTCTGAGGCTCTACATGAATTTGCCCTTACTTGACCTCTCAACCTCTTCTCCAGTTCTCTTCTGTGATTAGCACAGAACAGATGCACTTGCCCCTTATTCCTCCAGCACACCCAACTCTGCTCAGCACTTCAAACAAGATCATCCTGTGATGTGTTTCTTCTTGTCTTTCATCTCTTAACTTCAGTGTTCTGTCCACAGAGAATCCTTCTCTGGCCATTTAATGTTAAATAGACATTACCTGTTCTAGATGACAGGATGCTCCTTCAAGTCCATCATAGCACCGGTGAAAGTGACAGTTATGTTTGTCTTTTCTGTCTTTCCCCAGGAGAATGGAAATTCCAGGAAAGTAGGTATCTTGGCTATCTGTGCCTTGCTATACCCTGCCACTTAGCATAGACTTGAAAACAAGCTTCTTGAATAAAAGAAACAACTTCAGTTTATGCACTTGTTAAACCTTTATCTCTCTACCTTTTTATTAGTTATAGGTATAAAATATGGATTTAAAACTGCTTTAAAAATACAATGGACTAGGGGTTTTCCTTCCAGTAGTCATGGTGGCAGTGGTGATTTGTGTCAACCCCCTGTACAGAACAGGATTAAGAAAGTGAGTGTGTGTGTGTGTGTATGTGTGTGTTATCACGTTGTGATGCTAACAAGGCAATAACAGGGCCAAATTCTGGAGGAAAAGAAATAAGACCTAGAGATGTGAGCCTGGTGTTTACCTCCACTTTTCCTTTTGTGGGATCTGTCAATTCTGGAAGAGGTGATTGAAAGGTCAAGAAGCTGATGAGAGTTTTTGAAAAATATACAAGAATCAAAATCAAAATTGCGTTTGGTGGTCAACAGACAGCATTGGCAAATCACCCTAGATTTTGATTAAAATCCAAATGGTCTACACCCCTGAAATAAGGGTAAAATAAGAAGTGAGACTTCTACCTTCAATCTGTGCTAGTGGTAAGGTAATTCTAGTTTGTTGACCGAGTCCCTTACAGAAGCAAACACAAATCTGCTTCAGAGGAAGTTAAATTCTTTTAGACCTTGAATATCTCTTTACATATTTGTATGTTGAACCTAGCAAACAATAAAGAGCAATCAGGCAAATGAAAAACAAGATAACGGGGGGGGGGGGGGGAGGGGGAACAAACAACAATAGTGGACTACAACAAGCTACTGCCACAATGATTTTAGAAAGCATCCGTACGTTGAATACCAAGTTACTTCAACCTAAAACTGAACACTTAATTTTCCCCCCAAACCTATTCTGCCGTGACCTTCCTTATTGCTGTCAAACACAACACCATGTTTCTATAGCTCAGCCCAAGACATTGTCGTCATCTTTGACTTCTTTCTGTTTTGTCATAGCATGTATATAATTGGTTAGGAAGCCCTCGCTCTTGTTTAAAAATACAGGTAAATACATAATCTGACTATTTCTCATCCCATCCACAGGTACAAGCTGGTTGCCCTGATCTCACTGAATTGTTTGTAGTCTCAAGACAGAGTCAGGCTAATTCTGTTAAAGCAATTATCAAACCAGATTTTCCTCTGCTCGAAATTGTGCAACAGTTTACCCGTCTGCTCGGAACTAAAGAAGACTTGAAATGGCTCAGTGTCCTACACCTTTCCAAATCCATGTCAAGGCCTTACAGTTTTATATCTGTACCATGAAATATATATCTCAGTGGAATTGTTACTGTAATACTTGTGCCATAAGATGTCAACTTCCTGTGTTTTCCTATAATATAGGAAATGTTTACATTGAGCCAGGAACTGTTCTGTTGGCACTGCAAAAACTGCAAAGGAAACTATTTACTGGAAGCCTATGTTAATCTTGTTTTTCCCAAAAACTCATAATTTCGGTAGCAGATTTAGATTTTAGTCATTATAAGTAAAGATTGTCTTATGTTGATTAACGGGCATCAGCTGCTGTTGTAAATAGTGGCAGTGTTTTTAAAAAAATATCTTGACCTAACAATTTATTTTTGCATGAGTTTACCTGATTATTTTTATCATTTTTCCTTTCATATAATACTATTGATAGTGTCTTTAGACTAAACAAACTTAGATAGATATGACTGTTAGCCTTATTTTTTCTTTTGGTTTTGCTTTTGTGTAGTGTTTCGTAATTAAAGCAGTCCCCCCATTGCACTCCTGTTGGACTCTCTTACTAATATATTTCAGTCTAATGATAGATTTATTTAGAAAGATAAACTTGGAAGTAAATAAATTTTGATGTAAAGAACTGTAGAGGGCAGAGATGCTAGAAACTAGAGCAGAGCCCTAATTAACATATGGTTATCATTTCTTTTGTTCATAAAGCAAAGCTTAGAGGTATGTTTAAGTTCAAGATTGTTAAATTTTGAAAGTTGAATTTTTACAAGAACACAGTTTCCACTGGCCTCTCAAGTATCTTTTTTTCCTTTTCCTTATCTACTCAAATGGAATTTATAGCTACTCTTTAGTGTTTGTTCTTAAGTTCAATCAAACTAGATTATATAATTGACCTAACATCGGAATAATAAAGTAGAAATTAAGACTATATACCAATTTTATATAAACTTTATTTACCAAGATGACTAATACATTAATAAATCTAACAACCTTGGTTACTGTCACCGTGACCTGGACCCTCCTAGTCCACATCCTGAATCAGGATCTCAGACGTCACCTAGAGTGGAACTTATGACATGTTAGTGGAAAAATGGAAACGACATTTTGATATTCAATTCTGGGGAGGAAACTGTTTTGCCAAAAACAATTCACTTTGTAATTTTTCATTTCAATTATCTGCAGCATAATGGCTAAACTGTGTTTTCTTCTCTTTTGTTCTACTTTGGTAAGGAAGCACAAGACCAGTCCCTGCAGCCACCTGAGAACAGCTGCCAAGACCATTCCTTATAAAGAGGATTCTTTCTGCACAATAGTGAGTGAAAGCATGTTTCCTTTCCCTGTCAAAATTCTGTCTCCCTTGGGATAGGAAAACACCCCCACTCTGCTTTTCCAAAATTAGATAGTATGAAATTTCTAAAAAGAAGGCAAATTATATCTTTAAATAGCATGTATTATGAGATAAAAAATTTAAATTCGCCTTGATAGCAATGTTGTTCTTATACAAATGTTTTTAGACATAAAAACATCTTAGCATATTATATTCTCTATCCGTGTACTTCTCTTAATAATTACTTTTCTCTGGGGCGCCTGGGTGGCCTAGTCGTTAAGCGTCTCCCTTCTGCTCAGGGCGTGATCCCAGCGTTCTGGGATTGAGCCCCACATCTGGCTTCTCCACTGGGAGCCTGCTTCTTACTCTCCCACTTCCCCTGCTTGAGTTCCCTCTCTCACTGGCTGTCTCTGTCAAATAAATAAATAAAATCTTAAAAAAAAAATAATTATTTTTCTCTTTACATGCCTGCAAAAATGACTAACTTAATTCTACAGTTTATAATGATAAAATATTGTTTAACTCACTAAAACATAAGGAAAAAAGAAAACCTAAAAACATTTGAACAAATAGATTTATTTTCCTATATAGTTTGTTTTATAAAATAAAGTAATAAAACAATGTTTTATATACAAGACCTATATTCTTAATACCATTTACTAAAATTCTAACTTCTATACACTTATAAGGCTTTTGATACTCAATTTAGGGAGATACTAGAACAAATTGAATCCATTAGGCTGCATTTAAAATTCTAAAGTTTAGAAATACCTTGTCAATATTATCTTTCAATTTGCAAATTTTTTCTTAAAAAACACACAAAAAAGCAATTTGGGACTCTTTATAACTGTATTCTTAGTTCATTCCGTAAATCTTGATTGAGTGCTGACTTTGTATTGGGCATACCTCGTTAGTACTGATGACACAGCAAGAAAAAAGGAAGGAACTTCCCGCCCCCCCCCCCCCCCCCCCCCCGTGACTTAGGACAAGTGAGTGTAATTAAAGAGAGAGTATAGATTGCTATAGAAATATATTGACTTTCCTTGTGCATTGAACTTTTTCTCAAAGTAATGAAGTGTAATGTTCATTCTACTCACCGCCCACACGCCTATTACCTATAGATTGAGTTGACCTTTCAAAATTGTTTGAAAGCAAACATAGGATTTTTTTTCTGAAGATGATGCATTTTTTCATTTCAGACACAAAAGAGGTAATAGTTTATAATTCATAGAGTTCTTACTCTTGTCCCCATTTCTATTTCAGGTAAGTCAGTGCAGAATACATATCCTGCCCTCATAACCTGTGAGCAAATTGGGAAGTCAGATATGTGTGAAATAGTTCTTATTTTTTCACTGGCCTGAAATGTTAATGGAACTCCCCAAAGACAGTGGCGGATTCAACCTCTGTCACTGAACCATCTTTATTTCGCAGTACACGCAGTTCACATACTTGCAGTGATCTGAAGAGCTTGCTTGACAAGAACAGCAAAATCACATTCTTCTGCTGTGACTCATTTTTGTACTTAACTCTGATTAGAATTTTCCTCAGGGCAAAGAACATGCCTTCTTCCTCACTTTAAAATAATCAAATAAAAATCAAACAAAAGGAATTACAATAGTGGTTAAGCAATTCATATACACTAAGTTATTTGTTGTTGACTTATGTAACTAAATTTTGGGGGAGATGAAAACGGGGCTGTGTGCTTTCAGGTGAACTCAGGGGAATTCCTTGGTTAACATCCGACTGAAGAGTTGCCAGTTCCATGTACATGAAAACCAAAGCTAGTGCATCCGAGATTAAATCTAGGTATCAATTCTTCCAGAAATTGTTCTGTGACCTTTCTTTTTCACTGGCCATACCACTCATACTCTCTCCTGCCCTCAGACATACCTCTTCTTTATTCCCCCATATTTCCTATCGTTACACGTAACACATGGTTTATAATTGTGAGTTGTAGTCCCGCACAGACAACCAAATGGCTCTCTACAGTTTCATTTTTACTTTTTTTTTCCTTTTACCAGCTTACTTCCACATTCAATTTATTTTAAAAAGCCTTTTTTATTTTTTTACCTTTTTGATCTGAGATTCAGGAGTTGAAAAATAGTGAGAAATGTCCGTTTTCTTTCTCTTTCCCTTTGTATACAGAATAACATCCTTTCCAATAACAAGTATTCAATAAAGGGGAAAAAAAAGTTGTGATAGGATATTCTTCCCTGTTGTTATTTACCCATCTTTGTTAGCATTTTGATAGCAGTCACGGTACATCAAGTGATTTCCACAAGTCTGTTCTCAGCCGTTATCTAAAAAACAAAACAAACACAAAATAAATTGCACAGTTATTCATAAATACAATCATCTTTGCTATCAAAGATCTTCATAATTAAGAAAGCAAATATGCAGATTGCCTGTCTTAAATAGATCAGTTTTTGAAAATACATCCCTTCAAAGTATTACGTAGCACTTCTCTCACTGTTAAAAATAATTAGTGATGAAAGAAAACAATATTAGATTATGGTAATGGAAAAAAGAATAACATTTTACACTATTTAACTCATGGAAATACAAATAGAGATTCAGATCACATTATTAGAAATTTAATAATTTTCAGGTAACTTTCACATTATGAGAAATTTGCAATCGAAAGAGCTGTGGGGAATTCACTTGGCAAGTTAAGCACAAATTCATAGTTATTATAATTCCAAGAAAATTTAAAAGATCCAATCGTATTTCAAGAGACATTTTAATCAGTGCTGATGGCTTCTTGGAGAGGGCAATGATTATGAAGTATTGATGTGCTAATCCATATCTGTAAGTACAATAAAATTATGCCGTGCTGAACATTGACAGGTTTTCTTTTCTTGCCTTGTAGTAACTATCCAATCTGTTTCAGCATAAGACTCAGTAAACTTCCAGGTAATGAGTAAATATTTTACTGTATTTTAGCCTAGTTTTAATATTCCGGAGATTCAGAACTTTCAAAGCTACAGAATCGTCACAGGAAAAGACATTAACTTTGTCCCGATATTTATTTAGTACCCAATTTGTCAGAAAATATTACTTTTAGAGTTTTTAATCAGTTATATTGAAAACTAGGTGAAATGTTTTACTTTAAAAGCTACCCCTTTTCTAGTTATCTGGCTTGGTTTTAAGTTTTGGATCTTTAATGTCTCTCGTATCATAGATTGGACTTATGTTTGTTGACCATTTTTTAAACAAACTGCAAACTTTCAGTTTATTCTGTGTAGCCCTCTGCTTCGTGATCATTCTGGGCAGACCGACTCTCTATAAAGGTCTAGAAATATCCAAAGTTCCAAACTAAAATTATCAAAGGATTGAAGTCAAATTGGAACAAAAGTTCCCAATGTGCCTCTATTCCTTCTTGGGATTATTCAGAGCACTGAGTCTAAGTATACACAGTGGGGATGAAAAATGGTGGTCATGAGGTATTAACATGAGATATTAAGGGAACCCTCCCTTTCTTCCATGTGACCAATCATCCAAGTAAATTAAATTCAAGAAAAAATAATTACAAAATATGCCACAGTTTTCCGGCATATCCAATTATTTAATTGATGTTATGGTAGCAGAAGTTAATTTTGGATTACTGAAGATACTTGAATTAATAGTTAAAATACATATCAAGAGCGACTGGGTATCTCAGTCAGTTAAGCAACCGCTTTTTGGTTTGGCTCTGGTCATGATCTTAGGGCTGTGAGGTCAAGGGGCTCTGTGTTCAGTGTGGAGTCTTCTTGAAGTTCTCTCTCCCTCTCCCTTTGCCCCTCCCACTTGTGCTCCCTCTCAAATAAATAAATAAATAAAATCTTTTTTAAAAAGCACATATCAGTCATCTTAGCTTTGTGATTATGTGTATGAAATTTGTAACAGAAAATGTAGAAATTTATTATTTCTATCATCATCTAAGGAAGTGGAGATCCTAGAGTCTTAACAACTCTGGTCTTTTTTATTTGCCCATCACACAAACCTGTTAAGCCTGAGAGCCATGCACAAACTTGATACACAGATGGTTAAAGGGATGGATGATTGGACAGAACTGGTGATAAAACACATTTATCAGTATACGAAAGCAGAGGGAAGTGTTTGTGGTGGGAATCCTGTCTGGGGGGGAGGAGGCTGGAGAGTACATGGGGAATAGAACCTAGGGAGGAAGCGAGGAAAGAAGAGGCCTAGGGAGATAGAGAGAGAGAGGAGAGAGAGAAAGGCTACAGTAGGGTAAAAAGATATTTTGGGGGTGAAAAGCTGAGTCTTGGGATGTAACTACCCCCTCCCTCTTTCTGTCTTCTATACAAAATTTTCTCACAAACTGCTTGATGTTTTTTAAATGGACTTTCTTCTGAGGATAAAGAAAAATGCTGAGCCTTGTTCCAAAGTTGACAAAGGCTAAAACCGATAGATATTCAGGAGACCTAGGTGCTTTTGTGCTTATCTATCCATGTATCTATCGTTTATCTGTCTATTGGCTATCAGAGAAAGAGAGATTGAGAGGGAGAGAAACAAAAGCTAAATATTAAGTGACAGCTTTAAAATTTCTCAAATGAGGGCGCCTGGGTGGCTCAGTCGGTTAAGCGTCTGACTCTTGGTTTCAGTTCAGGTCATGCTCTCGGGGTCTGGGGATTGATCCCCATGTCAGACTCCATGCTCAGCATATCCAATTATGCCTCTCTCCCTCTGTTCCTCGCTCTACACACTCTCTCACTCTGGAATAAATAAATAAACTCTTTTAAAAGAATTTCTCAAGTGAGTACAAAGCACATTTTTAAATAAAGGAGAATAGTTGATTTCTATATTTTGATATAATCTACTGAAAAGGGCATGATTCAATTTGAAATCGAAGAACTGAAGTTAAAGAAAATATTAGGCTATTATTTTATATTGTACCATATGGAATATTCATAGAAAAGAAAATAAGAGGAAAAAATTAAAATTAAAAAAAAAACAACAACAGTACAAGTCTGTATCAGTTAAGGAACTAAAGCAATAATGTCAGAGCGATCATTCTCCATTTTAGTTTCAGCTTTGGTCTAGTTTTCATTCTACTGAGATGTCTATTCACCTAGATGATGATGTTTTCTCTACCTGTTTTTCTCCCTGAACATCTTAGGCTCTTCCTTTATGGTGCTCACCACAATTATGATCAGTATCTGTTGATGTCTCTTTCCTTCTTTGGACTGAAGTCTCCGTGAAGATGTACCTAATGTCAAAATAATGTACCTCTCACTCCAGATACATCCTTTTCAAATGTTCGGCATTAAAAAAAAATGGTACCACCAACCATCTAGGAGCAAACCCCAGAAACCTGAGTCAGCATCGACATCTTGCCCTCTCTCACCCTTCCCATATAATTTATCATGAAGTCTTATCGATTTTAATTCCTAAATATTCCTTAAGTCAAGATAGTTCTTCCCACTTCATCGCAGCATCACTTTGAACTCCCTCTAACTGGTTTGTTTGCATCTGCACTAGGATTCCCAGCACCCAATCAATTTCTACACCTGCAACCAGAGTCACCTTTTCAAAATGCAATGCTTACTCTGTATCTTCCCTTCTTAAAGTGAAGACTGGCTTCCAGTTCCCTCTTTAATCAGATTTCACACCCTGTACTCTCTCAAGTTTGACTACAGTCACACAAATGATTTTATTCCTTTATACGTGACATGCATCATGACACCAAACTGGTCCCTTTACCAAAAGCGCTTTTCTTTCCTTGTTTCACCTTCTTATCTGCTAGTAATCCTTCAGACATTGACTCAGGTCGTACTTCCACAGGGAAGACTTCACTGAATTTCCATTTTAGGTCAGTCTCTCATTTTAAAGGTTTCCTAATACCATGTATCTCTTTTTTGCAACATTTGTTGGAGTTGAAATTTGCCAATGGTTTGTGTGATTAGTTGATTAGTGTTTATTTATCCCAGTAGAGAAGACTACCAGGAAGAAAGGAAGGTATCAGCTTTTGTAGCTAGTGCAGTTCCTGGCTCAAAAAATATTTGTTGGATGAATAAATGCATAAACTCAGGCGTATGTTTTACAGAGAAAGAAGTGATTAGGCCATAATACCTGCCAAGTGAAAATTTTCTTTTTAGCTTTTGAGCCCAAAGGTGAAATGATGGGGAAATAATGAATTGCTCAATATAAAATTCCAAAGTTTCTTCTGTAGGTAAAAATAGAGAAGCGATAGACATATAGAATAAGAGGTAATAGTGGCTATCTGTGGCTTGAAGAGAATGCTAGCCATCCAGAATGGTTCTTGTTACATTTAGGGGTGAAATATTTTTTTTTCCTTTCTAATTTGCTCATAATAGCTTCCATTAATCCTTTACAACCTGATTGAGTCATGACATTTTCCCCAAATCCACCCTAAGCTATGTGGTCTCAATATTGCCAACAGTGTTTCTGTCTATGTTTGTGCATTATGGTTACTATGGTTAGGAGATATTTCCTGAAAATGGTCTTTTACAGTAGCTATCAAAATCGGGTAAACAGCTGTTCCAGAGTTGATAAGGCTGAGAAAGTAGATAGCATGTAGACATTGTTGCCAATGGCTACAACAGTTTCAGGACATCTTAAATATTATATTTTCATACTTTCTTACAAAAGCACTTTTGGTAATACCAGACCAATTTATAAGGTTCATGCTAGCAATCCTGTTATAGGAAGATGAATCATAATAAAAAATTATAATATTCAGATAAAATAAAAATTGTTAGATATATAAAAAGTTCAAAGAATAAAGGAAATGGAGAGATAGAGGAAAGGAAACTAAAATTAGAGGGAGAAAAGAAAAAGAGAAAAGTAATATTCATGTCATTAAGAGACTTTATGTCAAATTTAAAAAATAAATATATGATCACATCCCATCAGTGTAACAATACAATTATATTGCCAACTACTATAATTATGTCTTGATTAAATCAGTCCTACTCTTCTCTCAAGTACAAAATTAATGACAAAATTCTAGTTGCTAAAGGATCAAATGGTTGAAAGATTTGTAAGAGCTTCACAGAATATATAACAGTATGTTACAAATGTGCAACTTAAAAAAAGTTAGAAAAAACTCAACCTTTTGAAGTTTATCATCTCAATTCAGACACAGATTTTAAAAATCAAATACTTCATATAGTAAAGCTAATTAATCCTATATCTTTTCTTTAAGTGCAGTCATGAGATATTATTTACATATAGATGCACGCATGTATTAATTAAATCTCTTGCACTTTGAATGGATTTAAAATTCCAAGTTTTGTTTTGTTTTGGTTTTGCCCTGAGATCCTTAATGTTCAGGAATCACTTGAGACATTATAGCAAAATTACACGTACTGTTATGGATGGAATTGTGTTCCCCCCAAATTTATATGTTGAAGCCCTGTACCCCAATGTGACTGTATTTGGAGATAGGGTCTTTAAGGAGGTAATTATGGGTAAATGAGGTCATAAGGGTTTGACACTAATCCCATAGAACTGGTAGCTGTATAAGAAGAACAAGAGATATCAGATCTCTGTCTCTGTCTCTGTCTCTCTCTTTTAACACATACTTGCACAGAGAAAAGGCCATGTGAGGACTCAGAGAGAAAACAGCTGTCCTCAAGCCAAGAGGAGAGATCTCACCAGAAACTGACTTTCTACCACCTTGATCTTAGACTTCCAGCCTCCAGATTGTGAGAAAACTAATTCTGTTGTTTAAGCCACTCCATCTGTAGTATATTGTTATGGTGGCCCTATCTGTCTAACACATATACCATCATAGTTTTTTCACACATTCACTTGAACTACAGCCCTTCCATGTATCAGATTTAGCACAGACATACATACTTAACTAAGACAGATAAATAAAAATTTACAAATATAGGGTCATGTATTATAAAATAAGACCTATACTGAAGGTATTTAACATAGTTTTAGATTAAAAATTTTAGTTTCTTTGGTGAATCTCTGGTTCTTCTTGCTTTGGAAGTGTTTTCGATTAAATTACTTTTAAGTATATCCATGAACAACATATGACTTTTTTCCCTCATTGTCTCTTTTGGTAATATCCTTGCAAAAGGGACAAGGCAGAATAACAAGGAACAAGAAAATTAAGATTTGTTAAGTATCTTCTTTGACATTGGCTATCGCAACTTCTTTCTAGATATGTCTCCTCCTCAGGCAGGGGAAACAAAAGCAAAAATAAGCTCTTGGAACTACATCAAAATTAAAAGCTTCTGCACGGTGAAGGAAACAATCGATAAAACTAAAAGGCAATCTATGGAATGGCAGAAGATATTTGCAAATGACATAACTGAAAAAGGGTTAGTATCCAAAATATAAAAAGAACTTACAAATGAGGTCATAATGTTTTGATACTAATCCCATAGAACTGGTAACTGTATAAGAAGAAAAAGAGATATCAGATCTCTCTTTCTCTCTCTCTTCTAACACAACACCAAAAAATGAAAAATCCAATTAAAAAATGGGCAGAAGACATGGATAGACAGTTTTGCAAAGAAGACATATAGATGTCAACAGACAGATGAAAAGACGCTCAACAGCAAGGATCATCAGGAAAATGCAAATCAAAACCACAATGAGATAGTACCTCACGCCTGTCAGAATGGCTAAACTCAACAACATGAGAAACAACAGGTGTTGGTGAAGATGTGGAGAAAGGGGAACCTTCTTGCACTGTTGGTGGGAATGCAAACTAGAGCAGCCACTGTGGAAAACAGTATGGAGGTTCTTCAAAAAATTAAAAATAGAACTACCCTACGATTTAGCATTTGTACTACTAGGTATTTACCCAAACAATACAAATACGCTAATTCAAAGGGATATATGCAGCTCAATATTTATAGCAGCATTATCTACAATAGCTAAATTATGGAAACAGCCCAAGTGTTCACTGACTGATGAATGGATAAAGAAAGGGTATATATATGTGGTGGAATATTACTCAGCCAAAAAAAAAAGAGAATGAAATCTAACATGCAGTCACAATGACATAGATACAATGACATCGATGGAGCTAGACAGTACTATGCTAAATGAAATAAGTCAGTCAGAGAAAGACAAATACTATATGATTTCACTCATATGTGGAATTTAAGAAACAAAACAAACCAGCAAAAGAAATAAAAGTAAAGAGAGGAAAACCAAGAAACAGACCACTATAGAGAACAAACGGTTGGTTAACAGAGGTAAGATGGGGGTGGAGGGAGGAAATAGGTGATGGGGATTAAGGAGTGCACTTGCTTTGGTGAGCACCAGGTATTGGATGGCAATGTTGAATCACTATATTATATACCCGAAACTAATATTACACTGTACGATAACTACCTGGAATTTAAATAAAAACTTTAAAAAAGATTTATTAATTATCTACTATAATCAATGAAGATTTTCCATAAAAATAAAAAAATGTATTATTTATTAGGGATATTATTACTGTGTTTTCTTCATTGGCAAAGAAAACTGTATATCTTTCTAGTATCTACTATACTAAACGCCCCCGAACTAACTTAATAAATATTTGTTGATGATGGTGATAATACAAGGACTCTAATTCTACATACCATATGCCTTTTAGCCCTTACAAGAGGTGCTTGAGCAAATATACAATAATTATTTTTAACTAATTGAAAATCCTAGTTAAAATAAAAATCTTTCAATATAATTGATGGTACTTCAGGTATACTCATCAGGAGTTATTTCAGAATCACATTTGTTCTCAGACTTGATAAGAAGAGCCTTTTAGAAACATAATAATGATACTTTCTCCAAAATAAGATTTTTAGTTACCAGGGAAATGGTTTACAGATTGAAATAAATATCATATCTACCAAAATTCTGTCTTCTTATCAATCAAAAGACACCTCTCTTCAAGTTTTGTGTCTGTGTGTTTGCAGGTTTTATTTCAATCGTTATATCTTAGAAAAGCTTTTCCTGATCTATCATACTGAACACATTCTCCTCTTTCATAGCCCAATATAATGTTACCTTTTAATAAAACTTTGTGCACTCATGTTTAATTTATTGTTGGAATTATTTGTTCATTACAATCTCAGTTGCAGAATTCTTGAGAGTTGATACTGTGTCTGTTTAGGGTATATATGTATGCATGTGTGTGTATATATCTCTATACCTATGTATTTACATATATGTCCATATCTGTATGTGTGTATACAGAGATTTACTTCTGACTAACATCCAAAGACTTTGACAAAATGGAAAGTTTTAATTACTTACAGCCAGCCAAGAACATCTTTCAGTAATATGGATCATTGGTAAAAGAACTTGAGAGGTTGAAAGACAGATCATGTTGGGAAGGCCAAATCTTGAAGGCCATTAACATATAAATGGCAATTGAAATAGTGCATATGGATGAGATCACCTAGAAAGAATAATGCAAGAAAAAGCCGTGAAACAGTTGTTAAAAACATGACCACTGAAATCAGAAAATCTACCTTTGGGGTGCCTGGGTGGCTCAGTCGTTAAGCGTCTGCCTTCGGCTCAGGGCATGATCCTGGCGTTCTGGGATCGAGCCCCGCATCGGGCTCCTCTGTTGGGAGCCTGCTTCTTCCTCTCCCACTCCGCCTGCTTGTGTTCCCTCTCTCTTGCTGGCTGTCTCTCTCTGTCAAATAAATAAATAAAACCTTTTAAAAAAAAAATCTATCCTCCAAACCTCTCTATTACCTACTAGCTATGTAAAATTAGTCAAGGTTAGTTTGGGTCCTTGTCTTAGTATTTTTGGAAGGATTAAATGTAATAATAAAATGTATAATACTTAGAGGAGTGCCTAACTAAGCATTCAATGTGTATTGACTCATATTAGACTTCAAGGAATAAAAGGCTCGCACTAATTCTTTAGGGACTCCCAAATTGAAAGATGGAGAAGGATGGCCAGAGAGGTAACAGGTAAAAGCAGACTATATAATGCTATGAAAGACAAATGAGAGTATCTCAAGAAGGGAAGTCTCTTAGGCTTTCAACGTCTCTCCAAGGTTTATCCTCCAACCTCAAAAAACAAAATCCAGATGAAATAAATGATTTAAAAATGCCTTCAAGATATTGGAGATTCTTTATTAAAGATGGTGATTCCTGTGAAGATGGGAAGCAAATGAGATGAGCCCTATTGTTATACCAGCTTTCTACTTTCAGAGAGATTCCTGGCTGGTGCAAGGAGGGGAATTCAGGGGGATATAACAGATATCCTGACTTGAAGAGATAGAACTGAGAGTCTGAGAAGAATAAGGGGGCTAGAATTCACAAGACAGAGTACCAGAAAGAAGAGAGCTGTTCGCAGAGAACACTGAAGATCTGTAGAGGCTCTCCTTGGGTACTGCAGAGTACTGATAGGCTCTCCAGAGTGGGAAGCCGGGGGTGATTCATCTGAAAGGATCAGAGGGAACATTATCTGATGCTCACACTGGATGGAAAATAATTCCTTTTATCATCAGCCAGACTGGAAATCTCATAATTCATGGAACATTACAAAGAGTACTCAGAAGGGTCTTGCCTGAGTAGTGGGAATATTTAGTCCACAACTCTAGTCCTGTCTAACATTACCTGAAAAGCAAAACTAAAAATAACTGTTTTCAACTGATTTAACTTCATCCCAGAACAAATTTCAATCATTTTTATGGAGTAGCAAAAATATTTAGCTTCTAACAAAGTAAAATTTACAATGTTTGGCATCCAATAAAAGAGGGATGAGATGTGCAACACATAATGAAAAGTCAATCAGCCAAAGTGGACACAAGACTAACAAAAATGACTAAAAAATGTCATAATTGGCAGACAAAGCTATTAAAACAATTATAATTATATTACATATGTTTTAAAAAGCTAGAGGAGAGTTTGAAATGTTAAGTAGAATATGGAAGATGTAAAAATACACTCAAATCAGACCTTGAGATAAAAACTCTACTGTCTGAGATGAAAAATACACTGGATGGGAAAAAGGGTAAATGAGATGTTGGAGAAGAAAAGATTAGCGAATTTGGAAACTAGCAGTTGAAAGTAGATAAATTGAAACACAGAACAAATTACTTGAAAAGACAAGAATATCTTCAGCAAGGTGTGGGACAACTTAAAGTGGTCTGATACACTTGCAATTCAAGTCCATGTAAGACAGGAGAGAGAGGGGGACAGAAAAAATATTTGAAGAAATAATGGCCCCAAGTCTTGCAATTTGATGAAAACTATAAACCTACATATCCAGGAAGTTCAATAAAACTCAAGCACAAGAAACATGAAGAAAACTTCAAGGCACATCATAGGCAATTTACTCAAGGCCAATGATAAAGAGAAAAACTTAAAAACAACCAGAAGTGGGGGAAAAAAGACATCCTAAAGATGTACAAAGATAAGGAAACAATGAGAGCAAAGAGGCAATAAAGCAGCATCTTGAATGTGCTGAAATAAAAAATGAAAACAAATAACTATCAACTGAAAATTCTACCAGAGAAAATATCTTTCAAATATGAAGGCAAAATGTAGACATTTAAAGATAAACAAAAGGTGAAAGAATGTACTGGCAGTAGATCTGCACGAGTTTTTCAGACAGAAAGAAATATGGAACACATGGAAATATGAATCTTCAGAAAGCAATGATGAGTACCAGAGGTGGTAACTACGTATAACACTTTTTTCATACTACAAACCTTTTAAAGTTTTAATTGATTATTTAAATAAGAACAATGTAGTGTAAGGTTTTATTATATAATGTAGAAGTAATCATATAAAAAAAGGACGGGACAGCAGACATGGAACAATATTTTTATCCTCTTATATGTGAAGTGAGACAGCACCACTTAAATGGAGACTGGTTGCTCAGACACACAATAATGAATAAGATAGGCAAAATCCCTTCTCTCATGGAGTTCAAATTAAAAGCAAGGACCCATATTTACTTGTACCAACCTTAAAAACTAAGTTCCTGAAACTAAAAGATGATTAACATGATAAGAATAAGAAAAACTGATACTATAACAAGTGATATGGGCAAAAACATGAATTTAATTTTTTATTAATGAAAAGTGTTTCCTATTTTTATTATGACTTTTATCTGTTAGAATGGCCATCATCAAAAAGACAAGAGATAAATGCTGGCATGGGCGTGGAGGGAAGAGAACCAGTGTGCACTGTTGGTGGAAATGTCAATTGGTCTGGCTGCTATGGGAAAACAGTATGGAGGCTCCTCAAAACATTAAAAATAGAACCATATGGTCCAGAAATTCCACTTCTAGATGTACATCCAAAGAAAATAAAAGCACTATCCCAAAGACATATCCATACCCTCATGTTCACTGCAGCACTATTTATAGTAGCCATGATGTGGAAAAAACCTACGTGTCCAACAATGGGTGAATGGATAAAATGTGATTTATATATAATGGAACACCATTCAGCCATAAAAAAAGATATCCTGCCATTTAAGACAGCATGGATGGACCTTGAGAGCTTTACACTAAGTGAAATAAGTCAAAAAAACACACACACAAATGCTGTATGATCTCACTTATATGTGGAATCTAAAACAAAAGTTCATAGAAACTCATAGAAAACTCAGAAGCAGAGATCATAGAAACATAAAAACAGACATCAGATTTGTGGTTGCCAGACGCAGAGGATGGGGGGGAGGGGAAGTGGGTGAGAGTGGTCAAAAGGTACAAACTTCCAGTTATAAAATAAATAAGTTCTAGGTATGTAATGTACAGTGTGGCAATTGTAGTTAATAATATTGTATTATATATTTGAAAGTTGCTAAAAGAGTACATCTTTGAAGTTTCATCACAAGGAAAAAATTTTAACTATGTGAGGTGATAGAGATCAACTAAACTTAATGTGGTGATAATTTCCCAATATATGTATATATCAAATCATTATGTTATACACCTTAGATTTATACAATGTTATATGTCAATTACATCTCAATAAAACTGAAAAAAATATGGCTTTTAAAAATCAAAATTTTTTACTTATGTGATGGATATATAAATTAAAACTATATTTGCTTCTCTCTTTATCATGTTTTGGTATCATGTCTTCCACTCCCTGCCTGAATACAGTAATGAGTATTTAAGGAAACGGGTAGTGATTTGGCAACTATAATCCATACTTATTTTTAGGATGATGTGGCCTCTAGCCCTCAAATATTGAAAGAAAGTTTTAGTGATCACCACATGCAGATATACTGCCCAGTTATACGCTGTTAGGGTTGCAAGACTCTATTTTCCTTGTTTATTTAGATAGGCAGTAGGAGGCTGGATTTGATGTTCCTTAGAAACGGTTCAGTTCAATAAATAAATTCAATTTATTCCCCTTTTCAGAGAGAGAAATCAATTTTATAGTCATACACAAATGCCATGAAGACAGCAGTACATTTAATTTTCAGAAATAGTAAACCGTAAATAGAACAAGTGGTTTTTATATTTCCTGTATTGATGTTTTAAAATCTCATACAAGCAATACTTGTACAAGGTGAATTTAGTCAGGTATGTCCCTGAAATCTGTATGACCAGGAAGTTCATTCACTCATTCAAAAAAGTTTGCGTTTTGGGTACAAGTCACTAACAGATAAAAGTCACTAACTTTGCTTGTGCCGTGAAGGATACAAAGGCAACAGATAGAAAGATAAGCAATAGTCTTATCTTCAGCAAACTCATAATGTCCTAGGGTTGTCGAGAAGTCTCCACAGTAAACTGTAATGAAAGGTCAGATGGAAATAATGGCAATAAAAGAGGTATAACCAATAATTCAGAAAAGCCAGTGTGTGCCAGTGGATTCAAAGATGATTTCATACTGTGGGTAGTGTTTGCACTGGACTATGACAGGTTAACCATGAACAGGCAGAGGCCATGAAGTACATTAAGGCCGAGAGAGAAAATGATCAAATTTAGGGAAGATATTTGAGGGAGAGTATTTAGGTTCTATGTAGGTGAAATATAAATGGTTTAAAAATGTTTAAGCTTATCTACAACATCATGGTTTATGAAAAACAGGTAAACATTATCTTTAAGGTACCTGAGACAGAGTTACAGACAATCTGTTAAAAAAATAATAGCTAACCATAGAGCACAGATCAGGTTGAAACCCTCTCAGATCACTTGACTGCTCAGGCCTGACTTCCTCAGTCTAATCCATATGCTGATGGATTTTGAGACAGCAAGGTCCAGCGTTAAAATACCAGAGAAATTATAAGCTGATCATTAGAGAGAACTAGACATTTTTTCCCACAATCTCTTATTCTATGAATAAATGACTTGGGAAATATGCACTTAAATAAGAACTTGGCCTTTCATTAAGACTTTAATAAGACCTTAAATAAGACCTCTCTCTTAAATAAGACCTGTATCTCACAGGGAAGTATTTCTCTAATGTCATATTTTCTAAAAGAAGGGACTCCTATGACATTCCACCAAATCTGTCATGGAAGTCTCCACCAATGTCTAGCTCTAAATGCAGTCAGCAAATTTAAAAGTTAACAATAAGAGCATGTCTCTTTAACAGCTTTTTCATACCTTTCCCCTTAAATTTTGTACCATTCTGCTATCAGCTGATAAAACTCCTCATCTTTTATTGTAAAATAGAAATTATTAAATAGGAATTTCCTTCTTTTTCCAACAGCATCTCTATAAACTTATCTGTACCTGACTCAACCTTGTTCAAATTTCCATCTCTTGCAAGTGTCACTGCTGGTAGTAAAGTTTAATATCCCCATTTACAGCATGGATCCCACTGCCTCTCAACCCTGTCAAGAATTTTTTTCATTGTTATATTCTTTTTCTCCTGAGCCTTCAAGCTATCCTTCTCTAATCAATTATTCTGACTAACATTCAACCAATCTCTAATATCATCTCCCATTAAAAAACATTTCTCTTGACCCCACATCTCCTTCCAGAAACTGTACCATTTCTCTGCTCCCCTGAATTTCTAAAGTCCTTGAAAAGCAGGGGTCTAAAAAAACATGGCAAATTTATTTCCTAATTGCCTGTCACTCTTCAATCCTCCAATCCAGCTTCTGACTCAGTCTCCATATTGTCAAAGGCAATGAACACTTTGATCAATACTCACCACGGTTGTTCGCTCCTGCTTGTAAAGACTTCCTTTCCCATGTATTCAGGACATGCATCTGCTTTCCCCATTCCTATCCCAAGCCACGCTTCTTTTCTTTATCTTTCTGGCTACACCTTCCTAGACTCCTTCAGTAGCTCCTTTTGCCTGTATATCTCTTCAGGGCCCAGGGACAAATGGACAGTATGTAGTTCTGCTCTCTTAATTGCTCTCCTAATAACCAGGGTGATAAAAGACTAAAATTTTAATGAGGATACATGGTTGTGTCTACTTACTGTCTAGGCAAGGCTATAGTTCATATCACCTGAAAGCCAGATGAATTATTTAGTTGTAGGACATATTTTCTCAAATTCAGGGATTATTCTCTCATTTTTCATTCAATATGTGTTATTTAGCCCCTGCCATGTGTCACCATTGTTATAGAAACTGTTGCTTATAAGTTTCTTATCACCAGAACGACTCATCTTTAATTTTGGTAGGAAACGTGATGGGGGCTGATCTTGAAGGTCCAACTGTATTTTTAATTCCAAATAGTAGTTTTTTTTTTTTTTAAATAAAATCAAGCGTCCTATAGATCCTGAGGATAAGATAGTAAACAAGATTGACAAGATCCCTGCCTTCATGAAACATGAGAAGGTAAAGGTGAGGTGAAGGGGTTGGCTATATTATATAGAATTAACAGCATTATCCATATCAATTAAAGATTGGGTTTTCATCAGTTCATAAGACTCTAAACTCCCCAAGAGTTTTCACCCAGAAATATTTGCAAAATCCAGATCTACCTGATATTGCTATGCCTCGATACCTCAAGAAATTCTTGTAATCAAAACTAAAGGGAGGGGAGGGAAGATCCTTCTTCATTTTAAAATCTACTCTGAGACAGACTTGAAAAGAATAGAACCTGATGGTTGAATTGAAGGTATCAATGGGATACTTGATTTTATTTAAAAACTACTATTTGGAATGAAAAATACAGTTCAGCATTGAAGATAGCCCCCCAACAAATTCCCTTCCCAAAATAGAGATGGGTCATTCTGATAATAAGAAACTTAGAAATAATTTGCATCAAATAAATGCCAGGACCCCACTTACAGAGTGTCTGTTGAAGCAGATGTTGTAAGAGTAGATAAGAAGTGTGAATTTGCTTTGCCTGCTTTTTCAGCACTGTGGAGTGCCCCGCCCCCATGTCCATCTGGGCTTGCGGCATACACATGAATGACATGATTTGTTTCAAATCAAAAGATGCCACTAATTTTTTTGTGGGGAGCAGCAAAGCAAGATTTATTGGGTGATGATGGTTCAAAGCTCCCAAAGCGGTAGGGGACCTGAGATGGTTGCCCAGCACTAATATTTTTTAAAAAGATTTATTTATTTATTTGAGAGAGAGAGAGCATGAGTGGGAGGGGCAGAGGGAAAGAGAGAATCTCCAGCGGATTCTGTGTTGAGTGCAAGCGTGGTAGGGCCTCTATCCCAGGACCCTGAGATCATGACCTGAGCTGAAATTGAGTCAGAGACTCGATCGACTGCACCACCCAGGCCCCCCAGTCACTAATTTTAATAAGCTAAAATATCAGCACGAAATTAAAAAAGTTGTTCTTAGCGTAAACCTAGCTGGATCTCTTCACCTTTCTTTGCCTCTCTTTTTTCATTGATAAAATGACTAATAATTCTAACTCATCAGATTGTCTTGAGAGAATTATAGGATAAGCATTATACTTATGAGTTCTTATTAAATTATAGAATACATTAAATGTGATTTACAATTATGATCATTTCTATTATAATAACATTAACAATAATATCGCATGCCTTCCAGATTGTATTTACTTAGAAGATTTCATTTATTTTTTTCTTTTTAATTATGCTTTATTTTTGTTTTTACATATATTTGGAAACGTCCTTAAATTCATTGTTATGTCTTAAATGTTGAACATTTAAATCATTGTGAATTGCCAATTTGAGCATGCATTTGTTGTAGAAAGTGAAAGTTTATTCTATACAGCTATTTGATTGAGATTTTGACTACAAGTTGTCATGATAGTCAAATTAGCCCTCGTTTAAATGGTGCTAGATCTCTTTAAAAGCTGTTTTTGTGAATTTGACAGATAGCAATTACTGAGTGAGCACACCAACAGTGATAAATACTCTGGTTTCAGCCTGTCAGAAACCAACTGAAGACTGAGAGGAAACGCATGATAGGAAACATCTGTTGCCTTTTCAGGCCTGTTGAGAGATGATGAGGATACACCTTTTGACAATAAATAAATAAATAAGTCATAAAATAAAATTCTAAAAGTCAGTGTTTTTTTTTCACATTACTTTGTTGAACTAAAGAGCGGCTCTGTAATTTAAAATATGAAACAGATATTTCCCAATGGTTAGAACACATTTTAAAAAAGCTTTGAATAATTCTCATCTCCATTATCTTCGTGAAAGACATTAATGAGCAACTGAAGCTAGAACTTTACTTTAGAGGCAAAAAAAAAAAAAAAAAAATGCCAAGGCATATCTATGAGGAATAAGATTCTAACCCAGTGTCTGGTGACATTTTTTATCTTTAGTATTAGGAAAGCTTTCATTTATAAGGTAAACTTAGGCATTAAAAGATATTTTTACTGAAAGTTCAGTTATTTTTAGGTATTCAGTATTTAAACAGAAAATTACATGTAATTGGTCTACATTCAAATTAAGAAAGGTGATAACTGTGAACTAGTTCCTTTCTCCCCCAAACAAGTAAAGATGCTGACGGTTTTCCTTTCCACACCACACCTTGTCTCTTGTACCATCTCTGCCTCTCTGAGTAGCCAGCTTTTCTGTTTGGTGGGAGGTGCAGGGGGGGAAGGGAGAGGGCTCTACAACATTGATAGAAGACGTGGAGCACATCAGTGTTTCCCACAAGGTAGGACTGGACATCGACGTCATTCCTGCTTAACTGATTAGTTGACTGTACGTGGCGCTTAGAATTACAAGAATTCTATGTTCTGGCCTGGGATGATGTGTTACACTCAGTGGAATGGTGTGCGTTTGGTCCCCTGAGGAAGGCTCGGTTTACATAGACACTCCCTGGCATGTGTCATGTGGAGACTTGACAACTCTCAATGCTGACTATTAGGATTTTCAAATGTGGTCCTCCCACCACAAACCCTTCTCCTTGGTCTCATTTCTTCTTTTCTCTCCTTGCCTCAACCTGGACAGCCCTTAGGCTGGGTGGTTTGGCTCTTTTGTTATTGCTTTTGTAATTTGTTGTATTTGGCATAATATTCATGCTCTGCTCCCATCAGGGCTCAGCCGTTTGAGCTCCAATATACCCAGCTCTTGCAAATGAGAAATTCAGTTTCAAGATTATTGTCTCTGCTCTAAGTTTTAAAAGATTATTTTGGCACCCAAAGCTAGATTTTAAATATTCTTTTTATGCGTACCATCTAGGAACTATACATATTCTAACGTGGAAGTTTAGTTTTAATAGGGGGAGGGACTCATGGTATAAAATAGAAAATGATAATAAAAGAATTAGAGGGATAGATTTGTTAATATGTCAAAAATATTCTCCAACTGTGTGTACTGGTACACCTTAGAAAACAAAATAGCAAAAACAAAACTACAAAAAACCTGAGTAGCAATAATACAGTGAATCGGCTGTTGCTATTATTAATTACCACACTAATTATTGATTTTTAAATAGTGTTTAGTTATCATTTCACTCTCTTTTAAGTATATACTCTAGTAAACATCAATGTAAGTTAAACACAAGGTGAAAAAAATGAATTTCAAGGTGACAATATTAAAAATGAGAATAATCTATCCTATTTCTCATGTTTAAATAATGAAATAGAGGGGCGCCTGGGTGGCGCAGTCTTAAGCGTCTGCCTTCGGCTCAGGGTGTGATCCCAGAGTTATGGGATCGCGGCCTACATCAGGCTCCTCCTCTATGAGCCTGCTTCTTCCTCTCCCACTCCCCCTGCTTGTGTTCCCTCTCTCTCTGGCTGTCTCTATCTCTGTCAAATAAATAAATAAAAACTTTTAAAAAAATAATGAAATAGACATTTTTTAAAGATTCATTTGTTTATGAAAGAGAGAGAGAGGGAGGAGAAAGCATGGGGTGAGGGGCTGAGAGGGGGAGAGAGAGTCTTAAGCAGACTCCACCCTGAGCAGGAGCCTGGCTTGGGGCTCAATCTCAGGACTCTGAGATCATGGCCCCAGAAGAAACCAAGAGTCAGATGCTTAACTAACTGCACCACCCAGGTGCCCCAGTAGACTTATTTTTTTAATTGTCTAAGTAATTCCTGGTAACACAATTTTTGCCAGGTTTGATTGGTTATAAACAGGGCAGATAACACAATATTACGACTGCAAATGGATGCAGACAGATCAAGGGGTGATTGCTTTAATGTTGAAGTGGGGTCCTGGGGCTCCCGACATACTAAGTATTACGTCTTTAGTTGCTGGATTGAGAAAAGTGTGGGGAACTTAGCGAAGTGTAACCTGAAGCGGGGTAGCTGAAGCAGTGGAAAGGAAAGTCAGTGGGCTTGACCCGGCAGCTGTTTATTAACAGGCCAAACCAGTGCTTCCTGGTTGACCGTCAGTCGTGGTTATCAGCCTGTGACAGTATGAATTTTATTCTCAGCCTCAGATGTTAGCGCTATTGCATGTCTTCAGTTTTTTCTAAGATCAGGTATATCAGGTTCCATCCCAGCTCTTGGGCTAGGCAGGAAATTCATCTCAGTCTCAGTGTGTAGGGGAAATGTGCTCACACTGTCTCTCCATTTCTCCCTTGCTTCTCCTCCTCGCCTCCCCTGCCTTCCTCTCTAGAGCCTGTATGATTGTTGTGCCATGGATGGAGCTAATCCTATCCAGAGATCCCACTGCTCTGGGATGCATAGCATTGAAATGGGGTTTTGATTCCTCAACTCTCTCCCTCTTGTGGATTTTAGTTCACAGGCAGAGACGTTCCCATCCTTCACCTCAAAGCCCATCCTCTTTCCTAGCTTTCTAGTGGCATCCAGCTTTACTCCTCCAGCAGTGGGCCTGTAACAAATTAGGATTATTACTTACTAAGGAAAAAGATGTGATATTACCTAGTATTTGGATTTTTGAAGGACTTAATACTGATAGATAGGGGGAAAGGAGATTCTTTGAGTTTGTGGAAAGGAAAAACATAACACGTGAAAAACGGTATTTTTTTGTCTTTATAATTCTCCCAAGTACATAATAACTCATCCTAGTCACTAAATTCTTAGTCCTCAAGATCAAGGATTGTGTTTTATTTATAAATTCCCATAGAGTATTCCCTCAGACAGGTGGCATTCAGTAAATACTTGTTGAATTATTTAGAGAAGCAATCTTATCCTCTAACTCCTAACTGGTTTATTTCTTGGCGATTGTGAGCATTTATTTTCATTTGAATCAGCTGCTAATTTTTAAAAGCAATATTAAAGTTCTCGCTCTGGAGGTTTGTTTCATAAAAGGGAGTTAGTAATTCTGAATCATTAGCACTATTATTAAAATCTTTTGTTAAAGGCCTTTGTTCGCCTAACCCCTGAACTGAGTTTAAATGACTCAGTCAGTTTCTTACAGTCAAAAATACGTCTAAAAACAATCTACAAATAAATAGGTACTGTAATTACTACTAGGGTCCTTCTGGTATAATTAGGTAACAGTAAAATGAATAATAAGCTACTGTCATGTGGTTAATTTGCCTTTTTTTTCACCTTGATTGTCCTTGTTATGTACCAAAATGAAAACTAAGGAAGGAAAACTGAAAAATTTAAAAGGCAAGTAATTAGGGGGCACCTGGGTGGTACAGTCGGTTAAGTGTGGGACTCTTGTTTTTGGCTCCGGTTGTGATCTCAGGGTCATGGGCTTGAGCCCCGCATGGGGCTCTGCACTGAGCTTGGAGTCTACTTGAGATTTTCTCTCCCTCTTTCTCTGCCCCTGCCGCTTGTGTGCTCCTCTCTCTCTCCCTCTCTCTCTCTCTCAAATAAATAATCTTAAAAAAAAAAAGCAAATAATTAGTTCAATTCACTCAAGCATTATACATTCTACCATTGATAAATTGTAATATGTATTTATTCATTATCATTCATCTGATGAAGTAGTTGAGGGTTTTTTTTTAAAGCTTTTATTTATTTGAGAGAGAGAGAATGAGCATGAGCAGAGGCAGGGGCAGAGAGAGAGGGAGAAGCAGACTCCCCACTGAGTTTTGGAGCCCGATGATGGGCTTGATCCCAGGACCCCTGGATCATGACCTGAGCAGAAGTTAGCCACTTAACCAACTGAACCACCCAGGTGCCCTGAAATAATTGAGTTTTTTTCTAAGTAAACTCTACAGCCCATGTGGAATATAAACTCATAAACCCCAAGATCAAGAGTCGCATGTTATACCGACTGAGCTGGTTAGGTACCCCTTGAGTTTTTATTCTAATATGCATCCCCTTTCTGCATATGGTAGCCTAAGTTGGGTTATGGTATTTATAATCAGAGCCTTAACTAATACAAAAGGAATAGCATAGAGGGTTTTCTAGGTACAGACATGGATTTTGAGTTTCCTTTAATGGAGATTAAAGGAAAGAGACTGAGGGAAATGCTAGGTGTTTAAGAGGTTCATGGGATTTCTCTAGGATGTGCAAAGTGACAGTAGGCTGAGACTAGAAAAGGCAGATCTATTATCCAGAGAGAATTGAGATAGAGCCTGGAATACATTAGACCATCACTGTCCTGTAGAAATAGAATTCAAACTAACTAAAAAATTTGAAACATTTCTGAAGTGATGTTAAAAAAGGTAAAAAAAGAAGCAAATGAACTCAATTTTAATAAATTTTAACTAATATGTCCAAAATAGCATCATTTCTGTATGTCATTTCATACTAAATCTTTGAATGTGGAGTTTATCTTTCACTTATAGACCATATCAATTGAGACACTAAGCTTCTATCGGAAATATGTGTTCTGTATTTAGATGTCATAAAATTTATTGTTAAAAAATGGATTTACATACTTACGTTGTTCTAGTTTTCTAATAACTGAGTTGGGTATTGGTGTTTTAATTTTAATTTTAATTAATTAAAAGTAAAACTTTGGTTTCCAGTCCCACTAGCTGCGTTTTAAGAGGTGAGTAGCCACATGTGGCTGGTACTGGTTCCCGTACCAGTTAGTGCAGCTCTACACTGAGAAATTTGAAGTCACAAAGGCAGCCTTAGAAAGAGAAACATTATGAAATGCTAGGCAGATACAGAAAAGAGCAGGGTGTGTAAAATTTAAAAGCAAGATAATCAGATGCTGAGTAATCCAATGTTGACCTGGTTAAAATTCACTTGCTCAATATTCAGCCCTTTCCAGTTACAGTGATTGTCATATCATGAACAGAATATGATTTGAAGCAAGTTTTCAAATCTTTTGAAATATTCTCCTGTAAAGGGCACCTGCGTGCCTCAGTCAGTTACGCCTCTGGCTCTTGATCTCAGCCCAGGTCTTGACCTCAGCCTAGGTCTTGGTCTCAGGTCTCTTGAGCTTGCTTTAGGCTCCACACTGGGCATGGAGTCTACATTAAAAAAAAAAAAAAAAAATTCTAGTGTTGTGAGAATGGGGAAAATCTTAGAAAAACAATTTTTTGAGTTAAAAGTTTAGTGTTAAACCTAACAAACCAAACATACCAATTATATAAGTACATATATACAAATATATATCCTATATTGCATATTATCATATATAAGCTCTTATTTTAAAGTGCTTTATCTGATAAATTGTGAAACCAGTGTTATTTCCTGAACCAACCTAAGCGAGAAATGCAGTTTGCCTGTTTGACTTTGCAGGTGAACTTTAGTCCCAGTGGATTGAATGCATACATGACACACTTGTAATTATTCACCAATTACTTCTACACCTTGTATGAATAGAATAAAAAGTCACAGCTATTTTTTGTCTTTAGAGAATAAGATTGCTAAGTCTTCAATTTGTGCCAAACTGAACGTGTTCACACACCTCAATTATTGCTCATCATGAATATACCCTCTGCCACTACCTTAAGTCTACAGATAAATGAATAAAGGTAATATGAGTTTATAATTCCATTGTAAATAAGGTTTTCTACAGTTACATATCTTGAGCACTGTGGTTGCACACTCACCTGTGGCTAGAACACGCATAGAAATAGCAGGTAGTTCTAAGGAGTTTATCCTCTGTTTGGCTCTTTTACCTAAAAAGTTTATATGAGAATACACAAAGATTATTTATTCAGAGCTTGCTATAGCAAGAGAGCACCATCACTTGCATTTTGGCAGAGACTTAAAGGCAGGCAGAGGAATGGGGAAAGTTTTATAGAAAAGAGAAACCTTCAGGTATGCCTTGATTAGTCCATTGGCAAGGGGAAGCTGCAGGTGGGCTAACTGGAACCTGAAAATCCTGTGTGATTAGTTACGTTCGGTGCGTATCTGGCTTTCTCTGGTTGATCTTTAAATTAGAAGCGGGGATAAAAATTAAGGAAGTTGTCAGTTATTAATCAAGTGGTGGCCATTTGGGGCCAATTGTTACAGGGATTATTTTTTAGCTGCTTAGATTGCTGCTAGTGATGGTGGTCTGAATTTCTACAAGTCTGATTTATAGATAGCAGGCTGGCTTCTAGAGCTGTTCCTGTAGAGAACAGGTTGGTTTCCTGGGCTGCTTGTTGCAGATTGTGGGTCAGAATTCTATTTTTATATATGGTCTGGCCATTGTCTATTTGCATATTCAGTCTCTTAATATCCATGAAAAATGATAACTCCCTGTGACACTTTCAACATTAATCAACTGGGAGATTTTTTTTTTTTAATTAATGGCATTGTTTTTCTTCTTACTGTAGTTAGATTTGCATTTATCTTTCTTTTGTTATTCTTTTATGCCGGGGTTATCTGAATTTCTCAATCCTTGTTAAGTTTTTTTTTAAGAAAAAAAGAACAAAATATCTACTTGAAAGTAATTTTCTAAACTTTTCAATCCTAATTAGGTATTTCTTTGAGTTTTATTTATATTTGAGACCAAGAAAGGAATTCAAAAGTAGGATTAACTACTTAAATAGAAGTGTAGTCAAAACGCTCGGTGGAGACACGGACTGAAAGTGATTATTTCCAAAATTAGGTCCTTATGTTCTTTTTGTTATAAATGAAGAAATACCATGATAAAACTTTCTTTCTTTTTAAAAGTCTGATTATTTGGGGGCACATAGGTGGCTCAGTTGGTTAAGCAGCTGCCTTCGGCTCGGGTCTTGATCTTAGGGTCCTGAGATCAGTGTGTGTTGGGCTCCCTGCTCAGCGGGGAGTCTGCTTCTCCCTCTCCCCCTACCCCTCTCCCCGCTCGTGCTCACTCTCTCTTGAATAAATAAATAAAATCATAAATAAGTAAATAATAAAAATCTGATTATTTTAATGGTATAATTCCTGAGGGGATAAAAATTTTACATGAAATATTTAAAATTTAAGTAAAACATGGTCTTCCATTTTTGTCATCTAAGCATGATTGGACAAAGAGGAGATGACACAAAGAATAAAGCATATGTAAGAATTCAGTCAGTTGAATAGAAATTTTGTATATTTCTCCATTATTTCCATCAGAATCACAGATTTCTAAGATAAGAGATTTTAATTATTTATTTGTTTGTTTAAATAATTTGAAGTTAATGACTATTAAGTACCACAAATTAGGTGGTTTAAAACAACAGAAATCTATTTTCTCATGGTTTTGGAGTCTAGAAGTCTGAAATGGCAGCGTCCACAGGCCACGCTTCCCATGAAGGGTCTAGGGAAGAATACTTCTTTGCCTTTTCTAGCTTCTAGTGGTTGCCAGTGATCCTTGGCGTTCCTTGGTTGGTGGCACCATAATTCCAATCTTTGCCTCTGTCTTTACGTGACTTTTCTCCCCTGTGTCTGTATATGCCTTTGTACCCAAAATTTCCTCTTTGTGCAAAGACACTGGTCTTTGGATTAGGGTTCCTAATCCAAGATGACTTCTTGATTGCACCTGAAATATCCTATTCCTAAATAAGGTCACATTCACAGGTACAAGGAGTTGGAACTGCAACATATCTTTTTTGGGGTACACAATTCAATCCACACCATTGTCTCAGGTGTGCCTCTGCTAATATCAGATTTTCCTACAGAGAGCTTTATCCTTTCAGTTTAAAGCTTTCATTCTGATCAACATTCTGGTGTTTATAAAATTTTCAGCCTGAAAGAGTCCTAAGATATATAGATAGATACCCATATCGTTTTTCATTACCCTTACCAAATGCGAGGGACTGTTGTAAACACGTTATATGTATAATTCCTTTAATTTTCACAAAGACTCTGTCTGTTCGGTACCATTATTACCCCCATCTTACACAGAAGGTAACTGTTGTGAACCAAACTACATCAATTTGATTGTTCATAATTATGAAATTGTTTTAGGTAGATATAATTAAATATCATTAAGAATCAACTTTGATACAGGTGGCATGAATTATAATGAACGCAAGTCTCCAAGTGAATTTTGTCTCCTAGTTAACAGCAAATAGGTACAAAAATAGCCATACCACCTGTTATGTATGCTTGATGAAATCTCAGCTCTTTATTCTTTTAAGCACTCTGACAGCACATATCATGAACGTTTCATTCAAGGCCAAAACAGCAATATTACAGGCAGAGTAGCAGAAATCAGCTTATCTCCCAGTTGGAGTCAATGAGAAAATCCTCTATTAAGTGTCTTAACATAAGGCCAGCAGTCTTCCCTTTCTGGGATATCATTCTGATGGGTACAGACTATCAGATATGTTACATTGTTTTATCTGTTCATGCAAGGTTATGTGTTCTTACAGAAGATTTCTACACAGTCTACTTGTCTTGAACATTGTTCATTCCACCAAAGAAACTCACTTCTAATTACTAATTATTCTTCTGGTGTTAACAAAAACAAAAGAAAAACAACACACCAGAAACTTCAAGCACTTATAAGAAACTTGGCCAATGTATACAAAAATGTATAGTGACAAGATTTGAACTACCAAGCTACAGCGCCTATTGATGAAATCAATATTTGATGATTATGGAAAAAATAAGTTTTGAATATAGCTTTATTTGTAATGTTCTCAAACAAGAGGAAAAAAAATCATACACAAAATGCCCATCGATAGGTAAATAAACAACATAAGGTAAGGTATATCCATACAGTGGAATACACTCAGCTCTAAAAAGAAAAACTACTGATGCACCCAAAATTGGATGAATGTCAAGTTCATTATGTTGGGTGAAAAAAAGTCAGGCAAAATAAAGAGGGCATTTATATTTACATAAAATTCTGGAAATTGCAAAGTAACCGATAGTAACAAAGAGCAGATAAATGACTGCCTATAGTGACAAAAGTTACCTTTAATATGTACATTTTATGTAAATGAAACCTCAATAAGTTGTTAAACAGTCCTTAAGGGTTGTCTCTAAATTTGAGAAGAGAGCAACCAGAGGAAACTGAAGAAAGGCTTGTCAGTTCTCTGGGGCTACAAAATCCCACAGACTGGGTAGCTTCAACAATAGAAGTGAATTTTCTGGAGGCTAGAAGTACAAAATCAAGGTGTCAACATGTTTGATTTCTTCTGAGGCCTCTCTCCTTGGCTTGCAGATTGCTACCTTTCCTATCTTCATCTCCTCCTCTCTTTGTGTTGTCTGTGTTCTGATCTCCTCTCCTTATAAGGACACCAGTCATATTGGATTAGGGCCCACCGTAATGACCTCATTGTAACTTAATCATATCTTTAAAGGCCCTGTTTTCAGAAACTCCTATTCTGAGGTATTGGTGTTTAGGGCTTTAATATATGAATTTTGGAGATGATTCAATTCATAACAGAGATAATAACTCATGTTTTCTGTTCCCTCCCTATTTTCTCTCATAAAGAAAGCTCTGAAAGAATGATCCTCAAACGTCAATGTGAACACCAAGCAATAAATGTTTCTGAACTTCTAATAATGCCAACCATGTTTACTTTGGAATTAGATGATCAAGTTATCATCCATAATCATATGTCACGTTGAAATGCCTGAATCCATATATCTTATAAATCACACTCCACTACACATGCCAAAGTCATTGGATTGGACTGATTTATAAATGTTTACCTTCACAGTTTCCCAGCATAACAACCTATCAACCTGATCAAATAAAATATCCCTACAGGGAATTTCCTCTCCTAATCTGCCTCCCCACTCAAATATTTCAGCTAATTTATGCATGTTTGCCACTGCCTCATGTTTAGTCCTATTCTCCTTCTTGTGCAACCAGGGCTTTATCTCATCTGGTATTTCCCTGAGTTTTCTAACCTTCTCCTTTGCAATATGCAACATGAAACTCTTTTGAACTCCCTTTTAGAGTTCCCTTTGCAGAGTCTCCCTGCTGCCCTCTGATTCCCACTCTCCTCGAGGGAGAAAATGTTCTTGGCTCTTACTTGTAGAGAGGGTAATCAGTGGAAAATCCCTTATTAGGCCACTGCCATGTCTGCCAGTGAGAAGACTTAATAACTGCTGGGGTACAATGACACTAATCCAATGGACGCTCCGTCTCTCCCTGAAACTGTGCCCTAAGATAAAGTCTGTGAGTCATTTCGTGTTCTGTACATGACAGCCTGTCACTTGCCTGACTGACGTATGTCAGGCTGTACTGAGGCCAGAATTCTCAGAGGCATTTATAAGACCTTCCTAGCATGGATCCCAGGACTGAGTCTTTTCTAAAATATCTCAGTGCCTTAGACAAAGAACAGGAATAAAAGATAATGGATTAGCAGAGATAAAATAACGCCCATGAGTTTTTTCCCAGGGATCAAGATTGCAGAAGGAAGCTGTTATTCACTGTTTGCTTTGCCATTCACTGCCTCAACAAGTTTTATGCCTCAGTTTATTCACGTGAGGTGTTAACATTCCTGAAAGACTATGTCAGACAGAACTAATGATGGTAATGACCTTGAACATATGGAAGTTTATTATAAATTCTCTGTGCATTCCACACACTAGTGAAAATAATAATCGTATTCTCTATGAATATTATACAGAATCTCCAAAAGAATTGCAGTTCTTGTAGCCAGAAATTACCAGAGGCATTTTCAGTCCGAAGAAAGGTTAGTAAATTAAGCCAGGAGACAGGAGCTGAAATGTGTTTTGTTTTGTTTCGTTTTAACTTTATCTGTGAAATATGATTACCCTGTCTACCTTTTGACAGTTCCCCAAATTTTCATAAAATAATTTTGAGCAGATAAGAAAAATATTATAGTTGATATGTTTATGTAACAATATATAAAATTATTCCCTGGAGAGCAGTTTTTTTCCTATATGAAGGATTTTTTAGCCATAATCTCTACCTTTTTTCCCCTTCAGATTTCTCAGGTGGTACGAGGAGCAGACCAATAAAACTTAACAGAAACACCTTCAGGTAATTCAGCTAAGTCACTCCTAGAAGCCCAAGACACCCAAACATCGCCTGTTCCCAGATTTTGTTTCTCTTGTTATGATATTTTTGAGCCTCTATTTTCATATTCACAAGAAAGATATTAACATCAAAATATATCCAAAGTTGTCCAAAATTGCAATTGATAACACATTGCAGTACCATATTATTATAATTGAATTGAAGTTTCACTGATTTATATAACCTGAAATGAGGGTAAAGTCCTGGTTCTGAAAATAGCTGCTCATCTATAGAAACAGTAATACAAAGCTTGACTAGATATACCAGCTCTGTCATATTTATAAAAGAATATGATTGCGAAAGGCTATAGTGATAAATACATTCCCAAGAATGTGTAACTTTTAAACATTACCAGTCAAACACGTGATAGGATTTTTTCTTATGATGTTTTTCCTTGTAAACCTAGTTTCGAGTTCTAAAGAAACCTCAGGGGTAGAGAAGATCAGCAAATAAGTTTTAAAGAAGACTAGAAGAATTTTGTTAGGGTTACCTGGTAATTTCAGGATATTTGTACAGTCCATTCAACCTCCCACCTTCCTGGACTATTTTGTACCCTTTTCTTTTTTCTTAAATTGAAAATACTTCTTGCCTCATTCTGTGCTTATGACATTGATTCCTTTTCGAACACTTAGGAGATGGAAAGAATCAGAAGAGTGCAATTTTACACTCTAGCACCTATTAGCCTGTATCTATCTTCTGGCAGAGCCCTTAGTTCCTTGTAACCAACGGACAGAGGAGGAGCCTGTCTTGTTCATGGCCGGCCTTTCTCCTCCACCGAAGGACATTGATTCGGTAATTTCTCCGTCTCCCTCACTATCAATTCTCCCCCCTCCCCTGGATCATTCCTATCAAAGCACAAACATACTGTAGTATATCCGCCTAAAATAACAAGTAATTTCCTTTAATAAAAATCCAATTCACTCTACCTTCCTTTTGAGCTCCTAACCCATTTCTTTCATCCCTTTTACAGCAAAACTCTTCAGCAGTATTGCCTTCTTTGCTCTCTTCCCTTCTATTCTTTTTATGTTTTCTTTAACTCACTATAAGCAGATCTTCATTCCCATTATGCCATTGAAACTGCTTTGATACCACCTGACATATTCATTCATTCATTAATGCATCCAACAAAGATTTTGAGCACCTACTATGTGTCACATGCCTTCCAACTCAATGAGTGGAGAGCCTCAGGATCACATTTTTCTTTCTTTTACCCTGGGAATAAAATTTTAAACTCTCCGTGAAAGTATAGCTGGATATATCTTGGTATACTTTTAGCAAAATTATACAGATGAGCAAATCTTTTGCTCCCTCAACATCCTGTTTATCAGAGGAGGTGGAAAGCAGAGCCACTCCAAAACAGACCTGGAGTATCTTGACCAGTGGGTTCACTCAGTTGTGCAGCGCTGCCCTTGACCTGGCTCCCGCAGTCATACCCTAAACCTTTGTAAATTACACACCCATCAAACATATACAGAATCTCTATGCACAGATTCCTTTTAATCAACTTTATTTTCATCACTGCCCCAGATTCCAAGACCGCATGCTTAAATGCTAAGTGGCTTCTAGACATTTAGTGTCATATGTTCTATGACATTTCCCCCCCGGCTCTCCTTTCAAGCACCATGACTATATACACTTCAGGCTCCCTGATCATTATGGCTTCCCTTCTTTTAATGATCTTTATTATTTTCTTGAAAATTCTTATCAAAAACTTTTCAGTGGCTAGTCAAGACAGAGGAAGCAATTTGATAATTCCCTTTGGGCACCAAGATGCTGCTTCAGGAAGGTATTTATGGTCTTTTTCGAGGACAGACTTTCCTGGAGAATTTGTAAGGTAGAAGATAGAGAGCTGTCTTTTCCCTTCTGCTTCTCAAGGGGATAGATTTCTCCCAAATATGTTTTGAAAATGGAAATCACCTATTTAATCTTTGGTAACAAGTAGTTTGAGTCCTAAATCTCAGATCTTTTTTTTTTTTAAGATTTTATTTATTTTTTTGACAGAGAGAGTATATAAAGCAGCAGAAGCTGGAAAAGCAGGCTCCTTACTGAGCAGGGAGCCCGATGCGGGGCTGGATCCCAGGAGCCTGGTATCATGACCTGAGCCAAAGGAAGACGCTTAGCAGACTGAGCCGCCCAGGCGCCCCTCTCAGATCTTTTATATGGAAAGCTATAATGATCACTTTTGTATGCTGGCTGCAGTTGATATATGCTTTGTAGTTTCAGTGAGAGAGCTGTGATCTGACCTAAGAAAGGCATTGTCTTTGACTGTAGTCTAGTCAGGTCAACTGGGTAAGAATAACCCTTCCATCCGGACACCTCAAAGCCTGGTCTAAAGAGCATCCTCTTTTTAAAGATTCCAAATTTAAACCACTTATTGGGCCAACTGGTCATCTCTAGCTATTAAGAAAAATATAAAATGAAAGCTGCTCTGGAAAAATAATAATTAAACTAATACATAACATGCAATAAGATGTTACATGAAACAATCACAAAGTATTGCTTTGATTAGAATTGTGAACACGTACACACACACACACACACACAAATAACAAAACTACAATTACAGAGTTCCTTCTATTGTATAACTTCAGAGCCTTATAACCAACAGTAAAAACACATTTTCCAGTGAGGTACTTATCTCTAGGCTGCCTGCCTCTAGGTAGTGTTATCAGTGTTTTTCAATCCTAGTTCTTTTTTAACTTCTTCAAATGGAAATAAGTCAAGCATTTGATATAAAGCAACCTTCAGAAATATTTAAAACAGGTTTTCTCCTCTGCAAAGTAGTAAAAGATTTGAATCTTCCTAGCCTCCCTCTCACAGTTTATGCTGGCAACGACGCCATTTCAAACAGCAGATGGTTACTTGCATATCACAGATAAGTGGAGAAAAAAAGCTAGTGATACACCAACTGGGATTGCAGTGCTGGGAAAACTTGTAAATTTCAGCAAAGCCTATGGAAAGTGAATGCGTATGAGCGAGGAGGAAAGGAAAAGTGAACGGGAGGCAAAAACTTTAATACAAAAAAAAGAGAGAGAGAGAGAGAGAGGAAAGGAAAGGTTAATATGGCAGGTGGTCTGGGCTTGTTACTCTTCCTTGAGGAGAGAAAAATGGATTTGATAATTTTGTTGCTGCATAACGTGTACACCATCAGACGAGTGCAGCATGGACACAGAGTTGTGTAATGAGGCAGGGAGAGACTCATCTTGTGCTCACCGCTGAGAATATCTTCACATTTCATTCACTGGATGGCTCCCCTCTGCATACACGATCAAGCCTGTACTCCTTGGCTTAGCTTTCCTTTCTTCTCTGCTGATCCTAGTGGGTTGTTTTTTTCTCATTTCATCATTAACCTATACCAGCTGTACAAACTTATTAATAAAAACGTCACCTCTGTAGTGTGTGGCTAATGCTGTAATTGGCTCACAGCTTTCACTGAACATCCTCATATATGAATAGGATTTGAAACAAATTATAGAGGCCATAGAGTTTATTATATTTCAGTGCAGTTCAGAATAATCTTCCAGAGTTCATTTGATATCTGATGCCCATTTTGTTATTTAATATATACGTTTCCTCATCTGCAAACAAGGATAATTGTAGGATCTACCACAAAGCTTTGTTGCGAATATTTAAGGAGTAAACAGTGCTGAAAAGAGCAAGCACCCTGTTGGTTACTTGGTGTTTCGTTCTATGTTACCGTGGTAATAGGATTTACTATGTGTGGATAACACTCTAGACCACTATCGAGACTTTTCTCTCTCTTTAAAGACATCAGTTTCCTTTCTTCTACCCTCCCAGTGCAGCAGATAATTTTAAAAAATAAGTATAGCTAGCATTTAAAATTTATCATGTGCCAGGTTCTATTCTGAATGCTTTCTAAGTATTCACACATTTCCTTCTCACAAAGAGGCTACGATGAAGATACTGATACTGATAGTATCCCTATTTTACATGTGAGGAAATGAAGGCACAGAAAAGTGAAAACGATTGTCCTGGGACAGCATACTAAAAACGGGAGGGGCTCAGCTTCAGACCCAGGCTGTCTGGCTCCAGGGTCCACACCCTTTACCACTTCTCCACATCGCTCTCTGTGCTTCTTCGGCATTACCCAATCTCTGTGTCTCAGCGCTTCATTCCATCCCTAACTCAGCGGGCTTCTTACCTGGTCTTTGACCTGATGACTTAGCATAGACTCTTGTCTTATAATTCTCTCCTTCCTTTCAAGTATTTTCCATCTCTCCCAATTCACTGACTTTTCAGCTGCTTTCCAAACAACCAGGTTTCTTTTGTTTTTAAAAATAAATAAACTCGTTACTTTCATTAATGTCTTTGTGTCTTGGAATATTTAACTTCTCCCTTTCCTGTTTATATTGAACTTCATGAAGACAAGGATCATGCCAGCTGTCAGCAACAGTAACCACATTCTGTTTGTCCCTTCCTTGTCTACTGTCACTACTCCAATGGAACTGCTTTTTGAAAGTCACTGTGATCCAGGCAACTCTAAAGGCCTCTCTTGGTTCTTTCCTGTGTGACCTTTGGAAAGACAGCCCATCAAAGCAGCTATTCTCGACAATGAGTTAGTGAGCATAAACACTAGCGGAAACAGTATAAAAACTTCCTTAAAAACATTTGTGTTATTTGTTTTACTTCTATTTATTAGCTCTTCATGAACTACTCATGATTTATCAGGACTTAAGTGGTTCACTCTTTTATATAAATTTTACCAGTATCTTTGGAATAACTATTCATCCTCTGCATTTAAAGGCTTTTTTGGGGGGCAGGGGGTTCATTATTTTGACATTTCCTTAGCATTGTTCTGTTGCCCTAAACTCTAACAATCTTTTTTTTTTTTTTTAAGATTTTATTTATTTATTCGACAGAGATAGAGACAGCCAGTGAGAGAGGGAACACAAGCAGGGGGAGTGGGAGAGGAAGAAGCAGGCTCATAGCGGAAGAGCCCGATGTGGGGCTCGATCCCAGATCGCCAGGATCACGCCCTGAGCTGAAGGCAGACGCTTAACCGCTGTGCCACCCAGGCGCCCCTAAACTCTAACAATCTTACAAGAAAAATCTTTGCAAATAATGTAGATCATTAACATAATAATGTCTGTGGCCCTCCATTTCTTAAAGAATTAACATTTAAGAACTTGTAGCACAGGTTGCCATTAAACTGTAATAATCACCCATGGACTTTTCAGATAATAACTACTTTAAAAATATTCATAGTTTAATACTTTGTATTGTTTAAAAAGATATCTATAGATACAGATATAATTTAAAAAATTTTTTTACGTTCCCTAATGACTTAGATCCTGAGTTGAATTCTGCATCTATGGAAGGGTATTTCTTGATTGAACTGGCATTCACACAATGCCGTTTCCTGACTGGGTTTTAGGCTCAGCTTTTTAGGGACATCTTTGTATCCCTCACAATATGTAGCATATTTGATATAGATATAGAATATAGAATAAGAGTTCAATAATTGTTTGTTGAATAAATGCATAAATCCAAGGTGGGCTGAAAAGGAATAGAGTATTTTCAGTCTCTCTTGCCTCTCATCCCCACGTTTCATTTAAAAATGATATGGTATTCCAGGAGAAGAATCCTGGAAGTTGAACTAATAAAACTGATACACCTCTAGCCAAAAAGAACTTTATCTGGACCCAAATAAATAAAATCACCATTAAAGGAGAGATCACAATCAACACCCCAGTAATACAAACAATTATAGGAGAATATTATGAAAAATTATATGCCAACAAATTGGGAAATCTGGAAGAAATAGATATATTCCTAGAAACATACAAACTACCAAAACTGAAACAGGAAGAAACAGAAAATTTGAACAGACCCATAACCAGCAAAGAAATTGAATCAATAATCAAACATCTCCCAACAAATAAAAGTCCAGGGCTAGATGGCTTCCCAGGAGAATTCTACCAGACATTTAAAGAAGAGTTAATACCTATTCTTCTCAAACTGTTCCAAAAAATAGAAATGGAAGAAAAACTTCCAAACTCATTTTATAAGGCCAGCATTACCTTGATTCCAAAACCAGACAAAGACCCCACTAAAAAGGAGAATTATAGGCCAATGTCCCTGATGAACATAGATAGAAAAATTCTCGACAAAATTGTAGCAAATTGAATCCAACTGTACATTAAAAGTACCTGGTGCCTGTGTAGTTCAGTTGGTTGGGCATTGAACTCTTGATTTCAGCTCAAGTCTTCATCTCAGGGCCATGAGTTTAAGCCCCACATTGGGCTCCATGCTGGGGGTGTACCCTACTTGAAGAAAAAAAAAAAGAATTTTTCACCATGATAAGTGGGATTTATTCCTGACCTGCAAGAGTGGTTAAATATTCATGAATCAATCAATGCGATATACCACATTAACAAAAGAAAAGAACCATATGACCCTTTCAATAGACGCAGGAAAAGCATTTGACAAAATACAGCATCCATTCTTGATGAAAACCCTCAACAAAGTAGGGACAAAGGGAACATATCGCAAAATCATACAGGCCACATATGAAAGACCCACAGCTAATATCACCCTCAATGGGGAAAAACGGAGAGCTTTCCCTGTAAGGTCAAGAACAAGACAGGGGTGTCCACTCTCATCATTGTTACTTAACATAGTTTGGAAGTCTTAGCCTCAGCAGTCAGACAACAAAAAGAAATAAAAGGCATCCAAATCAGCAAGGAAGAAGTCAAACTTTCACTATTCGTGAATGATATAATACTCTATATAGAAAACCTGAAAGATTTCACAAAAAAATTGCTAGAACAGATACACAAATTCAGTAAAGTTGCAGGATATAAAATTAACATACAGAAATCTGTTGCAGTTCTGTACACCAATAATGAAGCAGCAGAAATAGAAATCAAGGAATTGATTCCATTTACAATTGCACCAAAAATCATAAGATACTTAGGAATAAATCTAACCAAAGAGATAAAAGATCTTTACTCTGAAAACTATAAAATACTGATGAAGGAAATTGAAGATGACACAAAGAAATGAAAAAAAAAAATCCATGTTTACGGATTGGAAGAATAAATATTATTAAATTGTCTATGCTACCCAAAGCAATCTACACATTTAATGAAATCCTTATCAAAATAGCATCAGCATTTTTCACAGAGCTAGAACAAATAATCTTAAAATTTGTATGGAAAGACCCCAAGTAGCCAACATAATCTTGAAAAAGAAAAGCAAAGCTAGAGGCATCACAATTCTGGACCTCAAGCTATATAACAAAGCTGTAGTCATTAAGACAGTATGGTACTGACACAAAAACAGACACATAGATCAGTGGAGCAGAATAAAAAACCCAGAAATGGAGCCACGACTATATGGTCAACTAACCTTTGACAAAACAGGAAAGAATAGCCAGTGGAAAAAAGACAGTCTCTTCAACGAATGGTGATGGGAAAACTGGACAGCAACATTCAGAGAGTGAAACCAGACCACTTCCTTACACCATGCACAAAAATAAATTCAAAATGGATGAAAGACCTAAACACGAGATAGGAAACCATCAAAATCCTAGAGGAGAACACAGGCAGCAACCTCTTTGATCTTGGCTGTGCAACTTCTTACTAGACATATCTCTGGAAGCAAGGGAAACAAAAGCAAGAAGAAACTGTTAGGACATCATCAGGATAAAAACCTTCGAAAGAAACAATAAATAAAACGAAAGGCAAACTTTGGAATGGGAGAAGATATTAGCAAATGGCATATGACGTATCTATAAAGAATTTATCAAACTCAACACCCAAAAACCAATCAAGTTAAGAAATGGGCAGAAGACATGAATGTCTATTCATTTTTTCCAAAGAAGACATACAGATGGCCAACAGACACAGGAAAAGATGATTAATATCACTCATGATCAGGGAAATACAAATCAAAACCATGATGAGATACCACCTCAAACCTGTCAGAATGGCTAAAATTAACACACAGGAAACAACATATGTTAGCAAGGATGTGGAGAAAGGGGAACCCTCTTACACTGTTGGTGGGAATGCAAACTGGTACAGCTACTGTGGAAAACAATATGAAGTTTCCTCACAAAATTAAATCTAGAGCTACCCTATGACTTAGCAATTATAGTACTAGATATTTATCCAAAGGATACAAAAATACTGATTCAAAGGGCCAAATGCACCTAATATTTATAGCAGCATTATCAATAATAGCCAAATTATGTAAAGAGCTCAAAGCCCATTGACTGATGAATGGATAAAGAAGAAATGAATGGATAAAGAAGAAGAAATCTATATTACATACATATATGTAATATGTAAGAAATATATATTACACATATATAATGTAATATGTAAATATATATTGCATATATAATGTAATATGTATATATGTATTCCATATATAATGTAATATGTAAGAATATGTAAAAATATATATTTCATATATATATATGGAATATTACTCAGCCATCAAAAAGAATAAAATCCTGCTATTTGCAATGCTGTAGATGGAGTTAGAGTATACTATGCTAAGTGAAATAAGCCAAAGACAAATACTATATGATTTCACTCTTATGTGGAATTTAAGAAACAAAACAGATGAACCTAGGGGAAGGGGAAAAAAAAAAGGAAGAGATGGAAGCAAACTATAAGAGACTCAACTATAGAGAACTGAGGTGGGTGGGGGATGGGCTAAATGGGTGATGGGTATTAAGGAAGGCACTTGTATTGAACACTGGGTGTTATATGTAAGTGATGAATTATTAAGTTCTACTCCTGAAACCAATATTACACTATATATTAAATAACTACAGGTTAAATAAAAATTAAAAAAAAATAAAAAATATAAGTAAAGTCTTCTCTCAGAAAAAATAAATAAATAAAAATTAAAACTAGGGAGGAAAAGAAAGTATACATACACAATGGTAGTATCTTCTCCTTCCACCCACTTCTGTCCTAAAAGCCAGGCTTTGCCAGGGAACAATAGTTACATTGTCCTAATAATGCAAATGCTGAATGTTTATTTAAACAAAATTGTTCTAGAACGGCATTGGGTTCTGGTATTAGTCAGGGTTCTCTAGAGAAAGAGAACCAGTAGGATGCAGATTTATATATCTCACATATATGACATATTTTTTTTTTAAGATTTTATTTATTTCTTCGACAGAGAGAGACAGCCAGTGAGAGAGGGAACACAAGCAGGGGGAGTGGGAGAGGAAGAAGCAGGCTCATAGCGGAAGAGCCTGATGTGGGGCTCGATCCCAGAACGCAGGGATCACGCCCTGAGCCGAAGGCAGACGCTTAACCGCTGTGCCACCCAGGCGCCCCCATATATGACATATTTTTATCATCAATTGGCTCACACAGTTAACAGAAACTGACAAGTCTCAAAATATGCAAAGTCCGTAAGCTGGAGAACTGGGACAGCCAATGATGTAGTTCCAGTCCGAAGGCTGAAAGGTTCAAGACTCAGGAAGAGCCAGTTTTTCACCTGAAATCTAAAAGTCAGAAAAACCTAACATTTCAGTCTGAAAATAGTCAAAATAGGAGATATTTCACCAAATATCTGGGCACCCTGTGGCCAAGTTAAATTGACACAGAAAATTAACCATCATAGATTCTGTCAGAGTGTAGTGTATGATGAAGAGGAACTAAGCACACGGGTGGGGAGGGAGGAGTAAAAAAACTAACCAGTTATTAAGCAAGTAGATAATTTAAAATTTTATGAATCAGAAGCTGGCAGCAGAAGCATAATATTTGAAACTCTCTACTAGAACATTCCATAAAAAGAAATGCTATGAGCTTAGAACAGTTCCTGGCATATGGTAAGCACTCAATAGATGTCAGATATTACTTTTCAAATATAAGGATAGTTAATTATATACTCTTTTATTTTAATAATATTTATATAGTTCATATGTACATTTCCCAGGTGTTCTCAATTTTTAATATTAAGTAATTAATTTTTTATGAATTATGTAGTGAAAATATAATGTATATGGGATTCTATGAAGAGGATAAAAAGGTTTATAGCCAGTTCCTGCCAAAGTGCCATGGTGAATTATAAAAATATGATAAGCATTCCAGTCATGGCTAGTTGTAACACTTCATAAAATAAATTGATTAAGTGCCCTATAAAGAAATTCAACTGTCATTCACTTTTTTCATATTAGATAAAATAGAAAAAATACTTCTTAAAACTTTTAGCAGATAGCAGTTGTTATTAAAATAACTCCTCAGATATTTAAAAGAAACTATAGATATAGTTATATACATAATATATATGGGAGCAATCTAAATGTGATGATAATAATGATGATAATAATAATAATATAGTGTTATTTGCCTCCCAAACAGTATTATAAGCCACAACTAACACAAAAAGCAACTACCATAATTTCCATTGTTCAGCATTGTAAAATAAGTCATATACAGGCCAGTCTTATGCACTTTCAGGCATGGTGCTAAGTTCTTCATATGAATTTTAGCTTTTAATCTTCACAACAAGCCCAGAAGGCAGATTAAGTTATTCTGATTTTTAAAGCAACAGCATTAAGACTTACAGAATAAGAATGGTCATTTGATAATATGGTTTATCTTTCTGCCCTTCTCAAACCCTACTAAAATTAAAACAGACACTAGAGGGAGATTTTAAAAACCCTGAATTCTATCTATTATAAGAAATGCCTAAGAAAATGCAAGTGAACCTCTGTCCATCACTTTATCAACATCAGTTTCTGGTAGTAAGAGATTTGGGGGAAGGATTTGACATTATGTGTGCTAGAATTCTATTTCCCTTCCCACTCCCCCAGAGCGAGGGACTCTTTAAAAGAACTCTGACAGTTTACATTATATTTCTAAAGAGAACCATGACTGGTGTGTGCCATCACTCTCAAAAAGAGCTTTTGAACAACAGACTAGCTGAAGAGGCCTGAGGAAGCAATATATAAGTTGGTGTGCTAGTATAATTTAATAATCGCCAGACACTACCCCCATGCCAGCTCCTACCTCCCCTCAAATTTTTTAAAAGCTCTGATTCGTATTTTTTTAGATAATAGTTTTTTATTATGTGATGTTAGTCACCATACAGTACATCATTAGTTTTTGATGCAGTGTTCCATGATTCATTGTTTGCGTATAACACCCAGTGCCCATGCAATATGTACCCTCCTTAATACCCATCACTGGCCTATCCCAGTCCCCCCTCCCCTCTGAAGACCTCAGTTTGTTTCCCAGAGTCCATAGTCTCTCATGGTTCATTCCCCTTTCTGTTTATCCCATCTTCATTCTTCCCTTCCTTCTCCTAACCGATCTTCCTGCTATTTCTTATGTTCCATAAATGAGTGAAACCATATGATAATTGTCTTTCTCTGCTCGACTTATTTCATTTAGCGTAATTTCCTCCAGTCCCATCCATGTTGCTGCAAATGTTGTGTAATCGTTCTTTCTGATGGCTGAGTAATATTCCATTGTATATATGGACCACATCTTCTTTATCCATTTGTCTGTTGAAGGGCATCTCAGCTCCTTCCACAATTTAGTTATTGTGGACAATGCTGATTTGTAGCATTTGCCAATTTCCATTATGTAAATATTCCCACTGTGGTGGATTTGATGTTAGCACCACGCAGTTACTAAACACAGAATTGGAAATTGACACAGTGGGCTTTCTTGAGCTGTAGGAGCAAGCTGCATTCCTTTGGCAAGCATTACCTTGCAACATTAAAGTGCCAACAGGGGATGCTGTGGGAGGAAAAAGCATCCCAGGGAAGAAAAAGCCAGCATCCAATACAAAGACCCAACATTAAGTTACAGCTGAATCCATCACGTAAGGCCTTTTTTCTGCCCCTTCACCAATCCTCTACTCACCAGTACCTGACACTATGGAGACCAGAAATGTGAGGTAAGAAGTGTACCAAAAGAAAAAAAAGAATGAAGTCAATCATGACTTTCCTCCCCTGTGACATGTGTGAGCGGAAGTAGGAAAGAAATTAAATTGGATGGTGATCTGTATTTTAATGAGAAAGGCCTACATTTTTTGGTTATTTAAATGTTTTCTAAAAACTAGGGAATCTACCCAACTTCATCTAAGAAAAGGAAACTAAAACAACAAATCTTCAGATAGAATCCAAAAGGTAGTGGGGTGCCTGGCTGGCTCAGTTGGTAGAGCATGTGACTCTTGATCTTGGAGTTGTGAGTTCGAGCCCCACATTGGATGTGAAGATTACTTAGAAAAATAAAGTAAAATCTAAAAAAAAAAAAAGAATCTAAAAGGTAGAGATGAAAAAGAATAGTTGTGTTATCTGTGCCCAACCTAGTCTAACTGGTTCAATGCATTGATTTTATAATATAGGAACTCAAACAAGAATAAATGTCTAGCAGAGATATGATTTTAATAAAGAAAAGCCCAGGCTTACCCGAGTTACGCTTTGCTATTACAATCACATTGTCAGAATTAATCGCTCCCTCTGACCACCAGTGAAGTTTATTCATCCTATAAAGCTCTTATTTAGCACAGTCTTCCTTGGGTTTCCTCTTGGCTACTTAATCTCCTCTGACTGTGAGCAGTTAGGGGTTAGAATCATGGTGTGTTTACTTTTTGTATCCTTGTGCTGCTTGGAACATGGCATATTTTCACCTGTATGTGGTTGTGGACTGTAATGTACCAGAGAAACTTTTGCTCCCTTTAGTAGTTTGAGAAGATTCTTTGTTCTTGGTATGGAATTCATTTGGTCAACAAGTCATTTTATGTTGACGGTATAAAGGTCAGCTTAATCCCAATTTCAGTCAATAAAGGCACAAATTTCACTGAATTAAGATGAAAACTAATGACATTTTATTACCCAGTGTGGAAAATTCACAGCTCATACAAACCTGAGAACCAGCAGAAGTTGGAAAGAGCACAGTTTAATGGTCGATAGGCTGAATCTTTAACACCGTAAAAATATTCAACCCTTCTGAAGAATGCCTTCCTCTTGGAATTTTATGCCATAAAAAGGACAGCTTCTTAACTGCATGTGTAGTATGTATAATATTTTTAAAAATACAAAGGGAAATGTTGTCAGACATCTATAATTTTTTTAATTGATATAAAATACGTGTTAGTTACTATTTTGTGGTAACCAAGGAGAAGAATACTCTTTAACAATTCACTGGGACAACGTCTGTTAGCTCTTACATCCATTCTGGGGTCTGAAATCTGAGTCATTTGTGTAGTGGGCTTATTCTTGAGCACATCTATCTTGGAATTTCCTAATTCATGCTTTTGATGTACTTCCCTCCCACACTTGCTACAAGCATAACTTTCCACAACTCAGTTGACAGTAACACTATCACTTTGTAATTGTTCTGGCCAAAAACATTGGCATCATTCATGACTCCTTTGCCCATACTTCCAATTTATTCTGCCAGGAATCTTGCTGACTCTGCCCAAAAATGTATGTGGCATCTGACCCTTTTACTAGGCCCAAACTACTATCTGAAATAGTTATGAAATTGATATTCCTATTGCTACTTTGCCCTTTTACTGCTTTTTTCCTTTCATGATAAATATTACCTTCTTACGTAAAAATATTAGTCACTTTCTAAAAGTTATATTTTATTGTTCAATGGCTAGCTCCTCTACTAAAATGAAAGCCCCACTGGGGCAGCATCTTTCTCTCTCTCTTTTTTTTTTTTTTGGTTGACTAATATATCAATGTTCCTTAAAACAGTACCTGGCTTACAGTAAGCACTCTTTAAATATCCGTTGAATGAATAGATGCTTTCACACATATATGTATGTGTATGGTTATGTGTCACATATGCATACATATCTATGCATCCATGTATGTTTGTGTGTGCATGATTTGTATTAAAATGTATTCTTTTGCTGGACTGATGGCAAATATATTATTTTGGATCTGATTAAACATAATATTTATTCTTTCAAAATTCCATCTACAAAAAAATCATGGCTTAACTTGTATCTATAAATTTTAAATCAGCACTTTTAATGAAGACAACAGAAAACTAGCAGTCACAGACTATAGGAAAATAATAGAGGAATGGGCTTATGTTGCTTCTGAATATAGCCACAAAAAACAGCATGCTGCTTGTGTTATTTAACGGAAGCTTGTGTAAACAAACCTCCTCATTCAAAAATATTTTTTAAATAGGTACTGTGTGCATGTTTTTGTAAATCGTTTCGTGTGTGCGTTTGTATGTGCACAAAAATGAATGAGACACGGACATTGCTCTTAAGGCTCTAATAAATATTTGAATTTGATTTAATGCAAAAATAATTATAATCTGTGAGTCATAGTGTTAACTCAGTCGTTAGTCTACCAGGAGTATATACATAGTGTTATAGCTACTCAAAGAAAGGAGAGATAAGTAGGGGGTTTTCTGTTTTTATTTCCTTATTGTGCTGCTGTGATGGAGAATAGGAAGGAAACTTTTTTCAAATTGGAAAAGTCTTCTTTATGTTTTGAAATAAAATATCTGTAAAAGTCTATTAAAACTAAGGACATTTTGGAAGTATTATCTTTTTTTAATTTCAAAGCTATTGCACTTTGAAGCATGAGATGGTTAAATTTTTATAACATGAGGGACTACAGAGCTTTGTTTTTATTGAACATTGTATTATGGCTATTTCAACAAAAAACATCCAAGCCAGGCACTAATTAACTACATATCAAAAGGGCCACCCATATGAAAAGAATCTTAAATACCCCTGGCATTAAGGTAATTTATGTTTATGATTAAATGTAGGAATAATTAGCCCATCCCTAAATTATAGAATGAAGAATATAAATTCATGTTACAGAAGAAATGATCTCAGGTAGCACTTACATTTAACTATAAAAAAACACAGTGAAATGTATTTGCATTTTTGAAAGCTAGTCTAATTATTCTAGACTCAAAATTCATAGTTAATCCACTTGGCAATTTCTAGATATAAACAATTCACTTGTTCCTTAATATATCTATTTCTAGAAAAGAAAAAAAAACCAGATATGCCTAAGATATGCTTTTCTCCTCAAAATGACAAATCTCACAAATTCAAAATATTTGGAAAGTTTTCCCTAACTCTGTTTTTCCCTGTTCCCATAGAATATAATCCACTTCCCTAGTATTTATTCTCCATTTATTCTTGACATTTTACCTCCAACGTCTTGTACAAATTTCCCTGAGTTTACTACCCATGTAACTTCTTTTTTATTTTTTTCTAAACTCATTTTATATTCTGCTATATATTAATACATCCATAGGCTTTTAGATTTGGAAGAGTTAAAACTCTTATCTGTTAAAGTGACATCATCTATAAAAATCCAGTGGTGTGCTGGTAAACTGGATCTCAAAAGAAAAAAAATACTAATTTATGCTGTTTGCCAACTTCTCTAGTGTAAATATTCCCAGTTTGCTGATTTCAAGTTACCAAACCAGCTGGCAAAATTCCTAAATATTTACAAACAGGCTTTCACGCTCATAGCTGCTGACTCAAGCACATGCTGCCGATATTCAACTATCTCTATTAAAAATATTTTGAATGACCTTTACTTCACGAAGTAGCCCACGTAATGATGGACAGTTTAAGTTTTTTAAAAAAAATTTCTCTTGTGTTGGCCCAACATATTTTTCCATGAAATTTGCCCCTGGATGGGCATTAATCACAATGCAAAGGCTATACAATGTAAATAGAAACCCGTTGCCATATGACGGTCATTCAGACTTTAAGGAAGCTTCTGTGAGTATTGACGGTCATTCAGACTTTAAGGAAGCTTCTGTGAGTATCTTCTCTCCTAGGTTAAACACAGTTCCTTCTAACTGTTCTTCATGTCTCATGATTTCCATAGTCTTTAACAACTGACCATATTCCTGGGGTGTACTGTAATTACCTGTCCATTGGGGCCTAGAACTTAACACATAACTCCAGATGTGGTCTGGCTAAAGCAAAAGTCAGAGGATTATTAATTTGCTTTCCCTGGCCACTATAATTTTGCTAGTGCAGTTTGAGGATTCATTAGATATTTTTGGCTGCCACATCACACAGTTGGCTTGTATAGAATTGTAAAACCAACTTTAGTCACCCAGGTGTTTGTCCTTACTGAAAATACAGTTAAGCCAGTTTTCAATCATTCTGTGCTTGTCCAGCTAACTTCTGAACCTAGGTGTGCGAATTTACATTAATACCTCTTAGCTTCCGTCCTATTAACCAGGGTCTTCTTTTCAAACAATACAATTGAATCCATAGCCCATCAATTCTTCTCATCTTTATGTTTGTGATATTCTCGGGTATAAAAGTATGTTTTCCATCTTTTCACTCAAACTACAAATAATCTAAAATGGTAAAGATGATAAAAATGAATTGAAAGCCTTCCTATAGGAAGCAGCATATGGAAAAAACTGAACTTCAGATCATTTCATTTTCTCTTGTTCCCTGTTCCTTCCCTGATGTTCATCATTCTGAAATGAGGAGCTGTAGCCCAGAAAACACAATTAAGTTTTTTGATATCATCTAGATGGACTTAATTTCAAGTGCCCCAAATGCATTTTTTTCAGTTAGAGAGATAACAGCTCCACCTGTATGATCCAAACTTCCTGCCCCAAATCCTTCAGGCTTCCAAGTTACTAGAAATGTAATTCATGTTCCTTTCTGCACTAACACTCATTTTCTCATGACTCAGCAGAAGGAAACAGCTTGAGCTTTTTCTAGGTTTTGGCAGATTCCTCCTTATCTCAGATAAGAATTTCTTAGAAGATAACACCTTTCCCAATAAGCTGTGGGGAAAGTTTATATAACCAACTCTCTGTACTTCAAGAGAAAATAAAATCACGAGTGCTTACTCTAAGTCTTTTCTCCAGGAAACAATACTACCTTTTCTGTACTTATTGCACATTACACTTTTTATTTTGCACGAGTCAATATAAATATACACTTGTAAAAGCCTCTGTTGTCATATGCTCTCTGGATGTGTGGTGAGCTTATCTCCTTAACTCCTTAAAATCAGGATCTGTTTTAATCATCTTACATCTCACAAAAAACTGAAATCACTTAACATGTTTTTGTTAATGTGTTTACATATGCATCTTTTTTTTTTTTTTAAGATTTATTTATTTATTTAAGAGAGAGCACCAGTGAGCGAGAAAGGGTGGGGGGACAGCAGAGGAAGATGGAGAGAGAATGTCAAGCCAACTCTGGGCTGAGTGTGGAGCCCTACAGTGAGCTGGATCCCACGACCCTGATCACTAACTGAGCCAAAACCAAGAGTCAAACGCTTAACTGACTGCACCACCCAGGCGCCCTTACATATGCATTTTTTTTAAGATTTTATTTATTTATTTGACAGAGAGAGACAGCCAGCGAGAAAGGGAACACAAGCAGGGGAAGTGGGAGAGGAAGAAGCAGGCTCATAGCGGAGGAGCCTGATGTGGGGCTCGATCCCAGAACGTCGGGATCACGCCCTGAGCAGAAGGCAGCTGCTTAATGACTGAGCCACCCAGGCGCCCCTACATATGCATTTTAAGTAAGAATTTTCTCAAGGGGCTAACTGATAAAGTAATGTGATGATAAGATTGATTAAAATCTCTCTGGAAACATTGTTGTTTCTGTATTGAAATAACAACCGTTTTCTCCATCATTCCCAAATGAATTAGATACCAGGAAATAATTCTATCTTACATTCTTACATTCCAATTCTTATTTTGACAGCCCCACTCCCCATCTCACATGTAACTTGCTCCTTCTTGCTTTTTGACTTTATTGCTTCCAATTGAATGTTTCTTTCTGTCCTTATTTCTCATATCAAACTCAAGTTCCCAACAAAGCTTTTCTAGGAAAATTTTCCTGACCTTAATCAATCCTTTCTATGCATTCTCTCAAGCACTGATGTACTCAGTGTGATGCACACTAAATTAAACTTATGAATGTGTTGTTGGTATATTAGTGCTCATTATTTTCAAATCTCTTTTGCATGCTTCCCCCCTAGTATGACAACTTCTTACTGGGTAGAGATGTGGTCCATCTCACCATATAACTTCCTGCTCAGAAAACTTCCAGGGCCTTAGTGATAAAGTGAAAACTCCTTAGATCAGGATATGATGCTTCTGACTTCTCTCCAGGCTCAACAGTGGATATACAGCTCCTCATGTCCCAGTCTCCTGAGTTGCTCCATAAAGTTCCCAGAAGTTACCATTTCACACTTAGCGTGCTCCTGCTGCTTCCTGGAGTGGCCAAAATCTTGGCCCAGTTTGGAAGAAAATTTCTTCACCTTTAGGGGTTAGGCTCAGCTCAAGTGTCTTACCTATCCTGATGAAATCCAGACTAACCTCTGCGGCCCACTTCCCCACTCAACCCTCTTGCCCCCAGTGATGCAGTGCTATAGACGGTAGTTGATAGAGCACAGGCTTGAAAGTCACACACACTGGTGGGAACCCGGTTCTACCACTTTCAAGTTGTATGCTTTCTGTCAAGTTATTTAAGGATCCTAAACCTCAGTCTCCTCATTTGTCGGTGGGCATAATTTCCCCTTCCTAGGGAAGTTGTGAGGATTAAATGAGTAATGCATTTGAGGTGCTTAGCCGTTAGGCTGGCACAGAGTGAGCCCCCTGTAAATGGCCACTCTTATGGGACCTGGTCCTTGAGACCAGGTCATCTATGAAATCAAGTGCCTAACTCTTAGTAGTACTCAGTAAATGTTTGCTGAATAATGAAAGTAAACACCTTCACCATGGGGGAGCAGAAGGGGAAAAAAAGTTGGCACACTACCATTTCACTTGTTTTAATGTTTCTTCTCAAGATACTAAAGTACAGACAAGGAATAATCATGATGTTGTGACCAACATCATAAATATGGAATTATAAATTTAAAACATTTTCTGGTTTAAAAAATAAATCTGTAGTCAATGCAGCTGTGCGGGGTCCCTGCGTCTAGTAGGGCCGGTCTCTGCGTTCCTGACGGTGCTCGCCTTTATCCATTTTTCCAGGTCCTCCACACCCGCCTCTTCCTCCCATCTGTTCCATCAAAGTCCAGGGGGCCCACAAGGGCTGCCCCATCTTCCTCCACCAAAGCCACCTTGGTCCGTGCCCTAGCCACCACAGAAGCCCCCTCTGTCTCCACCACGACCACTTCTGAACATCCCACCAGGACCACTGCGGTCCATGAGGCCGCCTCTTTCTCCCCACATGTCACTAGGGTCGCCTCTGCCATAGTCACCGCCCAGGGGTGGAAAGGGTAGTGGAAGGAAGCCTTCAAGCTTCGAGGCCTTTCACTGGTTGCATTCCGTTCTCCAGGCAATGTTCTGGTTTCCAAACCCCGGACTGGGGCACTGCCAGTCTCTAACTCAGTGCTGGAAGTTTCCTCCTCTGGGTGGGTTCCCGAGGGCCCTCTTGGGGGAAAGCCACCTCTGTCTCCTTCACGGCCTCTCATGTGACCCATGGGACCCCCCAGGACCTCCACAGAGTGGCTGCAGCATCCCTCTGCCCCCACGGGGAGGCATACCACCCTGCATGCTGTTCATCGGAGACTTCTTCCTAGCAAGAGACACCTTAAGTTTGCTCCCTTGAAGATCTTTCCCATCAAACCACTCCACGGCAACCTTGGCAGTTGGTAGGTTTTTGCAGAACACTGCAGCATTGCCTTTGGGTTTTCCTGTTTCCTTGTCCAAGTAGATATGGGAAACAGGTTGTGCAGTTCTCTTGTTTATCCTAACACCACCACACAGCTTAACGAAGTCTGCCGGATCATCTAGGATCACATTGTCACTTAAGTCTTGCACATAAATTGCACTGTTTTTGGAGTCTTCATATGGGTCTACAGGTGGGCCTAGATCAAGATCTGGTCCTTCCTCTATGGGTCCACCAGGCTTATTGAAACCACCTCACTCTCCAACGACCATTCTACCAGTCCTTCTGGCCCACCTCTGCTCATGCTTCCAGCATCAAATGCCCCTCTTCCCCTGCCCCAGTTATCAGGCCCACTCATGTTCCTGTTCTCTGCTGGTCTGGAAAATCCTCCAGACTCCTGTCCACAAATACCCATGCTACTGGGGTCGTCCTGTCTGAATGAACTCTGCTGCCTGTAGCTGCTACTTTGTTGGCTATATTGACTTGGAAACTGGCTGTAGGGTCCAGTTGGGGGGGGGGGGATAACTAGTGGGCAGCTGCTGTCCATAGCTGCTTTGTTGACCATAGCTACTCTGCTGTCCACAGCTGCTTGGCTGCCCATAGATGTTCTGCTGAGAGCAACTGCTCTGATCATAACTAATTGGCTATGTAGAGGAGTAGCTAGTAGGAGGATAAGGAGGTGGTGCCCTGACTGGCTGCATGGGGTAGCTCCCAGGTACATGGTGATAACTATATCCTAAGGTGGGCTGGTTATAACCCCCCGTGCTACATTGAGGTTGAATAGTCTCAGCGGGCTTGTTACCATCCTGCGGTTTTGCAGGTGCGGGGGCTGCCGGCTGCTGTGCATTGGCTGGGTCAGTAGCCTGAGTGCCATATGCAGACTGAGTTGCATAGGAGGCCTGGGTGGTAGTGACTGTAGCCAGTGGTGGTATCATAAGCACCAGTGCCATCCCCCTGGACAGGCTGACTGTATGCCTGGGGGGCAGTTAGAGTATTGTAACCAGCAGGAGGTTGTTCCATAAGAAGTTGCATAGGCGGTCTGCCCATAGGTCACAGTGATCTGAGCCTGGGTATAGCTGACATCAGTGGGCTGTCCATAGGTTCCATAACTTTGCTGCCCATATGGCTGGGTGGTCTGTGCATATCCTTGAGTGGACTGGACGGTGTATGCACTGTAGCCCTGCTGGGCTGCTGTTTGGTTGTAAGTACTGTATTCCGTGGACGCCATTTTCCCTCCTTCCTTCCTGATCTCTCCTTTTCCAGCTCTAATCTTGACCTACCATAACAACTCCTTTGAAAGTTGGCCAATATAAGCTACCTAAAGCATTGTTCTGATCACATGCCATCTCTACTCATTAATTTTTAGATGAGAGACATTCTTGAAAATTGCGAAGTGATTAAAAAATTTTAATCAGGTTGAATTTTCTCAAAAGAAGTAAAAATGATAAAAACACAAGGGAAAAATCCTTTGTGTTATTTTTTTACATGTTACATGAATCTGAATAAAATATTAATATTTACAAAGAAAAGTGCAACTTCAGATGGCATTAGTCTATAACCATGAATTTATTATCTTGCTTCTCCATTATAAATTTTTTTTTTTTATATCCAAGTGTCTGTCATGGTCAAGGATTTTTCATATTTAGTTTTTTCTCACATTATACTGGCATTGCTCTGGTTGTGTTTTCACTATGGTGAAGCAAGTTGATAGCAAAACACATTCTTGTCCACTTCGTGTCTGATGAGCCCCATTTTTCCTTTGTGGAGATGGCCTTGTAACAGTTATCATCAGAGGTCTTCTTTTGAAACAAAAGGATTTTTTTTTTAGTTGTGATTTAATTTAAAATAAAGATTAAAGGAAAAAAATAACTTGGGATAACTCTATATTTATAAGCTGTATTACCAAGCATCTGAACAATATGAATTCATTGTCATTTGGGAAGGTCAGTTCCACTTAGGAAGTCACCTGTCATCTTGCTCAGTAAATATCTTGCTTCCTTTATTCACCCGGATACTGAAATGGGTTCCCTATGAAAGACAAATGCTTAATACTCAAATGATGGGATCTCTTAGCTTTTGAATTTCTCTTATTAATCTGAGTACACATTTTAAAGAAAGGAATACATCTCATCTCACCACAGTATTTCTTTTTGTTTAAAGATTTTATTTATTTATTTGACAGAAATAGAGAGAGATCGATCACAAGCAGGGGGAGTGGCAGAGGGAGAGGGAGAAGCAGTCTCCCGGCCAAGCAGGGAGCCCCATGCGGGGCTCGATCCCAGGACCTTGAGATCATGACCTGAGCCAAAGGCCGATGCTTAACTGACTAAGCCACCCAGGTGCCCCTTCACCACAGTATTTCAAAAAACATATCAATTAATCATCCACAAATGAAAGGCAAGTATACAGCATTAGGATTCTTATAGTCTACCTCACATTCTACATACAGTTATGCATTTCTTTCTCTCCTACTTGATCTGGAACTCCTGTAGGTAAAATACCTGCCTTACCTATTTCTTTGAGCACGGACAGAACATAATACATTGCTTTACTCCTCAGAGTAGGTACATAAAAAATGTTGAGTCAAATTGCATTCGATTAAATCTCATGACAGGACAGCTATTTTGAAGAGAGGGAAGATGTATTTATTAGTGTTGTTGTTTTGTGATTATACACTGCAACATTCATTAGAAGGTCCAAGCAATTTATATTTAGAAATGTGTGCTCCAATCAACATTAACCTTGATCACTAAAATTTCTCTACCAAAATTTCACCACTCTAGTAGAAAATGGGGAGTTTCATTGCTGGCAAGAAACATTCACATAGAAACCAAATGATGAGAAATATCCAGCACCTGCTGCCTTTAGGCAGCTCTAAATTAAAGCTTTCTATGTTTAGACATAGTACACATCTAGATAGCTAAGGTGTAAAATTATCTGCTTGGCAAGATTTTCCTACTTCATCTTCTCGACGTAGAGCTAACTGCATGAAATAAGTCAGTCGATCACCACTTATTGGCTAGGTGACAGAAACTTTGTACCTTCCTATCAGAGCGTTCATTGAATTTATTGGTTGGTCTTCCTAGGGTTTCCTTCTAACTGTAAAGCTGTTAATTTATAATTTACAAAAATGTAAAATCATGGCTCTCACGTAAAATGAACATGAGCCAAAAATTTTATTTAACTCATTAATTGATGAGGGAACCGATAAGATACTGTAATGAATTCAGAGGAGATTTTGGCAATCGAGCCTTCAGAAATGCTGAAATTAATTTGCAAAATTAATTCGATGCAAAACTGCTTAATCTTCCATACAGCAATAATGGGTAATATTTGGTGTTGTGTTTTCTAGAGGGCAGAAATAAATTTTCTCCTTTCTGGGCTATAGTGATTCGGACTACTAACATTTTTTTTAATGTTATCTTCTACTTTTACAGAGATGTAAAACGGCCTAATCAGCAGAAAGCCAGTTAAAGCTACACACCTGGTAGAATCAGTTAAAACCCAGAGGGTCCACTAAAAGCATATCAAATACTCTGTCAGTTGGGCAGTTTTTTCCTGAAAGTTTATCTAATGTTGGAATGTGATCTTGATATTTAATCTTCTTCAGGATTTTTTCTCTGCAGTAGAGCCTATTGCAGTTTATTAACACACGTTATTCAATAATGTGATTGCTTTTTTAAGGGTATTAACTTTTGATGGGCAACATACTGGTTCAGGATTTAGCTAGTTACAAGAATCATTCAACGTAGGAGGGAACTATTAGGAATTTCTTATTCTGCATCTTTTCTGAGCTCAGTCCTTTCTAGTCAAAGCTGTACCTTCCTTTCTCTGCTTTTCTAACCACTAAGCAAGGATTCATGATCTGTTTTAAACTATGAGCCCAAAGCCCAGATTAAATTTAAAGCTATTTCCAGTTCCCAAGATTAGAAACTCATTCTATTTCCTCCTTAACTTCCATGTCCGGAAGTTCTTTTAGTCCTATGATATGTGGGCCAGGATAAATTTCTTTACTGTCAAATAGAGTCAAGAGTGGGAGTGGAAGGGGAGTTTAAACAGATTTTCTGTGACAGTGTATGTCAGTGGATTACTTCTTCCCTGATGGAAGCCAGAAGTAGTTCCACTTGCTGGAGTGGTGGTGAGGGGCGGATACATGCACTTAGAGACATGTCTTAGCCAATAGATAATGACAACCCTTTAAAAAACACCTCAGAAAATATCCTCCCCCTTCAAGTCAGAGGGAGTATTTGTACAGAGCTCGATTTCTAAGAAATCAGTCTGTAGGAGTATAGCTATGGGGATGAGGAACTAATTATTTTACAAGCAAGTCATATTCTGTACTTGGTGACCTGAAGAATGACATTCCAGATTATTCACCAAGTATAACAATACGATTAATTACTCCTTGAAGCTACTTTCAAATATAGTCAAATCACACTCTACTTGTATAAGTTAAACATGCTTTCATGTGCTGTTACTTGCAGTGGTATCAAAGGTGGATTAAAGACAGGTAAGAATGAAGCAAGGAGCCCAATTAAATGATTACTTCAATAGTCCACCTAAGATGTAATGATAGTCTGGACCTATAGGGCAGTTGCTGTAGAAAAGACAAGATAGTTCAAAAGCATATTTAGCAGGATGTGATGAATTGGGTGTGACAGAGAATACAGGGTCTAAGATGACTCAAGGTGTCAGCATCTCTGTAAACAGCATCTCTGTAAACAGAGGTTTCATGATATTACATGAGAGTAGAGTGTAAACGTTTGGGAATTAATAATGATAATGATCCTTCCAGACCTTAGAGCATGTGGAAAAACAAATATTTGGGGAGGGGGAGATTTAAGGGTTTTCTCCTAGTAAAAGAGGTAGAAAGAGTTGGCTTTTTGTTCTATTTTGTTATATTTTAAAATATCAGACTAGTAATTCATTAGGCGTATTTAAAAGGTGTGGGAAGAGGGCTGAGGGGAAGAACAGCTTTGTATGAGAGTGAGCTTGGGTAAACAGTATATAAAAGAGAGGTTTCCATAATGAATGACGATCAAGATGTAAAGTGCAGGATGGAAAGCATATTGCAATGATCTGACCATAAAGTTTGGAACTCTAATAACAACTTGGACACAGAGTCTTCCGGTGTCTCAGCAAGGGAAGCTCAGATAGGGGCTTGGAGGCTTCTAATTCTTTTGGAGTCAGAGTTGAAGGAGTTTCTTGCTTCTAGTCTAGAGTACAGTGTTTGCCTTTATGAGCGGCTTTAAATATTCCCCTTTTTTCCACTAAACGATCTCATATAGCATGGATTCTTTTTCATCCAAGACTCTCTCTTTTGGGAAAGATTTGGCTTTTTCAATGTCCTCTTGGTGTGGTACTTAGACATAGTGTACACAGTGGTACCCTAACCTAAACAGACAAGAAGACTAAGATACCCCCATGGATAGACAAGTATAAGTTCAGGAGCACACAGTGGTTAGCTCATTTGATGTCATACTATTGACTTAAATTGAACGAACATGCAATAAAGCCCTAATTTACTTTTTCAATATGTGTTATATGTGTGTGTATGTGAAATATAGTTAGATTTGATCAGTCAGTATTATATGGCATCATAAATCCACTGTACTGATAATCCTTTCCAATGTATTTTCAAACATGTCGATACGTTGGAATCACCAATGTTAATTACAAATGTGAAATAAAACAAAGATAGAGCCTGTGGCATGATCTTAGAAACCTCTTTTCAAATGATGTCCATTATGTATAGTGATTTATTCACCTACATTTAACTGCACTATTGTCTTTCCCACATTTACGTGTTATCTCTAAGTATCCCATAAACGATGTTGCAGATTGCTCCATTAGTGCTATGAGGTCTCTTTACTTGAGTCCTAGAATCCCATAAATCTGCATATTCTAGAATTTTTAGATACAAATATTAAATATTTAATACATTAGATATTTATATATCATACCTAGATATTTTAGGGGTGATGAAAATACTTTGCTAAATCCATCCTCTGAATGCTCTTGTTTCCCTATTTCCCCCAATCCCTTCGACACATAACTCTAAATCTTTGGTCAGTTAGTTTTGTTGAGACGAGTATTTCGACTAACGGTTTTAATGTAAGGTTTCTAGAGTTTCTTTAACTAGAGAGTCTGTGGAAGGTTTGGGATAATCATAGAAGCTGGTGTCTAATTTATAAATGGACTGACAATAAATACCTTTCTGTCTCTCAAGACTCATTCAAGTCATTTATTTATCACACAGAGGACTCATTACGTCTTGCATATATTAAGGTCACTTTTTGTTAACTATGATATGTACTGGGCATAGGGCAGATATTGGAGATAGAGAGATAAACTACATTTAGTTCTTATCCCAAAGGAGCTAAGTAAGCATCTAATAACAGAAATAGGTATGTAAATAGATAGTGCTGAATGGTAAGAGATATAAATAAAATATTATGAGAATATAGAAGACCTGAAGCATGCTTCAGATGAAGCATGGGCCAGCTGGAATTTAAAGCTGAAGAAATTTATAGTGTTCTCAAATTAATACTACTGATGTAGAGTTTTGTCTGAAACTTTTTTTATTCTATAGAAAATTCTGTTTTGAGACAGACACTTCAATGAAGCATTGCATCAGACCTGTCTTGGCCCACCAACATGAAACTGCCACCCACACCCTTACTCATCGACCAATTCTTTTATATTGTTGTTGTGGTTGTGTTCTTGGGCTTAGTATAATACAGTCAGAACGTTCTTGGGTGTAACTCAGAATGCTGATTAGCAATCAAGTTCAGTCTCAATTTCACATGAACCTGGGGTCTATTTCCCCACATATATTGTTTAGCACAAAAGAAAATAAATGCATTGCTTTGTGGATGAGAAAGCAGGCCTAGACTTGTTGACACCTATCTGTGGCTCCTTTCCAAGGGCTTGTTTTCAAAAGCCAGATCCCCATCCTTTTGTTGAGTTGAAAAATCAAAAACAAATAAAAAGCTGTAGGAAACTTCCTTTGTGGAAGGAGAAGCCATGTGTGAAGAATTTTCATCCACCGTGAACTGCCAGTGTTACTAAGTGTAGATAGCAGGAGCATTGCCTCATGATTGAATTTGCCTACAAGTGATTAAAGTCATAAATTACATAAAGAAAATGAGCATACTGCTAAAATAATTGCTCCAACACTAATTCCACCCTGTTACGTCTTGCTAAGAATCCTTTGCCACCGATGCAATCCCATCATGTTTATTGCAAGTTTCAAGCCTGGCCTATTACGATTGGCTTTTTCACTAAAACTTACTCCTTTATTACCTTTCAGGATCAGGAGAACTAGATAATGAAAATTTAAATTACTCCCATTTGTAATTCTGTTGCTTACAAGGTCGTCAAAAGCTACAGAATTTTATTGCTATGTTTAAAAAGCCATATGAAAGAATTAACTTTATATGTTTTTATGCTAGCAGCTCTATTACAATATTCTTTTTCGGTTTCTATGGAAAGGCCTTTCATCCACAGAACTACAAAATTAAGAGACATTCTGCAATGAAATAAATTCCTTTCATGTTTTAAGGACTAGAGTGGTTTACAACTCCCCACGGAGATGAAGGTACTCAAATTATCCCCCCACCCATCTTTCTTTTCAAGTTTAAAATGAACGAAGTGAATTTGCCTTTGGTGTTTTATAACGTCAATGAACTTTAAAGAGCTTTTGAACAGCCACCGGGGACTAGACCATCATTTTCTTTATGTTCCTATCCAATTGAAATTGCCTCACTGATTTAGGCCAGGGCTCCCCAACCTGGATGCCGTGGTACTTTAGGGCACCCCAGATACTGTTCCCCAAAACAGTTGTGCAACTGGGCTTTCCTTGAAGATGAATTCTCTTAAGTTGCTCTCCTGTGAAGAAGGGTTACTACCAGAAGATGCTGACTTCTTGCACACAGGTGATTTGGCCCCTCCTTCAAGTTAATTCTCCACTCTCTCAAATAAAATCTCTCTCTGTTGTGTACATGACATTTTCATAAGAGCTCCAGCCTTTGACATCGGCCCGCCTGCCCACCACCCACCACCCACGTCCCGTTCAAATTAGAAGCTGTCTCATTCTCCTTCGCTCAGGCACCAACAGATTTACAGGCGAGCACTGCTGCTTTGGTCGTGTGGCAGCTCAATGGCCTTTGATGACCAGGAGTTGAGCTTGCTCGTGAAGTAAGACTTGCAAAGCTGGGGACTTACTTCACCAAACAGGTACAGGGCATAACTAACATAAAAATAATATTATTAGCTGTCACAAACCAAGCAGGCTTGGGCCTGTATTTCTCAGGAATGACAGACCTTGAAATAAACACATGCTGTTTCATGAATTTTGTTGAATCTTGAGAAACATCTTTTTTTTTTTTTTTTTTTTTTGGTCAGGGTTGATATTATTTAGAAAAAACTAGATAGTGCTCTCTTGAAAGGTTTAGCTATTTATGGGTGTATTTTAACATAATATGTTAAAAGTTTCTTTTCATAATAAAGGCTATAATAAGTACCTCTGAAAAGGTAAAAGCGTTTCTAAACAATTAGACTTAAAATAGTTTTTTAAAGTCAAGTCAAATTTATTTCTTTAAGACACAACTCAAATGTTACCACTCTGATTTTTCCCAACATAATTCAATACAATTTCCCTTGCTCATCTATACGGTTATTTTGGCCTTGGTTATACTTTTATTATACTCAGTCTTTGATACTGATAGTCATTTAGTCTGATTATAGTCTAATACAAATTAGATTTGTATCCTGGGTATTTAAATAAATGACTGAATTGTATTTTATTATAAATAACTATATCTCACAACTTGGTAAATTGTTTTATATGCCTATATACTATAGTTCTATAGTAACGAAATTATGGAAGTTTTAGAATGGTCCGACAATGAGTTTTTGAGGGTAATATAACTCTAAGTACAGATAGACTGGTTTGTGAATCTGTTTTCAACACATATCTGATGGAGCATGTCATATTTTCACAAATAAATGTGTCCTCCTGAATCCAAATATGTGCTAAACACACAAGCAACTGAATTCCTAAATTTTGGTTTTTAAGAACTGAGCTTAAATAGAAAAGTATTTCAATTAAGAAAAGGTGATGACATCTCCCTAAATGAGTATGCAAGTATACATCTTGGATTTAAAAGTTGTTTCCTACTGCTAAGCCTGGCAGACGTGATGAAAATGGCCCAGACAAATGAAATTTCAATGTTCCCCGCCTCACTCTGATCCTCATATTTACTTATTCTTCTTATTTCCAACGCACTGAATCTGCTGATAGCATTGTCATTTAGGCTGATGGTGAAACTGTCTTCTGAGATTATACAGGTGTTTTATGGGAGTTTTTATTCCGGAACAGCCAATTAGAAAGCTGAATTGGCTTATAAGTTATTGACAATTAGAAAACAGGGGATGTTTTCTTCAAACTTGTTTTCTTCCCTAGAGAACATGGATGTGTTTGTCAAAATATTATTATTCCTTGAAAACATTTATTCAGCTGAACAATAGTTCTTGTCGTGCTATGACACGCAGGACATCAGGATGAATGTTAATGGGGGTACACCACCTTTAGGGAATGAAAACAATAAGCAAAAAAATACCTATTTGTTTAAATTAATATTTCTAACTCAATCAAGAAATATATATTCGTGGAATTAAGAATTCTGGATGCAAATATGTGTTTTATTCACATTGGTCCTCTTTCTATTGAGTGTAGCATTATGAATTCTGTCCAAATATATCGATCTTTATATAAAATACGGTTGAAAACACTAAATATGTGACTTGTAAAGTTTTTTACACAGGGTGAATGGATATATGGCAATAATTTAATCTGATCCCTGAAAGATTCGATATGGGAAAATTCAGATGAAACTGCTGGTTCTACATTTTTTCATTTTGCATCTAAGTTGACCAAAATAACATGATTATTGCTAAGTCATCATTCTTTTAAGATACAGATAGTAAGTTATATCTATTTATCATTTGTTTACTTTTTTAGTCAGTTATTATATTCTTTTGATCTTTAGTATATCCTCTACTTGGTCATCAACTCACCTTATATGTGCTAATTTTATACTAAATGATATCAAGGTTTTCTAACCTGCTTGTCCATCCCACTTGTGTGGGTGTGTGTGAGTATGTGTGTGTGTTTATTAGGCCTAAATGGAGATGGATGAGAGCTAATGTTTTATTTAGAGTAAAATACATTTTTGTAATCCATAATAAGAAATTTTAAGTTGCTGTTTTGTACTAAATATAGATCATATATTCACCCAGTTATTTATTCATTCTTTCCACAAATATTTGCCAAATGCCTTTTATCTTCTAAGCATGTGATAATAAATAATTATTCCCATCTTAATTCAAATCTAAATAAAAGATATCTACAAATCTCTTTTCCTCCTGATAAATCAGATTATACAATCCAATCCGGATTAGTCATATACCAAAAATGGTTTTTGTCCCAGAAATCCAGTGCTCCCTTGAAAGAAAATTACTGATTCTCTCTCTTCTAAATACCATGTAACTTGAATTATACCTACTGTACACCTAGAAAAAATTCTCATGTGTATTTACTATAACCAGTATTTTAGTTTTGTTTAATATGAAAGCTATGAAGAAAGATTTGCAGTTTTATAAATAACATTTTTGAACTTACTTTAAAGTATCTAAAGATCTCTTCCAATCAACCAAACCATCATGTAGCTATAGTTCTTTTTAACTATATTAATATTTTGGGAGTGCCTGGGTGGCCCCAGTCGGTTAAACATCTGACTCCTGATTTCAGCTCAGGTCATGATCTCAGGTTTGTGACATCAGGCTCCATGCTGGGCATGGAGCCTGCTTAAGATTTTCTCTCTCCCTCTCCCTCTGCCTCCCTCTAAAATATATATATATATATATATATATTTTTTCAATTTTTTATTTAAATTTTAGTTAGTTAACATATAGTATAATATTGGCTTCAGGAGTTGAATTTGAGCATTGGGTGTTATATGTAAGTGATGAATCACTAAATTCCACTCCTGTAACTGTAGTCTTTATAAGTTATTTTAGGGCCAAAGTTCATACATTTTTATATTTACTATTATTTTAACTAGGGATAATATTCAAGAAATAAGTAATTTGATATCTCAGATAACAAATGCCTGTGCTGTAACAGGCTATAACATCTCCTAAAACAGTTACCTGTAATAATATTATTCCTCAAGCTCATCAAATGTGTATTCATGCCTAAAATTTTCTTCATAATTTATATCATTGGACATGTAAAGAAAAACCACTTTTGCTATTATTTTAAAATAAAAGTATCATTCAGGTGGTTCGGACATTATAAATGGAAAGTAAAAGTACTTTACCTACCTGCCCCTACTCTGACTTCTCTCAAAAATTAACTATTGAGTTTCTTACGTATTCCACTAAAATAATTTAATATTTTAAAAAACTATACAAACATGCTTGCAATGATTCCATTTTAATTTTTATATGAGATCTGTCTATATCAATATAGATAGTCATTTTTTGTCTGAGTAAAAGCGTTATTATATGCCATGGTATTGACACATCATGACTCATTTCACCAGTTTTCTACTTAATCCTGGTTATTGACTTTATTTCTAGTTGTTTAAGTTATGTTGCAATGAATAGCTTTGAACATATGTTTTGATAATTCTTGTGAGTCTGTCCAAGATCACATTAATAGATATGAAATGTTGGAACTAAGAGTATGTGCAGTATACATCTTGATAGATGCGGCCAAATTTCCTTCCTTACGTCCTTTTACATCCCCACCCACAATTTGTGGCAGTACTTATTTACCTACCCTCTCACCAATACTGGGTATTAGACAACTTTTCATATATGTCTGTGTGACGGGAAAAACATAGAATTTCATGTTTTATTTGTGTATCTTTATGTATGAATGAGGTTGAAAATCTATTTGTACATCTATAGTTTTTTTTTTTGAAAGCTACTCTTTCTTAATCTTTTCCGAGTGTAATTGCAGTATGTATCATATTATTTTATTGTGGCTTTGTGTATATAGACTATTTAACTTGAGAAAATGAGCTATTTGCTGTTTTGGTTGCTCAATGCTGTCAATACAAATTGATGTTTTTTCCTTTTTTTTTTTTAAACACTGTGTATCTTTTCTTTTAAGTTTTTATGTACCAAGAATGTCAAAAATTATATCTGGTTTTGTTTTGCTTGGAAAAGCTATGCCTTACTCTAAAATTCTATTAATTCAACAAAATATTCTTCCAGCATTTTAATTTTTTCATCAATAACATTCAATTACTAATATTGGTGAGTATATCTAACATTTCAATATGAGTGGTGAGGTAAGGAAAGACTTTAACCACACTTTAAGCGCTCAACAGCCACATACGGCCACTTCACTTGTCCCTGTCTCTTTCTTTCTAAACATTCCCACTCTCAAACGCTCCTCCTTTTTTTGCAGTATAAGTCGTGTTTCCTATTTCTGTATTCCAACTTGCAGCCACCCCTTTCAAGGTGATCACCAAAAGAGGCTCTGTTGCCAAGCAACCCAACCCAAAAAAGTCATCAACAGGTCTTAGTTCATTTATTAGTCGCTCTTGAAACAGTGGTAGTCAGAGTTTAGTCTACCATGTAGCATCGAGACCAGTTTATAATGAAAGTAAACAGATTGTTGGATCATATCTGCCACGTATAGACGTTTAGTAAACAATCCTTCGTGATTGTGCAGGCATAAAACTCTTTCATTCACACTGTTTGGCAAGATTCATGATATGCTCCTGTCTTTTCAGGGGCTGTCTCCATGACATGTTCACTTGACATCATTCCAAAGAGCTCACTCGAAATTATGCCAGAAGCAGAAATCTTTTAATCTAGTTGTCACCAGGCAACCAGGAGGCCTCCTAATGATGGCAGGATGTAAAACCACTGGGGAAATGAAATCTTGGCTTCCATTCTTAGACAAAGTCCACAGACCTGGCTAGAGTCTTATACACTGTTCACATGAAGGAAGTGTCTCTAAAAAATTTAGCAAATCCACAGATCTTGAGTACTTTTAATTTCATCCATGGAAAGCCATTTCTAACATTCATTACACTAACTCAACAAACTATTAACATCACCTATTATGCTAATTATCAAAGCATCCGGCTTACATCAAGATAATAATTTAATATGGATTATGACCTTTGTGGTAAAATGCTAACCCATCACCCTTGGGTCCAGGTTCTTGATTAGAATACAATTGCATCAAGTTGTAACTTTAACTCCAATATGCCCACTTTTTAATGCTGAAGTACTTAAATGTCAATGTTTATCACATTTATCCAATTAATATAATCTATTTAGAAGGCAATTGGGAATAAGGCACAACTAAGCTTTTTTCTGCTACATATTTTATATATGAAATTAACTTGGGTCTTGTATGTTGAAACTGAAAAATGCTGAAGTCTAAGTTCAGTGAGGAGTGAGTGTTACCTATATTGTGTTGTATGAAATGTAGCATTGCGTGAAAAAAGAAATTCCAGGAAATTATTGAAGCTAGGAAAGATGATTTTCACAATTTAGAGAGAAAGGATTTTTGTGTTATTTGGAAGGCTACGAGAGATGTAGTAGTTCATGAAATAAGTTAATTAGCTGAAGTGGTAGTATACACAGTTCTCAGGACTGCCTACGAGAAGAAAAATGTAATTACAGAGTCGGGATGGAGGAGGAGTTCTCAAGCCCTACTTAGAGAATTTTCCTAGAGGATTTAGAGAACTTTCCTAGAGTAAAGGTGGTCCAAGGAATAAATTATTTTGTTCCATTACATTCATTTTGAAGAAATGGGAATATATTGAGGCCTATCGATATTGGTAGACTGGGCATAAAGTTGCAAAGATTTTAAAGAAAACCTATGTCAGCTCCTCCATTTACCAAGATAATTCTAAGTCCCTGAACAAGAGTATGATCATCCAGCCAAGGTTTAATAGAAGCTGTGGGTGGAAATCAGATCTACAAACTTCTTGTCTAATGCAAACTCTATAGCAAAAAACCAATGCTGTTGGCATTTTTCTGGCACCAAATTATGAAGATGTCTAACCGGGCTCAGAAAAAAATAAAAACCAAGTCTTACTGAAGGAAAGGCTATGAGGAGAAAAATAATGAAATTCCCAGCTCAGAGAATAAAGAGATGGAAGAATTAAGCAGCCAGTGCCAAGTTAAATCTAAGAATCAGAGAGAAGTCTAACATCTGAGTCCGGCAGCTCTAAGCAGAATGAGATGTGGAAATCATCTGAAGAAGAAAGGGAGAAGTCCAACAGGGAAAGGGTGATCAGATTTTTATGTGTTAAAACCACAGGAGCAGGGGCATCTGGGTGGCTCAGTTGGTTAAGCGGCTGCCTTTGGCTCAGGTCATGACCTCAGTGTCCTGGGATCCAGCCCTGCATCAGGCTTCCTGCTCAGCAGGGAGTCTGCTTCTCCCTCTCCCTCTGTCCCTCCCCTGTTTTCTGTCTGTCTCAAATAAGTAAATAACATTAAATTAAAAAGCTATGAACAGAAAGGCTCACAGAAATACTAATTGAATTCAAGAGCTGAATTATCTGCCTATCTAGTATTGTGACCAGTAATTCATTTATTGACTGATATGTTAGAAAATAAATAAGGATCATAATTATTATGATGTAAGCATGTTCAAATTAATAAGATGGTTCCTTTTACATAGAAACCAATCGACTTATAAGAAACCTTATGTTTAGTATCTAACAACTATAATGATTTCATTTGATAGTTATAGAAACTATCTTAATTTGTTCTGACAGAGTGAGTATATTATTACAGCAATTATTATGAAGTTACAATAATTTACTGTTACCATAGCAATATAGTTGGCTCTACAAGCATATTCTTGAAATTCACAAACCATTTAGTTGGCACTTTAAAATTTACTTAGAAATTGTGAAAAAATATTTTTATGAAGATTACCTATTCTTACCCCTAATGAAGTACAATGCTTTACAAGTTGTGGACAGGCAAAAAAATAATCACTGATGGTTAAAAACAAAAAAACAGTATTTACTTCAGGACAAACAACAAAATAATCCTGGATAACTAAAAAAGAGACATTTGTTTTAGAAAATTATTTTCTCCCAATTGTTTTATTGCAACCATGACGGTAAATTGAAAAAAGTAAAATAATTCTATTTTAGGATTTCATGCCATAAGATTTAACAAATAAAATTCAATAAAGGTTTCAGTAGGGCCAATACTGCTTTATTGGTTTTGCTGCTGTTATATTTTTAGAAAAAGAGGTTGTGAAAATAAGCAGGGATCTATAATCCTTAAGAAAAAGAACTCTTTTTACTGTATTGAAACAGTGAACTAATCATGTGTCTGAAGAAAAAAGAAGTCATCCAAACCAAACACCTTAGAGTTCTGGCAAGAATTCTTTACCTTAGGCATCTAAAATAATGATCTACCTTAATTTAAGAATGTTTCTAAATCTCAAAGTAGAATGCTACAATCTAGTTAAGTAACATTTATCACTTTAAATTATATGGTTGTTTCATTACAAGTGTGGTTCCCATGAGGTAGCATATAGGCAAACCACCAAAAACATAATATGAGGGATGCCTAAGCCAGAATAAGTACAGTGAGAAGACGTCTGTGTTCCCGTAAGGCAAATGGTATCTTATTGACATACGTACACATCCTGTGTTACCTCTAAATTAAAAAAAAAAAAAAAAAAAAACGAGACTGGTAATGAGTAGGGATAATAATTTTTTTTTTTACCTCAGGGAGTCCTGAGGAAGAAGGGGGGCTGGGACAGGTGCAAAGAATAGCTCAGAGGGGGAAAATGAAGAGATACCATAGCTTAGAATCTACTGGATCTCTAAAACCTTTTAGAATGTCTAAAATTTCTATGACTAGTTTAGACCTAATATTTCATTTGAAATCAAATAACTAGACCCTAAGAAGAAGATCTAGAATTACTGACCCATAAAGAATGAGTTCAAAACTCACAAACAAAAAGGTAGAAATTTTTTAGAAGCTCCCATATCCTTTAGAGAAGTCATTTCATTTACTAGAGAAAACAACACTCTGCAGATTATATTCTTTTTCTCATTTTAAAGATGAGGGTCTTCCACTATTCTAATGTCAACCCTCTTCTCGTAATAGAGAAAGAAATTACTTACTTACAAAGCCAAGGTTGAATATATGAATTTGCTTTTCTGCTGCCACCATCTTTCTACTATCTCGACTGTCACTCAATCTCCTCTTACGTCCCTTCCCCACTCTTTTGTTAGAATTAGAGCTGCTTTATTATTTGTTCTTCATAGCGGTAAAATCAATCATGAAAGTTTCAAAATGTCATTCACTTTCCAGATTTCTGACACTCCAATTTGCTTTAGCCTCTTTGTAAGAAATATTGCTTAGATTAATGATTACCACGTTGAACTTTTCTGTAAGATTTGTGGAAGTGGGAAAATTACACAGCCTCAGGCAGGGCGTAATGTACTTACCTGCAGCAATGATGGGAAGCCTGTTTTCTGGTTAACTGACTCTAAATCTTTCCGTGGCACCCATTGGTAGGCCTAGTCAAGTTCTCTATATCCCCCCCCCCTTTTTTTTGGACAGAGGCACAAATGTGTCATCTTGCTTTTCTCTCTTTCTGATTTCCAGCTACTCCTTTCATCCCCTGGGTTCTCTCCCTTATGCTTGGCTCTGGAATTAAATGCTGTCTCTAGATTTTCATCTACATAGTACCTTTCTTTGGGATCCTAGAGAGAAAAAAAAGCCCCCTTTGTTTGAAGGACTATAATACAAAACCTGCTGGAATTTGGATATAAAGTTACATAAATTATGAACATGAATATGTAACAGTGACTATAAAACAGAGTAATAGCAAAATCTGATTTATGTAGTTCTCTACTTCTTTCTGAGATGGTAAGTAAATGAGTTTCTGTTGGACTTCTGTCCAACACTTACTTTGAAGGGTAAGGTTCACCTATGCCTTACCGTTATCCAACCCGTGTCAACCACCACATCTTACCACTTACCATTTGTTGCCTCCAATAACTTCCTACTGCCACTCGCTGCTGGCCTTTGTGTCATAGTGGGGTTTGATGAATGCTTCCTTCCAGATCAATCCATCATAACACAGTAATGATAAACAACACATACAAGGTAAGCTGTCTCTTTGCTACAAGAGGAAAAAATACTTCCCTGAAGAAATGCAGATTCTGAGACAACAATTTCCTGCACTGATCTTGCCAGAAAAGATTGTATTTGTGATATTTTCACATAGCTCCTAGTCCTTCGAGGTAGAGACAAGTGAGTACTATCCAGGTAGAAAAATTGGGAACACAGGCAAGGCATGTGCTAACATGTTTTTAAAAGCTCAACGTAGTGCTTCTTAGTACAGCTGAATAAGCTATTTTGCTGCTTCAAATTAAACCTATAGTCATACATTTGGATAAGTCAATTGCATAACATCCCTTCCTTTAGAAAAGATGATAAAATAGAAAACATTTATCAATATTGTCATGAATAAAAATGTAAGAAGCAATATATTACAAGAAGTTTTTGTTTTATATTGTTTTTCACTTATATGTTTAGAAATATGTTACAAACTTAGTATCTCTTCCTTAAGTATCTTTTTTTAAAGCCTAACAGATTTCTTGACCATTCTGATTCAACCCCATCCATTTTGTCTTTGCAGCTATTTCCTGTTTATCCAACATCTCCCTTCTTTGTTTTACCCTCAAAATAAAGATAAACTTGTATGAAAAATTATAATTAATATGCATCCATTTTCCTAACTAAACTTAATTCCCCCCAGAAATAAATAAGTCATAAGAAATCCTTTTTTAATTATCATAGTTTTAAGTGAAGAAACCAAATTTTAAGGGTGCACTATTACAAAACCATAAGTTATGAACAGAGCTTGGTTGGGGAAGAATTATTCAGTCTACTGTTTTTGATCACTCCTTCTCTGAATATAAGTGAATGCTAAGCTATATTTATGTGTGTTGTTGGATTTCACCATTAATGTGGCATGCAAATTGAAATAGTAAAGTTACACTCAGAATCTTTGCTTTGTTTCATCCATACCTAGCTCGGGTACAATAATCACTTATCATCAAAGGCCAAAAAATTACTTCTTAAAAGAAAACACTACAAAGCTGCCAACTAGTAGCTTTTGATTTATTATCTTTTGATACATATTAGCTTTGATTTATTAAATGTCACTAATTATATCTTCTTTCAGAATTGGCTTACTTTTCTTTTTTTTTTAAGATTTTATTTATTAATTTGAGAAAGAGAGAGGGAATGTTTTGGGGGCAGAGGGAGAGGGAGAAGCAGACTCCCCGCTGAGCAGGGAGTCCAATTCAGGGCTTGATCCCAGGACGCTGAGATCATGACCTGAGCTGAAGGCAGATGCTTAACTGACTAAGCCACCCAGGTGCCCCCAGAATTGGCTTACTTTAATCAAATCTTTAGAAAATTGAGTAACAGAGCAAGTGGCAAAAACATATAAACGTAGAAAAGCTTAAGATAGAGCATATTTGTTTCATTTTGCAAAAAAGACCTGGTAAGACATTGCTATTGGCAGTGACCAATTAAATGGACAATTACCAGAACCACATCATGCAAGCATCTGCCCCAATTCCCCTCTTATATTGAATTCAGAAGTTCTAAATAACTCGCTTGAGTAGCCAGGGAGAACACACCCTAGTTTCTTCTCCTATAATTAGCTGTGATAACTGAAGCCATAAATTATTATCTTTGATTTATTACCTTTGGATTAAATATGGAGAAGTACATCCTCGGTGTAATACCACTATGTGCTGTACTAGCATTTAAACTAGTACATATATATCCGCTTAACTGCAACTCAGTACTCCCAGACTAGAAATAGTCAGGTCTATGCATCTATGAGATGTTAGTTGAGTGACTGTTGTTCTCATTAGTATTTTCAAACTGATAAAAATTTATTTTGTTCTAAACAAATTAATCTTTTTAAAAATTCAAGTCAAGGAAATATCTTAAACCGGACTCATCCTCCTGTCACCTAGTCATTCTAATTCTAAGAATTTATCATAAGAACATAATTAAAGACACAAACAAAGAGTTTGCCACACAGTCCCATTAAAGCATGTTTGAAATCACAGTAAAACAATTGGGAATTATTTAAATAAGTCATGACATAAAATTCCTATATGATAGAATAGTATGAAGCTGTTAACATTACTCTGTGTAATTACATTTGGTGACATCAAAAATAAGCAAAATGTACTATTGAGTAAAAATTTTATGTTACTACAGAGTAGGTAAAATAAGATGTCATTTTTGTAGTAAATGCATCAGATTATCTAACTGGTACATACTAAAGTGTTAATAGTGCTTATCCTTATATGGAGACACTAGAGATCGATTGTAATTATATTTTATTTTCTCTATCCTTTTAAAATAAGAATTTTATTTACTAAGTGTTCTATTAGGGACTTACATTACCTACATATTAGTAATAATAACAGCAAAGTAACTTTGTAACCATTCTTAATATACAATCATGTAATAACTTTAAAATCAATCAATGAATCAAATTACTTCTGACCAATGAGACGCTTTTATTAGCAGCACAACCAAAATGTCTGTTCTTCTCTCAGAAAAATACACAGGAAATTTCCAGTTCATGTATGGGTTGGCTTCCCCCAACTTCATTAATAAGCCATTTGGATATCAGAACACATGTCACCTAGAAAAGCAATGTTGTAAACAATTGTTAGGTGTTCCGATTATTCATTAATTTGCCCAATACATATTAAGATCCTACTGTGTGTCAGAAACTAGCGTAAGCACTGGGGAATGAGACAGAGAAGCTAAGAGAGAGGTATGAGAAAGATTACCCCCTAGAGACTTCAGAGAAAGCCTGGCCCTGCAGAGGTTCTAGCCTCCAGAGCCATGAGAATATAGATTTCTGTTATTTTAAGCCATCTGATTTGTGATTTGTTACGTCAGCTTTAGGAATCTAATACCGTGGTATTTAAGAAATCATGGAAGCTCTCTTTCTCCAAAGTTTCCTTCTTTCTCATCAGACAATGCAGAACATTTTAACTCTCTAGTTCATACTCCTACTCAAAATAACCCTCCAAACCATCCCCTGGCCCCCAGTAGTTTCCAGGCTTCAGATGAGCTCTACTTGCATCTGCCTATAACCCATGGTCCCTTTTCTCTCACCAGCTGAATAAGTTTTTAAAAGAGGCACTTGTCCCCTCACGAAAGCTATCCTCCCCAAATAACCTTTGTTCAACTCACTTTTACCTTATAATGAACCAGAAAGAAACTATCATCTGGGGAGTTGTCCACCTGGGAAAATGAGGGAGGGATATATAATGTTTCTCTTTGGATAATTCCACCCTGGCCAAAGAGAGTACAGATGGGAGCCAAAATGATCTATTTAGAACCGTTGGCCCCATGAAAGCACTAGGTCAAGAAAGAAATTCAGAAACATAAAAATTAAGTGGGAAAATTTTCTCTCTCCAGTGATTTTCTCTGTAACCAGAGGCATGATTATGGGGATGAAAGAAGAATTTTTTTTGATGTTCATGAACTAACAGATACTATATTTTTCCCTTGTCATGAACTGACTACAAACCCATTCCTTCATAAGAGGGTTGAGGGAAAAGGGTTGTCAGGAAGACTTCTTGTGTATTAAAGTCAATAAATCTGGTGTTTATACCCTGGGATTGTATGAAATAATTTGTAATTACAGAGTGAGTAAATTGGAGCCATGCAATTACGTCTTTCAGCACCTTTGCCTTAACATAACTTAATAGCGTGTTTTAATCCACCAATTTTTCAGGACCTTTAGCTGGATTTATTTTATTTAATAATTATTTACCTGATTTTCTTATAGGAGTTGAGTAGTAAACAATAGTAGTAGAAATAATAACAACTGTAGAGAACTCCTTTTGCAATTTATGCATTCAGTACCTTTCCCAACCAACTTCTCTTGGTCCTTTGGGAATTGGTTCATGCAGAATCTCTACCAGGAATCTCTATATGACTGACCATCCTCATCCTCAGTATGAAAGTAGGAGAGACCCTTAGGGCTTCAAGTGTCACTCATTCTCTTCTCAAGACACCAGCTATGTTTTTCTGTCTTAGCCCTTCTGACAGTATTGTAATCCTGTTTACTTAACCTTTGCCAACTACATTGCCTATAGTTTTATTAGGATTTTCTTTTTCTTTTCCTTCCTTTCTACAACAAATGAGTTAAAATATGGGTTCAATGAACCATAGCATTTGATGGATACTTACTGGATACACAGTTCTCTATTGGGTGGCCCCATTTTCTGGTCCCTGAGATGGGCACTGAAAACACAGTGATGAAAAGGTAGAGAATGTCCCTGCCCTCATAGAGCTTACGTTGAAGATGAGAAGGGATCAGAAATAAAGAAATAAGCAAGATCATCTGAGATGTTAATTAGAATTTTGAATATAAGAAACAAGGCAAAGTAATAGAAAGTAACTGAAAGGTCGCATAGGAAGGCTTTCTTGAGAGAGTGAGACTTGGATCCCAATGATTTAGTTACTTTTTGGTAATTATTTTTAAGGAATAAATAAAACTTTTATTTGTTGTCAAAATAAAAAGTAAATGTAAAGTGCCATACTTCTCCCCAGTGAACTTAATGATTTATTTGATTTAGGAATCAAAGAATAGATAACAGTCAGGGCCATTGAGAATGGCTGTGTGGTTTAGGGTCCTTGCAAAGGTACCTGGCTGATGGGATGGATGGTGGCTAAAGTCAGACCATTTTAGCACACGAAGCCATGCAACACGTAGAGACTCAAGCACCCACACAGGGCTCGTCAGCTGGGAAGGAAAAGCAGACATTTCCCCCATCCAGAGAAGTCACCTTTTCCAAATTCTTTCAGAAAGGTGCATCTTTAAATTTACACAAAGAATCCACAGGTTGGGATGTCTCGGTGGCTCAGTCGGTTAAGTGTCTGCCTTTGGCTTAGGTCGTGATCCCAGGGTCCTGGGATCAATCCCCACATCGGTCTCCTTGCTCAGCCTAGAGTCTGCTTCTCCCTCTGCTTCTGCCTGCCACGCCCCCTCCTTGTGCTCTCTCTCTGACAAACAAATAAATAAAATCTTAAAAAAAAACAAAAAAAGAGAACTCATAGGTAGTATCTGTTGTCCTGATAACCCTGATAGCCCTACTATTTTTAAGCTTTAATTTAGTCAGAAAGGGACTCAAAGGACTACTCTCTGTTCATTCAGTATGAAAATAATAGTTCACAATTATTTTCTAACTTTTTTATACTTGGAATTTACCAAAATTGGAAGTGATCCCTTTTTGAGGAACAGCATAATTTTGGCTCTTTTACGATAAAAAGGAAATTCAGGTTTTCAAGGAATCTAGGGACCAGTTAAGAGGGCTCCTTCATTTCCTATTTAAAATATCATATGATACTTAGATAGTATCATATCACATTAATTCTAGCTCAGTGCAATAATATCTAAATGTATGCTGATTCTTTGAGTTTTTTATTTTTATAAGTCCAAGTATATCTGTACCCTCTCCTATACACACACTTCCCTTCTTTGGGTGATTGACAGAGTAGCTTTACTTGGAGTTGGGCATGAATTTTAAAGATACCACTGGTTTTATAGCTTCTCTTAGTACAGAAATGACTGGATGGAGAGACATCCAATCAGATTTCCATACTTTGTTTAAGGTGGATTCAAAAACCAGGTCCCCCTGTTGGTTAGTAGCAACTTTTTAAAAAGATTTTATTTATTTTAGGGTGAGAGAGAGAGAGACAGCAAGAGCAGGAGGGGCAGAGGGAGAGGGAGAGAGAAAATCTCAAGCAGACTCCACACTGAGCACAGAACCTGATATGGGACTCAATCCCAGGACCCTGAGATCATGACCTGAGCCGAAACCAAAAGTCTGACACTTAACCCGACAGAGCCACCCAGGTGCCCCCATTCGTAGCAACTTTAAGCAGTAAGCCAGCACAGTTTTTGTACAAAATCATCTCACAGGAATTTTATATTACACATTTCGATTGTACTGTTATGATATTTATGAGAAGAAAAATAAAAGTACACCTTACTTGAAATGTATTGAGAACACTTTTGTGTAATATAAATGTAAAATGTAAAATGTAAAATGTAAAAACCTTACATTTTAAGACCTTTCAATTATATTGAAGTACAGTATAGTTGGTGTATAACCACAAGGGGAAGGGGACGCTCTTGCACCCATTAAGAGCGGCCTCTTTGTTTGCTATAATCCTGTGGGACTCACGAATGCAATCACCAGTGGCTATCAGAGCCATATGCTCTGGGGAGCTGTCTCTTAGGCATCAAGTGCAAAAACTGAGGTACAGACATATATACAAGCTCCTTCTAGGAAGATACTGGTGACCAGCAGCAGACTAGAGGGAGCTAGTGGGGAAGATGTCTGCCAGTTTCCCCGGGGTCCAGGGTGGACCACAAGCAGCCCCCCAATGGCCATAAGAGCTTTCAAAGTATGCAAATAGTATGCATATAGTATGCAAAGTACGCAGATAGACCCCTTTCAGGGAAAGACAGGGGGCTGTGCATTTTTGCCTGTTTCCCCTGCACTGAGCCCCCCGAGGGGATAGCTGCTGTGAGTGCTTGTGCACTCAACAACTGCTGCTTTATTTGCGGCAGTCTTGTGAGTCTCGTGAACCCAAGCCTCCCTGGTTTTCAGACCTGTACCTTGGGTGGGAGTCTTAAATGTTGGGGTATTAAATGTGGGTTCCAAACCCTTTGCTCCTCAGGGTGAAGCTGGGACAGGTGAATTCCCTCCTAATTTTATGGCTCTCTGCCAGGGGTGGCATTTAAGGTGAGATTATGTCTCAACTTTTCCTACCCTATCAATGTGGATATTTTCTCATTTGCCTGATGTATCAGCCACTTTCTGAATTTCCTTCAGAAGTAATTTCTCCTTGTGTAGTTATATTTTCAGTGTGTCCATGGGAAGAGGGAAGTTCAAGAGCTTCCCGTCTCATTCAACCCTCCTTCATAATTTCTTATCTATATCCTTCTCTCTAAGGGAAAGTTAAAAAGAAATCATTAGGTCAGTGGGGATTGTAACTGTAAATGGAACTTAACTAAGAATTTCTTGGAAACATGGAATCATCACTACAATTACTAATCATCTTATTGCTCCTTGCACATACACACATAAAAACAATAAATCAGAATAAAACAAAACCAATTAAAATTTGAATTTAATTTAGATATAAAATTTAATGTAACATATTATTAAGAAATATTCAAATAAATCAATAACCTCTATTATATTTTTTGGTTACATGTACAAATAGTAGACATCTTTCTTAATGGGGGTTCTAGTAAGTTATGTAGGTAACAAAGAAGATAGTTATCTAGATACTGGCTACATGAACCAAAGATATCAATCTTAACAAAATATATGTACATCTGTTGGACAATAGAAATTATATTTTAACAATTTAAAGTACCATTTTATTTAGCATATTTTCTTTTCAATCTTGTTTGTCACAAAACCTTTTTTAAGTTATTTCAACTTAGGGGTGCCTGGGTGGCGCAGTCCTTAAGCATCTGCCTTTGGCTCAGGGCGTGATCCCAGCGTTCTGGGATCGAGCCCCACATCTCGCTCCTCCGCTATGAGCCTGCTTCTTCCTCTCCCACTCCCCCTGCTTGTGTTCCCTCTCTCACTGGCTGTCTCTCTGTGTCGAATAAATAAATAAAATCTTTTAAAAAAAAGTTATTTCAACTCAAGTTTGTTTTGGTAGCCTTCCAGGAAATACAGAGGAGATGTATAAGTCAAATTAATAATAATATGCTTCCATTTATTTTCATTATCGAAAGACTTAATTGAAATATATTAACCTCTGTGTTTATTTTCTTATAGAAAACCATGTGTTTTAATGCCTAATAAATTGTCTTTCCCCTGCATCCTCGCTCTGTTAGCAGGGAGCCAATCCTTTTAAGAGTACACATTCACACATATAATCATTCTTTTTCTAAATGAGGAAATTAATAGCCAAGGTTATGGATGTTTAAATTCTTTGTTTAGTTACTGAAATCCGAAGTTAACTTACTCTTTTGATCTGAATTCGCCTAACTACCACAGTTGAAATGAAGAATATCACCTATTTATTTTCAGAGAAGCTTGTTTTATTTCTGCCAACCTCAAGAAAAAGCGCTCTCCTTTGTGTCTCTTGGATACCGTAAAGCTCCGTGCAGCTGGGCTGTCGTAGTTACATCGGCTGCTCAGTGTCCTGAATTGGTCATTCGCTTGAAAGAAGCTTCTCAACTTGGTTTCAGGAAGAGGGTAAATTGATCGTATTGTTTCAGTCCTTTAGCTCTTGAAGGTGGGGGATTTGTGGCAGAAACCTGTCTAAATTAAAGTCATTATACCTTCAGTTTACTAGTCTCACCAAATCCCCTTTACTTGCCTGGTTCTCACACCAAGGAATTGTTCTGAGTGATGAATAAAATTTTTATTTGCCTTTCCCACAACTTACCTCTAAGCATCCCTCTAATTATCTTGTTTCCTTCCCCAGCGAACAACCTGTTCATAATTAATGTTAATTTTATTTTGGAAAGATTCATGTATCTTTTGTTTATACACGAGTGTTACACAAAAACATTGGTAAATTATTTCCTATGTATTCATCATGGGAATGGTAATCAAGGTGCTCTAGAGGCTTATATATTCACTTCTGATGTCATAAGTGTTTTTCTGGATATTTTATTTCCTGGATAATTTGTGTTTTCTGTTGTGGAAAAGATAGTTACAGTTTAAGTTAGTGATTTTTCTTCAACAAACATTTTTGAATTAGATGAGAAATGGGATGATATGCTGAGTTTAATCCATATGAGTTCATGTAATTGCGTTATGTATCTTTGATCTTATTATCTTTTGATAATTGTATTAAACAGCAGTCATATTAAAGGCAGGATATGTTGATTTTATATTCAGTAGAAAGCAATACTACATGATTTTAATAGAAATGATCTACTTCAGAACTCAATTACATTGATTGACAATTACCTTGAATAAAATAAACAGATCATTTTAAACATTTGCTGTCATTTAATTGGAATTAAAGGGAAAACTTCAAGGAATTCTGTTGCACTCTAATTATTGTGTCTGGATGTGCAATAACCAAATTGTCATAAAATATTAATATCTGTTGAATTTAAATTTTGCTTTCTTGATTAAGATTTTATCTCAAAAAGTTTTCCCTAACTTCCCCAAAATAAATCACTTCAACTATTAAATTGGTTTAATATATTTGAATCAGAAAATAGTTTTGGAAGCAATAGAGTATGTCATTACTGAAATAGAATTCTGCTACCATAGAGTCAATTATGCTCAGTCTCTACTGATACCTTTTCCAGTTGAATCACTTGAAATGCTGTGTCAATTGCTAACAAAGGCTTATTGATAAAAACTAATAAAGAGCTCAGTCTGACTTTCTTCTCTCCTAGAAAAGCTATTGAAGGCCATCCAAAAGGTGTTACACAGCTAATTTTTCAGTCAGCCAGCATTCTTTGTCTCCTCAAGTTTCTTGGCCTCTGGAAAATAATTGTATCTAATGTATTCATACTGGGTTGAAATTTCTATTTGTGCTTTATTTACATAAAATACAAGCCATATGTTCCCCCAAATTTTATTCATCATTGAAAAATTAAGTGTGTTTGTAAGTTCAGCAATAAATACAAAAGAAAACATTCTAATAATGTGTTACTTTAAGACCATTTAGCTGAATAAATTGTCTTTCAAATTCTCTCAAACTTAGTAACAAAGATAAAAGGATAGAAAGAGCTTTAAATTAGGCCTGGAGAATACCAAATTATGATTCTAGTCTTCACTGAATGGCTGAGTTAAAATATTGATAGCATTTTGAGAGCTGAACAAATAACTGATAAATGTAATTGACATTAAAAAGCCTCTGGCTAAATAGCTCTCATTATTGGCTAGAACTAAATAAGGTGAATATTTCAAACTCTGCTATGTCTTTTCTAACTTACTTTATTTTCTTCTATTTCTTTTGAATAATGTAATTTACCTATCAGGTAAGAAATTGCCATTAGATTGGAAAAGAAAATATATATATATTTGATCTATTAATTAACATCATGGATTCAATACGGGATTCAAAATACAGGATTCAAAACTGAAAATTCAAATTCCAGTACAGCAACAGAGTAGGGATGATAATGTTGTAAAGAAACTCAAGGGTAGGGGCGCCTGGGTGGCTCAGTTGGTTGTCTGCCTTCGGCTCAGGTCCTGATCTCAGGGTCCTGGCATAGAGCCCCCCCATCAGGCTCCCTGCTAAGCAGGGAGCCTGCTTTCCCTTTCCCTTTGTAGCTCCCCCTGCTTGTGCTCTCTCTCTCTCACTCTCTCTCTCAAATAAATAAATAAATAAATAAATAAATAAATAAAACCCTCAGGGCTAGAATAAGGGGGTTAAGAAAAACCAGGGCATCAAATATTATAAAGAAAAAGAAAAAATATAAGTCTATAAGGAAAAAAAAAGCTATTAGAAACTTGAGTGGTTATTTGGAATGAAATCCGTGTTCCCCCTCTAGCTTCCCCTGTCCCTACTTGAAATGAGATTTCTATCTCAGTATTTAAGATAGCATAAAGAAATACAATCTTGACTTGGCTGGTGAATGAAAAAACACTTGGATAACGAATGTGTTGTAGTAGTTGACTGGATAATTCCTGCCCATCCTTCTAGTTTCAGTGTATAAACTGCTTCTGTGATGTCTTCCCTACCAAAATTTGTTTATCTACCACCCCATTGTGCTCCCCTGGAAGATTCTGCCTACGCTTATCATAATATTGTAATTGGGTTTACTTATCGGTCTCCCCACAGTCTCTCTTTCATGATTATATTCTTTTAACTACCATTTAGCACTTAGTAGTCATTCAGTAAACACAAAAATTGAAGAAAGGAGGGAAAAAATGAGGGAAGGAAAAACATAGGGAAGGAAAGAAGAAAGGAAGGGGGCGGAGGAAAGCATCACATTCAGTGAAAGACGCTACTGGGAAGGGAAAGATCATCTTCCTTTTCTGAGTATCCACATGGTGCATAAGGGGCCATCTGCCTGCCAAGACTAGCAGTGCCAACAGCATAGAACAGGTGTTTCAGCCAGAGTATCTTCAATTTCCCTGCAGTGAGGAACAGTTCAGGAAGTAGAAGTCTGGGGGTGGGGTGGGGGACCGGACTTATAGTTGCAGCTCAAAAACAAAACCAAACCCCATTATTCTCTATAATCTCTGTAAGAGGATATTCCTCTAGCAAAGTGTATGCACACTTACCAAATGCCTGTATTTATTGTTTTGTAAGGATATCTTCATATGATGATACTTCAGTGAAGATACTAGTGAGAAACTCACTTCCCAGTGTGTGAAGAGAAAGATACCTCTTGGCTAAATAATTATAGGAGATATGGAGTTGGACCAAATTAATTAAATTGAATGGTGGCGATTCCAAACCATTTCAACAAAAGTGACAGTCACCTGATAAATATTTTTCATATCACAAAAATTATATAGAAATCAATCCTTAGGGTAATTACTGGGTAGTTACTTCTACCCAGTTATTAACAAAAATCTATATATGTCATATACTTTACATTAGATGGGGATGGAGATCTATATATTTTTATTTTTAGTATTTCAAATCTTAGTTTTCCCATTAATTAAAAGGACCATACCTCAAAAAATTCTCTATTCACTTTGTGCTAACTCATTATTTCATTTGTTGCAACCATTGGTTCATATCCATTGATGTATTTTTTTAAATGATTGGTCACATTTCAAGATAACCTTAACATTTCTGTATAAAATTGGAAAAGCAACACAATCATGAATGAAATAATTTTAGAAGTAAATCATCCCACAGTTTACATATTTGTATACAACCTAATTAGTAAACCACATCAAAATGGAGTCACATATATTTGGGAAAGCTCTCTGCACTGTGCTGAAGAGAAATGTTCTGCTAATTGTGGTTTCTAAATGACAATGTAAGGCATAGCCCAGAGAGCAAGAGTCATGCAACAAGGTGACTGTAATATAACTAACTCGAGTAGGAAAAAAAAGGAAAGGAAAACCCGACTTGTATGAGTCCAGTTTGTTTTCCAGAGATAGAAAGCTTGACTGCCAGGCTTGCCAGTTTAAGAAAACATTCTGACATTTGGCAATCCCATTTATTAATTTTTGGAGTTTTAGAAAGTGTAATAAACAGAAACACTATTTACATATGTTTATGACTTCCCACCAAATACAGAACACATTGAGTTAGTACCATTTTTCAAAAGGAACACTAATGAGGGATGGAGTAATTGTAGTCTGGGATGTATTTTTAATTCACTTTTGGAGCAGTATCTTGGACACCAGAGAAAAATGCTCTTTAATGAAATTAAGATCAATAAAGCCTATTTCCAGCTTAACCCATATAGTAAATTATTTAAGCCAGTAATTTTGTACACTTCTTTCACACAGTTGTCATCATTGTAGCTTTGTTACATTGTACAATAAATTTAGACAGAAATTTGGGTAGGTACTTCTGCTTGCCAAAATTATACTAGCTGAACAGGTAAATGCTTGGCCAAATTCTGTCTCCTTAGAATCAAGAATTTATGTAGTAAAATTCCTTTCAGTAAGAGGAAATAGATTAAAATACATTTTCAATGGAATTAGAATAGTGCTTAATTTTACCACTGACAAGAAAATCCTAAATGGAAGCTTAAATATTTTAAGGTATGGTAGACATTTTTTTTCCATGAGAATAATTTAGGTAACCAGAATAAAACATGAATTTACATTTATAAATAATGTTTATGATATTATCCTTAATAATTAGCTGGGACTTCATAAAATATGTTTTCAAATTTTCTCTTAAACTATGCTGAATTATAACATACTAGTAACACTGATATGCAATTAATTTCACAATAGATAAGAGGTAGACATTATTTCCATTGAATAAAACATTGCAAATTACTTTAAAGTTTATAAAATTAAATATTTCTAAATAACTTGAATCTGATATTTTATTTCCTAATCTGAATTTGGCAAATACAGAATTCTTTAGGTAGTATATGCTATAATTCTTATAAGAAGACATTTGATAGTACGTAGTATATTAACATATAAAAACAAAATTCAGAGAAAAATACATATAAATCTAGAGCTGTTGAAAATTAAACTAAAGTTTTGCATTAGTCTTATCTAATTTAGATAATCAATTGGCAAATATGAGAACAAATGTTTTGCTTACTTAATTGAAATTTTGACAGCTCTGATATTTGAGTAAGTTAAGGATTTCATCATAGATGACAAGATTGCATTGCCGCACTTATTAGTAGATTAATTTAATAATAGCTGTAGCAATAATAAAAGTCTACATTTTAATGATGCCTATGATTTCAAGCCAGGTATATATTAGACAAATATAGTATGTATATAGGCAAAGAAGTACAAAATAAATTAACAAAACAGAGGTAAACAACATATTTTGTTATAAATTTTGACAATTTTGTGTTTATTTAACTATATTGAATTTATAAATGAAAATATTCTGATATATTTCATCAAAAGGTAGTTATCCTTAATAACATATAACCTAATATGACCAGTTTACATTTTATACAAAAAAAAAATTTTAAATCATAGGTCATGTAAGTATGTGACAAAAGAATATAACAAGATTGACTCATTTTGTCTTGTCTCAAAAAGTGTTTTCAAATACCAATAAACTGATTTATTTGAAGGAACTGCTGATCATGAAAATGGCCAGGATGGAAACCCTGTCCTATGGTTTCCTTCCAATTGTATATCTAGTACAATCATTGTTGCAGCTAAGAAATGCTAGAAAAAGAAAAAGACTAATTAGAAAAATGCATTTGTAAGTTATTAAATCTCAATTTACTGAAGCCATACAGCTGAATTTCTAGGACAGTAACAGGCAATGTAATAGGTATTACAAAGCATCTACTAAATAAAATGACTACGTGGACACTTTTGAATACCCAGTGTGATGGGGAGCTCATCATATTGCAAGTGAGTTTCTATACTTCAATGATTACTGAGTCTTTATTTCCATGAATTGGACAGAAATATTGTTGAAACATGCTGAAACCTCAACAGATGGCCAGTTAGAAATAGGGAAAAGTTGGAATTGGGAGGTACTAGGCTTTGGGAAACTGATGTTGATGAAAGGAATGACATTCATAATCAACAGGCAATAATGCAAATCACATGTGTGTCTAGAGATATGTATTGAATATGGGCTGATTCAAGAAGTTGTATTCAAGAAAATATTTTTCCTTTAAATTCAACTTTTTTATTAAGGTATAACTTCAAAAACAGTAATAAGCACATATTTTATGTGTAATGAGTTTTAACTAATGTATGTACCCATGTAGCCAACACCCCAGTTAAGATACAGAACGTTCCTTCCTGCTGGTTTCTAGTCAGATCTCCCTGCTCCCACTGCTGAGCCTATCATGATTTATTTCACCAAAGAATGATCTTGCTTGTTCTTGAACTGTATATACATGCAACTAAACAGTACGTACCCTTTCTGTCTGACTTTTTTTATTCAAATTTATGTTGGTGTTATTTATCTATATTGTTGCATGTATCAGCAGTTCAACCATCTTTATTGCTCAGTTGTGTTCCATTGTATGAATATATTGCAATTTATCCATTTCCCAGTTGACAAGTATTTGGAACATTTTCTGGTTTTTTAAATTTATTATAAATTAATCTGCTATGAACATTCTTATACAAGTTCTTTTATGAATGTAAGATTTCATTTTTTGTGTGTAAATTCCTAGAGGCAGAATTGCTAGGGATTTTTTTTTTTAACTTTTCAAGAAACTAGACAACTTTTCCAAAGTGGTTGTACCATTTTATGCTCCCATTATCAAGAACTTGATATGAATTCTTTATCATTATCAAGTATGAATTCATTATCAAGTTTGTACTGATGTCACAGACAATTTGGAAAATGCCCCTCCTCCTATGTCTCTCTTAAATGTTTTTTTTTTTAAAGATTTTATTTATTTATTTAACAGAGATAGAGACAGCCAGCGAGAGAGGGATCACTAAGCAGGGGGAGTGGGAGAGGAAGAAGCAGGCTCATAGCGGAGGAGCCTGATGTGGGGCTCGATCCCATAACACTGGGATCATGCCCTGAGCTGAAGGCAGATGTTTAATGACCGCGCCACCCAGGTGCCCCCTCCCTTAAATGTTTAATAATGTTACCAGGAATGGGATATGACCCTGAAATTTTCTTTGTGAAGAAGTTTTTATGTGTCAACTTATTTTTTTAACAGATACAGGACTATCACTTTAAGTTTTCCTATTTCTTGTGAAAAATCTATTGAGAAATTAAAAAATCGTATTTTCCTGATAACTGCTAAAATAGAAATTTGAAAAGTGAACGTGTTAAATTTACAGATGACCTACTCCTTTCTTTTTCTTTTCTTACTAATTATTATTTTAGTATATTTGACACACAATGTTACATTAGTTTCACGTGCACAAGATAGTGATTTGACAAACTTATGTGTTATGCTATATTCACCACAAGTGTAAATACTGTCACCATTCAACACTATTAAACAAATTTAAAAATAAATAAAAAGAGGAATTTGTTAGCCCACTTAAGTTAAATGTCTAAGGTTATACTAGTACCAGGGCTTCAAATTATATTACTAGGACGTTCTCTAAAAATATGTTTTAATTCTGCTCTCTTTCACGTTGGCTTCTGTCAAAGATTTAATACCAAGACAATAGCTTCCCAGAGTCAAGTACAGTTAGTGTATACTGTGTGCGGGGGGTAGGGGAGTGGGGGGGAGAAACCCAAGTATCTTTTTCTAACAATTTAATATTCTGTGTCAAAGTGTCATTGGACAAAATTAGGGCACATAATTATCCTTAAGACAGTTACAGTGCCCATACCCAGAGTATGTTGTTGAGTCAACCACATGCAAAGCACAATGAATTGGGACTGTGGAAGGGGTAATTCAAAAGTAATTCGAGATATCATTACCAAAAGAGAGAATAGATACTAGGTGCCTGACAAAGCTACTAGGAGGGTATGAAATTACTCAGAGCTCATCACGAGCATCAGACACTTAATAGAAAATGCTAGGCTCACTATCCCAGAATGCATTCAGCATTCACACAGAAATTCTCAGTACAGTTTCTGACTTAAACAAGAGGTTTAGAAACTGGGTGGAATTTGAAAAGGCAGGAAGCGACACAATGAGTTGGTAAATAATTTCCTCTGAGTCTCTGTCATTAACCATGTATAAAATATGTTCTCTAACGCTACATAAAATAAGTCTAATGTTTATTTCATTTATAATTCTTTAGGTTGGGCAGACATTTTACTCTGAAATCTCTTTCGTATAAAGCTAAACTTCATTAACTTTTATGGGAATCTTTTGTGTGTTATGGTTTCCAACTATATTCCTTCTTAAAGAACTGTGTATTATTCTAGATGTGGTCTTATAAGTACAGAGTAAAGCAAAACTCTTGCCTGCATTTCTGGACACTGTAGCCACACTAATTAGGTAGTTTTGGTGGCATTTTCAATACATCATTGACACACTATATTTGCAATTGATCAAAACCCTTTAAGTCTTTCCTACATTTACTCTTATTTTGTTGCACCTTTCTGATATTAGTCTTGTAAAGCAGTCATGATGAATTATATGACAAGTTTCTAGTTTTAACCTACTAAGATTATCTTGTACTCAATCTTTCCTATTTTGCATATCACCATTATTCCTAGTGTTTTGTCCTCAATAAATTTCAATTAACATGTTATCTGTATCCAACTCTAATTGTTGCTCTGTGTCTCGGATGTGACACAGAACTTTCATGTATATTTAACACTGTTGGGATCTGGCCATTAAGTTCATCTGAGTATTTTGTCAAAATAGCTTGAACTCACTATGTGTTGCAGACAGCTCCAAGAATTCTATTTGTTGATTTACTTAATCATCGAAATAACCTCTGAGGAGTAATGTTATCATCCCTATTGTTCAGATTAGAAAACTGAGTCACAGAGAGTTTATATAACTTCCCCAAAGTCATACCACTAGTGAGTAGCTGAGCCAAGATTCTAAGGTAGACTGCCTCCAGAGCCTGTGCTCTCCACTTCTCATCATTTTCCCTCACTAGTCATGCCTGCAAGAATATGAGACATCTCTCAAAGGCCATATTGAAATTCAAGTGTCATGAGAATTCTAGAACCCAAATCTGAATCACTAGAATTGTCACTATTTTCCCAATTGATTATAATTCGTCATGACTGCAAAGAAATGAATAGAGACGTATAAATATTCACTAAACCATGTGCTGCTGCTATAAGACTAAAGGGGACCCACAGGGTATTCCAGTTACAGGCTTACTCTTTATTATCACCTAACTTTTAGCTGCATTGGTCATACAAGAACCATTCTATTGTAAGCTGGATATGCCAAATTTATTATTTAAAATCTTAAACCAAGTCTATGATCTTGTTTTTGCTACAATACGGATATCAATATTTGTTTAACCATTTCAGGTCCAAGGTTCCTTTGACATTTCCTACCATTTCTGCTCCCAAGAGATCTACCTCACAGTTCTGTTCTTATATTCCTTAAATCAAGAATTCCCTGGGGCGCCTGGGTGGCTCAGTTGATTGAGCATCTGACTGTTGGTTTTGGCTCAGGTCATGATCTCAGGGTCATGGGAGCAAGCCCCACATTGGGCTCTGCACTCAGTGGGACATCTGCTTGGGATCCTCTCTCCCTCTGCCCCTGCCCCTGCTCACATACTCTCTCCTCAAATAAAATAAATAAATCTTTAAAAAAAAAAAAAAAAGGATTCCCACCAGCCATGGACATTCTTCCTTTCATCTCACATTTACCCCAGCTGGTGAAATTCCTTTCTCTTTCTACCTCCACACATAAAAGAAATTTTAACTACAGCTGTTATTCTTAGTAATAATTACCAATACTATGCCTCTGAGGACCCAGGAAGAATATATACTCAGGGTCCTCAAAATCTGCAAATTTTATCAAGGTATTGGCAATGAAATAAAGAAAAAAATAAATTTGGGTCATCAAAACTATATGGCAACAAATCTGAAGACCTGTATACTGAAATTCTGCTTGTTATAAGCTCTCCTCATCTATTTTGATTTGTGCTCTATTCTCTTCTATCTCCATAAGTAATCATGTTAGTTATGGTTAGACCTTGTGTTGGTTAGAATTCTATTGGTAAAAACATCAGAAATCAATTAACATCAGCTCAGAAAAAAAAAAGAAAGATCACTAGCTTGCTTAAGAAACCCAGAACAATGGGGCACTGGGTGTTATACACAAATAATGAATCATGGAACACTACATCAAAAACTAAGGATGTACTGTATGGTGACTAACATAACATAATAAAAAAATTATTATTAAAAAAAAGAAAGAAAGAAACCCAGAACAACAAGAAAGGCAGAGACTGCTAACACTAAAACAATTAGAGAACGCTAATGCCACCATATCCCAGTTTTTCTCTTTCTCACATCTCCTCCTTCCTCTTTTCCTTTTCTTTCTTCTTTCTTTCTTTCTTTCTTTCTTTCTTTCTTTCTTTCTTTCTTTCTTTCTTTTCCTCTGTGGGTTGGCTTTATCCTATCAAAGCTTTAAGATATTGGAGGCTTGGACCTGGCAGCTCTGGAATCTTATTCATTTCACCATCAGAGACTAATTGCCCCTTTTTTCTTTAATTACAAAAATCCTTAGGGGAAATATGCTGACTGGCCTGACCTAAGTCTGTGTCCATCCCTGTGGATAATGGATTGGCCTTCCATGATGAAGATTTCCCAACACTGCCTCAGAATGGAGTGGAGGAAGAGCTATTCCCACCAAAAAGCAGAGAAGTTTTTTTTTTTTTTTTCTGAAATAAAGGAGAGTTTTTTCGAAAGATAGTCATTGTCCAATGCCTGCTCTCTTTTCTTTATTACTTTATTTTCCCCTTCTAGTCCACAGTAACGCAGAGGTTCCTGCTTTATGCTATATTCTCTAAACTGACATGAGAAAAGCAACCCTTTCCAGCTCTGGACTTTATCTGCAAAATAGGCATCTTGCACTAACAAGATCTTTGCTCTATCTTTCATTCAAGTCCCAAAGCACTCATTCTTTCCATTTTTCACTGGGCTTACAATATTCACAGGCAAATAAAATCCCTGCCAAGAAACTACCCATGGCTACTTATAACCTACCCAGATACACCTAAATATTCAAAACAGACGTAGCTTAGGCTCTGGCTTTGGAATTTTTACCACATAAAATTAAAAGATTATATAGCATTCCCATACATTAAAATTTCAGTTTGAGGAATTTACAAAGGATTGGGTATAAACCACATAGTCAGTTGAGTATATGAATCACCTGTGTTGCTTAGCTAGTTCAAATGAAATTAAATCAAAGTTATTTCAAAAAGTTAATTACTTTTAAGTTGATCCAAAACCATGGGTTACACCCCTAACTCTCACAGCTGGTCAAAACATTATGGATGGAAAACAGAAATGATTCGAGTTGTTCAACTCCACAGCAAGAGAAGCAACAGAAAGGTTTCCTTTGATATATTAAAACCCCAGTTTTCCATGTCATTTTCTCTACGCATTTATAACTTGCCATGAGTTATGATGTAAGTCATAAATGTTTTTGTACTCACAAAACGACAGTGTCAAATTTGTAAACAATTGCCTTTTCAGTAACTCTATGTGGATCTAAGTTCATCCCATACTGTCAGACACTATTCTCATCTCTCATCTCTCATTATTACATCTGCCCAATATTGCTCCTTGAATGGGAGGGAAGCTAGTGACCTTACAGTGAGTACATCCAATTAAAACCACTGAAGCATAGTTAGTAGGGATGGATATGACCAGATTTGCATCTGGAAAAGAACATATTGTGAACAGTAGCAAACTAGGAAACAGGGAGACAATTTGTAGGTTGCTGCAGTAATTCTGCAGAGAATGATGAAGCTAAGATCAGACACAGGAGAAAGGTAATTAAAAGATAAGTTAAAGGTAATACAAGTTAGAAAGTAGATTGAGAGGATACAACACAAGTCACATAGCCAGACCACTTTTTAAAATCATTCAGAGAAGGGGCGCCTGGGTGGCTCAGTCATTAAGCAGCTGCCTTCGGCTCAGGGCGTGATCCCGGAGTCCTGGAATCGAGCCCCATGTCAGGCTCCTCCACTGGGAGCCTGCTTCTTCCTCTCCCACTCCCCCTGCCTGTGTTCCCCCTCTTGCTGGCTGTCTCTCTCTGTGTCAAATTTTAAAAGATAAAATCATTCAGAGAAGTTCGCTTTAGATTAATAAGAAACTCAATGTTTACCGTAGAGGCACCCCATGCAGGACACTTTTGCGAACATTGCTGATATTGTTTTAAACAAAACATTAAAATTTCCTGCTTTTACGTAGTTTACATTCCAGGCGGGAGTGTAAAGGAGATAGACAATAGTAATAAGTACAGTATATACTACGTTTGGTACTGATAAATACTATAGGGAATAATGAAACAAGGAAGAGGTTAGAGGTATCTGAGAGCTAAAAATGTAGATGTTACCAAAGAAGACCTCCCGGAGAAAGTGGGTTTGAGATTAAAGTCTGGAAGAAATAAAGGAGCCAAGCAAGTATACAGGAAAGAGAATTTCTGGCAAAGGAAATATCTCTGTGCGAGACAGTGGTGTTTCCTGGGAGGGCAGCATGACCGGAGAAGTGTAAAGGAAATGAAAGCAGTAGAAGATGAGATCAGAGATATCTGGGAGTTGCAGGGTCCATGTCACACAGGTACTTGTAAATAGATCATGGCAAGACTTGGGTTTTTATTCACAATAAGAGGAAAAAACGTTGGGATCATTTGACTTACTTTTAACAGAATTACCCTGGCTGTTGTACTGACTTATAGGAGGAAGGAAAGGCAAGGGTGGGAGAAGTCTCACCAATTAGGAAGCCACTGGAATAATCCAAGTGAGGGATGATGGTGGATTAGACCAGGAAGATAGCATTGGGGTGGTGATAAGTGAGTAGATTCTGAATATACTCTGAAGGTAAACTTAATGCGATTTTCCAATGGACCGGGTAAAGGGACAAGGCAAAAAGATGGGTAAAGAATTCTGCCAAGGATCTTGGATTAAGCAATTGGAAAACAGGAGTCAGGGCCATCATTCTGCAAATAGGTATCATTTGTAATGTTAGAATCAAGCAAATCATTTCCGAAACTATACTGGAATTATCCAACTATATCTTAGTATTATTCAGAATCTATGAAGAATATGATTGACAGAGAAGAAGTAATGAGATCTGGATGGAGAATATGATACTTATGCCACTAACCGAATTTTTCCTCTTTTAACTGTGACATAATAAGTAGATCATTTACCTTGCCTTTGTTGTTTAGGCTATGCCTAGAAATGTGATTAATAAAAATTCTTATTTTTTCAGGAGGCTACACTAATTTATGAACATGAAAAAATGTTACAAGAATTTAAATAGAAAAATATCTTTATTAATATTGTATATTATTGCATAATGTTATAGAATACTCATCTGTATATACTTAAAAAAAATTTTCCTAGCACAGTCTTTTATTATCTCTCATATAACTGCAACTTTGAAACATCATTTTCTATAGTGTCAATATAAAGATAATTTAGTCTTTCTTTTAGTTAGCTAACAAATTTAATTTTTTATAGATTGAGAATTTAGAAAAATTTCTTTGTGATTTTTAACCATCAGAGGTTTAAAATTCCACTGAGATGTAATAAAACAGCTTTGACATTCTGAAACGCTGCTGATCTTTTTTATTTTTTATTTTTTTCACTGTCTGGCTTTCCACGAGAATACTCTCTCTTTGTTATACTTCAATTTCAGCAAAATGAATAATTCCGAAAAAAAATGTAAAAAATTAATCTGAAATTAAGGCCTGCCCCAGAGCACTTAAAAATGCATGCTTAGACTTTCTTGTGTTGCACTGAGCTACTCAGTCATGTAAACAAATTGCTCTTACGCTATGTATTTTGAATTATTGACAAATGTGTAGGAGTTTTATCACCAGAACACTTGTTTCTTCAGGCTCTTTGCTGCACTGGTATCAGTTCTACACATCATTTTATCTGAAACTGCTAGAAAAAATGTGTGAGATATTCCCTATACGTAAACCTGGAGGCTTCCTGCTGTATTCGGGATTCGCTGTCTGCTCTGAGTCCGCACCTGCCCTACAGACCTAGGAATAACGAGAAGCCCCAGTTTGGACAATCCCCTTTAACAAATAGGCCGCACATATAATTGTATTTGCTGCTGAAGTGACTGTATTCCTGACGAGAGGACTTTGGTTTTGGCAAGGTTTTGAAATAACTAAAGTCCACTGCCTAATATTTTGCAGATAGAATGACTAGAAGAGTTTTCCACAGACTAGTTCTGATTCTGTTTCTTTATCTTCTCCACTGCCCACATAAGGCCGGTGCTAGGAGATCTAGGACACACTCTTATTGCCATATTACCCCTGGCACGCACCTTTGTGAGTCAATGTGGTAAATGATGAAGTCTCTCTGAAGGCCATTCTAACCATAGCTAGCAATAACTTCATTATACACAAAAGTGACTATAAATCAAATAATAGTATACCACTGAACAAAATTAACTATCGATTCAACTCAATTTCCCTTTATCCAGTTCCAAAAAAATGCCTGTGAGTACTCCAAAGCCAACCATCAGAGGGGAAGTGTGTCAAAGACAAGGTCCCAATAATATGATGTATGAAACTGTAAGTATATTAGGCATCAGATATACTAAGATATAACTGTAATACATAAAAAATGTGAGTTGACAGATGAACTCACCACTTGTAGCAGTGCAATGGGGTTTATGCCCTATAAATATAAGAATTTTGATAAAATGTATTTTGTATAATTCCATAAAAGAGGGGGGAAAGATGGTGCACTTATAATTCTAGTAGTGGACATACAGAAAATATTATATTGTGATTATGTTTGGCCCTATATCTCATGGTGCCAGGTGAATCTTGAATGCCCAATTTGTATTCAGATAACGTATAAAACTATAAATGTTACAACATGACATCTTTTCACAACATGTGGCATCCTAGATATTAAACTCAAATGTCATTCTCTTTTTATTCCTAAATAGTCTCAGAATCCAGATGAAATCCATGTAATATAACATATTTCAACCTATTTTTAGTAATTTGGTAGAAATGAATTTAAATATTTATGAAGATAGAATTTATTTTTAAGTATATTGTTCACAGGCCTTTTTTTAAAAATAAAACCAGAACTTATAGGAAGATGTCAATCAAGGATAACAATTCTATTCACTATTATTTATTAAACCCTAAGCAGAACTATTTTCTATAAAAGGATGTTTTATGATGTGGTCAACTGCCCAGTGAGATAAACTGACTTAAAAATTGCCAGCCATTTCTCTTTCTGGTAGTGGGCATATGCAAATTAATTTGAGCAGGTCCCTTTTAGTCAATGCAATGCAATATAGAGCTTGACCCTTTTCCTTTTAAAGCTCAATATTATTAAAATATTTTTGATGAAATTAAAAGGCTTGACAGAGGTCAGCTTGCAAATATGGGCAGCAGGTACTCATGAAGGGGAATTCATTGAAAGGATGGGAAAAAATGGATTGTTGACCCAGGCTCAAAATCAATTCCCAGAACACTGTGTGTTGAGATGGTCCCCTTCTGGCCTACCCATGCTGGCACTATTCAGCTTTTCTTCAGGAAAATGGCTATGTGTGCACTTAAGCATGTAAAGTCATGAGAAATTAAAATGTTATTTTAGAAGTCTAACTCTTATCATGGAGTAACTATTGCTAATCATAGTGTGGGGTATGGAGGGAGAAAGAACTTTTCTAACTTACTGTGACCCAGCCCCAGAGAAACTGCTGCAGACCAGCAAATAGAAAGAATGTCTGGTTCTCTACAGGTTTACTTGTTCTCAGTGTATAGTTCTCACTGTGTAGCTATAGTCACAGTACAACAGGATTCTCTGACAACTTATGAGGGCTTTCTGGCTTTCTATCCCTCAGCAATAGTAATCAATTTTTGTCTCAGGGCAGGTAAAAGAATACAGGGAAGGAAATAAAGCCATTTTCTCGACCTGGAAACGGGAGCCCGAGATGATTTAATTTGAATGATCTCATATTGTGCTATTCTAAGCTGGAGTAGCATAGAACATTTAGAGCAAACTCGAAGCCCCACCTTGGACAATGAATGTTATGGTTTCAGTTGATAAGGTAAAACCCTATAGACCAAGTATTTCAGATAGTTTTCTTTCTAAAGTTGATGGAATTCTTTAAATTACCTGATAAGCAGACAGATGCGTTTCTGAAGGCTAGTATATTTAACTGGAGCATTTAAATTATTTCTATATCATTCTTGATTAAGTAATGAGTACTAATATAAATTAAATTTGTAAGCCATTATGAAATGACTTAGAGTACGGATGAGATTATCTAGAGAGTGTGTGTGTGTGTGAAAAGAAGAGACAAATACGATGACCACGTGAATACCCAATTTCAAGAGCTGGACTGAATTAGAACAGCTGCTAAATAAACTGAGAAAGGGTAGATTGAGAAGGAAACCAAACTACAAGAGAAATCCTGACAATAGAGGGGTGGTGGAATTTTGGGAAGGAGAAAGTAGTCAAACTGGCTGGATTTGACACCTAGAAAGCCAAAGCCACTGGTGATTTGCGAAGGGAGTATGATGAAATGTTAAGGATTGAAATTCAGAATAGAGTGAGATGTAGGATGGAAGTTAAATAGAGATGAGGAAAAGAGGAGTGTATTCAGGCTCTGGATGTATAATCTATAATCTGTGTATATATATATACATTATATATATAACATATATGTGGTATGTTAATATATATAATGTATATGTTATGATAATATATAATAATGGTTAAACGAAAAAATGCCCTTAGAATTGAAAAGATCTGAGTTTGAAACTTGGGCCTGATACTTATTAGCTGAATGACTTTGGGTTGCCTCAGTGTTATTATTTCTTTAATAGAAACATTAATCCTTTTTTCACAAAGTGGCTTTAGGGAATAAATTGAATATCATGTGTACACACTTGAGCCAATTAAAAGTATTTAATAAATGGTAGCTATTGATACCATTAAAAAGGTAGCTTTTTAAAAAGCTAAAAAGGTACCATTAAAAAGTAGCTTAGATCATCCCTCCTTCTAATTCATTTAATTATTATTAATTATATCACTCAAGATGAAGATAATGATAATACAACTAATAATAAATGCGATTGAGAGACTATCTCTACTAATTAGATGGCTAATTGATCTAACATGAACATTAGTTAACTTAAGCATTAAGGAATTTATTGGAAGAGTGTGTTGTGCAGCTTACAAAATTAAATTTAAAAAACTGGATGCTGAGATCAAGCAGAAGTTCCAGGAGTCAAGGCATAGCCAAGATGCCAAAGGCTGTCACAGAAGCCATCTGCTCGGACATGGCAGCCTGGTCAGCGGGCTAGACCTTCCCTGCCTCCTCCCCACACCCGCAGCCATGATGCTGCATGGTCCGCTCTGCGGCTAGTGCTATTCCAGGGCTGTTCGACCTCAGCACGATTGACATTTGGGACCAAACTTTGATCTGCAGGGCTTCCTGGTGGCATCTCTGGCCATTGTCCATTAATTGTTGGTATCACTTCCTGAGACCAGACATCAGAAATTTCTCCAGACTTTATAAAAGGACCCAGCTGAAAAACACTGTGCTTTGCAGATATCTCTAAAAATGACTTTACTCTTTCAAAATTCAAATATGGGACAGGGCATCCCCTTCATTATACCTGGGTCTTACAACCAGGCCGTACCCACCGGAAGCTGTGAGTAAAAATAATATTGCTCCAATTTAATTTTCCTTGTAGGAGATAGCTGACTCCCACTTTAGATCCCCCTGTTATCTATGAATTGTGTTAAAATATTGTTCCACAAAAACGATTATCCGTGGAGTCTCCTACATGCCAAATACTGTGCTAGACCCATTTCTAGTGATTTGTAATCTTTACAACAACACTTTAAGGCAAAAGTTGTTTGAGTTATTTTCCTGATGCACAAAATGATGTTTTTAAGACTTTACATCATTCCTGCGTCGCTCAGCTAAAAACCGAGGTTGTCGGATGCAGATGTTCATTATCCCCTATCAGATCAAATTCAACTGCAGTTTATAACAATCCCACCTCACGTTACTATCTTTTTTTGAATTTTGTTTACTACATTGAGCAAATGGTTTTTAATTATGTTAGACTATAACATCTCCATTGTGGAAATGCTTCCACATGGTGTTTACTGTAGTACGCCACTGCAGGATTGTTTTTGCTTATAATCTCTATTGAATTAACAAAAGATATTGCCTATATTTCTCATTCCAAATTCTCTTTCTAGTGTCTCTCAAGTTAAAGTTTAGTGTCATGCATTAAAAAAAAATTCAGGTCTGAAAACTCCTTGAAAATGTTTTTCACATGGCATCTAGGTAAAAATTCCAATTCTGTTTCCTTTTTAGCTAAGAGAGTTCATTTTTATTTCCTAATTATCTATAACCTTGCCAACTCAGGATTTCTCCTCCAAACTAGTTACCTAGAATCTGTCAAATTCAAGAAATCCCAACATGGAAGCATGCAGGCTGCACAATTAGTATATCTTGAGGATACTGTCCAAGTGGTTCATGTGTTTTCAGCTACGAGGACTCATAGTCCAGCAGTATTTATTTGTGTAAACATGGTTGAGGGGCCCTTTGTTGACTACTTATTTTTCTGCGACTTGGTAATCTCTGTAGGTATCCTATCATCATAGTCCATATAAGAAAATATCATAGCCTTGGTATGCTAAACAAGCATTGATTTCTCGCAGTTCTGGAGGCGAGGAGGTCCAAGATTGAGGAGGCAACAGAGTCAGTTAGACTATTGGAAAAGCTTGCTTCCAGGTCATAAATAGCCTTCTTCTCCTTGTGACTAACATGGCAGAAGAGGAAAGGGAGCTCTCGGGGGTCTCTTTTATAAGCGTACCAATACCATTCATGAAGGCTCACCCTCATGACCTAATCACCTTCCGCCTCCTCATACCATCACAGTGGGGCTTAGGATTTCAACATATGAAGATTCAGGATAAACATTCAATCCATTACATTTATTTTCCTTTATATTTCCTTTTCTCCACATACACACATTTGTTAATTGAATCTTATTTTTTTCTCAAATTTTGGAGTCATTTATAGGCGTTTGGAGTCATTTATAGGTGTTAATTGAATCTTATTTTTTTCTCAAATTTTGGAGTCATTTATAGGTGTTTGGCTTATATAAACTGCCCCACACAAACATGCAAAATTTGCCAAATTTTTAATACAGTTTTGTTATCAATGTTTTTACTGCATACCCATCTACTTGCCAGAAACGTTATAGGATCCATCATTGATAATGATCATTTTTGGACTTAAAAATTTGTTGCTGTTATTATGACCCAAATCCTTTCATTCTCCGGGGAATATCATGTTTTTGAAGTTTTATCTTTCAGCATAAACTATAGATAAGAAGTATGGGAGAGGCCGGCAAAAGAAAGAGGATTTCACTCTCTTTCCTGCAGTTTATCCATATCAGCCAAGGTGCCAGAAACTTAAGGGTAACATAACAATATTAATAGCCATCCTTAATTGAGTGTATACCAGGTTACATGTGCTGAGCAAAATGCTTTATAGGCCTTATTCATTTATTACTCAAAACTACTAGGATATCAGTTTACTTTTACTCTCTTTTTATAGCTGAGGAGTTTGAGTTATAATAAAATTGAACGTGTTTAGTAGGAGGACAGTACCAGGCCTGCATTCTAAGTGTTGCTTCATAGTTCCTAGGTCTAATTTACATTCTTGTTACAGAAGTGTTTTGTGGGAGATGGTTAGCAAATGGTCAGTAGTATGATTTCGACTAAAGGAACAAAAGGAGTTCAGAGAAGTGGAATCTCAGTAGGAATTTATTTATATTTGTATTTATTTATGCATGTAATATATGTATATGTATGTAGGTATTTAACAAACATGAAAAACACTTGCTGTTTGAAGCCTTTTACAACCATGACTCGTTTAGTTCTCATACTAGCTTTCTGAAGAAGGTTTAATTATTATCATCATTTGAGAGATGAGGAAAATGAGACACAGAGAAGAGAATACGTGCCTAAGTCACATTGCTAGGAAGTGGCAGAACTGGAATTCCAAACCCGGTGATCTGGCTTCCGTAGTCTTGCTCTTAATTGATATTCTGTGCTGATAGGTGTAGAAGGAGTCCCTATATATTCTCACGTCCTCATCTCCTTTTTATGAGACTTAAATGCCGTGGTGAATCACTAAAGCCAGTCCCTTGCATATCAGTTTTTCCTTCTCTACTTGATGTCTTCCATCAACTTATAAATATGTTATTATATCTCCTTTCAAAAAAATACATTACTCCCATTCTTTTTTTTTCCTTTTTTAAAATTTAAAATCAATTAATATACACTGTATTATTAGTTTCAGGGGTAGAGTTTAGTGATTCATCAGTTGCATATAACACTCAGTGCTCATTCAGTCAAGTGCCCTCCTTCAGGCTCATCACCCAGTTACCCCATGCCCCCACCCACCGCCCCTCCAGCAACCCTCAGTTTGCTTCCCATAGTTAAGAGTCTCCTCTGGTTTGTCTCCCTCTCTGATTTCATCTTATTTTATTTTTCCCTCCCTTCCCCTATGTTCCTATGTTTTGTTACTTAAAGTCCACATATGAGTGAAATCATATAATATTTGTCTTTCTCCGACTGAGTTATTTCACTTAGCATAATACCATCAGTTCCGTCCATGTCGTTGCAGATGGTAAGATTTCATTCTTTTTGGTGGCTGAGTAATATTCCAGTGTGTGTGTGTGTGTGTGTGTGTGTGTGTGTGTGTGTGTACCACATCTTCTTCATCCATTCATCAGTCGATGGACATCTGGGCTCTTTCCATAGCTTGGCTATTGTTGATAATGCTGCTATAAACATCGGGGTGCACGTGCCCCTTCAAATCACTGTTTGTATCCTTTGGATAGACACCTAGTAGTGCAACTGCGCCTACCTCTTCGCTGAGTTGCAAGCATATGCATTCAACTGCTTATTCTACATCTGCATTTGAGCATCTAATAAGCATCTCAAATGTAACAGGTTCAAAACTAAGTTCGTATCTTTTCCCCCCTGAATCCTGTTCCCATGTCCACTCCCTCACAGACTACATTCCCCCTTCACCCCAGCTCCTAAAATGCCCAATGTCAACCTATTCTACCTGTAGTTGTCCTTCCAGTATATGGAAACTCCATCATTCTTTATCTGATCTCTTTATCACATATCCCACGGAATAGCTCATTTGCCTCCAAATATAAGCATAAATTCCCTGCTTTTTATGGCCTTCCCACTTCCAACCTGATCCATCTGGATTTTGCAAGTTTCCTGATTGTGTCTATACTTCTTGCCACTCTAGTTTGTTTTCCACACAGAAATTAGAGTTATCCTTTTAAAACATAGTTAGATTCTCTGTTGAAATTCTTCCATTGGTATTTCTACTCATTACGAATAAAATTCTAGGGATGCCTGGATGGCGCAGTTGGTTAAGTGTCTGACTTTTGGTTTTCATTCAGATCGTGACCTTGGGTCATGAGATTGAGCCCCACGTCGGGCTCTGCATTCAGCATGGGATCTGCTTAAGACTTTCTCTCCCTCTCCCTCTGTCCCCCCTCACCCCCTCTATCAAATAAATAAATAAATAAATCTTTTAAAAAATTAAACTCTATGTTCCTATCAGGTTAATAGGCCCTACTTGACTTCTTTAACCACTTCTCCTATTACTCTCTTCCCGGTTTTCTCTCCTCTTCCCACCCGCTGACTCCCTTTGCTCCTCCTTGAACATTTCAGATATCCTCCCATAGCAGAGCCTGTGTACCTGCTGTTTCTTCAAACAAAACAACTATGTCTGCCCATGTTGCTCACTCTCTCACGTCCTTCAGGTCTTTACTCAGCTGCTGTCTTCTCAGTGACACCTTCTCTAGCAACCCAGTCAAACATTCCAGTCCTCCCGCACCTCTGGGCCCTAATATTCCTTTTTCCTGCTTTCATTTTCTCCTTAAGGATTATCACCAGTGAACATCTTATATTTTTACCTTCTTTTTAAGTCATCATACAAAATACTAAAAAGACATCAAAGATAAAGATTTAGTAAAGCTCATAATTATTAAGCCTCGATCAAGGACATTTGTGAGAGACACTGGCCACCCTATGGAGGCCTGGCATTGAAGAGTACAATAGCTGCCAATATAGTTTCAGGCCTTCTCCCTGCTTGTGCTCTCTCTCTAGCTCTCTCTCTCTCTCCCTCACAAATAAATAAATAAAATCTTTAAAAAAAGAAATAGACTTATTAAATTTCTCTTGACTGTGACTCTGGTGGCATCTACAGACACTACACTGGATGCTTGTCAGTCAAATAATCATCAGTTTAATAGCTCACATTTCAGAGAAGATGCTTTTGAAATTTTATTTAAAGAGAGTCAGTGATTATTTGATTTACTTCCTATCCAGTTACTAGCATTTACTTTTTTTGCTTCCAAAAAGATTTTTTGATATCTCACACCACATACTTAATATTGTAAACATTCATAAGAATCTGTCACTATGCATATAATTTGCTATTTATCCTTTTCTAACTATGCTTTTTGGATGAGATAGAGTTTTACATATCACACTGCCTAGAACGTTTGAAGGGAGAATCAAAGTAGTTAAACTTCTCTTTTTTCTCTAACAATCTGTTTTCCCAAGTATCTTTCATGTTACTTTGCTTCTCTGCTGGACTTGAATGTAAGTCCTAATGCAGCCGATAAGTGACACCATCGCTATTAGAACTCCAATTGATCCATCATCAAATCTTCCTTCTCTTCCTGAGAGAACTCAGGTAGTTTACTTCTGTTTTGTTTTATTTTTATTTTTTATGTAGGCCACACATGCAGCATGGAGTCCAACAATGGGGCTTGAACTCACGACCCTGAGATCAAGACCTGAGCTGAGATCAAGAGTCAGATGCTTAACTCACTGAGCCACCCAGACACCCCCAGGTAGTTCATATTTTATTGCGAGTTTCTTGGAATTCATTGTTGCTGGCTGGTATCTTTCCATTTGATTATCACTTTGTCATATGGTTAGCTAGTGCTGTTAAAGAAGGGGGTTAACTAGTGCTATTAAACCATTCACTGTTACCAGGGAAAAGAAGCAAGAGCACCACTGCTCCTCTTCTGGTTGTGCTTCCCTGACCCACTATTTTCCTGCTGCCCACAGGCACTTTTCCTATGAGTCAGTGTTCGTTTCTTTAGAATCAAGACAACAGGGGATTTTTTACATTGCAAGTTCTGCAAGAAGACCATTGGTTTAAAGTAAGGATTTATTTTGGTCTCAGGTTTGTTTGTTTTTTTAAACAATGCATACAAATATCTCTCCATATTCTTATGAGTCTTGCCCAAAGCCCAGGAAATGGTATTTATGATATTTTAAATTAATATTGTGACTCTGATTCTTTGTGTAGATTACACTCAAAGGTGTGTATGTGTGTATTTTTATTCATCTTACATTAAATCTTTCCTCAGTCCAATAATGATGGTAATTTTCAGGTAGAATAATTTTTATAAGAATATTTGGCAAGAACTCTGCCAGTCAAATCTTTTTCAGTGCAAACTGTTGCTTTGTTGATCTCTTAGATGCAAAACCAATTTCCTTTTAAAGTCTGCATATCATTCTGGAAATGTAAATATAAAATAATACCTTAGGCAAGATCATGAGGCAAATGAAGTATTTCTCTAACTGAATGCAAATGTATTCATGAAGAAAGTAACATTTGCACCAGGAAATCATAGCAGAGGTCAGAATTTTCAGTGGGAAATTTCTTAATGGCTGTTTAGCTATTCAGAGAAGAATCTTTCTCAAAGCCTGATAATATTCATAACTATAGAAAATATGTTCTATTTTCCCTCAGAAAAATTTGCTAAGAATTAAAAAAATAAAAATGTGTTTCTTTCCTGCAGAAATAAAATTACTTAAATTGTCATTTAAATCAGAGTTCTCAACAGCAGCGCTATTGCCATTTGGACTAGACAATTCTTCGTTGGTGGAGGGAGGAGTCTTGCCTATACATTGCAAGATGTTTACCAGCATCCTTGGTCTCTACCCCTAGGTGCTAGTAACAAATCCCCTTAGTAGTGACAATCAAAAAAAATATCTCCATTGCCAAATGTCCCCTGGGGGACAAAAATGCCCCCAATAGAGAACCACGGATTTAAATATATGTCTGCCCTACTCTGCTCACATTATACCAGGGGTATTGATTTTCAAACATGGGTGTCATAGTCAGTTTCTGGAAGCTTGTAGCATTTCTGAATGCTGAAATGCTGAATGAACTTCAAGCGAAGTAATGCAAGTAGTCATTGAAGAAAGTGACCATTATTAGGTAGCGAGTCTATCCGGACAAAATAATAAATGTCTTCAGTTAATAGAGGGGAGATACTTGAGATAAGGATTTGTCTTTGCAGACTCAGAGGCTGTATTAGGGACATGTGTGGAGATTACAGTGAGAAAGATTGTGGCTGAATACAATAATTTAAATAATTAGTGTCTTGCTAACATGGCATTTTAATTTTCATTGCTTCAGTTATTACTGAAGCCACACATTCTTAATATCTACTGAGCATATCTTATATTGTGAATTACCAATTCATGTTTTTTTTGTAAATTTTACTATTGTGGTATTTATATCTTCTAATTAATTTGTACTAGCCTTTTGCTCAGAAAGGTCATTAACTTTTGCCTCCTACACGTAGTTACATATATTATTGCTGTATTTTTAAAATCTTTCACTTCATTTTTGGCATTTTTGATATAGAGCTTTTGTAAAAATTGCACATACTCCGAACCATTCATTTGCTGCTCTTGTTCCTCCATTTGCTTTTAGGTCTATTAAGCCCTTTCCCATAATTAGAAAAATAAACACTCATCTGCGTATGTTTTGAATCTGTTTTTAACCTGTTGGGTAATTTCTATATTCTATCTAGAAATTCTGGAAGGCTTTTAATGCCTGGCTAATGAATCTTGAAAAAAAGAGAGAAAACAATGTAACCGAATTGTTAGATTGTCAGTAAACTAATTAAAGTTTACCGAGAGCCTGCAGCGTGCTTGACATAGTGCTGGGTGGTGCATAGATTGTGTCATAAATGACCTTATTTCATATGCCATCGTTCTTTACAGTGTCAGTATGCTTGGCTTATACATGAGGAAACTGAAGCTGCCAAAATGTGATAGTTTGATCAAAGACACACAGTTGGGAAGTAGTGGGGCAGAGATTTAGGCTAGTTGTGTTTGACTTAAAGCTCATGCTGTTTCTATTACAGCAAGATTCTATATGAAACAGAGAGTCTCTTGGACTTTTGAGTGGGAAATGACATGATCATTTCATAAAGAACTGTACTTTAAGAAAATCAGGGGTGCCTGGGTGGGTCAGTCAGTTAAGCATCTGACTCTCGAATTCAGCTCAGGCCATGATCTCAGTGTCATGGGACCAAGCCCTGGACTGGGCTCTGCATCTGGTGGGGAGTCTGCTTGAGATTCTCTCTATGCTCCTCCCCTCACTTGTGCACTTTCTCTTTCTCTAAAATAAATAAAATAAATCTTTAAAAAAATCAATTTAGCAGTAGCTAACATGGAAGTTTTTTGGGTTTTGTTTTGTTTTGTTTTTGTTTTTTAAAGAAAAATCTGGAGGCTATTGAAGTAGACCAAGTCAAGAATAATGGTATCCTTGTATCTGAATGGAAGTAGTAGCTGGAAGTTGAAGAGGAAGAAATGGAGAAGACATATTATGGAGAGAGACTGATAGAACAGAGTACCTGAATACTGGGGAAAGAAAATAGATGTGTTAAAGATGATCAAGAATTTTCCGACAATTTGACTTGAAAGAATATGTGAGTAGTTTCTCAAATATGAAATATTTCTAAGGAAGATTGTAAAGTCAGTTTTGGACATCCTGAGGTGTTAAATGAAGAAGGAAGGCCCTAGGTGATGGTTTAAAGTGGAATATTGAATGTTGGGACAGGAATAAAAGGTTGGATTTGAGTTATAAATGCGAGCATCATCTGCACTGAATAATAGAACAGTGAGATTGCCACGGGTAGGAGTTGAAATGAGAAGAATCATGAATAGATTCTTAGGAAATGTTTACATTTAAGTGGTAGCAATAAAAAAAAGAATATAGATACAAAAATAAAGGAGTGAGTAGAGAAGTAGAAAGGGACACAGAAGGTTTTTGTGAAAAGAAAATCATCAGTTGCCAACACAGTAAATGTTTGTAGGTAGCATACGATGACGTGAGTACCCACACCCCCTCACGTTAACCAGAACAGTGCATGGCTGCCCAAATTCCAGCTTCCAGCACCACTATGACTCTGCCTGAGAATTAAAACCTGCTTATTCACACCACAGGCTAATCTTATCAGAGAATTTCCTGTCAACTCCAGCAGCCCTCAACCAATGAATGTGACTGAGTGCGCAAGGACTCCACTCCCTGGTGCCTTGAGCAAGATAACTGAGGCACATCTTCCACACTGGCTATGGCACTTTCCTGGCATTGTTAACTTGAAGCTATTCTCGGGAGAAACTTGCCTGACAACAAAGCTTTATTGCCTGTTTCTCTTTCATCCCGGCCCTCGTAGTATTTCCTGGAATCATTTACGAAACAAACCTCTTGTGTCCTAAATTCAAATCTGCCTCAGGATCTTCTGGAAGAATTAAAATGAAGGCAGAACATGATGAATGATATAAGACATTGGTCTTAGGGACAGAGAAGTCACTGCTGACGTCAGAGACAACCCTCACAGGTGAGTGGCAGATAAGTTGGGTATAAGAAAACTAAGGAGGAGGGAATGCTTGGAGATGCCAGGTCACTTGAGGTGATGTAGGAGGGAGGTTGAGAGAAGGATTTGATCTCGGTGTGAGCCTAGAGTGAGACTGATCCTTGCTCCTCTGCCCAGAGTGTGGTGAAGGGGTGGGTGTTAAGGATCTGGGAAGAGTAATGAATTCTGGAATAAAATTCAGTTCTTATTGCTGCTGAGGATAACATGATAAGCCTTCAATCAAGGTTAAAAATATTTTAAGACAGTGTCAAGCAACAAAAAGAGCATTTTTTTTTTCAGTCAGACACACAAACCTGCACAGGAATTCTGACCTGACCTCACTGTGTGAGCATGTGCGTGATATTTGACCTCTCTGGCTGCATTTCCTACATCTGTGAAATGGGGATGATTACGATTCATCAGTCAAGGATCCGTGGAAGAAATGCAACAACATGTAGACCTGCCTGGCACATAGCAAATAGTGAATGTGAGCTGTAGGACACAAAGCTGAAGAAGGTCACAAAGAATCCAGTAATATTTGACTGCGTGAGCTCAAAGTGGCGATATTCAGCTTGGTGTCATGTACCTTAAAAAAAAAAAAATCAGAATGTTCGTCTCTATTACAGAAATCTTGAGATAAAAAAAATACCAATTTGTTCCAAGTTTTTCCTTTCCCAGGGGTTTTAACAGACTCACAGGTCCTATTTTGATAACCTACTACATTTGTCTAGGCATTCACTTCAAAAAGTAACAAAAATAATAGTTACTTCAGCCTCAGCTTTGTAGATGTTTTACATGGGTATTATTTTTCAGACAATGAATGATATCTGATTATTCTGGGAAAATCAGACTTTACTTGAGGTTTCCTCCTTGGCTTTTATTTACAAATCAAAACAGTGTACTGAATAACAAGTTGAAAAGAATTTTTCAAGCACATTGTTGTGTTTCCAGAGGAAGAAGCTACAACCTCAAGTGAACTTCCTTGTTCTTAACACATATTCTAATTTTTTTTTAAGTTTTTCTCTCCTACAAGTAGATTTGCCTTTATACGTTTTAACATTATTTTTATTATTAGAGTTCATTAGCCGTGGATTACAGCAGGACATACTATTTGACTATTATGTCTATAACTATGAATCCTGGGAGTTTTCTGTCTACTGTATCTCCTAAACAGCATGGAAGGGAAATAGTCACATAAGTATTAACACTCCCGAGTTTCTGGGGGTCAACCACTCTTAGTAGACATAAAAGGGAGGAAGCAAAATGTATGACTGTCAGCTATGATGTTTTCTGGCCTCTGCGTATAAATATTCTGGTATTCTTGCAGACTGCAAGTTTCCTATCTTTATAAATCCAAATTAAATTTCAATGCAGAAAAACAGTAAAAGGTTATTAGAAAGCAGTTTTATTGCATTGAATTGCACATGAAATTATATAAAAAATATGCAAAGTAAGCTCCTTCTTTGGCAATCATAATAAATATGAATTTATACCCTCGTGTTCATTTAAATTATTCGGCAATGAGTGTTTGAAGCTTATTATTTCATATGTTCTACACTGAACACAAAAGTCACAGAAATAAACAACTCACAGTGCTTTTCTCTCAAGGATTTAACTCTCTAGGGAGACAGTTACCCAGTCCATTTCCCTTTTCCGAATATAAGTTATAAAAATGGATTTTCTTTAGCCAGGAATTAAGTCAGCATTAAGAATTTTTTTTTTTCTTTCTCTCATTATGCAACTTCCAGAATTTTGGTACCCATCTAAGTTCTGGACTTAGCCATCATCATGTCTAGCCCAGACTACTAAAATAACGTCTTAATTGATAACTCCACTGGAATAATTCTAAACATCTTAATGTTCTCTCCAAAACTCTACCCTCAATTTTTCCACTCAATTTGGCAGTTTGTGCTTAAGTCCTAAACCTAGGAATCATTATCCCTTTCTTATCATCCCTCATCTGACATATCAGCAAGTAGGCCAATTCTGACCACTTCTCATTTCTGCCATTTACTTAGTCCGAACACTATCATTTTTCACCTTGGCTACTACAATAGCATCACAACTGGTCTCTTTATTTCTACTCTCACCCTATGTCTACTCGGTCACTAGAGTAACTTTTAAATCATGTAACTTGGTTATATCCCACAAAACATGACATCATTTGCCTTATCTTCTTCCACCTCCAGCCTGCTTTAAACCCTTTAATGGCGTCTATCACAGTTGGAATAAGCTTTAAATTCCTTACATCCCACAATCTATGACCTCACCCATTTCTTAATTTTTCACTCTTCCATTTGTTTACTCTGTTGCCCTGATCTTACTCTTAAGAAGGACACTGATTTTCTTCTTTTCAAATATGGGATTCTTAGCTACAATTATTTCTCAAAACACTGCTTTAGCTGCACTCTATGTATTTTTGTATGTTTTATGTTCATTTTTGGTCATCTCAAAATATCTTCTAATTTTCCTTGTGATTTCTTCTTTGACCCATTGGTTATTTAGGAGTGGGTTGGTCTAATTTCCACATATTTGTGACTTTACCAAATTTCCTTCTGTTACTGATTTCTAACATCATTCTATTATGGTTATATAACATACTTTATGTAGGTTCTACTCTTTTATTTGAGACTTTTGAATAATCTGGAGAATGGTGCTTGTGCAATATTAAAGAAATTTTGCTTTTTATTGGATGGAATGTTCTATAGATGTCTCTTAAATTCTTTTCACTACTGAAAGTGGGGTATTGAAAATTCAAGTTATTATTCTTAAATTTTCTACTTATCCCCTTAATTCTGTAAGTTTCCGTTTCATATATTTTGGGGATCTTTGGTTAGTAATTGTTAATAATAATTTTTATCTTAAAATCTAGATTCCCAGAAGTATATTTTTCACTTTTCAGAATCTGCTACAGATATCTCATCTATCAGCTTTTGCTTTTAAGCTTACTAGTCAACTTGTTTGCCCCAACTTTTATTGCTGCCAAGGGCAGCTGCAATGTTAAAGAATTGTCACTAATTGTTTTTCCTAAATGCCCAAAGGGAAAGTTGTTCATCCTGGGTGAGGTCTCAATTAAGTCAAATGGAGACATGAACTATGAATACAATTTTTCAGGGAACTGCAGATAGGTCAATAGTGACAATTCGCTGGAAATGGGGCTTTCAAGGAACTCCAATCCTGTTCTTTGCTCTCTAATTGATGCTAGACTGCTTGAGTTCACTGGTTGTGCAGCTGTGGTTTCCAAGGCTACTAGAAAGCTAGGGGAAGCGGAATGGGAATAGGGCAAGTTACAAACACTGCATGATTTGTTGTACTTACCTAGATTAAGCCATTTACCTTGAAAAAAATGTCCTTAGATTGTTGCAAGCTTTTGCAACAGAGCTCTAAAACAGTTGACTTTGACAGTTTTTGCCAGTGTTTTCATTACATGAATAGACTAATTCTGAGTCCCATCTTAGCATAAAGAAATTCCAGTAAGTTCAGTTTTTAGCTCCTTCAAGAACTGTACAGAGATCTATAAAAGTTTTGATATGGTAGTCCATCTCAGAGACATTGAGCCATCATTAATATGTTTGAGAAAAATTATCAGGCTTATGGAAAGGTCTGAAAGAGAGGGATATATCTCTGTAATTGGAGTAAATTTGCCCCAGTGAAAGAGAGAACATATATTAAATGAAAGAAATTTTTAAAATGAGAAGTGTAATAAAAAAAGAGGGCAATATGTTCCAAGAAAGAACAGATGATATATGGCATCAGGATACTGTTGAAAGGCACAGTTGGAGTTCCCAATTGTCCAAGTACACATTGTTACAAGAGATTCTTTCCCTGTTCAACTTTCTCTGGATATATGTCCATTACCCTTATTTATAGCTTCTTAGGTGAATTTGTGCAATAACAAAATCCAGGAGGCACAAGGATAGAGAAAGGAATAGGCATTGTTTATGTTCAAACCTCATCTCTTGGGTAAACACTACAAATGCCGGTACTTACAAGCACAGACTTTAAAAAGATACAAATCTAATTCAAATCTTGCCTCCTTTACCTAAGAGTTCTATGACAAAGAAATTACTTACTGTTTGACAACCTCACTTTTCCCCTTTATAAAATGCAGAGTTTATAAGAAATAAGCTAAATAAGCTATGTAAAGCTCTTAGCTCAGTTCCTAGTTCATAGTGAGTACTATATGAATGGCAGCTATAATTAGTGTATTGTCCGTACTATATGTCTGTGCATATAAATGAAGAGTCCTCTGATTCAGCAGTTTCATAATAACATAATTTTAAATAAGGTCTGGACCATGTGTGAATGTGAAACATATACAATTTGATCAATAGCTATTATATATAGCACAATTACTAAGTGAGCATTATGAAACTATAGTTCTATCATTTCTACTTCCCTGTGTTGCTGGAGAAAACAACCCAGAGTTGTTTAAAATGAGAGGCTTAAAATTTTATTATCTGGCTGCTTTATTGATCTTGTCTTGTGTCCCCATGATAAGTCTAGATTGTTTTCTAATAAAATGTAATTTTTTTCTTTCTTTTTATACTATGTTTTTGTTTGTAATCAGAGCAAGTACACTACTGTGGAAAAGTCTTGCCATCATTCACTTTGACTTCTGGATCATTCTTCATTCAAACTCAAATACACTATTTACATCTACAACATTGTTACTGCTATAGTTATTTCTTTCCTAACAACAACAATAATACCATCACTACCATTCACTGAAGATTCTCTATGGGCTAAGTATAGCCTCCGGAATAATAAAAGCAATATCCACTATTTATTGAGAAAGATCCCAGCATATCTCACTAATCTCAACAACAATATATTAAGAAATTACTATTCTTATTTTATGAATGGGAATACTGATATTCAAAAAATGCATAGGTAGATAATTGGACAGCTTCAAATTTAATTTTTCTATATAGTTCCAAATACAAGTTCTTTCTACCTTACCATAGGCCACTCTACATAAAGACATCCAAAAAGATTACTCTTGCAATCATGACCATTACAAAGATCTCTGGTGATGTTGAAGTGACATTATAGGTTGCTCTTAAATATAAAAAACAGATAGTTTTCAAATTAAGTATTGTCTCTAAGATTGTCCTGCATTACTCAGAACTCCATTCTCATCAATGAATTCTTGCTTTCTCCCTTTAAGCATATCTCGCCCTTCCTACCATGTTCCTTTGCCTGCAACATTGGAAATTAAATATATTTAATGATTTTATGGTCATTGATATATAAATTATTCTATAATCTCCTCTCATATTTTTTTGTTTTATAAGTTCTCAAATCACTTCCAACACTATCACTTGGTATGGTCACACACACACAGACACACACATGTACGTGTATGATACACTACTGAACAAACCACCCCCAAACTGAATGAGTTAAACAATGTTTTATTTTCCCACAGTCTGGAGGCTACCTGAAGATAAGCAGACCTAGCTAGACTTTGCTACACTAATCTTCCTTCTTCTGCAAGCTTGCTGAGCATATTCTTGCTGTGATGGTATATTTGCAAGAGAGGGACATCAATGATACAAACAATTTCAAACCTTTGCTTGTATCACTTCTGCTAAAATTCTGTTGGATAAAGTAAGTCACATTGCTGAGTCCATGAGAGTCAGAGTGAGGAGAGAGGATAATTTTGGATGAGATTTAATATACCACTAGCCAGAAATGTATTATATATCTCTAAGAGATACCCTAAATGGTCTGAGTCCTGGACGAAAATGTAGACTGTATAGCTGGCATTCCATTTCTCATATCCGAGAGACACCGGGCATACCAATCTGCTCTGGGGACTCTTGTCATAGTCCAGGAAGAAGCATCACCACACAACTTACCATCAGCCTCATCTAACAAGAGAGCAATAATTTTCAGGTAATTTAGTCTTCTTCCCTATAATTAATGGTGAAAGAAGATAGAGGTAGCTCATTAGCATAGTCATCTTGTATACCACACAAATAAATAGACTATCTTCCTCCTGCCCACACTTCTTGGGTGGGTCTGATATAAAGAGAGCTTAGTTTATTGGAAATACACGGATGGGCTAAAGAAAATTTAGATTGTTAGTCATCAAATTTCTCGTGTCCTGAAGTTCTTCTTAACAATGCAGAAGGTGTTTCCTAACTATATTACATTTTCTGTCCTCAAATAATTCTCATTTCTGTATGTCCTGCCTATAAGGAACTACAAAAAAGTAGTAAAATAAGGCAAGATGATAAATTGTGATTATAGAAGCTTTGTGGTGACAATGTGGCTTAAAGTTTAAATTTAAAAAAAGATAAAGTTTAAATTGTGTTTATAAATCAGATAAGGCAGAACTTTTTCTTTTAAGGTATTTATATTAATCTATTTTTCTAAATCAATTTGGCCTAGAAGGAGAGACTGTGTTTTTACAAGGTCAACTGTTATTGACAGTATATTCTTAGGATCATATAACACTAAAATCATCCAATTATTTATATATTCCTAGGTATGTATACATTCGTCTTCAAAGCATGTATGTATAGATTTTATGACTCACTTAATAGTTTTACATGTCTTTCATATGCTAAATATGTCAAAAATACATATATCAAAAGCATAACCATTAATAACCTTATAAAGGTATAATTTAAATAACTTTAAATAATTAGTCACTCTTGCATTTGCCAGTATCTCTTAAAAACACATAATTATCAGGTTGATGCTATAGTAACTGTCCCTGTTGCTAATGGCAACCAAGAAAAGCAATCTTGCAGCTCAGCAATAAAAAAAAGCTCATGAGAAAAAATTTGGAAAAGGTCTTATCAGCTTACTTCTAACAATATTATGAAAAACAACAGAGAGAACATTTTGGAAATGTGCAAATCTTGTGTCAATTTGTTAACATGGTTCTCAGACTAATTTTAATTTTCCCAAAGAAACCCGAACCAGAAAAATTTAATAAGTTTTAATTATTATCTAAATGTAGTTATCAATTCATTATTTATATCATTTACATAATTTGAAGCAAGGTTGTATAACTTTGATGGTTTATTTTATTTTTTAACAGATGTGTGCTTCTCTTAGAGTAAAAATACATATTATTTTGGAATAATTTTAATGCTGAGTATAAATTGTATCTTTGATTTAAGGCTACAGTTTATTTTGAAGAATATGTAAGTAATTATTCCAATCAACAAAATTTTGTTTTTTAAAATTATTTTAATTTAATGAAAAGATAAGGAAACTTACTTGTAATTTTTAGATCCACTATTTTTAATTTTTAAATATTTTTGAAAATGCAATCAGAGTATGACACCAGCCTATCTATAGGCTAAGAAGTCAATAGTGATAGTTATTCTGTGTGTGTGTGTGTGTGTGCATGTGTGTGTCTATAAATGAATTAGGAGAGGACAACACTAAAGACCTATATTCATCCAATTGTCCTTAGCTGAATTATTTGCAAAGGTGGCAAATCTTAATTTAAATTTTGTTTGAATTCCTGATTGTCCCTGCAAATTTATTCCATAGATTATACATGGTGCATTCTTAAAACAAAAATTATTGTGTATACCAATAATTCTCTGTCACAAGCCCAGCAAATTGGTTTAGGGAGCAGAAATAGCCAAGCCCCTTCAGACCACCAGAGAATTTACAAAGGTTGAAAAGTTAGAAGATTCGTCAACATGTCACAAATAGCTATCACTCAGGCATAGAAGAAATGTCTATCAGAAGCTTCCAGATGATTTTTTAAAAGAAACTGGTTAACTTCCAGTGTTGAAAAAAAAAAAAAAAAAAAAAAAAACGAAAGGGGAAGGGGTTCATAAAAGAGGAAACACACATAACATTATGGAATTTTTTTAAAGTTTTTATTTATTTAAGTCATCTCTACCCCCAACGTGGGGCTTGAACTCACAACCCAGAGATCATTAGTCACGTGGGCCAGCCAGGTGCCCCTAGAATTTTTTAATATGCTGTAAGATGAGAGTCAGTTTTTTAAGATGCAAATAATTTTAAAGTCATGAACAAAGACTATGAGCAGCAGTCCCCTGACGGTGTGCACACTTGTAGCAGTGATGCAGAAGATGATTTAGACTGAATAAGCAAGAGATTTACATTTTATGATATTAAAAATGAAAACGTTGGGTCGCCTGGGTGGCTCGGTTGGTTAAGCGTCTGCCTTTGGCTCAGGTCATGATCTCAGGGTCCTGGGATTGAGGCCCGCATTGGGCTCCCTGCTCAGCAAGAAGTCCGCTTCTTCCTCTATCTCTTCCTCCCCCACACCCCCCGCCCAGGCCTGTTCTCTCTCTTGCTCACTCTCTCTCTGTCTCAAATAAATAAATAAAATCCTTAAAAAAAAATAAAAACAGCCCGCAATTATATGGAAACAAATGCTCTACTGTATTTGTCTTTTTAAATGTTCAGTTTAATAAACATTTCTATTTTTTCACTGAGCGTCCAGGAAATGGGTGATGTGTCTTACAATTGATAGGGTCTGTATGGTCCTTAGATGCCCCAAAACAAAATACCAGCTCAAATCACAGTGTTTTTGTAAATGTTCTTTCTAAAATGATTGAAATCACATTTATTATGTTGTGAAGGCAAAAATTTTTCATGTGATTCTGTTTGATCTCTTCATTTATATAACAAAACTTTTATCATAGATAAAGCATAAGTAAACTTTTATTGAACTTAATTTTCATCTTATTATTACAAAGTTGGTAACATTTTTTTTCCTATTTCTTCTATACACCTCCCAATTTATAAGGCTTATATTACCCTCTGTTATCTTCTATTTCTTATTGTAGTAACAGGACAACATACAGCTGTTCCACTGCTTCTCAACCTCAGCACTAATGAATATTGGTCGGATGACTGTGAAAGGCGGTCCTATGCATTGTAGAATATTTACTTACATCTCTGGCCTCTACCCACTAGATGTCAGTAGCAAACTCCCCTTTTCCCGGTTGTGACAACTAAAAGTATCTCCAGATATTGCCAAATGATTTCAAAGTCTATTGCAAAGTCTCTCTAGCTGAGAAGTACTGATCTATTTTAGTAGTTAAGTGACTTGATGAAGTTCATTATACAAAACTATGGTTCAAAACCTAAACTTATCAGTCACTTACAGTTTATGTGATCTTGGGCCTCAGTTGTATAAATTCTAACATGTAAATAATATATTTATTCTAGAATTGCTTAGAATCGAATGGAATAATACATGTTTTAGCATCACAATTTATAGCTTTTGGTATAAAGATTTGAAAGTTGTGTTTAGAGACAAAAGGAAAGAGATTATATTAAAATGTATGTATTTATTATTATTTCAGCTCAACAGTTTTAAAATTATTTGTTGTATATCATAAAATCATTATCAGCATACTTTTTTCTTTCACCTCTTGCCTTTTTCACGCATTTCCTTAGACCTAACACTTTGTAGGGTACAGAACGTGCATCACCTTTCTTATTGTTCCTCGTGTAATTAAGTAGATCTCTCGAGTCACACTTCAGACCTACTGTAATTATACTCAATTATGTCTGTTGTCTTATGCTTTCATTATATATCCCAACTACTAATCTTAGCTTTCAACCTGATTTACTTCTCTTTATGCCTTGGCCTCTGAAATTTATTTCTGCTTTAATAGGGAACAAGTTAGACACTGGGAGTGGTATCCACTTGGTTGTACATTGGCTTTAATTGGTCAGTATAACATAAGCCTATCCAAGTTCCTAGTCTCACCAGTCTTAAATATTGGCTAACTTTTAGTGGCCTGGTCTGATTCAGGTGGCCTGGAATTCTAGAAGGGCAGCAGGAAGAACTATTCAGAGACTATTTCAGAATCTATGAGAACAATGATATTGCAATGAAGAAGAGATTATGCGGATGTAAATCTGACTGGATGCTGATGAGGAACAAGACGGTGGCATTTGATGTAATGGAAAGTTTGTAGGAAGCTTGCGACTTGTTAGATTAGGAAATTATGGGGGAAAAGATAAGCTGGAAATGATGAGGTGTTCTGTTTTGAACAAGCTGAGTTTGAGGATTAAGTAGAAATTCCAGGCCCAAATATCTAGTAAGTAGTTAGAATAGACATACATAATATCTAGAACTTAGAGAGTTTTTAGTCAAAGCTAAACATTTGGCAAATACACACACACACAGACACACACATCTACATATACATACACATACATATGTGTATTTACATATATATGCACATATGTAAATATATAAATACATATACGTTGTGTGTATATGTGCATATTCATATACACACACGTGTGTTTATGTATGTATAATAGTTAATGGTTTAAAATGGATCATAAAAAGATCAAATCCTTAGGCACTGGAATTATTAGTATCATATAAGTCTTCTCAGATAGCCCTATGAATTTTTGAAATCTTAAGTGATGTTACTTGTGAAAAAAATCAGCCATAATGATTGCTAATGGTAAGAAGATGACAAAGTACTCTCAGTACACATTACTACAGTTCACAGACCATAACTTTGTGACAGCTATATAATTTTAGTGAAATTATGAAGTAGAACAAAGCATTGTCATGTTGGAAGAAAATGTTTCAAAATCAGTCTTCGAACTAAAAGACTTTCTATAATAACACAGTTGCTACTGGCAAATACCTTCTTCATTTTTTTTCCTATGGGTGGAGCTGTCATGTATTTGCTCTCGCACATTAATTTCTAACTTCATTTATATTAACATAACTAATCAGATTTGAATATATGACCAGAACTTGCCCCTTCTTTCATACCTCTCCAAATCTACTTCTAACAATTTAATTAAAATTTCAGATCCTTCTACAGAAATTAAATTCAACCCAACACCCTTCACATACTTTTCCTTCCATTGGTCTCTTTCACCAGTTTGATAAGAGTTTATGAAAAATACTGACACAAATGTTTTAAACTAATACTTACATTTCATGATCTAACACAGTGAAGCTTCAGCTATCAGTAGAATAATGAGTTAGCTTTCAAACAAGAACAAAAAGCATGGTACTTTGAAATACTTTAAATTAGAGATTTGTTAATTTCATACATATAGCTTCCTTTTATATCATGTAATTGTACAGTTTGTGAATTAATATTCTGGGGAAATCTAATGTAGAATAGAATTACTGTATGCAGTAGTAACAGGTAGACAGATCTACATGGACACACACAATAAACTCATAATACTTGTTGGAGGAATAATAAAAAAAATTTAGTTTTAAACCTCATAGTCCTTTTGAGTCTACCTACCAGGGAGCTTTTTTCCCTTGGCCTGGATAAAAAGTAGGTCATATCCATGATTTTTGGTTTAATCTGATATAACAAAAAGTCCTGCTATTACTTTAACTCATTAACATGACCTTGGGTCAGTTGTTAAAAGTGTCCAGTCCTATGTCACAATACAAACTTTGAAATCACTTTAAAGTTAAAACCTCTCTCACGTGGAAGGTATTTCTGCTAATGGAAACAAAAGAAGGGAGATAAGGTGCTTCTTTAATTTTTTCTCAGTTAAAGCCTCCATCCTTTCTCTCTCTCTGGTTCACTTCAATTTCTGGCTTTTCTGGAGACAAACCAAGAGAACAGCTAAAAAGCGTGAGCATAGAAGTTCTTGCTGTACTTAGAGTGTTTGTGGGATGGCTTAATGTTCTCCGAGTCTGGTAAATGTTCTAAACTGATAGGTTTCATGGATCAGTTTTTACTTTTTTTCCCCTCTTACTCTTTATTTTATTTAAAATAGCAACCTGATGTAATTGTACATATGATTTATAGACATCCCATATATCTTTGCCTTACCAATAGTATGTTTTCTGTCTCTTACTTTTTGCATAAGCACATTCATCTTCCACTAAATTAGAAGTACTTAAATTCCATTCTTATTCTTTCATCCTTCTTCCTATGCCTAGAAAGTGTCTCTGTACATTAAACAACAAAAAGTTTTAACCATTGCTTTGTCAGCCCTAAATATTCTGTATAATTCTATGATATGATTGTTCTAGGTTACGATTCATTTTCTCGAATACTTCGTTGTTCCTATCACTAGAATCATTTTAGTGTATTTTCCATAAGGTGATGAATTTTGTTTCTAATGGATGCCCCATACCAACATCACAAGAGTCTTACTGCCAGGATCCCATCACTCCTCCAAATGACATTTTTGGGCATAATTTAAGGTGATTATGAGCCAGTTCTCTCACATAACTCATATTTAATCAGTGGAAAACACTCATTTTCCCCCACTACTCTGGTAGTGAGCACTACCAAAATGTGTCAGTCCATTTCTGCCTTCTGGATTTTTTTTAACACATGAGTTAGACAATAGTCTACTGTGTCCTCATCACTGCAGTAGATATACATCAAGCATTCTAATACTGAAGGTCTGCTGCCTTGACCTGATGTAAAAAGGTAAGCATTTCCACTACTAGCTTCTTTGTGGAGGGAGAGAGTCATCACAGCACAGATATCTCCAAAGAATTCCTCCTCACCGATCCTCTCTTCATTTCCATTGCATTGGTTCTGTGATTGGTACTCTTTGATGTGGGTGAAAGACCAAGAGTGGTGAAACAAACCTTTGCCTTCCTTTTGGAAATGTGCTTCATGTTCTGACTTGTAATATGATGTATGAAATCTCTTATAACTTGCTGTGTCCCTCAGTATTTCTAATTCAACATCCTGCTTCACATGTTACTGAGGTGATGGTTAATTGACACCAAGGCAAGACTTACTACCTCATAATATAGGAAATTATCTCTGCAGAGTCTAAGAGAAAAGTTTCTCCAAATACGTCAATCTCTGAACTTAAGAAAATATCTGAACTTCTCTCATGATAACTTAGGCATCCTATTGGTTTACATCAGTAAAAAACATCTGTTAAAATATGAACATGAAATTATTTGCATTAATAATAGAAAAAGTAATTGTTACCCGGAAGATTTTGCATTAGATTTATTTTGCATATTATTTATCATTAATTGAAAGAACAAGGCTTAAAATGGTTAAAATAGTTAAAACACTCAGCCTGGATCCTGAAACACTCAAAGTTGAGAGCAATGTCTCAATCACTATCATAAGGTAGGAAATTTCTCTAAAGCTCAGAATTGACAACCTGCAACATTCAAACACTCTTATGAAGGTATCAAAGCAGAAAGAAAAATAGAAAAGATGATGAAAAAAAAAAGATGATGGACACGGTAAATATCACTAAGGCTAACCTGTCCTTGTGGTTCAGTAAAAGACAAGATTATAAACAGAACTTTCTTAGAAAATACTCCTTCTCTTATAAAATGATTTCTAACATGGACAACTCCATTATATTTAAGGTACTCTATATGAAATAACAGTATAGGAATTATTTTAAGGTATCTACCAGATATATATTCACTAGAATATTATATTTACATGTAATATTATATTAATATATGTAATCTCTGTATATATATGTAATACATATTTTGCAAATCTCCAGAGTGAACTTATTAGGTAGTTTAGCCTAATTTCTCTGATAACAATTACAAGTCCTAATATCTTAACAAAGCACAGTTTATAGCTCACTCATATGGATTATTAAGGCTCTACTTCACACAGCTACACAGGGACCCCAGCTCCTTTCTTCTAATGACTCCACCAATGCATTGAGTTACCTCTTCCATTGAAGTAGATTGGGATCCTTTGTATCTACTTAGCAGAGAAGGAAAGAGAGAGAGTAAAGATGGTATGAAATATTTAAGGAGTTATGTCCAGAGATGGTGTACATCAATTCTATCCACATTCAATTAGCCACAGCTCAATCACATGAATTTAACCTTCCTCTGTTTCCAGGAAGGGCATGAAATTAGGTTTAGTAAACACATATTATTATCGCTGCCATAATGAATAGGGACTTCATTGTTTGCAAAAATAGTGAATTAATCATTAGAAAATAATTTTTAGGAAAATTTTATATCTATGTCCTGAGTGTCACAGACTGTAATCAAGGTGTCAACTGGGCTGCATTCTCATCTTGCAGCTCAACTGGGGAAGAACCCATCTCCAAGCTCATTCAGGGTGATGACAGAATTTGTTTCCTTGCTTCTGTATGACTGAGGGCCCTGGCTTTTTTACTGGCTATTGGTTGGAGTATGTTCACAGGTCCTAGAGGCTGCCCATAGTTCTTAGAGAACACTCATAGTGAGCTTCTCCAACATGGCTGCAAAAAGAGTCTCCAGCTCCCGTCTGCTAGGATAGAATATTATATGCTATAATGTAATCACAAGAGTGACATCTTTACACATTTCTATGTAACAGAACAGAATCGTGAAAGTGGCATTTTCTCACTTTTGCTAAATTCTATTGTTATAAGAAAGTCACTAGTCCTGCCCACATTCAAGGGGAGGGAATTATACAAAGATGTAAACACCAGGAGTGGGGGATAACTGGAGGATCACATTAGGTTCTGCTGCCACAATATGGTTTGAATGATTAAAAGGCTATGGGACCTGAAGGAATCAAATAAATGGAGCTGGAAAAATAAATAAATAAATAAATAAATAAATAAATAAATAAATAAACAAACACACACACACACACACACACACACACATATACACACATACCAGTTTTTGAGTTATAGAATTAGGAATATTTTTCCATTTCCTGCATTCTATATCTTCTGTTATGTGATTACATTATTTTTGTAATAAAAAATTGTTACTTTTTTTTAAAAAAAGCAACTTTATTTAAAAACTTCACCAAAAGAGAAAGTACAATACACTCTACCAGAGCATAAAAAGTACACTCTACAAAAAAGAAAGAAGAAAGAAAGAAAGAAAGAAAGAAAGAAAGAAAGAAAGAAAGAAGAAAGAAAGAGAAAGAAAGAAAGAAAGAAAGAAAGAAAGAAAGAAAGAAAGAAAGAAAGAAAGAAAGAAAGAAAGAAAACGAAAGATCTTTCAAGGTTTACCCCTGACCCTTAAATTTCAAATGCAGAGTGGTGTTTTGTTTTCTGTTTTTTTTTTTTCAGTTAAATCTACAGTATTAACACTTTATTTTTTTAAAGATTTTATTTATTTATTTATTTGATAGAGAGAGAGAGAGAGCACAAGTAGGCAGAGCAGCAGGCAGAGGGAGAGGGAGAAGCAGGCTCCCTGCTGAGCAGGGAGCCCAATGCTGGGCTTGATCCCAGGACCCTGAGATCATGACCTGAGCCAAATGCATATGCTTAACTGACTGAGCCACCACGTGCCTCTGTAGTATTAACATTTTAAAATGCTCTCCCAGACTCTGAAATACTTTTCCTCTCAACTTCTTTGATGTTTGATTCTGATTGTCCAGTCATTCTCCAGCCTTCCTTATCACAGCTAGAAGATTTTTATCCCTGACTCAGTGTAGGTACTGATTAAGGCTATTTCTTTGATCATCTACACTTTTCTCCCATTTATCTATCATAATCATGTACTATCCTGTTTCAATCATCATTTTGAAATAAATAACTCTTAAAATATTGTCTCAGTAACTGTATCCATTTGGAATTCCAGACCTTTTTTTATTGCTATGTGTATGTGGATTTTTTTTTTAAGTTTAATGTCATGACTAGATATTTGTACCACATATTTCACCATCATGTCAGAGTCTACAAAATAAAACCAAATTCAGAATTTCTATCAAATTAACTCTTACTACTAAATTACTTATTTTATGTTAATGATACTATCATTCTCTCATGCATTCAATAATTTCTACATGTCAGTCTGTCTTATGTTATTTTATTATTTTATGTCTGGAGCCGAGTTACTATGGAGGATACAAAAACCAGATGAACTTTGAACCTTACTGTAAGGGGAGAATTTGGCAATTAACCAGACATGGAAAAATAGATGATAAATTCCCTGGTTATGGTATGAAAAGCATGCTTAGGAAGTACATAATACATCTAATAAGATACTAATCTGCATGGTCAGAAGATGCTGTTAAACTCAATCTGGATATCTTAAAAGAAAGGATCACTGAATTTGGTTTTGAACTTTGTTAGTTTATCAGCAAAAAGAGGTGTGAGGAAAGAGTTTCTCTATCAAAAGGAATAGCATTTTTAAAGGTATGAAATCACTTGAGCAGAAAGCATTCTTGACTTAATTACTACTCCCATTTCTTCCCGTAATCAATTGTCACAGAGTCCTTCATTCCAACTTCAGAACATTCCTCTCACCTTTTCATTTCCTTTGCCACCATTTGGTTAAGACTTTCATTACCTTAATTACCTCCTAAAATTACTTTAATTAACTCCTAAAAGTCTTATCTTCAAATACAGTCACATTAGGGAATAAAGGCTTAAAAATATACATTTTGAGGGGACACAACTCAGTGCATAATATGTGGGAAGAGCTGATCTTACAATTCCAGCCTGAAGCCATTTTGCTGGCAGAATTCTTTCTTGCTCAGTGGAAGCCAGTCTTTTGTTCCATTTGGGTCTTCACCTGATTGCACGAGGCCCACCTACATTCTGGAGAGACCCTGCTTTGCTCAAAGTCCACTGATTTAAGTGTTAGCTTCATCTGAAAGCACCATTACAGAAACATCCAGAATAATTTGTTGCCAAATATCTGGTACTGGCCAAGTCAAGCTGACACATTAAATTAACCATCACACCCATGTTTCCTCCCAAATTATTTTCCTTTTTTCTTTGATGTGCTCCAAAACATCCTTCCCTCAAATGTTTTCTCACCTGGAATATACTGTTTTCCTACATCTATTTAGAAAAATTCCACCCATTTGATAAGATGCTGCCCAAATGCCATCACTTTCATAAAGGTTCCCTTGATTATAGATATAGAAGTAATAGTTGTACCTTTGTTTCACAGTCTCCAGTAGTTTGTAGTATTCATGTAATTTTTACCATAAACAGACTTGTATTATTTGTATGCTTATATGAGTTTTATTACTATATTTTCACTAACTTTATCACCAGAGGGTCTAAAAAGCAATATAATATTTCTTTCACTGTTTTATATTTACTCATATTTCTTATTCTTTCTATTTCCCCATGTTGCTCAACACAGAGACCCTGGGCTTCAATTGGGGTTCAGCTCTTCTACCCTGGGGTAGAATGAGAAAAGGAGTTGTTGAATAATTAAATGTATAACAGACTTATGATGTTTGAAATATTTAAAATTACACAATTATACATGCTTATATTAGAATATGAGGTCATGGACAATTATTGTGTATATTAGAGCTGAGTTTTAGCAATATTTAAATTATTTTTTATAGAAGCTATTTTGACAATCTAGAAACACAGGAAGAGATACTCTATAACATCACATATTTTATAATGCCAAATCTTTAAAGTCAATCTAAACATGATATATTAGTTTCCTAGGGTTCCCTTAACAGAGTACCATAAACTTAATGTCTTTAAACAAGGGAAATTTATTGTCTCTCAGTTCTGAAAGCCAGAAGTCCAAAATCAAGATGTCCGTGCTCTTTCAAGGCTATAGGAGAAAATCTGTTCCATGCTTTCTCTTAGTTTCTGACAACACCAGGAATCTTTGGCATTCCTTGGTTTGCTGCCTTCTAAATCCAATCCCTGCCTCTGTGGCCAAATGGTATTCTTCTCTTCTATTATCTCATTATCTTATAATAATACCATTGTATTTGATTAGGGTCCCCCCCTACTCCAGCAGGACCTCATCTTCATTAATTACATCTGCAAAGACCCTATTTCTAAAACAAGTCACCTTTTGAGATACTGGGGGTTAGGACTTTAACATATCTTTCCGGGGGACACGATTCAACCCATAATTATGATGAACCAGGGATGGTTCCTTTTACATTCAGAAATGTCCTAAAACATCAATAGGACACATTTTAAAATGAGTCTTTTAATAAACCTGAAAATTATTTGATCAAATTTAAGTTCTATTTCTGATTGTAAAAACAAAACCAATCAAACAAATAAAAAAAAAGACCAAAAGCAGCTTTTAAAAACTAAGAATAAAAGGATATCAATATTGGCAATCAAATTATTCTGTTAGATTGTTTAGAACAACTAACTGAAAAATTTAAAATTCATAACGATGTTGAGTGGATCTTGGACAAAAGATAAATATACACAAATTGAGTACTTTCATGTGTACCCCAAAAAACATTTAGTATATAGTTCAAAAATAGCTTTTACAACTAAAGAATAGGCAATATTATACATTGCTAATATATATGCAACAAAACTTGAATAAATTATACATGCTATTTCCTGATAGGAAGACAATATTTAAAAGCCGATGTCAACTCTGCATAAATTACACTTTATTTTATATACAAAGCAAATTTGGCAAATGGTTTGGCAATGGACTGAATGTTTATGCCCCTCACCAAATAATAATAATAATAATAATAATAATAATAATAATAATAATATTGAAATCCCAACCCTTTGGGGTAGTATTAGGAGACAGGGCCTTGGTGAGATGATTAAGTCATAAAAGTGGAGACATCATGAATGGGATTACTGCTTTTGTAAAAGAGACCCCAGAAAGCTCCCATCCCCCTTATTATGTGAAGACATGGAGAGAAGATGGTCATCTGTCCACCTGGAAGCAAGTCTTTATCAGATACCAAATCTGCCCGTGCCTTAATTTTGGACTTCCTACCTCAGAACTGTCAGAAATAAACTACTCTTGTTTATTACCTGTCCAGGCTATGGTATTCTGTTATAGCAGCCTGAACAGTCTAAGAATGATTCTAACCTTCATTTGGAAGAGTTAAGGGCAAAATATCCAAGGACACTTTGAAAATGAAAAATAAGAGAATTATTTGTCCTAACAGATATTCAATCATAAAATATTATTTTAAAAATATTACCAGATTAAGAGTAGACACACAGACCAAGCATTTCCATATTGCAGGACTCACCAGGCTTCCTGTCTCTAGTTTTTTCCCTTTTATCTGGTTAAGATATCTGGTTATTGAAATAGAAAGTAGAAATTCCTAGAGGCTTAAATAAGATACAAGTTGATTTCTTGTTTTAGGTAAAAAATTAGATGGGCAATCCAGGGCTATTATGGCACCTCCACATTCATCAGGATTCTAACAGCTTCTTTCTAGGCTGATGTCCTGCCATTTTCAACAGGGAGTTCCTCTCTAAAGTCAGAATAGCTATTCTAGTCCTTTCCTTCACATCTGCATTTCAACCATGGAGAAGGGGAAAAAGTGATAAGGGTAGTTACACACAGCATTTCTGCTCATATCCCATTGACTTGAAAATAAACACATGGTTGAATACAGCTGAAAGAAACCCTATGAAATATGGTCTTTAGGCAAAATATGCACAACTGAAAATGTATTTGTTGCAACGGAAGAAAAGAACAGCTATTAGTGGATGCAAACAGTCTTTGCTACCCTCTGCCCATTTAACCATCCAAATATATATGTGCCCCTTTCTTCCCAACCATGAAAAATTTTAAACTCTCCCCAAAAGAAAATAATTGCAAAGTCCTACCCAGTCTTTTTATTAAGATAAAAGTTTATTTTAAACTTCTTGAGTGGGTAAAAATGCTTACATAGTTAACTCTAAATATTAGTGAACTTACAGGCAAACACATTATTCTCATGATTGCAGAAAGATAGTTGGGATAATTGAGTTTTTTGAGAAAACCATTTGATATATGTATTATGAATCCCAAAACTTCACATGCACTTTTACCTAATAACATAATCAATGATCTAGTTATACCTTATTTTTTACGAGAAGAGTAAAAAAAGCTTAATGGTAATTTGGGATTAATATAAATACCCAAGAACAGGTGAATGATGAAATAAATTATGACATGTCTGCTCAATGGAGTGTTATACAGTCTTAGAAATCATACTTAAAGACAGTTTTTAATAAACATACCATAATTAATAAAGGAAAACAGTAGGATGCAAAATTGCACGTCTAATAATTTCTCTATAGCTAACAGAGAGGTACATATCTACACATACCCAATTTTATGTTCCATGTAATAATTTTTCCTTAGAGTTTCTCAGGATGTGGAATGCTTAGAACAGGTACCTCCCTTTTTCTACCCAAGCCTCCTTGGTGGGTCTTATGCTGACTCTGTTGCAAATGATGTTTATAAAATTGTCTCTCTACTGGACCCAGCTAAACAGTTGGTGTTGAGCCATGGCTACCATCACTCTGGCCTTGAAGGGGACAACAGTAGTCACCTTTTACTCACTCTGTTCCAAGAAGAGAGGACAGGATGTTCATTTGAACTGAATGACTTACATCTGCTTCTCATCATAAAGTCAGGCCAGTCTTCCCTTACCAGCAGGAATATTCCACATCTCCATACTGTAGAGACCAGAATAAACTTTTACCTTCTATTAAAGACAAAAGGATAATATATTATTTTTATTAATTTCAGATGAATATTTATCGCCTACTAATTAGTAAATACTATTTTAACTGAATGTGCTCAGCTAATTGTCTGCAAAGTACTTTGAGGGATAGAAAAACAAAAATTAGGATCCTGTCTTTAGAGAATTGAACGGATGAGACTGACATGTCATTATACGTAGACAAAAATGCAAACAATATATAATTAGGTGCTAAATTGCATGGTATAGAATATAACTGTAATAAAAGAAGAGGTCTGGCAGGGTAACTTCTAAGAACCTTGACAACACTTACATGTTGGTCTCCTGCCACTGGTATACAGATATTTCAAGGGACAGGAACGACTTAAGTAGTTTGAGCACCCCATGCTAATGGAACCATAATTTTCTAAATTTGCTTCAAAATGGAATCTTTCCGGACTCTTTTTGCATTAAAATGATGTTTGTGGAAATCCAATTGATTATCCCCATCTTCTGATGTACCGTGTGCAGAATCCATGGTGATTTTGATCATGTGTTAATGCAATGCTAGTCATCTCATATAATATTGCCTACCATTTGTGAGGTGAGAATAACTATCCTTATTTCACAAATGTTGAAAATAAATCCAGAGAGTTAAAGTAGCTTGCCTGATCACACCATTAGTGATGTACAAAATTGATACAAGTTCCTAAAGCACTCAGGAAATGTCAGAGAAGAGAAGCTGGGTTGGGTGGAGACAGGGAGTGTGAAAGTTTGTTTTCAAATAGAAAACAGTGTTTTGAAGAGTAGGAAAAGTATACCAGGAATGAATCTGAGTTTGGAGAAGCAGGAAAAAAAAAAGCTTCATATTGAATATAAGAATGGAAAACCAACTATGAGGAGAAATTTGTTTATGTTAAAGAAACACAACACAATAGAGGATAAGTCTACTAAGAAACCATAGATGACAGTAGCAGAGCTCATTCAATTTCTGGTCATATCTTTTTCTCTTCCCAGATGCTCTGGTCCAAAATGAGCATTTTTACATGGTATGCAAATTACAAACTCTTTTGATGCTGAGTCTTCATACCTGTTCTTTTTTGTCTAATTACTATCCTAGTTGTAACTATACATAGTGTATTCCTATCATAAAGGGGCTATGCCATGAAACGGGAAATTCAGATTAAAAGAAAGAATTCTTGCAAATTAAGAATATGATTACAGAAAATTTTTAAAAATAAGTCTAATGTTAATGCTTACACATATAATCAGGACTGCATGCTATCTCAAAGAAAACAAAGGAACAATGTCCAGAAAAACCTGAATTTCTAGGCTAAAAGGAACTACTGAATACTTGGTAGATTCTGAAATCTTACCCTGGGGAGAAAGAGAAGACTCTAAAAGCTTTAGAGAGAGAAAGAGGATTTAAAAAAAAAAAAAAAAAGTGTTCTACTAGGTTGCATGAATGGGAAAGATACAAGGTTTCTGATCTGCTAGAAATCAGTGAAATGATGCCCTCCAAATTGTGAGAGAGAATGATTTGCAAGCTAAAATTCTCTACCCAGTCTAGCTATCAATTTATCAGGAGATTATAACAAAGACATTTTCAAATGTGTTAATTATTTTAAGATACAATATGACTGTTATGAACATATGAAATAAGTCAAAGTTTTTATTTTACCCATTAATTGATGTTAAAACAGTTCAAAGGAGAATTTGAATATATATTGAATAGATATGCTAAAATTAATGCGAAATTATGAGAAACGTTAGTAACTATAGCAATATGAGGTGATGTTTGAGCTCATCTTTTCTGCAAGGCAAAATCAATTGTATCTCTACCTGCTAGATGGATACATCTCATTTGCATTACTATGGAGACGATCATTTGAAGGACTATCAGGTTTGTACACCTTGGCTTATACCCCTACACAATTACAGAACAGTTTAGTCAATGGGAAGATTATCAAAGGAACATTTTTCTATAGATCAGAAATCCCTGAAGGGTTTGCTAGATAATTTCCAGAACTCCACTGAAGGACACTTGGTAATTTTTTTGTTCATTTCCAGGTCTGTGACATTTTTTTCTGACATGAGAGAGTACTCTCATTTTTAAATTCTTAAGCAGTTAGGAAGCTATTGAAATAGGATATTTAATAAGACAGGAGTAACCCAAAAAGAATAATATGAAGTTTCTGGAAAATAGGTGATCCAATCAGATCCATTGCTCCATTGTTGCAGGAGAGCAGAAAAGCTCCAGGACTACAGCTAAGGATCAATCACAGTAGTAATCATTCAGAAAGAAATAACATGAAAAATTTTAAAGTGCAATTATATATTATTTATATATAAGATCATTTGAGATCCTTATTCCCATGCTTTGACAGATCTTTTGGTTTTAGGAAAAAAATAGCACTAGGTACATAGAAAATTAAACAAATGAAAAATGCAATTATTAATGCCAGGGAAAACTATTTAGTCAAAATGTCAAAAACTAGTCAAAACTATTTTATATGAAGATAAAAATAAAGACAATACAATGCTTGGATGGACAATAAGTCACATTTATATATCATGATAAAATAAGAACTGTCTATTAATTTAATGCATACTTATGATGCAACTACATCAGGTTAATGAATGGTGGGGAAAGAGGCTTGAAAAAAGAGGGCTAAATCATCACTTGCTATATAACAGGAAATGAATAGATGGTGTCTAAATTTGATAGAGTAGGAAATAAAGCTTTATGAATATTGTTTTCAAAAAATATTATTTTAAAATACCTGAAAAAAAAGAATGAAATATTTGAAAATAATTGTCTTTGGGAGAAGGTTGAGGTTGAGTGAGAACTGAAGAGTGTGCTCTTATTTTTCATTAAAAGTCTTGATTTTATTTGATTTCTCAACTGTATGCATTTCTATTGACAAAATTTTTTAAAATAGTTTCCAGTAAAATGAATAAAAATGTAACTACATAGTGTGCACATAGAAGAAGCAGGATTAAAATATGTGGGTGACGTTGGGAAATTATTCTTAGTTGAGGAAATATTGGGTTTGGTACCTTCAGTGAGATTCAGCGTTTCCTTGATGGAAAAGAAAAGCAGAGGGTTTCCAGTAGAGAAAATAATATGTGATCTGATCTCTACGATTCAAATAAGTAATTTTACTGAGTTATGAATATAACTGAGTGTGAATATAATTTTGTATTCAATGATCTCTGACATTTCCAGACTACTTACATAAAAAGTAAATCTATATACAATGAATGCATAAAGACGACACACGTTTACTGCCTTGTATCCTTGCTTTATGCGTGTTAGATTTGTTCGTGTCTTTGCTTTTCTGATGTTCTAATATTTTAGCTTGCATTGCTCAGGAGAGAACAAAAAGAAGAATGAAGAATGAATTACATGTGGATTGACACAAAGAACTTTCACATTCTTATATGGAAAGCAAGTCTTTAATATATGCAAGCATATATTTTCTTATAAGCAGATGTTGACATTACAAAATAACAAGTAATTGAGCACAGATGGTGTGCTTGGCATACTAAAAATGTTTAAAGGAGTGTTAGCACTTAGCAGAAAGAGCAGATTTCCTTTTCAGTTAGGATTCTTTTAGCATTAAATATCCCAGATTTCTTTCTCACTTACCTCTTTGCAAAGGGAGTGTTCTGAGCTATTATGAAAATAATAATATATGAAACATTAATGATAGATATAAAAGTGATCTTTAGTCCAAATCAACCTCAAAGGAACAATGCTACATAGCTTCAGTATAAATGATAATTAACATTAGTATTACACATGAATTGCATTTATATCTTCTATATCTTTTGTCTCCAGTTTTTTATTTTAGTGATATGAATAACGTTCATTTCTCTTAGTCATTGAGTAAATTAAGCCTAAGCTTGCTGCGGTGATAGCTTAATATTTCTGATAATTGCAGGGAATTAGACCAGCGGCAGAATAAAATAGTGTCTACTTTCTCCTATTAATATTTCCTGTCGAAAGTGTGTCTAACTACTTAACCAAAATACTAATAATGATAATTGAGGGAGAAAATGGTGAAAAAGGTAAACTCTTAATTCTACCTAGGAGACAGATAATGGTTTCAAATTCGCATTTTGTATAGCAAGATACTGTCGATTTTCATTTTTAAATATGACACCAAGACATCCTCACCATCTTCACAGCACTGACTAAAAGTGTTAAAAATTATACTTGAAGGATTTTTTTGTCTTTACAAAGGAGGAGAAAGGGCAGACTATATTTCAAATTTCTGAGCTGTGCCCAATTTTTCTACGTTCAGTTGAGAAAGAACTTGAATTATTTTATCCCCTAAAGGCATGTCTTTCACACAAAGATTTTCCCATTGACTTCAAAGTAGGAGCCACAGGAGTGCATATTAACATTGAAATGGATGAAAAACAGATTCCAGTTTTGAATGAGCATAGCAAATTGAAAGGGAGCTAGTAGGAATAATCAGATCAGTCAGGCTGACAGACCATTTGAATCTCTATTATATTAAAGTCAAATGAAGAGGATGAACATAATTTTTGCTATGAATGTGGAAAATTTCAGACAGTGGAAATGCACATTCATAAGACAGGGCAAAGCAGGAAGCATTTAACTCTTTAGATGCAACAAAATATTACTATGACTTAATGAAACAAGCAGAATACTTTTCACATTTCATGCTAAACCTCAGGATACACAGGGATTTGGGTGCCCTAACCGTTCTTAATCATTCCCAGAGACTTTGTTAATAATAAAGACCCTAGAAAAGTTAGGTAACTCTGGTACTCTCCTCCTGAGTATAAGTTACTTTTTAGAGAAGGATGTCTCATATAAATCTCCCAAGAGGCAAGAGGATAGCAGGAAAGATTTATTCTGAGGAGCTTTGGTTAAAATTTTCTCTACATATTTCAAAATTTTCTTTTAACTCGAAGGTAAAGGATTACTGATTAACTTGATTCCCCAAGTATTTATTGAACATGTTAAAAGAGTAACTTCGTTGCCGCAGTAATCCTATAATCAATGGGAAAGTTCCACTCAACAAAGTTCGAAGCCGTTATAATACCGGAGAACAGAACGTGTGCCATGGACAAAACAAAATTTTGAAAAATTCCCCCCAAATAGCTAATGGAATTAGATAAACTCTTCATCAGAACAGAGGACTCTGCATTGAAGACACGAGCAAGGGAGTTCCCACAAGGGAGTGTCAGTTAAGCTCCAAGTTCAGTATCAGCAAGTACCCATTGCAGCAACAGCAGTCATTGTAAGTGTTCATTAAGGAGCTCCATTCTAAACAGTTGTCCTTCTTTTCCCCACTGCCATGCAAATAGAAAAGCTATGTATGAGATAGAGGTGACAGAGCCCTGTGGCTCAATCTCCTTCTGGCAGTAGTTCTCAACCATGGCGGCGCACTAACGTTGGACAGGAGCCATCACAAAGTACTGATTCTCAAGCTGGACTCCTCAGACATTCTGATCCATTCAATTAGTCTCTACAGGACTCAGTCAGGATTTTTTTAAAAAATTTCTAGGTAGGAATTTTTTATGGTTTGGTCACTGGTGAATGCCCAGCATCTGTAACAGTTTCTAATGCATAGTAGGAACTCAGTAAATGTTTGCAGAATGAATGAATAAATGAATGAAAATCATATTGCCTGTAGGGAAAAATACTAATAACTCAATAATTGTATGTATTTGAAAGATAAGGTCGCAGTTCTGAAGAAAAAAAAAGTAATCCTAGAATTTTATACACATTTGAATTATCAATAAAATGTGAAGAAAAAGTAAACATGCTCTGAAAAATGCATACATAATTTACTACCGAAGCAAACTACATAAAAATACAGCTCCAGGCTATACCAAGAGCAAATAAAAAAGAAATCCAAGAAATAGACCACCGGGTTTAAGAAGTAGCATTTGAGTACAACACAGATGTCACAAATAAAACCTGAAATAATTAAGAGAACCCAGTAGATTTTGCCACTTGGAAGATTCTCATTACTGCCGGAAATTTCATTAACATCACATTCCTTTATTTGATTTCCAGTCTACTATCGGTTTTATACTACATAATTATATAAATAAATTTTAAATGCTGTTTATTACGCTTGAGCTTTTTAATCAAATCAAGCCACAAATACTTAAGAAAACTACCAAAATAATATGTAATTGTCAATAACCGTGACATAATAAGAAATATATTTGATTTTGGTCCCTGGTTCTTGGCATAGAGCTCCTTAAACTGTTGGAATTTTCTTTTCTTATTTTTTTTAACCGTTGGAATTTTCTGAGTAATGGAATTAGTTATTGTTAAATATTTTTATGTTCTATTGTCATTTTTTACATGTATCACTTCTATAATTTAAATATTTAATTTGAAATAGCCTATGAACTGCAAAAGAAAGCACCGATATCTATAATAAAAGGCAATCCAGAAAAACATCTAATTCTTAATATTTTATGAGTATGCCTTATAAAATGCACATACTTGAAAATAAAAGGCATAGCTTAGCGGCACCTGGCTGGCTCAGTTGGTTAATCATCCAACTCTTGATTTCAGTTCAGATCCTGATCTCAGGGTCAACAGATGGACCCCTGCGCTGGGCTTTGCACTGGAGGCATGGAGCCTGCTTAAGATTCTCTCTCTCCCTCTCCCCCCTGCCTCTCCTCCCAAACACCCCCTCCCCCGCACACTCTCTCTCTCTCTTAAAAAAAAAAAAAAAGAAAAAAAGACATAGCTTGGTGTGTGTATGTTTAAATTACATTACATTATATATGCAGCATATTTTATACCAATTATTTATTACAGAGCTCTTTGTTTACTTATTGTTAAAGTAATACCTGCCTATTCAAGTTTACAGGTAGATATTTTGATCTACTTTTTTTCAATATGTTGGAGCAGATAAAATTTATTAGAACCTTTCAGATTCTGTTCTAACTCATCCGCAGAAATGCCTTCTTTGGATTGTAGAATTATTCCTAGAATATTGTGTAGTATAATGTGAAAGATCCTTGAACTACTTCTCTTTTAGAATTTATTTCTTTGCATTTAAAGTTTTTTTCTATTTTGTGAATGTCTTAAAATTATAGTTTTTAGAAAGTTACATAGTGTGTAATTAAATTAATCAGGGCCATCAATGTGGTACAGTGAGTTACTGAGTAAGAGAGGTTTAAAACTACTTAAGACTTGATTAATTTTGATTTATAATGCATCTCTGTCAAATAGAGTAGCTAAAGCCCTAACTGTCACAACTAAAATATTAAAAATGTAGGGGAATAAGTTTGGAAAGTACTTTGAAAAACACAACTTGTTCCCATTCATATTTGCACAACCATACTAGTACTTGCCTTTGTGAAAGTTGTGCTGTGTCTGTGAGCTCTCATAGCTAAATAGTGGGGTACCAGGAAATTCACCCCAATACAAAATTATGAGGATGGTCTCACTTGGATTCAGAAGTTGCTCTTAACAAAAGGATCTTTGTTTCTAAAACAGACTTTTTAAGACTATGAGACCAGTATCTGAAAAAACAAAAGGAACTAAATTTATAAGTAAGTTAAAACAGAACTAATAATACACATAATGATACTTAAACTGTTTGATTATATCTCAGTGGTAATAGTTCTTTAATCTGGGAAGTCTATGTGTTTGTCAAGTATGTTTTTTTAAGCTACAGCTTTCTTTGGTACATTGTAGAAGTCTTACAGATTCCCTTTGCAGTGTAATCAGTATCCCTTTATCCTATAACTCGAGCTTGCTGCTAACCTCCTCAGTCCTACTCTTTAAATGCATTACTACACTCTGTTCTTTTCCTCTTTTGCACCATTTCATGTTGACCGAACCCTCTAGGATCTGCTATTTTCATTACTGTAGCTCTTTTTTTTCCCTGCAAAAAGCTTTTAATTTTTCTGTTCGGCCATATTTGTGCTACCATCATTTCTTAAGGCTATGTGATCCCTTCAAATCGGCTTTTTAAATTCTGTTTCTAACTTCTGGCTATATTCTTGGGCGGTTTTACTTCCCCTTGGAAGCCCTGTATGTCAAGGGCTGCCCAATCAGCAGATGGTCACAACATTACACTGCCAACCCAGAACACAATATAAACATTCTCTTGATGATAATTCCTCGCTTCCTTCCTTGAAAGCACCCACTAACAAAACTACGAAGTAGTCAAACCTTTGACCCTCACTAGAGTGATAAAACCTTTGGACTCCCTTTGTCTAATGTAGAGAGGCTTTAACACATGTTAAAACCTCGTAGCACAGGGTCTGACGTAGAGGAGATTCCTTTGGGGAATCTTGAAAACATTGCCTAATAAGTATTTGATTTATCAAAGGCCTTTTGTTCTGTTGTTTTAATTATGAAAAAAGGAGATTCATGAGTTGCTAAACACTCTTTGGTGCTTTCTCAGTTCACTTTAATTGAAGCTAGGTGCACCTGCCATATTACACTTCACGGTTTGGAAAAATATACAAAACAGTAAAATGAAAAACAATTCCGAGGATCCTATCGATGACCCTGGTTGATCAAATATGACCAAAAAGACGCGAACTAAGTACAATAGTTGTTTCTGTTAGGTTTCCAGGGAAACCCCCCGCCACCTACACATGCACACGCGAGCGCTCGCGCGCACACACGCGCACACACGCCTTCCTACCTTCTTTTGAGTTCTAACTCCTACGTGACTCCGTTTGGAGAGTATAGCCATAGCAAATTCAACGGAAATAAATTCAGCCAGAGTTCTAAGTTATGCCTATGGTCAAATCAATAAAGTTTAAACCCAGCTGCTTGACTTTCGCTAGTGTAGTGTGGGGTTTTAATACCACATGCGAAAATATAGACAAAGACCAGGAGGTGGAGGAAAAAGTATACTGTTTTAAGATTCTTATACTAAGTGTAAAGTGAAAGCTCTGAAAAGGTTAAATATGCATCTAACCACACCCAGACGAAAGCATATGTCTGTACAAAACTTACACACAAACGCTCATAGCAGCTTTTTCTATAAAAGTCAAAACCTGAAAAGCACCAAATGTCCTTCAGCAAGTGAAGCAATCAGTACACTGTGCTGTCTTCATGCAATGAACTACTTAGCAAAATAAAATAATAAAAATAAACTATGGATACGACCAAAAAATATTATTGAATCCCAAAATATTTATGCTAATTGAAAGAAACCAGAACAAAAAAGAGTGCATATCCTATGGTTTCATTTTTAGTTCATTTGTATAAATTCTAGACAATGTAAATTAATGAATAGGGACAGAAAGTAGATCATTTGGTTGCCTGATGATGAGGTGAGGAGACGCTGGGGCAGGGGTAGGACGGAACACAAGAAGTTTGGCAGGGGTATGAATATGAGCTTTATCTTGACTGCGCTGATGGTTTCAGGGGTGTATACATGTCAAAACTTATCAAATGTACACTTTAAGTATATGCCATTTACTACATGTAAATTATTCCTCAATAAAGATGTTCATTTTTTTTAAAAAAGTATGTTATCTCCCTTAGAAATAAAAATCAATTTTAAAAAAAAGTAGCTAGAGGCTCTACAATTCTAACAGAAAGGGCACATGTATGTCATCTGTATAAAAATTTATATACATATAAACACAAATATTATGTATCATATATTAATATAATAATACAATATGTATGTGTATCATACACATACATGTCAATATATATCTATATATTTCATAAATACATATACCTCTATATCCCTATCTATATATATCAAGCTACCTTGAGAAATTATCTAACAATTTTAGCCTTAGCCCAGAGCTGAAACTATATATTTGAAAAACATCTTCTGAGCATACTAAATTCTGAGTTCACAAAAATTAAGGTTTTAGAAAAAAGAATAAGATTGGCATAACAGAACTTTGAATAATATAAAACTTTGGTTAGTGAGAGGAACATAGAGGAACAATAAGAGAATTAGGAAGAACATAGGAATATATATCATACACTTAAGAGAATTAAGATTCCCCAGAAAAGAGAATCATTTAAAAGCGGGGTACAAGACTGCACGTAGTCATGGTGTGACTAGTAACGGGGCGTGCTCAGAGTGCTTTAAGGCACAATTTTCCCAGATATTCATAATTTATATCTGTTATTTTTATCACCTGACTTGTATAGTACCGATATTTGTATATTCTGGACCTGCTTATTTCAACAAGTCAGTAAACACGGATCTTTTCATTTTTTAGATGAGCCACCTGGCATTTGCAGTCATCTTTTCAGGACTCATTTTGGGTAAACCAGCAAGCAGCACTTTATAGAACAGACCCAAACTATGCTTTCACTTTGTTAGGATTACTTCATTTATTGTTTCATTATTATGATTTCATTTACTCTTTCACTAAAGATATTTCACAAAGTATTTTTCATATATTTTTTAAATCTGAGTACCTCACATAACAGAATTTTACCCAAAGTGGTTCACTTCTAGAATGAAATGTGCAAATGCAAACTTTATATAAATCGTATTGAAAAATTGTTAAAAATTTTATTTGACCGGCACACTCAACAGTGAAAAGCTGTAGGCTTTTTTTTTTTTCCCTCTAAGACCAGGAACAAGACAAGAATGCTCACTTTCTCTGCTTTTGTTTTTTGTTTCTTAATTGGGATGTAAAACAGTGTTTTTAAAATTTCTCTCAGGTACTTCAAGTTCTCAAGAAAAATTTTTAAATGTTATGGTTTTATTTCAATTATGACTTAAAAATAATGTGTTTATATTTTGTTTCATAGAATGATGGTGTAACAAAATTATGCCTAGCCATTTTACCTCTTAAATTTCCATTTGTGCACATAAAGAATTATCCAGAGCTACTGAGAACTAAATAATTTCCTATTTCATGATTAAATATTTGTGCTGAGGGGCGCCTGGGTGGCACGGCGGTTAGGCGTCCGCCTTCGGCTCAGGGCGTGATCCCGGCGTTGTGGGATCGAGCCCCACATCAGGCTCCTCCACTGTGAGCCTGCTTCTTCCTCTCCCACTCCCCCTGCTTGTGTTCCCTCTCTCGCTGGCTGTCTCTATCTCTGTTGAATAAATAAATAAAATCTTTAAAATAAATAAATAAATAAATAAATAAATAAATAAATAAATATTTGTGCTGAATATTTGATACCCAGCAATCCAAATCGTATTTCTGCTTTTACGTTTACTTTCGTACTACTTTTACTTTCTGGAATCTTAAGATATTTTTCATCAATTTTCTTTAATCCATGTTTTTTTATAATTCCATGTTTTTTTTCTAGATTTTTTTCTTATGTCATAATATCCTCCATTGTGCTGCTTCTCCTTAAAAAGTGACATTTTTTTTAAGTCTCTTCATTCTCAGTTTTGAAGGAAAAGGTCTCTTCAAAGCTGCATTCCTTTTTTAAAGATTTTATTTTTTAATTAATTTTTGCAATAGGGAGCGAGCACAAGCACATGTGGGGGGAAGGGCTGAGGGAGAAACACACTACTCACTGAGCAAGGAGCCTGATGCAGGACTTGATCCCAGGACCCTGAGAATCATGATCTGAGCCACAGGCAGACGCACCTACTGAGCAACCCAGCTGCCCCACAGATCAAAGAGCGCTATGATCGAGGAGCACATAAGATTTGCCACATCCCTTCCATTTATTGTTTTATTTTTATCTTTAGAACATGAGAACACTAGGGGCGCCTGCGTGGCTCAGTTGTTAAGCATCTGCCAGGGTTTTGGGATCGAGCCCCGCATCAGACTCCCTGCTCTTCTGAGAGCCTGCTTCTTCCTCTCCCACTCCCCCTGCTTGTGTTCCCTTTCTTGCTGGCTGTCTCTCTCTCTCTCTCTGTCAAATAAATAAATAAAATCTTTAAAAACAAAAACATGAGAGCACTAAATCATTAATATGAAAAAAATAGAAGTGTTTTGTTTATGATGACATACGCTATTGCTGCCTACCAGTGCCTTTTTTCCTTTCTCCACAGCAACATTGGCACATGTGAAATTGAATATGTTAATATCACTCTTCAGCTGATGGATGTTGAGGTAAAGAAGGACAGGTGAGAGAATATAAGTTGGTAGCAAATTTCTCTTTTTACCTTACACCAAAATGTGAACAATTAAGCATACCAGTGTAATTGAACTTGTAAAAAAATAAAAACAGAATCACAACATTTCTTCTTTTTTATTTTTTTTAGATGAATCGTGGGCCAATAAAAATAATCACTGTATCTGTAAAAGGTATAATGGGAAAAAATCTTTTGGTTTTTCATTCAATAATAAATTTCATAAGAATTTAAAACAAGATATTTGTTTGTAATAGCTTACTTAGTGACTAGATAGAATTTTTTTTATATTCCTGGATATTAAGAAATTCATAAGGATAAGATATGCTCCATTTCTCATTTTCTTGAAAATAATTTCAGAAAATGGTAGTAACACATAATGAATAAATAAATAAATTATATTTCTTTCTTAAGCATTCACAAAATGCTAACTTGAAAAAGATAATTAATTGTATTATGAAGTATTTATTAGAAATGTTTTAATTTAGGGACACCTGGGTGGCTCAGTTAAAGCGTCTGCCTTTCCCACTCAGGTCATGACCCAGGGTTCTGGAATTGAGTCCCCTACCAGGCTCCACTGGGCCAGCTTCTCCCTCTGCCTGCCACTCCCTCTGCTTCTGCTCTCTCTCCCCCTTTCTCTTTCTCTCTCTCTCTCTGACAAATAAAAAATCTTTAAAAAAAGAAATGTTTTAATTTATTAAATTAGTATAGTACATTTATCTTGTGGTGAATGAAAATTAATTTTGTCTTATTGTTTTTTTGAAGAGCACTTAAAATTCTAAATTGCTAAATTACATAAATTACTTTCTTAATAAAAATGAATCACTTTCTCATTACCAAGATAATAAAAGAGCTATCATTCATCATTATTATATGTGTTATGATAATGAAGCCATGTGAAATGTTTGACTGATTTAAATTGGTGCTTTCATCCTTTGCAAAATTAATATAAAATCCAAAAATTTTATATACTATCTCAGAAAGTTACAGCTCTTAATACCCACCTTTATTAAGTTAGAACATTTTTTCCATTTGATAATTCTGTTAGGTATTTTATGACTCTTTCAACAGATAATTAGGACTAAGATGATTTAGTAAAAGCATCTTAATTACAGCTTAGAAAATTAAATTTTAAAAAATCCTCTTTTGCTCTTCTAAATTTTTTACAGGCAAGAAATCATTATTGAAAATTTTATATGTCTATTTCACTAAAACTTCTATTGTCTAAAAATAACCAGTAAGACACTTTTGCCAATATTTTATATTTCCACTTATCATGATGGCATCAAAATATCTTCTTTCAATTTTCAACTTTCTCTTTCTTCTTTAGTCACCCTGAAGCATAAAACATAATATGTCTCATTAAGGCAGAAGAAGGATGGGATTCAGAAGTGAAATTGGTGGGAAAATGTTAATCATAGGATAAGGGCAAACAGAATAGAGGGAGAATCTTAGAACTCATTTCAACTTACTCATTCCTTCTACCATTGTATATTTAATATTAGGCGCTGTGCCAAATGCTGATGATACAAAGGTGAAATAAGACATGAACCCTGACTTTGTAAAACTTTTCTAACATGCATACTGGATATGTGTAAAATATAGGTTACAATGTATAACGTAGATGCACTAACTGTGACTATACGCTTCACCTGTTTGGGCTAATTAAGAGGAGGGATAGTAGAATGTTATCCTTCCTCTTTGCTTAGAGATTGGAATTTTGATTCACTATGGACTTAGAGTACACTAGGAATTTCAAGGAACCAAGAATAATTAAGAAGTATTAAATTATTTGGTTAAGATTATTCATTTATTTGCAGTGATGAAATTTTACTCAACTTCTCATGATACAAGTCTGGTGTATATTTGGGTGCCTGGGTGGCTCAGTGGGTTAAGCATCTGCCTTCAGCTCAGGTTATGATCCCAGAGTCCCAGGATTGAGTCCCGCTTCGGGCTCCCTGCCCCGCATAGAGAGTATGCTTTTCCCTCTGCCCCTCACCCTGCTTCTGCTCTCTCTCGCTCTCTCTCAAATAAATAAATAAAATCTTAAAAAAAAAAAAAAAGCCTGATGTACTTTTTTATGTCCTATCATAAAAGAATGGAATTAGCTGATTATGTCATTGTTTATACATCTTTTATTCCCTTATATGATTTCAAGGAAGAGGGAAAAAAACTTTTTTTATTGCTGTTGTTATAGTTGTGCAGTCAAAAGTTGATAATTATTATTCGTAGGGCTTTGTAAATATTCTTATCTCTCTACTTTCCATTTGTTGCTTGACCTTTAAAAAAAACATACCTCAGACTATTTAATATTCTAACAATAAAGAAAAACTAGGATGCAATACTCATTCTACAGTTAAAATTTTAAATATCAATATTTAAGGAATCTTCAACATTATTTATGACATTTAATACATAATTATACAGTCATTTATAATAAACTGTTAATTTCTTTGATTTGATTAGAATCTAATGTAAGTTGCTTATTCTAAATCACTGTCATTTCTATTTCTTTATATTGCTTCCTTAAGTTTAAATTTTAAAATTCCCCGGCACTCTCCAGTTTTGTTTTGTTTTGTTTTACTTGTTATCTTATTCATGCTTCAATTTATAAGATAGTTTAGACAAAATGAAGCAACACTTTGTGGCCTCTGTTTATCTTATACTATTAGTAAAATAAAAATTATATCTTGGGGCGCCTGGGTAGCGCAGTCGTTAAGCGTCTGCCTTCGGCTCAGGGCGTGATCCCGGCGTTACTGGGATCGAGTCCCACATCGGGCTCCTCCGCTGGGAGCCTGCTTCTTCCTCTCCCACTCCCCCTGCTTGTGTTCCCTCTCACGCTGGCTGTCTCTCTGTCACATAAATAAATAAAATCTTTAAAAATAATTATATCTTAATAGGACCTTATGCCTCTTGCATGTGTTCAAAGAATTGAAAGATGCCTCAATCCTTAATACTTCCCCATGCCCTGTATTTCTTTTGTCGCTAATACCCACTCCTCATTTTATCATTGCCTTGTTTCAACATGTTGCCTAACTGCCCCTTTACACCTGCCTTTCTGTCTCTGCCACATTTATTTAATCCCCAGAACATTATGCATTTTTCACACTGACCACCTTATTTTTCAATAGGATACGTGGTTATTTCTAATAAATTTTCGAGTTCCATCCAAAAAGGTATGAGAATTACTGTGAAATTAAACTTCTTTTGTGCCCTTTTGAACAGGACAGTTTTTTTTTGGAAGTGCAATGCTTTGTAAAGTTACACTGAACTGTATCAGATACTTTGTGCCATAATTATTGTACTCTTAATGAAAAGTGACTGCTTTATAAGAAAAACAAAAACTATATATGGCAGAAATTCATTAAAAATTACTAAATTCAAATGAATATTACACTGTATGTTAACTAAAAATAAAGTTTAAAAAATAAATAAAAATTACAGGGGCGCCTGGGTGGCACAGTGGTTAAGCGTCTGCCTTCGGCTCAGGGCGTGATCCCGGCGTTATGGGATCGAGCCCCACATCAGGCTCCTCTGCTATGAGCCTCCTTCTTCCTCTCCCACTCCCCCTGCTTGTGTTCCCTCTCTCGCTGGCTGTCTCTATCTCTGTCAAATAAATAAATAAAATCTTTAAAAACAAAAATAAATAAATAAAAATAAAAATTACAAAATTTTATGGAGTAATAGAGTGTAATCAAATTATATGCATAGTTTTTAAAAGAAGGCAAAGCATAAACAATTCATTCTTTCATCCAAAAAAATAAATTAAAGCACCTCTATATATCTCAGAAATGAGAGCACAGACAGCCATTTTTATAAAAGAAAAAATGTACTGGTTCTTTTGAAGAAGCAATCTTTGTCTAGAAAATTTCACTGAAAGGGTTCTTCATAGATCTTCCTGACTTTATTTGCAGGTTCAGAGTATTAACTCCTCTCTGAGGAGTTAATAAACAAACAAACTAACAAAACTTTCTACTCTAACTATCTTGCTCTCCACACACCTTTAAGGCACAGTGCTTAACAATCCTTAAGTATTTGTTTCTCAAACAATTAGATTAAGTAATTTAAAGTCATCTTTCATTTTCATATAAACCTAGGTCCAATATTAATACTTAGTTGAGATCTGCCTTGGCACCCTTCAATAAAAATATACTTATAAATTAGTACTAGGAGAAAAGTATTTTCATTTGATTTTATATTTGATAAGATCCTGGGATAAGAGCATGGAATTAGGAATAAGAGCAAATGATGAGTCAAAAATGACTATGGTTTTCAGCCTTGATAACTTAAGTCCCTTTATGTTTAGAGACTGGGGAGGGGCAAAAGCAGGTCAGTTGGGAGAAACAGTGATAGGAGGAATAATAGGTTTATAGGTGAAGATAATGAGGGGATTTGGCTTGCTAAGCTCCAGGTGCCTGCATTACTTTCAGGGATAATGACTAATAAGTAGTAGGAAATATATATGGGTGTAGCAACAGGGTGATGAAATAGATGTGTTAAGACCTAGTATTTGAAGTTATTAGATCAAATGAAATCCATTGGAAAAATGCTAGAAAAAGGAAGGAAGGAAGGAAGGAAGGAAGGAAGGAAGGAAGGAAGGAAGGGAGGAAGGGAGGGAGGGAGGAAGGGAGGGAGGGAGGGAAGGAGGGAGGGAGGGAGGAAGGGAGGGAGGGAAGGAGGGAGGGAGGGAGGGGAGGAAAAACAAAATGGCTTAGGAATCTGACTATAAGACTAGGGGTCAGTTATTTTAAGGCCAGATTACTAGGAATAAGCCCAAAGGAGCCTACAAAACAAGTTTAATCCATGGATTTTTTTTAAGTGGTATATAAACGTGATTTATAATTTGGAAACAGAGTCTGAGACACAAGGTTTCTATCCAAGAATATAGGAGAAACAATTCACAGAAGTTCTGATGGACTGCCGGAACCATCAAGCTTATCTTCAGTAATTACTAATAGCCTAGCTATGAGAAATTTTGAATTCAAGGATTTTTGCTAATGAATGGACTTGGGTAGGAGATAGAAAACTCAGTCAACAATGAGCTTAGACAATAAGGAGTATTAAATGTTACCAGAGAAAATGAAGTTTACATAAGGGGTTTAGTTCATAGGAAACTCTAGTGCCGATGTGCAGTAGAACACAACAGGAGTGCCTACGAATCCACCATGTATTCTCAATATTTTCCTTTGTGTCTGGAGTGGTGTTCTTTAAGCAGAGGAGAATATAGTTAAGTTGTTTCCACTGACAGTTCTATGAAAGTGGGAAAGCAGGCTTACCCACTCAAAGACAGGCCTCCCCAAAAGGCAAAGAGCAGGCCAGGCAGGTGGACCCAAAGACCAGGGGTGGAGCCTCGGGCTCAGCTCCTTTTAAGCTCTCCAATCAGCATAGTCCGTCTTCTTCTCTGGGTACAACTGAAAGAAGAAAACTGGTCGGGGAAGTCCCTCCACATGGAAACCAGAGGACTGAACATAAAGCATTCTCCTCTAACAGAACACGAAAGCTGTGTAGTCAGTCTCTCTGTTCTTCCAGAAGGAGTTACTACTGCTAAAGATAATGAGAAAGCTCTTTATTTTTCCACATCTGTCTAGTAAATAATTCTCTTTCCTTTTTCTTTTTTTCTTTTCTTTTTTTTTTTTTTGACAGAGTAATTCTGTGTGATGGAATAGTTTCCTCCCTTTTTAGCAGTGTTCTAGAGTGGACTACTTCCTGTTGTCCACACTAGAGTTAAGAACAGACCAAGGCAGTCACGATTTTGATGAGAAAAGGCTAAATCTTGCTACCCTAATAAGGCACTAGAGTATGCCAAAGAAAAGATTAATATTAGCAAGAGATTTGTTCATCTTATATTTGTTTCATTCTGATAGAAGAACAGGATTTTTCCCTTTCCTTCACCACTACTTTCTGAGCATAAAATCTGAAGAAACTGATCATTTTTCCTCAACTTGATGATAGGGGAAGAGGGGTTATAAGCCAAAGACTGAGGACCTGTCTCAAAAGAGGGCTGGACTGGGGATTTCCTCTCTTTCCAAATTTCCAAGGTATAGTTAGGTGATCTATATTTATATCTGCAAAATATCCTCTTATCTGAAAATGCTAAGTCCACTCCCTGCCCTATAATAATAGTTTTTGATTCTGAACCTTTGATAACCATTTAGCCTTTTTTGCTGGTATAAGTCTTTTCCCAGCTAAAGGTTTGGGTGTGTCCAAGCCATCATGTTGGAAGTATTTATCATATCTATTTCTTTGAATTCCTTCAGCTACCCGCTCAGCCACTGGGTTCATTTCAAGTTGTATCCGGAAAACTAAAGAGAATATATTTTAAATACAAAAGAATATTTTGGGGAGATTTTTGAAAAATAAATTTATTGGATTGAAACCCAATATTTCACACTGATTATTTTTTAGTTTCCATATATAGCATTGTATTCAAAAGTCTCTGATAAATTAAGTTACATAGATTGTTACTACCTCCAGAGATTATATCAGAAACCTAAGACATTTTTTCCTGCCACATTTTGCTATAATTAATTCCTTATCAGCTTCATAATTTGTGACTATTATTTTTTTCACAATCTTTTTAAATTCCACTTTAAAAAGTTGATTTCCTTTTTTGTAAAATTAGATTTTTCTCTTCGTTTTTTAGAATATAATTTGCCTTTCGGGTTTTAGAATGCCTTCATAACAAGCAAGAGTGTCAAATTTAGACAAGAAGATAAAAGTTGCACACATTTTACTGTAAGTTGTTGAAAAGTTTCATGGTTAAATGGAAAATATTATCAGTCATTTATCATTTTTGCACTCTGGAATGTAAGTTCTATGAAGAAAATAATAAAAATAAAAATAGGCTAACTTCTAAAGAATTAAGTGAACAAAATTGGATTATCTAGATACTTTTATTCCATATACGTATGTTGATACTAAGTGATGTTTATTTACTTTATACCAAATTCAATCCTTTGCTGTGATGGCCTCTATTGTTTGGTGTTACATTAGTGCCTGTATCAGTTAGGATTTTGTTTATCAGACTTCACCACAATGGCTAAAACAAATAGGAGTTATTTTTTTCAAGTAACAAGAGTCAGGAAGTAGGCAATTGAGGTCAGTGCAACTGCTTAAGGAAATCATCAAAGACCAAGACTCACACTGGCTTCCTGATCTGCCATCCTCAGCATGTAATTTTGGACATTGTTACTCTTCCGGGGAACCTGACCACATTTCAGGCAGAAAGAAGAGCAAAAGGCAAGGCAGTTGGTTCTGTCCTACTGAGGGAACTTTACTTACAACTTTGGCTAGAACACAGCAACCCCCAGTGAAATTATTTTTAACGGTGCGTTTTAACCAGATAAAAGCAGGGCTCTCTTGGTAAGAAAATAATATATCTGCCATTGTATTGCTTCTTGGTAAAAATGAGTTACAATACATGATAATGATTGCAGAGGTTTTCAAAATTCAGAATGCTCAAGATTCATCTAGAAAGTTTATTAAAGATGTAGAGGTCAAGTTCTCAAAAGGAGGGGCTCTTTTTCAGTAAGGTAGAGCAGGGTCTAGAATTTTATATTTTAGACTTTTAAACTATCACCACAGTTCATTCTGATTCAGATGGTTTATGAACCATTCTTTGAGAAACACTGGTAAACTCTCATAAAGTTCATTGAAGATCTACTCTATTATCATTAGCGCAGTTCAAAGACCATTGATGTTTTACTTTATTTGAACTTTATGCTTCTACTTTCTGTAATTTTATCCTTTTGCTTCCTCCTAATATTTTCTCTTTCTCTGTTTTTTACATATGAGACTGACTCTCGTCATTACCAACCTTGCCACATCTAAGAAAATAACAATAATGATTAAGTGAACTTAACAATTATTTTTCTAAGTCACAGTCGGTCTAGAAACTGTTACATACTTTTGGGAATATACTCTGGATCTATTACTTAAGATAATTTTTCAGACTTATATTTGGAGATGACAAAGTTTTGAGAATTGTTCAAGTTCGAGCCTATATAACCCTCAATTCTTCAGAATTGCTGGTGCCAACAAGATTCCTTTTATGTCTGTCTCCTGTCTTAGATTTTGGTACTGATTTTAGAAAAAGTTTCTCGGCCTTTCATTGAATAGAATGTGGTCTACTTTAAAGGAAGCAAAGAGGTTTAGAAATTATAAATTACTGAGCAGTTCCTCCCTCCTTGCTCATATTTATGATAAGCTAGAGAAGGTTTATGTCTGCTAGTTAAGGCAATTATTAGTGTCTATTTCTAGTTCCATGTTCAGTGACAGCAAGCTGATAGTTTAAAATTGGCCTTGGTTGGTATGTTTAATGCCACAGAAATCAGCAAACGGTACAAATTAGGATTTTGTTTTGCTTTGTTTTTACTAGAACATCACTGCCTATAAAATTACCCATCTTACCTCAACTTCAACCCCTTAAGAGTTTGAGTCGTGTTTCACATACCTAAGAGAGCAAGGTGATGGGAGAAATAGAAGGAAGGAAGGAAGGAAGGAAGGAAGGAAGGAAGGAAGGAAGGGAGGAAGGAAGGAAGGAGGAGAGGAAGGTAAAAAGGGAAGAGAGGGAAGGGAAGAGAAGGGAAGGGAAAGGAAGGGAAGGGAGGAAGGGAAGGAGGAAGATGGGGAGGAAGGAAGGGAGAGAGGAGGGAAGGAGAGAGGGAAGAAAAGAAGGAGGAAGGAAGGGAGGAAGATAGAAAGGAAGGAAAGGGAAAGCCTTAGTGAAATCAATCAAAATCTGTACCTGCCTTGTTTTCAATTTCATTCAAAATTTAAGAACAAACAACAGCAACAAAGACAATAGAAAACACAAATTGGAGTGTGAAGGTCTGAAATAGAATCCCTTTTAATAAAATAAAAAATTTAAAAATTGTTGTCAGTGTAATAACCAGCTTGTACTAAAAAGTTCTTGGTTACATTAAAATGGTTTCACTCATCCTTCTCCAAATAAAAAAATGTAAGCATTTTTGAAGGATGGGATGGGCCATAGGAAAGACTGGTGTGGAATTAGTTCTAGAACAAAGTGAGTCATATAAATGATTTACTATGTTCTGTAAGACACAGATCATAGGTTGCTGAGATCATCACAATGGAAAATATTGATTTGCTTATAAGAAAGTAGAAAGTCAGAACTGAGTCAACCCTCAAAGAACACTACAGAATGGTGCCCTATAAAATCCTACAAAGACAAGCTGCATTGTTAGGCAGCCTCCACACAATCTGGTTTTGCAAGATGCCCTTAACTGATGCATCGAGTCAGCTATCCTCAAATCAACACCGTATGTTAGTAGTGAAGAAATCATTTTGTCATTGCTTTTGTTTGTGTCAGTTCCATGGAATCCTCAAGGCAAATTGCAGAGTGAAATAGGAGGATCTACTAAATTAACACTCCAAAGATAACAGTTCCATAGACTAGTGATAAAGGACATACAATACATGCGCTCTGGTTACAAAGTTTGTATTTTGTAAGTCAACCTAAATAAGAATGGTACACATTGCGCAATAGACTTGAAAAAAGGGTTTTTCAACAAAGATAGGAACTTTGGGAAGACAGATATACCAAAAGAGACATTGTAAAAAATGCAGTCACCTTGCCTTCCAAAATAATGCAATGGTATTGATTATTCAAGATTATTCTCCTTAGAATGTCCAAGCAGATTAATTACAATATTAGTAATTTAAAAATAACAGAAACATAGAAGTAGATATTTCATGAACAGACAAGGCAGTCATAGATCTATTAGCTATGTATACATACACATTAAATGATCTTATTTGATTCCAGTTTTTATGTAAATCTGTCTCAATGTAAGTCTACTTCCAACCACTCTCACCTATGCATACCATGAAAGACATTTTTCTTATTAATATTAACATTATTAATAGTATCTAAATAATTATATACTGAACTACTAAACTAATACTAGAGAATTAAGTCCACCTAATCTCATATGTATCAAATACTCATTTGACAGAAACCTAACAAAGTCAAGAAATTTAAAAAAGGGCAGATTTCACATTAACTAATAAGGCCAGGTATGGAGGTGACAGAGGTGCTGGTGTGGATCGAGGACTCACATATATTATTCCTTAGAACTCTTTCTACCTACTCACCCTGTTTCTCTCTGTGTCTTGGCCATATTCTCTTCCTTCCTTCAGTGGGGAAAATGGACACTACCAGCACTTAGTTAACATATTTCATGCACTGGGAATTCGGAAGCAAAAGAGAATCTTCTAGCCCTCCCAGCAAAGAAAGAATGTCTCAGCACTTTACATTATGTGCCCACCTTTGAAAACAATCACTCTGAACAGGACAGGAGTCCATCTCTAGGCCTAAATGAGAGCCCCAATCAGACTCCTCCTACATCCGAAGTGGTTTAGAGGATATACTTGACAGCCTCACCATTACCACAAGAAATGGAAATTTTAATATTCCCCAAAGAGGGAGGCTTAGGGGCAGAGCAAATCAAGGAATGTTCCCTATTCCATGTAGCAAAAGAGGCAGATTTGATTTCTGGTACATTTTAGCTTCCCACAAAAGTAAGCAGAATTTTAAAAGTTTGCTCCTATTCACACAGGAATAGCTGAGCGTATATACCATTTCCAGCTTACAAAGTGTTTCTTAAACTGCTTCGGGCAGTTTAAGTAGATTTCTGTCACTTGTAGTTGAGAGGCCTAATTCACAAAGGTGTAATGGACATAGGTTTCCACATTTAGTTCGATTAATTGTAATTATGTTGATTCCGAATGAGAAAACAGAGATTTAGAGATGTTTGCCAAGTACCCAAGGTGAATAAGGATTCTCTCTCAGAACTTGAGACCAAAATTCATATTTTTCTTTTCTTTGTTTTTAAATCTTGAGTGTTCTTAAATCTTGATTTAAATCTTTTAAATCTTTGAAACAGGTCCAAATTGTGATTTCACTGCCCTATTTATTTATTTGTATTTATTTTAATTTCTGTATTATCATTAGCCTGCCTTTTAAGAGCAACCATGCCCCCCAAAAAAGGTAAGAATCCAAGTGTTGCATTCATTTCAATAAATATTTATAAATTACCTTTTGATCAGTTAGAGACAATGACTCCATTTACACCATAAGACTTCCTTGTTCTTGCTTAATTTCTTAATTTGTATCAAAAGAAATAGAAAGATATCCTGGTTTTTATAACAACACTGTTAGGTGAACATATTGTTCAATTTTCTGTTCATTTTGTGGAAGAAAATCAAAGTACCCTTGGCCTAAGAATTTGTTCAACAACGCTAGGAACAAGAATGCTCAGTAAGAACATTTTGTCCTGAAGAAGGAAGGAGGAATTTTACAGAGCTTTAGTAAGAGGGGTTATACAAAATTGAGCTAATTTGGAGAATAGCTGATAAAAATCAGTTCTGAAAGAGGAAGAGATTTTTCTACAGATTAGCAGTTATTTGTTGGTCAATTCAAATTTATCAAGTGCAGTCAGGAGGAATTTAGGGGCTAAGGTCATATATAAATAGGGTGAGAGGAAACAGCTTGGGTGACAAGGACAAGCAAATGCCACAGCTGAAAATTACCAGTCTTTCAAGGTCCCTTACAGTGCTATTCCAGTTTATGGGAATATGGACTCCTCCCCCCTCACTTGTGTTTAGGTAACTTTGTCTAGAGTGCATATGAGTAGAACTCTACTAATGCAACTCCTTATTGATTAGCAAGAAGATCTAGCTTTTAGGTTTCCTTTTTAAAAATAAGTTATTTGTATTTCACCTGAACAAAATCCAAACCCTAACCAATTCAAACCAAAAAATTAAAAACCCTCTTTTACTCTTTGTCACTTAAAAATTAAATATACCTATGGTAACTTTGATCTGTGTTCTAATGTAGCCTGCAATTAGATAACAATGTAGAGCTTGCTTAATTATGAACGTAATATAATATATAATACAGTATGATAGTTAAAAGGATAAATTAATATCCTAATTTAATGCTAATTCATCTGAAATCTCTGTTACCTTTAAAATATATTACTTAGAAAATAATATCAATAATTCTGTTTGGTGGAAATGATTAATAGGGACCATGAAAATGTATGGGGTGTGGATAACATTCATTTTGGAAATTCAGTTTCCAATAATGTATCACTGCTGTACTGTCCACATACCGTACGCTAAAAAGATTTATAGTGGGCTTTCTTGTGTAATTGTATCGAGGTAATACATAGATAATACTTCAATACATCAGCCTAATTTGAAACTTCTGATTGCTTTAGTTAACAATTTAATTAAAATATATCCAATCTGTTAGATATTTCGGTGTATTAACATGGTGACAAAACAGGTTTAACCAACATTTGAAGGTTCTCCACCATTGCCACAAACGAACATGGACGGAAAAGCAAAGAAACCAAGAGATATCTATCTATGCACAGTGTGTACATTAGACCCACCTATCTTTGGGTCAGACTGGTTTTGAAAACAGAGTGTTTGTATACATAATAAGTACAGTCACCACATCAGAGAATCTCTCTGTTAGGAGAATAACAAAAAATTAAAATATATCAGTTACCTCATTTTCCCCACAACATTGGACTACTGTGAGAGGCATACATGTTTCACCTTGTCAATAATTCATTGTCAATGCATACTTTAAACATCTATTTTAGACAAACCTTCATGTAAGATGTAGTGCCATTGTGCCTATCAATGCATAGGAAGCCATTTCTCTAATTCTAATAATTAAGGTTTACTCAAACACGACTGTCTGCCATTGGATTAAATTTTAAAATGTACAGTAAAAATTATCTGACATGGTAAGCTTGGAACCAAATAGTCGATTGATTCCCTGTAAGAGTAAATTTAAATGTTTCTTCTCTTGTGGCTGAGAACCTCCCAGAAATAAATGGTAAGTGAGTAGCATTAATTGCTTCATCCAAAAATAAAAATTCAAAAGATATCAAAGCCACCGGATACCCTAGCACCCAGCCTTTCCTGTCCTGCAGAAACCTAGTGGCATTAAACTCTTGCCTATCCAGAGGCAGAATTCTATAGCAGTTAGCCATACAGATTCAAGAGACAGCCACCTGGATTCAAACACTGACTCATCAACTCCCTGCCTTTAGGACTTTAGACAAATCACTTAAAGTATCTACCTTAGTGTACTTACCTTCCAAAAGACAGACATGAGAAATAAAAACCTACCTCATGTCATTACTGAAATGGTTAAATAGTTGCATGTATGTAAAACACACCAAAACAGGGGCACCTGGGTGGCTCAGTTGGTTGGGCGTCTGAATTGGGCTCAGGTCATGCTCTCAGGGTCCTGAGTTGGAGCCCCACATCAGGCTCCACACTCAGTGGGGAGGCCACTTCCCCTCTCCCTCTGTCCATCCCCCTGTTTGTGCTATCTCTAAAATAAATAAAATATTTTTTTAAAAACACTCTAATAAAACAGTACCTGGTTCATATTATGAACTGTGTGTGTTCATATTATTTTTTTATCCCTATTCTAGGCGTCCAGAGCATCTTTCTATGGAGGAAAGCTTTTACATAAAGTTTAAGGCCTAAACCTGAAGCAGAGATAAAAAATGTGGGTGACTACTTTGAGAATCTCAAGGAAGTAGATCAGTAGGTATAGTGAGTCCCTTCAAAATCTAACCTTCCAGGAGCATGCAAAGAGACAGCAATTGAGGACCAGTCTTTTATTTTCTTGTTCTTTTTCCTCTTTCCCAGCTATTTTTAGAGTTTTGTATGGGTTCACTTTCAATGTGGTTTTGTTTTATAGTATCAAGTCTCAGTCTGCTCCAAGCAAATACAGTTGACTCTTTTTTTTTTAAGATTTTATTTATTTATTTGACAGAGAGAGAGAGAGAGAGCCAGTGAGAGAGGGAACACAGGCAGGGGGAGCACCAGACAGAAGGAGAGGGAGAAGCAGGCTCCCCACTGAGCAGGGAGCCAACGCGGGGCTTGATTCCAGAGCCCTGGGACCATGACCTGAGATGAAGGCAGATGCTTAACCAACTGAGCTTTCCAGGTGTCCCCACAGTTGACTCTTGCCAAGACAAGGATTAAGAACTCTGACCAACCCACCCCCCATGCAGTTGAAAGTTCACATACAACTTTTGACTCCCCCCAAAACTGAACTACTAGTAGCCTACTGTTGATCAGAAGCCTTAGTGATAACATAAGCAGTCAGAAAAAAACATATTTTATTTGTAACGTGTATTATAGACTGTATCCTTACAATAAAGTAAGCTAAAGAAAAGTAAAATTTATCAAGAAAATCATAAGTGAAAATAAATGTACAATACTGTGCTATATTTATCAAAAAAAAATCATGTGTAAATGGACCTGTACGGTCCAAACCCATGTTGTTTAAGGGCCAGCTGACCTCAGAAGATATTTAAATTTTCAAGGCAATTTTAGTTACCATTCTACAGATAAAATAACCCAATTTAAGAATGATTCATTGGTTTTAAGTCATACAAGTAATCATAATAGTTAATCCCATACTAGAATCAACTAGCAAGTCTTCTGATACCATTTCACACTGCTTTCCCTGTTCTAAGGTTTTGAGTAGTAAACCTCAGAGATTGAAATACTTAGATTTGGAATCTTACTATATCAAACCAATCAAGGTTACATTTAGTAAAAAATAGTAAAATGTGTGAACTATAGAAAAACTAAAGAAATTAGTACTAAAAACTATACCAGGCTGTCCAAGTTGAAACCACAGAACAAGATTTATAATGCAACTGCCTAAGAAAATTTTGTATTCTGAAGTTATCAAAAAATATGTTTTCCTAAGTCAATTGTGTTTGCTCCTTTGATGTTCTATCTCTCCGTGTCAGTGGTCCCACCCTCTCAGTGTGGATGGCAATCTGGGATTTATTCTAGACTTTACCTTTTCTCTTGCCCCTCCATCTTTGCAAGAAGCCCAATTATTATATTTCAGACTTCCTCTTCATCTCCTCCTTACTCCTTTCCTTCCCCAATCTCTACCTCACCTCAAGCTCTCACCAGCTTTGTGTGGATTGTCTCCTGGCCTCCTTTCTCAACTGTCTTCTGTCAGAGGCAGAGAATTCCAAAACTTTAGACTGAATTATTAATTACACATGAGCCAATCCACATTTCCAACCCTATTTCTTCCTATCTTCCACCCGTACTCTGCCTTCTTCACTGTGCCCTAAACAGCTTCTTGTTATAGTCTGCAAGCGCTAACATGTCCTCATGCTTCCATCCCTTTTACTTTTTCCTCTTCATTCCTTAAGATTCAAATAATTCTTCCTCTGAATTTGCATGTTCTGGGTTAGCCACTGGGGAAATTATTGTTTTATTGTTACTGCTTCCTGCTCAGATCCCTTTCTTTACCTCTCACAAGAAATCAAAAGACAGATGGCCCCGGGTTGGCCAGTCACAAGAGCCCCACTTCACTGGCAATGGTTATTGGTCTGGCAAGGATTTAGCCTGTCCAATCGGAATCCCTTTCTAATATTTATCTTACTGTACTAACAAAGAAACTCTTTATTTTTCCTGGCACATAGAACAAGAAACACATGAATCTAGGTCAGACAGTACTCATATTCTCCATCAGATGAAAAAGCTTGTCTGTAGGGTAAAGAATGATGCCAAGTAGAGAGGAAAGGCAAGTAGAAAGATAATATTGACAGAGTTGAATTGCTCTCTAATCCCTGAGATTCCCAGAGATATCAGGGTTACTATAGAACTTCCTTCCATTGTGAAGTCTTCTCTTTTGTCTTTCCAACATATCTACTTTTGTTTGTTTGTTTGTTTGTTTGTTTGTACAAGTAAGTTAGTTGCATTTCTGTCACTTGCAACCACAGAGTCCTAAGGAATAACAGTGCCCACCTTGGACCACATACTACCAAAGCACTTTCATTTTCTGTTGTATTGTATTTATTTTATTCCCCAAATAAGACCGAAAATTGGTTTTTTGGGGGGCCAGGGTGGGGAGATGATGGTGCCTCATGTCTGATTCTACAAAATATTAACACAATAAGTAATACATAATGATTGAATAAATGTATTAACAGATGACTTAGCAAGCTTTTAAAATAGAGCAAATTTAAACGAATACACAATTATAAACTTTGAAATAATAAATTCTGGTAAATTCTAAACTTTTCCTCATAATAAAATTATGAATTATAATGTTTGACTGCAGTTCATAAAGCCCAATATTATCATTTTGCAGATGAAGGATAGAGCATTCAAATGATGAAGTTTTACCAAGATCAGACCATTGGTATGTGACAACTGTCTCAACAACAACAACAACAACAAAAATAGTAAAAAAGGAATATCCAAGCAAAAGTAATTCAATAAATTAGATAAATTACTTTGTCATCTTTGTTAGTGTCATTGCTTCCATTTACTTACAAATTCCATGATTTATATTTATTGTTTCTGCTTTTAACAATGAATCCCAGGAATTAGAATTTTAACCACTGTAAAAAATAAGTATCCTTTTCTTTTATTTATTTATGCTTGTCCAACAGAGAATAAATCAATAGTAAACAAGAGAGTGAGTCTGTCAATATGACACTCCAGGATACAGAATTGATTCTTAAGCTTTTGACATTTGCCATAATTATATACTGTGAGCATCAGCCACTGAGACTTTTTAAAGATTTTTTCCTTTATTAGAAATAAACAGTGAAAATTGATGTGAATCAGTTTTACAACATTTTCTCTGAATACTTCACAGAGTACTTGGTGAGAAATATCTTTCAAAAATATGTGTAAATATTTTAAAGTTATAACAAATTCTAAATCTTATAAAGAGTGTGAAATTTTAAAAGGCAACATTCAGGGGTTTTTTTTGAGTAAAAAATATTTTTGAGTAAAAAACATCTAGTGTCAGCTGTTTTCATGAAAATTCCATCAGTAGAATTAAGGATTAATTTCATCTACTGAATTTAGTATCTGCAAAAAACAATAGTAACAGAAAAAGTCCCTCCTTGTTTAACTCATGCACCACATCTAATTTTTCAATAAAAAGTTCACCATCACATGAGCACATATCTCATTTGATTAGTCCTCATTACCTCCATTGCTATCACCTACAGTCAAGCACCATTTCTCACTTGAATTCTTTCAGCAGATTCTTAACTAGTCATTGTGTTTTACTGTCCTGTGTACCCCACCTCCAGCTTTCTGATCTACATACAGTGCCATAGGGATCCTATTAAAACATAACCTAGGTTTTGTCCCTCCTATGTCTTCTCAGCTTACTTAGAGAACCTGTAGCCTGTATGGTGACCTATCATCCCTCACAACCTAGCAGTTACCTCTCAGATTCCCAATTACTGAATTCTCTTCATCATGTTTCCAAACACCCACTCTTCCCAACTGTTCTGTGAACACATCATGCATGCCCACAATTCAGGGTGTGTACTTTCTTTTCTCTCTGGAGAACTCTGCACCCTGTTATTTATGCATCTTACTTATTTACTTAAGTCCTTGCACGAATGTCACCTGTTCAGAGAGACCTTGATGAACCATCATATATATTAGCCACATTTCCTGTAACATGCTTTACTATCTTATGGCAAGTATCACCAGCTAATATGTTGAATGTTTATTTATTTTCTATCTCCATTCACTACAATATAAGCTTCATGAGGGCAGGGACATTGTTTTGTTCATTGCCATATCCTCAGAAACAATGAGGGCTCAAAAATATTTACTGGATGAGAATGAATGAAATAGCACCATCTATAATTTTTACTGAAATATTTAAGAATATTTATAATTGCTTCTAATTATTATCATTACTTCAGTCATTTCCATTTCAAAGTTCATTATTTTAATTCTGGGATTTTGACAAATGCTACCATTGGAGTTAGATGTGTGATTTTCAAATAAATATGACATATATTTGTATTTCTTCCAAGCTACCAAGTGGCTGAGAGTGCATCTTTTCCCATTTGAGCTTTCAGCAGAGATCACCTTGATTACAGCCTTGTGAGAGCTTCTGAAGGGGAAGAGTGAGCTCCCCAGGTTGCTGAGCTACAGAAGCTGTGAAATAAAAAAATTGTTTTTAGGCTGCTAAGTTTTGAGGTAATTTGTTATGTTGCAATCAATAGCTAATCAAATCAAGTAATTTTGCATGAATTTATTTGTGCATAGAACTTGAAAGATACATTTTTTCTCTGGTGTTTCCTAAACTTATTTATTTATTTATTTATTTATTTATTTAAGCAGTGCAGCAACTTATCATTAGAAAAGTACAGTTTCTTCCAAAATAAATTTTTTCTTAATCCCCAAAGGCATCATCACCCAGCTCTAAGAATAATCAAAACTTCTTGAAAAGTTCTTTCTTTCTTTTTTTTCTAAGAATAATCAAAACTTCTTGAAAAGTTTTTTCTTTCTTTTTTTTCTTTTTTTAATATAGAGGATGTTAGATAAATCATTCCATCACATATTACATGTAAAGGTTAAATATTGTTTTGAATTATTTATTGTGCTCAGTTGGTTGCCCATATAATTTATTTTATTGTTTTTAAAAGAAATTGCTTATCTGTGGAACTTTCCATTTCCTATCTCTTCTAGGGCCTTTTTGATTGTTTATTCTGTTTTTGGTTTTAGCACATCATTGAGATTAGTCTTTGCCTACATAATCTCTCACCTAATTTTATGACCACTATTTTTTTTTCTTTCTGACTCACCATTGTTTTCCTTTAATTTTCTGAATTTTTTTTCTCAGAGTGATATATTAACTTTTCTTCTTTTACTTTATGTAATTAAGACCTTATGTTCCAAACAACAACAACAACAACAAACAATGCTGAAGACCACCAAGGCTTTACTGTTATACTTCTACAAAGTTCCCGTAGCACATTTGTATTACGACACAATAGTAGGTCATTTGTAAAAATAAGAAACTCAGAAGGAGCTTTTCCTTAGAGAAAGAGAATTGGCTGGAATTAAAGCTAATAGAACTTAAAAGTCACAAAACTGGCATCATTAACCTAGAATTTGTCTCTAAAGCTTCATGAAAGAAGTGGGTGGTCAAAATCTTGACTAGAAAGAGCTTATGGGTTCAAGTAAAATATACTCAGTTTTCAACAGGTGAGGAATGAAAACAGACAGTCATGATCTTAAGATCGTCTCAGGCTAGAAAGAAAGCAATTACTGTGCCCCTTTCTCCTACCGGTGAGTGAGTTGCATCTCCATGTAATTAAAGGTTTGCTGTAACCTGGAGGAAGACCCTTCATTTCACTAGAATCCTGAAAGAAAACTACTATATTTCTTTCCTCCATGACTTAGTGATATGTCTCCACGTGTAACTATACCTGGAGCTTAATTATGTGTCTTCAATATAATGCAAGTCAAACTATTAATTATTTGTCCTTGGAAGGCCTTACCATAAGATATAACAAAATGGGAAAGAAAACAACAGAATGACTTTTCAGTCCTGAACAACAAAAGCACTTATTTTCTTTTTTCAAGTTAGTTTCTACACAGGAAGTAGTCCTCAATTCACAGATATATTCTATTGTAAATGACTAGCTTCCTGGTCTCATGCATGCTCAAGTGTTAGTTTGAGCCAAGTGACATTGCAAATCTCTTAAGTGAAAAATGGTTTAATAGCAGTAATTTCATATTGCTGAACCTAGCAGAATACTTGATTTCCAACTATTCTTTTAAGAAATGTTAACCTACAGTTGGGTTATTGTTCACTAGAAAGGAATATTTGTTTCTCATTTCCCACATTGTTGTTGTTCAGAGAGGGAGAGATGTGGGGAAGCGGCACGGGAAGAGGGAGAGAGAGAGAGAATCTTAAGCGCATTCTACGCCCAGCATGGAGCTTGATCTCACAACCCTGAGATCATGACCTGAGCCAAAATCAAGAGCCAGACACTTAACCAACAGAGCCACCCAGGTGCCCTTCCCACACTGTTTTTAAAACACATTGAACATGTTTGCATATAAGATTTCATCTTTTCCAAACCTAATTATAATCATACTTTTCAGCATATGTCTAGACTTGAGACAACATAATATTATATCTAACACCAGCTAGATTGCCTCTTGACCCAGGTGCAGATCTGCAGCTGACACAGGCTCATAGCTGTGTTCAGTTGTCTGTTTATTTTCTATGAAAACATGGGCTGAACTTCTCTTGTGATCAGTGGAACGAATTGACCAAGTTGATTTTTTATTTTATTTTTTTATTGCAGGTAGAGCATATTCTCACTGGAGAAAACTGGAATATATAATTGGGTCAAATGAAAAAATTAAAACCAATTTCTACATAGAACACCGCTGTTACTATTCTGATGTATGTTCTTCTAGGTTTTTTTCCCCCCTCTATATTTACATAAATCAATATAGGCACATGCATTACATATATTGTGTGTGTGCGCAGCGGCATAGAGAAAGATGTGTAGTTGCTGAACCTGTTAACATGTTCTATGAATTCTTGTTACTGTACTATCTATTCTGTGTTTCTCTGCATCTATGAACATTTTGAGGCAAACACTAATCTATTAATAACTGTCTCATTATCTTAGAAACATGAGTATTTGTCTTTTCCTTTGATGCCAGTAGACGAATGTGTGCTTGAACTCATGTAAAATCAAATGTAATGGAAACAAAGCTTTGTCTAGTGAGGTCAAGGCGAAATAGAAATTAGCTGACTACTTAATAAAGTAAAATTAAAATTGGAGGGGAAAAAAAGGTTCCAGATGAATTTAATTACTTCTCAATGAATATGAGAAAATAATTGCTAAAACTATAATTTAATTTGGATTAGGTAAGCCAGTGTTTCCTAAAATGTTTCCTAAAATGTTATTTTGTGCATCTTCCTAGGTGTAACAGAAGAAAAAAGTTTAGTAACCAAGTAAGTTTGGACATAGGTATCTTACGTAAAGGGGGTTATTTGTTTTCATTGTTGTTTCTTGTTGTGTATTTCTTTTGTTCTTAACACAGACATTCTAGATCTCTTAATATGCTAACGTACATTGCAAATATCCAGTAAGGAAAAGTAGGATGCAATAGGTCCTCAAACTTTTGGCCAAGGAACTCCTTCATTCCTTAGATCTAAAAGATCTGACTAGTATTTCAGGGAACAATTCCCAACAAATATACTTGTGTAAAAATATCAGAAACTATTCTTTTTGAATGCGTGGCACATTTCCTTTTGTAGCTTCTATCTCTTGGTCTGTCTACATTAGACTGTTAGCCTAATGCAAATTTTCTAACATGTTAGCCTCATATGACTCTGAACACCTTAAATTCAGGAGCCTTTACTCTTTAGTCCCCAACATCAATTTCTACTGCTTACTCCTAAACTCTGAAATATTTCTATCACTTCTGTCCCACTTCTCTCACTTCTTTCCTTGATTGAACAGATTCCCAATCACTAGACATCACAGTCCATATTTCAATGTACCTCTTCCTTCTTTCTTGCACCTTGGGTTTGTTTATCAATATAACCAATTGAAACTCCTAACGTCTTTATAATGAACAGCCGAGGCTTAAGGCCACTGCTCTGTGTATTTTTCTCTCCATTATAACAATGAATTTTTCAATCCTAACAATGCCTTAAAATCAGCAAATCAGAATCTTAAATCTTTTCATCTGTTCTTGATTTTACTAAGTCCCTATTGATTTATAATTTTATATATTTTTTGCATCCTTCCTCAACCATGACCAAAATTTTCAAACACTTTCCTACAGATAATACTGCTGAGCATCTCTCATATGTTTTTGTCAATATTCCCAACTGCAGCCACCCTTAAGTGCCTCATTGCCTCTGGCCTAGATTTTTCAATAACATCTCTGCAGTAGACCGTGCCACAATAATGGTGTCAAAATGTCTTAATCATGTTATTGCCAATGTATTGCCTATTCAAGCCACATACAGGGGCACCTGGCTGGCTCAGTAGGTTAAGCATCTGCCTTCGGCTCAGGTCATGATTTCAGGGTACTGGGATTGAACCCCATGTCAGGTTCTGCACTCAGCAAGGAGTCTACTTCCCCTTCTCCCTCTGCTCCTCCCTGCCTCGTGTACTCTCTCTCTCAAATAAATAAGCTCTTTTTAAAAAAAATCAAATAGAAGCAAATGCAAAATTTTTTGTCACTTTTTCTAAGTATGTTTCCTTTAGTCAGACTAGACTCTTCAGATCTCTTCCTCATTCATTAATCTTTTATTCCTTTGCCTATGTTTTTTCTCTCGAGTTATAATTTTCCACATCCTTCAGGATCCAAAATGAGATTTTTGACTTACGCATTTAGTTTCAAATCTGACATGTTATCGTGGGAAATTTGCTTATTCTCTTTTGGCCTCAGTTTTTTGTTTGTTTTTATCTACATGGTTGAGGTGATATCTATCTCTCAGAGTTGTGAAATTGAAATATGAGATAATGATTGCAAAGTCCCTAGCTAAATATAGATTTCAAAATGTTAGCTTTCTTTCCTAACTGATTTTCCCTCCCATATAGGCCTTCTTTAAATTTCTTTCATTTTTTTTCTATTATAATCATCATTCAACTCTTTTATGGCTGTACATCTTGCTTCTTCAGTAAGCTCCTAGGAAACTGCACCCCTGTCTTGAATCATACTTCTTTTGTATGCACCATAGTACTCAACATGTATTATATTCATTGTTAGGAACATCAAATATTTGTCGAGTGGATTTTGCCAAAGAAATTATGAAACCTTCTATTGAAGTACAAATCAAAATCTTGTGAGTTAAAATTGTGAAGGATTTCATGGGAGCTCCTAATATGTAGATGAAAAAAAAAAAGAGCTACCTAACTTTTAGTATTTAAAAAGAAAACACAAAAGGAAGGAAAGAAGAATGAAAGAATGAAATGAAAAGAAAGAAAGAAAGAAAGAAAGAAAGAAAGAAAGAAAGAAAGAGAAAGAAAGAAAGAGACAAGACAGGAAGAAAGAAAAGACAAGAAGAAAAAGGAAAGAAAAGGAAAAGAAAGGAAGGAAAGACCGAGGGAAGGATGGATTAAAGTCTTATTTTTGAAAAGCAAAATATGTATACAGTTTAAGACAGCATACTGATAAGAGAAAGCCAGAAAACTGGTTTATTCTCTGCCTACAACACTGACCACATGGTAATGTTGGGAGGAAAATACTGTGAGGTGTTCTAGTTTTACTATCTCTAAAACCTAGGGGTGCCTGGTGGTTCAGTCGGTGAAGCGTTTGCCTTTGGCTCAGGTCATGATCCCAGGGTCCTGGGATAGAACCCCGTGTTGGTTCTGGTGGGGAGCCTGCTTCTCCCCCTCCCTTTGCTGCTCCCCATGCTTGTGCTCTCTCTCTCTCTCTCTCTTTCTGTCAAATAAATAAATAAACTATTTTTTTTTAAATCTCTAAAATGTAGGTAAATTCTCTTTTAACTGTCTCCCATGAGAGTAATGATGGTAGGACAATATCATATATAGAGATATTTTAAGGCTTTTGTAAAATTTCAAAGAGCTACTATATATAAAATGAGATCATTGTATATACTGTAAATACTGTATAGATGTGTTTTTCCCAGATTTCTAATATTTGATTTCTTCTTATTTCTTCAGATTAGTCATAGCTTTATGATTATATATGATTCATTACACACGATATGATCTACTCTTCCTCCACTGCCTTTCTTGCTGAATGGGTTACCTGAAGTTGAGGCCCATCCAAGTTCAGCTTCTTCACTCAACCCTCGGGTTGTGTGCATTAAATTTCAGAACTAAGCCTGGAGATGTCTTTATTATAATCAGAGTACAGTAAACTCTCAATTATCTATGATAAAGGGTTACTGGGAGAGCCTCTATAAACAAATTGCTTTGGAGATTTGTCACCTTGAGCAAACTCTCCCATCCCTGGGGAGTGGCAGACAGGGCAGGGTGGGAGAAGCAGGCAGGCTCCCTCCTCAGTGACTGAAGCCATGGAGGGGACCTTCACAGGTAACTTCTGCAGTGTCCCTGCGGCATTCCCTTCTCATGGGTAAAAGGCCTGACAAGACTCAGAGTCTCTAGCAGTAATCATTTGTTTAGCAAATGCCTAAATGAGAGGATTTACTTGGTGGGACTTCACAAGCCTGAAGTAAATAAATACATTACCCGGAAGAGACTGGTAATGCAAACTTGTAACTAAGGGAGCTATATTTGAATGTGAGACATTTTGGTCCAGTATTCTATAAAATACATGCACTGCAATAAGGCAACAAACAACAATGAAACATTTTATTTTATTTTTTTTTAAATGTATGTCTTTTATTTTTTTATTTATTTTTTAAAGATTTTTTTATTCATTTATTTGACAGAGAGAGAAAGCGTGCAAGCAGTGGGAGAAGTAGACAGAGAGAGAGGGAGAAGCAGTCTCCCCACCAAGCAAGGAGCCCGATGCAGGACTTGATCCCAGGATCCGGGATCACGACCTGAACTAAGGCAGACTGAGTACTTAACAGACTGAGCCACCAGGTGCCCCAACAATGAAACATTTTAAAATCTAAATACAGAATAATGCTTCTGTAAAATTGCCCAATTCAGAAACAATCCCTCTTCAGCTCCTTTGGAAGCTGCTGCTGATTTTCCCATAGTAGATACACAGAAAACTGTAAACTCCTTGTTGAGGTGGCTGGGAAGACACACGCCTTCTAATTGTGCAACTGGCTGTCAGTGACTGAGCTAACCAGAATTCAACCAATATTCATTAAATGCTTGTCAACTCTAGGCATTTTGCTAGTGACTAAGGATGAAACGGTAAAGAAGATAGTGTCCCTGACCGTTGTTGCTCCTCTGGATACGTGGTGTGAGTTACGGAAGGATTTGATCCCAGGCTCTAGCTTTTCCAAGGCTGCCAGATACTTTCATCTCCCTTCTGGGTTTGTGTGTGTGTGTGTTTCCTCCAAAGAAAATGACAGTATTCTTAGAAAATTAGAATTGGAACAGCAAGAGCTACCCGAATGCAAAGGCTGTGAGGAATCCACTTTCCTAGCGGCAATATGTGGAAAAAGAGAAAAGGACACTCTTGTGAATGCAAAGGCCTGAATCTCAGTCATAATTCCACCATTAGCTATAAAACTTCAGTTGTCTGGGACTCTGTTTACTCTCTTGTAAGATGAGACATTTGGAGTACCTGAGCTCTTAAGTTTGTTTCAGATGCCAACTACCATAAGACCATGATTAAGGGAAGATGGGATTTTTGAGAAATACATGGGTGTCAATAGGATTTGGAAACTTCGCATATGAGGATTTGGTAGAGTGAGGAGTCTAAGGAGATCTTGAGGATTTCAATTTGGATAACAGATATCTGGGGAACCATTTTAGAGAAGTTAGTTCACTCTTGCCTCCCTCAAATTGCAGGCAAGATGAGGAGAAAGCAGCAGCCAGGGTGATTCACATGCTTGACAATTAAGCACTGATTGCCTGGGAAAGCTATAACCATTTTTTTTTCTGTCTCCGACTTGTGTGTTCTTGTTCTACCATTCTAGAAAATTCCCCTGGCATAATGCATAAAAACTCATTACTCACTTAGCATGGAGAAAGCACACACTCTTCAAGGCTCATTTAATCTGTGTTTACAAGGAATGATGAATACTAAGCATGGGCTTGAATTACGATTTTGAGATAGTGGGGTAAAGGATAAAGTCGTGACCACCCATGATCTCAGGTAATGGTGATATTAAGTGCAATAAGGTGGAGACAGAGGCTTATAGAGCCAGTTTCAAGTAGCTTCCATGGTGACGAAGGCCCACATAAAATGCTCTAAAGGTCTACTTGAAATGACACATGACTGCAACAAGGCTTTAACTCTTATCACATACTCCGATTCCATTATCTACAAAATAGTCACCTATTTATTTGTATTTATATGACAAGTTTGAAATATTTAAAGTTCAAAATAAGTCGATAATTTTATCTTTTTATCGTAATTTGGTAATTCTTCATTCTCAATCATTGTAATTGATATTTAGTTTATAAGATAATAGTTATGCAACCCCTAGGGTATTTTTATCCCTTGTATCTCCAGCATATTGACTGCTAAAGCAATCTTTAAAATTGTGACATCAAGGATAAAGGTCGGATCTCGTTTCTCTCTAATTGTATCACACCATCATGTAATTCCTTACGGGCCTTAGTTCAGCCACAGATGGTCTCTCTAGCTCAACTAAAGCGAAGTGAAATTAGAGGAAGAGGCTTCTTTCGGAAGTCGGGATCTTGATTATGTCATTCTTGATGTTATCTGCTATAAGATGTTCATTATAAAATAAAACATATTCTACTTACGATAATGCATATCTGCCCAATAAGTTTTTGAGGAATAAAAGAAGCTCTGCATGCTATCGCATTCTCAGCCCACAATTCTCTCACTGTCCTTTTCTGTTATAACCAAAGGTTAGGTCTACATCTTCCCATTTAACATCCCTAAATTGTTCTAGATCACTTTTGAGCCTTGGTGATTATGACTAGTTCACATGTATATAAAATGCTGGTTTTCATAACAAATATTTATAAACGTCATCTCTTAATCTTGAGAGAAAAAACAGGATAAACACAATCTGCACCTTGTGCTTTAACTTGATTCCTTCACATAATTAAATTAAATATTGCTGGGAATTAATTTTTCCTGAAAATCAGTCTGACATTTTTGACAAATTATTATTTGGTGCCTGAGAGATAGTCTCCATGACACATAAGCTACTCATACCAGCATCTCTTAAGTTAAAAAATTCTGTGCTCTCTTTTGAGATATTTGGCAATTTTTGTTACCTTTAATTGCAATTGTCTGTTTCCTAAATAGGCAAACTCTTCATATTGTGTCTCAGTGATCAAATATAGCGTAATTTTATCTTGACTTTTACAGTGTATAAAATTTGGTTGTTGCCTCAAAGTAAGTGTTCACCCCTCGAGAAAAATTACATGCATTGTTTGTAAAACATGTGTTGTATTGTATTTTCTATTTTTTTCCACACCCATTTTTTTTTTAATTTCAATACTGGATTGTAACAAAATATTTTAAGTGAATTTTTACAGTGTTGTGCAAATTGCATAAATACTCAACCGAAGTGACAATGAGATGAACAAATAGATACTTTGTAAATAATCCCCCAAAACTGACAGCAAAAACTACAGTATAACCTACTCTTCAAACGGATGAGCATTTAAGTAATTTTGACATAAATAGAAAACTGCATGCTTCTTTTCTTATCACTAACATATTAAAAAGTAATAAGATCAAGAAAATATGGTAGTAATAATAGTTGTCATAATAATAAAAGCCTACTCTGTGCTAGATGCAATGCTAGGGTATTTCATGCTACACCTCTTATCCTTAAAACCTTCCAAAAAGTCAAATATTATTTAAATTTTCCAGTTGAGGAAATTCAGGCACAGAATGGTTGAATAATTTGACTAAAATCATGCAGGTAACAAAGGCTGGAACCCAAATTTGAACTGAATCTACATGGCTTCTTGGATGAGAACTGTCTTAGCTATTTTGGAGGAGAAAACACATTTAATTTGAGCCAAGAAAACACAACACTTTTGGATAGTTTATTATTCTTAATATGTAAGCCCTCTTGAGGTGCCTGGGTGGCTCAGTTGGTTAAGCGTCTGCCTTTGGGCCAGGTCAGGATCCTAGGGTCCTGGCGTCCGAATCCTGTGTCAAGCTCCCTGCTCAGCTGGGAGCCTGCTTCTCCTTCTGCTTGCCACTACCCCCTGCTTGTGCTCTCACTCTCTGTCAAATAAATAAATAAATAAGATCTTTAAAAAATACATGCAAGCCCTCTTATGGGCATATTTGAGGAAAAGAGGATAAAGCACAGCAAAAATAGCTGTAGTACTTTTATGACAGCAGTAGTCCCCACGATAGCCTAATTTCTTCTATCATTTCCACCTCAGATCAAGCACCTTATCTAGAAATGAAACTGTAACCCTCTGTCCTTGGACACCCGCAGTCCCTGCAGCTTTTAATAAGGTTCTATTCTCAGATGGCCTTTGGCTTGGGACCCTAGAATCTTTTACATCTTTTCAAAGCCCACGACCTCCTTTGGTCATCTTGAGAATGCTTGCTCTTCACATCTTTTCATTTGGGCTTGGTGAAAAGTCTTTAGTTACTCACCAGCTCTACTAGAATCAAGAAACCACACTCGAATGGCATTGCTTTTGAATCATTTGAGTAGCTATTTAAAATCACAAAAGATGGGGCCACATTCCAGACTTCCTCCATCAAATTCTCCAGGGTGCAGTTCAGGAATCTGTATCTTAAATAAACACTCTTTGTGATTCTGTTGTGGAAACAGGTTTGGGAATTACCACAGAAGGACTCATGGCTCAAGACTTAAACATCCAACCCAAGGGCATTTTCCTCTGTCCTACTTTTAGCTGACACTGGTACATTTTATTGGAAGATGCACTCAGGAATGAGTAGTGTGGTTGGATTCTGATACAGCCTACCAGTTCATTTTTCATTTTGGGGCTCTTTGCCCTTAAGGTAATTTAGTTTTTCAGCCGATGATCTATACTTGAAAAGCAGAAAAATCATTAAAATCACATATCAAATGCTTGCATGTAACTAGAGGAGAGTGACTCCTGAAAATTTCACATACGTAGAAGGTAATGCTGAGAAGTATTTTAAAATCTTCGTTTCAGTTCTAAAAGAGTCTACGACTTTTTCTACTCTCTTGTCATTTGTCTCTCTTGACAAATGCTACTTAGAGTGTGGGGGGGGGAACACAACCTTTAAAAAATAGGATTTGAATGGAAAAAAATCTTACTTTGAATATGTATCTGTATGAATGGCAGTGTATTTGTGCTGAATGATAGACACTTGTGATATGTACTTTCCAAGATGCTTAAATTACAACAACCAAAGAATTCATCTGCAGGAAGGGAAAGAGGTATGCTCATTTTGAATCTCATATGGAAGCATATTTTTCTCAAGGGCAGAAGTTTCACTCTTCTTTCATTACTTACAATAATAATAGTTAACATTTATAGAACAACTCATGTTCTAAAAACTGTGCTAGCCCTTTAGTTACACATCTAATTTTATTAGCATTCTTTTTTGCAAATACTAGGTGTTAATCTTTGTTAGACACTAGGGCAGTATAAAAATAAAACAAGTTACTTTCCTCTCCACCTCTATTTCCAGCATAGTTTTTCTGTTCTGGAAACACGTATGGTGTTCTCTTTTCCTGGCCATATATTGTTTAGCTAACAGAAATGTGACTTTTTTGTCTACCCAGGCCCATAGTAACAGACCTACAGTCCCACCCTAACTAATTTGGAAATAAATGAGATAAGAATGAAAATGTTGGGAGAGACAGAGTTTTGAGTTTTAACCCCCTCTTTTGTCAGTGGGCTATTTCAATTTAACTTTGTGTAGGTTTTACCAGAGATAAAATGAAGAGAATAGAGCCAAGAACAGTTAACCAAGTATCTCGTATTTGTTAGCATGGACCAAACCCATCGAGTGTGTTACCTTATGTAATTTGACTAAGGTGAGAACTATAAGGGTTATCTAATTTGATTTTTTAACTTTTTCTTTTCTTTTAAAAAAACTTTTTTTTTTCTTTTTTATAGTTAAGACTCTGACATTCTGGGATTCAAATGGTTTGCTTACAAGATTCAGGCTTCCAGTCCCCAGTTAGTTGATCTTGTCATGCTCATCACCCCGTCACTCTCCAGCTGTTTGATGTGTGTAAAAGGCTCTACAGAGCCCTAGCAAAGATAGAAGAGAGTCAGAGGGATATCATATACAGGAAGTATTTTATGTGTTCATGTTATGAAAGTTTATATATTTTTTAAATTTTTAAAAATGTTTTTAAATTTTAACTCCAATATACTTAATATACAATTAAGTTAATATACAATTAGTTTCAGGTGTGCAATTTGGTGATTCAACAATTCTATATATTACTCAGGGCTCATCATAATAAGGGTACTCTTAATCCCCTTCACCTCTTTCACCCATCCTCCCACCCCCACTCCCTCGTAACCATAAATTTGTTCTCTTTGGTTAAGAGTCCAAATAGTCTACATTTTTAAATATATTCATAATGAAATAATATATACTAAGCCCCAAATTATCACTTGAATAAAAAACTCTCAGCAAAAATTTTGCACTTTCATTTTCATACGTATTTGCTTTTTGACATGCATGGGTATGGGTTTTTTTTTTTTTTAAACATAGTTGGTCTGTATACATTTTTAATCCTTTTTTTAAAAGATTTTATTTACTTATTTATTTGAGAGAGAGAGCCAAAGCACACAGGAGAGCTGAAGGTAGGGGAGGTGGGGCAGAGGGAGAAGGAGAAGCAGACTCCCCACTGAGCAGAGAGCCCTCAATCCCACAACCCCAAGATCATGACCTGAGCTGAAGCCAGATGCCTAACGGCTCATGACCATCAATAGTTACCAATTTCTCACCCAAATAATACCTCAGAACTTAGCAAAATTAATTATTGTGCTTTTATACATAAAGCTAGATGAATACCTAAATGTATTTGTTTTCACAAATTTTGAAATATTTTCTTCCATTTATTATGAGTGGTAAGAATACTGATCGAAAGCTGTGAATAATTGAAGATTGTTGATAGATACCAATATTTCCAAATTACTTTTCAGTGTGTTCTAACAATCACCATAAGTACATCTAGGTGACTATCAAGTAAAGCTGTCTCATTTATTTTATGCTCAAAGTGGGAAATTCTTCAGTAACCTGCGTGGTTGGGACTGGTGCCTGGTACCAGCATGAATCCTAATAGTGTAAAAAAAACGTAAGAACTAAATACTAGGAACCCCCATAGAAATCAGAGCCATTATGGATAAATTTAGCAACTGTTAGTTCTTTAATCGCTCTTTTTGCTTTTCTTTCTGCCCATTGTCTGGCATCTTAAGTAGTAACTTCTGTAAACAACACTTTCTTATCTTGCAAGAATAGTATTTTAACTTATTGTTAACCATCCTTGTAGATAAGGAGTAAACAATACTGAAAGGAAATACGCTTCCCTCCACTGAGATTGTTTTGAATTTTGATTTCATTGTAACAGAAACTACAGAGTACTTGTAACAAGACAGTGGTTTCCAAAGCTGACAATCTGATTAGTGCTTTCTCAAGCATCAGGACCTCTGGAAGCGTAACAACAAAGTTTATAATCCTTGACATCAATTTGGACTGGCTGAATTCCTGACAAATTCAGGTAGTGTCAATCACTATAAAAACAATCCTAAATTGAACCCCACCCTCATGTTTACCTCCTTTTTAGTGGAATGTTCTATGCCTTTGTAGTCGATATCGTTATTTTTAAAAAATAAGTGCTATTTTCTTTTAATAATAATCCAGCTCCAGTATTACTACATTGTTTGCAACCAAGGATACTATTGGCCTCTGGGAGTTGTTTAGAAATATGAGAAGTAGGAAGAGGGGTTAGGAAAGGGCATTTGTATGTGCTTGTCCCAGTGTAGGGTTGGGGGTGGGGCGCTACTGACAGCAGGCAGGAGGACCTGAGGTGCTAAGCGTTCTGCAATTCGTAAGTGAGCGGCGCCCTGGAAACTGCGACCAAAACGCCAAGAGAGCTGCCGTTGAACATTAACAGGTTAAGCATTTTTCTTACATGAACATTCATTTTGTAGCCTTATAATGTTCTTACTTGACCAATGACCCACTTTTAATAGACTTTCTCTTCTTATTTATCTTACGGTCATGGTCATTATAAATATTACAAGCTATACTTCATAGACTCTCTCCTATACAAATAAGGAGAAATGTTAGACTTTTTTCACATTCAAATTTTCCTTGATCTGATTATTTTTGGTCAGAGAAATTGTTTTTTTCAGGGGTAAAATACACTGCCCGATTAATGGAATGATATAAAAGTCCAGAAATAGAGCTCAACTACATACTAGAATTTACTTCCAAAAAAATTTTTAAAAAAAAAGTGACATTTAAAAAGAGGGACAATGTTCTTTAGTAAGTGATGTGGGGTAACTGCTAAGTACGAAAAAAAAATACCTACTTTTGTACATGGTAACAAAATAAATTTCAGATAGTTCAAACGTTTAAAAGTAAAACATAAAAAAATGTAGTATAAAAAACACATGGGAGAAATTTATTTTTAAAATTAGATATGCAGTGGGAAGGCCTTTTTAAGAACGACAGAAAAAACAGCTCATGAGTTGTTAATGAGAAAAATCTTTAAATTAAAAAAAATTTTTTTAATTTTTACATTAAAATAATCAATAGAGAAACAAACAGCACAGACTGTGGGGGGGGGGAGTGTATTTTCAACTCAGCTCATAAGCGAAGAATAGTGAGCAAAGTTATTAAAATTTTAAAAACCCATTTCTCATCCTTTGACACAGCATTTCTGATCTAGTAATTCATGTTCACAGAAATGTATTGATGGGATAACACTGTTTATAACAGTAAATGATTGGAAAGCACCTAACTGCCCACTGAGAAAGTATTGGTGAAATAAATTATGATAATTGATAAAATAGGATTCCCTATTGCCATCAAACAGAATAAGGAGTCTTTATATGAATAATATAGGACCATGTATACATTACATTTACATTTTAATGTAAAAATTGTCACAAGTAAAACAAACATACGATATTCAAATTATTATTACTACTGTAATTCAAATTACTAAAAAAAAAATACAGCATGAAAAGTAAGTCTTCCTTCTACCGATGGCCTAAATCCCAGATACCCTCTTCAGAAATATCCACCGTTAAGTGTTATTTTTAAGTTGTTCTAGAGATACTCTATGCATACATAAGTATAAATGCATATATGGCTAAGAAAAGTGTTAACTTATTCCTATGCATTACCACTGGACATTATATACAATCTTTTAGTAGAATTATCTCATGCTCATTTATAGAATGACCAAATGAGTTTCCTTAATTTTCAAATGATTTGGTTATTAAAGACAGTCAAAATTAAAGGCCTATTTTGAGAAATAAGATAGTGACCAATTAAATAATAGCAAGGAAGATTTACACTTGAATATTATTACATTAAAATGGATTTCATTCTAGAAAACAAGACACCAGCTCATTAAGCCAGCAATCTAGCACAGAAGTGAGGACATTCTTTCATGACAAATTGAAACAGATATGTATGAAACCTAATAAGAAGTTTTAGTAAGTCTTATTTGCTATATATTCTCATGAAATAATTCCTGATCTTAACTTGTGTAAGTTAGCTCAGCAATTATATAATCTGACTAATATAAAATTTATTTTTAATATAGCCAAGTGACACACCCAGAAAGACAAGCAAGGTCACATGAAAGGGTACAACTATTTCTTTTATTATTCTGGATTAGTTACACTTGAAGAAATTACAGAGACTTTACATTTGTTACATCAGGTTTATTAAACCGATCAGGTAGTATGAAAACAAATAGCCTTATATTAAAAAAAAAAACCTCTACATCTAGATTAAAAGGTATTCCTTTTGTCAACTAGAAAAATACATTCTAAATAAACAATAATCCTACTTTGAAAAACTATAAAATGCAGCCACAGAAATATATTTTGTCATGTACAGTAGGTGTTTAAATAATATAAAAATAAAATTTTAATGGATTAGAATAGCTTCTATACACTGAGCGGCCATTTATTTTTTTGAGTTAGAAAGAGAAAATAAAATAGATATTTCATTTAGGATATTATTTCAAAGTTATTTTGTGTCTACTACTTAAAATTCAACTCTACAGAATACATATTTTTTCCTACATGCATACAATGCAAAGGAAAATACTGTAATTTAACCATTGAGAGGCTTTTAAAAAGACAATATTTGCCTTGCCTTAAATCGGTAACTGTGATTTAAAAATAAACTTAAAACTTTGCCAATTTAAAAATTTTTTCAAAACAAAAAGATTTAGTGCCTCCCCTAAAGAATTTATAAGTAGAATTACCGTTACGGTTTTAAGTCTGCTGAAATGCATATTTATATACAAAATGCATGAGCATCATTTACCACTCATAGAAATAATTTTTTAAATGGTTGTGGCCTTCTAAAATTCAGCATTTCAATTAAAAAACTGGGTAGGGGCAAAGAGGTAAAGAGATCGATTGGAGGGATTATAGTTAACAAGATAGAAGGCAAAGTAATAAAACAATAAAAAAAAATACACTGGGGGAGGGAAGTTAGGTAAGTACATAAATAAATATAAGCCAAACCATAATATAAGTGCTCCTCTATGTCCTCTATGAAAAGGACACCTAAAATGGTTGTGGGCTCAGAGCTAAGATATTACAACTGATTGAATAGAATAAATGTTTCATAGAAAGCATAACATGTTAAAAAGACAAAATGGGTAGGTTTCCGTGTATCACAGATGGAGGTAAAAAGAGGCGTTCCAAGAGGGAGGATGAACAAGGTACAGTCCATGAAAATCTAAGTTGTTCCAAGAAGGAAGACTAGTCAGCTTTGGTTTGCTACTTCTAGCTGCATATAAAAATTTCATAGTTAACCTGTCAGGTTACTCAAAAATTTATAAACACTTTAAAGATTCTATACATAATTAAAACATCAAAGCTTCTATCAAGTTCTATATTTGTCATTCAAATTCTCACTTTAATAAAAAATAGCTCAGTATCCAGAGATGAGGGCAATTGTACTTAAGTTTTGTATCTATATTAATTGAGTACTCTAAATTAGAGATTCAGCATGGTAACTGATGATTTAATATTGTAATGATTCAAAAGCACAAATACATTTGTATAACTAAAGAACAACTAGAAATTCTAAAGTGTATTTAAAAATCCATGGTTCTTCTTTCTGCGAAGAGAAGAGTTTTTAACATAATTTATTGTAAAAATATAGGAGTGGTCCTTAGAATGTATCACTGTACTTAACTATATAAAAGCGGAAGTTAATTCAAAGATCCTAAAATGAAATTATCTGTCCAGTCCTATTTCTTACCAGAACCTCTTCTGAATTCAGATAATTAATCATATTATATAGCAGATAAGTAATGTTCTTTTCATTATTTTCTCACTAAGGAGTAATACAAAGAGATTGCTTTCACTTTCGGAAAACAAAATTGCAATTGGTTTATCACTGATGATGATCTTCTGAATTTAATCCCCTGTAGTGAACAATGAACGTATCAATAATCTGCCTTATTGCTGAATGATCTAATGGGATATTTAGCAAATAAACTTCCCTTTCTCAGATGACTATTCAATTCCCTTTTTATTTTTATTTTTTATTAAATCCATGTTAACATTATTACTTACTCTTTATCACTATATTTTCCCTGGAATGGAAATTTCTACTTTCTTTACCAGCCAATTTCAACTAAAGCCTTTAGCATTATCTTGGTGCAAGAAATGATAACACAGTTGCCCTCCAAAGTGAAATACTAAAACATTCTAAATATCTTCCCAAAGGCTGGTGAAAAGTCTGGGGGATGGAGAAATGAAAAAGTAGATTAAGAAACTCAGTTAAAACATGCACTAGAGTAAGCATGGGAATAAAAGGGAATAAGAAATACTGAAATCTTCACCAATATCCACATATTAAACTAAGTAAACCAATAATCTTACTTAGATGTGTGCTGACATACAGGAAAAGTGTCAGCTAAAGAAAAAATAGACCACAGTGGTATTTATTTAACAGTACAGTAAAACAATAAAACTAATTGTTTACCATATGATCACATCATGTGTTCACTGGCAAGAAGCAAAGAAGGGAGAGAGGGAGGAAAACGTCCTGACTAAGCACCGGGGAAAACCAAATCTCATCCGGCACTATAATGAGTGTCACTCAAAGGAGGATCTAAATAATCTGCTCAATTTGTTGGATATTTACTAGCATCCTTGAGGAAGGAGTGGGGGTCAGAGCCAGTACTTTTTTTTTTTAGTTTGCACCTTAGATGAAGTTATACAAAGACAATCTGAATTCCAGTGTAACAGAATAAAAGGGTTTTTTTCCCATGTGAGTTCCTCTCTGTAGGTTCAGAGATAAAATGCAAATACTTAGGGTATACAGAACTCTGTTTTACCCACACAAAGGACCCCAAGTTGCCTCTCTTGGACTTTTGTAGACAGGGCATAAATAAACAGGACTGTGACCCTGTGATTTTCTTTGTAACCCACATCATACCTCACTGAAAGAATAAACCTGCACAGACCATTTGTTTGATCAGAAGATTTGCTTTGTCAGAGAAAGCCCAGGCATAATTCTTAATAACTTTAGCCTTCTTTAGAAAAATTGCTGTTGTATGTAGCACTTGGCCCTTTCTCATCTATTCCCCCGTCCAAGCCACCGCTAGAATTCGTACATGTCCCATTGGCAGCCCTTCTCACTTCCTGTTGTCTGGGTCTAAACAAGTAGAGGGGTTCAGAAAGTGACAGAGTGATATACATTCTAACTATCAATGAGAAGAACCAAGACTTGAATTAATACAGTCACAATAGCATAACTGTGGTGTACGTTACAGACTTTAAAATTCCAATGATACAGCTGTGAAAAAAAATATATTACGGCACATTTTTAATTTTACTTGTTCATGTGTCTAGTTTCAATATACTGACTGCAATATTAAGAATTAGTTTTGTTTGTGTAAATCATTTCTCACAGAAGCTATAAGAGATTATAATTCCCATCAAATCATTTCTGTTATACGCCTGCAAGCTATTTGTGTTGCGTTCGTAATAAACAGTTCATCGTCTGAACTTGTAGTAATTAGGTGACTTTGGAATTCTTAAATCAAAAATAACTAGTTTTTATTAACTACTGAATACTTAACATGATTTAGATCTTTTTCAGAATGTGATATTTAAAATAGTTTCCTATTAAACAAACATGAACATAAAAGCAGGTCAGAAACCGGCCATTCAAATTATGTTGACAATAGCACCACGTCTCCTCCAGTTGTTTCTGAGTCCTGACTATGGTTAGAGCTGATACCAGTGTCAGAGTCTGTGTCATTTGTATACAAGTTAAATACTCTTTGAGTCAAGGAAGGAACCTCTCCACTGCTGCTGGGGACCTCAGACTCCTTCCCTCTGTTTTCCTTTAGTTGGCACCCATCTTTGTTGCTAATATGAAGCGAATTGAACTCCTTGGCCAGGAATTCATACTCCTTTGCTTTCATCTGAAGCAATGAGTCAGTGTATTTAATCTCTTTCTGGACGCCACTCAAATGAGAGTGGATTTTCAAACCAGCTTTCATGCTTTTCTCCAAATCACACTTAACATTTTCTAAATTAGAGCTTTCAAGCTCACTCGCAGCAGCCCCTTCTGCGTCCTCATTTATCTCTGTGCAAACACTTTTTACCTCTTTGTCTATTTCAGCAGAGAGCTTATCGATGAGCATTCTGTAATATGCTAATCTTTCCTCCAGGTGTACGATTCCATCACTTTCAGTCAGGTCGTCCAGAATCTGGTTTTCATCAGAAGTCAAGTCCAGCTTTTGCTCAACTTCACTGAAACTAGGCATTAAATATGCATCCTGGACATAATTTTCTCCATCATTTTCTACCCTATCAAGGTGGAACTTAGCTTCACACTTTTCAATTTCCAGATCCAGCTCTTTCATTCTCTTGACTTGCTGATGAATAGTGTGGTCCTGGGAAATAATCAGATGCACTAGGGTCTCCATACTATCTCGATCATGGGAAACTGTGTCCTGCTTAATTTTAGCCAGTTTCCGGAAAGTTTTTCTGACTATTCTTTTTTGTTTATCTGGTGGCAATGTCTTCATGTAATTTGCTGGACTGAGTTCCCACACTTTTTCCGTGTTTTGCACTAATTTGGCTTCAGCTGTCCGCCACAATGGAACTGGCAGAAAAGCATCTGCTTTAACCAGAACAAACTGCATATTGGGCTGCTCCTCTCCCCAAGCTTTCCAAAGCTTCAGGATTCTAGTTAGTGGAGGAAGAACCCGTTCTGAGCCTCTCCACTTTTCTATGATGCAGTAATCACTGGGCTTCCCCAGCAGAAATCTTTTCTCTCCAAACGTAGCCTCGTGTTCCTCAAGCAAAGCCTGGATGACATCAGCAGAGGTGGTGCGTTTAGTTAACCCACAGACAATCTTCTCTTCTTGGCAAACCCAAACCACAATTTCCTTCTCCTCTGAATCCATGTCTTTAGTGGGAGATCTGAAAGAAAAACAAAGTACATTATATTTCTGTCATCACTTGTGTAAACTCAGAAACATGGTTTAACTTTAATACCCTTTTCAGATTTTATCCTTAATGAGAGATGCATTTTGAGGCTCAGACTACGTATGAATCAGAAGTTTAATTGCAAGAAAAAAACTTAAAAAATGAAGGAAAATATCTTAATTTCCTTTCATTCCCTAGTGGGCTTTGGAAAGAGCAACTTGTCATCAAAGACAACTGAGGATATTTTACCTACAGAAGTCAGCCACAATATAATACAGTCAGAACTGCTAGAGGTAAGACAATAATCAAAGTGGAGATGAATAAGGAGATAAAATATGACAATTTTTGACGGAGCCTTAGGACTAGAGAAAGACCATGGACGCACAGGTAGGAACGGTGGGGTGATATTGGAGTCATAGAACTAAAAATAGTCCATTATCGAAAACAGTCCTACTTTCGTTCAACAAATGTTTATTACATGCCAACCACGTGCTCAACTTTTCTGAAGATACTAAAGACACAGCAGTACACAAAGGAGAAGACAACACAGATATAAATGTGTAATTATTATAATAGCAGGTAATGGTAAATACTAAACAAACTTAAACAAGATGAAGGGACAGAGAATGACTTAAAAGAAAGAGAAGTCTATTTTATTCAGAGTATTTAGGAGAGACTTCTCTAAGAAGATGACCTTTGAATGGGGCATAAATTTTGAGGAGGCCATCAGAGACTAAGGGAAGAATTGTAAGAGTGAACAGAAGTGCAAGGGTCATGAGGCATGTTCTAGAGACAGAAAGAATGCGAATATAGTTGGAGGCTTGAGGGTAGTGCAGTTGGGGATTGTTGCTGGAGGGAGGGAAAGGTCCAATGATAGATGATGAGATCTAGCAGAAATGCATATCCCATGACAAGGCATTTGGATTTTGTTCTAGTTTTAGTGAGAAGCCATGAGAAAGGTTTAAGCAGAGGAGATATGATCAAATTTATGCTTTAAGTATATCTGGCTCGCTTAATGGAATGGACTATAAAAAAAGGAGAGGGGAGGGCAAAAGCAGAGGCAGGAAGGCTTAGTTGAAAGCCTAGCACAGAGATCTAAGAAAGAAAGGGGAAATGCCTGGACAAGGGTTTTAGCAGCAGAGGTATTAAGAACTGGTCAGAGTTGGGACATATATACAAGAAAAGACTTGATAGTAATTTCCTTTGTAGCACAGAGGGATGGGGAGAAAAATCAATTTTCTGAAGAAAAAAACCCACAGAGGTAGGAAAAGAAACAAGGAAGTTCCGTGGTTTCTAGGCTATACCCTGCAGACAATTTTTATGATCATATTTCCATCATGAGTGTAAATCAAATTGACCATGTCTTTCATAATATCTCTTTAAAAAAACATTAAGAAAGAAATGATATAAAGTGAATTATAATCCAATATGATTTATAGAGACAAAATTGTCAGGTCGTAATTGGCTTGTTGTGAAAGTTATCTTATTTATGCAGCACCCTCAAAGCATATGACTCCATGAAGCATATATGGAAGAAATTTTCCCTGGCTCTTAGAACCTTCTTTTTTTTTTTTTTAAGATTTTATTTATTTATGTGACAGAGAGACAGCCAGCGAGAGCGGGAACACAGCAGGGGAGTGAGAGAGGAAGAAGCAGGCTCCCAGCGGAGGAGCCGGATGTGGGACTCCATCCCAGAACGCCGGGACCACACCCTAAGCTGAAGGCAGACGCTTTAACGACTGCGCTACCCAGGCACCCCAGAACCTTTTAACACTTAGAATTTATAGTGTTTATGTTTTAGTACCAATAGTGACTAATCCTACATTATTATCTTTAAATGACTAATTATTACACCTTGGTTATTGACTTTCCTGAGGTCATAAAGTGACTACTAACAGTGAAATAACAAATCAGTGGCAGCAAATAGCAAAGAGTATGCAATAAAATTTAAATATCTAACTGTACCTACATTTTACAAATAATTATTCAAAAAGTCCTAAAGGGCTGTGGTTGTTCTCTTATAAAAATTTTTAACATTTAATGACCCAGCATTGAATAATGTCATATTTGATAATATTTACAACTCATCATTTAATAATTCTAAGCAGCAAAAAAGTAGGTAGAATTTAGGGCAACAGAATTATTTTCATATTTCAATTAGTAGAGAAAGACATTCTAAGCAAAAACAAATAAGCACTCAAAGTAACGAATACTAACTACTATTTGTGTGATGGCTATACAGCACAGATTACCTCTAAATTAATCATTACCTTCATCTGTTTCAATCATGCATGTAAAATACTCAAAATTAACAAACTTTTTTTTTACTTTATGCAATTAGAAGTTTACCTACTAAATTGCATAATTTAAAAAGAAGTAAACCATACCCCGTGCACTTATTGTATATTACAATTGTTTCAATATGTATTTTTTTATTTAAAAAAACAGTAATTGTTGTAATTATCAACCTTATAATGCCATTAGCTATTACATTAAAACTAAGAACATAGGACATCCTTTATTTTGTACTATTTTTTAGTGTTCATGGTTAAACTCTAAAAAATATTCTACTAAAAAGAAGTAACACTGAAGATTAGAACCATCGGTCATAAAACATTTAATAAATAAAACTGTTCTAAGCTCTTGCATATATCAAGTGATTTAATCCTCACAATTCTGTAATGTAAGTAATAATATTTTCACCACTTTATAGATAAAGAAACTAAAGCACAGGAGTTTTTAATGATTTGCCTAAGGTCACACAGTTAGTGGTGCATTGAGGATTTAAACCCAAGCAAGATAGCAGGCTCCAGAGTGCAGTGCTAACCATTATTTTGTAAAAACAAGTTTATAAGTTTGATGATTTTCTTTTTAAAAATTTTTTAAGTAATCTCTACACCTAACATGGGGTTTGAACTTACAACCCCAAGATCTAGAGTCACATGCTCTACTGACTGAGCCAGACAGGCGCCCCTAGTTTGATAATTTAGATATGTGGATTAAATTGGGGAAAAAAATGAAAAAATACACTATTTTTTAAGGGGAACATTATTATATAAATTTGCTTTTGATAGGAATGTCTCATTAGAACACTCAGTTGGTCAAGGGAGGACTTTTCCCAATGGCCAGTCATGGAGAAGAGTGTAAGTGTTTAAGAAAGTGTTACCTTCTGTGCCTTTTCCTTATTAATCTTGTTCTTACTCTGATGCAGTATTAAAGGTTTCTGACAGTTCTGGGCACCTGTGTTGGCTGACAAAACTGTCATACACACACACACACACACACACACACACACACACACACGAACTCTCCTGTTCCATTTTCTGGAGACATTAGTTCTGTGTCTGTAAGAAAGAGTAACACATGACCTATAACCTCTTCAACCCTACACTGTAGTTGTGAAGAAGACTGAGATCAGGGAATTCTTTGGTACCCTACGTAGAATAATAATGATGACATACATGACAATTCCCCAATACTTCCATGCCTCCTACTCCAATTGGGAATTTTTTTGTTTTGGAAGGATCAAATGCTTATCTATTGTGTCCTCCATAGATATCTGCTAATTTTCAGTTCTTGTGGATAATGTAGCCCTAATGGTCATTAGGCACATTCTAAAGATACTATTATTTCCACATTACATATGAAATTAGTTCTTTGATAATAGCATCACAGTCTGACTGGTTCCAGACTTTTTTTTTTTTTAAAGATTTTATTTATTTACTTGAGAGAAAGAGAGAGAGAGTGAGAGAGCACAAGAGGGGGGAGGGTCAGAGGGAGAAGCAGACTCCCTGCTGAGTGGGGAGCCTGATGCGGGACTTGATCCCAGGACCCCAGGATCATGGACCTCAGCCAAAGGCAGATACTCAACTGACTGAGCCCCCCAGGTGCCCCTCTAAACACTTTTTTAAGTCTACCTTAAACATCTTTATATTTTCTTGTGTTAGTTATCTCTAAATATTTTGAGGAATTTTTACAACCACCAATTCAAACCAGATAATTTTCAATTTCCACCCTTTGATTGAATATGTTTAAAGGTAATGACCAATGAATTTCCATAATAAATCTTTCGTACGTAGTAAAAGATTCATCACGCTTAAATTCTACTTTTTAAGCAGGCTTCAGATTTTGAAAACTGTATTTTTTTGTAGTATGGCCCCGATTGAATTTCTATCCATTTTCCAATCCTCTGTTCCCTTCACTGTAATACTGTAATATCTAACTCACATTTTTCATAAGGTTGCTGCAAATATCAAATAAGAAAATGAGTAAAAGAGCTTTGAGAATTGTGAAAAATGTACTGGGTAAATATAGGTTATATAGCAAAATTACTGTTATTATTATTTAATACAGAGAGGGGTGTAGTGTTTTTAGTATGTTCATTCAGTAACCTTCTTGACCTTGCTATAGTAGTTAACAATATAATTTTACAAATACTTTCCAACCTGTCTCACAATATTTTTTCACCTGTTTCAACTCATCAATTTTTTTTGCATGTGCACTTCCAATATAACATAACTGTTTGGCTAATTAGAGATATTTTAAAACATCATTAATATAATTTTTGTATCACAGATGAGCCAAGAATGTTTTTAATCTTTCTCTGATTTTGATTAAAATTGTGCTAATGAGGTGCATTACACTAAAAATACATATATATTATTCTACAGCTATTTCATTATTCAGTGTTTGTCTTTTTTTGGATAGCATCAGAAAATTAAGATTTATATGCTAAATGAAACTCTTCAACGACATGTATTAACTCACTTATGGGTACTTTTCCATATTCACTCTGAAATAATAATTAAAATTAAATATTGGACTTCTTGCATTCACTCTATCATCAATCAGGAAATTGAAAATATTTCTCCATTGATAATCAATTTTAAGAACACAAAAACAATGAGACAGAATTAAGTTGAGCTGGCTAATAATTACAAATGCAATGTACATACACTCAAATATTTCTTCAACACACTCCACTGAGTAATCGTGGACAAAGCATCAGAGAATAAATTAACTATCTGTATCTGGAAGTTTTAAGATAAAATAAAGTATTTACTAAGATATTACAATGCCAAATTGAAGATCTCTGAAAATATATATTTACTGAAAAAAGGTTCAGTGTGAAAGGAGAGAAACATGAAGATAAATAGATAAACTTTAGCCATCTTTATTCAGTTGTCCAGAGGGAAAGGGCATTGAAGTTGGGGCACCAGGGAATAAATCAAAGAGATATTTATTCCTAGTGTATACTAGACATTAAAGTTTAATTGAAATTTGACATATAAAACTTATTAGGACAAATATTTCATATGGAGGCCTACTTTTTTTTTTAATTTTAAAAAAGATTTTATTTATTTATTTGAGAGAGGCAGTGGGAGAGAGAGAGAGAGCACAAGCAGGGGGGAGGAGGAGAGGGAGAGGGAAAAGCAGACTGCCCGTTGAGCAGGGAACCTGATGCAGAACTCGATCCCAGGACCCTGGGATCATGACCTGAGCTGAAGGCAGATGCTTAACCGACTGAGCCACCCAGGTGCCCTGGAGGCCCACTTTCAAATCAATAAGAATCATTAAAATGATAAATTATTAATTAAGAATTACATTAGAAGATATGCTTCTAAAACCCAGTATACAAACACTAGAATGCAATCTACAGACATATGGAAAATAATTTGAACCTGTGAGTGCATTTTCCACAGAACCTCTGTTACAACTATTTAGGAGGTCAGCCCAGAAAGTCTGATACTGACACAATCCAGCTGTTATGTATAGGAGTGACTCAAAGTGAAATGCTTTTATTGCTTAAGTTTTTGGGAACCATATTCCATGCTTAGAAATTAATAGTTAGAACTTTTCCTGTTCCAAACTATTAGTGGCACTTGTGCCCGAGCATTGTGATGGAAGGCTCCATCAGACTGAAAGATGAAAAACTGTGGAGCTTTGGGGGCATATCTGAGTCGAGGTCCATTGCTCAAGGACTGTTCTCTGCTTCCTTCTTATTGCTATTACCTATTTTTTAAACTGGAGATTCTCTCCTTCTAAACCAGTGGTTTTCTACCAGGGGTGATTTTGCCCCCCAGGAGACATTTGACCATGCACGGAGACATTTTTGATTTTTACATTAGAGTCCGAGGGTACCACTAGCATCTAGTGGATTGAGGTTGGGAACATAAACGTTTCATGATGCACAGAATAGTTTCCTGGTAGCAAAAGCTTATCCAGACACAAATGTCAATTGGTGTCAAATGGTACAATGGTAGAATCCTCTTTCAGATTCACAACAAAATATATGTCACAGTTTCACCTTTACCCTTTTTCCTTATATCTTCTGGAGAATCTAATACTAAAATTTATGAAAACAAAAATAATAAACAAGGGAGACATTTCCAATCTCAAGTACTCTAAAATAAATGATGAAATTTGGCATTCAACTTACTGGAATACAAATGCAACTTTTTTTTTCTCCTTTCACCCCACAGCCTATTTTATGTTTGTTACTATCAATCCTGTCCAACTGGATTTCCCTCTGTTAATCCCAGAACTGGTCCTAAGGAATGCTGATATTTACATTTAGAAACACAAACACTCAGAATAGGGCTAATTTTAGTTTAGAAAGAAAACTTCCATTCATAGACTAGTACATCTTTCTTCTTCATTAAGAAACAGTATAGAAATGGTCACGAGACCAGGGCAGTGTCAGCGTTGTGTGGGGGAATGGGAGTCTGCAGAAGGGGTTTTCATTGCTGTTTTCTCTTACTACTTTAGAGTCTATTCTGTCCTGACAGCAGGGACGAAGACCAGAATTAGGAAAGGACCCAGAGTTTGGGGAAGAGGAGGCCAAGACAATACCTGCAGTCTTTACAGGATGAAAGGGAAATTCCCAGAAACAGCCATGGGAAATGAGGAAAAATATCTCTAGCACCCACGCAAGGCTGGGGGCATTGTGGGGACATAAAATATGCTAGAGAAGTCAGAAATAGCCTTTAAAACGACCTTAGCGATAAAACTGCATTGAATATATCACTATCTTGTTGGGTTATTTAGAAGACCCTCTGGACTCTAATACTGTCCACAAGTCACCATTATTCAAATGAAGTGGCAGATGACACTATATTTACTAATCTGGTTATTTGGGCTGATTGCTGAATACAAACCAAAGATTATGAATATTCTACGTTTTACTGACCTTTGGCCAAGCTATGATATTGTCATTGTATTGTCTTTCCATGAAGTTGAAAGTAAATAAATGCTTTTCAGTTTCCATAGGGAAATGAGAACTGTCTCCTTAGTATTTTAACTCATAATACAATTTATTCCCTTCAAGTTATTTATTAAACCTCAAAACACATTTATACTCCTCAAAAGACAGAAGTTAATTTTATCCTGATATCACTATGTATATTCAATGCCATAGCAAGGAACACAACTAGAATTGATACAATACGAATACATATGTAATTCATTTTTGTGTCCTGTATTCTGATAAATGAAATACAAAATCGCAATACAGAGAAAAAAAAACTTAGTTCTTGCACAGATTCTGATCCAGCAGAAAGCAGATTTTAATGCCTCATAATACGTATATTTTTTGTAGAAAAGATGGGTGGCTATGAAGTTATGAAAACCATCCTTAGGCAGTTCTTTCTTGAAACATCTTGACCAAATAAGTAATAACTCTCACGGGATATGACGTCGAGTCAAACAGAACCTTCAAAGTATGGCTCACTGTATGTGGCACTCATATTAAAAACATATCAGTAAATAATACTGGGAGGTAGAATAACCCAACAATGCAAGTTTCAGCAATGATGAATGGTAGTGGGAGCTACAAGACAATAATAAGAAAAGAAATTTGATTTCAGTATATTTATCTTATGTTCAAATCTGACAATACCTTGTAGAAATTCACATTTCTTTGAATAAAAGTCATTAAAGAATAAAGATGGATGATGATAAAAAGCAAGTTTACCAATTTAAGAGCCATACCAAAGGTTATAAACTCATATTTGAGATTACAGACCCAACTCTACGCCAATTACAAAATTTAAAATACTGGGGATGCCGTAAATAATGAGTTTGGATACTGAGCATTTAAATCACATGTTACAGCTATTTTCAAACAAAAATATCATACTTCCAAATTTAATAGCATCTTTTCCCAATAATCAAAATTATCACAGTACAACTATAAATAGTTTAATAAATTAGCTTCATCATTATTATATAAGAGAAAAATTTATATTTTGTATATGAATGGGCAACTTTGTTATAAGAGTAAAGGAATGACCCAAACACAAACAGAAATCTAGAGAGAAAATTGGGTAGGATAACAACTTAAATGTATTTTAAAAAAAAGTTCTATGCAAATTAACTGAATCCATTCTAAGTTAGTTATCTTCCAAATAAATTGCCCATTCAGAATTATGGTATATGAGTTTTATAAATTGCTTCAACAGTCATTAATGAAACTGTAATTTTAGCAAATGTGAATAAATGCTGAGGATAAAATGATATAGAAGATAAGATGATCTTTATGTGCAGGAATTTGTGATATAAAAGCTATGCTTTGAAAGGGAGATTCTAAAAATTCAAGACCATTTAAGCATTATTGAAAATTATGAGATAAACTCTGAACAAACATGCTATAAAATTCCCAAACACAAAAAAACAAACAATAATAGTAACACTTAAGTCATATTTAATTAATAATAATAAAAAACATAGTAATTGACCTCAGTGTCTTCAACTTATTCTCCAGTCCTATAACTCTTTGTAGAAAGTCTGATTAAATAAAAGAGCCTCAAGAGACTTAATTTGGGGCAATATGCTGATTTAGATCTTGTCTGTAGGGGCGCTTGGCTGGCTTATTGGGTACAGCGCGCAACTCCTGACCTCAGGGTCATGAGTTTGAGTTCCACATTGTGGGTAGAGTTTACTTAAAAATAAATAAATAAGTAGATCCTCATCCCCTTTCTTTAAATTAATTAATTAATTAATAAGTAAAAATACTTTAGATCTTGTCTGTAAAGAAGACCCCTTCAACTTGTGATTTCACATGACTATGTGTAGACCTGGTAACTGAAGGACAGGTATTTAAAAAATAGTAAAGTGTCTGTGTGAAGAGGTACATTGGATAGTAGCTCACTTTGCTGAATGCTTAGTGTGTGTCAGGCATTGTTCTAAATGCTTTATATACATTAACTCAGTTGGTTTTCATCACAGCCCTACCAGATAGGTCCTATTGTTAAACCCATTTTACAGATTAGAAAACTGAGGCACAAGAGATTAAGGATTTACACACACACAGAGACACACACACATAGAAATCACTAGTTTTATGTTTTACTAATGCCCGTTTAATTTTCTAGGAAGTAAGCCAGGTATGCAGAGTAAGAAAAACCCTCTACATAACATAATTGCAGGGTAGCTATAATACATAAATCCCATAAACAGAGAAAAGGGAAAGGAATGTGTAAAGAATGTGTATTGGAGACAACTGGGGGTTAAGTAAACTAAGCTCGTAGTTCAGATTCCGGAAATTGATTTAATCAAAATGTAAATATTTAACATGTAGTATTTACCAGACGAAATGCTGAGCAAATAGCTAATCTCACTGGAAATTCTTATGCTCACTTCCCAGTGTTACCTGTGCCTGGCAAATACCTAAAGTTTCCTTGTTGATTTGTACTTTTTAGAGAAATATTTTATAACAAGAAAGCATACATATATTTATTAAAGGAAAGTTACCTAGCCTGAATATTTAGTTTAATGACAGTTGTAGTTATGTCAGCTATTAGCATGAGTTTTCCTGTGGGCAGCTAAGTCCATAATTGGTTTTGCCTACTTAGTTGGAAGATATTCCCTAATGATGGTGATTTTTTAGCTTGTATCTGCCTGCAGCCACCTACTCTTCCCTCTCTAAATGTATCTGAAATGTGCTGGCGTATTTGAATGGCACTAGAAAAATGTAAGAATTTGCATTATCCAGTAGGATAGCTGAAAACACAAGATGAGCTCCTTTATCCCTGGTTTCCACTTTCTGAACATACTCTATAATAAAATGTAATAAAATGTGAATTCCAAATGGAAGCTTCATCTGAAATAATCAGCTCTTCATATTAGTCGCAAATAAATTATCTAAAGAGCAACAAAGAATTTATAACTTGTAGAAACAGGAATATACCAGGGCCTGCCATGCCATTTGGTTTAAAAAAAAGGAGATACTTGAAAACATCTTGGATAAGAGAAAAACAGTGGTCATCCATGACAAAAGTGTCATATGTCCATTTGCGTTCCCCAAACTTTAAGCTTTTTCATATGCTCTCAATCCCCCTGCCTCCACCTTCTCTAGAACGTTGCTTCAAAATGTATCCCTTCTTAAACTCTACTTATCCTCTACCTTTTCCTCTGGTCCTTCCCACTATTCTGTCACATTGTAACTACTATTATTTTGAGCACATATTTGCATCAAATATCTTTCATTCACAAACTCAAAGAGCAATCCATGCTCACTTTCTTTCATTAGTTCTTCTCTTTTCAGTAACAATAACCTACCATAAAGTGACTTCCCCCCAACCCACTCCCAACAGACACATTTCTTCTCAGGCTTGTCAGAGAGCGCTGAACTGCCACACTCAGCAGCCATTTCTGGAAGGGATTCCACCTGACCTCTTTGTAACATTATGCATTGTGATCTTTCCTTCCCATTCTTGTAGCAATCCATGTCTTGACTTCTGGATTTCACCCTCTATGTCTTCCTTTACCCTTCTAGCTTCTCCTTCACAGATCCCGCATGGGCTTTGCTTCCTCTGCATATTCACTAAATGTAGGTGTCATGCAGCGTGGCCACAGAATCTTTTTGCAGCTCCTTCCATCAAACGATGGAATGCATTTCCTCCTCCCTGAATAGACCTTGGGATATGCTACGGCCAGTAGCAGATGGTAAAAACCATGTATGCAAATTCTGAAGTTCAGATCTCAAAAACTCTTGTAGCTTCTACTTTCTTCCTCCTGGAGCACCGTCCTGGTACGGCTGCTTGATGAAAAAGCCTGAGATGAAAGACCATATGGAGAAGAGACCCAGCCATCTCAGTCGGCCCATTAGAACCTAGACCTCAGCCAACCTGCTCTCATTGAGAGAGCCTAGGTGAATCAGCAGGAGAACCACCCCCAGTTTATCCGCAGAATCAAAACAAACAAATAAAAATTTAAAAATAACAAAAACAAAAATTAAAAAACAAGAAAAATAACAAGTTGTTTTCAGCCACTAATTTTTAGGATGTTTTATTATGCAATAAGTACTAACTGATACAAATGGCATCCCCCAGTTTCCTGTGACTCATTTCTTGTCTCATTAAACACATTTTGTGGGTGACTCTAATATTGTCCACAACTTTATCAGCCAGTTGTATGCCGATATTCCCAAATCTAAATATTTTGTCCTTGACCTCTAGACCCCTATTCGCAACCTCCTTTTTTGCATGTTTACTTCATATTTACTTTGTATAATCCACAGGAACCTCAAATCTGACTGATCAAAACTAATTCACCATCCTCTTCTCTGGTATTCCAAACTATTCCATCTCCTGATTCCCCATCTTATTGAATGTGATCTCTGTCCACCGATCCTTTCTCTCAAGCTTGAAGAGTGGGATCTTCCGAGGTTCTTTTCTCTAGGTTATCCCCCTTCAACAACCAGTCAGTAAGTCTGCTTTATTCATTCTCCCAAATGTCTTAAATATGTCTCTCACCACCACTATGATTCAGACCACTCTCCGTTTCACAACAGATTCCTTGTAGTGAGCTATTAAATCTTGTCTTATTCTAAATCTTTGCCCACTTCACATTTGTGTGCTACGATATTGCCAGGTTGTCCTTTTTAAACTGCAAGTCGGCCTGTATACCTTCCTTGATTAAAATCTTTAAATGGTTTCCAAGTCCTTTTTAAATCTCTCTCTCCCTCACTCTCCTCTCTCTCTCTGCCTCTCTCTCTCTCCTGTTTTCTCTCTCTCCTGCTTACTCCTAAGATTCCTTTCATGATCTGATTCCCCCAAATCATAGCCAAGTACTCTTTAGTATGCACATGAATACGCACGTAACTAGCTACCCCTGACTTCTTGCTGATCTCTGATAACTCCGAGGGCTGTCACCTATATCACACTTTGGATTTCTAGACTGGATTGAACTGCATCTGCCTGTTTTGTTTTCATTCTGGGCTTTTCTGCAACTTGCTTCCTTGCCTGAATTACCCCTTTCCCCTCTTCTCTCTTTCTTCAAATGTCCCTTCCTTTAGGAAAATTCCCTTACCTTCTCTGAATAACCCCCTTTCCTCCACCCCAGATGGAAATGGGAAATTGACACATTCAGTAATAGTATTTTCTACCTTTCTTTTTCATAGCTTGCCAGTCAAGTCCCAGACTGAATCCTTCATCTTTGAAGCCTAAGTGCCTAACATAGTAGATGGCAAATGTTTCTTTTCTTTTTTGCAGCATGGTGGTAGAAATGGGTTTGGGGGAAGTAAACAAAGAGAATTTTCGGTCAGCTAGGGCCTGGTCGTTACAACTGTCCCACCACCTATTTTTGTAAGTTAAGTTTTATTGGAACACAGTCATGCCCATTTAATTATGTATTGCCCACGGCTGTTCTCATACTACATTGACAAAGTTGAGTAGTTGAGATAGTGATATTATGGTCCAAGAAACCTAAAATATTGATTATGTGGCCCTTTCACAAAATGTTTGCTGACTCCTGACCTAGATGATTGACCTGCACCAAAAATCTGGATTTTATTATCTAACTACAAAGACATTATTTAAACTCCCAAATCCACATAATTCTATGTATGACTCTCTAGGGGATAAAAAGGTGAAAATCATGTAATCCTTAAGCAGGAGAAATTTACAATCCCCTGGAAGTGATGGCCATGCTGGAAGTCATTTGGACAACAGGTAATGATTAAAGGATCACTAAAAGGATAGGTGCTAAAGGCTTCTTGCAGATTGAGTGGGTTTAACATAGGATTAGTCAGCTTGAAGGCCCTGACTGGGAAACCAGTCTTTTGTCTTTAAAGCCCTGTTCCAGGTGCAGTATGCTCCATATTAATCAGTCGCATATGGATGTCAGAAAGTATCAGAGTAGGCTGGATGAAAAGCTGCTTTCACGGTCCCATCTCAGGTGCGGTGTGTCCAAACACCAGGTGTTAGGAGGTGGAATATTTGGAAACATACAAATTAGACCTTGCATTTTTCACTCTTCACCTGATGTTCTTCCTTCCCCAAAGAAACCTTTGCCATTTTTTCTCTTCTTCATGATGATACAACTATGTTCCCAGCTACTCAGACCCAAAATTATAGTTATTATCGACTCTCTGTTTTTCATCCTGATATTCTCTACTGCCCCATCCACTCATTTTTGAATTCCTATCAATTCTCCCTCCATAGTGACTCTTTTAACAGTAATCACTATCTGACGTCTTTTTCATTTATTGTTCGTTTATCATCTGCTTGTCCTCCCCTGCACTATCAGCTCAATGAGAGCAGAGATCTTGACTGTTTTCACACTATTTCATCCCCAGCACCTATAATGATGTGTGGCATATATTACAGGTAAATAAATATTTATTGTTGAATACATGAATTTTATTGATACTTTAAAATACCTGCTTTATATTTTAATTATTTATGTATGTCTGTGTGTCTCCCGATCAGGAAATTCCTTGAAAGTGTGATCTATATCTGATTCATCTTTAATCTTCCATCATTCCTCCCCCCAAATGTATGGTTCATTTAATACTTCTGAATTAAAAAAAAAAGTCATCAAATAACCATCATCTTGAGTCAGCACAAGACAAATATATGTAAGTAGATGCCAAATCTGACAAAGTGGGATAGTTGATGAATGTTTGTTTTTAGAAGCTAAGGCAGGTAAGTTAGCAGTGCGGTAGTATGCTCAGACTGTGGACAGTATTACATAGCACAAGCTGTCATTTCACTTAATCCTGGAAACTGTGATCACATCAAGTTCTCCTAATTAAAGGTAGAACCACTAAAGATGATCAACATTTTTTAAAAAAGTAATTTGGTCTAAGTCTCATGCCTATTATTAATAGTTCTCGAAAGAAATTCTTGGGCTTTCACTATTAGAGTAGAACAGGCAGTCAAGAAACCAAGGCTACTACTCCGTAGTCTTCTGCTAAAAAGTGCCTAACTCCCCACGCTATTAAAAAGGAAGAAATCTCAAAGGTCCAAGATAGCCTCATAAGCACTTTTTCTAATTGTGTACAACTCTATTCTTTATATGAGATTCCAGTTATTATACATCTATCATGGAAACACTCATGGTTTTTCAATAGCATCTCTTATGGCTTCTAGGCAAAGGTAAGGTCCTTATGTGCAGATCTAAAAATAGGCTTTGAAAGACTGTGGTCTCCCCAAACTAGTGCTCTGCTACTGGATCTTAAGTACCCTCAGTTAACCACAACTGCAGGGAATTCCAAAAGGATTGAAAAATATCAGAGTAAGAGGAGCCTTAGAGTCACTAACGGTATCTGAGGTGGTTATAACACATCCTAGTCATTGGTTGAGAACAAGTATACACTGTCCAAGTGAATCAAGAAGACTCAGCCACAAAACTCCTATCAATTATATACCCTAATTAGTGAGCATAAAACCTTGCTAAAGTTGGACCACACTCTGCATTAAAAAATTAAAATTAAAAATGTCCACAAAATAGAATACCTCAGTTTTATCAACTGATAAACTGACCAATTTACTATGGTTATTAGAAGGAACAGTAGTCAACTATAGTTGACTGTAAGTCTAATACTGTTATATAAACACATTCTTAAAATTTTTTCTGTACACTTCCTCAATTGTAAAATTCTTCTTTTTTTTTTTTTTTAACCAGCCCAACGAAGATTGTGGATTCTTGCCAAACTGACCATATTTCCGCCTGCTTCTGGATCCTTATCTTTTGATTACCCTATCTTAGTCAGTCTTACCATTGTGTGATTCAGCCCCCTCCTACATCTTTTTATATATCTTATTGTGCTCCCTACTCTTGTCCAAGCCTGTCACCTAACTGTGGGAGTTTAATAATAAATGCGATCTAATTATGATGATGCTTCTTTTATTTTTCTTTACCTCCATGTACTCCTCTGTTATGTACTTCTATTTAGAGGCAATCAAAAACATTTATTGAGCACCTACTGTACAAAGGAACAGCCTTCTTCAACTGCGAGAGACTACACTCTCATCCTCTTAATTGCATCATAAAGATTGTGATTTTACCTACCCTGTCAAAGACAGCTTCCCATGGAAGAGTGATTTAAAAGAAAGTTCATGCTTGAGAGATTTAACTACAGTGCTGTTCTCTCAATTAGTTTAATCTCTTAGGAATGAGGTTGTGTCTTTGCATGTCTGGTACAATACCAAATACAGAGTCTACCATTCCTAAAGAACTAAAATAAAAAGATAGCTACTCATAACATTCATATATTTGTATTATTAAACTTAAAACTGTGCACAGCCAAAAGCACTCAATAATTCCTAGATATTATAATTTATAAACTAATCATATCTTTTAATAAGTGGAAATAAACACATTTGACTTTTACCATAATGTTACCTTTTGTGGTAGAAGTTATGTGACAATGCATCATATTTTAGGTAAAATAAAATTACATACCAAAGAAATTTATCTTTTAATTCTATTTTTAAAAGTTATCTTGAAAAGGTAAACAAGCAAGACAAGAGAATTAAATTCTACTCTGCAGAGGGTATTTTAGAATCATAGAACCTTAAAAATTAAAGGGACTTTAAAAATCCAGTTCAGGAGTACCTGAGTGGTTCAGTGGGCTAAGCATCGCCTTTGGCTCCGGTCATGATCCCGGAGTCTTGGGATCAAACCCCATGTTGGGCTCCCTGCTCAGCAGGGGAGTCTGCTTCTCCTTCTCCCTCCCTAGCTCTTGTGCTCTTTCTCTCACTTACTCTTTCTCTCAAATAAGTAAATAAAATCTTTTTTAAAATTTTTTTTAAAAATTAAAAAATCTAATTCAATCTCTCATTTTATTAGACAAGGATAAGACTAAAATATTTAAATTGTGTATCCTTTCTTTTTATCAAAACTCCCCAAGGACACATAAGGAAATATCCCCTAAACTATGGTATAAAACACATTGCCAAATCGTTAATGGTCTCATATCTTGGCTCAAAAGAGGTATGAGGATTAAACCTAAACGCTGTCAGAATTCAAATATTTCATCAAGATCCAAAGATAGTTTTGTACAACACTGACAGACTCATTCTAATCATATTCAGTAATTTATAATATACCTCTTTATATCTACAGAGGAAAAGAGATCAGTGGTGAAATAGAAGTTCTGAGGTGAGATTTCAAAGACCAAAATATCATACCCTGTTTAAATATAAAACTTAGATATATTTCATAGCATTTCAATCCTACAGGCCTGAACAAGGAGTGAATATTTATTGAGCTTTTATTACTATCCTCCTAGTATTGTGCTGTCTTTTAAATATAACCAGACTTAATCTCATACTTGGTGGTTTAGGATTAGCTCTGTTTTAGAGATGAGAAAACTAAGTCCTAAATAGGCCCCACAGAATAAAGGTTAAGTGCATGGATTCAAATCCTGTCTCTGCCACTTATTTATTGTTGCACTGTTCTGTGTCTTAATGTCTCCAATGTAAAATAGGGAAAATAATAGTATCTTCTTCACAACATTAAGTATTATGTAAATCACTCAGAACAGTGGCACATGGTGTTATAAGAGGTGTTAGCAGAGGGCGATTTACCCTGAAGCTGATGAAGCCAAAGCATAAGGGCTGCCTCCTTTGCACAGTTGTCTTCCCCCAAACGACCTTAGTAATACTTTTATTCATAATTGTATATTAAAGAGCAACCCTCCTCTAACTGCCAAACTTGGATTTTCCCTTGCATGCTTTTATTATCGTTGTTGTTGTATTAAAAAGATTAAATATTTGCCCCAGGGCACACAATCAGTAATGGCATATCTGAGATATAACCTAATGTCTGCTGGAATTCTTAACCAAGATATTTTTCTGCCTATTTCTAGAATTTTCCTTTGTCTCATGAACTATAATTATCCTATACGAAGAGAATAAATCCTCATATCATGTAAGAAAACAAATATTTCCTAATCATATTTCCCTCTTATCACAGAAGAAGGAAGAAATGCTCCACAGGTAGCAGTGGGATCAATAGTAGCCATTCACCCTCGTCTGCCGAACCTCACTGACAGACATGGTGGCACTCAAGGAACATCAAGGGAAGTAAGAGCATGTCGAGAAGATGAGTTACCCTGCTTCTTGGTTTGTTTTCTATCAGAAGCCCAGTAAAGTCTATTTGAGAAGTCAAACTTGAATTTATGGATTCATTCTTTTAAGTTACCTATGCATCCACTCAACACTGATGTACTCTGATCCAAGTACTGTATGGGGACCAGGTGTATTTGAAGAGTATATGCTGAATTCATTTATTCAATCAACAAATATTTGAGAAACTACTCACTGATTACCTAGAAAGGAACAAGATAAGTAAGGTCCCTGCTCTCACTGAGTATACTCAATGAGAATTTTTTATAGATATCTCAAGTCACTTTATTTATAAAAACAGAGGCCATTCTAGCCTGCAGATATATAAACCTTTGAGGATAACTTTCCTTGTTTGTCAGCATATTTAATACCCATTGATCATTCTTATTCATGAAATATCTTGCTTCTCACTGCCAGTGCTGAGCATGTACCCACGATTCTAGTCCAGTTACAAGACATAATTACTTTGCCCTTCGGTGACCATTTACATTAGCAAGTTTTCATAAATGATAATCAACAAATATGCAAATTTTCTATAGAAGGTGTAGACTTACAACAGGTTACACAGGAAAGGAATCACAGTCTATTTTTTTTTTAAAAAAGGAAATGTTATATGTGTTGTATGTGTCTTGCCAAAAAGATGTCTTTAAAAACTCCTAAGTAAATATACATTAAAGAACATTAGAGAGCAGAAGCATGTTGAACTTTTTTCTTTCACATATACATAGTCCAGATAACATATTGCCTCATTTTAGAAAGCCAATATGCCAGAGACAAAGAGATTCTCTATCAAGGACTGGTAGCCACATACTCCTGAAAGAGGTAAATACATGCCACTACTCAACTTCATTCTATTTTCAGAACTAAAATTAAAAGAAGAGAGCCACATTTTTCTGAATTTTTAGAGCTATTATCAGATCTCCTGGAACAACATACCAATCAAATAACTTCAATGCTTTCTAAGTTATGCAGTCCAGGTAATAAAGATGTTCTGTAAATAAGACTGTGAACCAGCTACAAGCTTTTAAACATTTTTTTTTTTTTTTACAAAAAGTCCATTTAAGAACCTTTCACTTTGACGTGTTTCATGAATGGATATAGAACACAATACAACATCTTGTGTAGTGGATTTTTAAGTTGGCTTTAGTCGTTTGAATAATAATTCAAGATTTAACCTAGAGCTCCATTTCACTGCTTTCACTGCTCTTGGTATATTTCTGGCAGGGATAAAGCATTCCAGCCATTGTTCCTAACGGGCTGTCTGCTGTCAACTAGTAACTACTTAAGTTACCAAGTACCATCAGGGGAAATCTCTTTCAGAAACTCCTGGGAACTAAAAAGATGTACATACTCAAATATCATGCATTTCTCAATCCATTTTCAGGAAAATTTTAAGTATTTATTTGAGGTTAGACAAAATGGTATATGATAATTTTCCATTCTGCAGAATTCACACATTACCAGACTTCTAATTTGAAAGAAAACATCCATCTTGCCAGCAATTTTTACCTTAACCACAAAACTTAATTCTTCCTTCTGATGAAGCATTTGTGGCGTTGTTACTACAATCAGAAAATTTTAAAAGATTAGTTCTGATTGTAAACAAAGAATCTTATACTGTCTCCATTTCTTTTTTTTTTTTAAAGATTTTATTTATTTATTCGACAGAGATAGAGACAGCCAGCGAGAGAGGGAACACAAGCAGGGGGAGTGGGAGAGGAAGGAACAGGCTCATAGTGGAGGAGCCTGATGTGGGGCTCGATCCCATAACGCCGGGATCACACCCTGAGCCGAAGGCAGACGCTTAACCACTATGCCACCCAAGCGCCCCTGTCTCCATTTCTTTTATTTATATGAAAGTTAGAAATGAAAAGCATACAAAGTTTGTGTGCCAAAATACCATCATTCATGACCATGCATTATTCTCAAATTCCCCAAAGACTGTTGCCCATTTTTTAATTTGAATGCTTCTTAAAATTTAGAAAAGCTTATCTAGTGGGGTAGGATTGACTTGGCACCCAAATCCATAAAATTATTTGTCTATTTCCTTGGGTTTTGGATTATATCAAATGTCAACCAATCCTTTATGAAGTATTCACTTTTATACAATACCAACTGAGCTCAGGTGATGACTAGAGAATAAAATAGTAACTATTTTTTCATAATTTAATTTACAAAATTATATAAATAATTGTATCACAGGTCTATAATCTGGCAGGCACTGTCCTAGGCATAAAAACACAATGGTGAGTAGACATATATGGCACTGCTCTCTCTAAGCTTTACAGCTTGTGTTTTCTTTTTCTTTCTTTCTTTTTTTTAAGATTTTATTTATTTATTTGACACAGAGAGAGACAGAGAGAGAGGGAACACAAGCAGGGGAAGTGGGAGAGGAAGAAGCAGGCTCCCAGCAGAGGAGCCTAATGTGGGGCTTGATCCCAGGACCCTGGGATCACGCCCTGAGCCAAAGGCAGACGCTTAACGACTGAGCCACCCAGGCGCCCCTACAGCTTGTATTTTCTAAAAGATTTTATGCCTCATACTTGGAAAAGACAGAAAGAGAATAGATGCAGAAAAGTTCAATAAACAAACTTTGTCAAATTTTATGATCTCAAATTCCTACGATTCCTTCTAGTAATCTTTATTTTTTCCTGCCCACAAAGACGCAATTATGTTCAAGTAGCTCTTTTACTTGTATAAATTATATATCACAAGATATACAAATGCATTTCTCAAATTCTTCCTTTGCATTCTGCAAGGAATTTTATACTATATATTTGAGGAATGCCTTAGCTGTTATCAGATAAATGTTTTATCATCAATCACATTTACTATCAAAGGATGAATCACTTGTCATTTAAGGAAAGATACTTAGTTTCAATATGTCCAAGTAAGATTATTTAAATCATTATGGAACCTAGTAAACAACAGGGATAGACTTAATCATATTCACTAAGTTTCACGTGTAGTTTCACCTTTGAGAAGGTACAAAAACAAAGCAGAACAAAACAAAAATACCTCATCTACAGTAATACTAGGCACTGAAAAAATAAATATACATTAATTCTATTTCAATACACCACGTGGCTTATATACTGCTTAGTTTCAGACACCCATATTTTTATCTTTCTGACCACTGCTGTGGCTTACATTTTTCTTAAGGATGGAAAAATACAAATTTGTAAAGGGAAGCACTCAATTATTAGAGCAACTTATACATATCCTCACTGTTACCACTTTCATCAAAACACATTCATAATAAAGCATCACCATTGGGAACACCATTCCATTCTCTCAGAAAAACCTGAAAAACCTGAAATATTTTTTCTTTTCCATTTTTTCATAATTTTGCATAGAAAATGTCATATTAGAAACTGTATACCCACCTCCCTGAATGAAAGCTAGTTTTATGGGTAGATGATACAGTGGGAAAACTGAGCTAACGTAAGTGGACGTGTACTTCCCTGAGGGAAACTCGCAGGGATGCACACAAAGTTATACTGAACTGTTATCTGGCATACCAATGGCAGAATTCTAGAATAAATAATAATCAAAATCAAAAACAAAAACACACATACATGAAATACCCTGAACTACAAGGGTATATTTAGAAGGATCAGCATGCCAGAAACTTAATTTGTTTTATAAGACCACGAGCTTTCCGCGAGTAATTTTTATATATTTTGATGGCATTAAAACAAACATACTTCAAAAATAATGCTACTGCATAATCCTTTAAAAAGTAGTAAGGCTTTTCTATTGGCAAGGGAAGCCTTTTGGGATTATTTTTTAATCCACAGATACCACTAAAATACAAACCTATTTTTACTAATCATCACTAACATTTTTTAAAGAATATCCAGACATATTTCTTTATTTTAACATATAGTTTCACTAGTTACCAGAAACACCACATTTGTGATACCAAATTATTAGCAAATAAAACTGGTTTAGAAAGTTTCGTAGTACTGATTATTGTTTTCACTTCTTAAGCAAACTTAACTAAATCATGAATACATTTGGAATAAATTAAAAACAGAAGTTTTCAAGTAGACATTTGTGCACAAAATGTGGAGATTTACTTTAAAATTGTATCACCATAAATTATCATGCAGACACTTTAAAATAATTGTGTCATTTCCTACCATGTAATTGTATGCTTTTAAATTTACCCTGAGTAAATTATGACAAGTACTAACAAGCATGATGGAGAGAAGTTATGGAAAAGCCCTTATTCCAAAATAAATATACTAACAGAGTAAAGCCCATGTCTAAAATTATCCTCACATTGTTTTAGCATATAAATGTAACATTTGGGGTGCTAATAAAATATTTAATAGGACTGAAAAACCCATCTGGCTCAAGAAAAATCTGAATGTGTGTGTGTGTGAGAGAGAGAGAGAGAGACAGAGACGGAAATAGAGAGACAGCGACAGAGAGAGAGAGAAAGAGTAAAACATTTCTTTACACATTTACACTATGGGCAATGCAAGCTGGAAGTAGCAAGACAAATCAAACCGAAATTGTATTAATACCGATTAAGGAGGGCAGCTGCTTGAATCCTTTTGTACCTAAAACCAGCTAAAGCTCTCAAAGACATTTGAAACAATCAGTTCACAAAGAAAGTTTCTCTACAGAGTATTTTCACTTTGGGAACTTTCCAGATTTCAGGAATGCCCCACTCTAAGGGGAGCCAAAGCATTGTTTCCGGATTGTATCAGCAGCTGTGCTTTTTGTTCTAATTAGTGGCTAATAAATTCTAGTTATATCTTCATCAAAATTTTTAACCCTTCCTATAATATGCCAGAATTTGGTCTGAACCAAAATGAAACTTGCCTTCCCATCACTCTCAAATATGCAAGGCAACACAAAGATTTTGGTGATGGTAGCCATGGAACCGGGACTGGCTAAAGGGGGAAACAGAATCAAAATAATTTTTTTTTTTCTTTTCCATGATCCTTGAAGTGGAGTAATATCCTCGCCAGCTGAATATAAATATAAAACTTCATTCCCAGGGCTTTTCCCCCTAAAAGCAATTTTCATCAGCATCTAATTGCAACAAAACACCTACTTTCACACAGAAGCCCCCCGGCACACACACACGCCGGACTTTACCTGTTTTTATGCCGAGTCTTGAGCAAGTTTCTTCCAAAGGGAGCCATGGCCCGCCAGGCAGGCGAAGAGAAGGGGCCGTATCTCAGTTATCTGGGGATGGGGGTGGAGGGAGTATCTGGATTTCTAGGTGAAGGGAGGAGGATTGAAGGTTTCCTCTTCACCTCCTCAAACGTTCCTGGCTTTCAGCTCATTAGCAGCCGGCTAACAGAGTTGCTAGAAGTTGTGCAACTGCTGCCTAGCTTTGAACTGCTGGATTGTTGTGGCTGCTGCACCTTTGGAGACCTGCCCAGCTTAAGCCTCGAAGAAGGCGTTTGGAAGCAGGAAAAGAAAAAAAGAGAGAGAGAGAGAGAGAGAGAGAGGAAGGGAGGGGGACTCTATTGTGTTCTGTAGTTATTTGCAGACTAGCTAAACTTTAAGACCTGCCAACCCCACGGGCATGGTAATACCCATGGAATGGGAATTTCACTCCGTTTGGAAACCCCCCTCCCCCACTTTCCACACCCAATCACACAAGGTGAACTAAACACATAAAAGGATTAAAAGTAAATACCCCTTCCTCCCAACCAGCTCCAGTCTGTGAAAAGTAATCTGATCGTGGCAAGCAAGAGTGAGGGCCAAGAACTTTTTGTCTACCGATTCGACACAAAAATCCCCTGCCCAAGGTTGGGGGGGGGGGTGGTACTGGGGGCGGATTAGGGCTGTAAAATACGTTGAGGAGGAGCGAAGCCGGAGACGGAATCAAGGTGGACTCAGAGGTCATTTGGAAATTGGAGCCTAAGAGTATCCCCCAGCTCCACTCCTCCACACTTCTCAAGCTCATTTTCCAAAAGTTGAAGGAGCTGAAGGACCAAAGGGCTCCAGGGCTGACTGATGACAGCATCAGCAGTCAGAACCAGCCGGGATGTGGGGTCCGATTCCCGAGGCGTTTAAACAGACCCTTGCCGGGTCGTTGGCATTTACTGAGCCTTTGGGGCCGTGCGACTTTGAAGGAAGAGCCAACTGTTTGCTCCCGCCTCTCAACTAGTGAAGTGAGAGATGACGCGCCTGGAGGACTTCATGGAACTCGAAGTGTGCAGTGCAGGTTGAGGGGGTGAGAGCGGGCATCCCTGGTCCCACGCGATTTCGAACCCACGATCCGCACAACCCGGGCAGAGAGCGAGCGGACGTCAGTGCCGGCAGCTGGTCACAGTGCCCACCCTGCTCCCCTGCGCCCGTCATGCCGTGGGAAAGCACCGTCCAGGGCCCAGAGCCCGCAGAATTTTCCCAGGACTTTTTTTCCTAGGATTTCGGGACCCCAGACCATCTCCCTCCCCTCCTGTCCTTCCCCCGCCTCTTCAGCTTCCCGCCTTATCACCCCCCACCCCCCGCCCCGGGCAACGCCAAGCTTCCAATCTTTGGCTTCCGCGGCTAGGGGCGGGAGCCAGGGAAAGGAAATCGAAGGGACTATGGGTTCACTCTGACTCACATTTCAAGCTAGTGGATCTCTGGATCTTGGCAGAGAATATGAATGGCACACACTTTCTTTAGGAGCCCCAACCCCCAACAACAGCAAACAAAAAAGTGATCTTAAAGGTTTCTATAATTCTTACATGCACCAATTTAGACAAGATTCTACAGAGCTCAAAAAATCGTTTTTTTCCCCAATATTTACTATCATAATTGCTCTCTAGTTCTCCATATTGTATATACGTGTATTTCTATATGTATATAAACATATATGTTTTATGTGACATTACCTTATTTTAAATTTGTTATGTATTGTTTATAATTGTTCATAAATATTATATATAAATCCCAATTGTTATAAATTAGAAAACATTACAATAGCCACTGCCTTAATTCAATGACCTTTTTTCAATTACTGGAAAAATGGATAATTTTAAGAAAATATACCCATCTTTTAAATGGATCTATAGTAGTGTTACCAGAGAAAACCTTTAAAATACCAAAGGCAGTGATGATATATTTTTTATACATATATATTACATGCATATATACACACGTTATATTTAACATAAATAATGTTGGGTATACTTCGGTTTTGGTTTTTATGTTACAAGCAAGTCACAAAAACAATGATTTAAACTATTATGGAAGATTGCCCATAATTTCTAAATTGTTCAAAATATAATCCCCTAAAGCTATACTGTTTACTTACTAATATAATGATTGCAGTCAATTTACAAAGAATTTTGCATTTACGAATATCCCCGTGTTTCCTCTAGTTTCGGTACTCCACCCTTATTAACATTACTTGTATATATAGTTTTCACATAAAACATTTTTCATTAAGAGAGTTTTAATGGAACAAGAGGAAACAACATTACATCTTTATTAGCATAATCTTATGTTGAGTTTCAAGTTAGTACAGATGAATCTCATTTAGGATGTTATTATTCCTCACATAAAATATTCTATTAATACTATTTATGACAAACTCTTTGATGTGTAAGAATAAAACACAAAGGGTTAATGTCCCTTAGATATTAAAAGCTGAAAGGAGTAGAAAACATGGGCACTAATATTTAAATAGAAAAATAAGCAAATAACAATTTTAAAAGAAAATAATAAAACCATGTTTAAAAATATCAACTTTATAAGTAACCAGATATATATAGGTAAATTGAAATGAGGTTTTATTTTGCATCTACCAAATTGCTTGATTTTTAAAATGATGTTGCCTGAGTCTGTCAGTGTGGTGGTCAGAGTAGTCTTCTCTACATGAGTAGTGCAGATAACCATATTCCTTGTACGAATGAATTTGGCTCTACATATCAATAACCTTCAAAATATTCAAAATCCTTTAACTAAGTTTATTCTCATAAGAATGTTTTCCAAGGAAATAATCAGAGTTTTATAAAAAGCCTTATTCTTATTGATATTCATGAGAACTAAATGAAATCTTGCACACAAAGTGCAGACACATAGTATTAGACAAAGTACTATTTTTTGTACAGGGTAGAGAATTATATGAAAAATTATCTCAACTTGAAAATAAGGCAAACTAATGAATGCATGCTCTTTCAATGATACAGTGGAGCATTGCCTAACAGTTCCTCCCAAATATTATCCAATACTCTGGAATAATGCATTTTTTAACATGCTATTTACTATTGATTGGGCCCAAATTCTATGAAATTAGATGTTAAATTATTTTTTAAAAAGGTAAATTGCAAATGATTTTTTGTTCAGAAAGCAATGCAAATGATTTTATCTGGTAGAAAGATAACACAAAAGGTTATGGTTTTATTGCCCTGTAGGACATCAACAAATTTTATATTCAACCTATTTTTATTTCAGCATTCTTTCTTTAATTCACTAACTATATAGCAGTCTTTCCTATCCAACTTTGGACCAGCTTTGCAATTCTACTAGACCCCTCATTAAAAAGTTGAATCTTTGACATTTGCCCACTATATATTTCTATGAGACTCATACATTTCAATTTTTTGAAAATTAAACTTTTAATAACTCTGAGCTTGCATCAGTTTTTTTCTGAACCAGTAGGAAGTCTTCATAGAAGAAAGGTGGTTACTTACCTTAAAAGATATAATGTGTAAAAATGAGTTTTATTGATAGAGAATAGTTAGAACATCCTTTCACTCACCTATAAATATGAAGTTCAGCCAAAATAAATAGATGTTTATTTCTTAACATATTTAGATTAATGTATGAAAAATCAACATGGAAGATGGTACATTATACTTAATGAAAGAATGAATGAATATTCTTCACTCAAAGGAGGATTATATAATCTGTGGTTGAGTTGATAGCAATAGCTAAACAGTATTAGAGCATGTATGTCGAGGAAAAACCCTGTTTTGAAAGAGAAAAGAAAGAAACAAACAGAAAATAAGTGTATCAATTCTTGTTCTAGTTTATTCATAGACCCAGCCCCCTTTGTATTAGGAATTTTTTTAATTGAATTTTCCCCAGTTGTATTGAGATACAATTGGCATGCATCACGTAAGTTTAAGGTGTACAGCATAATGGTTTCACTTACAGATATTGTGAAATAATTACCATAATAACTTTAGTTGCCAGCCATCATCTCATATAGACACAATGAAAAGAGAAAACAAAAAGAGAAAAATGAATAATTTCCCTTGTGATGAGAACTCTTAGGAGTTGCTCCCTTAACAACTTTTATGCATTTCATACAGCAGTGTTAACTATAGTTATTATGATGTACTTTCTATTCCCAGTACTTATTTATCTTGTAACCGGAAGTTTGCACTTCTGGACCACCTTTTCCCAACACCCCCTGTTTTGTCTCCACTGCCTGTACTTCACTTCTCATAACCACATTCAAGGCTTTTTGTTATTATATGTACTTTTCTGTCTTTTAGCTTTATCACATATGACTTCATTAAAAGGGTAGTAGATATAGGGATTAAGATCATGAGTTTTGAAGCTGCATAGACAGGGATCCATGTCATAGCTCTGCCATTTTCTAGTAAAGATCTTGGGTAGATTACTTAACCTAAGTTTCAGTTTTCTGATCTCCAAAATGAAAAAAAAAAAATGATAATAATGCATTCTCATTTTCCATTAGATGTTAGTTTAAAGGGATTTTTTTTTTCAAAAATATTGTTTTGTGCCAATGTGTTGTATTCTTATTACCAGAAATTTATTCTTCACATTTGAATGATTATTTTGGCTTACTGGTATAAGTTTCATACATATCTGTGTGGGTAAGAGCCAGTTTTCCCCCAGGACCTGCATAAAAAGCATAGCAGAGCTCAGGGTCTAGATCTTGGATCATACACAGATACTCGACTTTGAGCTGATTTGTCACCACTTATATGGTCATCTGTGAGGAAATATCACACCATATGGTTTGTTATAATCAATCAGTTTATCTGATTTACTCAAAACCCCATTCTCAATTAATGGAGAAATAGTAAGATACAGAGGCTGTTCTGTTTGGACAACTGAGGACTCAGAAATAATTAAAACTGGCCCAAAGAGTGAAATCAGAACTGGGATGAGAATCTCAGACAATTAAGACAAGGCAAAAGGGCACTACTCAGTATAGAACTGTTTCTGGCAGAAGGTAGAAACTCCCCCAAAGGTCAGTAGGAAATAAGTGGCTAAACTAAACTCCAAAGGCATTATTATTAATATAATTATTATTACTCTAATGAGTATCTGTCTTCTGAAATTATTTCCTGTCTTACATTTGTTCACAGTAATACAAATCATGTCTAAAAATTGGAATGGGTATCACTTCTCACAGAAGCTTTTAAATAATGTGTGTTGGTGTCATGGGTTGTGAGATAACCTATCTAAAAGGTTTGGAGTATGGAAGAAATAATTACCTTGTATGGTTTAGGAAAAGCCCATTTCAGCTCTAGGGTTCTATGTTCTTTTGCTTCTCCAGAAAAGCTTAAAACGGCATTTTTAACTTTTGTAGGACTTATATAATAATGTGTCTAATTAGTCACCCAGCTTCAATAGGCGGCTCCAAGCTTTTAATTAATTAAACAGTGTTTGAATAGCTGACTAGTTGGGTGTTGGCCAGATACCTGTGTCCTAAATAAAAGACCAAATTTCTTCACTTAGTAGCCTTGGCTTTTATTAACTCTAATGAGATAAAGTGACAAATCCATTTGAGGGTGGCTGCCACTAGAAATTGCTCAACTTCAAAGAAAGGGTTGTGAAACACAGATACTTTAATAAAATTAGATGGGTGCATGTCAGTGTATAAACACCCTCAGATAATATGTTCACCTACTATACTAAGTAATAGAATCGTAATATTATGGTGTAACGCTTTGCACAAATCACTTTTATGTCTGATACCTCATTTGATTATAATATGGTCAGTAAAAAAGAACATATTATTTCAGGTTTATGAATAAGAAAACCACGTTTCAAGCCACGTGATCAATCAATTTAACTGTTGCTCAAAACAAGGAACAGTTAAACTGGAATCAAAGATGGTTTTAGAGTAGCCAAGAAATATAGATAGCATCATCTCCAATCTCTCATCATATACTTGAAGAACATGAGACTCAGAGAGAAATGCACGTGCTCACGGACATGTGTCAGCATAGAGTAGAACCAAGAAGAGAATTGCTGGAGCACATTAATAACTCAGATATAGCCTTTTCAATTAACATATAAAATAGAACAAAGTAAAAATCTAGGGACTAAAAAAGACCTTAGAATTCATCCGCGCTGGGGTTCGTTTTTCTGCTTGGGATATTCTGAGCGCAGAAGAAAATTAATTAATTCTGAAACGTCACACTTCACACAGTAGTACGCTTGAAAGATGATTCTCCGGGGTCAGTATTCTTTTAAAATCATATAACTGTATATGCTCAGTCAATCTGCAAGTACTTGAATAACTTGGGTCGAATTTCACAGGCCTAAATGTCCTCTATTTCACAGTTTTATAAGGAAAGAAAGTAGTTTTAATCCAATGACAAGAATTTTTATGAATTCAGGAAGCTCTAGTGCAATTAAAATTTAAAAAACAGTAAGTCTTATAAAGATATATGATGTGCTTATTAGTAGAAATTTATTCTTTAAATTTTAATGTGTCTAATGAGACTAATGAGTTTAAAATGTACAACTCTCCTTTAACAAATATGGGGTAGATAAGGAAAGAAAAGGTAATACCGTATGTTTCCAGTTAGGATACTAAGCAACTCTTTAGGTAGTTCAAGCCAAGCAAAGTTTGATGCAGAGAATTGGTTACAGAAATGTTGAAAAGAATGGAGAAGCGGAAGCAGAATCCTAGGGAGCTGCTTCCATACTTCTGCTGGAACCCGTGAGCCAGCAATGGCTTCTCAACTGCTGGAGAAATGTCTTTGACCTTCTGCTCCTGCAGGGATGCTTCTTTTTTCTTTTCCTTTCTTTCTTTCTTTCTTTCTTTCTTTCTTTCTTTCTTTCTTTCTTTCTTTCTTTCTTTTTTTAGAGAGAGAGCACTCACATGGGGGGGGGCGTGGATGGGGGAGGAGGGGCAGAGGGTGAGGGATCAAATCTTAAGCAGGCTCCATGCCCTGCTCAGAGCCCAACACAGGCCTGGATCTCCCGACCCTGAGATCATGACCTGAGCCAAAATCAAGAGTTGTAGGCTTAACCAAAAAAGCCACCCAGGTACCCTGAGAACTGGAGGGCTGCTCCTTTCAAAAGCCCTGAAGTGGGTACTCCAACAGTAATGAGCTAATATTTGCAAGTGCCCTGGCTCCTCCCGCTTTTCAAACCTCTGCTAACATTTCTCAGTGTTAGAATTTAAGGAAGGTTGGCACTTAAGCCTCTAGCTTGGTAAAGTGTCTCTAAAATATATTTTGCAGGCTTCTAAACCTGTTGCCACAGGAGGAAATACAGAAGGATATGGAGTTGAGAACAATTAAATCATGCACAATTTGACATTTGGTAAATACTTTTCAATAGATTGCTACCTAGAAGATTACCAAGACAAAAGACATTTTCTGCGTGTGAACTAAGTGGGGATAAAACAATTCAGGACCGTGGTACATACTTCCAAGGGAGAGAGACTGAGTAAAGGCAAAGCTATCGGATATGTCCTATTTCGTGACTGAGGTAAATTTTAAAATATAACAATGGGTGCTCAGAACTTGGTGATGAAAATTCCCAGTTAATGCTCCCTTCCCTTAAAAAGGCACAAATGTTCCAAGAGAGAGAATTACTGCCATATAGTATCATTCCTACTGACTTAGATCATGTGTTCTGGAATCAGATATATCTGAATTTGAATTTGGCTTCTGTTCTTTATTGGTTGTATGACATTGGGGCATTGAGTTATTTAAACTCTATGAACTTTATTTTCCTAACTAACCTCAAATGGATAGAATCCACCCCTCATATGATTGTTGTAAAAATTACAACAGATAACATAGACCGTTCCAAGCACATAATACATGGCCAATGAATGTTAGTTCAATTCCCTCCAGTTCCTGCCACTTTGAGTATGTATGATTCAGGTTAAAATTATTATGCTGGAATGGATTGTTCCTACACAAAATTAGACTCACTTTTCTTTTCCCACCTCTTCAACTACTCACATGTGAAACTGCCAGAATTATTACTTGTAAGGAATTAAAGTTGGTGGTTAGTATTCAGGTTTGACTAAGTTATCGATATTATCAGTAAATATTAAAGATGAATAAGCATTTGTACAGAAGGAAATAATTCAAAAATTCTTCAATTCAGAGCATTTAAAAAATATTACAAAGAACAATCATTTGTTGGTTTAAGACCTTAGAGTTTACTTTAAATATTATTAATATCAAAATTAAAAATCTTATCCCCCTTTGAAATGCATCATGTGAGAGATTAATATAAATTTTTGGTAAAGTTGAAGAGAATATTATGTAATATAGGACTACAAATTGTCAAATATTTAGCGTTAAAAGATACAAACATAATCTTAAATTTGTTAATCATTATTTCTTACCATGTATTGTTCATGTTTAAAAAACACATTGACTTGAAGCTAATTAGTTATTTGATACAATAAATATTTATTGGATGCCTAGAGTATTGCAAGGTACTGATATAAAGCTTACTATTCAAAGATGAGAAGGCAAAGTTCTGGCTTTCAAAAAGCTTGAGTAGAATAGGAAAAACAATTATAATATAAAGTATCATTGCTTGAATTGAGCTACACAGAAAGTACAATGGTGATGTGAGAGGGAAGCAATTAAATCTAGGAAGAGTTGAGGAAAAATAGTAACTCAGAGAAGTAGGTATCAGTATTCCTGTTTTATAGATGTTGACAACAATAATGATTTAAAATTATAATACAATTGCTTACATGGCTTTTGGAAATTTCTTCTTAACTGACACTTCGTGAATGTGAGTTTTTTGTGTGTATGTGTGTGAATCTCAGTCTAATTCACCACGTTGCAGCCATCTTTCCTTGTGATATGGAGAACATATTAGCTTCATAGGTATCAAAGCACTAATATCAATTGTTATGGATTGAATTGTGCCCCTCAAAATTAATATGTTGAAGCTCTAATCCCCAATTTGACTGTATTCAAACATAGGGCATTTAGGGAATTATCTAAATGAGGTTAAATTAAGTCATATGGGTGCGGCCCTAATCAAATAGGGTTAGTATCCTTATTAGTTACAAGAAAAAGGGACACAGAACTCTCACCAAAAGCACACACAAGAAAGGGTCAGATGGACACAGAAAGAAGGTGGGAATTTACAAGCCAGGATGAGCGTCCTCACTAGAATTGAATTTGCCAAAACATTGATTATGGACTTCTGGCCTCCGGAGCTCAGAGAAGATGAATTTCTGTTGCTTGAGCTGCCCAGTCTGTGATATTTTGTGCTGGCAGTTCAACCAGACTAATTTAATAATAACATGAAGCATATAAACTTGGGCTAATTTTCCTTGAGGAAGAACATCACAGTACTTTTTGCCCTTTAGGAAAAAAGAAAAGAAAAAAGGAAAGCTACCTCCTATAATATCGCTTTGTGTTCTGGGAGAAGAGGTGGGTGGGTTTGCACCTGGATCTGGGAACCTCCTGGGGAGCTCAGGGGTCTCAGTCCACACCTTCTCTTTCAGGTTCAATGATACAGACTTTTGCAAAGAATAAAAGTGCCATTCTGCCTGACAGGATCCCAGAGTTGCTAAGGATGATTGAAATCCAACTGTAAGGAAGTCTGCAGGTTGTACCCTTCTCAGTAGGGTCCTACAGAAACCCCTGTATGCAGCCTTGTAAGGGAATACTCATTCTGGAAAAGTCTAAAGACACAGCCACCATAGCCCTCCAATTCTAGCTAACTTTGTTAGTGTGGGTTAGGAAGAAAGGTGTGACTCTCAAAGTTGCCCTTTCAGCACTTTCAGGGATCCAGGCTTGTTTGTAGTGGGCGCAGAGCTAGCTTTGTGGCTCCTGTCTTTGAGCTTGACACCTTGTGAGAGCAAGAGAAACAAGGGCAGCTAGAAAGCCATTGCTGCAAGTAAGCAGTTCGCATTTTCAAAATTCCCTTTCCAGTATTCTGTCAGCAGGACTCCTTTGTTTTTATAGATTAAGAGGAGGGAAGTGGGGGCGCCTGGGTGGCACAGCGGTTAAGCGTCTGCCTTCAGCTCAGGGCGTGATCCTGGCGATCTGGGATCTAGCCCCACATCAGGCTCTTCCGCTATGAGCCTCCTTCTTCCTCTCCCACTCCCCCTGCTTGTGTTCCCTCTCTCGCTGGCTGTCTCTATCTCTGTCGAATAAATAAATAAAATCTTTAAAAAAAAAAAAGAGGAGGGAAGTGAAGGAGAGAGAGCTGATGCTAGATTTCCTGATGAATATAGGCATTTACTCAAGTGATTGATGGGAGAAATATAAAAATGTGACTCTACTGCTACCCCAATCTAGTGCTGAAATCTTATAGATTGTCGTATGAATGTAGTTTGACAGGAGAATGTTTTAATAAATAAGGCACTCCAATTACAGACAACTCTGAGTATTAAAAATAATAAGTTAGATATATATATACGATTTGATGAAATGATAACAGTAATTACTTTCCTTCCAGTTAAACTACATATCAAGGATTGCTAATGAAAATGCCTGAGGGTGTTAAGCAGATGGGGTTAATGAATTCAGTGACCGGATATCACTATCGGATTGCCACTGTGTGGAATGTGGGTCTATTATTGCTACATTTTCTGATTTTTCAAGAGAACCCATGAAAATCCAAACTTCTAAAAAGTTTGTATTTAAATTCCAGTTAGTTAACATACAGGGTAATATTAGTTTCAGGTATACACTATAGTGATTCAACGCATCCATACAACACCTGGTGCTCATCACAGCAAGAGTCCTCCTTAATCCCCATCACCTATTTCCCCCATCCCCTGACCCACCTCCCCTCTGGTAACCATCAGTTTATTCTCTATATAGAGTCTGTTTCTTAATTTGCCTCCTTCTCTCCTTTTCCCCCCTTTGCTCATTTGTTTTGTTTCTTAAATTCCACATATGAGTTAAAGTATATTCATCTTTCTCTGGCTTATTTCGCTTAGCATAATACTGTCTACCTCCATCGATGTCCTTGCAAATGGTTAGATTTCATTCTTTTTTATGGCTGAGTAATATTTCATTGTATACACATGTATACCACCTCTTCTTTATCCATTCATTAGTGGATGGACACTTCAGCTGTTTCCATAATTTTGCAATTGTAGATAATACTGCTATAAACTTCAGGGTGCATGTATCCCTTTGAATTAGTATTTTTGTATTCTTTGGGTAAATACCTAGCAGTACAATTGCTGGATCATAGGGTAGCTCTATTTTTAACTTTTTGAGAAACCTCCGTACTGTTTTCCACAGTGGTTGCATCAGTTTGCTTTCCCACCAGCAGTGCAAGAGGGTCCCCCTCCTCTGAATCCTGGCCAACACCTGTTCTTTCTTGTGTTGTTAATGTTAGCCATTCTGATAGGTGTGAGGTGGTATCACATTATAGTTTTGATTTGTATTTCCCTAATATTGAGTGACATTGAGTATCTTTTCATGTGTCTGTTGCCATCTCTATGTCTTTTTTGGAAAAATGTCTATCCATGTCTTCTGCCCATTTTTTAATTGGATTATTCATTTTTGGGGTGTTGAGTGTGGTAAGTTCTTTATATATTTTGGATACTAACCCTTTATCAGATATGTCATTTGCAAATACCTTCTCCCGTTCTGTGGGTTGTCTTTTAGTTTTATTGATTGTTTCCTTAGCTTCTGTTTCCAGAAGCTTTATTCTGAAGTCCCAATAGTTCGTTTTTGCTTTTGTTTCCCTTCCTTTCCCTAGTTAGGAAGTAGTTGCTATGGCGGATGTCTAAGAAGTTATTGCCTATGTTACCCTCTAGGATTTTTATGGTTTCAAGTCTCACATTTAAATCCTTACTCCATTTGGAATTTATTTTTGTGTATGGTATAATAAAGTGGTCCAGTTTCATTGTTTTGCTTGTTGCTGTCCAGTTTTCCCAACACCATCGGCTGTATTTCTATACACCATTGAAGAAGCACAAAAAGAAATTAAGGAATCAATCCCATTTATAATTGCACCAAAAACAATAAGATACCTAGGAATAAACCTAACCAAAAAGGTAAAAAATCTGTACTCTGAAAATTATAGAACGCTGATGAAAGAAATCGATGAGGACACAAAGAAATGGAAACATTCCACGCTCATGGATTAGAAGAACGACTATTGTAAAAATGTCTATACTACCCAAAGCAAACTACACATTTAATGCAATCCTTATTTAAAAAAAAAAAAAACCAACATTTCTCACAGAGCTAGAACAAACAATCCTAAAAGTTTTATGAAACTACAAGAGACTTGAATAGCCGAAACAACCTTGAAAAAGAAAAGCAGAGCTGGAGACATCACAATTCTGGACTTTAAGTTATGTTACGAAGCTATAGTGATTAAAACAGTATGGTACTTGCACAAAAACAGACACATAGATCAATTGAACACAATAGAAAACCCAGAAATGAACCCATAACTGTATGGTCAATTAATCCTCAGCAAAGCAGGAAAGAATAGCCAATGACTTTTTTTAAATATGACATCTTACCATATTAAATGCATGGCAACAAATTACGATTTTAAAGATGCTGAAGCCAAATTCAATATTTCTGAATGCAGACACCAACCAGAGTGTTCGAGGTTGAGATCTAACTATTAATTAACAATAATGGATTAAGAAGAGTTATTCAAGGCCACCTGACAAACTTCACTGAAACAAGATTGAATTCATTTTCATATCTAAAGAAATAATGTCTTGGTCAAAGAGATGCTAGCCAGCGACTGAAACATAGAGAAGTAGAGAGAGAGAGAAGTGACTTGCCAAGCAATCTCTGTACAAGTACTGCCCATCCCAAGAATCAGTATATCAGATCTTGATATAGTAGACTCTGCATAGCCCTACAGATGAGGGCTTGAGAATTTGAGCTCTTGAGCCAGACTCCGTATGTTCGAATCCCACAACCACTTACTAGTTACTCAGACTCTCTGGGCCTCAGTGTCTCTATTTGTAAAACAGGGATTTTAATGGAATGTACCACATCAACATGCTCTGGGAAAGTAGTGTCTCGATAAATATTAGCTATTATTCCTGTGAGAATGAAATATTAGATTACCAGAGCCTGGTGCCAGAAACCATTCTTATCATTTAATGGTCATTGTGCTGAATTCATTCTCATAAAACAATTCCTGATTATAATAGACTTGTGTGCCGTGAAAGAATGTCTTGGCCTGAGGATGTGAGAGCAGACACTGTAAAGATCTTAGTATAATTTAAGAAATTGCTTTTGTGATTAAAGTACTTTATTCTCTGGTGAGTTCAGTTATCACAAATTAGTTGCCTAGAATTTGATTATATCTAGAACTGAGACATGATCCAGTTCTCCAGATCCTAAACCATGTTGAATTCACCAAGATAGATGCCAACCAAAGAGGACCCATGCAGTTAGAGTGTTCTTTTCTTTCACCATGAGATTCTTCCTTCAGATTTTCTCTTTCCAAACAGCATAAAAGAATGTAGCTCTCTTATTCACTGTTTAATCTCTAATCTTTAGCTCAGGGCTTAACAAAAAGTAAAGGGTCAATAAATATAAATTGAAAGAATTAACTAAAAATGAATGAATACTTAAAAAAAAGAGCTTCTTTTTATCAGGTTGTTTGCTGACATTCACCTTGTTTCAATCAATGTGTTGTTTAGAGAGTTATTTCTGATTCATTGATGGTCCTGTTTAATTGAGTTCCAAATATTAAATATTTTGCTGCTTTTTATCGTTGGAGTAGACATTGGAGACTGGAAAATGAAAACAGAAGAAATGAAAAGCAACTAGGTCTTTCACGGAATATCTTTCACTTAGTTGAGGATAAAGAGTTGCAATAATGATTGTGTGTGTGTGTGTGTGTGTGTGTGTGTGTGTGTGTGTGTGTGTGTGTATAACACCAGTTCTGGCCACAGCAGAGTAATGGAGTAATAAATATCAGGTTTACTGGTCTGACATAAAAAAAATCAACAAAACAGGATCAAATATATGAAACAACTCTTTGGAGGCTCTGGGAAAGACATAGCATACAACTGTAGTTCCTGAAAGAAGGGTAACTGTTGAGCTGAGTCCCACGTTCACCCTGGTTTTCTGCCTGAGCACTTCCCAAACAGCAGCACCAGGAAGCCGGGCCCAAAGCCTCGCTGGACAAAGAGAAGAGTGGTGGCATTTTGGAACTGCCGAGGCTGCTGGTATTCTGTGGCACAAGGTAGGAGGAATGAGAGACTTGCACAGAAAAGGAGCTTCAAACATCTGCATATTTCAGACTTTGGCTCAACACAAAGCCATGGTACAAGGCTTGACTCCACGGGCCTAGCATAGAATAATTGCTGGGAGGATAAGAAAAGAACAGAGATTGTAGAAGTAGCCCAGGTTTAGGGAGAAATTTGATTTCTAAACCAGTAGAGTGAAGAAGTCTCAGAAAGGCCACCCCTTGAGAGTAAGGACTGTGCCGAAAGCAGTGATCTCTCAAATCTGGTCTGCAGAACCGCAGCATCAGCACCATGTGAGAACTTGCTGGAAATGTTAATTCTCTGACTCCAGCCCTATCCACTGAGTCAGAAATTCTGTGGGTAGAATCCAGCACTCTGTAGATCAAATTAAAGTTCACACGAAAATTAGAAAATATTTCTAAATGAGTGGTAGTGAGAATACAGTTTATCAAAATTAGTGGAAAGTAGCTCATGATTTGATGGAAATTTATAGATTTAAATATTTCTATTATAAAAGAGAAAAGACTTGAAATCAATATTCTAATGTAAAAAAAAAGAAAAGGAATAATTCAAACCAAAAGTAAATAAAAGGAAATAACGAGACTAAAAATCAGTAAAACAAAGAACAAATGATGCAGAAAATGAGCACAGCTAAAAGTTGGTCTTTTGAAAAGATAAATAAAACTAAAAAATCTTTAACAAAATTGATCCAAAAAGAAGAAAGAAAAACACAAGTGATATCAGGAATGAAAAAGAGAAGGCTGCTAGAGCTCCTCCAGACAATAAGATATAATAAAGAAATATTCTGAGCAAATGCTTATGAATAAGTTTGGTTATTTAGGTAATATAGTAAAATCCATTGAAAAACACTAATCACTAGAACAAGGATAATCCAGTCGGGTTCTATATATGCCTTTAAAACCAGAAAGATACTTACTGAGGCAACATCTCAAACTAGTATTGTGATCATATTGGCAGAATTTGTAGACCGTTTCCTAGCATGATCATGATGGAAGATAATTATTGTGATGTGTTCGTCTTAATATTTATGTTCATTTAAACTGTTGATTATCCATGCCTTAATTAATTTGTGACACCCCCTCAACGTCTTGTAGACTTACATGGAAGGACTTAAAGTAAGCACCAGATGACCCTTCTGTCATGATTAGTTTTTGATAAAAGATAGATTAGATAGAATAAATAGAACATATGAATAAGACTAGATTTATTTATTTATTTTTAAGATTTTATTTATTTATTTGACAGAGATAGAGACAGCCAGCGAGAGAGGGAACACAAGCAGGGGGAGTGGGAGAGGGAGAAGCAGGCTCACAGCAGAGGAGCCCGACGTGGGGCTCGATCCCACAACGCCAGGATCATGCCCTGAGCCGAAGGCAGGCGCCCAACCGCTGTGCCACCCAGGCGCCCCAAGACTAGATTTATTTTAAAAAAATTAAAAAATTGAACTTTCCCCACAAAGTCAAGGTGTTTTTACTTGTAGATTCTAAACAATGATAAAACAATCATACCAATCTTAGACAAACTTATCAGAATATGGAAGAGAAAAGATCACCTCCCACCTCATTTTCTAAGGCCAGAAAAACACTGATATTAAAATTAGTCAAATATAGTCCAAGAAAAAAACAAAACAAAACTACAGACCACTATCTCTCATGAAAAAACATGGAAAAATCCTTAACAAAGTACAAGGAAATTACATCCAGCAGTATATTAAAATACAACGAGAAGACTTAATGAGCCTTATCCAAGTAACAAAACATGGATTTATTCTTTAAAATATCAGTACAAGCAATCCATTACATTAATAGAATGAAAAAAATCCATATGGTATCTTAATAGATGTGAAAAAAGTATTTGACAAAAATTAACACCCATTAATTTCTAGTTCAGCAAACTAGAAAAAGAAGGAAAAAAATTTTTGGTTAGCATAAAACTTAATTGTGAAATATTGAACTCCTCTCACTTAATATCAGGAATAGGGTAAGGATTTCTGCTCTTGCCACTTTGTCTCAAAATTGTTCTAACGATTCTAGCAAATTCAATCAGGGGGAAAGAAAACACAAGCAAGCAAATGACTTAAAGTTTAGAAGGAACACATACAGATGTCTTTATTGGTAGATAATATGATTGTTTAAGTAGAAAAACCAAGAGAATATACAAAAAAGCTAGTAGGTCCAATAAGTGAATTTAATAAGATCGCAGGACACGATGATAAAATACATTATCTATCTGGTGTTTATATGCTAACAATAAACAATTGGAAAATAAAATTTAACAGACCACTAGTCTGAAAACCGTAAAGACGTTACTGAGGGAAGTTAAGTATAAAAAGACCCCCAAAAAAGGTATTTCAAATATCTATTATCCTCAATTTGTTCTCTAGATTCGTGTCAAACCCAATCAAAACAAGGTTTTAAAATATAAACAAAGACCTCAATTTTAAAATTGATGGGAAATACACAGAGCCTAGAGTAGCAAAAATGATTTGGCTGAAGATAAAGTTGGGGAATTTATACTTGCTGATTTCAAAGCTACTATAAAGCCACAGTAACCAATAGAGTGTGACATTTACATAAGGACAAATAGATCAATGAAAGATAACAGATCCATACACATCTGATCAATGGTTGTTTAAAGGAGGTGCCAAAAAATTCCAATGCGGAAACAAACATCTATCCAACAAATAATATGGAAGCAGTTGAATATAAAAAGGCAAGTTTTAATCTTGACCTCTGAAGCATTTACAAAAAAAATATATGTTTTATAGATCTAAATTTAAAAGCGAAAATTATAGAGCTTCTCAAAACAAACATAGAGAAACATTTTCATGACATCGGGATAAGCAAAGATTTCTTAGGATATTAAGAGCACTAATCAGAAAGAATAAAAGGGGTAAATTAGATTTCATCAAACTTACACACTTGTTAATTGAAAGACATCCTTATAAAAATAACCAAGTTGTAAACCGGGAGAAAGTATTTGCGATATATGTACCTACTCACAAAACCGTATAATGTAGCAATAAAAAGACAAGCGATCCAAATAAATAACAAGTAAAGACCTGAAAAGAACACTTCCCCCCCCAAAATATAAAAATGTTTACTAGGCACATGAAAGAGTTCAACGTTATTAGTCATGAAGGAAAAGCAAAGTGAAATCAGATACCACTCTGTTCCTAATACAATAACTAAAATTCAAAAGAATAGCCACACCAAATGTTTGCAAGAATAGTATTGGTGGGATTTTAAAATGGTACAACCCACATAGGAAACTGGCAATTTGTTTTTAAGTTAAGCACACACCTACTCCATCACCCAGAACATCCATTCCAAATATTTTATACAAGAGCAGTGAAGATTTATGTCCAGGAAAATACTTAAATGTGAGTGTTCATAAGAGCTTTATTCATAATAACTCCAACCTGGAAAAACACAATGTCCATTTCAAAGGAGACTGTATACACAAATGATAGTACGTGTCTACAACAGAATAATAACAGCAATGAGGTGCAAACTGTTCATATGTGCAATAACTTAAGTTAGTCTTAAAAACGTTATACTGCACAATAGTAATGCTCACAAAAAAGTACACAATGTTTGATTGCATTTATATGAAGATCAAGAATAAGCAAAACTAAGTGTTTGCCTGTGATGTCAGAGGAATTCACTGGGAATGTGCATGAGAAAATTTTCAGGTGTGAAAAATGATCTTCATCTTTAATGGGTTTTGAATTGCACAAATCCAAACATTTGTCAAAATTCATCAATCTTTACACTTAGGATCTATGCCTTTCACTGTATGTACATTATACCTCAACTAAAAAACAAGCCACAGAGGGACAAAAGTTCTATATTGGACTACCATTCAAAGATCTCCAAATTGGAAAACAAAGAGTCTTTGGAGAGAAAGAAGAAAAAAGTTTACATGGAATTTCTGAGATAGAGTCTAATTTAAGATCTTGTGAACAGATTCTAGAATGATCCAAAAAGATTAAGATACATAAATGTCAAATAGACAGAGGATAATTGGAAGCACAAACTCACACAGTTGAGTGCTTGGCAGACACACTTTGTGGATACACAGTTTGTGATCTGTGCATACCATGTAGGAAAAAACAATCCACATATTGATGAAATCAGCTCAGAGAGTTAAAATCTAAATCCACAACTCAACAATGATCGGAATAAGACTTAAACCAGGGACTAACACAATGGTCTTGAGTCTCAGTTCAGGACATAGACATTTCCATTTGTCCTGTCAGGGAACAAGATTTCTTATTTCCTTCAAGGGTCCTTCTAGCTGGGGTAGGAATCAGATTGCCATGAGACAGATTAACCGGAGAAAATCAACTTTAATTGCGTACATACAGGGAATCCACACAGGTATAGAAATTCCAAAGACAGTCAGGCAAAATGAGGTATATCTGTCATTCCGAACTAAGGAGAAGGGGTGTGGGTCTGGGACATCAGAGGAAAAGAATGCAATTCACAGGGCAATAAGAAGAAGAACAGATGTTTAGTAATTAGACGTTTACCCTGCCATGCAGATGGGACACTCAGATAAAACCTATTTCTGCTAGTAACTCTTGTTCTGGGAGAGACCTCCAATTCAGACTTCTTTATATAATTAAGGGAGGGGCAAAATTCCTCAATTGCCTTCAGCTCAGAATAATATTCATGTCAAAAGTGGTCCACCTTGGCCCATGTAGTTCACTGAGTATCGTGAAAAAGAAAAATTAAACTAAATATTTGCATTTAAGGATTGTGACAGTTCCATAAAAATCTGAATTTCTGGGAAATGCTGAAAAATTGGAAGATCTTTCATCTTGGGTCTGTATTTTCACACGAACAAAAACAATGTGAGCTCGGTTGCAAGCAGATGACCCTCTTAAATGAGACTTACAGTAGGTCGTAGTATCTTCCTGCTGCCTGTAGGCATTGAGTGTGGATCCCTGACATATGGCCACGGTTATCTGACTTCAAGGCCAAAGAGGACAGAGAAAAAAAGGTGATATTATAACATAGAGGGGAGAGAAAAGATCATATGAAGAGAGAATCCATGATTTAGAAACTAACAGATTTGTGTTTATTGAAAGATAGCAATGGAAACTAATAATGCCAAAAGCAAGACATTATAGTTTAACAGAAAAGGACAAAATGAGAGGCCTGTCCAAAAGGAAAGCCCATTTGATAGTGACTAACACTCTTTGGATGTTTCCCAACTCATTGTGGAAATGCTGTACTAGAAAAACTCACAGAAGATCAATTCATTTCTCAAACTTGCTTGACGGATGTTGGAGAATAACCTTTCTCTTAGGGTAAGAAGTGAAGTTAGGCTGAGCAGTCATGACCAAGGTGACAAAGGCTTGGAAGGGGGAGGAAATTTGTAATGCACGAAGAGAATCTAGGTCTGTGTTTCGTTCCCTGTAAAATGGAAGTATAAGACTAGCTGTTCCATACAGCCCTTTCAGTTCCAACATTCTTTGCTTTAAGGGACTAGGATAGCATTAAAGCACGCTCTAGTACCCCAAGAGGGCTTTTCTGGTATTTTCATTCTATACGTACTAGTGCTCCACCTAGAGTACAAAGTGGGAAATGTTCTTCTTCCAAGGCCACTCGCTGGACTCCCCTTGGGCTGTGAGTAACCCCCCTCTCTTCTCTTCATTTTCTGATCAGACTTCCTTATCTGCCACCCTAGTTAAAACAACGCAATTCATGCAGAGCCCACTTAGATTCTACTTGGTCCTTCTGAGAAAAAGAAAGATGCTGCCTTAAAAAGTTTCTTTATCTAATATGTATAACGTACACTTAAGCCTGGAAAGGAAGAAAGACAAGGTTGAACTGATGAATCGCAATCAGTTTGAAAATACAATCCAATCTGACTTTTTACTAAATGTACTTCTAAGTTAAAAGTGTTAGCCTGTCTTTTATTTGGCATACTATTTTCTACAACATGTTAATACAAGATATTCTTTAACTTGTACTTGGATGCAGTGTTAATATTAGAATGACGAGCTGTTGTAATAGAAAGCATTGTTTAGTCTCATCCAAGCTCTACTTAATAAGTCCCCTTATCCTTATTTAAACTTATTAAGTCCCCTTATCCTTATTTAAACTCTCTGCCTTTTTAAATTTTTTTAAGCTACACAATGGGAATAATATTGAACTCTCCTTCATAGTATGCTGTGTTACATGAAATCAAATTAACCTGGCACAGTGTGCCTTGGGCCAGAGAATAGGTTTTCAATGAATGAATTTGAGGTTTAATCTTTAGTTTAGGGACGCCTCGGTGGTTCAGTCAGTTAAGCGTCTGCCTTCGGCTCAGGTCATGATCCCAGAGTCCTGGGATCAAGTCCCACATCGAGCTCCCTGCTCAGCAGGGAGCCTGCTTCTCCCTCTGCCTGCTGCTCTCCCTGCTTGTGCGCTCTCTCACAAATAAATAAATAAAATCTTAAAAGAAAAAGTCTTCAGTTTACTCTGAGGCCTGTAGTATTGGTTATGGTGGCTGTTTTTCGACTCAGAATGCCATCTTGTTTACTTTAGTCCTCTGCCTCTAACTACCTACCTCTAACTACCTTACTCTTTCTGAACAAATTGGCTCACCAAATTGGCAACATCAATGTGTGCCTTCAGGACTACCATAATCCTACTTTTTAAAAAATGGTAATTTACAAAATGTCAATTGCAATTAAAAATAATATTCAAGACTCCCTTCAGGAAAAGCATTCTCTCATACCATTTAGCTAAACATCTCTCCAAAAGCAGTTTGCTTCCTGGATTTCACTCTTCACAGCTTGGAGAATGAAAAAGTCCTTGTGAGAGGTAAGGGAGAGATAGCTACCCTAAAACCATCAGGGAGGGGTGCTTAGAATTTCATTAGTTTCATAATTCATCCAATGAACAGTATTTACCGAGTTACTACTAGGAAGAAGCGTTATTTTGTGTTCTGAGAATAGAAGAAATAACACACACCAAAAAAGGATTATTGCTTTTGCTTACAAAAGACAAAATAATAATGGACAAATAAAGACTATAAAGATTGATTGGGACAACAGTGGGATGAGTTTTAAAATAGATGGTTGTATCAGTCAATTAACACCACAAAAACGCTGCATGACAAACGACCCTAAAACTCAGTTACTTCAAACAACTGATTTAATCCCATTCCTATGTGAGTTCGCTAGGGTTGGCTCTGCAGCCTTGCAAGACAGAGAGTTCAGCTTTGACTCATATTTCTCCTCATTTGGGGACCATCCAGGAAAAGTTCTTGAGGCAGTGGCAGAAGGAGCAAGGAGGCAAGCGCCAATGCTGCAAACACGTATCAAGTCTTTGTTTCCCTTATGTCGGCTAACAACCCATTGACTAGAGCAAGCCTCATGGCTGAAGTCATGGTCAGAGAGTGGGAAGGTATATTCCACCCACTCCGGGAGGAAGCAGAATGAGCATTTGCTAAACAGTAATCTAATTCAATGTTCACTGAAAATCTTGGAGGACAAAAGTTGGGCTGTTTGAGGAAGAGCCAGAAGGCCAGTGTGCTTGAAATACACAGACAGAAGGGAAGAATGGTAGGTAGGGTATGACAGTAGAGAGAGGCAGTGGCCCACTCAGGAGGATATAGGCCATAGACAGAAATTTATTCTAAGCGCAATAGGAAGCATACAGAGGGTTTTAAGCAGACGGTAACAAGAATATGTTTACCTGAAAAAAAAAAAAAAAAAGAACAACAGCAAAACAACTTTTCTGGCTACTGTGCAGTGACTGCTTTGAAATGGATCAAGACTGTCAGAGCGACGCTAGTTGAGTGGCTCTTGCCCAGGGGAGCAGTAATGGCTTAGACCTGGAGGTGATAATGGAGTGAGGAAAAGCACTTGGATTTGGAATACATATTGGTGGCAGACCTCCACCTCAGAGGTTTTTGATAGCTTGGAAATGGTAGGGAGTGAGAAAAAATTATAAATTGCTTCTAGTTTTTGATCTGTGCAACATAGTGGATGATGGTCCCAAACCTGAAATGGAGAACACTGGAAGAATATTTTTAGAATGGTGTTTGGAGGAATCAAAAGTTTTGTTTTGGAGAGTAGGTTTGCCTAATGATCCCCCAAGTAGAGCTGCTGAGGATGTGACCGGGTACATGATTTGGGTAGTCAGAAATTCGATTTGGGAGGTTATCAGGGAAGAGATAGCGTTCAAAGCCATGAGACTTACCAGGATCACTAGGGAAAGAATCTAAATTGAAAAAAGGAATAAGACCAAGGAATACTAATAACATAAATCATTATGTTCCAAATTCAGCATCTAATATCTTCTTAAGATAAAAAAAAGAAAAAGTGTTTCACTAAATCTGCTTCTAGCAAATGGTAGCTTGAGTGCATCTGTTCTGTTTTGAGTGTTACAGGTGCTACCGAAATTTTCTTAGACTCTGTAACATTAAAAAAGAAGAGGTAAATTTTTCTTTCAAGAAAAATTCATCCCATTTTTTACTCTAGATAATTACACTCTAATTTGTGAAAGTAAGAAAAAATAAAAGAAGAAAGTTGTTAGGGAATTTTTTTTTTTCAGTAATGCTTTCATTTTGGTCTTATTCTAAAAGGAAACTTCTAAGGACAACTACTTGAGCGTTACACATAGTGGGTAGTGGTTTTGTGAGCATCTCCGTATTTTGATATGAGAAACAAGGTGTGATAGGAGGTATGAGAAATGAGACTGTATGATATGAGAAACAATACAAGTGAGATCGACAGTAACTACAACGTGCAGCCTCCTTAGTTAAATATGGCAGCTCATTAACGTGTGGATTCCAGGCAAAGCTTGTGTTGTAATTGGAGTTTAAGTTGCAAAATATGCTTTGACTACAAAAGTCCATCATCAATTTTTCCTAGTTAATTACCTATAAAGATTCAAGAGTAGAGACAGGAAGAGCCAAAGGGAAATGAGCTGGGAATTTACAGAGATTATGGGCAAGGCATGGTTACACATAGATCGAGAAATCGGGCATTTGGTTTACATTTACCTAAGTCTTCAATGTCTGGGTTATATGCATTTCTTGTGTATGATAGTCTGTGTGGGTGTGGGTGTGTGCATGTACATAACTATCTGTATGTCTAGAAAATGGACTTTAATTGAATGGAAAAATCAATTGAGTTTACAAAGAGATTGACATCATTGTTTGTTCAGATGAATCAGAGCTACAGTTCCAAACCAGAGACTCATTTAGAGGAATGGAATAAACCCACAGCTTATCCTAAGCACTCAACTGACAAATACACATGATCCTAGGATGCTCTTCATTAATAATTTTTGAAAGTTGACTTTCCCAGTCAGGGAGGAAAAGAAAGACTAGAGCAAAGGCTGAGAAAACTGACTTACTTAAAGGCTCACATCAAATATTAGGACTAGTGATAACGAAGGAGTCATAAATAATTGAAATTAGAGATGTGGCTAAAAGGACAGTTATAAAGGGAAGCATGGAAAAATTTGTGAGAACTTTGAAATAATTAATACTCCAGGTCAATTTAGTAGATATGTATTGAATACTAATAGATTGGAAACCTTGCAAGAATACAATGATGAGTAAGAGTCCTTCCCTTCTAGAAGTTCACAGTTGTAGAGGAGGAAAAAATAATTTTCCCTCTACACATCTAGATGCTTGACCGAGAAATCCTGTAATAAAAGACAGATTAACAGGAGAAAAACAAATAGAAGTTTAATAACATGCATACTGCCTATATATATGGAGCTATCCATGGGAGATAACTCACCAAAATGGCCCAACCTTCCACCTTAAATGCCATCTCCAGCTAAAGACAAGAGAAGATGTTGAGATGGGTGAGGGAGCCAGGGATGGAAAAGTACCAAGAAAAGCACCATAGACAAGTGTGAGGTTGCTGTGCAGATTTAAGTCCTTCTCACTGGTAAGAGTTTCTAGAGATTTAATCATTCCTCCTCTTCCTGGGACAGAGAGGGAGACACCCTTACAAATGGGGATCTTCCTTATTAACATAAGTATCTCTTACAAAAGGTAACTCCTACATGGTTTTCAGAGCTCCTGTGTCTTCTGTTTCTTAAAAATAACCATTTCAACAGAATCAACATGCCAAAGAGGCATATTTTGGGATGGCAAATTCTGCTCTCCTTCACAGTTTGCCACGAATAGATGAGCATTTAGCAGAAACTGGGATGAGTAGTAGATGAAACTACATTCGGAATTCAAACTTGGAAAGGTTTACTTTTACAGCCTTTTAAGAAATGCCCGATATCAGAAACGGATGACATGGAGGCCAACGGGAAGATGGAGGGCAGATTCCAGAAAACAGAAACCCCTCAGGTGAAGTGTTAGGTACTAAGGTATTAAAAGGCTGGAGAGCCTGGGGAGCTATTAATGGGAATGATGGAGACTCCAAAGGGACAGGAAGGAATCATCTGGAATGGAAGAGCTCATCCAGTTGTCTCTGAGCTTTGCCATCTCCAGACTAAGACCACAGACCACTCTTTCCAAATGCCAATCTTAACAGGCATTTCTGTTGCTTATTTCAAGTAATTACCTAATAAAGGTCTGACTTACTTCACAGTAGGAGCTCTGAAATGTATGCACGCAAGGATGTTGCAATCTAGAGGTCCTCAGAATAAACCTATTTAGACGGATAAGTAGATAAACTTATTTGGAGTTAGCCACTCTGTGGTGACCTCAAACTGGAAGGCCAACACACGAAGATTATCAAAGGGTGATAGTCAGACCCTGTATTAGTTATTTTATGGGCTAAATAAATGCCAGCAGGATTTTAGGCAAAGCCTTTAAAATAAAAATAGTTTATCCATCTCCATAGGAAAGCACCTAAAATCCTGCTTTAAGGCATCATTTGGGTACTTCCTAGAATACTTTTTTTTTAAAGATTTTATTTATTTATTTGACAGAGAGAGAGACAGCCAGCGAGAGAGGGAACACAAGCAGGGGGAGTGGGAGAGGAAGAAGCAGGCTCCCAGCGGAGCAGGGAGCCCGATGCCGATGCCGGGCTCAATCCCAGGACCCTGGGATGCCCGGCTGGATCCCAAGACCCTGGGATCACACCCTGGCCCTGGACAAGTCAGACGCTTAATGACTGAGCCACCCAGGCGCCCCTCCCTAGAATACTTTTTAAAGGCAAATACCCACACATAGTCTACCTTCTGAAAACAAATCATTTACTCATCACTTGAAGGCACCGAAGCTAAAAAGGAAAAGGGTAACAGATTTTTTAAAATACCAATAGAGATCAGATAAAGTTTATCTATATAATTTTACCACAAAAAGTTACACATATTTTTTTTTCCCCTAGAGGAAAAATAGTGTCTAGCTTCTATTTGATTTTGGACCATTTGACATTAGGTAACACATTTCCCCCCAACTCTTTCAGATTTATTATATATTTAAAACAATTCTCACATTTACAGCTAATATTCAAGTGATATTTTGTGAACATTTCCTTGAGCTTTATTTACTAATCACTTGAGGAGAATAGGAATCACACTTCCTCTTTACTAGTAGGCTGCTGTCACACATTTTTAAAGATTATTTTTTGTATTTGCAATCCAAAAGCAGATACAGCAACTAATTTAAATATCGCACAAGGAATATAAAGTTCCTCTATCTTTTTCATCAAAGTGGCTTTAAAAGGATTGTATCACAAAGATGGTGAGAAGAAAGTAAATATAATCCTCAGAATTCTAAGTAAAAATAAAAAGCCTTTTAAACCTCTGTTGCGCCCTCTTGTGGTAGGAAGGCAAATGTTTAGCAGTATATATTTCACATTTCTTTGCCAATTAATGACCCTTCGCATAAAACGTTCTTCAAGTGAGTCATGTTCAATATTGCGTTGTACATTAAGTTCATAAAGCAAGCTAAAAGTAACAAAAATATCATCCGTTGTTAAATTTCTGAACAAATTATACAAATGATTCCTTGCTGTTTTAAATAATTACTGAATGTTTGGAATTAAACTCTTTTCTTAAGATTAAGGTAAAATAGAGAAGTTAATCTCATACAATATACCATAAAATATAAATCAACCCTCTATAGAAAATAATCCAGATTTTTCTCCATTGTTATTACATGACTAATATATCTAAAAAATGAACAAGTCTCAGACATTTACCTTCAAATATTCGCATTCCTAACAGCATCCCCTTTACAGATCACTCCGTGTTTCCTGAAATACTTACCACAAGAAGAAAGCTTCACTCCGAAAGACATTTTGAGCAATTTTTTTTTCTGAGAACCCAGAGATGAAATGAGCATCATTGTAATTTATAAAAGACGATGTGAAGATGCGGTCTTAGAAATCTGACTTTGGTGGATGGTGATTGCTTAGGATTGTTTTCCTTCCAAAAGCACAGTTTCATTCTTATGACTATAACAAGGGGGGAAAATGTTGCAATGGTGAAAACCAGTGAGAAGGGGATTATAAAAAAGAATAGGATATAGCATCAATAAATCCAAAAGGAGCAGAGCAATGCAGAGAGAAAAGAGTAAAGTACCGGAAAACATCAATGATATACTAATACGTATTTCACATAAATAGTTTATAGTTGGATTTCATAAACATGACATCGTTTTTGTAAGACATTTAGCCAAAAGTCAGCATACACAATTCAGTCATTCTCCCAGTTACATAAAATAAAAACTTTTCAATTTGTTAAGAAATAATGTCCTATTTCTTAGAGCTACTAGTCTTTCTTTTTTAAATTGTTTTTTCTTTCTTCCTTTTTTTTCCTGCTTAATCCCTATACCTTAACTGATTCCCTGATTATCTTCTACTTTCTTCCTTCTTCTAGCATTCATTATGTAAAACCTATATTTGCCCCTAAACCACAAAATATTTGCTCACAGGTGTGGGTTATCAGAAATGAACCCCAACTCTAAGATTTCCAAAGCTTAAGAATCACTGATTTCATGCATTCATCCTGGAGACTTTGCTTATATTAGAAATAACAGATCTCATGCTTCACAAAATCAAAATGACAACTTCTTGGAGTCAGAAATGAGAGGAAGTGGGGAAGGAGAGGCACTGTAAGTTTTGTTTTCCAGTATGCTCTATATGGAATTGCTTTTGAATGATTCCTGTGCGTCAGAAATCTGGAGCAACAGTGGCAATAAGGGTAGATGTCACTTTCATTTGAAGTTCAGAAGTGGGGGAGGAGAGTGGGGGGACAAAGGAAAGGGGGAGGAGGAAGTGGAGAGAGGAGAGGAGGGATAGAGATGAAGGAGGGCACATCCTGAGCAGTAATCCCTGTGCTCTCATGACATCATCTTTCTGCATGTATATATAGGGAATGGCCAAAGCATCTCTCATAGTGCACTTTCCAAGTCAGCTGAAGGCAAGAGGAAGCGCCAGAGAAAGCCCCCTTCAGCGTGTCTGTGACATCTGTGGACTTCGCTTGCTAGAAGGCTCAAGGAGATGATAGCAGGAATGAAAATCCAGCTGGTATGCATGATACTTCTGGCTTTCAGCTCCTGGAGCCTGTGCTCAGGTAAGCTCAGCTGCATTTCACAATTCCCTGAGGTGATTTCTTTTTCTTTTTTTGCACTGTGTTGCTACTTATGTTAATGCATCCAGGGAGAAGAGTTTTCCCTTTATTCTGAATTTGCTTTTTAGTGATAGAAACGGAATATATTCTTTCTCTGTCTTTATGATTACAAGAACTGAAAGATTTCATTTCCCTTTTTAAATCTGCGAAGTAATAAAAGAGATTTCAATGAAACACTTCATGCCCTCCCCTTGGAATGTAACCACCAGAGGAGGAAAAAAAATGTGTAGAACTTAAATTAAGCTGGTCAAAATCTGATGAGAAGTACAGATGCACTACCTGTGAACCCATAGTTAAACCCCATTCCATTCGAAGTGCTTTTTCTCATCCTCAGTCATTCTCTTAGGAAGCTGTGGCTTCTCTCTCCCCCAAATTATTTTCTTAACTGTGTGTGTATGTTAAGATACAAATAAAGTGAAAACTGATGTTTAATGAGTGAATGAATGAACCATTATTTTCAGAAAATTATTTCTAAAAAATATAAAATATTCCAAGTACTGTTAGACACACATTTTGTACAGTCTTTCTACGTGACGAATAAGCATACTATTAATTTAATTTTTTAAGTTCATACAGAATGTAATTGGAAAACTGGTTTATTCATATAAATGGAAATTATTTACCTACAGAGTGTTTTGCATGTGATAATTAAGAAGCCATGTATTGCTAAATATCTACCAATAACTTACCTTGAAAATAAGATTTGAATTTAAAAGAGTAACATGTAATGTTATAATATTGCAATATCACATCCAAGTGGAAAAAAAAACATAGGGGATAAATGCAGCAAAAATCATTTAGCCTGTTGTATACTTTTATATTTTATTAATATGACATTGAAATATTTAATTCAAACTCTTGCCATGATTTTATTTAAATTTTGAAATTAAATCTCGAAGATATATATGTGACTTAGCAAAATTTTTAATTTGTTTTGATCATGAGAAAAAGATCTTGAGCTTCTAACTTTGCAACATTTTTAATGATATAAATACCAAATTTTCTACAGTTATGATTTTATCTACTACATGGGGTTAAAGGTATATTTAGAGTGTATGAGAAAAATTGGGTTATTTATTAAACACTGTGTTTATTAACTCTTGGAGCTTCTTGCTGTGATAAGCCAAAATTTGTAGGGATTTTGGTATACATTTTTCATATATGGCCAAAGGAATTTGTCATTCCCTTGAGAAACAGGCTAGGCCTTGAACAAATAGGAGAAAAAGATTTCTGGTGTAACTTAGGTTCTGGATACAATTTAATCAGTGGTTTCTCTAAGTGTGACACTTCTTTTCAATGAGTGTGTACTGCAAGGAAGATAGTCATTTTAACATCTGCTTTGTTTTATGACAGATCGGTGAGTATGAATTAAATCATATAATTATGACGTTCTATAACTTTATTTCTATTATTTATAGTATTTTCTAAAGTTTTCTTCTCTGCAATATATTCACTAGGGGAAACTGGAAAGGAAGCCCTAATAAAAGTCAGAAATCCATTTTCAACACAATTACACATGTATTGATGAACAACTCCACTTTGGCTTAACCAATTTGCTTAATAACCTGTGATAATAGCTAAGTACACATAATTCTAAATTCTTATTTAAAGTGGAAAAACAAATCTTTCAAAGTGTGTTTTGTAAAATAGCATCTCAAGTTGACTAAATCTCAGTGTCTTTCTTATTCTAAAATTATCAGTAAATAATTCCCTTTGGTTTTGTCTTGAAAAAGCATCTTGTACAGATCTTTTCATTATGTTGTTTTTAAAATATCAATATGCATATATTCTATATATGTAAACTATTGCTGGTAAAAATCAACCAGCATTTTTTATGAAATCTCTATTATATGATATAATCAGGTGTTTTTTTTTTTTAATACTGAGATTCAGAGATTAAACAACTCTAATATGTCAATAGCTCTTTTGGCATATAATCATATGTTTATTTTCTTAGGAATGTTTTTATTATTCTAGCTGCCTGTTAGCCCAAAATAAAACCATAATTATTTTTTTCTGAATATTATTTTAAGGATAATAAATGCATAGAAAAACAATAAGCCTCTAAGACTAAATTTTTTTAGATTAATCTAAAATCTGTAGGTTACAATATAATTATTTGATATATGATTATATAGTAAACATGTGGTTTTGATTTTACTCAGATTCAGAAGAGGAAATGAAAGCATTAGAAGCAGATTTATTGACCAATATGCATACATCAAAGGTAACTTTTTCTTTTCTTTAACCAAGGATTGAAAAACATACAAGCTCTTGTTATAAACATGCTGTCTTTTTCCTATAGTTAATAACTTCCCATCAAGACTGAAAAGTTCATCGAGAGGCATTTCCTTTCTTGGGAAACTTTTCCTTGAGTTCAAAGGAGTTGAGGGCGTTGATGCAAAAGGGAAAGAAATCATAGTGACTATCAGCCAGCATACTGCAACCTTAATTAGGTCACAAATTATTTATGTGGAGATGAAAATGTATTTAAAGGAATCCTGTTTCCATTCCTGTCACGTCGTGTGCGGTAAGGGTATGCCTCAAGTTAAACACATCCAGGAGAACGAAGTGACATTTTGGTTATATTGGGAAGAGTAAAATGGAGTTCTAAATTAAAAATGGAAGTTCATGACAATTCATGAAAGAAATGTGGTAGAAACTAAAGGGCAGTAGATTGCGAACAGGAGCTTGGGGAACCAAACCTCCAACTGTGACTTACGAACGATTTGATCTTCAGCAAGGGGCTTAGTTAACACTGCCTGCCTTCGTTTCTTTATTTTTAAGTGCTGAGGTTACAGTTAGATTAACACTCTCCGTATAACAGAAGTATCATCTACACCTGCTTATGTTTTTATGGAACCAAGGGAAAGTTTGTATACCTGACCCTGTAATTCCTCTCTTGGTGTCTTGAAAACAAGATTCCTAGATCCCAACCTATACCTAGGAATAAAACACAATTAGAATACACCTGATTACCATGCTACCACACAGCATCGATTTACCCAGCGTGAGTCCATCAGTGTGTATCGAAATGCAGGAATAGGGAACAGGGTTCCCAACAAAAGATGTTTCTCAAAGAAAAATAAATTTTGAGTTGAGGCAGACCCCTGGTACAATCACTATTATAAGCACTGGGATATCAAAGCAGAGGATTCCACAGATGCTCTGGTAGGAAAGTAAGTGCTCAAAACTCCTGGCTATTTTTTGAAGCAATTCTCCAATTCAGGTCCTGCCACCTCACGGTTCTCTTCCTCAATTGGATGAGCACATTCTAGGTACAACAATCCCTATTATATTTGTAGAATTATGTTTGATAGTGGGTTTGAAGGGGACATGCCCGTTTCTTGTCCTTATTTGAGAGTATAGGACATTATTATCTGAAAGCTAACAAAGATATGTCATCTACTATGATATTTAAAAGACATTTGGGGAAAATTTGAGCGCATGTATTTTTACCATTGCCCTGATCTACAAAAGTTGAATGGGTTGAAACCAAATTCTTTCATAATTTGGTAGTCTTCATATCAGGAAAGATCAAATTTAGTTTAGTCATTAAAACTCAATAACCAAATAATAACCTTAAGATAACGGATCCCACGTTTAATACTCAGTCTGAATAGCAATAGTTACAATTACCTCAACTCAAAAATAGGAAGACAAGTAAAGCCAATAGTCTATGTTTAAAAATGGGGCAGATTGGAATGCCGTAGTTTCTCAGTAGAGATTTTACCTCTATAACTCTAAGTTTACACTGACACATAAAAATCCTAAATAATCTCTAAAATGTAGTATGGTTTGGGGAGTGCTAGCTACTTTGTGAAAATGTGGAAGTAGAATTATAATTCCTTCCCCTAGAGTTATAGGGGAAAAACAATTCCAGTTTATAGAATGGTTTGGTATTTCTCTTAAAAGAAATACACAAAAATATAGGTACAATAAAATTTTTCTCTTTTATTTAGTCTTGAAATATGTCTCTAAAACACATCATGGAAAAAAAAATTGAATCCCATTGCCTCCTTTTAATTGAGAAAAGTAAAATATAGTCTATAACGAGAAAGCATCCAGAAGCATAATTATTTCAGTTTTGCTGCTAGGATGGGAACGAAAAGCTTAGCTTATTTCTTATTTTTTACAAAATTACTATCTTTTGTTTCTCTTTGACTCAATTGATTTTTGGTGTGTGCAGAGTTCTATGCAAATGAAAACTCCAAACTTTTAATCATTTTAACTAAATTATTATATTTAAAAATTTAAGAGACTAGCATTTGATATTGGTAGAACTCTTATTAAAAGCTTCAGAAAGCTCTAGGTTTCTTCTTTCCATTTTCAAGGTAAAATATGTGAGCAACTTCAGTTTTAAAGTAACGCTATTTAGATATTGAAATATTAATGGGAAATTTACTTAAGCAACAGGTCAAGAGAGAGTTCATAGCTCGAAAAGTGGAAGATAATTTTTTTCTCACAAAACAATTCTCTTTATTACCAGTGCTAGTGCTTTTGTATTGTTCTATTAAGAAAGACAACCTGGTATAGTATGTTTTCTTCAGGATCTCAAAGAAGCTGCTACAATGTTGTCATTTTCTATGGTCAAACCCAATGCCTTGTATACAGTAAGAGTTTAATAAGTATTTTTGAACTAACAATGGGAATCTAGATTCATTACTAACCCTCACATTTTGTATTCAACTATTAAACTTCAGAGTTCCACCACAGATGACTTAAATTATTTTCAATTCAGTGAAATGTTTGAATTCACAATTTGCTGGACTCACCTGAGTTCAGTGTATTATGGGGAGTGAGTATTGGTCATATAGATTAGCTCCCATTTAATTAAGGAAACAAAAATGCTACCAGAATCTTATTTAGCATTAAAAAGTTAAATCAAGTAATGGTAAGTAAGAAACACAAATACTCTTGTTTTCTTTACCTTGAAAACAAGAAGAGATAGTATTCTAAATTTCTTATCTATAGGCTTAGGTCTATTATAAACATTTGTATAAAGTAATTTGATAATTCAGAATGTTTGTTGTTAAAGAAAAAATATTCATGATTCTAGCTGAAGGTAGTAAGGAAGACTTTAGTTAAGAGGACTAGTGAAACGGGGGTTTTGCAGAGACTGGCTCAACTCCAAATACGAGTAGGGCAAATGTGCTTTTATAGCCGAGGCAGAGTGGGGCTCAGTGGATAGAATAAGAGGAAACATTAAGGATAGAAGGATTCTTGGTAGAAGACACAACAGGATTCTGATATTAAGGACAGAAATTTGATAAAGTACCTGATATTTGATCAGATATCTAGGGCGATCAGATATCAAAGGTGAGAGGCGCGCACGTGCAGTAAATTGACTCAGCATGGCTCTTGCTAACACTGGACTAAAGAGGCCAGCAAAGCCCAAGGTTGGGACCAAGTCAAGAAGGTGGCTCAGAGGAGCCTGATTCAAAGAAATTCTGCCATTTTTCTGAATGAAATAGTTGAAACCTTATTCACAATGTTCTCAAATACAAGATATCTACTTAGACATCCTTTAGTCAGTAGTGCTTTCAGTGCTGTGCTTCCTACGTATGATGGGGACTAATGGGACCTTAAATAATCATATTACTGAGTCACATAGTGACTACTTTAACGGGCAGAAGGAAACAAGATGATTAATTCAGTTTCCTCGTCCAAAAAAGTAACCAGATAAGACTAGTCCTGACAAATACTTTATGAATAAAGCATTCTGTGGTCAGATTAATTTGGGAAACGTTTGATACTATATTGTCACCATTAAAAAGTTACAAGGGGGACACCTGGCTGGCTCAGTTGGTAGAGCATGTGACTCTTGATCTCGGAGTTGTGAGTGTGAGCCCCATGTGGGGTGTAGAGATTACTTAAAAATAATAAAATATTTAAAATATATAAATAAAATTAAAAGTTACAATGAATATTTGCACATTAGAAGCTCTGAGGATACCTAAGTTCAAGAAATCTTTAAATTTCCTTTAAATTCAAGTTTTCCAATTTACTTGACAGTGGAACTCTTTGAAAAACAGTGAGTGCAGAACTAGTGTTCTAAGGAGTACACTTGAGAAAACACTCAATTAGATGATCTATAAAGAGCTTTCTAAATGTAAAAATATGGTATTCCATTAATTGACATGATATAAGGTGTTGGTGCCAGACAGTGGAGTGTGTCGTCTGTAAGTTTTCCATAGCAGAAAAGTTTAGGCATGGCTGGACAACTGTATTCACGGAGTATAGTTGAAAGGATTTCCAAACTGGTTAAAACCATCATATATTATTATATATCATAATAATGTTTTCAAGTGAATATCTCAGTACTCAAATATTTGCATGTTCTTAGTATAAAATCTTAATCAAAGGATGTGCACACTTTGAATGTTAATGCAAAACATCCTTCAAAAAGTTATAAAGAATCTACACCCAGACCGACAAATATTTAGAAGAGGAAGTGTCTGTCTCCCCATGTCCCTATAACTACACCAAGTGAGCGTACCTCTCCTTTGAGAGTCTTCTCATCTGATGTTGGCCAAGTTGAACATCTTTCCACATGTTTCTTCTTTGATGAGTGATTCTATGACTTGTTTACTCATTTTAGTTATCTAAGGTTTAAAATTTTAAGTTTTTTTTTTAAAATGGTGGATTCGACAGTTTCTTTTTGAAGAGCTCTACCTGTGTTAAGGGTATTAACATTTTGTGGCAGCTTTTCCCATACAGCTTGCTTCTGATGGTGGTTCATTCAGGCTGTTAATTTTCCAGAGATGTTCTACACATTTAAGTATTTAAAATTATCCTTTTCTTTGTGGATTATGGTTTGGATATTGGCTTAATAATACCTTTCTAGGTTTATAGAACAAATTCTATATATTTAGACACCATTTTATTTTTACTCATATTTAACCCATCTGGATACTGTTGATGACAATATGTCAAGAAAGTTATAACTAGATCTAAGTCCAGATTTCCTGGTAGCCAACTGTCCCAAGGATTTCAAATGCAAACTTTGCTCTATATTATACATCCATTTGTACTTTGACCAATTTTGGAACATTATTTTCTCTTCTGTTGGGTTTAATGTTTACTCTTTCTCTATTAATTCACTCCTTTGATTACTGAGCCTGTAAGATACATTTCAATATCTGGTAAAGTAAGTTCCTCATTACCTTTTTATTTTTCTAAATCTTCTTGGTTATTCTCACACATTCATACTTCCAAATTAACATTATAATTATTTTTGCCAAATCCCCACCTCCAAATTCCAGTCTCCCTATGTTTTCCAAATTGGAACTTTGATTTGCAATTGCGTTACAGGTGGGAAGTAATTCAGAGAGAACTGACATGTGATATTATTGTTTTTGAATCCTTTCATCATTCACATCTATGTGTGTGTGTGTGTTTAGGAAAAACATATGCTTTCCTTCATCTATGCTGTTTGAAATTTCTGTTAATTTTTATTATTTTGCATTTCAGTTCTCCTAAGTCCTTATGTTTCCTCATTTTATTATTGGCACATAGGAAAGTTGTTGATGGTAATAGTGGTTTCAGACAAGATCTTATTTTTAAAAATGGTAACTCTAGAAAATATTATAATTTGCGAATAAATAAATTGATCAGCTGTGATGCTGCCTATAACTATCGATGTGTGGAATCGATTAGTGATCTCACACCTCTGTAATTATCCATATCGATTAGTATCATCGTAGTCCGTGCTCCATTAGACACTAAATTGAAGTGCACTAAAGAGAATGGTAATTTTAGTATTTCATCTGTGATGTATATATATATTTACATATTTATTCTCACTATTATTTCTATTTTTTGCTTTGCTCAGGTATGTGTGCTTGTGTGCATGTATATAACTGTATTACATTTTTTTAATGTATGAGGAATACATTTTTTTATGAGGAATTGGTACTAATCAATTTTGTGATATCAAGTTACTAAACAGACAACAGTGTAATTATTAAGCTAGAGTAACAGTTAGACCCTAAAATATAATGGCTTAACAAAATGGAAATTTATTTCTTATTCATATAATACAAGTGTTAACTATCTATTTTTTCTTTAAATTTTAAGTACCTATTTTTTTCTGTACTTCAGATCAGCAAAGCAAGCATTTCTTCTTGGAAAATGACCCTGCTAAATGTTTGCAGTTTTGTGAATAACCTGAACAGCCAAGCCGAGGAAACAGGAGAGTTTCGTGAAGAGGAGCTTATTACGAGGAGAAAATTTCCCACTGCCTTAGATGGCTTTAGCTTGGAAGCGATGCTGACAATATACCAGCTCCAAAAAATCTGTCACAGCAGGGCCTTTCAACAATGGGAGGTAAAGCAAAAACAAAATACTAATATAATTATCATTTTACTAGTTAGCTTTCCTTTGTACTGATTTTTTTTTTACCCTGATCATTATCATAACAGGAAGACTTACAAATATTAAAGAAGAACAAACCATGTGTTGAGGTTAACATTCCTTCAGATCTTCAAAGTGTCCTTCAAATATTTGGAGTTTAGCAAAATATTTTTTCTTCAATCTCAAAAGGGGGGTATATCTTAAGGCAGATTTGATCCACATGCTTTCATTGTGCTTAAATGGATGGCATACTCAGGCAATTTTTGGTGGTGGTGTGCCTACAAAATTTAAGAACTCAAAATGCTTTCTTAGAAACACCGAGTCATGTGTGTTTATAAACAAGCACAAAGCCCAAAAGGTTCCATTCATATTTGAATATATTAGGCAAATAAAACTGGAAAAAATCCATATATATATATATATGGGTATATATATATATATGGATATATATATATATAAATGTCAATTGTGAACTATTTATCCAGGAATTAAAAACAACAACAATAACAATAACTCAATAAACTATGATATACACAAATCAGGTGCACATAAGATTAGAACCTTATTTTAAATGATATTGAGTGATTTAAAATAAAACGATAATATCATTCAGAACATAATATGAATAATTACAGACTATGTTCACAGAGAAGCATAAGATTAAGAAACTAGATTGTCTGACAGTACCTGTTTTATCTTCTCTGAAATTGAATGCTGTGGGTTGAAATAAAGAGTTGGTGATACGATTCAATGCATATGCATTATAATTAAAACTAAGTCTCCTCTTAGTATTTCTTATGACCCCAAAGTTTAGAGGACAATCACAAATACAAATACAATTCTTATCTTGAACATTTGTTCAAAAATTTCACAAATAAAGTGCAAAATTCTGGGACGAGTTCTTAAACACTTTCCGCTAGCTGGAATTTTTGATTCAGAACTGTACCAGAAAAAAGTGCTCAGAACTAATTTTAGAATGTGGCATATTCAGTGAGATATTAGATAAGACTCTACATGGAGATGAATTCCTTTAAGTTGTTGAATCTGAACTTGCTTCTAATTATTAGCCCCCACAATCTAAAGAGATCTTTACTATTTAAACAGAGCTTCCTCATGTGTTAATTTCTACAACTAAGGCAGAGCAGGCATTCCTCGTTGATTAAGAAATGGATCTTTGGAATGGCTTTCAAGTTAAGTCAGTAGTTAACTGACTTACAAAGAGAATACAAAATCCTGTTGCCTTTTGAGGTCAAACTTGGCTTACTAAATTCAAACCTCTATATTTTTTGTGATTTATGATATATTTTCATAACATTCTCATCGCTCTATCATAAATCAAAGCCTGAAAAATACTCATGTCTGCCAGGTGTGTGGCTTCAGCTGGAAGTATTAGTGTGTGGCCTTGAACAGAGTCAGAAAAAACCATGTTCTCATCCTGCCTCAGTCAGTGGAGAGTCATCTGTCCTTGGACAAACAGTTAATTGCTCTAAACCTTGAAATCTCATCCACATACGTCTTACTGTCTGAATAGCAAGAGAGATAAAATAGAGACAAATACTCGGAAAGACGTCATGCCTATAAGTTTGATTCCTATTCTGCCTATCTTGCAGTTACTTCAGGAAGATGTTCTTGATGCTGGGAATGACAAAAATGAAAAGGAAGAAGTTATAAAGAGAAAAATCCCTTACATTCTGAAACGGCAGCTGTATGAGAATAAACCCAGAAGACCCTACATACTCAAAAGAGGTTCTTACTATTACTGAGAGGATAAATATTTCCTTTACATGGGATTGTGATTTATCATCCTTTAATTAAATATCAAATTATCTTTGTGTGGTAATGTGACAGAACCTGAATATTGTGTCTCTTCTACAGTCGTGGTTTATCCGGTGTGATTTTTCTGCATTAATACAAATTGGACTAAATGTTTTAAAATAAATCTACATCTTGAGCATGATCATGTGTTGTGTGTAATTAGAGTCGATATTAATTAAGTCACATATAGAATGTCTTGTGATTTTGCAGAGCACTTAATGGGTCATTTAAAACAGTCAAAATGTTTGATATTTTAAACCAAATTATAAGGGATTACAATGGAGTCCTATGGCAAAGCCTAGCATATATATCATTGACTCAAAACAAAGTTATAGTACTTCTTTTATTATTTGATTTTTTTTTGAATTGAGAGAACTACATGTTCTTTTCCAAGACTCACATAAATCTCCCAGATATGGGAAAGGTAACAGTGGTATGATAGGATCATCTTAAAAGAATGATTAATAAACTATTGTTAATTATGCCTATCTTAATGAATGATCTTCAGCTGAATTTGTCTTTCTATTAAATAAACTTAATGGCTAATAAAGACAATATCTTTCTCCACAAATTTACTTCCATTAGAAGAATTACCTTTTACCGACTTTTTTCCCTCACACTTTGACCCAGTAAATGATAGCTTTATTTTTAATTTCACCGAGGAATTTGTGTGACTAAAAGTTTTTTCCGAGTAGAACATTTCTGAGGCAGAAGGAATACTTGAAATAATTCCTCTTAAATGTCCTTTAAGACCGTACTTATGGTCTCATAAGCCATCACAGTCTATACATTCCACCATTAACCGTGGCTTTTCAGATTCTCACTCTTAATAGGGGTCTAGGAAGACCTCTCTCCACAGGGCTACAACCTAGTTCATAGTTACATAGGAGGGAAAATATCAGGATTGAAGTTGTGGAATGAAGGAGACTTCAGAACTTCAGGTACTTTTGATAAGATTGCCCTACACCTAGGCTAAACCCCATTCAGTAGGATATAGCAGCAGCGTAGTAGTCTCTGAGTTTTTCTGGTAAAACCATGACTTCTCATGACCACCACCCAACTGTCTTTCACTATCCTGTCAGCTTCAATATTAAAGAGTACCCAAGGAGGAGCCTGGTTGGCACAGTTGGTTAGGCAGCTGACTCTTGAATTCGATTCAGGTCATGATCTCAGGGTCGTGAGATCGAACTGCATGTTGGACTCTGTGCTGGGCCCGGAGTCTACTTAAGATTCTTTCTTACTCTGCTCCTCCCACTTGTGCGCTCTCTTTCTCTGTTTCTCTCTCTGAAATAAATAAATAAATCTTTTTTTAAAAAAGTGCCCAAGGCCCTGATCCTAAGACAAAAACTATTTCCTAGTAATTAAGAGTATGTACTCTGGAGTCAGAATGTCCAGATTCACCCTGTAATCCTGGACAACTTATTTAACCTCTATTTCCTCAACTACAAAATATGGACAGTAATGGGGTTTGGAGGGGGATTAAATGGTCTCATATATGTAAAATGCTTAGAATGGAGTTTGAACATATTCATAACACAATATATTTAACAGTTCTTCCAACCACTTTCATACCATTTTATTCCTTCTCTTTCAAAAACTACAGAGCATAACACAATTGCATACTAACTTCTGTTTTGAGCAACTACTGATCTCCTAATTCCTTGCCTCATTCAATGTCCTTGAGGACTTGCATGTCCACGTGCAAGAGCCATCCAATAATCTCCCTTCTCACTTCCAGTAATAAACATTTAATCCATTTTATCATCAATCACTTTATGGTCACACCATAGAACTTTTACTACCAATAAATTCAACCTCTCCAAAATATCAATTGGAAGCACTCTACTCTTTATACATCATCTTCTCTTTCCAGTTAATATAACCTAACACTCCCACACCAACTAATCCATTGTCTCAACCTACTTCACTCTTCACCTTCTATGCATGCCCCCACTGTGCTTTTTACTTGGCTTGGAGTCTGTGGGCCAAAACAAAAATCACTCTCTTGTTACCCTCAACAGCTTCACCTTCTATCTTATATGAGCCTGTGAAAACACCCACTTAGAGACTACATGTAGGTAGGAATGGTTAAGTTGGAGCCAATGGGATATCAAATGGGGGAAAAAATGTGTTCAACTTGTGGGTCCTTTATAACTTAAGCAGAAATCTTATTCCCTAAACTTTGACATTTTCCTCATTTTTTGTGTATATAATATGAATTTATTTAACCACACAAAGAATATCATTTTCTTGAGGATAGCATTGATTGATAAAGCTTAATCCTTAAATAACTTCATGGAAAAAAAATGCCTCACCATCCTGGGAAACCAGACTGTTACTTGAAAGAGAAATGCATTCTAAGTTACTTTAAACACTGTATTTTTTAACCTGGTTGATACATCTCACCATTATTTTAATCATTACAGTCTTCTGCAGGCCTTCTCATGGTTTATTTCTTCTCATCATCCAGATCTCTGCATGTATGATATGTACAATGAAACCTTTTCTTAACATCCTGTCTTTAATAACCTTCATACATGAGTCAATATCTCCACCTAACTTGCCCTATTTTTTTTTTTTAATATTTGAAAAAGAAAAAGAAAACAAAACAGTCACTAAGAGCTATTAGCTGGGAGTTGACCTGGCACCAACAGAGAGGTCCCGGGTTTCTCCTGTTAAACATATATAATTTCATTGAACTAAGACTTTGGACAGGGTCACTCTAACTGTGATGGCAAAAGGCAACCAACAAGCCCACTCTGAGCAAATCACATCTGAGAAAAACAAAAACAAGAACACTGTAACCTACGAAAATGAACAAACATCCATCCTCCTTTCCCACATAATTTGAGTGACCACTGCTTCTTAACCAGCTATTGTTTTAATTCTTCTCTGTTCTTCCACTTCCTGGATAAAAACTACCCTAACACCCAAACAGAATTGCCTCTCTCTTTTTTTTTTTTTTTCCAGAATTGCCCACACATCTGAAAACACCCAAACCAGAGCAAAGCCACACTTCTGGAATATTCCCCAAAGCACCTAACACAAGCTCAAGTCCTGTAAAAGTTTCCTACTTAAACCCTGTTATTGAGAAGCCACATGATTTCCCAAAGAATGAGATCTCCAGTATCAGTAAACCCAACTTCATATTAGTGTATTTCCGGTGGTCTTTGGCTGGAGGACATCATTTTATCTTTCTTATTCATCATTGGATCCCCAAGCTTGAGCATAAGGCCTGGTAGATGTCAGCAAGAATTGGTTTCATGAATGAATAAATTAGCAGCAATAGGGCTCTTTCTGTTATAAAAATGGGGTTTAGACATAGTTTCTACAGATTTTGAAGCCCAAACTTAAAGATTACATTTCATAAGGATGAGTTTGAGCACAGGTATCTACAAGAAGTCCCTGGTCTTATGTGAAGCAACAGAGAATCTGAGGTATTGAAGTTTGTATTCACTTACAGTGACAGTCCAGGGAGCTTATCTCTCATTTTTTTTCCAGTAGTGGTTTTCACAGAAATAGAAAAAAAAATCCTCAAATTCTTATAGAACCACAATTTCCGCCTCCAATAACCAAAGCAATCCTAAGAAAGAACAAAGCTGAAAGCATCATACTTTCTGATTATAATTATGTAACAAAGCTATAGTAATCAAAACATGATGGTACTGGCATAGAAACGAACACATAAACCAATTGAACAAAATCAAGAGCTCAGAAATAAACCACCTGTAAAAGCAGAATCCGACCTATAAATGCAGACAACAAACTGATGGTTGCCAGAGAGACAGGGATGGGAGGGAGGGGTCAAAATGGGTGAAGGAGGGGGAGATACAGGCTTCCGGTTATGGATTGAATAAATCATGGGAATAAAAGGTACAGTATAGGGAATATAGTTAATGATATTGTAATGGCGTTGCGTGGTGACCAATGGTAGCTACACTCGTGGTGAACATAGCATGATGCATAGAGAAGTTGAATCACTAAGTTGTACACTTGAAACTAATGTAACAGTGTGTCAACTATACTCAAATAAAAAAGTAAATTAATAATTAATTAATTAAAAAACAAATAAACCATGTGTATACAATCAATTAATATTTGGCAAGAAAGCCAAAATTACTCAGTGGGGAAAGGATAGTTTGTCTAATAAATGGCACTGGGAAAATTGGATATTTGCATGCAAAAGAATGGAACTGGTTCCCTGTCTTATACCACTCACAAAAATGAAATCAAAATGAATTAAAGATTTAAAAATAAGACCTAAAACTAGGAGTCTCCAAGAAGAACACACAGGGAAAAATTCCTTGACATTGGCTTGGCCATAGTTTTTGGATATGACACCAAAAGCAAAAACACAGTAGTGGGCTATATCCAACCAAAAAGCTTCTGCACAACATAAGAAACAATCAACAAAATGAAAAAGCAACCTACTGAATGAAAGTATTTGCAAATCATGTATCTAAAATACACAAAAAACTCATTCAACTCAATGGCCAAAAAACCCCCCAAAAACAAAAGAAAACAAAACAAACAACCTCCCCAACCAAATAATTAAAAATGGGGAAAGGACCTGAGTTTTTTTTTTGCAAAGAAGTGTACAAATGACCAACAGGTACGAATAGGTGCTAAATATCACTAATCATCAAGGGACTGTAAAGCAAAACAATCATGAGATACCACATCACACCTACTAAGAAGACTATTATCAAAAAGCCAAGAGATAAATGCTAGCAAGTATGTAGGGAAAAGGAAAACTTTGTTCTCTGTTGATGAGAAAGTAAACTGGTACACACTATGGAAAACAGTATACATCCAAATAAAACAAAACCATTATCTTGAAAATCTATCTATACTCCCATGGTCATTGTGGCTTTATTTTCAATACCCATGGTATGGAAACAAACTTAGTGTCCACCAACACATGAATGAATAAAGAAAATGTGAATTGTACATGTATATATAATTTATTTGCATCATTTATTGTGTATGTATATGTATTGTGTGTGTATATATGTATATATACATATATGTGTATGTATATATACATATATATGTATATATGTATATGTGTATATATGTATATCCATAGAGGTATACATACACACATACATATAAAATTCATCTTTAAAAAAGAAGGAAATGTTGCTATTTGCGACAACATGGACGTACCCCGTGTAGGACATTATGTTAAATCAGACAGAGGAAGATAAACACTGCATGGTATCACTTCTATTTGGAATCTAAAACAAAACCTGAATTCATAGAAACAGAGAGTGGAAGAGTGGTTGCCAGAGGCTGGGCTGGGGGGATGGAGGAAATAGGGAGAGGTGGGTAAAAGGGTATAAGCTTTCAGTTAGATGAATAAAGTCAGCATCTGATGTAGAACAGCCGTAGTAACGACAGTTGGTAACACAGCGTCCTACCGTGGAAATTCACTAAGAGATCGGAATTGAAGTGGCTTAGCAAAAAATTTTTAAAAAAAGAAAAAGAAAGAAAGAAAGAAAGAAAGAAAGAAAGAAAGAAAGAAAGAGAAAGAAAAAAAGAAAGAAAGAGAAAGAAAGAAAGAAAGAGAAAGAAAGAAAGAGAAAGAAAGAAAGAAAGAAAGAAAGAAAAAAAGAAAGAAAGAAAGAGAAAGAAAAAAAGAAAGAGAAAGAAAGAAAGAAAGAAAGAAAGAAAGAAAGAAAGAAAGAAAGAAAGAAAAGTAAATATGTGAGGTAATGAAGTGCTAATTAGCTTGTTCACAATGTATACACGTACCAAATCATCACGCACGGTTTAATGATTTTTCAGTTTTGTCAGTTTCATTTCAACAAAGCTGAAAAAAGTACATCCGGTCCTTGTCCCTCCAGCTCTCATGCCTTTGGAGTCTGAATGCTTTGAATGAAGCATAGATTATATTTAAATTATATTGCGGATTGTTATATTGTATGAAATATCTGTTTCAAATATCCACTTTAGAAGTGACAATAATATTTACAATATAATTTACAAAATTAGAAGGCCGGGGTGCCTGGGTGGCACAGTTTGAGTGTCCGACTTGGTTTCGACTCAGGTCATGATCTCAGGGTCATGGGATAGAGCCCCAAGTGAGCTCCACGCTCAGCGTGAAGTCTGTTTGAAATTCTCACTGCCTCTCTCTCTGCTTCGCACCCCCCTCAAATAAGTAAATAAATCTTTTTTAAAAAATTAGAAATCCTATTATGTTTCTGGGATTTTATTTGCACATTCTCTTCTTGTAAATATATATTTACAAAGTTGTATAAAGAGTATAATACTATACTAAAATACACAATATTATTCAAAGGTGGATATTATTAACCTTATTTTACAGATGATAAAACTGAGGGGAGATTAAATGACCTGTCCAGTTTTGAGCTGAGTATAAGTGACAGAATCAGGATTTGCACTCCAGTGTGCTTAACTCTAAGGCCCATGGTCCTGTTGCTATACTCCTGTGAACCCCAGAAAGAACACTCTATTGGCAGCATACTGAGGTTTTAGATCATGAGGTTCCATATTTGAAATTTTACATGAATAATGGCTAAAAAACATGGAACTACATTCTTTTGTTGGGTAAAGAAAATGAACACAGTATTTCTGAAAATGTAATTTCCAATTTTATGTTAATGTGCTAATTATATGCATTCTCAAATAAGACATTTCAATACCTTTTAATTATTTTATCAGATGAATATCAGTAATTGAATGATGAATGGTTTGAAAACTTTTTAGAACATTACTTTTTCAAATATATTTGTTATATTATGCATGAATATTTCTTTTGCTGCTTTTTCCCCTGAATAAATGTCTATGTTTTCTGTGCAAAATATAATCATTAAATGGCCATACAGAAATGTCACCAAATTCTATTTTGTATTTTAATACCTGTACTATCCAAGTATGGAAATCTTCTTGCCTTTTTTAACAACTGAAAAGGTTAGCTATTATTCATTCCCATTTATTTGCATATGAAAACATAATTCAGCTTTTAATGTCAAAAAACAAAGATCTTGAAAAGAAAAGCCATCTATTTCCCCAAAATGGAAGAACTTTTATTGTACCAAAAATAACATAAAAACTAAACCATTTGATCCTTTACCAATCTTTTTATTATTTGTAAAACACAGAAATTAGTATTATAAAACACGTCTCTTTCAGAATCTTAGAATTTAAAAATGTATTGAGGTTTCAAAAACTTTATACTCTTACTTGCCTTTTCTTTCCTGTTGAGATGTGCATTGCAAATAAACAAACGATTCTTCTTAGAAACCAGGTCGCTGGAGAATACATAAAAAAGACGGCTACCACCGGGTCACATCAGAAGAGGGTGCCCCTTCCTCCCAGTGGGCACAGCCCTGTGCTCACGTACATGACTGGGTGAGCAGAATAAGGTCAGCCCTGGGCCCACCCACCCTCTCTTCTTGATCTTTGTGCAGTGCACAACCTGCTCAAATGTAGACACTGGCCAAAGGACTTAAATGTGCTTGTCAATTCAAACATCAACTGGATGCTAATTTGAGTCCGGTTTTAAAGGAGAAACAAAAAAATCCTGTACTACAAGTCCAACAGTCGGTGCTCAATACATATTAACTTACTGATGAATTGACTGAAGTGACAAATTAGCCTTTAAGAAAGAAAGTTAATTCCAAGTCTCTCTCTACGGTATAATTCTTTGGGGAAGTCAAAATTAAACCTGGACAATATTACGAATAAACGATTTTCTCCAATTTATCTTCTGCCACCATCTTTTATCATTTTTTCCTCCTCTGGGTAGCAACTTAAAATGAGTCTCTCAGACCTTTTTATTACCCCTTAGTAAATTTATTAACATGATTTTAATTACTCTTTCGGGATCAAACCTTGGCCTGCAGGGCAGAATATCATGTTTTGAAATCATTCATAGCAGCTACAAAAATATGAAAACAAATTAGCCTCATTCATTCATTTCGTCAGCAAATATTTCCTAAGCCTATGCCAGGTCTTGGGGCAGACACTGCGGATAAGTCAGTGAACAGACAGACTGTGTTCTCTCTGCCAGGAGCTCACCAGCTCTTCCGCAAAGTCCCTTACCTGTCAAGTTCTGCCTTCTCTGTCCTTTCACTGATCTTGCATCATAAAGCCCAAGATGAACAATTCCCTCCGAAAAGCTCCTCCTGTTGAAGAGAGGCTGTGTGCGCTGGAGTCCCCGAGCTCTCCATGGTTGGCTAGAGAGGAAGGTGATCTGTGATCATTCCTATACAACATGTTTAGCTGCTCAGGCATAACTAGGTACAAAGTAGTGAAGTGACATGTTGGAGGGCACAGTGATAATTTATTACAGAACTGGGGTTAGAAACAAGGTCTATTTGTTCCTTACATAGGCTCTTGATGTTTGGACAATTTTCCTCCCGTTCCTCCACAAAAGTTCCATGCCGCACTAAGATAGGAAATCCGCCGGGTATCCCAGAAGGGGAAAATTTTCCTTCTGGTTACCAGTCTTGCAGTTTTCCCCTGAATGATTGTTGATGGCGAAGACGGACTCCTGAAGCCAGCGGAACTTGATACAATAAAGCATTCGGACACCTCAGCTCACAGGATCGGAATCGTACAAGGCTTTAAACTTGTGCACATGGATGAAACTGACAACTGTAATGAAAATGAGCCTGAACGTGCCTTCTGCCCCAAACCTGTTTGAGTGGGAAAATACATCTGAATAAGCCGCACAGCCTCCAGCATGACACACATTATACACGATTCTTTTTCTTGTGTTCTTTGTTCCACACCTTTTCTCCTGCCATTTATTGTACCTACGCTTTATTCTACCCTTGTCCAATTGATCACATCTCATTCTTTTTGAGACTATGATGAAATGCCCTTTCATTCTCTTTTCTTTTCTTTTTTTGGAAGCATTTTCTAACCTACCAACTCACCACTCAGAGGTCAGTTAGGTCTCCTCTGTGCTCCCCTCTGCACTCCTCTAATACCCCTCAGATGTCGCTGTTGGCACATTTACCACCTGTTACAGTAAGAGGTTGTATGCTTCTCTGCAAACCGTCCAAACATCTTTAAGTTAGATATTATGCCTTGCTCATCTCTCTATCCCTTCACAGTTCCTGGCACAGTTCTTGGCACACTCATGAAGATGTTTGTTGAACAATAAATCATTGTTTAGCTGAGATGACAGGCAATTGTCATGGTGGCAATCTCTTACTCTCAACCTACTTCTTTGTGGATAATCCTTAAGAGAGATGCCCTCTAGAAAGAACCAGATCTACCCCTTTATAGGCTCAACTATAAGATACACTCTGCCTATAAGGATTTTGCTTATAGCAATTCTCCAGTTCTTATTTCAGAATGCCTATGGAGCTCTCCCCAAATCTGGAGTGCCATTGGCACCATAAAGAACTCCTGGCTTTAGGGATTCACTTATGGAGCTCAGTGTGTGATAAGTAGCACAAATAGCAGAGTCCTTGAAAGAAAGCAATCCTAGCTGTCTGAGATCCATCCAGGAAACGTCTGAAGTTTAATACCTTCTTATCAAGTCCAGCTACCCTGGTCGACAAATGGATTTCCACACCAGGTATCGCAACCCCCCGTCTTACGGGCGGTCAGACTTTCTGTGACAGAAAATCTTTTAGTGCTTCAAAGCTTTTTGCAAATGATGGCATCTGATTTTTATCTTGTTTCAATTTAAATTACTTCAGACTTTCATAGGGCACTCGATATATGGATTTTCACTTTAGGAGAATTCAAACAAATACTGAAATCCTATCAGCAGGAAATATGAGCCCAATGAACCTAACTAAGAGTTTTTGAGTGTACTCAGCAAGGTCCTGGGGAAAATTAAAGGGAGAGGATGTAAGCCATTTCTTGCACTATTATTCCTGGTACCTTTTAAAAAGAGGTGTAAAGCAAAGCAGTGGGCAGCTTCATTTACCAATGCACCACCTAAGGAAAGACAAGGTGTCTGACATTTACAAAAAAGGCTTCATGTCCCTAAGGCTTAAATTCAATGAATGTAAAAATACCTTCAGTGTTGTGCCTGTAAAGCTCATTCCTGTTCACTTAAGAACTTACCACTTCCCAGTAGATAGAAGCCTGCTGTTTAACTGTCTTCAAGGAAGCAATCTGACTCACTTGCTGTTCCTAACCAATTTTTATTCAAGGGAAAGCTGCCCACAGACAGAACAGTTTAGAGATGTTCAATTTCTTTCTTCCTGAAATGGCTTCCTGCTGTCTAAAATGTGCCAAAATGCAATATACATCAAAACCACAATGAGATACCACCTCACACTGGTCAGAATGGCTAAAATTAACAACTCAGGAGAACAACAGATATTGGCGAGGATGCAGAGAAAGGAGAACCCTCTTACACAGGGGTGGGAATGCAAGCTGGTGCAGCCACTCTGGAAAACAGCATGGAGGTTCGTTCCTTAGAAAGTTAAAAATAGAGCTACCCTATGACCAGCAATTGCACTACTGGGTATTTATCCAAAGAATACAAACCTAATGATCCATAGGGGTGCAGCGATGTCCACAATAGCCAAACTATGGAAAGAGTCAAATGTTCATTGAGAGATGAAATGGATAAAGATGTGGTATATACAAACCAGCAGAGAAGAAGTCAAACTGTCTCTCTTCGCAGACGACATGATACTCTACATGGAAAACCCAAAAGAAGCCACTCCCAAACTATTAGAAGTCATAGAGCAATTCAGTAACGTGGCGGGTTACAAAATCAATGCTCAGAAATCAGTTGCATTTCTATACACGAATAACGAGACCGAAGAAAGAGAAATTAGGGAATCCATCCCATTTACAAAGCACCAAAAACCATACGTTACCTTGGAATTAACTTAACCAGAGACGTAAAGGACCTATATTCTAGAAACTATAAATCACTCTTGAAAGACATTGAGGAAGACATAAAAAGATGGAAAGATATTCCATGCTCATGGATCGGTAGAATTAACATAGTTAAAATGTCCATGCTACCCAGAGGAACCTACATTTTCAATGCTATCCCGATCAAAATACCGAGGACATTTTTCAAAGAACTGGAACAAATAGTCCTTAAATTTGTATGGAAACAGAAAAGGCCCCGAATCTCCAAGGAACTATTGAAAAGGAAAAACAAAGCTGGGGGCATCACAATGCCGGATTTCGAGCTGTACTACAAAGCTGTGATCACAAAGACAGCATGGTACTGGCACAAAAACAGACACATAGACCAATGGAACAGAAAGAGAGCCCAGAAATGGACCCTCGGCTCTTTGGGCAACTAATATTTGATAAAGCAGGAAAAAACATCCGGTGGGAAAAAGACAGTCTCTTCAATAAATGGTGCTGGGAAAATTGGACAGCTACATGCAAAAGAATGAAACTTGACCACTCTCTCACACTATACACAAAGATAAACTCCAAATGGATGAAAGACCTCGATGTGAGACAGGAATCCATCAAAATTCTATAAGAGAACATAGGCAGCAATCTCTACGACATCGGCCAAAGCAACCTTTTTCATGATACATCCCCAAAGGCAAGAGAAACAAAAGATAAAGTGAATTTATGGGACTTCATCAAGATTAAAAGTTTCTGCACAGCCAAGAAAACAGTCAGAAAAACTAAGAGGCAGCCCATGGAATGGGAGAATATATTTGCAAATGACACTACAGATAAAGCACTGGTATCCAAGATCTACAAAGAACTTCTCAAACTCAATACACGAGAAACAAATAAACAAATCAAAAAACGGGCAGAAGATATGAACAGAGACTTTTCCAATGAAGACATACAAATGGCTAACAGACACATGAAAAAATGTTCAAAATCATTAGCCATCAAGGAAATTCAAATCAAAACCACACTGAGATACCACCTTACGCCAGTTAGAATGGCAAAAATAGACAAGGCCAGAAACAACAATTGTTGGAGAGGATGTGGAGAAAGGGGATCCCTCCTACATTGTTGGTGGGAATGCAAGTTGGTACAGCCACTCTGGAAAACAGTGTGGAGGTCCCTTAAAAAGTTAAAAATTGAGCTACCCTATGATCCAGCCATTGCACTACTGGGTGTTTACCCCAAAGATACAGACGTAGTGAAGAGAAGGGCCATATGCACCCCAATGTTCATAGCAGCATTGTCCATAATAGCTAAATCATGGAAGGAGCCGAGATGCCCTTCAACAGATGACTGGATTAAGAAGTTGTGGTCCATATATACAATGGAATATTACTCAGCTATCAGAAAGAACGAGTTCTAAACATGTGCTGCAACATGGACGGCACTGGAGGAGATAATGCTAAGTGAAATAAGTCAAGCAGAGAAAGACAACTATCATATGATTTCTCTCATCTATGGAACATAAGAACTAGGAAGATTGGTAGGAGAAGAAAGGATAAAGAAAGGGGGGGTAATCAGAAGGGGGAATGAAACATGAGAGACTATGGACTATGAGAAACAAACTGAGGGCCTCAGAGGGGAGGGGGGTGGGGGAATGGGATAGACCGGTGATGGGTAGTAAGGAGGGCACGTATTGCATGGTGCACTGGGTGTTATACGCAGCTAATGAATCATCGAGCCTTACATCAGAAACCGGGGATGTACTGTATGGTGACTAACATAATATAATAAAAAATCATTAAAAAAAAAAAAAGATAAAGTCAGAGATTTTTCTAAATAAAAAAAAAAAAGATGTGGTATATATACAATAGAGTATTACTCAGCCATAAAAAAGAATGAAATCTTACCATTAATGTGGATGGAACTGGAGGTATTATGCTAAGTGAAATAAGTCAGTCAGAGAAAGACAAGTGCCATATAATTTCACTCATATGTGGAATTTAAGAAACAAAATAGACGAACATGGAGAAGTGAAGGAAAAATAAAATAAGATGAAAATTGAGAGGGAGGCAAAGCATAAGAGACACTGAACTCCAGGAAAGAAACTGAGGGTTGCTGGAGGGAAGGGATCACTGGGTGATGGGCATTAAGGAGGGCACTTGATATAATGAGCACTGGGTGTTATATGCAACTGATGAATAATCACTAAATTCTACCTCTGAAACTAATAAAAAAAAATCTTTAAACGAATCAAAAAGACTAGGGAAAAAGTGTGCCAAAATGAAACTGATAAAGGACAGCCAAAATATTTTCATGAAATCTCTGGGAAACAGTCACAGAGAAACCAGAATGCTGTAAGTGTCCAGACCAAGTAGACCTTATTTAGTAGAGTAATGTTATAAACAGCTCTTGGGTTGTTAGTACCTGACTTGAATCACTAAAGGTGACACTTAAGAGTCAGAAAAAGGTTAAGAGCAATGACGAAGGACATATTTAATGGAATTGGAGGCATAGAGAATATGGCCCAAAAAAGCCAAAAGTTTTCTAATTTGAGGCACCATTTGGATTACTAGTCATTTACCAAGATGGGCCAGTGTCTCCCAGTGTATGTGACTAGCACTTCTAATCCCCCAACAAAAAAGTTAGAAGATGTTGCATCATTCATTCCTGTCTTGGAAAGTTACAAAGCATAACAGAATATTCAAGGTTCTGAGAAGACCTGCAGCAGAGAAATTTGATTAATTTTATTTGTCTAGTGTTTCCCAAACTTCTTAGCATCAGAACCCTACCTTAACACTAACACCCCAAACCACCTGAAGAACACACTAAGAGAAATGTTGAGACATGGAATAAAATCTACATTTTCCTATATGACTCGTGCTTTGGGAGGACCAGTTTACTTTTAGCTTGGCATTTATGATGCCACTATCCTAGAAGCCTTTAAAACTGTTGAGGCATTGGCACCAGAGTAAGAGCATGGACACCACCAGTGTCAGACTGCTAAGATTCACACTATGCTAGCAAATCTCTCTGCACCTCAGTTTCCTCGTCTTTGAAATGGAGCCGGTAATCATAATACCTACTTCCTGAGGTGGTTAGTTAATTCCCAGAAAGCCCTCGGAGCCGTACCTCCCCTGCGGGAAGGGCTCCGTAAGCAATATGGTCCATTCATGGAACAGCATGAGGTCTTATCAAAATATTAGGCTCAGTAAGAGAACATGAAAGGACTAATCTGCCATGTGCTCAGCATTTTTTTAAAGCTTGTTTTCCCTTCAAAGTAATTAAGCAATATACATGCATTTTGAGCAGAGAAGTGACATGACCTGGCTTTGGGGAAAATCTCTATTTAAAAACACAAAGGATGAATTGAATAGAAGTGTGACTGGAATCAAGGAAAGCAGTGACAAATAAAGAGGGAATGACCCACATGCAATGACAGGGAGATGGAGAAAAGAGAGGGGAAAAAAATCAAGAAAAATTAGGAAGAAAGAGATACAGGATTTTCTAGTTGCATAATTAAACAAGAGATGGAGTATGAACGAAGACTCTAACATCATGCCCAGATCTCTAACTTTTCTGACTGGGACAATAATGAGGCCACTTCATTAGGAATAAATAAACAAGAAAAACAGGTTTTGTAGGAATAAATTATGTGGTCAGATTGGGGAAATTTGTGTCGCTGACATCTACGAGATATTTGGGATGGGAAGGTCCAGTAAGTAGTTAACACTACGAGTCTGGAGCCTGTTATATAAGTGAGCCAAAGATGGTCCTCGTAAATCAGCCCCCAAATCACTGCCACCTTTCAGAACTCTCTGACCTGGACAGTTCCCAACTTCTGCTGCATGACATCAGCCAAACACAGGAGTGTTTTCTCCAATTCTCCTCTTTCCTGGGGTTTCCCTTGCCCTCTTCCCCTTTGAAGCAGTGGCCGGAAGGTCTCCTTCAGGACGGGACTTCTGTGCAATGCTGTCTGACGACTTATAACAGGGGATTATGAAAAGTTTCCTTGAGAAATAAACATTTGAGCAGAGATTTGACAAAGGAATATATATGAGTTCTAGGAGTTAAGTATGATATGCAAATAAAGAGGTGGAGGAATGGAAAGACTAGAAGGAAAGATTTCAGGCAGGGGAAACAGCATTCTGAACGTCCCAGGCAGGAGGAAACAGAGCCTGTTCATGGTAAGGGAAGTGTAGAAAGAAGGAGCAGCACAGGATGTGCTCGGGAAGGCAGGTCACAAAGACCTTATTGGATGAAGAATAGTTTTGTTTTTTGGATTTCAAGAGTCATCAGATACTGTGAAGTGGAGGTGGGGGTGATTGTAGCAAAGCTGCATTTTAAAATAACTTCTCTGTCTACAGAGCGGAGAACAGATTAGAAAAGGTCGAGAGCCAATGGGAGAAAAATGATTTTGGGGACTTCTGTGCTATTCCAGGCAGAGATGGTGTGACTTGGGCTCAGTGCTAGTATCGAAGATGGATGATTGAGGACAGACTTGAGAGCTGTTCTGCAGATAAAGCTGGTAGTCAGTGGTGACTGGATCAGGCGTGTTAGCTCTAGAGGTATGCTCAGAACGACTCCGAGGTTTCCGACATGCACAGCTGGATTGTTCCCCGAGGAACTAGGGAATACTAAGAGACGACAGTGTGGTTTTGTTTGGGTTGTTTATGTGTTTTCTGTTTGGTGCTTGTCGTTGATTCTTCCGGGTGGGTGGGAAGGTGTATTTGTTTCCTAGGGCTACTGGAACAAAGTATCACAAGTTAAATGACTTAAACGACGGAAATGTATAGCCTCACAGTGCTGGAAATTTAAAGTCCTAGATCAAGGTAACAGCAAGATTGGCACCTTCTGAGGGCTGTGAGGAAGGATCTCTTCCGTGCCTCCCCCTAGCTTCCTGCAGATTGCCAGCCAGCTCTGCATTCCTTGGCTTGTATAAACATCAACCTGACCCCTACCTCCATCTTCATTGGCACTCTCCCTGTGAGGGTGCGTCTGTCCAAATTCCCCCTTTTATAAGGACACCAGTCGTACTGGATGAGGGGCCCACCTTAGTCCAATATGACCTCATCTTAACTAATTACATCTGCAAGGACCCTATTTCCAAATAACTTCACATTCCGAGGTACTGGAGTTAGAACTTCAACATAGAATTTGAGGGGGACACAGTCCAATCCCTAATAGTAGAGAAATCACAGTTCAGGAGTTGACATTGGCTCGTACTGGGTCTCATAAATGTTTGAGACATCCTTTGATATTCCCACAGGGGACGGTGCTTCAAGGCGAGATCAAGCTGCAGATACAAATTATAAAATTAAGAATCGTAATTATATAGGTATGAATTAATGCCCTGTGCATTGCTGTTGTTAATTAGGGAAAGATAATAAAGAGAAGGTGGGATGGTACATTGAACTATATTGAAGAAAAATGACTAAAATCACATTTATTAATGATATCATTATTCAACTATCCATAAGGGCATATGGAAAGCACCGTATCGAAGACAGAACATGAAACTCATTAATTAAAGGAAACACTAAAACATCATCTTTCAGAACAAAAAAGGAAGGTAATATGGGCTGGACTTCACCCCATTAAACTGGCATAAGCGTTCTCTCTCCTTCCAGTAGCAGTTCAAAAACCTAATTCCTAATAATTCCTTCATAACACTGTGTGCATATGTCTGCGTCGGATGGCTTGAGTTTCAGAGGTGAAGATTTGGAATAAGGTATTTTGAATGAAAACTTTAAAAAACAAAACAAAACTTAGCTTGGAGAATTGTTAGAGTTATTCCAACCTAATTTCGTTTTCCACCAGCTACTGATGACCTTTTCATTTTTGGTCCAGTTTTTTTTTTTTTTTAATCGTGGTTTGGGAAATAACGTAACACGTAAACATGCTGAGACCAGAGTCAGGATTTCTATGTATTTATGGACAAAGAACCAACATGTGTGTTGGACATTTATACGAACTACAAAGGAGCACAGCAGCTTCAAACAAATCTAGGATTTGATGCAGGGAGACTATTGTGAATCATATTTTGCCCTGTTCCCAGGACCAAACAGTCTTTGAAATAAGTATGTATACAGTTCTGTTTGGATCCTTCAGCCAGATGCAAAGATGAAAAGTACCCAGTCGATGGCTGGCTACGTGTTTAAAAAGAATCTCTTCATCTCTTTGTGATGGGCTGTACGTCAACCAGTTCAGCTCAACGCTTTTTGGCCATAGGTGATTTCTGAGAATGCTTCTCACTGTAGCTCGTGTTGAAGTCATCAGCCTGCTGCATCCATCCAGAGCAGTTATCGGTAATGGTGCAGAGCCTGTGTTGCTCCATTATTTGTGACTAAAAGCTCGGGGAAAACATCTCCCAGAAGCTCTCTGCTTCTGTAGCAAGGTCACACTCATTAACTGGGAAAGGGGTAGAATTCTACATTTAGCTGAACGCTCTGGCCCATGAGTTAGAAAGTTTGCCATAAATACATAAAGGAAAGTAGCCTCTGTGATTTTGAAAGGGAGTGAGGGGAAGTTTATGCCAACATGAGAATGGAGAGAAAAAGCTTTTCTCCTTTCAAGAGCTCACTGACAGGAAGTGATAAAAGAGTTCAATATTAAAATAACCAAAGGAAACATCAAATCAATATCAGAAGGAAAATTGAATGAAATAGAAAGGCCAGTACATTTTGAAGTTTTTCTCTAAAATAATGAAGAGCGATCCAACTTTTACCTTTAGGTTGGAATGGCCTGAAAAATATTGTTAGTTGGCATTGACTTTATTTATATGATGGCAAAATATTTATGTGAAAATTGAAACATTGCCAATGCATTTTCGTCTGAAGTTTAAACACAATGACTCTTTGGTAAAAAAAAATATATATATTTTCAATTAATATATAGACATTTATTGTACTACCTAGTTGAGTTGTTTCAAAATATTTACATATGACACTAGTTCCCTGGAATATTAATTTAATTTAATTTTTTTAAGTTTCCTTGATGGAGGAGGCCCCACCAGGCCTAGGACGGTCATTTCCTTCAAGACATTTCTAAACAACTGTATGTATCCCGGGACTACTCATCACATTGTAGGTTCAATGGAACTCCACAATTTTGATGCCTGGTCATAATTACAAGAAACTTCCTATGGCTAAGGCCATAGGAAACAATTATACCTCAAACCCAGATGAGAGAGCCAAGAGATGGAGCTCACAAAAGGTGGTTTTATAACCATAAAAGGTAATTATGCTGAGGTTTCACGGTGACATGTTTAGTATATAAGAGAGATAGAAAAACCCATTCTGAATTTCCAATGACATGAAGGCCCTCTTCCGGGGCAGAAAGGATCTCATTATCAGCTACTACATTTTGTTTTCTCTGAGGAACTGGGAACTTGGGAAGTCATTTTCACCAAACATTCCCATAGTCTAATACTCCTATCTACTTTGCTGTGTCGGCCATAACTTCTTTAGGATTTATTTGTCAGATTCCTCATTTTTGGCAAGCCTCTGGCCTACTGCTCTGAGAAAATATTTTACACAAAGTTTGGAAAATGCTCTGAAAAATTAATTCATTATATTTTAGGATTTGGCACCACCCTTAATATGCTGATATACATCGCATATCACCATGTGGGAAATATAAGATATAGGATTTCCTAAACTGATTGAATCAGAGAACTCTCTTTATTGGAACATTTGTTGACAATGTCCATATGCACATTTTGAGAAATACCACCTGCACCAACACAAACTTAACAATTACTCCCTGAACCCCTTTTATATGCCAGGCATAGTTGTACGTACTAGGAATACAAGAAGAACAAGTTATCCAAGGTCACTGCTTCATGAAGCTTCTTTTCTAGACCTGGGAACAAAGATAGTGACAAATTTAAAAAACAAACAAACAATAAAATTTAACCTCATAATTTGGTTTCTGGGAAAAAAAAAATCAAACAAAATTACATGAAAAATTATGGGGACAATTTTAGGTTAGGCGATCAGATCCTCAGAAAGAATATGAAATGGTTACTTCCTGAGTTAAAATTTCAGGTTTAAAAACCCGATGTACTCAGGTTAAAGGTACAAATCTTTTTAAATCTTTGGTAGAGATTTTGATGAATTTATATTTTCCTCAATGAATGCAATTCAAGAGCAAAATAAGACTAAATATCTTTTTTTCTGTTTAAATTTTTTACTTGGAAATATAATGCAGAAACATGCATAAAGTCCAAAAGTACAGCTTCATAAATTGTTCTAACGCAAAAGCTTGCGTAATTACCCCCTTGCTGAAGAAAGAGAATCCTGCAGAATCCCAAGCAATGAGCTTTCCATAAGGACAATCACTGCTGACTCTTCTGGATCTCCCTCACTTGTTACATATTTTATCACCAAAGTATGTTCTGCTAACCCCTATCTACATTTTAGATGTGCCTGGCTTATATATGAATCATGCACAATGTACTATTTGCTTCTTGCTTCTTTTGCGCAACATTACTTTGTGAGATCCATCCAGGTTGCTGTATGTAACTGTAGTTCATTGCCTTCTATTACTCAATGAAATTCACCACATACATTACCCATTTTCCTCTTGATGGACATTGGAATGGTTTTAATTTTTTGTTACTACAAGTAATGCTGCTATGAACGTTTTTAAGTGTGTTTCTTGGTGCACATAGTTACATATTCATCTAGTCTGAAACATATATCTAGGAGTGGAATTGCTGGCTCTTCGATGATGCATTGCCTAAATTTTCTAAAGAAAACCAAACTGCTTTCTAAAGATGTCATACCAATTTATAATCCCACCAGTAATGTCTGAAAATTCTTCTACACTTTTACCAATATTCCTTACTGTCTATCTGTAATCGTAGTCATTCTCACATGTATACAGTTGTATTGAATTTTGTTTTTAATTCACATTTCCCCGATGACTAATGAAATTGAACACTTTCTCACATATTTACTGGCTATGTAAATATCCCCGTTTTGATATTTATCACCTAGAAGTCAATAAGACAAAAAAGATCTTTTTTTTTTTTTTACACTCTCTATTGCATGGTACTGCAAATATCTTTTAAATGGAATTGTGGTGTCCTTCATTCTCATGATGGTATTTATAAAGAAATGATCATCTTTAATTATATTGTAGTTACATATGTAAATATTTTCTTTTATTTATGGTTAATCCATCGTGTGTTTAAGAAATCATTCACTGTCTTGTGAATTTTTCTGTAATTTTCTGAAAGCTTTAGTATTTTATCTTTCTTGTATAGATCCAAAATCCACTTTGAAATGATTTTTGTATAAATGTGGAGAAAGGATCAATTTTCTTCTTTTCCATATGGGTATTCATTTTTACCAGCATCGCTTATTGAGGACTCTTTATTTTTGCGACTATTCCAAAGTGTTCAGTTTAACAAGAATGTGTTTCTTTATGCTTGGGTGATAGTCTGGACTCTCTACTCGTTTCCATCAGTTGATTTTCTGACCTTAAAGAATAAATACACTTTTGTTATTACTATAACCTTGTAATAGATCATTCAGCAAGTTTTCCTAATTTTAATTTCTTTTTAAAGACTGTTAATTATTCTTGGAACTTCCCTTCGATTAAAAATGTAGAGTTCACTTGTTAAGTACCACACACAGACACACACACTCACACACACACAAATAAAACTTGTAAGGATTTTTATAAAGGTCACATTAAATCTATAGATCAGTTTGGGAAAAATTGGTAACTTCACACTATTGAGTCTGCCAATCCATATGCATAACTGAGTCTTTCAACTCTTTTATCTAATTCTCCTTTAATCCTTCTCAATGATATATTTATTAAAAGTTTTACACAGAGGTCTTACAAAGTTTTGTTAAAATTATTCCTAAATATTCGATATTGTAATTGTCCTTATAAATAATAATGTATTGTTTTACTGCTTCATAGCCATATAATTTCTTTTGTAGCCTGAATGATCGATTTAAGTCCTTTGCCCATTTTTTCTTTATTAGATAGTTTGCTTTTTGTGGGTTTAAGTAGCTCAGTATATATTCTGCATGTTAATCCTTTATCAGATATGTGATTTGCTAATATTTTCTTCCAATCCGTGTGCTGCCTTTTCCTGTTAATGGTGTTCTTCAATGCATAAAATTTTTTTAATTTTATAAAGTCAAATTTGTCTACTTTTTTCTTTTGTTACCCATGCCTTTGGTGTCATATGCAAGAGATTTTTGCCAAATCAAATATCATGAAGCTTATCCTTTTTTTTTTTTTAAGGAATGTTATAGTTTCAGCTTTTATCTTTACATCTTTGATCCATTTAAAGTTAATTTTTGTATTTGGTATTAGGTGAGTGTTCAATTTCAGTTTTTTTTACATGTAGATATCCAGTTTTTCCCGTATGTATTTTTTGAAAAGACTGTCCATTTCCCAATCGATGATCTTGGCACCACTGCTAGACATCATGTGATTATGTATGTGAGCATTCGTGTTTGGGCTCTCTATCCTGTTACAATGGTGCATACGTCCATCTTTACACCAGTACAGCCTGTTTTGATTACTGTAATCTTGAAGTAAGTTTTGAAATCAAGAAGTGTGCTTCCTACAACTTTGTTCTTCTCTGTCAGAATTGTTTTGGCTATTTGGGGTTCCTTTAAATTCCATATGATTTAGGATGGGTTTTTCTATTTCTGCCTAAAGCTGTGTTAAGGTTTTGGAAGGGGCTGGATTGAATACGTAGAGACCCTTGAACAACGTGGGGGCTAGGGGTACTGACTCTCTGCACAGTTGAAAATCATATTTTATGTGTTATATACTGTATTATATACTATAATCTTGCAATAAAGTAAACTAGAGAAAACAAAATGTTATTAAGGGGCGCCCTGAGTGTCTCAGTCAGTTAAGCGACTGCCTTTGGCTCAGGTCGTGATCCCAGGGTCCTGGGATCGAGCCTCGCAGAGAGCCTGCTTCTCTCTGCTGCCGCTCCCCCTGCTTGTGCTCTCTCTATCGCTAGTGGCCTCTCTCTCGAATACCCAAATAAAATCTTTTTAAAAAAGAGAGAGAGAAAATGTTATTAACAAAAATCATAAGGAAGAGAAAATATATTTACTGTATTATATTCATTAAAAAAAAAATCTGTATAAGTGGACCTGTGTAGTTCAAACCTGTGTTGCTCTAGGGTCAGCTGGAGATCATTTTGGGTATCACTGATACCTTAATATTAAGTCTCCCAGCCTGTGAACATGGGAATATTTTCATTTACTTATGTCTTTAATTTCTTTCTGCAGTGTTTTGTGGTTTTCATTGTATGAGACTTTCACCTCCTTGAATAAGTTAATTCCTAAGTCTCTTATACTTTTTAATGTTATTGTAAATAGAATTATTTTTCTTAATTTCCTTTTCGGATGGTTCATTGTTAGGTTATAAAAATGCAAGTGATTTTTGCGTGTTGGTTTTGTACCCTGATATGTTTGCTAAGTTTGCTTATTAGTTCCAACAGCTTGTGTGTCTGTCTTGTGGAATCTTTAGGGTTTTCTACATCTAAGATCAAATTACTTGTAACAGCAATATCCTCATCGTGTCTCCTTTTTCTCTAAAACTTTTTTTAGTAAACTGGGTTAATATAAATATTTGTGGACACTTCTAAAGCGGTAATAAACAATGAAAAGGTGGTAGAGGTGTGACCAATGATCTAAATACACCTACCTAGTAGTTGAAAGGACTGATTATTGGTCAGTCTTAGATCTCTGAGCTCCCTGACTCTGGAGTTCATCTATGCTCTTCAGCCGACTGTTGCTTTGAGTAACTGTGAATCCAGACCCAGCCTAGCTCACATGTCTCCTGGAGGGTCTCCAAAATACTCCTTTGTAATAATCAAAGATGAGTTAAATTAGAGGACATACTTACAGCTTTTTTTTTAAGCTTTTTTATTTTAAAGAGCGAGAGAGAGAAAGATCAGGGGGCAGGGGAAGGGGCAGAAGCAGTGGAAGAAGCAGACTCCCCGCTGAGCAGGGAGCCCCTATGCTGCTCCATCCCAGGACCCTGGGATCATGACCTGAGCCGAAGGCAGACACTTAACCAACTGAGCCACACAGATGCCCCTGCTTACAGCTTTGTAATTATTTTGGAAAATAGTCTTTCCTAATCTTACCAGAAAAGAGAACCTGTAAGTTATCTTTACATATTCTAGTATTCTTTGTTACATCGTTTTAAGTTCCATCCATTTTAAAGTCATCATTGGCATAATTTCCGGTTCTGAAATAACTTCATAGTAAGATGTATAAGGTGATAAGCACATCAATTATAGAATCTTATTCTTAAATTAAAGGTAAACTTCAGAGAAACACAGAAAATACCCATAAGACTATTTGTGAGCAGAAGGAAATGAAGAGATGAAGTTTTAACTATTTTTATTTTTTGCATTATATTGCCACCTGATGGCTATAAGCGGTATGAAAAGCAAAGCTTTTTTTTACACCTTAAAGTCAAGAAGCTTCATCATAGTCAAATGCTGAAAAGAATCAAGTTGTAAGTATAATATACACATTCCCCAGTAGATTATCCTAAAATTAGTCAAAGAGTGGTTACATATTTGCATACTGGTTTGAGAATGAGTCAAGTTTAGGCCACACATATATTTATGAATTTGTTACTATGTTGCTCAACTTTTAACTGTTTATCATAAAACTGGATCCTTAGGATCTTGGCCAGATCCAGGAAGGAGATAGATAAATAGATTAGAGGAGCTGGCAAACATTCCCTTCTTTAATCCCGCCGTAATGCTTTTGAGCGTGCCTGCATTCTTCAGAACACAATGGAAATCCCGTCTCCTGTCCCTTATTTCTTGCATACATTTTAATATTCTTTTCTTTTTCCTTTTTTCTCTGTACACATGCTTACAGAGGTGAGCACCAGCTCCCTGGGAAGTAGGAGAGGAAATGCCTCAGAACCAGCAGCGAATGTGGCTCAGTTTCTACTGACCTACTTACCTAAAGACAAGCAGACACGTTGTCATGAATGTTGGTTTCTTTATAAAAACTCTGTCTAGTATTTAATAAGAGTATGTCTCCTACTTAATAACCCTACCTTTTATGCTCAAGGAGTATTTTTCTTGTTGATTACAAGGAACCCTCACTAGCTGAGAATTCCCCTACTAAGCCACCAGAAGTAGGGTGCTAATACCAAATAGTGTCCCCTGAGGTTTCTAAGCTCACGTGCAAAGAGGGGCGTCAGTTACTCCTGTCACATTGTGACCCAGCATTTCTCGTGTGATATTATAGGTAATACAATTTGAGTTGAATGTGTACTGACCATAAATCATATGGTATGGCTTGCATTTTAAAATAACAGTATCGCTGTTTGCATCTTCATTTTCATCTTTATCTCATATTTGAGATAAAAATGAAGATTTCCATTTAATGGAGGCGTAATTGTGCAAATCGAATTATAAAACTACCATCCTGAAGTTGCTAACTCTTACTTAATAGTATATAATATTTGTATGTTGTATGTGTGATTCTCTGATGCTGGAGCAGGTAAAGACTGAAGGAATTATAATGCACTTAGAAAACTTGGTAGATGTCCAGAGAAGAATAGTTCAGTGATACATAATAAACCATTATTAAATATTTATCAAATAAGCAAAGAATGGCTTAATGAACAAATGAACATATGAATAGGTGGATAGAGAGGCAAATGTCTGTAAAGCGGTTCTTTCCCTCCATGAGTACAAATAGTAAACATAAAAAATTATCTTAATTTTTCCATTAGTGAAACTTTTTCTTTAATGTTCTGCTTCTTCTATGCATAGTCAATGGTGCCACTCCTAGGATTCTTTGGGGAGGGTTGTCACTAATTAATTCTCTGCGTTATAACAACCAGCTATCCAAATTAGCAAAAAAAAAAAAAAAGAGAGAGAGAGAGAGAGAGAGAGAGATCACTGGTCTGCTGAGAGGCATACAAACAGCAAGTTGTTATTAGGCCTTTAGGTTCCAAATGTGTAATAGTGAGAGTAGTAGTGATGGCATGTGTGTGTGTACTTATAGTCTTCTCATGTCTTTTTTTTTTTAAAGATTTATCTATTATTTATTTGGGGGGAGGGGCAGAGGGAGAGGGAGAGAATCTCAAGCAGACTCCCCGCTGTGCATGGAGCCCGACATGGGGCTTGATTTCAAGGACCTTGAGATCATGACCTGGGCTGAAATCAAGAGTTGGACGCTCAACTGACTGAGCCAGCCAGGCCTCCCATCATGTTTTTCTTAAAACCATCTTCCAGGACCTTCCCCATTTACCATATCCTGGACACTGTTCAACAAGATGGACTATAGTATACAATAAGGGAAGATAAAAATTGATATCCTTGGCTTGCAAGGCGGGCCCAGAACCAATGAGGTGTTGCCAACAGAAACACCTAAGAGCATTTTGAGGCACATATTAGTGAAAGCCTCTTAAATAGAATGTGTAGGGATTACCAGCACTAAGATACAATCAGATGGAAAATTCTGTCAACATTTCTTCTAATAAGCTATCCTAATAGAAAACTAGAATTTCCAGATTAAAAAAAATTTCAGTAAAATGCTTAGTAAAGATTTTTCTTCTTATGGAACACTTATGACTAAACATAGAAATCAGTTCAGAACTAAAATTTTCAGTGAAGTCACAGGGTTATTCTGGCTCTAAAGAAGACTGTCATTGCTCTACAAATAACAAACTCATGATTTGTAGGGAAGTACAGCTGACTCTTGAACAATGCAGGGGTTGGAGGCATCCATACCCCACACAGTCAAAAATTCACATGTGAACTTTGACTCCCCCAAAACTTAATAGTCCACTGTTGACCAGAAGCCTTAGCTATAACCTAAACAAGTCAATTAGCACATACCTTATATGCTATATGTATCATATACTGTATTCTTACAATAGAGTAAGCTAGAGAAGAAAAAATGTTAAGAAAATCACAAGGAAGGGAAAGTACATTTACAGTACGGTACTGCATTTATTAAAGAAAACCTGCATTTAAGTGGACCTGTGCATTCCAATCTGTGTTGTGTAAGGGACGACTGTTTTTGTACACGTTTTCTATTGCCGCTACAGCAAATTGCCACAAATTTAGTGGCTTAAAACAACATAAATATATTCTCCTCCTGTTCTGAAAGCCAGAAGTCTGAAATCAGTCTTACCAGTTGCTAAGTCAAGGTACCTGCAAGCTGGTTCCCTCTGGAAGCTCTGAGGGGAGGATATGTTTCCTTGTCGCGTTCAACTTCTCATGGTCTCCTGTCCTTGCAGTAGCCCTGCAGCCCTTCTCTCCATCTTTAAAGCTCATCAGTCCGAATCCTGGACCCATTATCACACTGTGTTCTCCTCTGCAGTTTACTCATCCTGCCACTGTCTTATGAGACTGTTGAAATCACATTGGGTCCAGCCAGTTAATCTAGAGTAATCTCTCTATCGCATAATCTCAATTTATTCCCATCTGCAAAGTCCCTCTTGCCATATAAGATAATATACACAAATTCTGGGCATAAGATATAGACACATATGAGAGACATTATTCAACCTACTACAGTCCCTCTGTAGCTGAAGTAGACAACTAGGAATACGGATTTAGAGGGCAATGACTTGGGGGCCAGGTGGCAAATCAAATTCTCATAGAGGCGTTTACGAAGTTTGCTAAGTATCAATTATCAATCTCTTATTCAAATATTCCAAATGTTGACTGCATTGTAACACATTATAAGTATTAAACACATAAGCACTTACATTTTAGTATATTTTTGTTCAACTCTTACTCTTTTACATTTCATATTTTATTGCATCAAAATTAATTTAAACCAGAAGTAAAAATTAAAAATATATACTGTTTTCATATATTCTCACATATTTCTGCCGCTTTATTTTCAAGTAAATATATTTACATGGACTTAGACTATTTTTCCTTTAATTTGATTGAAAATTCAAAACTCTAAATTATAAAGAAAGTAAGAATATGCTAGAGGGAAAGAAAATTAGCAAGGAATGTATAGATAGGCACCCACATTAGAGGAGGGTAGGGAAGCATAAATATTTTTGACCACTAGGTGGTACTGCTAATCCACAGAATTGTAATAAAACAGCCAGGAAGACTTCTTTTGGAAGTTTATTCTTTTTGTTATTTTTAGACTAATTTTTAACGTAAGGTTTAAATTAGTCAATCAGTGGTTTCTCACATAAATGCTTTGCCAGTGAATTTCAATATCACATACACATGTTTTACATCATGGAACCATGTCTTTTAAAAAATGTGGTAAGAGAGCAGTTTATAGGTAATATTTCTGCAGGTTTTTTTTTAATTGTAACTTTCTGTATCATAAAGTTAGTACAAGTAAAGTGTAGTTATCCATACTCCTTCCTTTCAAGATACAGATGAGTATCAATACAGAAAAATTAAGTTTTTAAAGAATAAAATTTATATGCTGAGATTTTAGTGCTGTTAAATCTCATAATACTGAACAACACCTATTTTGTTGTTCCAAAAGGGTATTTTAAAAATCAGATAGTAAAACATATAGCTCATTTGTATGCTAGAAACAAATATAAATCCTTTCTGGGGGGAGATAACATCATTCTACACCTCAAAACACACCTAAAAGTTTTCATATTCAATGCCTAAAATAGGCAGATCCTTATAATGGATGGAACCATTATAGACAGCTTAAAATAAATGTACTGTGTATGTTCAAGGAAATAATAAATGAGACTGAGAAATTCAGCTGAGGTCTATAAAAGTAGCTCAAAGCAACAATCAAGAAAAAGACTAGAACTAAAAGTCCACTAGGTGCAATGAACATAACGGATGGTTTCAGTAGATTAGAGCTTTAGACAATATCAGCAACATTAAAGATAAGTCAAGAAAAACATATATAAAATGAAGTACAGAGAAACAAGAGCTTGCAAATTATAGAAACAAGCAAAAGAGACAGCGCGGATAAAGTGGACGTGCCTAGATGTGTGCCCTAGGGGTCCTAGAAAGAGGCTTAGGAAAAGAGCAGAGTGAAATACACATGGCAACGCTCAATATTGTTTCACGAGACTTTTGTTTCTTCCTTGTGTATTTGTTACATATTTACCGAATTGAGACAGTGTATGGTATTCTGACTCTCTGCTTAAAGACAAAACAAACAAAACTGAGAACTGCTCTGTTCGATTATGCCATTCACAATAGCAGAGCCTAGATCTTTCCCAGAGATAAGCCAGCTTTCCCTCCCCTTGGCAACAATTGTGAGGAAGCATTTCTCAGTGGACCAGAGAGATTTTTAAAATTCTTTGAAGGTCAGGAAGTGGATTGTAACATCAAGAAGACTCTTTGAATATCCTGTAAATTTGAAATGGAATAAAATTTAAATGTTTCCTAGGTTAGTAACTGCATATGTAACAATTTCATCTTAACGACAATAATTTATAATGGATGCTAAAGAGATAGTTCAATTGTTATTTTAGCAGCGGAGTAAGCACCTTCAGACACTTTCATTGCACAGATTTATCATTTGATCTGGGTTGGGGTTCCCGATAATCAGGAGACTCTGTGAATTACAAAATCCAGTTCTTCAACGGTATCAGCTACTGCACTCCAAGTCAATCACTCCATCTTGAATAAGTCATAAAATTATAGGTGTGGGTTTTGCTCTGCATTGTGTCTTGCAGAGTTATGGGAATAAAACATTATCAAAAAGATAGAAGTGGTCAAAATTGGACTGTCCTTGGGGATGCCTGGGTGGCTCAGTTGGTTATGCGTCTGCCTTCTGCTCAGATCATGATCCCGGGATCCTGGCATCAAGTCCTGTCGGGCTCCTTGCTCTGCAGGGAGCCTGCTTCTCCCTCTGCCTGCTGCTCTCCCTGCTTGTGCTCCCTTGCTTGCTCTCTCATGCTGTCTCTCTCTCTCTCTCTCTGACAAATAAACAAAACCTTTAAAAAAAAATTGGACCGTCCTTCAACAACAGAACTTTTTGACATAGGCTAGCCAACATCTCTTGCCTGTGAATCCAGAAGTCACTCTTTGATATGCTCACACGTTTAACATCCAGCCACACTCTGCTCACTTTTCACAGATGTCAGGGGCCCTCGTGACCCCAAGGTTTCTCCCTCCTTGATGCTCCCTTCAGCCAGAGACATTGCTGACCCTACTTCTCCACATGAGATTCCATGCTCTACCCATCTCCTTCGCCTCCCCAGATCTCGTCTATTTGTAACTAATCACTTTTGCTGGTACTTTCCAGTCACTATCCAATTTCTTAGAGTCAGCTCTAAACTTCTAGTTTGCTTTTAATTTTTTATGATTTTCTGAATTTTTCTTTTTTTAATACACTAAATTTGGAGGTAAAGGTTTAGTATTTTCTTATAGATTTATTCTGCTTAAATATAAGCAAAATTCCTTATATTGTGTAATTTCATAATACTCTTTTTACAGGAAGTATTGTAGTTGCCCTCACTGGATAATCTGATTTGTGGATCTATGACTGCTTAGTAATTGAAATTAATTTCTAAATATGGCTAGGGCAACAAAAGTGTCTTAGTCTTATATAAAATGAAGATAACAATGTCCAGCTTTCTTTATTTACAGGGCAACTGCAAAATGGTGTATAAGGGTTTTGTCAACCATAATTCTATAAAACTATAGAATTTTTATAATTACAGTCATTATAAAAGTACTAATACTATAAGTGCTGATTTGAGACTGGAGTTAGTGAAAAAGAGCTTATTGATTTGATCAGTATATATATATATATATATATATATATCTTTTTTTTTTTTTTAACAGAGACAGACAGCCAGCGAGAGGGAACACAAGCAGGGGGAGTGGGAGAGGAAGAAGCAGGCTTCCAGCAGAGGAGCCCGATGTGGGGCTCTATTCCCGAACGTCGGGATCACGCCCTGAGCCAAAGGCAGACGCTTAACGACTGCACCACCCAGGCGCCCCAATCAGTATATTTTATCTTGAAAACACAATGCTCTCTTTAGCTCGTCTCAAGTAAGATCATGCAAGATATAGCTGGAACAAGTGACTTTATGGATGGAAAGTGAACTCAAGGAGATAATATGACTTGCCCATAAGTGGTAAAGACAGAATTAAATTCAGATCATTAAACACCGCAACAAAGAGGGGCACCGAGGGACTAGAGAGTTCAGAATTCCAAGAATCCCAGCTCTGCTATTTAATAGTATGACACTGAGTTATTTTTGTCATTTGTAAAATTAAGACACCAATATTTCACACTCTTGTGTTGAGGATTAAATAATAGATGTAGGTTTGAAAACAGAAAAATAAGCATACAGAAGTCTCAAATATTATCACCCTACAATGGGCCTTCAGTAAATTCTCGTCTTTCCTCTCCTCCCCTTTTTCCCGCCTTCCCTCTCCCCCTTCCTCTGTTCCCTTTACTATGTAACTTCTCTTGTGTACTATTCGTATCCTGTTTAATGCACCCTATAAAGGTAGAATGTGTTAACTTTCTCTGCTGAAACACTTTCCAAAGTGCTAAGGAATTTATTCTGAAGGCTGTCATAAAAATATGTGGACCAATATATATATATACACCAAACATTTTTGACTTGGGTGGGTATCCTTTCATTGTGATCTGAATGTGACCAAATCTTAAGTTCTTTCAAGCTAAGGTAGGAAAATAATAACAATAATAATTTGAAGCAGAATCATGTAGTGAAGTAATTCTCTCACTGACTTCATTGGTAGTGAGCCTGTCCATTTTACATTATATACAGTTGTGGTAGTCCTTTATCTATGTTATATTTTATTTAACAGCAAAATGTGCATATATTTCCAGAGAGGTATGCATTTTTTAAATACGTAAACACAGCATCTATTTATACAAAAGTCCATTCAGAGTTATTCCAGTGTAGCTCCAATGGATTTATTATAAAGTGCAACAGTATTTTTATAATTTCATACATACCATGATGCTTAGAAATAAAAACTGCAGGCAGATAGGGGCCTCATTGTTGACTTTCATGAGTATTCTGGTCCGTTAAAACCAGATTTTAAAGATGTGATGTGCAATAACCAACTCCATTATTTTATAGTCATTTTTGAGGCCAAAAACTGTCTGAACGCTAGATAGCAGCCTGGTATACTTTTATTTTTTTTAAGCAGTTTTATTTTAAAAAGAAATAGTAGCGAATGAGAAAATTCTCATTTAAGAGTTTGCACAAAGGCCTAAAATAAATATTCAGGAATGTGCCTCTTTTGTTACCTCCATTTATCAGGACGGTTGAAGAATTAAAGATCTAGAGTTCAAGACTGTGGATGGTGCTAGAAGATACTGGTTACAGTGGTCATTATTGGGGCCTGACCCGATAGCTCATCTCACTGCTGCCGGGAGTATTGGCAGATACTGACTCACGCCTACACCCTGCTGTAGCACCTTGCCCTTGGCCAAATGGGAGCTTCTTTGTGGGTGCGCCATCATACCCACAAGCCTGCAGGCAATGACTAGTTGGCATGGGAGATATAAAGGGATCCAGAAAAACAGAGGCCTGGTGGCATCACTTGTCTCAAGATGGTCCGGCTCCCAGGTGTAAGTTTTACTCCAGATCTCCCGATGGGCTCAAGCTGAAGCTAGTCTCCACTTGAAATCATATCCTCACTTGGCATTCTTCCCCTGTCCTGGCCTGCTTTCCCCATTTTTTCATGAGACCACTTTCCTAATGAATTCCTTTCTCAAGAATCCCTGTCTTTGTTTCTAGGAAACCTGACCCAAAACAGTGAGTACCAGGAATCATTCCAAGAAGCAGACTCTAAAGATGGAATTCTGGACGTGACTCATAGGCTGGCCAGATGGTAATGAGAACTGTCTCGCTGATGGTAGGCGGAGTATCAGTTATGCCAAGCCTACTACAATAACACAATTGAGAAGACTTTCATTTGTGGGGGCGCCTGGGTGGCACAGCGGTTAAGCGTCGGCCTTCGGCTCAGGGCGTGATCCCGGCGTTATGGGATCGAGCCCCACATCAGGCTCCTCTGCTGGGAGCCTGCTTCTTCCTCTCCCACTCCCCTGCTTATGTTCCCTCTCTCACTGCCTGTCTCTCTGTCGAATAAATAAACAAAATATTAAAAAAAAAAAAAGACTTTCATTTGTGGTGAAATTAGAGGAGACACAAAGTAAAAAAGGATACACTAACTCATGCAATATCTTTGATATTTAGTAGGTATGAAAGAAATAATAACTATAAGGATTGTGTTATCTGGGGTTTTGACAAACGCAATGACAGAATCAGATTTATCAGTGTACAATTTACAGCAAATTTTGAGCGTCAAAGAACCTCCTTCAGTGCATTGAAGGAAATCTCCTGAAGTCAAAGGGTAGGAAGGGTGAAGACTTCGGATAGTGGCAGAACTTCATTCTCACTCTTGGCAAGAAGTCTCCCATACCGAAATCAGAGCCCTGATAGAGAAGGGTTGGGTCCCTGAAAATTGGGTTGGGTAGATACCCTTGAGATGCCCCAAATGCTTCTGAATCTCCCTGCCTATGGAAGTGTCCAATCTTCCTTATTGGAAATATACTGCTGCCCCTTGCTTTTCATTCATGCAGACGCCTCAAAAGTAGCATGTTTTTATAAGCCAATGCTTGCCTATAGAATCTGTCCTAAGCTCCCTTCTGACCAACAGGCCCATAACCGAGCTAGAAACTCAGCAAGGTCTAACTGGGGAAATGCTGAGCCTGATGAAGGAGGACAGGGATATTAGACCAGAAGGGCTGCAGGATCTGGCTAAGAGTGTATAGGCAGGAACTGGAGAATATGCTTGAAGTGGCCCCTGAAGGGGCTGGATCAAGGGAGGGTGGACAGTATATAAAGCTGGCTAAGAGCATTTGTCATTATGTGGGAAACTCCTGTGTCTGAGAACTAACATCCTCGCAAGGCCCCAGAATTGCTTCTCATCTGCTGCTCAGATGGTTCTGGCAAGCATGGAAAAAGTGATGGCTCCCATAAATGAAGTGATGCAGGGACTACCAGGGCAGATTAAGGAGTAAAAAACAAAGGCTCAGAGAAAGGAACATGCTGGAATGGATCTATTCTACATGACCAGAAAACCCACCAGATGCACCATTCCTCATCATGGTGCAGAGGAAGACATGTGTTTATCAAGGAAGTAAAGACTATTCTGGTGAGGGGGCAGGATATTCTAGAAGAATCCTTGAGAAACTCAAGTGTCCCTCGTTATCTATAATCTGAGGCCAGATTAGAAGATGTTGTTACTATATCTGGGCTCATAGATAACAATGAGGTTGAGAGAATCCAGGAGAAACAGAGGCCAGGTGGCACCTCTTAAATATTAGGGAAAAAAAAAACTGGGTGAAATTCTCATAATAATCAGCAGGTTTGGAATGGTTGCCAGAGGGGCCCCTGTGATGTCCACATACAGCACATATATGGACTACACAACGTGTTCCTAGGGAAAGATTGATGAGCAGCCAAAAAGGTATGACTTCAACTGTATCATCAAAGGAGATTCAAGAATGAGTGAGCAGAAACCTGAGGTAGGATTCCATAATAAAAAAATCATGATCCCATGCCTGGTTTCAGACCTACATCTGTTCTCAGACACAGTTCTCAGAATCTGTCAACCCAACAAGAACTCTGGAACAAATGGCAGTGTGCAGAGACCTTCCCATCCTTCCCCAGAGGCTTCCAGCCATTTACGCAGACCATCAGATACCGGGAAGGGAGAAATGCCTATTCTGAGGATGATCTGGCACAAGTGCCAATGTAATTATGTACTGAGGTTGTCCAAGGAACTATTATATCCTCCCTTGTTAGGTAAGGGATGCGTAGAGGTGGGTATAATTGAAGTCCTGGCTCAATACCATGTCACAGTGGGTCTAATAATTCCAAGGAGTGGGCCTTGGGAACGAGTCAGCTATGGATGAAATCCCAGATTGACCATCAACCTCTCTGTGTGGAGGGGTGGCCCATACAAGCCTATTTATTTATTTATTTATTTATTTATTTATTTATTTATTTTAGCAAGGGGGGAGGGGCAGAGGGAGAGGGAGAGAGAATCTTAAGCAGACTCTACGCTGAGCAAGCATGGAGACTGATGCGGGGCTGGTCCCAAGGTCCTGAGATCAGGACCTGAGCAGAAACCAAGAGTTGGTGGCTCAGTCAGCTGCACCCCTCAGGAGTCCCCCATACGAGCCTCTTAAGTAAATTCCCTAGCCTTGGGAAAGGGGCATCCACAGGGCGAATCCCGGGCTGGCCAGCTACCTATATGTGGGTAGGGGTGGCTCGAGCGTCAGAGGCTTGTGGATTTCCGCATGAGTATGGGGACTCCCTGAAACGCTGGCTGCTTCAACGGGCTTGTTTGAGAAACTGTGCGTACTGTGGCAAAGAAAGGAAACGCGTGGTGGCTGCTGGGGGCTGGCCTCTACTCCAACCACCAATGCCCAGCTAGAAGCAGAGGCTCCAGTCCAAAAGTTCGAAAATCTGAGGTTGGAGAAGCACATGAGAGTGTCCACTGCTCTGCCAGCTCCAGGGCTGGCGGACAAGGTGGGAAAACAGGATAATTCGTTAGTGTCCTTAGCGTGCTGTTTACTAGGAGGGTACAAGGTGCCTCCCGTTAAGGCTTGTGACAAAGCCTGATTAGGATGCTAGAGGAGGAATCCCCGGGGAAGTGAAGAGAATAAAGAAGATGTTACAGTAATTGATGAAAAATAGACAAAATGCCCCATGCCCCTGACCCCTAAGACAAAGAAACTTTAAATAGGAATCACCCCATACTTCCAGTAGAAAACTTGCATTCTTGCTCTGTCCCTTAAAGTGGTAGACCTTCTCCTGTCTTTGAAATGGAAACACCCCAGGAGATAATCAAAACATTGGCCACAGAGACTGTAGAAGAAAACAGAGGGTGCCTGTCGAGAGGCTTTTTAAAATACCGACTGCTGTAGAAGTTCCCTTGTCAACTGCATTACAATGAACTCTCATCAGACATTTACCCGTGGCCATTTGCAGTCTTGTCTTTTGCAGAAGGTTACTGTTTTACTCTGCTGCTTTGGCAAAAAAGTAAGTTCCTGCAAAAGTGCTTTCTCTTGAAGGAGACTCATGAAAAGAATTTGGCAAGTACAGGTTTCCAGAAACTAAGATCAATTTGCCTTCCTGTGGGAGGGACGATAGGGAACTTTTCAAGTGCTCCCCCAAGGCTACCCGCATCGCCCCACAGTATGTCTGGGCTCGTAGCTGGGATCCTGTCTTTGTCCCTCTTCTGTATGTCAGTAACAGGGGCCCCTTACATTGGCGATATAATGTTAACATGTGAAGATGTTCCTCTGCACTGGGACACCCCGGAAGCTTTCTGGAGCATCTGCGAGGGAAAGGACGGGCAATAAACCCAGAGAAAATTTAAGGCTCAGTCACTGCCGTAAGGTTTGGGTGTCATCTGGCTGAGTAAGAAGACCCTTAAGGATGTGAAAGAAGACCATGCATGCCTTTCTAGGGATTTGGGGGTTTTGAAGGACTTTTATCCACCTGGCATAGTGCTTCTGTCCCTAATGCTGCCTGGTAAAGAAAGGGTGTACTTGGGACGGGATCAGAGCACGAAGCTGCCTTTGAGAAGCAAAAAATAGGAGTGAAGCAGATTAAAACTCTGGGTGTCTGCTAAGCGGGGCTCTTGATGCAGGCAGGGTGGGTCCCAGGACCCAGAGAGATTCCTGCAGGACCGGCCAAGAGGGTCCTTGACTTCCTACAGGATAGAAATCAATCGTCAGCCCAAGAAAGGGAAAGCAGAGTTTATTGAAGAGCGTGATGACAGAGTATAGCAGATAGAGTATCTGGAATACTCGGAAAGGAAAGGGGAGTGAATCTCATTGTTGCTTGGAGTTAGGAGTTTGTATTAGAAAGGGGTCTAGGGTCTGTGCTCCTTTAGGAATCCAGAGTAGGGTCCAATCAAAGGCGAGTGTCACGTGAACAATGGATGTTATTACATAAATCAGCGGAGGTAGGCAGTGCTGATGCCAGTGTCAGCCAAAGGTTTGTTTGAAACTGATGTCCTGGAACATATTTGGGATCCTGTTATCAGGTGTTTGGGGCTTACGACAAAACTCAGGGAATGATTAGATTTCTTGCTTCCCCCTTGAAGTGGGAATATAGCTTCCTTAGCTTATTCAGAAATGGGGCCTAGCAGAGACACAGCGGGGATGGAGGCTTTCTAAATGGAGTCCCTTCAGCTTCCCTATCCAACCCCTAAGAATGTAAAAGAGGGATTTGGGGATTTGGGAAGACTTTTATTCTCGACCTGGCATACTGCTCGTGTCCCTTATGCTGCCTGGTAAAGAAAGAGCACTTGGGGGACTGGGAATCAGAGCCCCAGGCTGCCTTTGAGAAGCAAACATACTAGTGAAACTCTGGGCATGTCCTAAGCAGGGCTACCATTTGAGGTGGATGTGTCTGTGACTCGGGATGTATGGGTCAGGCACTGTGGCAGGGACAACCAAAGGGAAGAGTGCCCCTAGGATTTTGAGCCCAGCTCTGGAAGGTGGCAGAAACCTGATACACCCCCAGAGCAACGGCTCCTAGCTGTGTGCACAGCGCTCCTCCTGGTAAAGCCTCTCGCACAGCAGTCAGTGCGGCAGCCAGTGGGAGACACTCGGCACCATCTCCCCGGTGATTACTCCTGAGCCCTGGCCACTAACCTTTGCACGGACAGTTAGGCTGTTCGAAGGAGATGAACCCTATGGCTTGCGCGATGGGAGGCCAAGGGGTGGATGATCATAAATAAGCCTTCCTTGAGACCCGATAAGTGAAAATATATTTGGGTCCGTCTTCAAGAGCCTGAGACAGTCCTTATTGTTTTTCATGTCCCAGCTCCTAAGCCACTGACAACCCCTGGCAATCAAGCATCTGACGCCCTAGCCTGGGGGGCCTTAGCAACGGACCCTTCAGCAGATAGAGCAGATTGAGTCCATAAAAAGCATGGCTATCACAGTGCCTGGGGGAGCTGGCATATTGTCAGATTGCCCTTAAAGTACAATGACTTGGTTAATGCAGTAGCAGTGTGTCCTGTGTGTTCTAAACAATACCCAAAGCAACCGTCAAAGGAGTCTGGGGCCACCTTCCAGAGTTCTCAACCAGAGAGGGGCACATTAATTATATCGGTCCTTTCCCTCTGAATGAGGGTTCTAACTATGACCTGGTTTGTTGGATGCTGCATCTGGCCTGACCCGAGCTTTCTACTGTTGCCCTGCCACCCAAGCCGTTACCATTAGCGGATTAGAGAAATGAGTACCATGTATGGATACCTTCGTTGAACAGACAGTGATCGGGGGTCATTTCAAAGGTCATGATGCACACTGGGCAAAAGAACATGACAGTGAATGAGGTCCCATCTACTCTATCACCCACAAGAGTCAGGGTTGGTAGAAAGGAAAAATGGAATGTTAAAGCAGCAGATTAAATTATTAGAAAAAATCACCTTGTCTGGGTAGACTAAAGTACTGTCCCAGGCCTTAATACACTGTTATCGTTGTTTTTTTAACTGTGATTACCTTTTCTGGTTTTTAATTTATTTTAAAAATTCCAGTATAATTAACATACCATGCTGTTTTAGTTTCCTGTGTACAATATGGTGATTCAACAATTTTGTACATTACTCAGTGCTCATCACAAGTGTACTCTTAATCCCTTTCACCTATTTCACCCAGGCTTTAACACATTTAAATGAACAACCAGTAGTGCCTGCTGCCCCATATGCCAGATGGGGACCCCCACTGATGCACCCAACACCACAGATGTATGGAGGTTGTGGGAAACAGCCATTGCCCCAGCTCTCACCGTGGAGCAACATGCTGAGCTGCTGAGAACACCGAGCCCCATCATGCCTGGGAAGAGAGAGCTCCTGGAACTTACAATGGCATGCCCCTATTGAGCTGGGCGAGTTACCTCGTACCCCCGGGTAAGGAGGAACTACTCAATCTCCACTGGGGTCCCATGATCCTGTTGCAAGTTGGGCCTGCTAAAATATACTCTACCTGGAATAGAACACACACCGTTGAAAGAGGGGAGAAGATGCGGGTTCTGATCGGGGATATCTTGCCCCAGGGCCATCCCCTTGCACTTGAAAGTGCGGCCTCCTTCAGCCAACATGTATGGTACATACGACCAGGTCAAGTTCCTAAAGCTGCATCCTTTTTCCTCAAGACCACATGGGCACATTCTGTTTTTCCACTGGTATGCTTATTTGGCCGCTATCTTTGTTCCCTCCATTGGCTTGGAAGAGGTAATAACACATACAAAAGCCCTTACTAAATTTACTCAGCAAGCCTTCAGTGATAGCCAACAAAGCCTGTCCTCACTAAACACTGAAACGTCTCTAATGAAAATAGCTGTCTTCCGAAATAGGATGGCCTTAGACATTATTATTGTCGCACAAGGAGGCACCTACATTGTTATCCAAACAGAATGTGTGTTCATACCTGATGAGTCTACTAATGCATCATCCTTATTAAATCACGTAGGGACACCAGTGAACACTCTGAATGATCCGACCCCCAGCTTACGGGACTTGATAATCAGTGGTTCAGATCATGGGATCTTGAAGAACAAGTTGTCACCGATTTTGGGATCATTGTCTTAATCTGTGTTCTTTCTTACAGGTGTCTGTATTGTTGCTGTGGCATCTGCCTCTAATGGAGCTAGACAGCCACCCAAGGAGCCACCTCCATGCTAGTGAAACCTCTTGCTGACTGTCAGGCCCCACTGCAGAAGAGAGGGGAGTGTGAGATTGTAAGAGCCAGTCACAAGTGGTAGAATGTTGGGGGAGGTCATCAAAAAGACATGCCCACCAGTTGACCTATGACCTGGCCTGGGCAATCAGAGGCTTGTCACTCCCTCCTCTGTCCTTATGGTGTGGGTTCTGCTTGCCTTTCTCACTCCCAGAAGCTCCTCCAAGGTTATGGCCGAGAGAGAGTGATGTGGTATTGAGAACACCATCTGAATAGTATGTGTGGCTGATGCCAGATAAGACCTCTATATAAACTTTTCAGATTTGGTGGGCACATGCAGGGATCCACTTGTCTTGCCGCTGCCCAAGACAAGCCTCATATGCAAGTTCGCTTTGCTCATTTAAACTGCTACCTACCAACCTGGAGTGGGTTGCCTTGTCCGTCTCTGCCCTCTGAGTGCAGGGGCCAGTTTTAGATTACAACTTGGGAAGCTCCCAACACGGTTGCAAACCAACAATGTCCAGGCCAAGTATGGAAGGGAACTATGTGTCACCCAAATAGCAACCCCTTCCATGCTACAGGGTCCTGAGAGAGACAAAGCATCTAACCATAGGTGAGCAATTGACTATATGGCCGTTACGGCTCATGATAGGTTGGACATTTTAAGACCCACCAAGTCAAAGACATAAGCATCAATGAACATTGTAAAGTTGACGTGGCATATCTGGGGTAGGACTCTAAAAGGTTTAGAGGGAACAAAGCTTCACAAGGAAGTAACCCAGACTCTCATATTGCCTATCACTCATGGCTATTACATGGTACTGTGTCCCCGGCAGACATATATTGGTCCAAGAATCAAGGGTCGGTGTTCTGGCTCATGATTATGTCAAGTTACCCATTTCTAATTTGGGGAATTTATGCTTTCCATTCCTGCTTAGGTATCTTTGGGCCAAGAAGTTCTGTTCCCAGAGGAAAGAATGCTTCCAACATGCAACGTAGTTAAGATTGCTACTAAATTTAAAGTTCTGGACAAACCATAAGAGACTTTTTTCCCCAAGGTTTTATTTATTTATTTGAGGGAGAGAGAGAGAGCACAAGAAGAGGGGAGAGGCGGAGGGAGAGGGAGAAGCAGGCTCCCTGCTGAGCAAGGAGTCTAATGTGGGGCTCGATCCCAGGGTCCTGGGATCATGACCTGAGCCGAAGGCAGATGCTTAACCGATGAAGCCACGCAGGTGCCCCTCAATAATTTGAAGTTTTAAACGGAATGAGAATATGTGTTATGGAAATTATAATAGAAAAATTGCTGAGAACCTTATCACTAAAATAAGGGCCTAGTTATCTAAAACAGTGATAACTAGAACAAATTTATTATTTTTTTCTTTCCTGGAATGAGACATAGACATTTGAACATTTCCTTTTCTTGATATGAACATAATGTAGTGTGGACGTATAGTTTGCATGTGATTTCTTCATGTAATGAATTTGTCTTTTGTTTAAAATTTCAAAGGGAGTTGCTCGAGAGAATATAATTAAAACAGTGGCCATCATTCCAATCAAAGAGTATGTTGGCTTCCGTTATCTACATTTGCGTCCCTATATCTAAAGGGACTCAGTTCTCTAACTTTATGTGAAACGCGATGGTAACTTCTCTCAGAAACTGAGGTAGAATGCTATGGCGCTATTTATTTTCGAGAGTGCCCCATATCCATATCCATAACCCAGAACTGCATCCCCTGGACTTCCTCTCATGATCGGCTTCCTGTTGGATTTAGCTGACGAAAGCTAAAAAAACAATAATATTTTAAAATAAACGTCTGGCTCCTAGAATAATCTTGTGGCCAGTAAATTTTGGATTACGTCAGTCCTTTGAATTTGTTGACACTTAATTTGTTGTCAGATCTCCTCTGTCAAGTAAGATAAACGGTCCGTATTCCACAGGCATTGAAAAGAATGCTTGTTCTGTATTTGTTAATGGGCCGTCTTATTCATATAATCATGGGTCAAAAGAGAACAGAACGGATTTTCAAGCCATTGATGTAGATAAAGTGTTATAACCTTACCAAGTGACATTGGGAGTAGTGTTTGGAGCTTTTGTCTGTATTTCTAGAAACACAGTGACAACTTTTCTTAATAAGTTAGAAAGTGGGCAGGAAGGGAGGATGGTATGGAAAGCTCTAGAAAACTGTGTACTTTCTCTTCCTTACATATATCATGACACTTAAGTGTCTGTCCCCCTTATATGATTTTTTTATGTCTTTTATATTAGTGAGTAATGTAATTGTATAGCTCTTTCGAGGTTTTCACAAGTACCACTGGCTGAGTAACAGTGATGGTAATATACATCCAGATACATTTTTACCTTCTAAAAACATACACTTTGGAAATTAAATGATAAATTCCAAAATATTTGCATTACCATTTAAAAATTTGTATCTACCCAGTCATTTCAACTAAAAAATGCATATTTTAGCATATTTTTATATTTTTCTTTGATATACACGGGATTGGTGCAGACTTGCTTTTTAAACGTGAGTTAATTTTGTCAGTTTCAAATTATAAAAAGCTGAGATTATTTTAAAATTGAAGTCTGTAACAATACACCATTAAAATAGATGACAACTCTTCATGTGTAGAATGTTATTTTAAAATACTTTTCGAAGAATATTAAAATTTAAAATATTATGCAAGAAAGTAAGGAAACAGTAGAGATTGCAGTATTCTTTATTAACTTGGTGAGGGACCCCCAGCCAAATAAATCTCTTTTGCTCCATAGATCAGAAGTCAGATGCCTGGGTTTGAAATTCAGGTATTTGAAACAGAGAAAATATCAGTTTATGTCAAATTCACAACATTTAATCTGATTTTGTTCTTCTCAGAAAGGAAAATTCTTAATGATTAGGTATTTCAATTTATTGAGTTAAGAGAATCAACTTAAAAAAAAATAAACCCATAGAAATACCTTTAGGTACTTTTGTTTTTAATTTATCTGTCAAAAATAAATTTCATTATAATGAAGGAATCAAATTTATGAAGAAATATATTTTATATAGAAATAAGGGTGTTACAGTGCAAATATTGAGCTTTCTATTGATACATTCAGAATACAAATTTTCTTGTGGCAGCATTTTGAGGCAATTATCTAGGATTTACTAGATGCAATAACAGTTGTCTCAAAGTATACAGGAAGACATCCATAAAATCGTGAAGTCTGCATTATGACAAGGATTCATGTCTTTAGATGGTCAGTAGGATATGAAAATTTTTGATAGCACAGTAAAACTTCCATGTACAACTTCAGCTGCATGTATAGACACTATGAAACAAAAATCATTAAGTGGTAGGAGATTAAACAAAAGACAATGTTTTTAAAGGTGTCAAGATCTGAAAGTCCAGGTACCATGGGAAATATTCTCCAAATAAACACAAAATTTGCTAGTCAATAATAACTTTCACAGCAACATACACCCAATATTAATATTTAGTCTCTTGGAACAAAGACTCCCGTGTTTCCCTAACAACAAAGCAGCTGTTTCCAACATGGTAGTCATATATTTGTTATGAAAAAAACACCAGGATTTTTTTTTTTTTAAGAGAAGGAGAGTGTGTGACATGGGGGAGGGGCAGAGGGCGAGAGGGAATCTGAAGCAGGCTCCATGTTCAGACTGGAGCCCGACGCGGGGCTTCATCTCACCACTCTGAGACCATGATCTGAGTTGAAGTCAAGAGTCAGACGCTGAACAGACTGAGCCCCCCGGGGGCCCTGAAACACCAAGATATTTGGGTGATTTCTTATTAGAGATGCCCAGTAAAAATCTCACTGCTTTGCTTTGTGGTATTTTGAGTGTTACGATTTTAAAATCTGATCTTGAATTGTAAAAAAATTCTGTGGATGTGAGATTATTGAGAGTAAGAAGGAGAAAAGCAGACCAGAACTCTCTCACACTGCGTTATGAGCCTCGTCTCTGTCAATAAATACAGCATGCACGTTGACTCATGCACCAAAATGTATGTGTAAAGTTGTGAGCAGAAATTCTATTCATCACACTTACTTTCATGTTATCTTCTCAATCAACAATTCGGATGGATGTGACACGATTAGGACCGTGTGAAGCCACCGTCATCATGATGTACTAAGTCTCCAGGAACATATTCTGGGAAATAATATGGTTGATATAACTTTAGATCCTGAAAATTAATTTACTTAGGCTTGCTTTTTATCTGACTTATGTATATCACAGTGCATCATTTAGAACTTTTTAGGATTAATACTCAATACCATGATTTGCTGACGATTTATACTCCTGCTTCCTGAAGCTCTATCTTATTGCCTAAGACTAATGCAGTGAATAAAGAACAGAAATCATTCACATTTATGGGAAGCCATCAAAATGCAAGGAAATGACTACTGGCCTGGGAATCAGAAATCTCTCTCAGGTTTGGCCCTGAAAGATCTTTTTTCAGTCTACACAAATACAAACTTCCCCATCTTCACTTTTTTTAAATTTTTTGAGGGGGTAAGGAGCATAGTCATTGAATTAATGCCTATTTACCTCCAACAAAATATATATTATCTCAGAATAATTGTAGTTCTACAATCATAGTAATATGAATACAAAATTTATTAGATCAATTCTCAAATCTGATTATGGTCATAATGAAAATTGTTAGAATTTTCTATAAGAACTAGGTATGTAAAGTCTTCTTCAACTTCCCCATTCTAATGCAGAGAGACAATTTACATTCTTAACAAAAGCTAATCTAGTAAAGTGGAGATCCTTTAAATGTTATTAAAACTACACAAAGGGGTGCCTGGTGTCTTAGGTCATGATCTCAGGGTCCTGGGATGGAGTCCTGGGTCAGGCTCCCCACTCAGTGAGGAATCTGCTTGTCCCTCTGCCCCTCCCCCAGCCCATGTTCTGTCGCTCCCTTTCTCTCTCAAATAAATAAAATCTTTAAAAAAATAACATATTTAAAAAATAATAAATCTACACACAATATCCATTTTATATACATAATGAGGGTAGATTTGTATTTTGAAATCATTTTTCCTTTACATTTCTCTTTATACAGTTAATTGAAAAGTTAGGTAATATGATTTCTCCAACTGTGTTGATTACTGTTTTACAAAATTGTTTTAGCAATTGTAGTTTCCTTGCTATTCTATATAAATTTTGGAATTGGCTTGTCCATATCAATGATAAAGCCCCTACAGTAATATTTTTTAGATTTATTTCTAAGTATTTCATTTTTGGAGCTACTTTAAATGATGTATTTAAATTTTTTTGTTTCCCACTGTAGAGTGCAAAAATACACAAACACTTGATTTTGTGTGTTAACCTTGTATGTTAAGACCTTTGATAAACTAACTTACTAGTTTTAGAAGGTTTTGCTTTGTTTTCCAGAATCCTTGAAAATTTTACATAGACAGTTACGTCATCTGTGTACCGGGGTAGTTTTATTTCTTCCTTTCCAATCCATATGTATTTTATTCCTTTTTCTTGATTTTTTGCACTGGTTAGAACCTCCAGCAAAGGTTAAATAAAAGTTATAAGAAATCCTTGTCTTGTTCTTCATCATAGGAAGAAAGTTTTCAGTTTTTCACTATAATTATGATGTTATCTATAGGTTTTCAATAGATTTCCTTAATCAGGTTGAGGAAGTTCTTTCTCATCTATTCCTGGCTCGATTCTTTTTTTTTTTTTTTGCATGAAAAGATACTTGTTTTTTTCAAATATGTTTTCTGCAACAACTGATATAATCTTTTTTGCCCTTCTCTTGACTACTAATAAGGTGATTACATTAACTAATTTTTAGATATTGGACCAGCTTTACATTTCTGGAATAAACATTACTTGGTCGTAGCGAATTATTCTTTTTAATATGCTTGATTTGATTTGCTAATATTTTGTTATAGATTTTTGCATCTCTGTTCGTGAAGGATATTGTTCTGTAGTTTTCCTTTTATATGCTTTGTAAATGTCTCATTATGTTATCAGGCTCACAGTAGCCTTGTTAAATGAGTTGGAAAATGTTCTCTCCTCTTGTTTTCTTGAAGAGGCTGTATAGAATTGATGTTGTTTCTTCTTCAATGGCTTGAAATAATTTTCCAGTGAAACCACTGGGGCCTAGAGATTTTTTATTCCAGAAGATTTTAGACTATAAATTCAAACTTCTTTAATAGTTATAGAATGTTCAACTTACCTATTTCTCTAGGGTCAATATTGGTAGCCTGTGACTTTCAAAAATTGGCCCATATTCTCTAAATTGTTGAATTCCTTTGCAAGAAGTTATTCATAATATTCTCTTGTTGTCTTTTAACACCTGTGGGGTATGCAATGATAGCCAGTGTTTTATTGTTATTAGTAATTTGTTTGTGTCTCTCTCCCTTTCTCTCTGTCATTCTTTTGATCATTTGTTTGCTTGCTTAATTTTGCTTTTGTCTTAGAAACTTGAAAAGATACACAGAAAGGCCTCCTTCATCCTTCCCCCATCCCACTCTCCCCAGAGGCGGGTGTCCTGACCAGCCCCTCCCCCCATCCATTTTCAAACTTACATGTCAATAAAAGGCCAGGTTAGGTTTTTTTTTTGTTATTTGTTTTTGTTGTTTTTTTAGTACCTGGAGTCATGCCGTCTGTATTGTTCTTTGATGTGCGTGCTGGAGATGTTCCTAGCCCACCACACTCCTTTTATGCATTACATATTCCACGGAATTAGCGTCAGCACTTGGGGTGCTACATTCTGCTGTTATAATTATGTCCACTTTTGTGTGCACACGTGAGTACAAAGGCTGGAATTTGAGGGGGAGACTCTCAGTTTGGGTCCCAGCTGACCGGAGGTGAAAGTGTGTTTATAGCTATTTTGAATAGTATGCCAAGGATATTCTTGCACAAGCATTTTTGAGGACAATTGTTTTCAGTTTTACTGGTTATGTCCCTAGAAACAGACTTACTCTATCCTACAGTAGATGTATTTCTGATTGCATTTACAGTGAGCAATCGAGGGATGAGATAATGTCTCTTTCTGGGACAAAAAGCGGGTGTGCTTACTGCTTTCTATAAAAGCAGGGCCTTCCCTGAGCTTAGAGGGTCTCAGCTGCTATGCAACCCACAATACGCACAGCTTCTGTTTGGGTCCCTGTGTCATCCTCTGGGACTTGGGAGGCAGGAGACACGGAGGCATACATTCTGATGTTCATGCTATTTGTTGTTCTTTGAGTCACATGGCCCTTTATCCCTCAACCAGGAATCTCGGGCTTTCTGTCAGCATCTGTGAAACAGTAATTAGCTAAAGCTATGACTTATTAGCCAACTTTTTTAGTTTGTGAGGAAGGTAAAATCAGATCTGAGCCCTGGACAACAGAAAACCACATTATCAAATTTCAAAATCCACACTTTTTAAAAAATAATTTTAAGAATAAGTGAATAATGTAGTTATTACCTTTCTGAAGATATCTGAACAACCAGAATCTCCCTGGATACTTTCCTTCTATAGCTATTATTTGTTGTATGTGTCTCAGCAATATAGGAAAACTTCGCGATAACCATTTTCTGGATAGGAAAACAGTTCAGTGGACCACCTGTAGCCCAAATATATACCTTAGAGGGTACTTTGAAGTTGAAGTTAAGTTGATAAGGCAATGAGTATCTCTACTACTTTGTCATATAATGTTGCTTATCTTTTAGTCACTTCCGTTTCTTTTTCCAAAAGAGGCACATATATGACTCATCAGCAAATCCACTGAGTTTATTAATATGCCTATAATTACAGCCTCATGTATGTTTTATATATGCTCAGTATGTCCAGGTTATTTCATGATAGTAAGTTTAGCTAATCATAATTCTACAGCACAGAGTATGGTTGCAAGTGGAAATCATAAGTGATGCTTAAATGATTTCTACGAATTTTAAGCATGATTTGACAGAAAAATAAAAAGATAAAGTTGTTTCTTCCTTTGGTGCTTAAAATATGGCATGGCTGCTAGCATTCTAAATGCAGACAGAATTCAGTTAAAAATATCAACCATAAAATTATTACAACAAAGAGAGGTGATGGAGAGGATTATATAAAAGCATTGTATTAGCTTATACAAGGCAATCTTTTTTTTTTTAAGATTTTATTTATTTATGTGACAGAGAGACAGCCAGCGAGAGAGGGAACACAGCAGGCGAGTGAGAGAGGAAGAAGCAGGCTCCCAGCAGAGGAGCCCGATGTGGGACTCGATGCCGGAACGCCGGGATCCCGCCCTGAGCCGAAGGCAGACGCTTCAACGACTGCGCTACCCAGGCGCCCCAAGGCAATCATTTTTATTGCGAAAATTAAATGTTTTAATATATTGATTAAGACAATTCTTAAACATGTTACTAAACTATTCTAACACACATTTATTAAATATTATACGTAAATTATTGAGGACAGAATTTAAGTCTAAATGAAATTGCTTTGGTTGAGAGATATCATTATTTTGAATATAGACTAAAATAAAGAGTAATTTTTCAGTTAATTCTAAAAAAGTTGACTCCTTTTAGAAAAGTTTTCTTTTACCTTATTTTTCAACTTAATAGAAGTTTATCAAATTGAGTTCGTTTTTTAAAGACCAGAACTAAACTTTAGTTTTTGTTTGAGTAGGCTGCTTTATCTTCTAATTTACAAATATGATGGTATGTATGCTCACTACAGTCAGAGATTTATCATTCAGAAGGAACTCCACGAGAATAAGGGCGATACCACTAAAGGTCACTTTATATTAGGATTCAGGCTGATGCTTATACTTGATCACTTGAAACTTCGAAATAAAGGATAATAGCATTTACTTTTCTCATGGATAGTTTCTCCACTATGCTTTATATACTCAGCTCATAGTGACTCTGAAATCATAAATAGTCCAGTAAGAAATCAATGTAGAGATTTTTCTGTAAATAATGGTTCTTTGTGACTTGAAATTGTCCCATAAAACAAAAATTTGTAAGGATACTAGCTGTCCCATGAGTTTATATAGGATAGTTTATAGAGCAAATGTGAATGTCATTTTTACCTATATGCATAGCTTGCAATACTTTTTTTTCAAAAAATAAGATTTTTAAAAATCAAGATTGCCTCCAGATCATGTATCATGCTTCTTATCTATCAGTCAAGATACAATATACTCTCGACAGAGGGATATAGGAATGACTTCTGTGGTGTTGGCAATGTGTTATTCTTGGTTGGGAGGAATGATATTTACATGACTATGTTCACTTGTTTATCCAACCATAGTACTTTTCTGTACACATATTATACTTCGATTTTGTTAAAAATTCACATGAATTTATGAAATGATTATTATTCAATGGGCAAGTCTATAGGTTTTTCAGTGCATAACACACAAAATGCATTTTAAGTGGACATTGTTACTTTGGTACAAACTGGATTCTTTTTTCCTGCTTTTATTTTTCATAAGTTGACTGACTCATTCCTATTTTAACTAAAGTCTTCTCAACCTTTGTTTATTGAATAATTTAAATGAGTAAACATGCCGAGATTAGAGGCAGAATCTTTTTTTTTTTTCCTGTAGAAAAAGAATTGGCAAGTTTTCTGAATATCTGTAATGATCTACAAGGAAGCATGACAACTTCAAAAATATCTGAGACGATGCAAGTGGGGGTAGTCTAAGTCTTTTTCTTTTTCTTTTCTTTTTTTTTCTTTTGCCTTCTTCAAAGTAAGCTCAGTCTTTGAAATAAGTATGCAGCTTTGTTTGGATCTGTCAGCAAGACACAAAGATGAGCTATGCCTGGAACACCATTGTCTGGTCGACTTGAAACGAATCCCTTCAAGTTTTCCTGGTGTACAGTGCAGTGAACTCGGTCATCTCAACACCTCTTTTAAGCAGAAGAGCTTGAAGAGTGGTGAGAATAGCTCCTGAACTCTTTCTAGCCCTGCACCTACATCAGATGAACCAGACTGAACAGTCAGTCGGATGCTATGTCCTTAAGATCAGAAAGGCATAAATCTCAATCTAGAGAGAGATGGACTTTTTTTTTTTTTTTTTGCCAGGGAGAGGGAGGAATTTACCCCAATTTAGAAATGGTGAAGGAAGGCAGCCCCCCGCCTCCACTTCGAGGTTTCAATGAAAGGAACTTTATATAAGTCTTAAAATTTTATTATCAAGAAGAGAATTGAATAAAATACAGTTGGAAATATTTTGAATTTTTGAATATGAAGTATTCAAATTAAAAATTCAAAACTTCAAATATTTGAACATTCTAAAGAGTAACTGAAATTTTACCTCTAGGTTGGTGTGGCCTGATAAATGATTTGCTGGCATCGACTATGGTCACAGGACGGCCAAATAATTATGTGAAGAGTAAAGCAAAAAAAAAAAAAGAGCGGGGGTGCCTGGGTGGCTCAGCCGTTAAGCATCTGCCTTCGGCTCAGGTCATGATCCCAGGGTCCTGGGATGGAGCCCCTCATCAGGCTCCCTGTTTGGCGGGAAGCCTGCTTGTCCCTCTCCCACTCCCCTTGCTTATGTTCCCTCTCTCGCTGTTTCTCTCTGTCAAATAAATGGGTAAAATCTTAAAAAAAAAAAAAAAAAAGTAAAGCATTTGATCAAAATCAGTTTTACTTTTCAATTTTGCTAGTAACTTTACTGAATTGAGTAAATTCAGTCAAAAACAGAGAACCCCCACATGTACTTTGATCATCTAACTTACTTTAGAGCCCCATGATATTTTTCATGAAATGCCAATTCTTTAAAATTCTCTCTGTCTGTCACACACACACACACACACACACACACACACACACACTGTTTCACACACTCTCAAGCACAATTTACAAACATGTGCTTACATTTGAATGCACACCCATGTACATTCACCCAACTTTCCTAATGGGGTAGACCCAGGGCAGGCCTGCTACAGTCTCTCCTTTGTAGACAGTGGACATTACTGATTGTTCATATCCGCAGGCGGGAGGCAGTTACATTCAGCCTAATGCAGCTCTCAGGTGATGAACAGGTGTTGTGTCCACCCGTCAGTATATATTGTGGGTAACATGGGTTGGTGTCACTGAGGAAGTAAATTGCAACTTGAATATTCCTTCCAGATCCAAGTAAGGTCAGTTGCTAAAGGCAGTTTTAGAAACCATAGAAAGGAGTTTATGGGTGATAGGGTAGGGGTATAATAAAATCTGGAAGGCCCTGCTGAGTTAATACATACCTTTCCAGAACTTACCCTGTATAGGCAGAACACCACAGCTACTTACCTGGCTTGAAAAATCATCTGAGAAATCACCTTCAGGCCTGACAACTCCTATTATGCTTTGCTGGACATACCTAAATTTACTCTTTTTTCATAGTAAACTCCATTATAAAATTTATAAGTCTGAGACTTCCTTTCTCAAGACTCCAACTCAGCCCTTTGCCTACTTTATGTGATAAAATAAACTGAAAAATCCTGGGCTAAGCAAAGTCTAGCAAGCCTCTTTACTTGCAGGGTTTCTTAGAGCCTTCGATACTCTGGTGGGCATTATGAACTTCCAAGCAGAGTACATAGCCTGCAGTATTAACCAAACTCACTTGACCATGTAACTGTTCTTCAACAGGCTTCTTCCAACCCTAGTGTGTGGTTGAACACATTTTGAAAGTCAAGAGTCTATACAGCTATTGAGGTATTAGGGATACAGAAATGAGCAAGGCTGTAAAGTAACTACTCTCTCGGAGACCACATTCTAGAAGATGGGAGACAGAATAAGGAGTTAAATAGTAAATAATAATAGAAATGTTATAAACATATGAAATATATACTACTTGCTGTGACAGGAATAATGAAGTCTTTGGTCTAACCCAGGGTTCTCACACCTTCTGCCAGCATCCAGGA